>NW_026870895.1:4915503-6144379 GCF_033118175.1 Dama dama
ATATTTTTCACACCTTTTCAAGCTCTTCATGATTTTGAACACAACTTCATGCAACTCCTATTTTTCAGACGGTTTCATGCTCCTCATATTTTTAACACATTTTGAAGCTCTTCATATTTTTCACACCTTTTCAGGCTCTTCATGTTTTTGAACACAACTTCATGCAACTCCTATCTTTCAGACCGTTTCATGTTCCTCCTATTTTTCCGATCGTTTCATGCTCCTCATATTTTTGACACCTTTTGAAGCTCTTCATATTTTTCACACCTTTTCAGGCTCTTCATGTTTTTGAACACAATTTCACGCAACTCCTATTTTTCAGACGGTTTCATGCTCCTCATAGTTTTGACACATTTTGAAGCTCTTCATATTTTTCACACCTTTTCAGGCTATTCATGTTTTTGAACACCGCTTCATGCTCCTCCTATTTTTCAGACCGTTTCATGTTCTTCCTATTTTTCAGATCATTTCATGCTCCTCATATTTTTGACACCTTTTCAAGCTCTTCATATTTTTCACACATTTTCAGGCTCTTCATGTTTTTGAACACCGCTTCATGCTCCTCCTATTTTTCAGTCCGTTTCTTGCTCCTCATGTATTTCCCATCTTTTGAAGCTCTTCATATTTTTCACACCTTTTCAAGCTCTTCATGTTTTTGAACACAACTTCATGCAACTCCTATTTTTCAGACGGTTTCATGCTCCTCATATTTTTAACACATTTTGAAGCTCTTCATATTTTTCACACCTTTTCAGGCTCTTCATGTTTTTGAACACAACTTCATGCAACTCCTATCTTTCAGACCGTTTCATGTTCCTCCTATTTTTCAGATCGTTTCATGCTCCTCATATTTTTGACACCTTTTGAAGCTCTTCATATTTTTCACACCTTTTCAGGCTCTTCATGTTTTTGAACACAATTTCATGCAACTCCTATTTTTCAGACGGTTTCATGCTCCTCATAGTTTTGACACATTTTGAAGCTCTTCATATTTTTCACACCTTTTCAGGCTCTTCATGTTTTTGAACACCGCTTCATACTCCTCCTAGTTTTCAGGAGGTTTCATGCTCCTCATATTTTTGACACCTTTTGAAGCTCCTCATATATTTCACACATTTTTAGGCTCTTCATGTTTTTCAACACCACTACATTTTCCTGCTATTTTTCAGACCGTTTCAGGCTCATGTCATTTTTGACACATTTTGAAGCTCTTCATATTTTTCACACCTTTTCAGACTCTTCATGTTTAGAACACCGCTTCATGCTCCTCCTATTTTTCAGAGCGTTTCATGCTCTTCATATTTTTCACACCTTTTGAAGCTCTTTATATTTTCACACCTTTTCATGCTCTTCATGTTTTTGAACACCACTTCATTCTCCTCCTATTTTTCAGACCGTTTCATGCTCATCTCAATTTTGACAGCTATTGAAGCTGTTCATAATTTTCACACCTTTTGAAGCTCTTCATATTTTTCACACCTTTTCAGGCTTTTCATGTTTTTGAACACCGTTTCATGCTCCTCCTTTTTTTCAGACCGTTTCATGCTCCTCATATTTTTGACACATTTTGAAGCTCTTCATATTTTTCACACCTTTTCAGGCTCTTCATGTTTTTGAACACCGCTTCATACTCCTCCTATTTTTCAGGCGGTTTCATGCTCCTCATATTTGTGACACCTTTTGAAGCTGCTCATATATTTCACACATTTTTAGGCTGTTCATGTTTTTCAACAGCACTACATTCTCCTGCTATTTTTCAGACCATTTCAGGCTCATGTCATTTTTGACACATTTTGAAGCTTTTCATATTGTTCACACCTTTTGAAGCTCTTCATATTTTTCACAAATTTTCAGGCTCTTCATGTTTTTCAACACCGCTTCATGCTCCACCTATTTTTGAGACCGTTTCATGCTTCTCATATTTTTGACACGTTTTGAAGCTCTTCATATTTTCCACAGCTTTTCAAGCTTTCATGATTTGGAACACCGCTTCATGCTCCTTCTATTTTTCAGAGCGTTTCATGCTCCTCATATTTTCACACCTTTTGAAGCTCTTTATATTTAAACATCTTTTCATGCTCTTCATGTTTTTGAACACCACTTCATTCTCCTCCTATTTTTTGGACCGTTTCATGCTCATCTCAATTTTGACAGCTTTTGAAGCTCTTCATATTTTTCACACCTTTTGAAGCTCTTCATATTTTTCACACCTTTTCAGGCTCTTCATGTTTTTGAACCCCGTTTCATGCTCCTCCTATTTTTCAGACATTTTCCTGCTCCTCATATTTTTGACACCTTTTGAAGCTCCTCATATTTTTCACACCTTTTGAAGCTCTTCATATATTTCACACTTTTTCAGGCTTTTCATGTTTTTCAACACCACTTCATACTCCTCCTATTTTTCAGACCGCTTCATGCTCATCTCATTTTTAACACCTTTTGAAGCTGTTCATATTTTTCACACCTTTTCAAGCTCTTCATATTTTTCACACCTTTTCAGAATCTTCATGTTTTAAACACCGCTTCATGCTCCTCCTATTTTTCAGACCTTTTCATGCTCCTCATATTTTTCAAATCTTTTAAGCTCTTCATATTTTTCGCACCTTTCCAGGCTCTTCATGTTTTTGAACACCGCTTCATGCTCCTCCTATTTTACAGACCGTTTCATTCTCCTCATGTATTTCATACGTTTTGAAGCTCTTCCTATTTTTCAAAACTTTTCAGGCTCTTCATGTTTTTCAACACCGTTTCATGCTCCTCCTATTGTTCAGACTGTTTCATGCTCCTCATATTTTGACAGCTTTTGAAGCTCTTCATATTTTTCACAGCTTTTCAGGCTCTTCATGTTTTACAACACCGCATCATGCTCCACCTATTTTTCAGACTGTTTAATGCTCCTCGTATTTTTGACACCTTTTGAAGCTCTTCATATTTTTCACACCTTTTCAAGTTCTGCATGTTTTTCAACACTGCTTCATGCTCCTCCTATTTTTCAGACCGTTTCATGCTCCTCATATTTTCACACGTTTTGAAGCTCTTCATATTTTTCACACCTTTTCAGGCTCTTCATGTTTTTGAACACCGTTTCATGCTCCCGCTATTTTTCAGACATTTTCCTGCTCCTCATATTTTTGACAACTTTTGAAGCTCCTAATATTTTTCACACTTTTTCAATCTCTTCATATATTTCACACTTTTTCAGGCTTTTCATGTTTTTCAACACCACTTCATGCTCCTCCTATTTTTCAGACCGCTTCATGCTCATCTAATTTTTGACACCTTTTGAAGCTGTTCATATTTTTCACACCTTTTGAACCTCTTCATATTTTTCACACCTTTTCAGGCTCTTCATGTTTTTGAACACCGTTTCATGCTCCTCCTATTTTTCAGACCTTTTCAAGCTCCTCATATTTTTCAAACTTTTGAAGCTCTTCATATATTTCACACCTTTTCAGGCTCTTTATGTTTTTCAACACCATTTCATGCCGCTTCTATTTTTCAGACCGTTTCATGCTCCTCATGGATTTCACACCTTTTGAAGCTCTTCAAATTTTTCACACCTTTTCAGGCTATTCATGTTTTTGAACACCGCTTCATGCTCCTCCTATTTTTCAGTCCGTTCTTGCTCCTCATGTATTTCCCAACTTTTGAAGCTCTTCATATTTTTCACACCTTTTCAAACTCTTCATGTTTTTGAACACAACTTCATGCAACTCCTATTTTTCAGACGGTTTCATGCTCCTCATATTTTTGACACATTTTGAAGCTCTTCACATGTTTCACACCTTTTCAGGCTCTTCATGTTTTTGAACAACGCTTCATACTCCTCCTAGTTTTCAGGCGGTTTCATGCTCCTCATATTTTTGACACCTTTTGAAGCTCCTCATATATTTCACACATTTTTTGGCTGTTCATGTTTTTCAACACCACTTCATTCTCCTGCTATTTTTCAGACCGTTTCAGGCTCATGTCATTTTTGACACATTTTGAAGCTTTTCATATTGTTCACACCTTTTCAGGCTCTTCATATTTTTGAACACTGCTTCATGCTCCTCCTATTTTTCCGACCATTTCATGCTCCTCATACTTTTCACACCTTTTGAAGCTCTTCATGTTTTTCACATTTTTTCAGGGTCTTCATGTTTTTTAGCACACATTCATGCTCCTCCTATTTTTCAGACCGTTTCATGCTCCTCATGTATTTCACACGATTTGAAGCTCTTCATGTTTTTCACAACTTTTAAGTCTCTTCATGTGTTTAAACACCATTTCATGCTCCTCCTATTTTTCCGACCATTTCATGCTCCTCATACTTTTCACACCTTTTGAAGCTCTTCATGTTTTTCACACCTTTTCAGGCTCTTCATGTTTTTGAACACCGCTCATGATCCTCCTATATTTCAGACCATTTCATGCTCCTCATATTTTTGACACCTTCTGAAGCTGTTCATATTTTTCCCACCTTTTCAGGCTCTTTATATTTTTGAACACCGTTTCTTGCTCCTCCTATTTTTCAGACTTTTTCATGCTCCTCATATTTTGACACCTTTTGAAGCTCTTCATATTTTTCACACCTTTTCAGGCTCTTCATGTTTTTGAGCACACCTTCATGCTCCTCCTATTTTTCAGACCGTTTCATGCTCCTTATATGTTTGTCTCCTTTTGAAGCTCTTCATATTTTTCACAGCTTTTGAAGCTCTTCATATTTTTCACACCTTTTGAGGCTCTTCATGGTTTTCAACAGCGCTTCATGCTCCTCCAATTTTTCAGACCGCTTCATTATCATCTCATTTTTAAAACCTTTTGAAGCTCTTCATATATTTCATACCTTTTCAGACTCTTCTTGTTTTTCAACACCGCTTCATGCTCCTCCTATTTTCAGTCGTTTCATGCTTCTCATATTTTTGACACCTTTTGAAGCTCTTCATATGTTTCACACCTTTTCAGGCGCTTCACCTTTTCAAAACCATTTCTTGCTCATCCTATTTTTGAAGCTGTTTCATGCACCTCATGTATTTGACACCTTTTGAAGCTCTTCATATTTTTCACACCTTTTCAGGCTCTTCATGTTTTTGAACAGCGCTTCATGCTCCTCCTATTTTCCAGACCGTTTCATGCTCCACATATTTTTGACACCTTTAGAAGCTCTTCATGTTTTTCACACCTTTTCAGGCTCTTCATGTTTTTCAACACCGCTTCATGCTCCTCCTATTTTTCAGTCCGTTCTTGCTCCTCATGTATTTCCCAACTTTTGAAGCTCTTCATATTTTTCACACCTTTTCAAGCTCTTCATGTTTTTGAACACAACTTCATGCAACTCCTATTTTTCAGACGGTTTCATGCTCCTCATATTTTTGACACATTTTGAAGCTCTTCACATGTTTCACACCTTTTCAGGCTCTTCATGTTTTTGAACAACGCTTCATACTCCTCCTAGTTTTCAGGCGGTTTCATGCTCCTCATATTTTTGACACCTTTTGAAGCTCCTCATATATTTCACACATTTTTTGGCTGTTCATGTTTTTCAACACCACTTCATTCTCCTGCTATTTTTCAGACCGTTTCAGGCTCATGTCATTTTTGACACATTTTGAAGCTTTTCATATTGTTCACACCTTTTCAGGCTCTTCATATTTTTGAACACTGCTTCATGCTCCTCCTATTTTTCCGACCATTTCATGCTCCTCATACTTTTCACACCTTTTGAAGCTCTTCATGTTTTTCACATCTTTTCAGGGTGTTCATGTTTTTTAGCACACATTCATGCTCCTCCTATTTTTCAGACCGTTTCATGCTCCTCATGTATTTCACACGATTTGAAGCTCTTCATGTTTTTCACACCTTTTCAGTCTCTTCATGTGTTTAAACACCATTTCATGCTCCTCCTATTTTTCCGACCATTTCATGCTCCTCATACTTTTCACACCTTTTGAAGCTCTTCATGTTTTTCACACCTTTTCAGGCTCTTCATGTTTTTGAACACCGCTCATGATCCTCCTATATTTCAGACCATTTCATGCTCCTCATATTTTTGACACCTTCTGAAGCTGTTCATATTTTTCCCACCTTTTCAGGCTCTTTATATTTTTGAACACCGTTTCTTGCTCCTCCTATTTTTCAGACTTTTTCATGCTCCTCATATTTTGACACCTTTTGAAGCTCTTCATATTTTTCACACCTTTTCAGGCTCTTCATGTTTTTGAGCACACCTTCATGCTCCTCCTATTTTTCAGACCGTTTCATGCTCCTTATATGTTTGTCTCCTTTTGAAGCTCTTCATATTTTTCACAGCTTTTGAAGCTCTTCATATTTTTCACACCTTTTGAGGCTCTTCATGGTTTTCAACAGCGCTTCATGCTCCTCCAATTTTTCAGACCGCTTCATTATCATCTCATTTTTAAAACCTTTTGAAGCTCTTCATATATTTCACACCTTTTCAGACTCTTCTTGTTTTTCAACACCGCTTCATGCTCCTCCCATTTTCAGTCGTTTCATGCTTCTCATATTTTTGACACCTTTTGAAGCTCTTCATATGTTTCACACCTTTTCAGGCGCTTCACCTTTTCAAAACCATTTCTTGCTCATCCTATTTTTGAAGCTGTTTCATGCACCTCATGTATTTGACACCTTTTGAAGCTCTTCATATTTTTCACACCTTTTCAGGCTCTTCATGTTTTTGAACAGCGCTTCATGCTCCTCCTATTTTTCAGCCCGTTTTATGCTCCTCATATTTTTGAAACCCTTGAAGCTCTCCATATTTTTCACACCTTTTCAAGGTCTTCATGTCATCAACACCGCTTCTTGCTCCTCCTATTTTTCACATCGTTTTACGATCCTCATGTTTTTGATACATTTTGAAGCTCTTCATAATTTTCACACCTTTTCATGCTCTTCATAATGTTGAACACCGTTTCATGCTCCTCCTATATTTCAGACCATTTCATGCTCCTCATATTTTTGACAGCGTTTGAAGCTCTTCAAATATTTCACACATTTTCAGGCTATTCATGTTTTTCAACACAAATTCATGCTCCCCCTATTTTTCAGACCGTTTCATGCTCATCTCATTTTTGACATCTTTTGAAACTCTTCATATTTTTCACAGCTTTTGAAGCTCTTCATATTTTTCACACGTTTTCAGGCTCTTTATGATTTTCAACACCGCTTCTTGCTCCTCCTAATTTTCAGACCGTTTCATGCTCCTCATATTTTTGACACCTTTTGAAGCTTTCATATTTTTCACTCCTTTTCAGGCTCTTCATGTTTTTGAACACCGCTTCATGCTCCTCCTATTTTTGACACCTTTTGAAGCTCTTCATATTTTTCACACATTTTCAAGCTCTTCTTGTTTTTGAACACCGCTTCTTGCTCCTCCTATTTTTCAAACCGTTTCATGCTCCTCATGTATTTCACACCTTTTGAAGCTCTTCATATGTTTCGCACCTTTTCAGGCTCTTCATGTTTTTCAACACGGCTTCATGCTCCTCCTATTTTTCAGACCGTTTCATGCTCCTCATATTTTTCACACCTTTTGAAGCTCTTCATATTTTTCACACCTTTTCATGCTCTTCATGTTTTTGAACACCGCTTCATGCTGCTCCTATTTTAAAGACCGTTTCATGCTCCTCATATTTTTCACACCTTTTGAAGCTCTTCATATTTTTCACACCTTTTCATGTTCTTCATGTTTTTGAACACCGTTTCATGCTCCTCCTATTTTTCACACCGTTTCGTGCTCCTCATATTTTTGACACCTTTTAAAACTCTTCATATATTTCACACCTTTTCAGGCTCTGCATGTTTTTCAACATCGCTTCATGCTCCTCCTATTTTTCAAACCGTTTCATGCTCCTCATAATTTTGTCACCTTTTGAAGCTCTTCATATATTTCACACCTTTTCAGGCTCTTCATTTTTTTGAACACCACGTCATACTCCTCCTATTTTTCAGACGGTTTCATGCTTCTCTCATTTTTGATAATTTTGAAGCACTTCATATTTTCACACCTTTTGAAGCTTTTCATATTTTTCACACATTTTGAGCCTCTTCATGTTTTTCACCACATTTTCATGCTCATCCTATTTTCCAGACCGTTTCATGCTCTTCATATTTTTGACACGTTTTGAAGCTCTTCATATATTTCTCACCCTTTGAATTTCTACATATTTTTTACACGATTTCGGGCTCTTCATCTTTTTCAACACCACTTCATGCTTCTCCTATTTTTCAGACCGTTTCATGCTCCACTTGTATTTCACCCCTTTTGAAGCTCTTCATATATTTCACTCCTTTTCAGGCTCCTCATGTTTTTGAACAGCGTTTCATGCTCCTTCTATTCTTCATACCGTTTCATGCTCCTCATATTTTTGACATCTTTTGAAGCTCTTCAATTTTTTCACACCTTTTCAGGTTCTTCATGTTTTTCAACACCACTTCATGCTCCTCCTATTTTTCATACTGTTTCTTGCTTCTCTTGTATTTCACACCTTTTGAAGCTCTTCATATTTTTCACACCTTTTCAGGCTCTTCATGTGTTTGAACACCGCATCATGCTTCTCTTCTTTTTCAGACAGTTTCATGCTCCTCATATTTTTCACACGTTTTGAAGCTCTTCATATTTTTCACACCTTTTCAGGCTCTTCTTGTTTTTGAACACCGCTTCATGCTCCTCCTATATTTCAAACCGTTTCATGCTCCTCATGTATTTCACACCTTTTGAAGCTCTTCATATGTTTCACACCTTTTCAGGCTCTTCATGTTTTTCAACACGGCTTCATGCTCCTCCTATTTTTCAGACCGTTTCATGCTCCTCATATTTTTCACACATTTTGAAGCTCTTCATATTTTTCACAACTTTTCAGGCTCTTCATGTTTTTGAACACCGCTTCATGCTCCTCCTATTTTTCACACGTTTTGAATCTCTTCATATTTTTTCACACCTTTTCGGACTCTTCATATTTTTGAACACTGCTTCATGCTCCTCCTATTTTTCCTACTATTTCTTGCTTCTCTTGTATTTCACACCTTTTGAAGCTCTTCATATTTTTCACACCTTTTCAGGCTCTTCATGTGTTTGAACATCGCTTCATGCTCCTCTTCTTTTTCAGACAGTTTCATGCTCCTCATATTTTTCACACCTTTTGAAGCTCTTCATATTTTTCACACCTTTTCAGCCTCTTCATGTTTTTGAACTCCGCCTCATGCTCCTCCTATTTTGTCTACTGTATCATGCTCCTCATATTTTTCACACCTTTTGAAGCCCTTCCTATTTTTCTCACCTTTTCAGGCTCTTCATGTTTTTCCACACCACTTCATGCTTCTCCTATTTTTCAGACCGTTTCATGCTCCTCATGTATTTCACACATTTTGAAGCTCTGCATATTTTTCACACCTTTTCAGGCTCTTCATATTTTTGAACACCGCTTCATGCTCCTCCTATTTTTCACACGTTTTGAATCTCTTCATATTTTTTCACACCTTTTCGGGCTCTTCATGTTTTTGAACAATGCTTCATGCTCCTCCTATTTTTCAGACCGTATAATGCTCCTCATGTATTTGACAACTTTTGAAGCTCTTCATATTTTTCACACTTTTTCAGGCTCTTCATTATTCTGAACACCGCTTCTTGCTCCTCCTATTTTTTAGACCGTTTCATGCTCCTCATATTTCTGACACCTTTTGAAGCTCTTCATATTTTTCACACCTTTTCAGTTCTTCATATTTGTGAACACCGCTTCATGCTCCTCCTATTTTTCAGACCGTTTCATGCTCCACTTGTATTTCACCCCTTTTGAAGCTCTTCATATATTTCACTCCTTTTCAGGCTCCTCATGTTTTTGAACAGCGTTTCATGCTCCTTCGATTCTTCATACCGTTTCAGGCTCTTCATATTTTTGACACCTTTTGAAGCTCTTCAATTTTTTCACACCTTTTCAGGCTCTTCATGTTTTTGAACACTGCTTCATGCTCCTCCTATTTTTCAGGTCATTTCATGCTCCTCATATTTTTGAAACCTTTTGAAGCTCTTCATATTTTTCACTCCTTTTCAGGCTCCACATGTTTTTGAACAGCGCATCATGCTCCTCCTATTTTCAGACCGTTCCATGCTCCTCATATTTTTGACACCTTGTGAAGCTCTTCATAAATTTCACACCTTTTCAGGCTCTTAATGTTTTTCAACACCACTTCATCCTCCAAATATTTTTCAGACGGCTTCATGCTCATCTCATTTTTGACACCTTTTGAAGCTCTTCATATTTTTGACACCTTTTGAAGCTCTTCATATTTCTCACACTTTTTCAGGCTCTTCATGTTTTTCAACACCGCTTCATGCTCCTCCTATTTTTCAGACCGTTTCATGCTCCTCAAATTTTTGACACCTTTTAAAGCTCTTCATATATTTCACACCTTTTCAGGCTCGTCATTTTTTTGAACACCACTTCATGCTCCTCCTATTTTTCAGACCGTTTCATGCTCCTCATATTTTTGACACCTTTTGAAGCTCCTCATATTTTTGACACCTTTTGAAGCTCTTCATATTTTTCACAACTTTTCAGGCTCTTCATGTTTTTGAACACCGTTTCATGCTCCTCCTATATTTCAGACCATTTCATGCTCCTCATATTTTTGACAGCATTTGAAGCTCTTCAAATATTTCACACATTTTCAGGCTATTCATGTTTTTCAACACAAATTCATGCTCCCCCTATTTTTCAGACCGTTTCATGCTCCTCATATTTTTGACACCTTTTGAAGCTCTTCATATTTTTCACTACTTTTCATGGTCTTCCTGTTTTTGAACACCGCTTCATGCTCCTCCTATTTTTCAGAACTTTTCATGCTCCTCATATTTTTGACACCTTTTGAAGCTCTTCATATTTTTCACACCTTTTCAGGCTCTTCATGTTTTTGAACACCATTTCATGCTCCTCCTATTTTACAGACCGTTTCATTCTCCTCATATATTTGACACCTTTTGAAGCTCTTCATATATTTCACACCTTTTCAGGCTTTTCATTATTTTCAACAGCACTTCATGCTCCTCTTATTTTTCAGACCGTTTCATGCTCATCTCATTTTGACACCTTTTGAAGCTCTTCATGTTTTTCACATCTTCTGAAGCTCTTCATATTTTTCACAAATTTTCAGGCTCTTTATGATTTTCAACACCGTTTCATGCTCCTCCTATTTTTCAGACCGTTTCATGTTCATCTCATTTTGACACATTTTGAAGCTCTTCATACTTTCACACCTTTTGAAGCTCTTCATATTTTTCATATTTTTGAAGTTCTTCATAATTTCACACGTTTTCAGCCTCTTCATGTTTTTCAACACCGCTTCATGCTCCTCCTATTTTTCAAACCGTATCATCCTCCTCATATTTTTCACACCTTTTGAAGCTCTTCGTATTTTTCACACGTTTTCAGGCTCTTCATGTTTTTGAACACCACATCATGCTCCTCCTATTTTTCAGACGGTTTCATGGTCATCTCATTTTTGACACCTTTTGAAGCTCTTCATATTTTTCACATCTTTTGAAGCTCTTCATATTTTTCACACGTTTTCAGGCTCTTCATGTTGTTCAACACCCTTTCTTGCTCCTCCTATTTTTCAGACCGTTTCATGCTTCTCATATTTTTGACACGTTTTGAAGCTCTTCATATTTTTCACACCTTTTCAGGCTCTTCATGTTTTTGAACACCGTTTCATAGTCCTCCTATTTGTCAGACCGTTTCATGCTCCTCATATTTTTGACACCTTTTGAAGCTCTTCATATTTTTCACTACTTTTCATGGTCTTCCTGTTTTTGAACACCGCTTCATGCTCCTCCTATTTTTCAGAACTTTTCATGCTCCTCATATTTTTGACACCTTTTGAAGCTCTTCATATTTTTCACACCTTTTCAGGCTCTTCATGTTTTTGAACACCATTTCATGCTCCTCCTATTTTACAGACCGTTTCATTCTCCTCATATATTTGACACCTTTTGAAGCTCTTCATATATTTCACACCTTTTCAGGCTTTTCATTATTTTCAACAGCACTTCATGCTCCTCTTATTTTTCAGACCGTTTCATGCTCATCTCATTTTGACACCTTTTGAAGCTCTTCATGTTTTTCACATCTTCTGAAGCTCTTCATATTTTTCACAAATTTTCAGGCTCTTTATGATTTTCAACACCGTTTCATGCTCCTCCTATTTTTCAGACCGTTTCATGTTCATCTCATTTTGACACCTTTTGAAGCTCTTCATATTTTTCACACCTTTTGAAGCTCTTCATATTTTTCATATTTTTGAAGTTCTTCATAATTTCACACGTTTTCAGCCTCTTCATGTTTTTCAACACTGCTTCATGCTCCTCCTATTTTTCAGAACGTTTCATGCTCCTCATATTTTTCACACCTTTTGAAGCTCTTCGTATTTTTCACACCTTTTCAGGCTCTTCGTGTTTTTCAACACCGCTTCATGCTCCTCCTATTTTTCAGACCGTTTCTTGCACCGCATATATTTCACACCTTTTGAAGCTCTTCATATTTTTCACATCTTTTCAGGCTCTTCATGTTTTTCAACACCACTTCATGCTCCTCTTATTTTTAAAACCGTTTCATGCTCCTCATATTTTTGACACTTTTGGAAGCTCATCATATTTTTCACACCTTTTCAGGCTCTTCATGTTTTTCAACACCACTTCATGCTCCTCGTATTTTTAAGACCGTTTCATGCTCCTCATATTTTTGACAACTTTAGAAGCTCTTCATATTTTTCACACATTTTCAGGCTCTTCATGTTTCTCAACACTGCTTCCTGCTCCTCCTATTTTTCAGACCGTTTCATGCTCCTCATATTTTTGATACATTTTGAAGCTCTTCTTATTTTTCACACCTTTTCAGGCTCTTCATGTTTTTCAACACAGCTTCATGCTCCTCCGATTTTTCAGTCCGTTTCATGCTCCTCATATTTTTGACACCGTTTGAAGCTGTTCATATTTTTCACACCTTTTCAGGCTCTTCATGTTTTTCAACACTGCTTCATACTCCTCCTATTTTTCAGACCATTTCTTGCACCGCATATATTTCACACCTTTTGAAGCTCTTCATATTTTTCACACCTTTTCAGGCTCTTCGTGTTTTTCAACACCGCTTCATGCTCCTCCTATTTTTCAGACCATTTCTTGCACCGCATATATTTCACACCTTTTGAAGCTCTTCATATTTTTCACATCTTTTCAGGCTCTTCATGTTTTTCAGCACCACTTCATGCTCCTCTTATTTTTAAAACCGTTTCATGCTCCTCATATATTTGACACCTTTTGAAGCTCTTCATATTTTTCACACCTTTTCAGGCTCTTCATGTTTTTCAACAGCGTTTCATGATCGTGCTATTTTTTTAGACCGTTTCATGCTCCTCATATATTTGACACCTTTTGAAGCTCTTCATATATTTCACACCTTTTCAGGCTCTTCATGTTTTTCAACACCACTTCATGCTCCTCGTATTTTTAAGACCGTTTCATGCTCCTCATATTTTTGACAACTTTAGAAGCTCTTCATATTTTTCACACATTGTCAGGCTCTTCATGTTTCTCAACACTGCTTTCTGCTCCTCCTCTTTTTCAGACCGTTTCATGCTCCTCATATTTTTGACACATTTTGAAGCTCTTCATATTTCTCACAGCTTTTCAGGTTCTTCATGTTTTTCAACACTACTTCATGCTCCTCCTATTTTTCAGACGGTTTCATGCTCATCTCATTTTTGACACCTTTTGAAGCTCTTCATATTTTTCACACCTTTTGAAGCTCTTCATATATTTCACACCTTTTCAGGCTCTTCATGTTTTCAACACCCTTTCTTGCTCCTCCTATTTTTCAGACCATTTCAATGTCCTCATATTTTTGACACGTTTTGAACCTCTTCATATTTTCCCACCTTTTGAAGCTCTTCATATTTCTCACAGCTTTTCAGGTTCTTCATGTTTTTCAACACTACTTCATGCTCCTCCTATTTTTCAGACGGTTTCATGCTCATCTCATTTTTGACACCTTTTGAAGCTCTTCATATTTTTCACATCTTTTGAAGCTCTTCATATTTTTCACACGTTTTCAGGCTCTTCATGTTGTTCAACACCCTTTCTTGCTCCTCCTATTTTTCAGACCGTTTCATGCACCTCACATTTTTCTCACCTTTTGAAGCTCTTCATATTTTTCACACCTTTTTAGGCTCCTCATGTTTTTCAACACCACTTCATGCTCCTCGTATTTTTAAGACCGTTTCATGCTCCTCATATTTTTGACAACTTTAGAAGCTCTTCATATTTTTCACACATTTTCAGGCTCTTCATGTTTCTCAACACTGCTTCCTGCTCCTCCTATTTTTCAGACCGTTTCATGCTCCTCATATTTTTGATACATTTTGAAGCTCTTCTTATTTTTCACACCTTTTCAGGCTCTTCATGTTTTTCAACACAGCTTCATGCTCCTCCGATTTTTCAGTCCGTTTCATGCTCCTCATATTTTTGACACCGTTTGAAGCTGTTCATATTTTTCACACCTTTTCAGGCTCTTCATGTTTTTCAACACTGCTTCATACTCCTCCTATTTTTCAGACCATTTCTTGCACCGCATATATTTCACACCTTTTGAAGCTCTTCATATTTTTCACACCTTTTCAGGCTCTTCGTGTTTTTCAACACCGCTTCATGCTCCTCCTATTTTTCAGACCATTTCTTGCACCGCATATATTTCACACCTTTTGAAGCTCTTCATATTTTTCACATCTTTTCAGGCTCTTCATGTTTTTCAGCACCACTTCATGCTCCTCTTATTTTTAAAACCGTTTCATGCTCCTCATATATTTGACACCTTTTGAAGCTCTTCATATTTTTCACACCTTTTCAGGCTCTTCATGTTTTTCAACAGCGTTTCATGATCGTGCTATTTTTTTAGACCGTTTCATGCTCCTCATATATTTGACACCTTTTGAAGCTCTTCATATATTTCACACCTTTTCAGGCTCTTCATGTTTTTCAACACCACTTCATGCTCCTCGTATTTTTAAGACCGTTTCATGCTCCTCATATTTTTGACAACTTTAGAAGCTCTTCATATTTTTCACACATTGTCAGGCTCTTCATGTTTCTCAACACTGCTTTCTGCTCCTCCTCTTTTTCAGACCGTTTCATGCTCCTCATATTTTTGACACATTTTGAAGCTCTTCATATTTCTCACAGCTTTTCAGGTTCTTCATGTTTTTCAACACTACTTCATGCTCCTCCTATTTTTCAGACGGTTTCATGCTCATCTCATTTTTGACACCTTTTGAAGCTCTTCATATTTTTCACACCTTTTGAAGCTCTTCATATATTTCACACCTTTTCAGGCTCTTCATGTTTTCAACACCCTTTCTTGCTCCTCCTATTTTTCAGACCATTTCAATGTCCTCATATTTTTGACACGTTTTGAACCTCTTCATATTTTCCCACCTTTTGAAGCTCTTCATATTTCTCACAGCTTTTCAGGTTCTTCATGTTTTTCAACACTACTTCATGCTCCTCCTATTTTTCAGACGGTTTCATGCTCATCTCATTTTTGACACCTTTTGAAGCTCTTCATATTTTTCACATCTTTTGAAGCTCTTCATATTTTTCACACGTTTTCAGGCTCTTCATGTTGTTCAACACCCTTTCTTGCTCCTCCTATTTTTCAGACCGTTTCATGCACCTCACATTTTTCTCACCTTTTGAAGCTCTTCATATTTTTCACACCTTTTTAGGCTCCTCATGTTTTGCAACACCGCTTCATGCTCCTCCTATTTTTCAGACCGTTTCATACTCCTCATATTTTTGACAACTTTTGATGCTCTTCATATTTTTCACACCTTTTCAGGCTCTTCATTTTTTCAACACCGCTTCATGCTCCTCCTATTTTTCAGACCGTTTCATGCTCATCTCATTTTTGACACCTTTGGAAGCTTTTCATGTTTTTCACAACTTTTCAGGCTCTTCATGTTTTGAACACCGCTTCATGCTCCTCCTATATTTCAGACCGTATCATGCTCTTCATATTTTTCACACCTTTTGAAGCTCTTCATATTTTTCACACCTTTTCAGGCTCTTCATATTTTTGAACACCTCTTCATCCTCCTCCTATTTTTCAGACCGTTGCTTGCTCCTCATGTATTTCACACCTTTTGAAGCTCTTCATATTTTCCACTCCTTTTCAGGCTCTTGATGTTTTCCACACCACTTCATGCTTCTCCTATTTTTCAACCCGTTTCATGCTCCTCATGTATTTCACACCTTTTGAAGCTCTTCACATTTTTCACCCCTTTTCAGGCTCTTCATGTTTTTGAACACCGCTTCATGATCCTCCTATTTTTCAGACCGTTTCATGCTCCTCATAATTTTGACACCTTTTGAAGTTCTTCATATTTTTCACAAGTTTTCAGCCTCTTCATGTTTTTCAACACCAATTCATGCTCGTCCTATTTTTCAGACCATTTCATGCTCCTCATATTTTTGACACCTTGAGAAGCCTTTCATATTTTTCACACCTTTTCAGTCTCTTCACGTTTTTCAACACAGCTTCATGCTCCTACAATTTTTCAGACCGTATCATGCTCCTCATATTTTGACACCTTTTGAAGCTCTTCATATATTTCACACCTTTCAGTCTCTTCTTTTTTTTCAACACCACCTCATGCACCTCCTATTTTTCAGACCGTTTAATGATCATCTCATTTTTGACACCTTTTGAAGCTCTTCATATTTTTCACACCTTTTCAGGCTCCTCATTTTTTTCAACACCACTTCATTCTCCTCCTATTTTTCAGACCGTTTCATGCTCATCTCTTTTTTGACACCTTTTGAAGCTCTTCATATTTTTCACACATTTTGAAGCTCTTCATATTTTTCACACCTTTTCAGGCTCTTCATGTTTTTCAACACCGGTTCATGGTACTCCTATTTTTTAGACCGTTTCATGCTCCTCATAATTTTGACACCGTTTGAAGCTGTTCATATTTTTCACACCTTTTCAGGCTCTTCATGTTTTTCAACACTGCTTCATGCTCCTCCTATTTTTCAGACCGTTTCATGCTCCTCATATTTTTGACACCTTTTGAAGCTCTTCCTATTTTCCACACCTTTTCAGGCTCTTCGTGTTTTTCAACACCGCTTCATGCTCCTCCTATTTTTCAGACCGTTTCTTGCACCTCATATATTTCACACCTTTTGAAGCTCTTCATATTTTTCACATCTTTTCAGGCTCTTCATGTTTTTCAACACCACTACATGCTCCTCTTATTTTTAAAACCGTTTCATGCTCCTCATATATTTGACACCTTTTGAAGCTCTTCATATATTTCACACCTTTTCAGGCTCTTCATGTTTTTCACCACCACTTCATGCTCCTCGTATTTTTAAGACCGTTTCATGCTCCTCATATTTTTGACACCTTTAGAAGCTCTTCATATTTTTCACACATTTTCAGGCTCTTCATGTTTCTCAACATTGCTTCCTGCTCCTCCTCTTTTTCAGACCGTTTCATGCTCCTCATATTTTTGACACATTTTGAAGCTCTTCATATTTCTCACAGCTTTTCAGGTTCTTCATGTTTTTCAACACTACTTCATGCTCCTCCTATTTTTCAGACGGTTTCATGCTCATCTCATTTTTGACACCTTTTGAAGCTCTTCATATTTTTCACACCTTTTGAAGCTCTTCATATATTTCACACCTTTTCAGGCTCTTCATGTTTTCAACACCCTTTCTTGCTCCTCCTATTTTTCAGACCATTTCATGCTCCTCATATTTTTGACACGTTTTGAAGCTCTTCATATTTTCCCACCTTTTGAAGCTCTTCATATTTCTCACAGCTTTTCAGGTTCTTCATGTTTTTCAACACTACTTCATGCTCCTCCTATTTTTCAGACGGTTTCATGCTCATCTCATTTTTGACACCTTTTGAAGCTCTTCATATTTTTCACATCTTTTGAAGCTCTTCATATTTTTCACACGTTTTCAGGCTCTTCATGTTGTTCAACACCCTTTCTTGCTCCTCCTATTTTTCAGACCGTTTCATGCTTCTCATATTTTTGACACGTTTTGAAGCTCTTCATATTTTTCACACCTTTTCAGGCTCTTCATGTTTTTGAACACCGTTTCATAGTCCTCCTATTTGTCAGACCGTTTCATGCTCCTCATATTTTTGACACCTTTTGAAGCTCTTCATATTTTTCACTACTTTTCATGGTCTTCCTGTTTTTGAACACCGCTTCATGCTCCTCCTATTTTTCAGAACTTTTCATGCTCCTCATATTTTTGACACCTTTTGAAGCTCTTCATATTTTTCACACCTTTTCAGGCTCTTCATGTTTTTGAACACCATTTCATGCTCCTCCTATTTTACAGACCGTTTCATTCTCCTCATATATTTGAAACCTTTTGAAGCTCTTCATATATTTCACACCTTTTCAGGCTTTTCATTATTTTCAACAGCACTTCATGCTCCTCTTATTTTTCAGACCGTTTCATGCTCATCTCATTTTGACACCTTTTGAAGCTCTTCATGTTTTTCACATCTTCTGAAGCTCTTCATATTTTTCACAAATTTTCAGGCTCTTTATGATTTTCAACACCGTTTCATGCTCCTCCTATTTTTCAGACCGTTTCATGTTCATCTCATTTTGACACATTTTGAAGCTCTTCATACTTTCACACCTTTTGAAGCTCTTCATATTTTTCATATATTTGAAGTTCTTCATAATTTCACACGTTTTCAGCCTCTTCATGTTTTTCAACACCGCTTCATGCTCCTCCTATTTTTCAAACCGTATCATCCTCCTCATATTTTTCACACCTTTTGAAGCTCTTCGTATTTTTCACACGTTTTCAGGCTCTTCATGTTTTTGAACACCACATCATGCTCCTCCTATTTTTCAGACGGTTTCATGCTCATCTCATTTTTGACACCTTTTGAAGCTCTTCATATTTTTCACATCTTTTGAAGCTCTTCATATTTTTCACACGTTTTCAGGCTCTTCATGTTGTTCAACACCCTTTCTTGCTCCTCCTATTTTTCAGACCGTTTCATGCTTCTCATATTTTTGACACGTTTTGAAGCTCTTCATATTTTTCACACCTTTTCAGGCTCTTCATGTTTTTGAACACCGTTTCATAGTCCTCCTATTTGTCAGACCGTTTCATGCTCCTCATATTTTTGACACCTTTTGAAGCTCTTCATATTTTTCACTACTTTTCATGGTCTTCCTGTTTTTGAACACCGCTTCATGCTCCTCCTATTTTTCAGAACTTTTCATGCTCCTCATATTTTTGACACCTTTTGAAGCTCTTCATATTTTTCACACCTTTTCAGGCTCTTCATGTTTTTGAACACCATTTCATGCTCCTCCTATTTTACAGACCGTTTCATTCTCCTCATATATTTGACACCTTTTGAAGCTCTTCATATATTTCACACCTTTTCAGGCTTTTAATTATTTTCAACAGCACTTCATGCTCCTCTTATTTTTCAGACCGTTTCATGCTCATCTCATTTTGACACCTTTTGAAGCTCTTCATGTTTTTCACATCTTCTGAATCTCTTCATATTTTTCACAAATTTTCAGGCTCTTTATGATTTTCAACACCGTTTCATGCTCCTCCTATTTTTCAGACCGTTTCATGTTCATCTCATTTTGACACCTTTTGAAGCTCTTCATATTTTTCACACCTTTTGAAGCTCTTCATATTTTTCATATTTTTGAAGTTCTTCATAATTTCACACGTTTTCAGCCTCTTCATGTTTTTCAACACTGCTTCATGCTCCTCCTATTTTTCAGAACGTTTCATGCTCCTCATATTTTTCACACCTTTTGAAGCTCTTCGTATTTTTCACACCTTTTCAGGCTCTTCGTGTTTTTCAACACCGCTTCATGCTCCTCCTATTTTTCAGACCGTTTCTTGCACCGCATATATTTCACACCTTTTGAAGCTCTTCATATTTTTCACATCTTTTCAGGCTCTTCATGTTTTTCAACACCACTTCATGCTCCTCTTATTTTTAAAACCGTTTCATGCTCCTCATATTTTTGACACCTTTTGAAGCTCTTCATATTTTTCACACCTTTTCAGGCTCTTCATGTTTTTCAACAGCGTTTCATGATCGTCCTATTTTTTAGACGGTTTCCTGCTCCTCATATATTTGACACCTTTTGAAGCTCTTCATATATTTCACACCTTTTCAGGCTCTTCATGTTTTTCAACACCACTTCATGCTCCTCGTATATTTAAGACCGTTTCATGCTCCTCATATTTTTGACACCTTTAGAAGCTCTTCATATTTTTCACACATTTTCAGGCTCTTCATGTTTCTCAACACTGCTTCCTGCTCCTCCTCTTTTTCAGACCGTTTCATGCTCCTCATATTTTTGACACATTTTGAAGCTCTTCATATTTCTCACAGCTTTTCAGGTTCTTCATGTTTTTCAAGACTACTTCATGCTCCTCCTATTTTTCAGACGGTTTCATGCTCATCTCATTTTTGACACCTTTTCAAGCTCTTCATATTTTTCACACCTTCTGAAGCTCTTCATATATTTCACACCTTTTCAGGCTCTTCATGTTTTCAACACCCTTTCTTGCTCCTCCTATTTTTCAGACCATTTCATGCTCCTCATATTTTTGACACGTTTTGAAGCTCTTCATATTTTCCCACCTTTTGAAGCTCTTCATATTTCTCACAGCTTTTCAGGTTCTTCATGTTTTTCAACACTACTTCATGCTCCTCCTATTTTTCAGACGGTTTCATGCTCATCTCATTTTTGACACCTTTTGAAGCTCTTCATATTTTTCACAACTTTTGAAGCTCTTCATATATTTCACACCTTTTCAGGCTCTTCAGGTTTTCAACACCCTTTCTTGCTCCTCCTATTTTTCAGACCATTTCAATGCCCTCATATTTTTGACACGTTTTGAAGCTCTTCATATTTTCCCACCTTTTGAAGCTCTTCATATTTCTCACAGCTTTTCAGGTTCTTCATGTTTTTCAACACTACTTCATGCTCCTCCTATTTTTCAGACGGTTTCATGCTCATCTCATTTTTGACACCTTTTGAAGCTCTTCATATTTTTCACATCTTTTGAAGCTCTTCATATTTTTCACACGTTTTCAGGCTCTTCATGTTGTTCAACACCCTTTCTTGTTCCTCCTATTTTTCAGACCGTTTCATGCACCTCATATTTTTCTCATCTTTTGAAGCTCTTCATATTTTTCACACTTTTTTAGGCTCCTCATGTTTTGCAACATCGCTTCATGCTCCTCCTATTTTTCAGACCGTTTCATACTCCTCATATTTTTGACACCTTTTGATGCTCTTCATATTTTTCACACCTTTTCAGGCCCTTCATTTTTTCAACACCGCTTCATGCTCCTCCTATTTTTCAGACCGTTTCATGCTCATCTCATTTTTGACACCTTTGGAAGCTTTTCATATTTTTCACAACTTTTCAGGCTCTTCATGTTTTCAACACCGCTTCATGCTCCTCCTATATTTCAGACCGTATCATGCTCTTCATATTTTTCACACCTTTTGAAGCTCTTCATATTTTTCACACCTTTTCAGCCTCTTCATATTTTTGAACACCTCTTCATCCTCCTCCTTTTTTTCAGACCGTTGCTTGCTCCTCATGTATTTCACACCTTTTGAAGCTCTTCATATTTTTCACACCTTTTCAGGCTCTTGATGTTTTCCACACCACTTCATGCTTCTCCTATTTTTCAACCCGTTTCATGCTCCTCATGTATTTCACACCTTTTGAAGCTCTTCACATTTTTCACCCCTTTTCAGGTTCTTCATGTTTTTGAACACCGCTTCATGATCCTCCTATTTTTCAGACCGTTTCATGCTCCTCATATTTTTGACACCTTTTGAAGCTCTTCATATTTTTCACAAGTTTTCAGCCTCTTCATGTTTTTCAACACCAATTCATGCTCGTCCTATTTTTCAGACCATTTCATGCTCCTCATATTTTTGACACCTTGAGAAGCCTTTCATATTTTTCACACCTTTTCAGTCTCTTCACGTTTTTCAACACAGCTTCATGCTCCTCCTATTTTTCAGACCGTATCATGCTCCTCATATTTTGACACCTTTTGAAGCTCTTCATATATTTCACACCTTTTCAGTCTCTTCTTTTTTTTCAACACCACCTCATGCACCTCCTATTTTTCACACCGTTTAATGATCATCTCATTTTTGACACCTTTTGAAGCTCTTCATATTTTTCACACCTTTTCAGGCTCCTCATTTTTTTCAACACCACTTCATTCTCCTCCTATTTTTCAGACCGTTTCATGCTCATCTCTTTTTTGACACCTTTTGAAGCTCTTCATATTTTTCACTCATTTTGAAGCTCTTAATATTTTTCACACCTTTTCAGGCTCTTCATGTTTTTCAACACCGGTTCATGGTACTCCTATTTTTTAAACCGTTTCATGCTCCTCATATTTTTGACACCGTTTGAAGCTGTTCATATTTTTCACACCTTTTCAGGCTCTTCATGTTTTTCAACACTGCTTCATGCTCCTCCTATTTTTCAGAACGTTTCATGCTCCTCATATTTTTGACACCTTTTGAAGCTCTTCCTATTTTACACACCTTTTCAGGCTCTTCGTGTTTTTCAACACCGCTTCATGCTCCTCCTATTTTTCAGACCGTTTCTTGCACCTCATATATTTCACACCTTTTGAAGCTCTTCATATTTTTCACATCTTTTCAGGCTCTTCATGTTTTTCAACACCACTTCATGCTCCTCTTATTTTTAAAACCGTTTCATGCTCCTCATATTTTTGACACCTTTTGAAGCTCTTCATATATTTCACACCTTTTCAGGCTCTTCATGTTTTTCAACACCACTTCATACTCCTCGTATTTTTAAGACCGTTTCATGCTCCTCATATTTTTGACACCTCTAGAAGCTCTTCATATTTTTCACACCTTTTCAGGCTCTTCATGTTTTTCAACACAGCTTCATGCTCCTATTTTTCAGAACGTTTCATGCTCCTCATATTTTTGACACGTATTGAAGCTCTTCATTTTTTTCACACCTTTTCAGGCTCTTCATGTTTTTCAACACCACTTCATGCTGCTCCTATTTTCAGACCGTTTCATGCTCCTCATATTTTTCACACTTTTTGAAGCTCCTCCTATTTTTCACAACCTTTCACGCTCTTCATGTTTTTCAACACGGCTTCATGATCCTCCTATTTTTCTGACAGTTTCATGTTCCTCCTATTTTTCAGCACGTTTCATACTCCTCCAAATTTTCAGACCGTTTCATGCTCCTCATATTTGTCACACCTTTCAAAGCTCTTCATATTTTTGACATCTTTACTGGATCTTCATGTTTTTGAGCACAGCTTCATGCTCCTCCGATTTTTCACACCTTTTGAAAATCTTCATATATTTCACACCTTTTCATGTTCTTCATTTATGTCAACAAAGCTTCATGCTCCTCCTATTTTTCAGACCGTTTCATGCTCCTCATCTTTTACACACCTGTTGAAGCTCTTCATATTTTTCATACCATTTCAGGCTCTTCTTGTTTTTCAACACCATTTCAAGCTCCTCCTATTTTTCAGACCGTTTCATGCTTCTCAAATTTTTGACAGCTTTTGAAGCTCTTCATATTTTTCACACCTTTTCATGTTCTTCATTTTTGTCAACAAAGCTTCATGCTCCTCCTATTTTTCAGACCGTTTCATGCTCCTCATATTTCTGACACCTTTTGAAGCTCTTCATATATTTCACACCTTTTCAGGCTCTTCATGTTTTTGAACACGGCTTCATGCTCCTCCTATTTTTCACACATTTTGAAGATCTTCATATATTTCACACCTTTTCAAGCTCTTCATGTTTTTGAACACGACTTCATGCTCCTCCTATTTTTCACACCTTTTGAAGATCTTCATATATTTCACACGTTTTCAAGCTCTTCATGTTTTTGAACACCGCTTCATGCTCCTCATATTTTTAACACCTTTTGAAGCTCTTCATAATTTTCACATCTTTTCAGGCTCTTCATGTTTTTCAACACCGCTTCATGCTCCTCCTATTTTTCAGACCGTTTAGTGCTCCTCATATTTTTGACACCTTTTGAAGCTCTTCATATATTTCACACCTTTTCAGGTTCTTCTTGTTTTTACACCTTTTCAGGCTCTTCATGTTTTTCAACACCGCTTCATGCTCCTCCTATTTTTCAGACCGTTTTGTGCTCGTCATCTTTTTGACACGTTTTGAAGCTCTTCATATATTTCACACCTTTTCAGGGTCTTCATGTTTTTCAACACTGCCTCATTCTCCTCCTATTTTTCATACCGTTTCATGCTCCTCATATTTTTGACACCTTTTGAATCTCTTCATATTTTTCACACCTTTTCAGGCTCTTCATGTTTTTGAACACCGTTTCATGCTCCTCCTATTTTTCAGACCGTTTCATGCTCCTCATATTTTTGACACCTTTGAAACTCTTCATATTTTTCACACCTTTTCAGGCTCTTCATATTTTTCAACACCACTTCATGCTCCTCCTATTTTTCAGCCCGTTTCATGCTCCTCATATTTTTGACACATTTTGAAGCTCCTCCTATTTTTCACACCTTTTCAGGCTCTTCAAGTTTTTCAACACTGTTTCATGCTCCTCTTATTTTTTAGACCGTTTCATGTTCCTCATATTTTTGACACCTTTTGAAGCTCGACATACTTTTCACACATTTTCAGGCTCTTCATGTGCTTCAAGAACGCTTCATGCTCCTCCTGTTTTTCAGACCGTTTCATGCTCCTAATATTTTTGACACCTTTTGAAGCTCTTCATATATTTCACACCTTTTCAGGCTCTTCATGCTTTTCAACACCGCTTCATGCTCCTCCTATATTTCAGACCGTTTCATGTTCCTCAAATTTTTGACACCTTTTGAAGCTCTTCATTTATTTCACACCTTTTCAGGATCTTCATGTTTGTGAACATCACTTCATGCACCTCTTATTTTTCAGACCGTCTCATGCTCCTCATATTTTTGACAATCTTTTGAAGCTCTTCATATATTTCACACCTTTTCAATCTCTTCATGTTTTTCACACCTTTTCAGGCTCTTCATGTTTTTCAACACCCCATCATGCTCCTCCTATTTTTCAGACCGTTTCATGCTCCTCATATTTTTGACACCTTTTGAAGCTCTTCGTATATGTCACACCTTTTCAGGCTCTTCTTGTTTTTTACACCTTTTCAGGCTCTTCATGTTTTTCAACACCGTTTCATGCTCCTCCTCTTTTTCAGACTGTTTCTTGCTCCTCATATTTTTGACACCTTTTGAAGCTCTTCATATTTTTCATACCTTTTCAAGTTCTTCATGTTTTTGAACACCCCTTCATGCTCCTCATATTTTAAACACCTTTTGAAGCTCTTCATTTTTTTCACACCATTTCATGCTCTTCATGTTTTTCAACACCCCATCATGCTCCTCCTATTTTTCAGACCGTTTCTTGCTCCTCATATTTTTGACACCTTTTGAAGCTCTTCATATATGTCACACCTTTTCAGGCTCTTCTTGTTTTTTACACCTTTTCAGGCTCTTCATGTTTTTCAACACCGCTTCATGCTCCTCATATTTTAAACACCTTTTGAAGCTCTTCATTTTTTTCACACCATTTCATGCTCTTCATGTTTTTCAACACCGTTTCATGCTCCTCCTATTTTTCAGACTGTTTCATGCTCCTCATATTTTTGTCACTTTTTGAAGCTCTTCTATTTTTCAAACCTTTAGAGGCTCTTCATATATTTCAACACCGCTTCATGCTCCTCCAATTTTTCAGACCGTTTCATGCTCGTCATATTTTTCAAACCTTTTAAAGGTCTTCATATTTTTCACACTTTTTGAAGCTCTTCATAATTTTCACAGTTTTTGAAGCTCTTCATAATTTTCACACTTTTTGAAGCTCTTCATAATTTTCACAGTTTTTGAAGCTCTTCATATTTTTCACACTTTTTGAAGCTCTTCATAATTTTCACACTTTTTGAAGCTCTTCATAATTTTCACACCTTTTGAAGCTCTTCATTTTTTTCACACCATTTCAGGCTCTTCATGTTTTTGAACACCGCTTCATGCTCCTCCTATTTTTCAGAACGTTTCATGCTCCTCATATTTTGGCACCTTTTACCCTGTTCATATTTTACACATTTTCAGGCTCTACAAGTTTTTCAACACCGTTTCATGCTACTACTATTTTTGATACCATTTGAAGCTCCTTATATTCTTCAAACCTTTTCATGCTCTTCTTTTTTTTCATCATCGCTTCATGCTCCTCCTATTTTTCAGAACGTTTCATGCTCCTCATATTTTTCACACCTTTAGAAGCTCTTCGTATTTTTCTCACCTTTTCAGGCTCTTCATGTTTTTCAACACCGCTTCATGATCCTCCTATTTTTCTGACAGTTTCATGCTCCTCATATTTTTCATCCTTTTTGAAGTTCTTCATATTTTTCACACCTTTTCAGGCTCTTCATGTTTTTGAACACCGCTTCATGCTCCTCCTATTTTTCAGACCTTTTCATGCTTCTCATAATTTTGACAGCTTTTGAAGCTCTTCATATATTTCACTCCTTTTCAGGCTCTTCATGTGTTTCAGCACAGCTTCATGCTGCTCTGATTTTTCAGACCGTTTTATGCTCCTCATGTATTTCACACCTTTTGAAGCTCTTCATATTTTTCACACCTTTTCAGGATCTTCATGTTTTTGAACATGATTTCATGCTGCTCCTATTTTTCAGACCATTTCATGCTCCTCATATTATTGACACGTTTTGAGGCTCTTCTTATTTTTCATATCTTTTCAGGCTCTTTAAGTTTTTGTCACCGCTTCATGCTCCTAGTATTTTTCAGACCGCTTCATGCCCCTCATATTTTTGACGCATTCTGAACCTATTCATGTATTTCACACCTTTTCAGGCTCTTCATGTTTTTCAACACTGCTTCATGCTCCTCAAATTTTTCAGACCGTTTCATGCTCCTCATATTTTTGAAACGTTCTGAACCTATTCATGTATTTCACACCCTTTCAGGCTCTTCATGTTTTCAACACTGCTTCATGCTCCTCCTATTTTTCAGACCGTTTCATGCTCCTCATATTTTTGACACCTTTTGAAGCTCTTCATATTTTTCACACTTTTTCAGGCTCTTCATGTTTTTGAACACCGCTTCATGCTCCTCCTATTTTTGAGACCGTTTCATGCTCATCTCATTTTTAAAACGTTTTGAAGCTCTTCATATTTTTCACACTTTTTCAGGCTCTTCATGTTTTTGAACACCGCTTCATGCTCCTCGTAAGTTCAGACCGTTTCATGCTCCTCATATTTTTGACACCTTTTGAACCTCCTCCTATTTTTCACACCTTTTCAGGCTCTTCATGTTTCTCAACACCGCTTCATGCTCCTCCTATTTTTCAGACCGTTTCATGCTCCTCATATTTTCATACCATTTCATGCTCCTCATATTTTTGACACCTT
The DNA here is from genome assembly GCF_033118175.1 of Dama dama. Lineage (NCBI taxonomy): Eukaryota > Metazoa > Chordata > Mammalia > Artiodactyla > Cervidae > Dama > Dama dama. The sequence continues at coordinate 4,943,060 of NW_026870895.1, forward strand.
TTGAACCTCCTCCTATTTTTCACACCTTTTCAGGCTCTTCAGGTTTTCAACACAACTTCATGCTTCTCCTATTTTTCAGACCATTCCATGCTCCTCATGTATTTCACACCTTTTGAAGCTCTTCATATATTTCACATCTCTTCACGCTCTTCATGTTTTTGAATATCGTTTCATGCTCCTCCTATTTTTCAGACCATTTCATGCTCCTCATATTTTTGACACCTTTTGAAGCTCTTCATATATTTCACATCTTTTCAGACTCTTCATGATTTCCAACACCGCTTCATGCTCCTCATATTTTTCAGACCGTTTCATGCTCATCACATTTTTGTCACCTTTTGAAGCTCTTCATATTTTTCACACCTTTTCAGGCTCTTCATGTTTTTAACAACCACTTCATGCTCCTCCTATTTTTCAGACCGTTTCATGCATATCTCATTTTTGACACCTTTTGAAGCTCTTCATATTTTTCACACTTTTTCAGGATCTTCATGTATTTGAACACCGCTTCATGGTCCTCCTTTTTTTCAGATCGTTTCATGCTCCTCATGTATTTCACACGTTTTGAAACTCTTCATATATTTCACACTTTTTCAAGCTCTTTATGTTTTTGAACACCGTTTCATGCTCCGCTTATTTTCAGACCGTTTCATGCTCCTCATAAATTTGACACCTTTTGAAGCTCTTCATGTTTTTCACACCTTTTGAAGCTCTTCATATATTTCACACCTTTTCAGACTCTTCATGTTTTCCAACACAGTTTCATGCTCCTCCTATTTTTCAGACCGTTTCATGCTCATCTAAATTTTTACACCTTTTGTAGCTCTTCATATTTTTCACACCTTTTGAAGCTCTTCATAGTTTTCACACCTTTTCAGGCTCTTCATGTTTTTGAACACCGCTTCATGCTCCTGCTAATTTCCAGACCGTTTCATACTCCTCATATTTTTGACACGTTTTGAGGCTCTTCATATTTTTCACACCTTTTCAAGCTCTTCATTTTTTTGAACAACGTTTCATGATCTTCCTATTTTTCAGAACGTTTCATGCTCCTCATATTTTTGACACCTTTTAAAGCTCTTCATATTTTTCACACCTTTCAAGCTCTTCATGTTTTTGAACACCGCTTCATTCTCCTCCTATTTTTCAAACCGTTTCATGCTCCTCATATTTTTGACACCTTTTGAAGCTCTCATATTTTTCACACATTTTCATGCTCTTCATGTTTTTGAACACCGCTTCATGCTCCTCCTATTTTTCTGATCGCTTCATGCTCATCTCATTTTTGACACCTTTTGAAGCTGTTCATATTTTTGACACCTTTTCAAGCTCTTCATATTTTTCACACGTTTTCAGGCTCTTCATGTTTTTGAACACCGTTTCATGCCTCTCTAATTTTTCACACCGTATCATGCTCCTCATATTTTTCACACCTTCTGAAGCTCTTCATTTTTTTGACACGTTTTGAGGCTCTTCATATTTTTCAGACATTTTCAGTCTCTTCATGTTTTTGAACCCCGTTTCATGCTCCTCACATTTTTGACACCTTTTGTATCTCTTCATATTTTTCACACCTTTTCAGGCTCCTCATGTTTTTGAACACCGCTTCATGCTCCTCCTATTTTTCAGACCGTTTCATCCTCCTCATACTTTTGACACCTTTTGAAGCTCTTCATATTTTTCACACCTTTTAAGGTTCTTCATGTTTTTGAACACCGCTTCATACTCCTCCTATTTTTCAGACCGTTTCATGCTCCTGATATTTTTCAAACCTTTTGAAGCTCTTCATATTTTTCACACCTTTTCAGGCTCTTCATATTTTTGAACACATCTTCCTGCTCCTCCTATTTTTCAGGCCATTTCATGCTCCTCATGTATTTCACACCTTTTGAAGCTCTTCATATGTTTCACACCTTTTCCGGCTCTTCATGTTTTTGAACACCTTTTCATGCTCCTCCTATTTTTCAGACCGTTTCATGCTCCTCATGTATTTCACACCTTTTGAACCTCTTCATATTTTTCAAACCTTTTCAGGCTCTCATGTTTTTGAAAACAGCTTCCTGCTCCTCCTATTTTTCAGACCGTTTCATGCTCCTCATGGATTTCACACCTTTTGAAGCTCTTCAAATTTTTCACACCTTTTCAGGCTATTCATGTTTTTGAACACCGCTTCATGCTCCTCCTATTTTTCAGACCGTTTCATGCTCCTCATATTTTTGACACGTTTTAAAGCTCTTCATATTTTTCACACCATTTCAGGCACTTCATGTATTTCCACACCGCTTCATGCTCCTCCTATTTTCAGAACGTTTCATGCTCCTCATATTTTTGACAACTTTTGAAGCTCTTCATATTTTTCACACCTTTTCAGGCTCTTCATGTTTTTAAACACCGCTTCATGTGCCTTCTATTTTTCAGACCGTTTCATGTTCCTCATATTTTTGACACCTTTTGAAGCTCTTCATATTTTTCACACCTTTTCAGGCTCTTCATGTTTTTCAACACCGCTTCATGCTCCTCCTATTTTCAGAACGTTTCATGCTCCTCATATTTTTGACAACTTTTGAAGCTCTTCATATTTTTCACACCTTTTCAGGCTCTTCATGTTTTTCAACACTGCTTCATGCTCCTCCTATTTTCAGACCGTTTCATGTTCCTCATATTTTTGACATCTTTTGAAGCTGTTCATATTTTTCACACCTTTTCAGGCTCTTCATGTTTTTGAACACCATTTCATGCTGCTCCTATTTTTCAGACCGTTTCATGCTTCTCATGTTTTCGACACGTTTTGGGGCTCTTCATATTTTTCACACCATTGCAAGCTCTTCATGTTTTTGAACAGCGTTTCATGCTCCTCCTATATTTCAGACCGTTTCATGCTCCTCATATTTTTGACACATTTTGAAGCTCTTCATATTTTTCACACCTTTTGAAGCTCTTCGTATTTTTCACAACATTTCAGGCTCTTCATGTTTTTGAACACCGTTTCATGCTCCTCCTATATTTCAGACCATTTCATGCTCCTCATATTTTTGACACCGTTTGAAGCTCTTCATATTTTTCACACTTTTTCAGGCTCTTCATGTTTTTGAAGACTGCTTCATGCTCCTCTATTTTTCAGACCGTTTCATGCTCCTCATGTATTTCACACCCTTTGAAGCTCTTCATATATTTCACACCTTTTCAGGCTCTTCATGTTTTTCAACACCGTTTTATGATCCTCCTATTTTTCATACCGTTTCATGCTCCTCTTGTATTTCCCACCTTTTGAAGGTCTTCATATTTTTCACAACTTTTCAGGCTATTCATGTTTTTGAACACCGCTTCTTGCTCCTACTATTTTTCCGACCGTTTTTGCTCCTCATATATTTCACACCTTTTGAAGCACTTCATATGTTTCACACATTTTCAGGCACTTCATGTTTTGAACACCGCTTCATGCTCCTCTATTTTTCAGACCATTTCATGCTCTTCTTAGTGTAGACACCTTTTGAAAGTCCTCATATATTTCACACCTTTTCAGGCTCTTTAAGTTTTTGAACACCGCTTCACGCTCCTCCTATTTTGCAGATCGTTTCATGCTCCTCATATATTTGACACCTTTTGAAGCTCTTCATATTTTTCACACCTTTACAGGCTCTTCATGATTTTGAACACCGCTTCATGCTCCTACTATTTTCAGACCGTTTCAAGCTCTTCATGTATTTCACACCTTTTGCAGCTCTTCGTATTTTTCACACCTTTTCAGGCTCTTCATGTTTTTGAACACCGCTTCATGCTCCTCCTATTTTTCAGACCGTTTTAGGCTCCTCATATTTTTGACAACATTTTAAGCTCTTCATATTTTTCACACCTTTTCAGGCTCTTCATGTTTTTGAACACCGCTTCATGCTCATCCTATTTTTCAGATCGTTTCATGCTCCTCATGTATTTCACACTTTTTGAAGCTCTTCATATTTTTCACACCTTTTCAGGCTCTCATGTTTTTGAACACAGCTTCTTGCTCCTCCTATTTTTCAGACTGTTTCATGCTCCTCTTATATTTCACACTTTTGAAGCTCTTGCTATTTTTCACACCTTTTCAGTCTCTTCATGTTTTTGAACACAGTTTCATGCTACTCGTATTTTTCAGACCGTTTCATGCTCCTCATCTTTTTGACACCTTTTGAAGCTCTTAATATTTTTCACACCTTTTCAGGCTCTTCATGTTTTTGGACACCGTTTCATGCTCCTCCTATTTTTCAGACCTATTCATGCTCTTCATGTGTTTCACACCTTTTGAAGCTCTTCATATTTTTCACACTTTTTCAGGCTCTTCATGTTTCTCAACACCGCTTCATGCTTCTCCTATTTTCAGACCGTTTCATGCTCCTCATATTTTTGGCACTGTTTGAAGCTCTTCATATTTTTCACACGTTTTCAGGCTCTTCATCTTTTTCAACACCACTTAATGCTCCTCCTATTTTTGAGACCGTTTCATGGTCTTCATGTATTTCTGACTTTTTGAAGCTCTTCATATTTTTCACACGTTTTCAGGCTCTTCATGTCTTTGAAGACCGCTTCATGCTCCTCGTATTTTTCAGACCGTTTCATGCTCCTCATGTATTTCACACCTTTTGAATCTCTTCATATTTTTCACACGTTTTCAGGCTGTTCATGTTTTTGAACATCGCTTCATGCTCCTCCTATTTTTCTAATCGCTTCATGCTCATCTCATTTTTGACACCTTTTGAAGCTGTTCATATTTTTCACACATTTTGAAGCTCTTCATATTTTTCACACTTTTTCAGGCTCTTCATGTTTTTTTTTATATTTTTTTTATTTATTTTTATTTTTTTTTCATGTTTTTGAACACCGCTTCATGCTCCTCCTATTTTTCAGACCGTTTCATGCTCCTCATATATTTCACACCTTCTGAAGCTCTTCATATTTTTCACACGTTTTCAGGCTCTTCAAGTTTTGAACACAGCTTCATGCACCTCCTATTTTTCAGACCGTTTCATGCTCCTCATGTATTTCACACCTTTTGAAGCTCTTGATATTTTTCACACCTTTTCAGGCTCTTCTTGTTTTTGAACACCGTTTCATGCTCCTCCTATTTTTCAGACCGTTTCATGCTCTTCATGTATTTCACACCTTTTGAAGCTCTTCCTATTTTTCACACCTTTTCAGGCTCTCATGTTTTTGAACACAGCTTCTTGCTCCTCCTATTTTTCAGACCGTTTCATGCTCCTCATGTATTTCACACCTTTTGAAGCTCTTCATATTTTTCACACCTTTTCAAGCTCTTCCTGTTTTTGAACACCGTTTCATGCTCCTCCTATTTTTCATACCGTTTCATGCTCCTCATATTTTGACACCTTTTGAAGCTCTTCATATTTTCCACACCTTTTCTGGCTCCTCATGTTTTTGAAAACCGCTTCATTCTCCTCCTATTTTTTAGATCGTTTCATGGTCTTCATATTTTTGACACCTTTTGAAGCTTTTCATATTTGTCACAGCTTTTCAGGCTCTTCATGTTTTTCAGCACCGCATCATGATCCTCCTCTTTTCAGACCGTTTCATGCTCCTCATATTTGACACCTTTTGAAGCTTGTCATATTTTTCACACCTTTTCAAGTTCTTCATTTTTTTTAACACCACTTCATGCTCCTCCTATTTTTCAGACCGTTTCATGCTAATCTCATTTTTGACACCTATTGAAGCTCTTCATATTTTTCCCACCTTTTTAAGTACTTCATATTTTTCACACCATTTCAGGCTCTTCATGTATTTCAACACCGTTTCATGCTCCTCTTAATTTTCAGACCGTTTCATGGTCTTCATGTATTTCACACCTTTTGAAGCTCTTCATATTTCTCACACCTTTTCAGGCTCTCATGTGTTTGAACACAGCTTCATGCTCCTCCTATTTTTCAGACCGTTTCAGGCTCCTCATATATTTCACACCTTTTGAAGCTCTGCATATTTTTCACACCTTTTCAGGCTCTTCATGTTTCTGAACACTGTTTCATGATCCTCCTAATTTTCAGACCGTTTCATGCTCCTCATATTTTTGACACCTTTTGAAGCTCTTCATATTTTTCACACCTTTTCAGGCTCTTCATATTTTTCAACATCACTTCATGCTCCTACTATTTTTCAGATCGCTTCATGCTCATCTCATTTTTTACACCTTTTGAAGCTGTCCATATTTTTGACTCCTTTAGAAACTCTTCATATTTTTCACACGTTTTCAGGCTCTTCATGTTTTTCAACACCGCCTGATGCTCCTCCTATTTTTCAGACCGTTTCATGCTCCTCATATTTTTGACACGTTTTAAAGCTCTTCATATTTTTCACACCATTTCAGGCACTTCATGTATTTCAACACCGTTTCATGCTCCTCCTATTTTTCAGACCGTTTCATGCTCCTCATATTTTTGACACCTTTTGAAGCTCTTCATATTTTTCACACCTTTTCAGGCTCTACATGTTTTTGAAAACTGCTTCATGTTCCTCCTATTTTTCAGACAGTTTCATGCCCCGCATACTTTTGACACCATTTGAAGCTCCTCATATTTTTCACACCTTTTGACGCTCTTCATATTTTTACACCTTTTCAGACTCTTCATGTTTTTGAACACACCTTCATGCTCCTCCTATTTTTCAGACCGTTTCATGCTCCTCATATTTTTGACACCTTTTTATGCTCTTCATATTTTTCACAATTTTTCAGGCTCTTCATATTTTTGAAAACCGCTTCATGCTCCTCGTATTTTTCAGACCGTTTCATGCTCCTCATGTATTTCACACCTTTTGAAGCTCTTCATATTTTTCACACGTTTCCAGGCTCTTCATGTTTTTGAACACCGCTTCATGCTCCTCCTATTTTTCTGATCGCTTCATGCTCATCTCATTTTTGACACCTTTTGAAGCTGTTCATATTTTTGACACCTTTTCAAGCTCTTCATATTTTTCACACGTTTTCAGGCTCTTCATGTTTTTGAACACCGTTTCATGCCTCTCTAATTTTTCACACCGTATCATGCTCCTCATATTTTTCACACCTTCTGAAGCTCTTCATATTTTTGACACGTTTTGAGGCTCTTCATATTTTTCAGACATTTTCAGTCTCTTCATGTTTTTGAACCCCGTTTCATGCTCCTCACATTTTTGACACCTTTTGTAGCTCTTCATATTTTTCACACCTTTTCAGGCTCCTCATGTTTTTGAACACCGCTTCATGCTCCTCCTATTTTTCAGACCGTTTCATCCTCCTCATACTTTTGACACCTTTTGAAGCTCTTCATATTTTTCACACCTTTTAAGGTTCTTCATGTTTTTGAACACCGCTTCATACTCCTCCTATTTTTCAGACCGTTTCATGCTCCTGATATTTTTCAAACCTTTTGAAGCTCTTCATATTTTTCACACCTTTTCAGGCTCTTCATATTTTTGAACACATCTTCCTGCTCCTCCTATTTTTCAGGCCGTTTCATGCTCCTCATGTATTTCACACCTTTTGAAGCTCTTCATATGTTTCACACCTTTTCCGGCTCTTCATGTTTTTGAACACCTTTTCATGCTCCTCCTATTTTTCAGACCGTTTCATGCTCCTCATGTATTTCACACCTTTTGAACCTCTTCATATTTTTCAAACCTTTTCAGGCTCTCATGTTTTTGAAAACAGCTTCCTGCTCCTCCTATTTTTCAGACCGTTTCATGCTCCTCATGGATTTCACACCTTTTGAAGCTCTTCAAATTTTTCACACCTTTTCAGGCTATTCATGTTTTTGAACACCGCTTCATGCTCCTCCTATTTTTCAGACCGTTTCATGCTCCTCATATTTTTGACACGTTTTAAAGCTCTTCATATTTTTCACACCATTTCAGGCACTTCATGTATTTCCACACCGCTTCATGCTCCTCCTGTTTTCAGACCGTTTCATCCTTCTCATATTTTTGACACCTTTTGAAGCTCTTCATATTTTTCACACCTTTTAAGTTTCTTCATGTTTTTGAACACCGCTTCATACTCCTCCTATTTTTCAGACCGTTTCATGCTCCTGATATTTTTCAAACCTTTTGAAGCTCTTCATATTTTTCACACCTTTTCAGGCTCTTCATATTTTTGAACACAGCTTCCTGCTTCTCCTATTTTTCAGGCCGTTTCATGCTCCTCATGTATTTCACACCTTTTGAAGCTCTTCATATATTTCACACCTTTTCCGGCTCTTCATGTTTTTGAACACCGTTTCATGCTGCTCCTATTTTTCAGACCGTTTCATGCTCCTCATGTATTTCACACCTTTTGAACCTCTTCATATTTTTCAAACCTTTTCAGGCTCTCATGTTTTTGAAAACAGCTTCCTGCTCCTCCTATTTTTCAGACCGTTTCATGCTCCTCATGGATTTCACACCTTTTGAAGCTCTTCAAATTTTTCACACCTTTTCAGGCTATTCATGTTTTGAACACCGCTTCATGCTCCTCCTATTTTTCAGACCGTTTCATGTTCCTCCTATTTTTCAGATCATTTCATGCTCCTCATATTTTTGACACCTTTTCAAGCTCTTCATATTTTTCACACCTTTTCAGGCTCTTCATGTTTTTGAACACCGCTTCATGCTCCTCCTATTTTTCAGTCCGTTTCTTGCTCCTATTGTATTTCCCACCTTTTGAAGCTCTTCATATTTTTCACACCTTTTCAAGCTCTTCATGTTTTTGAACACAACTTCATGCAACTCCTATTTTTCAGACGGTTTCATGCTCCTCATATTTTTAACACATTTTGAAGCTCTTCATATTTTTCACACCTTTTCAGGCTCTTCATGTTTTTGAACACCGCTTCATGCTCCTCCTATTTTTCAGTCCGTTTCTTGCTCCTCATGTATTTCCCACCTTTTGAAGCTCTTCATATTTTTCACACCTTTTCAAGCTCTTCATGTTTTTGAACACAACTTCATGCAACTCCTATCTTTCAGACCGTTTCATGTTCCTCCTATTTTTCAGATCATTTCATGCTCCTCATATTTTTGACACCTTTTGAAGCTCTTCATATTTTTCACACCTTTTCAGGCTCTTCATGTTTTTGAACACAATTTCACGCAACTCCTATTTTTTAGACGGTTTCATGCTCCTCATAGTTTTGACACATTTTGAAGCTCTTCATATTTTTCACACCTTTTCAGGCTCTTCATGTTTTTGAACACCGCTTCATACTCCTCCTATTTTTCAGGCGCTTTCATGCTCCTCATATTTTTGACACCTTTTGAAGCTCCTCATATATGTCACACATTTTTAGGCTCTTCATGTTTTTCAACACCACTACATTTTCCTGCTATATTTCAGACCGTTTCATGCTCCTCATGCATTTCACACATTTTGAAGCTCTTCATATTTTCCATACCTTTTCAGGCTCTTCATGTTTTTCTAAACCGCTTCATGCTCCTCCTATATTTGAGGCCGTTTCATGCTCTCATATTTTTGAAACATTTTGAAGCTCTTCATATTTTTCACACCTTTTCAGGCTCTTCATGTTTTTCAACACCGCTTCATGCTCCTCCTATTTTTCAGACCGTTTCATGCTCCTCATATTTTTGACAACTTTTGAAGCTCTTCATATATTTCACACTTTTTCAGGCTCATCATGTTTTTCAACACCACTTCATGCTCCTCCTATTTTTCAGACCGTTTCATGCTCATCTCATTTTTGACACCTTTTGAAGCTCTTCATATTTTTCACACTTTTAGAAGCTCTTCATATTTTTCACACGTTCTCAGGCTCTTCATGTTTTTGAACACCGCTTCATGCTCCTCATATATTTCAGCCCGTTTCATGCTCCTATTTGTGACACCTTTTGAAGCTCTTCCTATTTTTCACACATTTTCAGGCTCTTCATGTTTTTCAACATGACTTCATGCTCCTCCTATTTTTCAGACTGTTTCATGCTCCTCATATTTTTGACACCTTTTGAAATCTTCATATACTTCACACCTTTTCAGGCTCTTCATTTTTTTGAAAAAAACTTCATGCTCCTTCTATTTTTCAGACCGTTTCATGGTCATCTCATTTTTGACACCTTTTGAAGCTCTTCATATATTTCATACCTTTTGAAGATCTTCATATTTTTCACACGTTTTCAGGCTCTTCATATTTTTCAACACCGCATCATGCTCCTCCTATTTTTCAGACAGTTTCATGCTCCTCATATTTTTGACTCGTTTTGAAGCTCTTCATATTTTTCACACCTTTTCAGGCTCTTCATGGTTTTCAACACTGTTTCATGATCCTCCTATTTTTCATACCGTTTCATACTCCTCATAATTTTGACACCTTTTGAAGCTCTTCTTATATTTCACACCTTTTCAGACTCTTCATGTTTTCAAACACCACTTCAAGTTCCTCCTATTTTTGCGACCGTGTCATGCTCTTCATATTTTTGACACCTTTTGAAGCTCTTCATATTTTTCACACCTTTTGAAGCACTTCATATATTTCACACATTTTCAGGCTCTTCATGTTTTTCAACACCACTTCATGCTCCTCCTGTTTTTCAGACCGTTTCATGCTCATCTAATTTTTGACGCCTTTTGAAGCTCTTCATATATTTCACATCTTTTGAAGCTCTTCATATTTTTCACATTTTTGAAGCTCTTCAAATTTTTCACACCTTTTCAGGCTCTTCATGTTTTTCAACACCACTTCATGCTCCTCTTGTTTTTCAGACCGTTTAATGCTCCACATGTATTTCACACCTTTTGAAGCTCTTTATATTTTTCACACCTTTTCAGGCTCTTCATGTTTTTCAACACCACTTCATGCTCCTCCTTTTTCAGACCATTTCATGCTCATCTCATTTTTCGCACTTTTTGAAGCTCTTCATATTTTTGACACCTTTTGAGCTCTTCATATTTTTACACGTTTTGAGGCTCTTCATGTTTTTCAACATAGTTTCATGCTTCTCCTATTATTCAGACCGATACATGCTCCTCATGTATTTCACAACTTGAAGCTCTTCATATTTTTCACAACTTTTCAGGCTCTTCATGTTTTTGAACACCGTTTCATGCTCCTCCTGTTTTTCAGACCGTTTCATGCTCCTCATATTTTTGACATGTTTTGAAGCTCTTCATATTTTCTCACCTTTTCAGGCTCTTCATGTTTTTCAACACCGCTTCATGCTCCTCCTATTTTTCAGACCGTTTCATACTCCTCATATTTTTGACACATTTTGAAGCTCTTCATATATTTCACACCTTTTCAGGCTCTTCATATTTTTCAACACCACTTCATGCTCCTCCTATTTTTCAGACCGTTTCATGCTCCTCATATTTTTGGCACCTTTTGAGCTCTTCATATTTTTCACACCTTTTTAGGCTCTTCATGTTTTTAAACACTGTTTCATGCTCCACCTATTTTTCATACCCTTTCATTCTCCTCATATTTTTCACACCTTTTGAAGCTCTTCATATTTTTCACACCTTTTCAGGCTCATCATGTTTTTGCACACCGCTTCATGATCCTCATATTTTTCACACCGTTTCATGCTCCTCATATTTTTCACACCTTTTGATGCTCTTCATATATTTCACACCTTTTCAGGCTCTTTATGTTTTTTAACACCACTTCATGCTCCTCGTATGTTTCAGACCGTTTCATGCTCCTCACATTTTTGACACGTTTTGGGGCTCTCATATTTTTCACACCATTCCAGGCTCTTCATATTTTTGAACACCGTTTCATGCTCCTCCTATTTTTCAGACCTTTTCATGCTCCTCATATTTTTGAAAATTTTGAAGTTCTTCATATTTTTCACACATTTTCAGGCTCTTCATATTATTGAACACCGCTTCATGCTCCTCCTATTTTTCAAACGGTTTTATGCTCCTCCTATTTTTCACACCTTTTCAAGCTCTTCATATTTTTCACAGCTTTTCAGGTCTTCATGTTTTTCAACACCGCTTCATGCTCTTCCTATTTTTCAGACCGTTTCATGCTCCTCATATTTTTGACACCTTTTGAATCTCTTCATATACTTCACACTTTTTCAGGCTCTTCATGTTTTTCACCAACACTTCATGCTCCTCCTATTTTTTACGCCATTTCATGCTCATCTCATTTTTGACACCGTTTGAAGCTCTTCATATTTTTCACACCTTTTGAAGCTCTTCATATTTTTCACACCTTTTGAAGCTTTTCATATTTTTCACACGTTTTCAGGCTCTTCATGTTTTCAACACCGCTTCATGCACCTCGTATTTTTCAGACCGTTTCATGCCCCTCATATTTTTCACACCTTTTGAAGATCTTCATATATTTCACACCTTTTCAGGCTCTTCATGTTTTTGAAAAAAACTTCATTCTTCTCCTATTTTTCAGAGCGTTTAATGCTCCTCATGTACTTCACACCTTTTGAAGGTCTTCATATTTTTCACACCTTTTCAGGCTCTTCTTGTTTTTCAACACCGCTTCATGCTCCTCCTATTTTTCAGACCGTTCATTCTCCTCATAATTTTGAAACATTTTGAAGCTCTTCTTATTTTTCACACCTTTTCAGGCTCTTCATGGTTTTCAAGACCGCTTCATGCTCCTCCTATTTTCCAGACCGTACATGCTCCTCATAATTTTGACACCTTTTGAAGCTCTTCATATTTTTCACACCTTTTCAGGCTCTTCATGTTTTTCAACACCGCTTCATGCTCCTCCTATTTTTCAGACCGTTTCATGCTCCTCATATTTTTGACAACTTTTGAAGCTCTTCATATATTTCACACTTTTTCAGGCTCATCATGTTTTTCAACACCACTTCATGCTCCTCCTATTTTTCAGACCCTTTCATGCTCATCTCATTTTTGACACCTTTTGAAGCTCTTCATATTTTTCACACTTTTAGAAGCTCTTCATATTTTTCACACGTTCTCAGGCTCTTCATGTTTTTGAACACCGCTTCATGCTCCTCATATATTTCAGACCGTTTCATGCTCCTCTTATTTGTGACACCTTTTGAAGCTCTTCGTATTTTTCACACATTTTCAGGCTCTTCATGTTTTTCAACATGACTTCATGCTCCTCCTATTTTTCAGACTGTTTCATGCTCCTCATATTTTTGACACCTTTTGAAATCTTCATATACTTCACACCTTTTCAGGCTCTTCATTTTTTTGAAAAAAACTTCATGCTCCTTCTATTTTTCAGACCGTTTCATGGTCATCTCATTTTTGACACCTTTTGAAGCTCTTCATATATTTCATACCTTTTGAAGATCTTCATATTTTTCAAACGTTTTCAGGCTCTTCATATTTTTCAACACCGGATCATGCTCCTCCTATTTTTCAGGCAGTTTCATGCTCCTCATATTTTTGACTCGTTTTGAAGCTCTTCATATTTTTCACACCTTTTCAGGCTCTTCATGGTTTTCAACACTGTTTCATGATCCTCCTATTTTTCAGACCGTTTCATACTCCTCATAATTTTGACACCTTTTGAAGCTCTTCTTATATTTCACACCTTTTCAGACTCTTCATGTTTTCGAACACCACTTCAAGTTCCTCCTATTTTTGCGACCGTGTCATGCTCTTCATATTTTTGACACCTTTTGAAGCTCTTCATATTTTTCACACCTTTTGAAGCACTTCATATATTTCACACATTTTCAGGCTCTTCATGTTTTTCAACACCACTTCATGCTCCTCCTATTTTTCAGACCGTTTCATGCTCATCTAATTTTTGACACCTTTTGAAGCTCTTCATATATTTCACATCTTTTGAAGCTCTTCATATTTTTCACATTTTTGAAGCTCTTCAAATTTTTCACACCTTTTCAGGCTCTTCATGTTTTTCAACACCACTTCATGCTCCTCCTTTTTCAGACCATTTCATGCTCATCTCATTTTTCGCACTTTTTGAAGCTCTTCATATTTTTCACACCTTTTGAAGCTTTTCATATTTTTCACACGTTTTCAGGCTCTTCATGTTTTCAACACCGCTTCATGCACCTCGTATTTTTCAGACCGTTTCATGCCCCTCATATTTTTCACACATTTTGAAGATCTTCATGTATTTCACACCTTTTCAGGCTCTTCATGTTTTTGAAAAAAACTTCATTCTTCTCCTATTTTTCAGAGCGTTTAATGCTCCTCATGTACTTCACACCTTTTGAAGGTCTTCATATTTTTCACACCTTTTCAGGCTCTTCTTGTTTTTCAACACCGCTTCATGCTCCTCCTATTTTTCAGACCGTTCATTCTCCTCATAATTTTGAAACATTTTGAAGCTCTTCTTATTTTTCACACCTTTTCAGGCTCTTCATGGTTTTCAAGACCGCTTCATGCTCCTCCTATTTTCCAGACCATACATGCTCCTCATAATTTTGACACCTTTTGAAGCTCTTCATATTTTTCACACCTTTTCAGGCTCTTCATGTTTTTCAACACCGCTTCATGCTCCTCCTATTTTTCAGACCGTTTCATGCTCCTCATATTTTTGACAACTTTTGAAGCTCTTCATATATTTCACACTTTTTCAGGCTCATCATGTTTTTCAACACCACTTCATGCTCCTCCTATTTTTCAGACCCTTTCATGCTCATCTCATTTTTGACACCTTTTGAAGCTCTTCATATTTTTCACACTTTTAGAAGCTCTTCATATTTTTCACACGTTCTCAGGCTCTTCATGTTTTTGAACACCGCTTCATGCTCCTCATATATTTCAGACCGTTTCATGCTCCTCTTATTTGTGACACCTTTTGAAGCTCTTCGTATTTTTCACACATTTTCAGGCTCTTCATGTTTTTCAACATGACTTCATGCTCCTCCTATTTTTCAGACTGTTTCATGCTCCTCATATTTTTGACACCTTTTGAAATCTTCATATACTTCACACCTTTTCAGGCTCTTCATTTTTTTGAAAAAAACTTCATGCTCCTTCTATTTTTCAGACCGTTTCATGGTCATCTCATTTTTGACACCTTTTGAAGCTCTTCATATATTTCATACCTTTTGAAGATCTTCATATTTTTCAAACGTTTTCAGGCTCTTCATATTTTTCAACACCGGATCATGCTCCTCCTATTTTTCAGGCAGTTTCATGCTCCTCATATTTTTGACTCGTTTTGAAGCTCTTCATATTTTTCACACCTTTTCAGGCTCTTCATGGTTTTCAACACTGTTTCATGATCCTCCTATTTTTCAGACCGTTTCATACTCCTCATAATTTTGACACCTTTTGAAGCTCTTCTTATATTTCACACCTTTTCAGACTCTTCATGTTTTCGAACACCACTTCAAGTTCCTCCTATTTTTGCGACCGTGTCATGCTCTTCATATTTTTGACACCTTTTGAAGCTCTTCATATTTTTCACACCTTTTGAAGCACTTCATATATTTCACACATTTTCAGGCTCTTCATGTTTTTCAACACCACTTCATGCTCCTCCTATTTTTCAGACCGTTTCATGCTCATCTAATTTTTGACACCTTTTGAAGCTCTTCATATATTTCACATCTTTTGAAGCTCTTCATATTTTTCACATTTTTGAAGCTCTTCAAATTTTTCACACCTTTTCAGGCTCTTCATGTTTTTCAACACCACTTCATGCTCCTCCTTTTTCAGACCATTTCATGCTCATCTCATTTTTCGCACTTTTTGAAGCTCTTCATATTTTTGACACCTTTTGAGCTCTTCATATTTTTCACACCTTTTGAGGCTCTTCATGTTTTTCAACACCGTTTCATGCGCCTCCTATAATTCAGACGGTTTCATGCTCCTCATGTATTTCACTCCTTTTGAAGCTCTTCATATTTTACACACCTTTTCAGGCTCTTCATGATTTTTAACCCCACTTCATGCTCCTCCGATTTTTCAGACCGTTTCATGCTCATCTCATATTTGACACCTTTTGAAGATCTTCATATTTTTCACACATATTCAGGCTCTTCATGTTTTTGAACACGGTTTCATGCTCCTCCTCTTTTTCAGACCGTTTCATGCTCCTCATATTTTTGACACCTTTAAAAGCTCTTCATATTTTTCACACCTTTTCAGGTTTTTTATGTTTTGAAGACCGTTTCATGGTCCTCCTATTTTTCAGACCGTTTCATGCTCCTCATTATTTGACACATTTTGAAGCTTTTCATATTTTCCACACCTTTTCAGGCTCTTCATGTTTTTGACAACGCTTCATGCTCCTCCTAATTTTCAGACCGTTTCATGCTCCTCATGTATTTAACACCTTTGAAGCTCTTCATATTTTTCTCACCTTTTTAGGCTTTCATGTTTTTGAACACCTTTTCATGCTCCTCCTATTTTTCAGACCGTTTCATGCTCCGCATGTATTTCACAGCTTTTCAAGCTCTTTATATTTTTCACAGCTTTTCAGGCTCTTCATGTTCTTGAACACCTTTTCATGCTCCTCCTATTTTTCGGACAGTTTCATGCTCCTCATATTTTTGACTACTTTAGAAGCTCTTCATATTTTTCACACCTTTTGAAGCTCTTCATTTATTTCACACCATTTCAGGCTCTTCATATTTTTCAACACCACTTCATGCTCCTCTTATTTTTCAGACCGTTTAATGCTCCACATGTATTTCACACCTTTTGAAGCTCTTTATATTTTTCACACCTTTTCAGGCTCTTCATGTTCTTGAACACCTTTTCATGCTCCTCCTATTTTTCAGACAGTTTCATGCTCCTCATGTATTTCACACCTTTTGAAGCTCTTCATATTTTGCACATCTTTTCAGGCTCTTCATGTTTTGAACACCGCTTCATGCTCCTCCTATTTTTCACACCGTATCATGCTCCTCATTTTTTTCACACCTTTTGAACCTCTTGATATTATTCACACCTTTTCAGGCTCTTCATGTTTTTGAATACCACTTCATGCACCTCCTATTTTTCAGACAGTTTCATGCTCCTCATGTATTTCACACCTTTTGAAGCTGTTCATATTTTTCACACCTTTTCGGGCTCTTCATGTTTTTCAACACAAATTCATGCCTCTCCTACTTTTCAGACCGTTTCATGCTCCTCATATTTTGACTTCTTTTGAACCTCTTCATATTTTTCACACCTTTTGAAGCTCTTCATATTTTTCACACGTTTTTAGGATCTTCATGATTTTGAACACAGCTTCATGCTCCTCCTCCTTTTCAGACCGTTTCATGCTCCTCATGAATTTCACACATTTTGAAGCTCTTAATATTTTTCACACCTTTTCAGGCTCTTCATGTTTTTGAACACGATTTCATGCTCCTCCTATTTTTCAGACCGTTTCATGCTCCTCACATTTTTGACACCTTTGAAGTTCTTCATATTTTTCACAACTTTTCAGGCTCTTCATGTTTTTCAACACTGCTTCATGATCATCCAATTTTTCAGACCGTTTCAAGCTCCTCATATTTTTGACACCTTTTGAATCTCTTCATATATTTTACACCTTTTCAGGCTCTTCATGTTTTTCAACACCACTTCTTGCTCCTCCTTTTTCAGACCATTTCATGCTCATCTCATTTTTCGCACTTTTTGAAGCTCTTCATATTTTTGACACCTTTTGAGCCCTTCATATTTTTACACGTTTTGAGGCTCTTCATGTTTTTCAACATAGTTTCATGCTTCTCCTATTATTCAGACCGATACATGCTCCTCATGTATTTCACAACTTGAAGCTCTTCATATTTTTCACAACTTTTCAGGCTCTTCATGTTTTTGAACACCGTTTCATGCTCCTCCTGTTTTTCAGACCGTTTCATGCTCCTCATATTTTTGACATGTTTTGAAGCTCTTCATATTTTCTCACCTTTTCAGGCTCTTCATGTTTTTCAACACCGCTTCATGCTCCTCCTATTTTTCAGACCGTTTCATACTCCTCATATTTTTGACACATTTTGAAGCTCTTCATATATTTCACACCTTTTCAGGCTGTTCATATTTTTCAACACCACTTCATGCTCCTCCTATTTTTCAGACCGTTTCATGCTCCTCATATTTTTGGCACCTTTTGAGCTCTTCATATTTTTCACACCTTTTTAGGCTCTTCATGTTTTTAAACACTGTTTCATGCTCCACCTATTTTTCAGACCCTTTCATTCTCCTCATATTTTTCACACCTTTTGAAGCTCTTCATATTTTTCACACCTTTTCAGGCTCATCATGTTTTTGCACAGCGCTTCATGATCCTCATATTTTTCAGACCGTTTCATGCTCGTCATATTTTAGACACCTTTTGAAGCTCTTCATATTTTTCACACCTTTTGAAGCTCTTCATATATTTCACACGTTTTCAGTCTCTTCAGGTTTTTCAACACCGCTTCATTCTCCTCCTATATTTCAGACCGTTTCATGCTCCTCATATTTTTGACACCTTTTGAAGCTCTTCATATTTTTCACACATTTTCAGGCTCTTCATGTTTTTCAACATGGCTTCATGATCCTCCTATTTTTCAGGCCGTTTCATGTTCCTCCTATTTTTCAGATCATTTCATTCTCCTCATATTTTTGACACCTGTTGAAGCTCTTCATATTTTTCACTCCTTTTCAGGCTCTTCATATTTTTAACACCTTTCAAGGCTCTCATGTTTCTGAACACCATTTAATGCTCCTCATATTTTTGACAACTATTGGATCTCTTCATATTTTTCAGACCGTTTCAGGCTCCTCATATTTTTGACAGCTTTAGAATCTCTTCATCTTTTTCACACCTTTTCATGCTCTTCATGTTTTCAACACCGTGTCATGCTCCTCCTATTTTTCAGACCTTTTCATGCTCCTGGTATATTTGACACATTTTGAAGCTCTGAATATTTTTCACACCTTTTCAGGCTCTTCATGTTTTTCAACACCGTTTCATGCTGCTTCTCTATTTCAGACCGTTTCATGCTCCTCATATTTTTTACACCTTTTGAAGCTCTTCATATTTTTAACACCTTTTCAGGCTCTTTTTTTTTTGAACACCGCTTCATGCTCCTCCTCTTTTTCAGACCGTTTGATGCACCTCATATTTCTGACACCTTTTGAAGCTCTTCATATTTTTCACACCTTTTCAGGCTCTTCATACTTTTGAACACCGCTTCATGCTCCTCCTATTTTTCAGACCGTTTCATGCTCCTTGTAATTTTGACACCTTTTTAAGCTCTTCATGTTTTTCACACCTTTTCAGGCTCTTCATGTTTTTCAACACCGCTTCATGCTCCTCCTATTTTTCAGACCGTTTCATGCTCCTCATATTTTTTACACCTTTTGAAGCTCTTCATATTTTTCACACCTTTTCAGGCTCTTCATTTTTTTCAACACTACTTCTTGCTCCTCCAATTTTTCAGACCGTTTCATGCTCATCTAATTTTTGACACCTTTTGAAGCTCCTCATATTTTTCACACCT
This sequence comes from Dama dama, assembly GCF_033118175.1. Classification (NCBI taxonomy): domain Eukaryota; kingdom Metazoa; phylum Chordata; class Mammalia; order Artiodactyla; family Cervidae; genus Dama; species Dama dama. Next base: position 4,962,422 of record NW_026870895.1, read on the forward strand.
TCTGAAGGTCTTCATATTTTTCACACTTTTTCAGGCTCTTCATGTTTTTCAACACCACTTCATGCTTCTCCTATTTTTCAGCCCGTTTCATGCTCCTCATGTTTTTCACACCTTTTGAAGCTCGTCATATTTTTCACACCTTTTCAGCCTCTTCAAGATTTTGATCACAGTTTCACGCACCTCCTATTTTTCAGACCGTTTCATGCTCCTCATATTTTTGACACCTTTTGAAGTTCCTGATAATTTTCACACCTTTTCAAGCTCTTCATGTTTTTGGACACCGCTTCATGATCCTCCTATTTTTCAGACCGGTTCATGCTCTTCATATTTTTCACATCTTTTCAGGCTCTTCATGTTTTTCAACACAACTTCATGCTTCTCTTATTTTTCAGACCGTTTATTGCACAATTCATTTTTGACACCTTTGAAGCTCTTCATATTTTTCACACCTTTTCAGGCTCTTCATGTTTTTCCACACCATTTGATGCTTCTCCTATTTTTCAGACCTTTTCATGATCCTCATGAATTTCACACCTTTTGAAGCTCTTCATATTTTTCACACCTTTTCAGGCTCTTCATGTTTTTGATCACCGCTTCATGATCCCCCTATTTTTCAGAAAGTTTCATGCTCCTCATGTATTTCACATCTTTTGAAGCTCTTCATATTTTTCACAACTTTTCAGGCTCTTCATGTTTTTCCACACCACTTCATGCTTCTCCTATTTTTCGTCCTGTTTCATGCTCCTCATGTATTTCACACATTTTGAAGCTCTTCATATTTTTCACACCTTTTCAGGCTCTTCATGTTTTTAATCACCGTTTCATCCTCCTCCTATTTTTCAGACCTTTTCATGCTTCTCATATATTTGACACATTTTGAAGCTCTGAATATTTTTCACACATTTTCAGGCTCTTCATGTTTTTGAACACTGCTTCATGATCCTCCTATTTTTCAGACGGTTTCATGCTCTTCATATGTTTGACACCTTTTGAAGCTCTTCATATTTTTCACACCTTTTGAGGGCCTTCATGTTTTTCAACACCGTTTCATGCTGCTTCTCTATTTCAGACCGTTTCATGCTCCTCATATTTTTTACACCTTTTGAAGCTCTTCATATTTTTAACACCTTTTCAGGCTCTTTTTTTTTTTTTTGAACACCGCTTCATGCTCCTCCTAATTTTCAGACCGTTTCATCCTCCTCATATTTTTCACACCTTTTCAGGCTCTTCATGTTTTTGAACACAGCTTCATGCTACTCCTATTTTTCAGACCGTTTCATGCTCCTCTTATTTTTCACACCTTTTGAAGCTCCTCATAATTTTCACACCTTTTTAGGCTTTTCATGTTTTTCAACACCGTTACATGATCCTCCTATTTTTCAGACCGTTTCATGCTCATCTCATTTTTTACCCCTTTTGAAGCTTTTCATATTTTTCACAACTTTTTAGGCTCTTCATGTTTTTCAACACCGCTTCATACTCCTCCTATTTTTCAGACCGTTTCATGCTCATCTCATTTTTGACACCTTTTGAAGCTCTTCATATTTCTCACAACTTTTTAGGCTCTTCATGTTTTTGACACCGCTTCATGCTCCTCCTATTTTTCAGAGAGTTTCATGCTCCTCATGTATTTCACATCTTTGAAGCTCTTCATATTTCTCACAACTTTTTAGGCTCTTCATGTTTTTCCACACCACTTCATGTTTCTCCTATTTTTCGGCCTGTTTCGTGCTCCTCATGTATTTCACACCGTTTGAAACTCTTCATATTTTTCACACCTTTTCAGGCTCTTCAGGTTTTTAATCACCGTTTCATGCTCCTCCTATTTTTCAGACGGTTTCATGCTCCACATATATTTGACACATTTTGAAGCTCTGAATATTTTTCACACATTTTCAGGCTCTTCATGTTTTTGAACACTGCTTCATGATCCTCCTATTTTTCAGACTGTTTCATGATCTTCATATGTTTGACACCTTTTGAAGCTCTTCATATATTTCACTCCTTTTCAGGCTCTTCATGTTTTTCAACACCACTTCATGCTTCTCGTATTTTTCAGACTGTTTCATGCTCCTCATGTATTTCACACCTTTTGAAGCTCTTCATAATTTTCACACCTTTTCAGGCTCTTCATGTTTTTGAACACCATTTCATGCCGCTTCTATTTTTCAGACCGTTTCATGCTCCTCATATTTTTCACACCTTTTGAAGCTCTTCATATTTTTCACACCTTTTCAGGCTCTTCATGTATTTGAACACCGCTTCATGATCCTCCTATTTTTCAGACCACTTCATACTCTTCATATTTTTGACACCTCTTGAAGCTCTTCATATATTTCACACCTTTTCAGCCTCTTCATTTTTTTTAAAACCGCTTCATGCTCCTCCTATTTTTCACACCGTTTCATGCTCCTCTCATTTTTGACACCTTTTGAAGCTCTTCATATATTTCACACCTTTTCAAGCTCTTCATATTTTTCAGATCTTTTCAGGCACTTCATGTTTTTGAACACCGTTTCATGATCCTCCTATTTTTCAGACCACTTCATGCTCCTCATATTTTTGACACCTTTTGAAGCTCTTCATAATTTTCACACCTTTTCAGGCTCTTCATTTTTTTCAACACCACTTCATGCTCCTCCTATATTTCAGACCGTTTCATGCTCATCTCATTTTTGACACCTTTTGAAGCTCTTCATATTTTTCACAAGTTCTCAGGCTCCTCATGTTTTTCAACACCGCTTCATGCTCCTCCTATTTTTCAGACCGTTTCATGCACCTCATTTTTTTGACACCTTTTGAAGCTCTTCATATTTTTCACATTTTTGAAGCTCTTCATATTTCTCACACCTTTTCAGGCTCTTCATTTTTTTCAACACCACTTCATTCTCCTCCTATTTTTCAGACCTTTTCATGCTCCTCATATTTTTGACACCTTTTCAAGCTCTTCATATTTTTCACACATTTTGAAGCTCTTCATATTTTTCACACCTTCTTAGGCTCTTCATGTTTTTGAGCACAGCTTCATGCTTCTCCTGTTTTTAAGACCGTTTCATGCTCCTCATATATTTGACACCTTTTGAAGCTGTTCATATTTTTCACACCTTTTCAGGCTCTTCATGTTTTTGAACACCTTTTCATGCTGCTCCTATTTTTGAGACCGTTTCATGCTCCTCATATTTTTGACACTTTATGGGGCTCTTTATATTTTTCACACCATTCCAGGCTCTTCATATTTTTGAACACCGTTTCATGTTCTTCCTATTTTTCAGACCGTTTCATACTCCTCATATTTTTGACAACTTTTTAAGCTCTTCATATATTTCAAACCTTTTTAGGCTCTTCATGTTTTTAAACACCACTGCATGCGCCTGCTGTTTTTGCGACCGTTTCATGCTCCTCATATTTTTGACACCTTTGAAGCTCTTCATATTTTTCACACATTTTGAAGCTCTTCATATTTTTCACAGCTTCTCAGGCTCTTCATGTATTTGAGCACAGCTTCATGCTTCTCCTATTTTTCAGACCGTTTCATGGTGCTCATATATTTGACAACTTATGAAGCTCTTCATATTTTTCACTCCTTTTCAGGCTCTTCATGATTTTCAACACGACTTCATGCTCCTCCTATTTTTCAGACCGCTTCATGCTCATCTCATTTTTGACAGCTTTTGAAGCTCTTCATATTTTTCACACCTTTTGAGGCTCTTCATATTTTTCACACGTTTTCAGGCTCTTCATTTTTTTGCACACCGTTTCATGCTGCTCCTATTTTTCAGACCGTTTTATGTTCCTCCTATTTTTCAGATCATTTCATGCTCCTCATATTTTTGACACCTTTTGAAGCTCTTCATATTTTTCACACCTTTTCAGGCTCTTCTTGTTTTTCAACACCGCTTCATGCTCTTCCTATTTTTCACACGGTTTCATGCTCCTCATATTTTTCACACCTTTAAAGCTCGTCATATTTTTTCACATTTTAAGGCTCTTCATGTTTTTCAGCACCGAGTCATGCTCCTCCTATTTTTCAGACGGTTTCATGCTCCTCATAATTTTCACACCTTTAAAGCTCTTCATATTTTTCACACCTTTTTACGCTCTTCATGTTTTTGAACACCACTTCATGCTCCTCATATTTTTCAGACCGTTTCATGTTCCTCCTTTTTTTCAGATCATTTCATGCTCCTGATATATTTGACACATTTTTAAGCTCTTCATATATTTCACACCTTTTCAGGCTCTTCATGTTTTTCAACACCGCTTCATGCTCCTCCTTTTTTTCAGACCTTTTCATGCTCCTCATATTTTTGACTCCTTTTGAAGCTCTTCATATTTTTCACACCTTTTCAGGCTCTTCATCTTTTTCAACCCCACTTCATGCTCCTCCTATTTTTCAGACCGTTTCAGGCTCCTCATATTTTTGACAGCTTTTGAATCTCTTCATATTTTTCACACCTTTTCATGCTCTTCATGTTTTTCAACACCGTGTCATGCTCCTCCTATTTTTCAGACGGTTTCATGCTCCTCATATTTTTGACAACTTTTGAAGCTCTTCATATTTTTAACAGCTTTTCAGGCTCTCATGTTTCTGAACACCATTTAATGCTCCTCATATTTTTTACAACTATTGGATCTCTTCATATTTTTCAGACCGTTTCAGGCTCCTCATATTTTTGACAGCTTTAGAATCTCTTCATCTTTTTCACACCTTTTCATGCTCTTCATGTTTTCAACACCGTGTCATGCTCCTCCTATTTTTCAGACCTTTTCAAGCTCCTCATATATTTGACACATTTTGAAGCTCTGAATATTTTTCACACCTTTTCAGGCTCTTCATGTTTTTGAACACTGCTTCATGATCCTCCTATTTTTCAGACGGGTTCATGCTCTTCATATGTTTGACACCTTTTGAAGCTCTTCATATTTTTCACACCTTTTGAGGACCTTAATGTTTTTCAACACCGTTTCATGCTGCTTCTCTATTTCAGACCGTTTCATGCTCCTCATATTTTTTACACCTTTTGAAGCTCTTCATATTTTTAACACCTTTTCAGGCTCTTTTTTTTTTTTTGAACACCGCTTCATGCTCCTCCTAAATTTCAGACCGTTTCATCCTCCTCATATTTTTCACACCTTTTCAGGCTCTTCATGTTTTTGAACACAGCTTCATGCTACTCCTATTTTTCAGACCGTTTCATGCTCCTCTTATTTTTCACACCTTTTGAAGCTCCTCATATTTTTCACACCTTTTCAGGCTTTTCATGTTTTTCAACACCGTTACATGATCCTCCTATTTTTCAGACCGTTTCATGCTCATCTCATTTTTGACCCCTTTTGAAGCTTTTCATATTTTTCACAACTTTTTAGGCTCTTCATGTTTTTCAACACCGCTTCATACTCCTCCTTTTTTTCAGACCGTTTCATGCTCATCTCATTTTTGATACCTTTTGAAGCTCTTCATATTTCTCACTACTTTTTAGGCTCTTCATGTTTTTGACACCGCTTCATGCTCCTCCTATTTTTCAGAGAGTTTCATGCTCCTCATGTATTTCACATCTTTTGAAGCTCTTCATATTTCTCACAACTTTTTAGGCTCTTCATGTTTTTCCACACCACTTCATGCTTCTCCTATTTTTCAGACCGTTTCTTGCTCCTCATGTATTTCACACCTTTTGAAGCTCTTCATATTTTTCACACCTTTTCAGGCTCTTCATGTCTTTCAACCCAGCTTCATGCTCCTCCTATTTTTCAGACCCTTTCATTCTCCTAATATTTTTGACACCTTTTTAAGCTCTTCATATATTTCACACCTTTTCAGTCTATTATTTTTTTTCAACACCACTTCATGTTCCTCCTATTTTTCAGATCGTTTCATGCTCATCTCATTTTTGACACCTTTTGAGGCTCTTCATATTTTTCACAACTTTTCAGGCTTTTCATGTTTTTGAACATCGCTTCATGCTCCTCCTATTTTTCAGACCGTTTCATGCTCCTCACATTTTTGACACCTTTTGAAGCTCTTCATATTTTTCACAACTTTTCAGTCTCTTCCTGTTTTTGAACACCACTTCATGCTCCTCCTAATTTTCAGACCGTTTCATGCACATCTCATTTTTGACACCTTTTGAGTCTCTTCATATTTTTCACACCTTTTCAAGCCCTTCATGTTTTTCCACACCACTTCATGCTTCTCCTATTTTTCAGACCGTTTCATGCTCCTCATATATTTGACAAATTTTGAAGCTCTTCATAATTTTCACACATTTTCAAGCTCTTCATGTTTTTGAACACAGCTTCATGATCCTCCTATTTTTCAGACCGGTTCATGCTCTTCATATTTTTCACATCTTTTCAGGCTCTTCATGTTTTTCAACACAACTTCATGCTTCTCTTATTTTTCAGACCGTTTCATGCGCATCTCATTTTTGACACCTTTGAAGCTCTTCATATTTTTCACACCTTTTGAAGCTCTTCATATTTTTCACACGTTTTCAGGCTCTTCATGTTTATCAGACCGTTTCATGCTGCTTCTATTTTTCAGACCGTTTCATGCTCCTCATATTTTTCACAACTTTGAAGCTCTTCATATTTTTCACACCTTTTCAGGCTCTTCATGTTTTTGAACACAGCTTCATGCTCCTCCTATTTTTCAGATCGTCCCCTGTTCCTCATATTTTTGACACGTTTTGAAGCTCTTCATATTTTTCACACCTTTTCAGGCTATTCATGTTTTTCAACACGGCTTCATGCTCCTCCTATTTTTCAAACAGTTTCATGCACCTCATATTTTTCACACCTTTTGCAGCTCCTCATATTTTTCACACCATTTCAGGCTTTTCATGTTTTTCAACACCGTTTCATGATCCTCCTATTTTTCAGACCGTTTCCTGCTCATCTCATTTTTGACCCATTTTGAAGCTTTTCATATTTTTCACAACTTTTTAGGCTCTTCATGTTTTTCAACACCACTTCATACTCCTCCTATTTTTCAGACCGTTTCATGCTCATCTCATTTTTGACACCTTATGAAGCTCTTCATATTTCTCACAAATTTTTAGGCTCTTCATGTTTTTGACACCGCTTCATGCTCCTCCTATTTTCAGAGAGTTTCATGCTCCTCATGTATTTCACATCTTTTGAAGCTCTTCATATTTCTCACAACTTTTTAGGCTCTTCATGTTTTTCCACACCACTTCATGCTTCTCCTATTTTTCGGCCTGTTTCATGCTCCTCATGTATTTCACACATTTTGAAGCTCTTCATATTTTTCACACCTTTTCATGCTCTTCATACATTTGAACACCGCTTCATGCTCCTCCTATTTTTCAGTCCGTTTCATGCTCTTTGTAATTTTGACACCTTTTGAAGCTCTTCATATTTTTCACACCTTTTCAGGCTCTTCATGTTTTTCAACACCGCTTCATGCTCCTCCTATTTTTCAGACTGTTACATGCTCCTCATATTTTGGACACCTTTTGAAGCTCTTCATATTTTTCACACCTTTTCAGGCTCTTCATACATTTGAACACCGCTTCATGCTCCTCCTATTTTTCAGTCCGTTTCATGCTCTTTGTAATTTTGACACCTTTTGAAGCTCTTCATGTTTTTCACACCTTTTCAGGTCCTTCATGTTTTTCAACACCGCTTCATGCTCCTCCTATTTTTCAGACCGTTTCATGCTCCTCATATTTTTGACACCTTTTGAAGCTCTTCATGTTTTTCACACCTTTTCAGGTCCTTCATGTTTTTCAACACCACTTCATGCTTCTCCTATTTTTCGGCCTGTTTCATGCTCCTCATGTATTTCACACATTTTGAAGCTCTTCATATTTTTCACACCTTTTCATGCTCTTCATACATTTGAACACCGCTTCATGCTCCTCCTATTTTTCAGTCCGTTTCATGCTCTTTGTAATTTTGACACCTTTTGAAGCTCTTCATGTTTTTCACACCTTTTCAGGTCCTTCATGTTTTTCAACACCGCTTCATGCTCCTCCTATTTTTCAGACCGTTTCATGCTCCTCATATTTTTGACACCTTTTGAAGCTCTTCATATTTTTCACACCTTTTCAGGCTCTTCATTTTTTTCAACACTACTTCTTGCTCCTCCAATTTTTCAGACCGTTTCATGCTCATCTAATTATTGACACCTGTTGAAGCTCTTCATATTTTTCACACCTTCTGAAGCTCTTCATATTTTTCACACTTTTTCAGGCTCTTCATGTTTCTCAACACCCCTTCATGCTTCTCCTATTTTTCAGCCCGTTTCATGCTCCTCATGTTTTTCACACCTTTTGAAGCTCGTCATATTTTTCACACCTTTTCAGGCTCTTCAAGATTTTGATCACAGTTTCACGCTCCTCCTATTTTTCAGACCGTTTCATGCTCCTCATATTTTTGACACCTTTTGAAGCTCTTCATAATTTTCACACCTTTTCAAGCTCTTCATGTTTTTGAACACCGCTTCATGATCCTCCTATTTTTCAGACCGGTTCATGCTCTTCATATTTTTCACATCTTTTCAGGCTCTTCATGTTTTTCAACACAACTTCATGCTTCTCTTATTTTTCAGACCGTTTATTGCGCATCTCATTTTTGACACCTTTGAAGCTCTTCATATTTTTCACACCTTTTGAAGCTCTTCATATTTTTCACACGTTTTCAGGCTCTTCATGTTTTTCAGACCGTTTCATGCTGCTTCTATTTTTCAGACCATTTCATGCTCCTCATATTTTTCACACCTTTGAAGCTCTTCATATTTTTCACACCTTTTCAGGCTCTTCATGTTTTTGAACACAGCTTCATGCTCCTCCTATTTTTCAGACCGTTCCCTGTTCCTCATAATATAGACACATTTTGAAGCTCTTCATATTTTTCACACCTTTTCAGGCTATTCATGTTTTTCAACACCGCTTCATGCTCCTCCTATTTTTCAAACAGTTTCATGCACCTCATAATTTTCACACATTTTGAAGCTCTTCATATTTTTCACAACTTTTCAGGCTCTTCATATTTTTCACACCTTTTGAAGCTCTTCATATTTTCCACACGATTTCAGGCTCTTCTTGTTTTTCAACACTGCTTCATGCTCCTCCTATTTTTCAGATCGTTTCATGCTCCTCATGTTTTTGACACTTTTTGAGGCTCTTCACATTTTTCACACATTTCCAGGCTCTTCATGTTTTTGAACACCTTTTCATGCTACTCCTTTTTCAGAAAGTTTCATGCTCCTCATATTTTTGACACCTTTTGAATCTCTTCATATTTTTCACAACTTTTCAGGCTCTTCATGTTTTTCAACACCGCTTCATGCTCCTCCTATTTTACAGACCGTTTCATGCTCCTCATAATTTGACACCTTTTGAAGCTCTTCATATTTTTCACACCTTTTCATGCTCTTCATGTTTTTCAACGCCACTTCATGCTCCTCCTATTTTTCAGACCGTATTATGCTACTCATATTTCTCACACCTTTTGAAGCTCTTCATATTTTTCACACGTTTTCAGGCTCTTCATGTTTTTGAACACGGCTTCATGCCCCTCCTATTTTTCAGACCTTTTCATCTCCTCATATTTTTGACGCCTTTTGAAGCTCTTCATATTTTTCACACCTTTTCAAGCTCTTCATGTTTTTCAACACCCCTTCATGCTGCTCCTATATTTCAGACCGTTTCATGCTCCTCATATTTTTCACACCTTTTGAAGCTCTTCATATTTTTCACACCTTTTCAGACTCATCATATTTTTGAACACCGCCTCATGCTCCTCCTGTTTTTCAGACCGTTTCATGCTCCACATATTTTTGACACCTTTTGAAGCTCTTCCTATTTTTCACAATTTTCAGGCTCTCCATGTTTTTCCACACCGTTTCATGCTCCTCCTATTTTTCAGACCGTTTCATGCTCCTCATATTTTTGACACGTATTGAAGCTCTTCATATATTTCACACCTTTTCAGGCTCTTCATGTTTTTCAACACCACTTCATGCTACTCCTATTTTTTCAGACCTTTTCATGCTCATCTCATTTTTGACACCTTTTGAAGCTCTTCATATTTCTAACAGCTTTTGCAGCTCTTCATATTTTTCACACGTTTTCAGGCTCTTCATGTTTTTCAACACCGCTTCATGCTCCTCCGATTTTTCAGATCGCTTCATGCTCCTCATATTTTTGACACCTTTTGAAGCTCTTCATATTTTTCACACCTTTTCAGGCTCTTCATGTTTTTCAACACCACTTCATGCTCCTCGTATTTTTCAGACCGTTTTATGCTCCTCATATTTTTCACACCTTTTGAAGCTCTTTATATTTCTCACACCTTTCCAGGCTCTTCATGTTTTTGAACACCGCTTCATGCTCCTCCTATTTTTCAGACCGTTTCATGCTCCTCATATTTTGACACATTTTGAAGCTCTTCATATTTTTCACACCTTTTCAGGCTCTTCAAGTTTTTCAACACCACATCATGCTCTTCCTATTTTTCAGACCGTTTCATGCTCCTCATATTCTTGACATATTTTGAGCCTCTTCATATTTTTCACACTATTTGAATCTCTTCATATTTTTCACACCTTTTCAGGTCTTCATGTTTTTCCAAACCGTTTCATGCTACTCCATTTTTAGAAAGTTTCATGTTCCTCATATTTTTGACACCCTTTGAATCTCTTCATTTATTTGACACCATTTGAGGCTCTTCATGTTTTTCAACACCACTTCATGCTCCTCGAAATTTTCAGACCGTTTCATGCTCATCTCATTTTTGGCACCTTTTGAAGCTCTTCATATTTCTCATAGCTTTTGAAGCTGTTCGTGTTTTTCACACCTTTTCAGGCTCTTTATATTTTTGAACACCGCTTCATGCTCCTCCTATTTTTCAGACCGTTTCATGTTCCTCATATTTTTGTCACCTTTTGAAACTCTTCATATATTTCACACCTTATCACGCTCTTCACCTTTTTCAAAACCGCTTCATGCTCCTCCTATTTTTCAGTCCGTTTAACGCTCCTCATATTTTGGACACGTTTTGAAGCTCTTCATATTTTTCACACCTTTTCAGGCTCTTCATGTTTTTCAACACCGCTTCATGCTCCTCCTATTTTTCAGAGCATTTCATGCTCCGCATATATTTTACACGTTTTGAGGCTCTTCATATTTTTCACACCTTTCCAGTCTCTTCATGTTTTTGAACACCGTTTCATGCTCCTCCTTTTTCAGAGCATTTCATGCTCCTCATATTTTTGACACCTTTTGAAGCCCTTCATATTTTTCACACCTTTTGAAGTTCTTCATATTTTTCAAACGTTTTCAGGCTCTTCATGTTTTTCAACACCGCTTCATTCTCCTCCTATTTTTCAGACGGTTTCATGCTCCTCCTATTTTTGACACATTTTGAAGCTCTTCATATTTTTCACACCTTTTGAAGCTCTTCATTTTTTCACACCTCTTCAGGCTCTTCATGTTTGGGAACACAGTTTCATGCTCCTCCTATTTTCAAACCGTTTCATGATCCTCATATTCTTGACAACTTTGGAAGCTCTTCATATTTTTCACACCTTTTCAGGCTCTCCATGTTTTTCAACACCGATTCATGCTCCTCGTATCTTTCAGACCGTTTCATGCTCCTCATAATTTGACACCTTTTGAAGCTCTTCATATTTTTCACACCTTTTCAGGCTCTTCATGTTTTTCAACACTGCTTCATGTTCCTCCTATTTTTCAGATCGTTTCATGCTCCTCATGTTTTTGACACTTTTTGAGGCTCTTCACATTTTTCACACATTTCCAGGCTCTTCATGTTTTTAAACACCGTTTCATGCTACTCCTTTTTCAGAACGTTTCATGCTTCTCATATTTTTGACACCTTTTGAATCTCTTCATATTTTTCACACCTTTTCAGGCTCTCCATATTTTTGAATACCGCTTCATGCTCCTCCTATTTTTCAGACCGTTTCTTGCTCCTCATATGTTTGACACCTTTTGAAGCTCTTCATATTTTTCACACCTTTTCAGGCTCTTAATGTTTTTGAACAACGTTTCATGCTCCTCCGATTTTTCAGAACGTTTCATGCTCCTCATATTTTTCACACCTTTTGGAGCTCTTCATATTTTTCACACCTTTTCAGGCTCTTCATGTTTTTCAACACCGCTTCATGCTCCTCCTATTTTTCAGACTGTTTCATGCTCCTCATATTTTTGAAAGCTTTTGAAGCTCTTCATATTTTTCACACCTTTTGAAGCTCTTCATATTTTTCACACCTTTTCAGGCTCTTCTTGTTTTTCAACACCGCTTCATGCTCTTCCTGTTTTTCACACCGTTTCATGTTCCTCATATTTTTGACACATTTTGAAGCTCTTCATATTTTTCACACCTTTTCAGGCTCTTCATGTTTTTCAACACCGCTTCATGATCCTCCTATACTTCAGATCGTTTCATGTTCCAAATATTTTTCACACCTTTTATAGCTCTTCATATTTTTCACACCTTTTCAGGCTCTCCATGTTTTTCCACACCGTTTCATGCTCTTCCTATTTTTCCGGCCGTTTCATGCTCCTCTTATTTTTCCGACCGTTTCATGCTCATCTCATCTTTGACACCTTTTGAAGGTATTCATATTTTTCACACCTTTTGAAGCTCTTCATATTTTTCACACGTTTTCAGGCTCTTTATGTTTTTGGACACGGATTCAGGCTCCTCCTATTTTTCAGACCGTTTCACTCTCCTCATATTTTTGACACGTTTTGAGGCTCTTCATATTTTTCACACCTTTTCAAGCTCTTCATGTATTTCAACACCCCTTCATGCTTCTCCTATATTTCAGTCCGTTTCATGCTCCTCATATTTTTCACACCTTTTGAAGCTCTTCATATTTTTCACACCTTTTCAGGCTCTTAATGATTTTTAACACCGTTTCATGCTCCTCCTATTTTCAGACCGTTTCATACTCCTCATAATTTTGACACCTTTTGAAGCTCTTCATATTTTTCACACCTTTTCAGGCTCTTCATGTTTTTCAACACCACTTCATGCTCCTCGTATTTTTCAGCCCGTTTTATGCTCCTCATATTTTTCACACCCTTTGAAGCTCTTTATATTTCTCACACCTTTCCAGGCTCTTCATGTTTTTGAACACCGCTTCATGCTCCTCCTATTTTTCAGACCCTTTCATGCTCCTCATATTTTGACACATTTTGAAGCTCTTCATATTTTTCACACCTTTTCAGGCTCTTCAAGTTTTTCAACACCACATCATGCTCTTCCTATTTTTCAGACCGTTTCATGCTCCTCATATTCTTGACATATTTTGAGCCTCTTCATATTTTTCACACTATTTGAAGCTCTTCATATTTTCCACACCTTTTCAGGCTCTTCATGTTTTTCCACACCGTTTCATGCTCCTCCATTTTTAGAAAGTTTCATGTTCCTCATATTTTTGACACCTTTTGAATCTCTTCATATATTTGACACCTTTGAGGCTCTTCATGATTTTCAACAACACTTCATGCTCCTCGTAATTTTCAGACCGTTTCATGCTCATCTCATTTTTGTCACCTTTTGAAGCTCTTCATATTTCTCACAGCTTTTGAAGCTGTTCATGTTTTTCACACCTTTTCAGGCTCTTTATATTTTTGAACACCACTTCCTGCCTCTCCAATTTTACAGACCGTTTCATGCTCCTCATATTTTTGACACTTTTTGAAACTCTTCCTATTTTTCACAAATTTTCAGACTCTTTATATTTTTGAACACCGCTTCATGCTCCTCCTATTTTTCAGACCGTTTCATGCTCCTCATATTTTTGACACTTTTTGAAACTCTTCCTATTTTTCACAACTTTTCAAACTCTTTATATTTTTGAACACCGCTTCCTGCTTCTCCTATTTTACAGGCCGTTTCATGCTGCTCATATTTTTAACACTTTTTGAAACTATTCCTATTTTTCACACGTTTTCAGGCTCTTCATGTTTTTCCAAACCGTTTCATGCTCCACCTTTTTTTCAGACCATTTCGTGCTCCTCCTATTTTTCAGACCGTTTCATGTTCCTCATATATTTGTCACCTTTTGAAACTCTTCATATATTTCACACCTTATCACGCTCTTCATCTTTTTCAAAACCGTTTCATGCTCCTCCTATTTTTCATTCCGTTTAATGCTCCTCATATTTTGGACACGTTTTGAAGCTCTTCATATTTTTCACACCTTTTCAGGCTCTTCATGTTTTTCAACACCGCTTCATGCTCCTCCTATTTTTCAGACCATTTCATGCTCCTCATATTTTTGACACCTTTTGAAGCCCTTCATATTTTTCACACCTTTTGAAGTTCTTCATATTTTTCAAACGTTTTCAGGCTCTTCATGTTTTTCAACACCGCTTCATTCTCCTCCTATTTTTCAGACGGTTTCATGCTCCTCCTATTTTTCAGACCATTTCATGCTTCTCATATTTTTCACACCTTTTGAAGCTCTTCATATTTCTCACACATTTCCAGGCTCTTCATGTTTTTGAACAACGCTTCATGCTTTTCCGATTTTTCAGACCGTCTCATGCTCCTCATATTTTTGACACCTTTTGAAGCTCTTCATATTTTTCACACTTTTTCAGGCTCTTCATACTTTTGAACACCGCTTCATGCTCCTCCTATTTTTCAGACCGTTTCATGCTCCTCATATTTTTGACACCTTTTGAAGCTCTTCATATTTTTCACACCTTTTCAGGCTCTTCATGTTTTTTCACACCACTTCATGCTCCTCCTATATTTCACACCGTTTCATGCTCATCTCATTTTTCACACCATTTGAAGCTATTCATATTTTTCACACCTTTTGAAGCTCTTCATATTTTTCACACCTTTCCCGGCTCTTCATGTTTTTGAACAACGTTTCATGCTCCTCCTATTTTTCAGACCGTTTCATGCTCATCTCATTTTTGACATCTTTTGAAGCTCTTCATATTTTTCACACCTTTTGAAGCTCTTCATATTTTTCACATTTTTGAAGCTTTTCATATTTTTCACATGTTTTCAGGTTCTTCATGTTTTGCAACACTGCTTCATGCTCCTCCTATTTTTCAGACCGTTTCATGCTCCTCATATTTTTGACACCTTTTGAAGCTCTTCTTGTATTTCACACCTTTTCAGGCTTTTCATGTTTTTCAACACAACTTCATGCCATTCCTATTTTTCTGACCGTTTCATGCACATCTCATTTTTGACACCTTTTAAAGCTCTTCATATATTTCACACCTTTTGAAGATCTTCATATTTTTCACACGTTTTCAGGCTCTTCGTGGTTTTCAACACCGCTTCATGCTCCTCCTATTTTCAGACCGTTTCATGATCCTCATATATTTGACACGTTTTGAAGCTCTTCATTTTTTCACACCTTTTCAGGCTCTTCATGTTTTTCAACACCACTTCATGCTCCTCCTAATTTTCAGACCGTTTCATGCTCATCTCATTTTTGGCACCTTTTGAAGCTCTTCATATTTTTCACACCATTTCAGGCTCTCCATGTTTTTCCACACCGTTTCATGCTCCTCCTATTTTTCAGACCTTTTCATGCTCCTCCTATTTTTCAGACCGTTACATGCTCCTCATATTTTTCACACTATTTGAAGCTCTTAATATTTTTCACACCTTTTCAGGCTCTTCATGTTTTTCCACACCGTTTCATGCTCCTCCATTTTTTAGAATGTTTCATGTTCCTCATATTTTTGACACCTTTTGAATCTCTTCATATATTTGACACCATTTGAGGCTCTTCATGTTTTTCAACACCTCTTCATGCTCCTCGTAATTTTCAGACCGTTTCATGCTCATCTCATTTTTGGCACCTTTTGAATCTCTTCATATTTCTCACAGCTTTTGAAGCTGTTCATGTTTTTCACACTTTTTCAGGCTCTTTATATTTTTGAACACCACATCCTGCCTCTCCAATTTTACAGACCGTTTCTTGCTCCTCATATTTTTGACACTTTTTGAAACTCTTCCTATTTTTCACAAATTTTCAGACTCTTTATATTTTTGAACACCGCTTCATGCTCCTCTTATTTTTCAGACCGTTTCATGCTCCTCATATTTTTCACACCTTTTGAAGCTCTTCCTATTTTTCACAAATTTTCAGGCTCTTTATATTTTTGAACACCGCTTCCTGCTTCTCCTATTTTACAGACCGTTTCATGCTGCTCATATTTTTGACACACTTTGAAACTCTACCTATTTTTCACACGTTTTCTGGCTCTTCATGTTTTTCCAAACCGTTTCATGCTCCACCTTTTTGTCAGACCATTTCGTTCTCCTCCTATTTTTCAGACCGTTTCATGTTCCTCATATTTTTGTCACCTTTTGAAACTCTTCATATATTTCACACCTTATCACGCACTTCATCTTTTTCAAAACCGCTTCATGCTCCTCCTATTTTTCAGTCCGTTTAACGCTCCTCATATTTTGGACACGTTTTGAAGCTCTTCATATTTTTCACACCATTTCAGGCTCTTCAGGCTTTTCAACACCGCTTCATGCTCCTCCTATTTGTCAGACCATTTCATGCTCCTCATATATTTTACACGTTTTGAGGCTCTTCATATTTTTCACACCTTTCCAGGCTCTTCATGTTTTTGAACACCGTTTCATGCTCCTCCTTTTTCAGAACATTTCATGCTCCTCCTATTTTTGACACCTTTTGAAGCACTTCATATTTTTCACACCTTTTGAAGTTCTTCATATTTTTCAAACGTTTTCAGGCTCTTCATGTTTTTCAACACAGCTTCATTCTCCTCCTATTTTTCAGACGGTTTCATGCTCCTCCTAATTTTGACACCTTTTGAAGCTCTTCATGTTTTTCACACCTTTTGAAGCTCTTCATTTTTTCACACCTTTTCAGGCTCTTCATGTTTGGGAACACAGTTTCATGCTACTCCTATTTTCAAACCGTTTCATGCTCCTCATAATTTGACACCTTTTGAAGCTCTTCATATTTTTCACACCTTTTCAGGCTCTTCATGTTTTTCAACACCACTTCATGCTCCTCCTATTTTTCAGGCCGTTTCATGCTCATTACATTATTTACACCATTTGAAGCTCTTAATATTTTTCACACCTTTTGAAGCTCTTCATATTTTCCACAGGATTTCAGGCTCTTCTTGTTTTTCAACACTGCTTCATGCTCCTCCTATTTTTCAGATCGTTTCATGCTCCTCATGTTTTTGACACTTTTTGAGGCTCTTCATATTTTTCACACATTTCCAGGCTCTTCATGTTTTTGAACACCGTTTCATGCTACTCCTTTTTCAGAACGTTTCATGCTCCTCATATTTTTGACACATTTTGAATCTCTTCATATTTTTCACAACTTTTCAGGCTCTTCATGTTTTTCAACACCGCTTCATGCTCCTCCTATTTTACAGACCGTTTCATGCTCCTCATAATTTGACACCTTTTGAAGCTCTTCATATTTTTCACACCTTTTCATGCTCTTCATGTTTTTCAACACCACTTCATGCTCCTCCTATTTTTCAGACCGTTTTATGCTACTCATATTTCTCACACCTTTTGAAGCTCTTCATATTTTTCACACGTTTTCAGGCTCTTCATGTTTTTGAACACGGCTTCATGCCCCTCCTATTTTTCAGACCTTTTCATCTCCTCATATTTTGACGCCTTTTGAAGCTCTTCATATTTTTCACACCTTTTCAAGCTCTTCATGTTTTTCAACACCCCTTCATGCTGCTCCTATATTTCAGACCGTTTCATGCTCCTCATATTTTTCACACCTTTTGAAGCTCTTCATATTTTTCACACCTTTTCAGGCTCATCATATTTTTGAACACCGCTTCATGCTCCTCCTGTTTTTCAGACCGTTTCATGCTCCACATATTTTTGACACCTTTTGAAGCTCTTCCTATTTTTCACAATTTTCAGGCTCTCCATGTTTTTCCACACCGTTTCGTGCTCCTCCTATTTTTCAGACCGTTTCATGCTCCTCATATTTTTGACACGTTTTGAAGCTCTTCATATATTTCACACCTTTTCAGGCTCTTCATGTTTTTCAACACCACTTCATGCTACTCCTATTTTTTCAGACCTTTTCATGCTCATCTCATTTTTGACACCTTTTGAAGCTCTTCATATTTTTCACACCTTTTCAGGCTCTTCATGTTTTTCAACACCACTTCATGCTCCTCGTATTTTTCAGCCCGTTTTATGCTCCTCATATTTTTCACACCCTTTGAAGCTCTTTATATTTCTCACCCCTTTCCAGGCTCTTCATGTTTTTCAACACCGCTTCATGCTCCTCCTATTTTTCAGACCCTATCATGCTCCTCATATTTTGACACATTTTGAAGCTCTTCATATTTTTCACACCTTTTCAGGCTCTTCAAGTTTTTCAACACCACATCATGCTCTTCCTATTTTTCAGACCGTTTCATGCTCCTCATATTCTTGACATATTTTGAGCCTCTTCATATTTTTCACACTATTTGAAGCTCTTCATATTTTTCACACCTTTTCAGGCTCTTCATGTTTTTCCACACCGTTTCATGCTCCTCCATTTTTAGAAAGTTTCATGTTCCTCATATTTTTGACACCTTTTGAATCTCTTCATATATTTGACACCATTTTAGACTCTTCATGTTTTTCAACACCACTTCATGCTCCTCGTAATTTTCATACCGTTTCATGCTCATCTCATTTTTGTCACCTTTTGAAGCTCTTCATATTTCTCACAGCTTTTGAAGCTGTTCATGTTTTTCACACCTTTTCAGGCTCTTTATATTTTTGAACACCACTTCCTGCCTCTCCAATTTTACAGACCGTTTCATGCTCCTCATATTTTTGACACTTTTTGAAACTCTTCCTATTTTTCACAAATTTTCAGACTCTTTATATTTTTGAACACCGCTTCATGCTCCTCCTATTTTTCAGACCGTTTCATGCTCCTCATATTTTTGACACTTTTTGAAACTCTTCCTATTTTTCACAAATTTTCAGACTCTTTATATTTTTGAACACCGCTTCCTGCTTCTCCTATTTTACAGGCCGTTTCATGCTGCTCATATTTTTGACACTTTTTGAAACTATTCCTATTTTTCACACGTTTTCAGGCTCTTCATGTTTTTCCAAACCGTTTCATGCTCCACCTTTTTTTCAGACCATTTCATGCTCCTCCTATTTTTCAGACGGTTTCATGTTCCTCATATATTTGTCACCTTTTGAAACTCTTCATATATTTCACACCTTATCACGCTCTTCATCTTTTTCAAAACCGCTTCATCCTCCTCCTATTTTTCAGTCCGTTTAACGCTCCTCATATTTTGGACACGTTTTGAAGCTCTTCATATTTTTCACACCTTTTCAGGCTCTTTATGTTTTTCAACACCGCTTCATGCTCCTCCTATTTTTCAGACCATTTCATGCTCCTCATATATATTACACGTTTTGAGGCTCTTCATATTTTTCACACCTTTCCAGGCTCTTCATGTTTTTGAACACCGTTTCATGCTCCTCCTTTTTCAGAACATTTCATGCTCCTCCTATTTTTGACACCTTTTGAAGCCCTTCATATTTTGGACACCTTTTGAAGTTCTTCATATTTTGCAAACGTTTTCAGGCTCTTCATGTTTTTCAACACCGCTTCATTCTCCTCCTATTTTTCAGACGGTTTCATGCTCCTCCTATTTTTGACACCTTTTGAAGCTCTTCATATTTTTCACACCTTTTGAAGCTCTTCATTTTTTCACATCTCTTCAGGCTCTTCATGTTTGGGAACACAGTTTCATACTCCTCCTATTTTCAAACCGATTCATGATCCTCATATTTTGGACAACTTTGGAAGCTCTTCATATTTTTCACACCTTTTCAGGCTCTCCATGTTTTTCAACACCGATTCATGCTCCTCCTATCTTTCAGACCGTTTCATGCTCCTCATAATTTGACACCTTTTGAAGCTCTTCATATTTTTCACACATTTTGAAGCTCTTCATATTTTTCACACCTTTTCAGGCTCTTCATGTTTTTAATCACCGTTTCATCCTCCTCCTATTTTTCAGACCTTTTCATGCTTCTCATATATTTGACACATTTTGAAGCTCTGAATATTTTTCACACATTTTCAGGCTCTTCATGTTTTTGAACACTGCTTCATGATCCTCCTATTTTTCAGACGGTTTCATGCTCTTCATATGTTTGACACCTTTTGAAGCTCTTCATATTTTTCACACCTTTTGAGGGCCTTCATGTTTTTCAACACCGTTTCATGCTGCTTCTCTATTTCAGACCGTTTCATGCTCCTCATATTTTTTACACCTTTTGAAGCTCTTCATATTTTTAACACCTTTTCAGGCTCTTTTTTTTTTTTTTGAACACCGCTTCATGCTCCTCCTAATTTTCAGACCGTTTCATCCTCCTCATATTTTTCACACCTTTTCAGGCTCTTCATGTTTTTGAACACAGCTTCATGCTACTCCTATTTTTCAGACCGTTTCATGCTCCTCTTATTTTTCACACCTTTTGAAGCTCCTCATAATTTTCACACCTTTTTAGGCTTTTCATGTTTTTCAACACCGTTACATGATCCTCCTATTTTTCAGACCGTTTCATGCTCATCTCATTTTTTACCCCTTTTGAAGCTTTTCATATTTTTCACAACTTTTTAGGCTCTTCATGTTTTTCAACACCGCTTCATACTCCTCCTATTTTTCAGACCGTTTCATGCTCATCTCATTTTTGACACCTTTTGAAGCTCTTCATATTTCTCACAACTTTTTAGGCTCTTCATGTTTTTGACACCGCTTCATGCTCCTCCTATTTTTCAGAGAGTTTCATGCTCCTCATGTATTTCACATCTTTGAAGCTCTTCATATTTCTCACAACTTTTTAGGCTCTTCATGTTTTTCCACACCACTTCATGTTTCTCCTATTTTTCGGCCTGTTTCGTGCTCCTCATGTATTTCACACCGTTTGAAACTCTTCATATTTTTCACACCTTTTCAGGCTCTTCAGGTTTTTAATCACCGTTTCATGCTCCTCCTATTTTTCAGACGGTTTCATGCTCCACATATATTTGACACATTTTGAAGCTCTGAATATTTTTCACACATTTTCAGGCTCTTCATGTTTTTGAACACTGCTTCATGATCCTCCTATTTTTCAGACTGTTTCATGATCTTCATATGTTTGACACCTTTTGAAGCTCTTCATATATTTCACTCCTTTTCAGGCTCTTCATGTTTTTCAACACCACTTCATGCTTCTCGTATTTTTCAGACTGTTTCATGCTCCTCATGTATTTCACACCTTTTGAAGCTCTTCATAATTTTCACACCTTTTCAGGCTCTTCATGTTTTTGAACACCATTTCATGCCGCTTCTATTTTTCAGACCGTTTCATGCTCCTCATATTTTTCACACCTTTTGAAGCTCTTCATATTTTTCACACCTTTTCAGGCTCTTCATGTATTTGAACACCGCTTCATGATCCTCCTATTTTTCAGACCACTTCATACTCTTCATATTTTTGACACCTCTTGAAGCTCTTCATATATTTCACACCTTTTCAGCCTCTTCATTTTTTTTAAAACCGCTTCATGCTCCTCCTATTTTTCACACCGTTTCATGCTCCTCTCATTTTTGACACCTTTTGAAGCTCTTCATATATTTCACACCTTTTCAAGCTCTTCATATTTTTCAGATCTTTTCAGGCACTTCATGTTTTTGAACACCGTTTCATGATCCTCCTATTTTTCAGACCACTTCATGCTCCTCATATTTTTGACACCTTTTGAAGCTCTTCATAATTTTCACACCTTTTCAGGCTCTTCATTTTTTTCAACACCACTTCATGCTCCTCCTATATTTCAGACCGTTTCATGCTCATCTCATTTTTGACACCTTTTGAAGCTCTTCATATTTTTCACAAGTTCTCAGGCTCCTCATGTTTTTCAACACCGCTTCATGCTCCTCCTATTTTTCAGACCGTTTCATGCACCTCATTTTTTTGACACCTTTTGAAGCTCTTCATATTTTTCACATTTTTGAAGCTCTTCATATTTCTCACACCTTTTCAGGCTCTTCATTTTTTTCAACACCACTTCATTCTCCTCCTATTTTTCAGACCTTTTCATGCTCCTCATATTTTTGACACCTTTTCAAGCTCTTCATATTTTTCACACATTTTGAAGCTCTTCATATTTTTCACACCTTCTTAGGCTCTTCATGTTTTTGAGCACAGCTTCATGCTTCTCCTGTTTTTAAGACCGTTTCATGCTCCTCATATATTTGACACCTTTTGAAGCTGTTCATATTTTTCACACCTTTTCAGGCTCTTCATGTTTTTGAACACCTTTTCATGCTGCTCCTATTTTTGAGACCGTTTCATGCTCCTCATATTTTTGACACTTTATGGGGCTCTTTATATTTTTCACACCATTCCAGGCTCTTCATATTTTTGAACACCGTTTCATGTTCTTCCTATTTTTCAGACCGTTTCATACTCCTCATATTTTTGACAACTTTTTAAGCTCTTCATATATTTCAAACCTTTTTAGGCTCTTCATGTTTTTAAACACCACTGCATGCGCCTGCTGTTTTTGCGACCGTTTCATGCTCCTCATATTTTTGACACCTTTGAAGCTCTTCATATTTTTCACACATTTTGAAGCTCTTCATATTTTTCACAGCTTCTCAGGCTCTTCATGTATTTGAGCACAGCTTCATGCTTCTCCTATTTTTCAGACCGTTTCATGGTGCTCATATATTTGACAACTTATGAAGCTCTTCATATTTTTCACTCCTTTTCAGGCTCTTCATGATTTTCAACACGACTTCATGCTCCTCCTATTTTTCAGACCGCTTCATGCTCATCTCATTTTTGACAGCTTTTGAAGCTCTTCATATTTTTCACACCTTTTGAGGCTCTTCATATTTTTCACACGTTTTCAGGCTCTTCATTTTTTTGCACACCGTTTCATGCTGCTCCTATTTTTCAGACCGTTTTATGTTCCTCCTATTTTTCAGATCATTTCATGCTCCTCATATTTTTGACACCTTTTGAAGCTCTTCATATTTTTCACACCTTTTCAGGCTCTTCTTGTTTTTCAACACCGCTTCATGCTCTTCCTATTTTTCACACGGTTTCATGCTCCTCATATTTTTCACACCTTTAAAGCTCGTCATATTTTTTCACATTTTAAGGCTCTTCATGTTTTTCAGCACCGAGTCATGCTCCTCCTATTTTTCAGACGGTTTCATGCTCCTCATAATTTTCACACCTTTAAAGCTCTTCATATTTTTCACACCTTTTTACGCTCTTCATGTTTTTGAACACCACTTCATGCTCCTCATATTTTTCAGACCGTTTCATGTTCCTCCTTTTTTTCAGATCATTTCATGCTCCTGATATATTTGACACATTTTTAAGCTCTTCATATATTTCACACCTTTTCAGGCTCTTCATGTTTTTCAACACCGCTTCATGCTCCTCCTTTTTTTCAGACCTTTTCATGCTCCTCATATTTTTGACTCCTTTTTAAGCTCTTCATATTTTTCACACCTTTTCAGGCTCTTCATCTTTTTCAACCCCACTTCATGCTCCTCCTATTTTTCAGACCGTTTCAGGCTCCTCATATTTTTGACAGCTTTTGAATCTCTTCATATTTTTCACACCTTTTCATGCTCTTCATGTTTTTCAACACCGTGTCATGCTCCTCCTATTTTTCAGACGGTTTCATGCTCCTCATATTTTTGACAACTTTTGAAGCTCTTCATATTTTTAACAGCTTTTCAGGCTCTCATGTTTCTGAACACCATTTAATGCTCCTCATATTTTTTACAACTATTGGATCTCTTCATATTTTTCAGACCGTTTCAGGCTCCTCATATTTTTGACAGCTTTAGAATCTCTTCATCTTTTTCACACCTTTTCATGCTCTTCATGTTTTCAACACCGTGTCATGCTCCTCCTATTTTTCAGACCTTTTCAAGCTCCTCATATATTTGACACATTTTGAAGCTCTGAATATTTTTCACACCTTTTCAGGCTCTTCATGTTTTTGAACACTGCTTCATGATCCTCCTATTTTTCAGACGGGTTCATGCTCTTCATATGTTTGACACCTTTTGAAGCTCTTCATATTTTTCACACCTTTTGAGGACCTTAATGTTTTTCAACACCGTTTCATGCTGCTTCTCTATTTCAGACCGTTTCATGCTCCTCATATTTTTTACACCTTTTGAAGCTCTTCATATTTTTAACACCTTTTCAGGCTCTTTTTTTTTTTTTTGAACACCGCTTCATGCTCCTCCTAAATTTCAGACCGTTTCATCCTCCTCATATTTTTCACACCTTTTCAGGCTCTTCATGTTTTTGAACACAGCTTCATGCTACTCCTATTTTTCAGACCGTTTCATGCTCCTCTTATTTTTCACACCTTTTGAAGCTCCTCATATTTTTCACACCTTTTCAGGCTTTTCATGTTTTTCAACACCGTTACATGATCCTCCTATTTTTCAGACCGTTTCATGCTCATCTCATTTTTGACCCCTTTTGAAGCTTTTCATATTTTTCACAACTTTTTAGGCTCTTCATGTTTTTCAACACCGCTTCATACTCCTCCTTTTTTTCAGACCGTTTCATGCTCATCTCATTTTTGATACCTTTTGAAGCTCTTCATATTTCTCACTACTTTTTAGGCTCTTCATGTTTTTGACACCGCTTCATGCTCCTCCTATTTTTCAGAGAGTTTCATGCTCCTCATGTATTTCACATCTTTTGAAGCTCTTCATATTTCTCACAACTTTTTAGGCTCTTCATGTTTTTCCACACCACTTCATGCTTCTCCTATTTTTCAGACCGTTTCTTGCTCCTCATGTATTTCACACCTTTTGAAGCTCTTCATATTTTTCACACCTTTTCAGGCTCTTCATGTCTTTCAACCCAGCTTCATGCTCCTCCTATTTTTCAGACCCTTTCATTCTCCTAATATTTTTGACACCTTTTTAAGCTCTTCATATATTTCACACCTTTTCAGTCTATTATTTTTTTTCAACACCACTTCATGTTCCTCCTATTTTTCAGATCGTTTCATGCTCATCTCATTTTTGACACCTTTTGAGGCTCTTCATATTTTTCACAACTTTTCAGGCTTTTCATGTTTTTGAACATCGCTTCATGCTCCTCCTATTTTTCAGACCGTTTCATGCTCCTCACATTTTTGACACCTTTTGAAGCTCTTCATATTTTTCACAACTTTTCAGTCTCTTCCTGTTTTTGAACACCACTTCATGCTCCTCCTAATTTTCAGACCGTTTCATGCACATCTCATTTTTGACACCTTTTGAGTCTCTTCATATTTTTCACACCTTTTCAAGCCCTTCATGTTTTTCCACACCACTTCATGCTTCTCCTATTTTTCAGACCGTTTCATGCTCCTCATATATTTGACAAATTTTGAAGCTCTTCATAATTTTCACACATTTTCAAGCTCTTCATGTTTTTGAACACAGCTTCATGATCCTCCTATTTTTCAGACCGGTTCATGCTCTTCATATTTTTCACATCTTTTCAGGCTCTTCATGTTTTTCAACACAACTTCATGCTTCTCTTATTTTTCAGACCGTTTCATGCGCATCTCATTTTTGACACCTTTGAAGCTCTTCATATTTTTCACACCTTTTGAAGCTCTTCATATTTTTCACACGTTTTCAGGCTCTTCATGTTTATCAGACCGTTTCATGCTGCTTCTATTTTTCAGACCGTTTCATGCTCCTCATATTTTTCACAACTTTGAAGCTCTTCATATTTTTCACACCTTTTCAGGCTCTTCATGTTTTTGAACACAGCTTCATGCTCCTCCTATTTTTCAGATCGTCCCCTGTTCCTCATATTTTTGACACGTTTTGAAGCTCTTCATATTTTTCACACCTTTTCAGGCTATTCATGTTTTTCAACACGGCTTCATGCTCCTCCTATTTTTCAAACAGTTTCATGCACCTCATATTTTTCACACCTTTTGCAGCTCCTCATATTTTTCACACCATTTCAGGCTTTTCATGTTTTTCAACACCGTTTCATGATCCTCCTATTTTTCAGACCGTTTCCTGCTCATCTCATTTTTGACCCATTTTGAAGCTTTTCATATTTTTCACAACTTTTTAGGCTCTTCATGTTTTTCAACACCGCTTCATACTCCTCCTATTTTTCAGACCGTTTCATGCTCATCTCATTTTTGACACCTTATGAAGCTCTTCATATTTCTCACAAATTTTTAGGCTCTTCATGTTTTTGACACCGCTTCATGCTCCTCCTATTTTCAGAGAGTTTCATGCTCCTCATGTATTTCACATCTTTTGAAGCTCTTCATATTTCTCACAACTTTTTAGGCTCTTCATGTTTTTCCACACCACTTCATGCTTCTCCTATTTTTCGGCCTGTTTCATGCTCCTCATGTATTTCACACATTTTGAAGCTCTTCATATTTTTCACACCTTTTCATGCTCTTCATACATTTGAACACCGCTTCATGCTCCTCCTATTTTTCAGTCCGTTTCATGCTCTTTGTAATTTTGACACCTTTTGAAGCTCTTCATATTTTTCACACCTTTTCAGGCTCTTCATGTTTTTCAACACCGCTTCATGCTCCTCCTATTTTTCAGACTGTTACATGCTCCTCATATTTTGGACACCTTTTGAAGCTCTTCATATTTTTCACACCTTTTCAGGCTCTTCATACATTTGAACACCGCTTCATGCTCCTCCTATTTTTCAGTCCGTTTCATGCTCTTTGTAATTTTGACACCTTTTGAAGCTCTTCATGTTTTTCACACCTTTTCAGGTCCTTCATGTTTTTCAACACCGCTTCATGCTCCTCCTATTTTTCAGACCGTTTCATGCTCCTCATATTTTTGACACCTTTTGAAGCTCTTCATGTTTTTCACACCTTTTCAGGTCCTTCATGTTTTTCAACACCACTTCATGCTTCTCCTATTTTTCGGCCTGTTTCATGCTCCTCATGTATTTCACACATTTTGAAGCTCTTCATATTTTTCACACCTTTTCATGCTCTTCATACATTTGAACACCGCTTCATGCTCCTCCTATTTTTCAGTCCGTTTCATGCTCTTTGTAATTTTGACACCTTTTGAAGCTCTTCATGTTTTTCACACCTTTTCAGGTCCTTCATGTTTTTCAACACCGCTTCATGCTCCTCCTATTTTTCAGACCGTTTCATGCTCCTCATATTTTTGACACCTTTTGAAGCTCTTCATATTTTTCACACCTTTTCAGGCTCTTCATTTTTTTCAACACTACTTCTTGCTCCTCCAATTTTTCAGACCGTTTCATGCTCATCTAATTATTGACACCTGTTGAAGCTCTTCATATTTTTCACACCTTCTGAAGCTCTTCATATTTTTCACACTTTTTCAGGCTCTTCATGTTTCTCAACACCCCTTCATGCTTCTCCTATTTTTCAGCCCGTTTCATGCTCCTCATGTTTTTCACACCTTTTGAAGCTCGTCATATTTTTCACACCTTTTCAGGCTCTTCAAGATTTTGATCACAGTTTCACGCTCCTCCTATTTTTCAGACCGTTTCATGCTCCTCATATTTTTGACACCTTTTGAAGCTCTTCATAATTTTCACACCTTTTCAAGCTCTTCATGTTTTTGAACACCGCTTCATGATCCTCCTATTTTTCAGACCGGTTCATGCTCTTCATATTTTTCACATCTTTTCAGGCTCTTCATGTTTTTCAACACAACTTCATGCTTCTCTTATTTTTCAGACCGTTTATTGCGCATCTCATTTTTGACACCTTTGAAGCTCTTCATATTTTTCACACCTTTTGAAGCTCTTCATATTTTTCACACGTTTTCAGGCTCTTCATGTTTTTCAGACCGTTTCATGCTGCTTCTATTTTTCAGACCATTTCATGCTCCTCATATTTTTCACACCTTTGAAGCTCTTCATATTTTTCACACCTTTTCAGGCTCTTCATGTTTTTGAACACAGCTTCATGCTCCTCCTATTTTTCAGACCGTTCCCTGTTCCTCATAATATAGACACATTTTGAAGCTCTTCATATTTTTCACACCTTTTCAGGCTATTCATGTTTTTCAACACCGCTTCATGCTCCTCCTATTTTTCAAACAGTTTCATGCACCTCATAATTTTCACACATTTTGAAGCTCTTCATATTTTTCACAACTTTTCAGGCTCTTCATATTTTTCACACCTTTTGAAGCTCTTCATATTTTCCACACGATTTCAGGCTCTTCTTGTTTTTCAACACTGCTTCATGCTCCTCCTATTTTTCAGATCGTTTCATGCTCCTCATGTTTTTGACACTTTTTGAGGCTCTTCACATTTTTCACACATTTCCAGGCTCTTCATGTTTTTGAACACCTTTTCATGCTACTCCTTTTTCAGAAAGTTTCATGCTCCTCATATTTTTGACACCTTTTGAATCTCTTCATATTTTTCACAACTTTTCAGGCTCTTCATGTTTTTCAACACCGCTTCATGCTCCTCCTATTTTACAGACCGTTTCATGCTCCTCATAATTTGACACCTTTTGAAGCTCTTCATATTTTTCACACCTTTTCATGCTCTTCATGTTTTTCAACGCCACTTCATGCTCCTCCTATTTTTCAGACCGTATTATGCTACTCATATTTCTCACACCTTTTGAAGCTCTTCATATTTTTCACACGTTTTCAGGCTCTTCATGTTTTTGAACACGGCTTCATGCCCCTCCTATTTTTCAGACCTTTTCATCTCCTCATATTTTTGACGCCTTTTGAAGCTCTTCATATTTTTCACACCTTTTCAAGCTCTTCATGTTTTTCAACACCCCTTCATGCTGCTCCTATATTTCAGACCGTTTCATGCTCCTCATATTTTTCACACCTTTTGAAGCTCTTCATATTTTTCACACCTTTTCAGACTCATCATATTTTTGAACACCGCCTCATGCTCCTCCTGTTTTTCAGACCGTTTCATGCTCCACATATTTTTGACACCTTTTGAAGCTCTTCCTATTTTTCACAATTTTCAGGCTCTCCATGTTTTTCCACACCGTTTCATGCTCCTCCTATTTTTCAGACCGTTTCATGCTCCTCATATTTTTGACACGTATTGAAGCTCTTCATATATTTCACACCTTTTCAGGCTCTTCATGTTTTTCAACACCACTTCATGCTACTCCTATTTTTTCAGACCTTTTCATGCTCATCTCATTTTTGACACCTTTTGAAGCTCTTCATATTTCTAACAGCTTTTGCAGCTCTTCATATTTTTCACACGTTTTCAGGCTCTTCATGTTTTTCAACACCGCTTCATGCTCCTCCGATTTTTCAGATCGCTTCATGCTCCTCATATTTTTGACACCTTTTGAAGCTCTTCATATTTTTCACACCTTTTCAGGCTCTTCATGTTTTTCAACACCACTTCATGCTCCTCGTATTTTTCAGACCGTTTTATGCTCCTCATATTTTTCACACCTTTTGAAGCTCTTTATATTTCTCACACCTTTCCAGGCTCTTCATGTTTTTGAACACCGCTTCATGCTCCTCCTATTTTTCAGACCGTTTCATGCTCCTCATATTTTGACACATTTTGAAGCTCTTCATATTTTTCACACCTTTTCAGGCTCTTCAAGTTTTTCAACACCACATCATGCTCTTCCTATTTTTCAGACCGTTTCATGCTCCTCATATTCTTGACATATTTTGAGCCTCTTCATATTTTTCACACTATTTGAATCTCTTCATATTTTTCACACCTTTTCAGGTCTTCATGTTTTTCCAAACCGTTTCATGCTCCTCCATTTTTAGAAAGTTTCATGTTCCTCATATTTTTGACACCCTTTGAATCTCTTCATTTATTTGACACCATTTGAGGCTCTTCATGTTTTTCAACACCACTTCATGCTCCTCGAAATTTTCAGACCGTTTCATGCTCATCTCATTTTTGGCACCTTTTGAAGCTCTTCATATTTCTCATAGCTTTTGAAGCTGTTCGTGTTTTTCACACCTTTTCAGGCTCTTTATATTTTTGAACACCGCTTCATGCTCCTCCTATTTTTCAGACCGTTTCATGTTCCTCATATTTTTGTCACCTTTTGAAACTCTTCATATATTTCACACCTTATCACGCTCTTCACCTTTTTCAAAACCGCTTCATGCTCCTCCTATTTTTCAGTCCGTTTAACGCTCCTCATATTTTGGACACGTTTTGAAGCTCTTCATATTTTTCACACCTTTTCAGGCTCTTCATGTTTTTCAACACCGCTTCATGCTCCTCCTATTTTTCAGAGCATTTCATGCTCCGCATATATTTTACACGTTTTGAGGCTCTTCATATTTTTCACACCTTTCCAGTCTCTTCATGTTTTTGAACACCGTTTCATGCTCCTCCTTTTTCAGAGCATTTCATGCTCCTCATATTTTTGACACCTTTTGAAGCCC
Source organism: Dama dama (assembly GCF_033118175.1). Classification (NCBI taxonomy): domain Eukaryota; kingdom Metazoa; phylum Chordata; class Mammalia; order Artiodactyla; family Cervidae; genus Dama; species Dama dama. The sequence goes on from NW_026870895.1 coordinate 4,992,880, forward strand.
TTCATATTTTTCACACCTTTTGAAGTTCTTCATATTTTTCAAACGTTTTCAGGCTCTTCATGTTTTTCAACACCGCTTCATTCTCCTCCTATTTTTCAGACGGTTTCATGCTCCTCCTATTTTTGACACATTTTGAAGCTCTTCATATTTTTCACACCTTTTGAAGCTCTTCATTTTTTCACACCTCTTCAGGCTCTTCATGTTTGGGAACACAGTTTCATGCTCCTCCTATTTTCAAACCGTTTCATGATCCTCATATTCTTGACAACTTTGGAAGCTCTTCATATTTTTCACACCTTTTCAGGCTCTCCATGTTTTTCAACACCGATTCATGCTCCTCGTATCTTTCAGACCGTTTCATGCTCCTCATAATTTGACACCTTTTGAAGCTCTTCATATTTTTCACACCTTTTCAGGCTCTTCATGTTTTTCAACACTGCTTCATGTTCCTCCTATTTTTCAGATCGTTTCATGCTCCTCATGTTTTTGACACTTTTTGAGGCTCTTCACATTTTTCACACATTTCCAGGCTCTTCATGTTTTTAAACACCGTTTCATGCTACTCCTTTTTCAGAACGTTTCATGCTTCTCATATTTTTGACACCTTTTGAATCTCTTCATATTTTTCACACCTTTTCAGGCTCTCCATATTTTTGAATACCGCTTCATGCTCCTCCTATTTTTCAGACCGTTTCTTGCTCCTCATATGTTTGACACCTTTTGAAGCTCTTCATATTTTTCACACCTTTTCAGGCTCTTAATGTTTTTGAACAACGTTTCATGCTCCTCCGATTTTTCAGAACGTTTCATGCTCCTCATATTTTTCACACCTTTTGGAGCTCTTCATATTTTTCACACCTTTTCAGGCTCTTCATGTTTTTCAACACCGCTTCATGCTCCTCCTATTTTTCAGACTGTTTCATGCTCCTCATATTTTTGAAAGCTTTTGAAGCTCTTCATATTTTTCACACCTTTTGAAGCTCTTCATATTTTTCACACCTTTTCAGGCTCTTCTTGTTTTTCAACACCGCTTCATGCTCTTCCTGTTTTTCACACCGTTTCATGTTCCTCATATTTTTGACACATTTTGAAGCTCTTCATATTTTTCACACCTTTTCAGGCTCTTCATGTTTTTCAACACCGCTTCATGATCCTCCTATACTTCAGATCGTTTCATGTTCCAAATATTTTTCACACCTTTTATAGCTCTTCATATTTTTCACACCTTTTCAGGCTCTCCATGTTTTTCCACACCGTTTCATGCTCTTCCTATTTTTCCGGCCGTTTCATGCTCCTCTTATTTTTCCGACCGTTTCATGCTCATCTCATCTTTGACACCTTTTGAAGGTATTCATATTTTTCACACCTTTTGAAGCTCTTCATATTTTTCACACGTTTTCAGGCTCTTTATGTTTTTGGACACGGATTCAGGCTCCTCCTATTTTTCAGACCGTTTCACTCTCCTCATATTTTTGACACGTTTTGAGGCTCTTCATATTTTTCACACCTTTTCAAGCTCTTCATGTATTTCAACACCCCTTCATGCTTCTCCTATATTTCAGTCCGTTTCATGCTCCTCATATTTTTCACACCTTTTGAAGCTCTTCATATTTTTCACACCTTTTCAGGCTCTTAATGATTTTTAACACCGTTTCATGCTCCTCCTATTTTCAGACCGTTTCATACTCCTCATAATTTTGACACCTTTTGAAGCTCTTCATATTTTTCACACCTTTTCAGGCTCTTCATGTTTTTCAACACCACTTCATGCTCCTCGTATTTTTCAGCCCGTTTTATGCTCCTCATATTTTTCACACCCTTTGAAGCTCTTTATATTTCTCACACCTTTCCACGCTCTTCATATTTTTGAACACCGCTTCATGCTCCTCCTATTTTTCAGACCCTTTCATGCTCCTCATATTTTGACACATTTTGAAGCTCTTCATATTTTTCACACCTTTTCAGGCTCTTCAAGTTTTTCAACACCACATCATGCTCTTCCTATTTTTCAGACCGTTTCATGCTCCTCATATTCTTGACATATTTTGAGCCTCTTCATATTTTTCACACTATTTGAAGCTCTTCATATTTTCCACACCTTTTCAGGCTCTTCATGTTTTTCCACACCGTTTCATGCTCCTCCATTTTTAGAAAGTTTCATGTTCCTCATATTTTTGACACCTTTTGAATCTCTTCATATATTTGACACCTTTGAGGCTCTTCATGATTTTCAACAACACTTCATGCTCCTCGTAATTTTCAGACCGTTTCATGCTCATCTCATTTTTGTCACCTTTTGAAGCTCTTCATATTTCTCACAGCTTTTGAAGCTGTTCATGTTTTTCACACCTTTTCAGGCTCTTTATATTTTTGAACACCACTTCCTGCCTCTCCAATTTTACAGACCGTTTCATGCTCCTCATATTTTTGACACTTTTTGAAACTCTTCCTATTTTTCACAAATTTTCAGACTCTTTATATTTTTGAACACCGCTTCATGCTCCTCCTATTTTTCAGACCGTTTCATGCTCCTCATATTTTTGACACTTTTTGAAACTCTTCCTATTTTTCACAACTTTTCAAACTCTTTATATTTTTGAACACCGCTTCCTGCTTCTCCTATTTTACAGGCCGTTTCATGCTGCTCATATTTTTAACACTTTTTGAAACTATTCCTATTTTTCACACGTTTTCAGGCTCTTCATGTTTTTCCAAACCGTTTCATGCTCCACCTTTTTTTCAGACCATTTCGTGCTCCTCCTATTTTTCAGACCGTTTCATGTTCCTCATATATTTGTCACCTTTTGAAACTCTTCATATATTTCACACCTTATCACGCTCTTCATCTTTTTCAAAACCGTTTCATGCTCCTCCTATTTTTCATTCCGTTTAATGCTCCTCATATTTTGGACACGTTTTGAAGCTCTTCATATTTTTCACACCTTTTCAGGCTCTTCATGTTTTTCAACACCGCTTCATGCTCCTCCTATTTTTCAGACCATTTCATGCTCCTCATATTTTTGACACCTTTTGAAGCCCTTCATATTTTTCACACCTTTTGAAGTTCTTCATATTTTTCAAACGTTTTCAGGCTCTTCATGTTTTTCAACACCGCTTCATTCTCCTCCTATTTTTCAGACGGTTTCATGCTCCTCCTATTTTTCAGACCATTTCATGCTTCTCATATTTTTCACACCTTTTGAAGCTCTTCATATTTCTCACACATTTCCAGGCTCTTCATGTTTTTGAACAACGCTTCATGCTTTTCCGATTTTTCAGACCGTCTCATGCTCCTCATATTTTTGACACCTTTTGAAGCTCTTCATATTTTTCACACTTTTTCAGGCTCTTCATACTTTTGAACACCGCTTCATGCTCCTCCTATTTTTCAGACCGTTTCATGCTCCTCATATTTTTGACACCTTTTGAAGCTCTTCATATTTTTCACACCTTTTCAGGCTCTTCATGTTTTTTCACACCACTTCATGCTCCTCCTATATTTCACACCGTTTCATGCTCATCTCATTTTTCACACCATTTGAAGCTATTCATATTTTTCACACCTTTTGAAGCTCTTCATATTTTTCACACCTTTCCCGGCTCTTCATGTTTTTGAACAACGTTTCATGCTCCTCCTATTTTTCAGACCGTTTCATGCTCATCTCATTTTTGACATCTTTTGAAGCTCTTCATATTTTTCACACCTTTTGAAGCTCTTCATATTTTTCACATTTTTGAAGCTTTTCATATTTTTCACATGTTTTCAGGTTCTTCATGTTTTGCAACACTGCTTCATGCTCCTCCTATTTTTCAGACCGTTTCATGCTCCTCATATTTTTGACACCTTTTGAAGCTCTTCTTGTATTTCACACCTTTTCAGGCTTTTCATGTTTTTCAACACAACTTCATGCCATTCCTATTTTTCTGACCGTTTCATGCACATCTCATTTTTGACACCTTTTAAAGCTCTTCATATATTTCACACCTTTTGAAGATCTTCATATTTTTCACACGTTTTCAGGCTCTTCGTGGTTTTCAACACCGCTTCATGCTCCTCCTATTTTCAGACCGTTTCATGATCCTCATATATTTGACACGTTTTGAAGCTCTTCATATTTTTCACACCTTTTCAGGCTCTTCATGTTTTTCAACACCACTTCATGCTCCTCCTAATTTTCAGACCGTTTCATGCTCATCTCATTTTTGGCACCTTTTGAAGCTCTTCATATTTTTCACACCATTTCAGGCTCTCCATGTTTTTCCACACCGTTTCATGCTCCTCCTATTTTTCAGACCTTTTCATGCTCCTCCTATTTTTCAGACCGTTACATGCTCCTCATATTTTTCACACTATTTGAAGCTCTTAATATTTTTCACACCTTTTCAGGCTCTTCATGTTTTTCCACACCGTTTCATGCTCCTCCATTTTTTAGAATGTTTCATGTTCCTCATATTTTTGACACCTTTTGAATCTCTTCATATATTTGACACCATTTGAGGCTCTTCATGTTTTTCAACACCTCTTCATGCTCCTCGTAATTTTCAGACCGTTTCATGCTCATCTCATTTTTGGCACCTTTTGAATCTCTTCATATTTCTCACAGCTTTTGAAGCTGTTCATGTTTTTCACACTTTTTCAGGCTCTTTATATTTTTGAACACCACATCCTGCCTCTCCAATTTTACAGACCGTTTCTTGCTCCTCATATTTTTGACACTTTTTGAAACTCTTCCTATTTTTCACAAATTTTCAGACTCTTTATATTTTTGAACACCGCTTCATGCTCCTCTTATTTTTCAGACCGTTTCATGCTCCTCATATTTTTCACACCTTTTGAAGCTCTTCCTATTTTTCACAAATTTTCAGGCTCTTTATATTTTTGAACACCGCTTCCTGCTTCTCCTATTTTACAGACCGTTTCATGCTGCTCATATTTTTGACACACTTTGAAACTCTACCTATTTTTCACACGTTTTCTGGCTCTTCATGTTTTTCCAAACCGTTTCATGCTCCACCTTTTTGTCAGACCATTTCGTTCTCCTCCTATTTTTCAGACCGTTTCATGTTCCTCATATTTTTGTCACCTTTTGAAACTCTTCATATATTTCACACCTTATCACGCACTTCATCTTTTTCAAAACCGCTTCATGCTCCTCCTATTTTTCAGTCCGTTTAACGCTCCTCATATTTTGGACACGTTTTGAAGCTCTTCATATTTTTCACACCATTTCAGGCTCTTCAGGCTTTTCAACACCGCTTCATGCTCCTCCTATTTGTCAGACCATTTCATGCTCCTCATATATTTTACACGTTTTGAGGCTCTTCATATTTTTCACACCTTTCCAGGCTCTTCATGTTTTTGAACACCGTTTCATGCTCCTCCTTTTTCAGAACATTTCATGCTCCTCCTATTTTTGACACCTTTTGAAGCACTTCATATTTTTCACACCTTTTGAAGTTCTTCATATTTTTCAAACGTTTTCAGGCTCTTCATGTTTTTCAACACAGCTTCATTCTCCTCCTATTTTTCAGACGGTTTCATGCTCCTCCTAATTTTGACACCTTTTGAAGCTCTTCATGTTTTTCACACCTTTTGAAGCTCTTCATTTTTTCACACCTTTTCAGGCTCTTCATGTTTGGGAACACAGTTTCATGCTACTCCTATTTTCAAACCGTTTCATGCTCCTCATATTTTTGACAACTTTGGAAGCTCTTCATATTTTTCACACCTTTTCAGGCTCTCCATGATTTTCAACACCGATTCATGCTCCTCCTATCTTTCAGACCGTTTCATGCTCCTCATAATTTGACACCTTTTGAAGCTCTTCATATTTTTCACACCTTTTCAGGCTCTTCATGTTTTTCAACACCACTTCATGCTCCTCCTATTTTTCAGGCCGTTTCATGCTCATTACATTATTTACACCATTTGAAGCTCTTAATATTTTTCACACCTTTTGAAGCTCTTCATATTTTCCACAGGATTTCAGGCTCTTCTTGTTTTTCAACACTGCTTCATGCTCCTCCTATTTTTCAGATCGTTTCATGCTCCTCATGTTTTTGACACTTTTTGAGGCTCTTCATATTTTTCACACATTTCCAGGCTCTTCATGTTTTTGAACACCGTTTCATGCTACTCCTTTTTCAGAACGTTTCATGCTCCTCATATTTTTGACACATTTTGAATCTCTTCATATTTTTCACAACTTTTCAGGCTCTTCATGTTTTTCAACACCGCTTCATGCTCCTCCTATTTTACAGACCGTTTCATGCTCCTCATAATTTGACACCTTTTGAAGCTCTTCATATTTTTCACACCTTTTCATGCTCTTCATGTTTTTCAACACCACTTCATGCTCCTCCTATTTTTCAGACCGTTTTATGCTACTCATATTTCTCACACCTTTTGAAGCTCTTCATATTTTTCACACGTTTTCAGGCTCTTCATGTTTTTGAACACGGCTTCATGCCCCTCCTATTTTTCAGACCTTTTCATCTCCTCATATTTTGACGCCTTTTGAAGCTCTTCATATTTTTCACACCTTTTCAAGCTCTTCATGTTTTTCAACACCCCTTCATGCTGCTCCTATATTTCAGACCGTTTCATGCTCCTCATATTTTTCACACCTTTTGAAGCTCTTCATATTTTTCACACCTTTTCAGGCTCATCATATTTTTGAACACCGCTTCATGCTCCTCCTGTTTTTCAGACCGTTTCATGCTCCACATATTTTTGACACCTTTTGAAGCTCTTCCTATTTTTCACAATTTTCAGGCTCTCCATGTTTTTCCACACCGTTTCGTGCTCCTCCTATTTTTCAGACCGTTTCATGCTCCTCATATTTTTGACACGTTTTGAAGCTCTTCATATATTTCACACCTTTTCAGGCTCTTCATGTTTTTCAACACCACTTCATGCTACTCCTATTTTTTCAGACCTTTTCATGCTCATCTCATTTTTGACACCTTTTGAAGCTCTTCATATTTTTCACACCTTTTCAGGCTCTTCATGTTTTTCAACACCACTTCATGCTCCTCGTATTTTTCAGCCCGTTTTATGCTCCTCATATTTTTCACACCCTTTGAAGCTCTTTATATTTCTCACCCCTTTCCAGGCTCTTCATGTTTTTCAACACCGCTTCATGCTCCTCCTATTTTTCAGACCCTTTCATGCTCCTCATATTTTGACACATTTTGAAGCTCTTCATATTTTTCACACCTTTTCAGGCTCTTCAAGTTTTTCAACACCACATCATGCTCTTCCTATTTTTCAGACCGTTTCATGCTCCTCATATTCTTGACATATTTTGAGCCTCTTCATATTTTTCACACTATTTGAAGCTCTTCATATTTTTCACACCTTTTCAGGCTCTTCATGTTTTTCCACACCGTTTCATGCTCCTCCATTTTTAGAAAGTTTCATGTTCCTCATATTTTTGACACCTTTTGAATCTCTTCATATATTTGACACCATTTTAGACTCTTCATGTTTTTCAACACCACTTCATGCTCCTCGTAATTTTCATACCGTTTCATGCTCATCTCATTTTTGTCACCTTTTGAAGCTCTTCATATTTCTCACAGCTTTTGAAGCTGTTCATGTTTTTCACACCTTTTCAGGCTCTTTATATTTTTGAACACCACTTCCTGCCTCTCCAATTTTACAGACCGTTTCATGCTCCTCATATTTTTGACACTTTTTGAAACTCTTCCTATTTTTCACAAATTTTCAGACTCTTTATATTTTTGAACACCGCTTCATGCTCCTCCTATTTTTCAGACCGTTTCATGCTCCTCATATTTTTGACACTTTTTGAAACTCTTCCTATTTTTCACAAATTTTCAGACTCTTTATATTTTTGAACACCGCTTCCTGCTTCTCCTATTTTACAGGCCGTTTCATGCTGCTCATATTTTTGACACTTTTTGAAACTATTCCTATTTTTCACACGTTTTCAGGCTCTTCATGTTTTTCCAAACCGTTTCATGCTCCACCTTTTTTTCAGACCATTTCATGCTCCTCCTATTTTTCAGACGGTTTCATGTTCCTCATATATTTGTCACCTTTTGAAACTCTTCATATATTTCACACCTTATCACGCTCTTCATCTTTTTCAAAACCGCTTCATCCTCCTCCTATTTTTCAGTCCGTTTAACGCTCCTCATATTTTGGACACGTTTTGAAGCTCTTCATATTTTTCACACCTTTTCAGGCTCTTTATGTTTTTCAACACCGCTTCATGCTCCTCCTATTTTTCAGACCATTTCATGCTCCTCATATATATTACACGTTTTGAGGCTCTTCATATTTTTCACACCTTTCCAGGCTCTTCATGTTTTTGAACACCGTTTCATGCTCCTCCTTTTTCAGAACATTTCATGCTCCTCCTATTTTTGACACCTTTTGAAGCCCTTCATATTTTGGACACCTTTTGAAGTTCTTCATATTTTGCAAACGTTTTCAGGCTCTTCATGTTTTTCAACACCGCTTCATTCTCCTCCTATTTTTCAGACGGTTTCATGCTCCTCCTATTTTTGACACCTTTTGAAGCTCTTCATATTTTTCACACCTTTTGAAGCTCTTCATTTTTTCACATCTCTTCAGGCTCTTCATGTTTGGGAACACAGTTTCATACTCCTCCTATTTTCAAACCGATTCATGATCCTCATATTTTGGACAACTTTGGAAGCTCTTCATATTTTTCACACCTTTTCAGGCTCTCCATGTTTTTCAACACCGATTCATGCTCCTCCTATCTTTCAGACCGTTTCATGCTCCTCATAATTTGACACCTTTTGAAGCTCTTCATATTTTTCACACCTTTTGAAGCTCTTCATTTTTTCACATCTCTTCAGGCTCTTCATGTTTGGGAACACAGTTTCATGCTCCTCCTATTTTCAAACCGATTCATGATCCTCATATTTTGGACAACTTTGGAAGCTCTTCATATTTTTCACACCTTTTCAGGCTCTTAATGTTTTTCAACACTGCTTCATGTTCCTCCTATTTTTCAGATCGTTTCATGCTCCTCATGTTTTTGACACTTTTTGAGGCTCTTCACATTTTTCACACATTTCCAGGCTCTTCATGTTTTTAAACACCGTTTCATGCTACTCCTTTTTCAGAACGTTTCATGCTCCTCATATATTTGACACCTTTTGAATCTCTTCATATTTTTCACACCTTTTCAGGCTCTCCATGTTTTTCAACACCGATTCATGCTCCTCCTATTTTTCAGACTGTTTCATGCTCCTCATATTTTTGAAAGCTTTTGAAGCTCTTCATATTTTTCACACCTTTTGAAGCTCTTCATATTTTTCACACCTTTTCAGGCTCTTCATGTTTTTCAACACCGCTTCATGCTCTTCCTATTTTTCACACCGTTTCATGTTCCTCATATTTTTGACACATTTTGAAGCTCTTCATATTTTTCACACCTTTTCCGGCTCTTCATGTTTTTCAACACCGCTTCATGATCCTCCTATACTTCAGATCGTTTCATGTTCCAAATATTTTTCACACCTTTTATAGCTCTTCATATTTTTCACACCTTTTCAGGCTCTCCATGTTTTTCCACACCGTTTCATGCTCTTCCCATTTTTCCGATTGTTTCATGCTCCTCTTATTTTTCCGACCGTTTCATGCTCATCTCATCTTTGACACCTTTTGAAGGTATTCATATTTTTCACACCTTTTGAAGCTCTTCATATTTTTCACACCTTTTCAGGCTCTTCATGTTTTTCAACACCGCTTCATGCTCTTCCTATTTTTCACACCGTTTCATGTTCCTCATATTTTTGACACATTTTGAAGCTCTTCATATTTTTCACACCTTTCCAGGCTCTTCATGTTTTTGAACACCGTTTCATTCTCCTCCTTTTTCACAACATTTCATGCTCCTCCTATTTTTGACACCGTTTGAAGCCCTTCATATTTTTCACACCTTTTGAAGTTCTTCATATTTTTCAAACGTTTTCAGGCTCTTCATGTTTTTCAACACCGCTTCATTCTCCTCCTATTTTTCAGACGGTTTCATGCTCCTCCTATTTTTCAGACCATTTCATGCTTCTCATATTTTTCACACCTTTTGAAGCTCTTCATATTTCTCACACATTTCCAGGCTCTTCATGTTTTTGAACACCGCTTCATGCTTTTCCGATTTTTCAGACCGTCTCATGCTCCTCATATTTTTGACACCTTTTGAAGCTCTTCATATTTTTCACACTTTTTCACGCTCTTCATACTTTTGAACACCGCTTCATGCTCCTCCTATTTTTCACACCGTTTCATGCTCATCTCATTTTTCACACCATTTGAAGCTCTTCATATTTTTCACAGCTTTTGAAGCTCTTCATATATTTCACACCTTTCCAGGCTCTTCATGTTTTTGAACAACGTTTCATGCTCCTCCTATTTTTCAGACCGTTTCATGCTCATCTCATTTTTGACATCTTTTGAAGCTCTTCATATTTTTCACACCATTTGAAGCTCTTCATATTTTTCACATTTTTGAAGCTTTTCATATTTTTCACACGTTTTCAGGTTCTTCATGTTTTGCAACACTGCTTCATGCTCCTCCTATTTTTCAGACCGTTTCATGCTCCTCATATTTTTGACACCTTTTGAAGCTCTTCTTGTATTTCACACCTTTTCAGGCTTTTCATGTTTTTCAACACCACTTCATGCCACTCCTATTTTTCTGACCGTTTCATGCACATCTCATTTTTGACACCTTTTAAAGCTCTTCATATATTTCACACCTTTTGAAGATCTTCATATTTTTCACACGTTTTCAGGCTCTTCGTGGTTTTCAACACCGCTTCATGCTCCTCCTATTTTCAGACCGTTTCATGATCCTCATATATTTGACACGTTTTGAAGCTCTTCATATTTTTCACACCTTTTCAGGCACTTCATGTTTTTCAACACCGCTACATGCTTCTATTTTTTTTCAGACCGTTTCATGCTCCTCATATATTTGACACGTTTTGAAGCTCTTCATATTTTTCACTCCTTTTAAGGCTCTTCATGTTTTTGAACACAGCTTCATGCTCCTCCAATTTTCACACTTTTTCATGCTCTTCATATTTTTGACACCTTTTGAAGCTCTGCATATTTTTCACACCTTTTCAGGCTCTTCATGTTTTTCAACACCGCTTCACTCTCCTCCTATTTTTCAGACCGTTTCATGCTCCTCATATATTTGACACGTTTTGAAGCTCTTCATATTTTTCACTCCTTTTAAGGCTCTTCATGTTTTTGAACACAGCTTCATGCTCCTCCAATTTTCACACATTTTCATGCTCTTCATATTTTTGACACCTTTTGAAGCTCTGCATATTTTTCACACCTTTTCAGGCTCTTCATGTTTTTCAACACGCTTCACTCTCCTCCTATTTTTCAGACCGTTTCATGCTCCTCATATTTTTCACACCTTTTGAAGCTCTTCATTTTTTTCACACCTTTTCAGGCTCTTCATGTTTTCAACACCACTTCATGCTCCTCCTATTTTTCAGACCGTTTCATGCTCCTCATATTTGTGACACGTTTTGAGGCGGTTCATATTTTTCACACCTTTTGAAGCTCTTCATTTTTTTCACACCTTTTCAGGCTCTTCATGTTTTTGAACACCACATCATGCTCCCCCTATTTTTCAGACCGTAACATGCTCCTCATATTTCTGACACCTTTTGAAGCTCTTCATATTTTTCACACCTTTTCAGGCTCTTCATGTTTTTGAACACCACTTCATGCTCCTATTTCTCAGAACGTTTAATGCTCCTCATTTATTTCACACCTTTTGAAGCTTTTCATATTTTTCACAACTTTTCAGGCTCTTCACGTTTTTGAACACCGTTTCATGCTCCTCCTATTTTTCAGACAATTTCATCCTCCTCATATTTTTGACACTTTTTGAAGCTCTTCATATTTTTACACCTTTTCAGGCTCTTCAAATTTTTGAAAACCGCTTCATGCTCCTCCAGTTTTTCAGACTGTTCCATGCTCCTCATGTATTTCACGCCTTTTGAAACTCTTCATATTTTTCACACCTTTTCAGGCTCTTCATGTTTTTGAACACCGTTTCATGTTCCTCCTATTTTATAGACTGTTTCATGCTTCTGGTATCTTTGACACCTTTTCAAGCTATTCATATATTTCACACATTTTCAGGCTCTTCATGTTTTTCAACACCACTTCAAGCTCCTCCTATTTTTCAGAACTTTTCATGCACCTTTCATTTTTCACAGATTTTGAAGCTCTTCATATTTTTGACACTTTTTGAAGCTCTTCATATTTTTACACCTTTTCAGGCTCTTCAAATTTTTGAACACCGCTTCATGCTCCTCCAGTTTTTCAGACTGTTTCATGCTCCTCATGTATTTCACACCTTTTGAAACTCTTCATATTTTTCACACCTTTTCAGGCTCTTCATGTTTTTGAACACCGTTTCATGTTCCTCCTATTTTATAGACTGTTTCATGCTTCTCGTATCTTTGACACCTTTTCAAGCTCTTCATATATTTCACACCTTTTCAGGCTCTTCATGTTTTTCAACACCACTTCATGCTCCTCCTATTTTTCAGACCTTTTCATGCACCTTTCATTTTTCACAGATTTTGAAGCTTTTCATATTTTTCACAACTTTTCAGGCTCTTCATGTTTTTGAACTCCGCTTCATGCTCCTCCTATTTTTCAGACCGTTTCATGCTCCTCATATTTTTTACACCTGTTGAAGCTCTTCATATATTTCACACCTTTTCAGGCTCTTTATGTTTTTCAACACCGCTTCATGCTCCTTCTATTTTTCAGAACGTTTCATGCTTCCCATATTTTTGACTCCTTTTGAATCTCTTCATATTTTTCACACCTTTTCAGGCTCTACATGTTTTTCAACACAGGTTCATGCTCCTCCTGTTTTTCAGACCGTTTCATGCTCCTCATATTTTTGACACTTTTTGAAGCTCTTCATATTTTTCACACCGTTTCAGGCTCTTCATGATTTTCAACACTACTTCATACTCCTCCTGTTTTTCATTCCCTTTCATGCTCATCTCAATTTTGACACTTTTTGATGCTCTTCATATTTTTTCCCACCTTTGGAAGCTCTTCATGATTTCCAACACCGCTTCATGCTCCTCATATTTTTCAGACCGTTTCATGCTCCTCATATTTTTGACACGTTTTGAAGCTCTTAATATTTTTCACACCTTTTCAGGCTCTTCATGTTTTTCAATACCACCTCATGCTCCTCCTATTTTTCAGACCGTTACATGCTCATTTAATTTTTGACACCTTATGAAGCTCTTCATATTTTTCACACCTTTTGAAGTTCTTCATATTTTTCACACCTTTTCAGGCTCTTCATGTTTTTGAACACCATTTCATGCTCTTCCTATTTTTCAGACCGTTTCATGCTCATCTCATTTTTGACACCTTTTGAAGCTCTTCATATTTTTCACACCTTTTGAAGCTCTTCATATTTTTCACATTTTTGAAGCTCTTCATATTTTTCACCCCTTTTCAGGCTCTTTATGTTTTTGAACAACGATTCATGCTCCTGCTATTTTTCAGATGGTTTCATGCTCATCTCTTTTTTGACACCTTTTGAAGCTCTTCATATTCTTCACACGTTTTCAAGTTCTTCATGTTTTCCAACACCGCTTCATGCTCCTACTATATTTCAGACCGTTTCATGCTCCTCATATTTTTGACAGCTTTTGAAGCTCTTCATATATTTTACACCTTTTGAAGATCTTCATATTTTTCACACTTTTTCAGGCTCTTCATGTTTTTGAACACCGCTTCATGCTCCTGCTATTTTTCAGACCCTTTCATGCTCCTCATATTTTTCACTCATTTTGAAGCTCTTCATATTTTTCACTCCTTTTCAGGCTCTTCATATTTTTCAACACCGCTTCATGATCCTCATATTTTTCAGACCGTTAAACGCTTCTCATATATTTGACACCTTTTGAAGCTCTTCATATTTTTCACACCTTTTGAAGCTCTTCATATTTTTCACACGTTTTCAGGCTCTTCATGTTTTTCAACACCACTTCATGCTACTCCTATTTTTCAGACCGTTTCTTGCTCCTCATTTTTTGACACGTTTGAGGCTCTTCATATTTTTCACACAATTTCAGACTCTTCATGTATTTCAACACCGTTTCATGCTCCTCCTATTTTTCAGACCGTTTCATGCTCCTCATAATTTTGACACCTTTTGAAGCTCTTCATATTTTTCACACCTTTTGAAGCTCTTCATATATTTCACACCTTTTCAGGCTCTTCATGTTTTTCAATACCACCAAATGCTCCTCCTATTTTCAGACCATTTCATGCTCATCTAATATTTGACAGCTTTTGAAGCTCTTCATATTTTTGACACCTTTTGAAGGTCTTCATATTTTTCACACCTTTTCAGGCTCTTCATGTTTTTGAACACCGTTTCATGCTCCTCCTATTTTTCAGACCGTTTCATGCTCCTCATATTTTTGACACCTTTAGAAGCTCTTCATACTTTTCACACCTTTTCAGGCTCTTCATGATTTTCAACATTGCTTCATACTCCTCCTAATTTTCAGACCGTTTCATGCTCATCTCATTTTTGACACTTTTTGAAGCTATTCATATTTTTCACACCTTTTGAAGCTCTTCATGTTTTTCCCGTTTTTGAAGCTCTTCTTATTTTTCACACGTTTCAGGCTCTTCATGTTTTTCAACACCGCTTCATGCTCCTGCTATTTTTCAGAACGTTTCATACTCCTCATATTTTTGACACGGTTTGAGGCTCTTCATATTTTACACACCTTTTCATGCTCTTCATTTTTTCAACACCGCTTCATGCTCCTGCTATTTTTCAGACCGTTTTATGCTCATCACATTTTTGACTCCTTTTGAAACTCTTCATACATTTCAAATCTTTTGAGGATCTTCTTGTTTTTCACACCTTTTCAGGCTCTTCATGTTTTTCAACACCGCTTCATGCTCCTGCTATTTTTCAGAACGTTTCATACTCCTCATATTTTTGACACGGTTTGAGGCTCTTCATATTTTACACACCTTTTCATGCTCTTCATTTTTTCAACACCGCTTCATGCTCCTGCTATTTTTCAGACCGTTTTATGCTCATCACATTTTTGACACCTTTTGAAACTCTTCATACATTTCAAATCTTTTGAGGATCTTCTTGTTTTTCACACCTTTTCAGGCTCTTCATGTTTTTCAGCACCGTTTCATGCTCCTCCTATTTTTCAGACCGTTTAGTGCTCCTCATGTATTTCACAGCTGTTGAAGCTCTTCATATTTTTCACACCTTTTCAGGCTCTTCATGTTTTTGAACACATTTTCATGCTCCTCCTATTTTTCAGACCGTTTCATGCTCCTCATATTTTTGACACCTTTTGAAGATTTTCATATTTTTCACAACTTTTCAGGCTCTTCATGTTTTTGAACACCTCTTCATGCTCCTCCTGTTTTTCAGACTGTATCATGCTCCTCATATTTTTCAAACCTTTTGAACCTCTTCATATTTTTCACAACTTTTCAGGCTCTTCATGTTTTTGAACACCACTTCATGCTCCTCCTATTTTTCAGACCGTTTCATTCTCATGTCTTTTTTGACACCTTTTGAAGCTCTTCATATTTTTCACACCTTTTGAAGCTCTTCATGTTTTTCACACCTTTTCAAGCACTTCGTGTTTTTGAACTCCGCTTCATGTTCCTCCTATTTTTCAGACCGTTTCATGGTCCTCATATTTTTGACACCTTTTCAAGCTCTTCATATTTTTCACACCTTTTCAGGCTCTTCATGTTTTTGAACACCGTTTCATGCTCCTCATATTTTTGACACCTTTTGAAGCTCTTCATATTTTTCACACCTTTTGATGCTGCCAGTTTTATTTAAGTCTTTAGATATCTGAATAATCAGTTAAAAAGAAAATGTTCATTTTTAGAGTTGCACAAAAGGAAAATAATAGGGAAAGTGATGGCTGGCTTATGATGTGGGGCCAATTTACATAAATTAGATAAACAATCTAAGTTTTAGAACCTGGGGCTCTAAAAATAGCACTTGTAATTAGTACTGTTCTTCAGATACATAGTTTAAGGAAGTCAATACATTTTATTTCTTGATGTTATAGATTTAACAACATATTGGTAGCAACATGTAACTTCTCACATGGATTAGACATCAAGAGACCAGTTTTTGTATCTAAACTTAAACACTGAAAATGAATATATTCAGCTATTATGGAACTTATAGCAAATACAAACTTGTTAACAACTTTCCAAAAGGCACAAAAGACAGTGTTAATAAAGAGTGGTCTTTTGCATCATTTTCAAAAATTCTTCCTTGTTTATTTCTCCATCCCCATCATGATCAGCCTCATCAAGCATTTCCTGAAGTTCATCATCTGTTAAATTTTCCCCTAGCTCCTTAGCAACCCTCTTGATATTGTTCAATGATATACGTCCTGTATCATCATCATCAAATAGTTTGAAAGCCTTCAATATTTCTTCTTTTTCATCCTTTTCACTCATTTTTACACTCATTATGGCAAAAAATTCTTCAAAATTAATGGTGCCAATTCCTTCTTTGTCAGTTTCAGCTATCATCTTTGTAATTTCTTCTTTCTTTGGATCAAATCCTAAGGCCCACATTGCAATCATGTCTCCAACCGGCGTCCCCGGCCGGGACCTCCCAGCTTTACCCGCTAGCCTGAAGCTCTTCATATTTTTGACACGTTTTCAGGCTTTTCATGTTTTTCAACACCGTTTCATGAGCCTCCTATTTTTCAGACCGTTTCATGCTCCTCATATTTTTGACACCTTTTGAAGCTCTTCATAATTTTCACACCTTTTCAGGCTCTTCATGTTTTTCACACGTTTTCAGGGTCTTCTTGTTTTTGAACCCCGTTTCATGCTCCTCCTATTATTCAGACCGTTTCATGCTCCTCATGTATTTCACACCCTTTGAAGCTCTTCATATTTTTCACACCTTTTCAAGCTCTTCATGTTTTTTAACACGGTTTTATGCTGCTCTTATATATCAGACCATTTCCTGCTCCTCATATTTTTGACACCTTTTGAAGCTCTTCATATTTTTCACAACTTTTCAGGCTCTTCATGTTTTTCAACACTGCTTCATGATCCTCCTATTTTTCAGACCGTTTCATGCTCTTCATATTTTTCACACGTTTTCAGGCTCTTCATGTTTTTCAACACCGCTTCATGCTCTTCCTATTTTTTAGACCGTTTCATGCTCCTCATATTTTTGACACCTTTAAAGCTCTTCATATATTTCACACCTCTTCAGGCTCTTCATGTTTTTCAACACCACTACATGCTCCTCCTATTTCTCAGACCGTTTCATGCTCATCTCATTTTTGACACCTTTTGAAGTTCTACATATTTTTCACACCTTTTCAGGCTCTTCTTGTTTTTGAACACCGCTTCTTGCTCCTCCTATTTTTCAGGCCTTTTCATGCTCCTTATATTTTTGACACGTTGTGAAGCTCTTCATATTTTTCACACCTTTTCAGGCTCTTCATGTTTTTGAACACAGCTTCATGCTCCTGATATTTTTCAGACTTTTTTATGCTCCTAATTTTTTTGACACCTTTTGAAGCTCTGCATATTTTTCACACCTTTTCAGGCTCTTCATGTTTTGAACACCACTTTCTGCTTCTCCCATATTTCAGACAGTTTCATGCTCCTCATATTTTTCACATCTTTTGAAGCTCTTCATATTTTTCATACCTTTTCATGCTCTTCATGTTTTTGAACACCACTTCATGCTCCTCCTATTTTACAGACCGTTTCATTCTCCTCATGTCTTTCACACATTGTGAAGCTCTTCCTTTTTTTCACAACTTTTCAGGCTCTTCATTTTTTTCAACACTGTTTCATGCTCCTCCGATTTTTCAGATTGTTTCAGGCTCCTCATATTTTTGAAACCTCTAGAGGCTCTTCATATTTTTCACACCTTTTCAGGCTCTTCATGTTTTACAACACCTCAACATGCTCCTCCTATTTTTCATTCTGTTTCATGCTCCTCATATTTTTGACACCTTTTGAAGCTCTTCATATTTTTCACACCTTTTCAGGCTCTTCATGTTTTTCAACACCGCTTCATGTTCTCCCTAAATTTCAGGCTGTTTCATGTCTCATATTTTTCACACCTTTTGAAGCTCTTCATATTTTTCACAGCTTTTCAGACTCTTCATGTTTTTCAACCCCGCTTCTTGCTTCTCCTATTTTTCAGGCCGTTTCATGCTCCTCATATTTTTGACACCTTTTGAAGCTCTTCATAATTTTCACACCTTTTCAGGCTCTTCATGTTTTTCACACGTTTTCAGGCTCTTCTTGTTTTTGAACACCATTTCATGCTCCTCCTATTATTCAGACCGTTTAATGCTCCTCATATTTTTGACACTTTTTGAAGCTCTTCATTTTTTTCACACCTTTTCAGGCTCTTCATGTTTTTGAGCCCAGCTTCATGCTCCTCCTATTTTTCAGACAGTTTCATGCTCCTCAAGTATTTCACACCCTTTGAAGCTCTTCATATTTTTCACACCTTTTCAGGCTCTTCATGTTTTTTAACACAGTTTTATGCTGCTCTTATATTTTAGACCGTTTCCTGCTCCTCATATTTTTGACACCTTTTGAAGCTCTTCATTTTTTTCACACCTTTTCAGGCTCTTCATGTTTCTCAACACTGCTTCATGATCCTCCTATTTTTCAGACCATTTCATGCTCCTCATATTTTTCACACCTTTTGAAGCTCTTCATATTTTCACACCTTTTCAGGCTCTTCATGTTTTTTCACACCGTTTTATGCTGCTCTTATATTTCAGACCGTTTCCTGCTCCTCATATTTTTGACACATTTTGAAGCTCTTCATATTTTTCACACCTTTTCAGGCTCTTCATGTTTTTCAACACCGCTTCATGATGCTCCTATTTTTCAGACCATTTGATGCTCCTCATATTTTTCACACCTTTTGAAGCTCTTTATATTTTCACACCTTTCAGGCTCTTCAGGTTTTTGAACACCGTTTCATGCTCCTCCTATTTTTCAGACCGTTTCATGCTCCTTATATATTTCACAACTTTTGAATCTCTTCATATTTTTCACAACTTTTCAGGCTCTTCATGTTTTTGAACACCGTTTCATGCTCCTCCTATTTTTCAGACCGCTTCATGCTCCTCATATTTTTGACACCTTTTGAAGCTCTTCATATTTTTTACACCTTTTGAAGCTCTTCATATATTTCACACCTTTTCAGGCTCTTCATGTTTTTCAATAGCACCTCATGCTCCTCCTATTTTCCAAACCATTTCATGCTCATCTAATTTTTGACCCCTTTTGAAGCTCTTCATATTTTTTACACCTTTTGAAGCTCTTCATTTTTTTACACATTATGAAGGTCTTCATATTTTTCACACCTTTTCAGGCTCTTCATGTTTTTGAACACCGTTTCATGCTCCTCCTATTTTTCAGACCGTTTCATGCTCCTCATATATTTGACAACTTTTGATGCTCTTCATAGTTTTCACACCTTTTCAGGCTTTTCATGTTTTTGAACACCGCTTAATGCTCCTCCTATTTTTCAGACAGTTTCATGCTCCTCATATTATTGACACCTTTTGAAGCTCTTCATATATTTCACACATTTTCAGGCTCTTCATGTTTTTTTAACACCGTTTCATGCTTCTCCTATTTTTCAGACCGTTTAATGCTCCTCATTTTTTGACACCTTTTGAAGCTCTTCATATTTTTCACACCTTTTGAAGCTGTTCATATTTTTCACACCTTTTCAGGCCCTTCATGTTTTTCAACACCACTTCTTGCTCCTCCTATTTTTCAGTCCGTGTCATGCACATCTCATTTTTGACACCTTTTGAAGCTCTTCATATTTTTCACACCTTTTGAAGGTCTTCATATTTTTAACACGTTTTCAGGCTCTTCATGTTTTTCAACACCGTTTCATGCTCCTCCTATTTTTCAGACCGTTTCATGCTCCTCATATTTTTGACACCTTTTGAAGCTCTTCATATATTTCACACCTTTTCAGACTCTTCATGTTTTTCAACAACTCTTCATGCTCCTACTATTTTTCAGTCCGTTTCATGCACATCTCATTTTTGACACCTTTTGTAGCTCTTCATATTTTTCACACCTTTTGCAGCTCTTCATATTTTTCACACCTTTTAGGCTCTTCATGTTTTTGAACACCTCTTCATGCTCCTCCTATTTTTCAGACCGTTTCATGCTCTTCTTATTTTTGACACCTTTTGAAGCACTTCATATTGTTCAAACCTTTTCAAACTCTTCATGTTTTTCAACACCGCTTCATGCTTCTCCTATTTTTCAGACCGATTCATGCCCATCTCATTTTTGACAACTTTTGAAGCTCTTCTTACATTTCACACCTTTTGAAGCTCTTCATATATTTCACACCTTTTCACGCTCTTCATGTTTTTGAACACCACTTCATGCAACTCCTATATTTCAGACCGTTTCATGCTTGTCTCATTTTTGACACCTTTTGAAGCTCTTCTTACTTTTCACAACTTTTGAAACTCTTCCTATACTTCACACCTTTTCAGGCTCTTCATGATTTTGAACACCACTTCATGCACCTCCTATATTTCTGAACGTTTCATGCTCCTCATGTTTTTGACACTTTTGAAGCTCTTCATATTTTTAACACCTTTTCAGGCTCTTCATGTTTTTCAACAGTGCTTCATGCTCCTCCTGTTTTTCAGACCGTTTCATCCTCCTCGTATTTTTGACACCTTTTGAAGCTCTTCATGTATTTCACACCTTTTCAGGCTCTTCATTTTTTTCAACACCGCTTCATGCTTCTACTATTTTTCAGACCGTTTCATACTCATCTCATTTTTGACAACTTTTGAAGCTCTTAATATTTTTCACACCTTTTGAAGCTCATCATATTTTTCACACTTTTTCAGGCTATTCATATTTTTCAACATCGCTTCATGCTCCTCCTATTTTTCAGACGTTTTCATGCTCCTCATATTTTTGACACCTTTTGGAGCTCTTCATATTTTTCACACCTTTTCAGGCTCTTCATGTTTTTGAACACCGTTTCATGCTCCTCCTATTTTTCAGACAGTGTCATGCTCATCTCATTTTTGACACCTTTTGAAGCTCTTCATATTTTTCACACCTTTTGATGCTGCCAGTTTTATTTAAGACTTTACATATCTGAATAATCAGTTAAAAAGCAAATGTTCATTTTTAGAGTTGCACAAAATGAAAATAATAGGGAAATTGATGGCTGGCTTATGATGTGGGGCCAATTTCCATAAGTTAAATAAAAAATCCAAGTTTTAGAAACTGGGGCTCTAAAAATAGCACTTGTAATTAATACTGTTCTTCAGATTCATAGTTTAAGGAAGTCACTACATTTTATTTCTTGATGTTATAGATTTAACAACATATTGGTAGCAACATGTAACTTCTCACATGGATTAGACATCAAGAGACCAGTTTATGTATATAAACTTAAACACTGAAAATGAATATATTCAGCTATTATGGAACTTATAGCAAATACAAACTTGTTAACAACTTTCCAAAAGGCACAAAAGACAGTGTTAATAAAGAGTGGTCTTTTGCATCATTTTCAAAAATTCTTCCTTGTTTATTTCTCCATCCCCATCATGATCAGCCTCATCAAGCATTTCCTGAAGTTCATCATCTGTTAAATTTTCCCCTAGCTCCTTAGCAACCCTCTTGATATTGTTCAATGATATACTTCCTGTATCATCATCATCAAATAGTTTGAAAGCCTTCAATATTTCTTCTTTTTCATCCTTTTCACTCATTTTTACACTCATTATGGCAAAAAATTCTTCAAAATTAATGGTGCCAATTCCTTCTTTGTCAGTTTCAGCTATCATCTTTTTAATTTCTTCTTTCTTTGGCTCAAATCCTAAGGCCCACATTGCAATCATGTCTCCAACCGGCGCCCCCGGCCGGTACCTCCCAGCTTTACCCGCCAGCCTGAAGCTCTTCATATTTTTGACACGTTTTCAGGCTTTTCATGTTTTTCAACACCGTTTCATGAGCCTCCTATTTTTCAGACCGTTTCATGCTCCTCATATTTTTGACAACTTTTGAAGCTCTTCATAATTTTCACACCTTTTCAGGCTCTTCATGTTTTTCACACGTTTTCAGGCTCTTCTTGTTTTTGAACACCATTTCATGCTCCTCCTATTATTCAGACCGTTTAATGCTCCTCATATTTTTGACACTTTTTGAAGCTCTTCATTTTTTTCACACCTTTTCAGGCTCTTCATGTTTTTGAGCCCAGCTTCATGCTCCTCCTATTTTTCAGACAGTTTCATGCTCCTCAAGTATTTCACACCCTTTGAAGCTCTTCATATTTTTCACACCTTTTCAGGCTCTTCATGTTTTTTAACACAGTTTTATGCTGCTCTTATATTTTAGACCGTTTCCTGCTCCTCATATTTTTGACACCTTTTGAAGCTCTTCATTTTTTTCACACCTTTTCAGGCTCTTCATGTTTCTCAACACTGCTTCATGATCCTCCTATTTTTCAGACCATTTCATGCTCCTCATATTTTTCACACCTTTTGAAGCTCTTCATATTTTCACACCTTTTCAGGCTCTTCATGTTTTTTCACACCGTTTTATGCTGCTCTTATATTTCAGACCGTTTCCTGCTCCTCATATTTTTGACACATTTTGAAGCTCTTCATATTTTTCACACCTTTTCAGGCTCTTCATGTTTTTCAACACCGCTTCATGATGCTCCTATTTTTCAGACCATTTGATGCTCCTCATATTTTTCACACCTTTTGAAGCTCTTTATATTTTCACACCTTTCAGGCTCTTCAGGTTTTTGAACACCGTTTCATGCTCCTCCTATTTTTCAGACCGTTTCATGCTCGTCTCATTTTTGACACCTTTTGAAGCTGTTAATATTTTTCACAACTTTTCAGGCTCTTCATGTTTTTGAACACCACTTCATGCTCCTCCTATTTTTCAGACCGTTTCATGCTCCTCATATTTTTGACACCTTTTGAAGCTCTTCATTTTTTTTCACACCTTTTCAAGCTCTTCATGTTTTCAACACCGCTTCATGCTCCTCATATTTTTCAAACCGTTTCATGCTCCTCATATTTTTGACACATTTTGAAGCTCTTCATATTTTTCACACCTTTTCAGGCTATTCCTGTTTTTGACAACCGCTTCATGCTCCTCCTATTTTTAAACCGTTTCATGCTCCTCATATTCTTGACACGTTTTGACGCTCTTCGTATTTTTCACACATTTTCAGGCTCTTCATGTTTTTCAACACAGTTTCACGCTCCTCCTATTTTTCAGACCGTTTCATTCTCCTCATATTTTTCACACCTTTTGCAGCTCTTCATATTTTTCACACCTTTTCAGTCTCTTCCTGTTTTTGATGACCGCTTCATGCTCCTCATATTTTTCAGACCTTTTCATGCTCCTCATATTTTTCACACCTTTTGAAGCTCTTCATATATTTCACACTTTTTCAGGCTCTTCATGTTTTTCAACAACACTTCTTGTTCCTCCTACTTTACAGACCGTTTCATGCTTCTCATAATTTTGACACCTTTTGAATCTCTACATATATTTCACATCTTTTCATGCTCTTCATCTTTTTAAAAACCATTTCATGCTCATCCTATTTTTCAGAGAGTTTCATGCTCCTCATATTTATGACACATTTTGAAGCTCTTCATATTTTTCAAACCTTTTCAGGCTCTTTATGATTTTCAACACCACTTCATGCTCCTCCTATTTTTCAGATCGTTACATGCTCCTCATATTTTTGACACCTTTTCAAGCTCTTCATTTTTTTCACACCTTTTCAGGCTCTTCATGTTTTTGAGCCCAGCTTCATGCTCCTCCTATTTTTCAGACAGTTTCATGCTCCTCAAGTATTTCACACCCTTTGAAGCTCTTCATATTTTTCACACCTTTTCAGGCTCTTCATGTTTTTTAACACAGTTTTATGCTGCTCTTATATTTTAGACTGTTTCCTGCTCCTCATATTTTTGACACCTTTTGAAGCTCTTCATTTTTTTCACACCTTTTCAGGCTCTTCATGTTTCTCAACACTGCTTCATGATCCTCCTATTTTTCAGACCATTTCATGCTCCTCATATTTTTCACACCTCTTGAAGCTCTTCATATTTTTCACACCTTTTCAGGCTCCTCATGTTTTTTAACACCGTTTTATGCTGCTCTTATATTTCAGACCGTTTCCTGCTCCTCATATTTTTGACACATTTTGAAGCTCTTCATATTTTTCACACCTTTTCAGGCTCTTCATGTTTTTCAACACTGGTTCATGATGCTCCTATTTTTCAGACCATTTGATGCTCCTCATATTTTTCACACCTTTTTAAGCTCTTTATATTTTTCACACCTTTCAGGCTCTTCAGGTTTTTGAACACCGTTTCATGCTCCTCCTATTTTTCAGACCGTTTCATGCTCGTCTCATTTTTGACACCTTTAGAAGCTGTTAATATTTTTCACAACTTTTCAGGCTCTTCATGTTTTTGAACACCACTTCATGCTCCTCCTATTTTTCAGACCGTTTCATGCTCCTCATATTTTTGACACCTTTTGAAGCTCTTCATTTTTTTTCACACCTTTTCAAGCTCTTCATGTTTTCAACACCGCTTCATGCTCCTCCTATTTTTCAAACCGTTTCATGCTCCTCATATATTTGACACATTTTGAAGCTCTTCATATTTTTCACACCTTTTCAGGCTATTCCTGTTTTGACAACCGCTTCATGCTCCTCCTATTTTTAGACCGTTTCATGCTCCTCATATTTTTGACCCCTTTTGACGCTCTTCGTATTTTTCACACCTTTTCAGGCACTTCGGGTTTTTGAACTCCGCGTCATGCTCCTCCTATTTTTCAGACCGTTTCATGGTCCTCATATTTTTGACACCTTTTCAAGCTCTTCATATTTTTCACACCTTTTCAGGCTCTTCATGTTTTTGAACACCGTTTCATGCTCCTCATATTTTTGACAC
The DNA here is from genome assembly GCF_033118175.1 of Dama dama. Taxonomy (NCBI): domain Eukaryota; kingdom Metazoa; phylum Chordata; class Mammalia; order Artiodactyla; family Cervidae; genus Dama; species Dama dama. Next base: position 5,017,957 of record NW_026870895.1, read on the forward strand.
CTTTTGAAGCTCTTCATATTTTTCACACCTTTTGATGCTGCCAGTTTTATTTAAGACTTTACATATCTGAATAATTAGTTAAAAAGAAAATGTTCATTTTTAGAGTTGCACAAAAGGAAAATAATAGGGAAAGTGATGGCTGGCTTATGATGTGGGGCCAATTTCCATAAATTAGATAAAAAATCTAAGTTTTAGAACCTGGGGCTCTAAAAATAGCACTTGTAATTAGTACTGTTCTTCAGATACATAGTTTAAGGAAGTCACTACATTTTATTTCTTGATGTTATAGATTTAACAACATATTGGTAGCAACATGTAACTTCTCACATGGATTAGACATCAAGAGACCAGTTTATGTATATAAACTTAAACACTGAAAATGAATATATTCAGCTATTATGGAACTTAGAGCAAATACAAACTTGTTAACAACTTTCCAAAAGGCACAAAAGACAGTGTTAATAAAGAGTGGTCTTTTGCATCATTTTCAAAAATTCTTCCTTGTTTATTTCTCCATCCCCATCATGATCAGCCTCATCAAGCATTTCCTGAAGTTCATCATCTGTTAAATTTTCCCCTAGCTCCTTAGCAACCCTCTTGATATTGTTCAATGATATACTTCCTGTATCATCATCATCAAATAGTTTGAAAGCCTTCAATATTTCTTCTTTTTCATCCTTTTCACTCATTTTTACACTCATTATGGCAAAAAATTCTTCAAAATAAATGGTGCCAATTCCTTCTTTGTCAGTTTCAGCTATCATCTTTTTAATTTCTTCTTTCTTTGGCTCAAATACTAAGGCCCACATTGCAATCATGTCTCCAACCGGCGCCCCCGGCCGGTACCTCCTAGCTTTACCCGCCAGCCTGAAGCTCTTCATATTTTTGACACGTTTTCAGGCTTTTCATGTTTTTCAACACCGTTTCATGAGCCTCCTATTTTTCAGACCGTTTCATGCTCCTCATATTTTTGACACCTTTTGAAGCTCTTCATAATTTTCACACCTTTTCAGGCTCTTAATGTTTTTCACACGTTTTCAGGCTCTTCTTGTTTTTGAACACCATTTCATGCTCCTCCTATTTTTCAGACCGTTTAATGCTCCTCATATTTTTGACACCTTTTGAAGATCTTCATTTTTTCACACCTTTTCAGGTTCTTCATGTTTTTGAGCCCAACTTCATGCTCCTCCTATATTTCAGACCGTTTCATGCTCCTCATGAATTTCACACCCTTTGAAGCTCTTCATATTTTTCACACCTTTTCAGGCTCTTCATGTTTCTCAACACCACTTCATACTCCTCCTATTTTTCAGACTGTTTCATGCTCCTCATGTTTTTGACACCTTTTGAAGTTCTTCATATTTTTCACACCTTTTCAGACTCTTCATGTTTTAAACACCGATTCATGCTCCTCCTATTCTTCAGACTGTTTCATGCTCCTCATATTTTTGACACCTTTTGAAGCTCTTCATATTTTTCACACCTTTTCAGGCTCTTCATGTTTTGGAACATCGCTTCATGCTCCTCATATTTTTCCGACCGTTTCATGCTCCTCATATTTTTGACACCTTTTGAAGCTCTTCATATTTTTGACACCTTTTCAGGCTCTTTATGTTTTTGAACACCGTTTCATGCTCCTCATATTTTTCAGACCGTTTCATGCTCCTCATATTTTTGACACCTTTTGAAGCTCTTCATATATTTCACAACTTTTTAGGCTCTTCATGTTTTTCAACACCACTTCATGCTCCTCCTATTTTGTAGACCGTTTCATGCTCTTCTCATTTTTGACACCTTTTAAAGCTCTTTATATTTCTCACAGCTTTTGAAGCTCTTTATATTTTTCACACCTTTTCAGGCTCTTTATGTTTTTCAACACCGCTTCATGCTCCTCCTATTTTTCAGACCGTTTCATGCTCCTCATATTTTTGACACGTTTTAAGGCTCTTCATATTTTTCACACCTTTTTAGGCTCTTCATGTTTTTCAACACAGGTTCATGCTCCTCCTATTTTTCAGACCGTTTCATGCTCCTCATATTTTTCACACCTTTTGAAGCTCTTCATATTTTTCACACCATTTCAGGCTCTTCATGGTTTTCAACACCGCTTCATGCTCCTCCTATATTTCAGACCGTTTCAGGCTCCTCATATTTTTGACACGTTTTGAGACTCTTCATACATTACACACCTTTTCAGGCTCTTCATGTTTTTCAACACCGCTTCATGCTCCTCCTATTTTTCAGACCGTTTCATGCTCATCTCATTTTTGACACCTTTTGAAGCTCTTCATATTTTTCACACATATTCAGGCTCTTCATGTTTTTCAACATCGATTCATGCTCCTCCTATTTTTCAGACCGTTTAATGCTCCTCATGTATTTCACTTCTTTTCAAGCTCCTCATATTTTTCACACTTTTTCAGGCTCTTCATGTTTTTGAACACCGCTTCATGCTCCTCCTATTTTTCAGACCGTTTAATGCTCCTCATATTTTTCACACCTCTTGAAGCTCTTCATATTTTTCACCCCTTTTTAGGCTCTTCATGTTTTTCAACACCGCTTCATGCTCCTCCTATTTTTCAGACCGTTTAATGCTCCTCATGTATTTAACTTCTTTTCAAGCTCCTCATATTTTTCAAACGTTTTCAGTCACTTCATGTTTTTCAACACCGCTTCATGCTCCTCCTATTTTTCAGACCGTTTAATGCTTCTCATATTTTTCACACCTTTTCAAGCTCTTTATGTTTTTCAACACCACTTCATGCTCCTCCTATTTTTCACACCGTTTAATGCTTCTCATATTTTTCACACCTTTTCAAGCTCTTTATGTTTTTCAACACCACTTCATGCTCCTCCTATTTTTCAGACCCTTTCATGCTCCTCATATTTTTCACACCTTTTGAAGCTCTTCATGGATTTCACACCTGTTCAGCCTCTTCATGTTTTTGAACACCATTTCATGCTCCTCCTATTTTTCAGACAGTGTCATGCTCATCTCATTTTTGACACCTTTTGAAGCTCTTCATATTTTTCACACATATTCAGGCTCTTCATGTTTTTCAACACCGCTTCATGCTCCTCCTATTTTTCAGACCGTTTAATGCTCCTCATGTATTTCACTTCTTTTCAAGCTCCTCATATTTTTCACACTTTTTCAGGCTCTTCATGTTTTTGAAAACCGCTTCATGCTCCTCCTATTTTTCAGACCGTTTAATGCTCCTCATATTTTTCACACCTCTTGAAGCTCTTCATAATTTTCACCCCTTTTCAGGCTCTTCATGTTTTTCAACACCGCTTCATGCTCCTCCTATTTTTCAGAACGTTTAATGCTCCTCATGTATTTCACTTCTTTTCAAGCTCCTCATAATTTTCACACTTTTTCAGGCTCTTCATGTTTTTCAACACCACTTCATTCTCCTCCTTTTTTTCAGACCGTTTAATGCTCCTCATATTTTTCACACCTCTTGAAGCTCTTCATATTTTTCACCCCTTTTCAGGCTCTTCATGTTTTTCAACACTACTTCATGCTCCTCCTATTTTTCAGACCGTTTCATGCTCCTCATATTTTTGACACCTTTTGAAGCTCTTAATATTTTTCACACGTTTTCAGTCTCTTCATGTTTTTCAACACCGCTTCATGCTCCTCCTATTTTTCAGACCGTTTCATGCTCCTCATATTTTTCACACCTTTTGAAGCTCTTCATGGATTTCACACCTTTTCAGGCTCCTCATGTTTTTGAACACCATTTCATGCTCCTCCTATTTTTCAGACAGTGTCATGCTCATCTCATTTTTGACACCTTTTGAAGCTCTTCATATTTTTCACACCTTTTGATGCTGCCAGTTTTATTTAAGACTTTACATATCTGAATAATCATTTAAAATCAAATGTTCATTTTTAGAATTGCACAAAAGGAAAATAATAGGGAAAGTGATGGCTGGCTTATGATGTGGGGCCAATTTCCATAAGTTAAATAAAAAAATCTAAGTTTTAGAACGTGGGTCTCAAAAAATAGCACTTGTAATTAATACTGTTCTTCAGATTCATAGTTTAAGGAAGTCACTACATTTTATTTCTTGATGTTATAGATTTAACAACATATTGGTAGCAACATGTAACTTCTCCCATGGATTAGACATCAAGAGACCAGTTTATGTATATAAACTTAAACACTGAAAATGAATATATTCAGCTATTATGGAACTTATAGCAAATACAAACTTGTTAACAACTTTCCAAAAGGCACAAAAGACAGTGTTAATAAAGAGTGGTCTTTTGCATCATTTTCAAAAATTCTTCCTTGTTTATTTCTCCATCCCCATCATGATCAGCCTCATCAAGCATTTCTTGAAGTTCATCATCTGTTAAATTTTCCCCTAGCTCCTTAGCAACCCTCTTGATATTGTTCAATGATATACTTCCTGTATCATCATCATCAAATAGTTTGAAAGCCTTCAATATTTCTTCTTTTTCATCCTTTTCACTCATTTTTACACTCATTATGGCAAAAAATTCTTCAAAATTAATGGTGCCAATTCCTTCTTTGTCAGTTTCAGCTATCATCTTTTTAATTTCTTCTTTCTTTGGCTCAAATCCTAAGGCCCACATTGCAATCATGTCTCCAACCGGCGCCCCCAGGCGGTACCTCCCAGCTTTACCCGCCAGCCTGAAGCTCTTCATATTTTTGACACGTTTTCAGGCTTTTCATGTTTTTCAACACCGTTTCATGAGCCTCCTATTTTTCAGACCGTTTCATTTTCCTCATATTTTGACACTTTTGAAGCTCTTCATAATTTTCACACCTTTTCAGGCTATTCATGTTTTTCAAAAACTCTTCATGCTCCTCCTGTTTTTCAGACCGTTTCATGCTCCTCATGTATTTCACACCGTTTGAAGCTCTTCATATTTTTGAAACCTTTTGAAGCTCTTCATATTTTTCACACCTTTTCAGGCTCTTCATGCTTTTGAACACCGTTTCATGCTACTCCTATTTTTCAGACCGTTTCATGCTCCTCATGTATTTCACACCTTTTAAAGCTCTTCATATTTTTCACACCTTTTCAGGCTCTTCATGTCTTTGAACACCGTTTCTTGCTCCTCCTATTTTTCAGAACGTTTCATACTCCTCATATTTTTGACACCTTTTGAAGCTCTTCATATTTTTCACACCTTTTAGTCTCTTCAAGTTTATGAACACCATTTCATGCTCCTTCAATTTTTCAGACCGTTTCGTGCTCTTAATATTTTTGACACCTTTTTAAGATCTTCATATTTTTCACACCTTTTCAGGCACTTCATGTTTTTGAACACCACTTCATGCTCCTCATATTTTTGACACCTTTTGAACCTCTTCATATATTTCACACCTTTTCAGGCTCTTCATGTTTTTCAACACCGCTTCATGCTCCTCATATTTTTGACACCTTTTGAAGCTCTTCATATAATTCACACCTTTTCAGGGTCTTCATGTTTTTGAGCACCGTTTCATGCTCCTCCTATATTTCAGATCATTTCATGCTCTGCATATTTTTGACAACTTTTGAAGCTCTTCATATTATTCATACCTTTTTAGGCTCTTCATGTTTTTCAACACCGCTTCATGCTCCTCTTATTTTTGAGACCGTTTCATGATCCTCCTATTTTTCACACCTTTTGAAGCTGTTCATATTTTTAACACCTTTTCAGTCTGTTCATGCTTTTCTACACCACTTCATGCTCCTCCTAAATTTCAGACAATTTCATGCTCTTCATATATTTGACAAATTTTGAAGCTCTTCATATTTTTCACACCTTTTCAGGCTCTTCATGTTTTTCAACACTGGTTCATGATGCTCCTATTTTTCAGACCATTTGATGCTCCTCATATTTTTCACACCTTTTTAAGCTCTTTATATTTTTCACACCTTTCAGGCTCTTCAGGTTTTTGAACACCGTTTCATGCTCCTCCTATTTTTCAGACCGTTTCATGCTCGTCTCATTTTTGACACCTTTTGAAGCTGTTAATATTTTTCACAACTTTTCAGGCTCTTCATGTTTTTGAACACCACTTCATGCTCCTCCTATTTTTCAGACCGTTTCATGCTCCTCATATTTTTGACACCTTTTGAAGCTCTTCATTTTTTTTCACACCTTTTCAAGCTCTTCATGTTTTCAACACCGCTTCATGCTCCTCCTATTTTTCAAACCGTTTCATGCTCCTCATATATTTGACACATTTTGAAGCTCTTCATATTTTTCACACCTTTTCAGGCTATTCCTGTTTTTGACAACCGCTTCATGCTCCTCCTATTTTTAGACCGTTTCATGCTCCTCATATTTTTGACCCCTTTTGACGCTCTTCGTATTTTTCACACCTTTTCAGGCACTTCGGGTTTTTGAACTCCGCGTCATGCTCCTCCTATTTTTCAGACCGTTTCATGGTCCTCATATTTTTGACACCTTTTCAAGCTCTTCATATTTTTCACACCTTTTCAGGCTCTTCATGTTTTTGAACACCGTTTCATGCTCCTCATATTTTTGACACCTTTTGAAGCTCTTCATATTTTTCACACCTTTTGATGCTGCCAGTTTTATTTAAGACTTTACATATCTGAATAATTAGTTAAAAAGAAAATGTTCATTTTTAGAGTTGCACAAAAGGAAAATAATAGGGAAAGTGATGGCTGGCTTATGATGTGGGGCCAATTTCCATAAATTAGATAAAAAATCTAAGTTTTAGAACCTGGGGCTCTAAAAATAGCACTTGTAATTAGTACTGTTCTTCAGATACATAGTTTAAGGAAGTCACTACATTTTATTTCTTGATGTTATAGATTTAACAACATATTGGTAGCAACATGTAACTTCTCACATGGATTAGACATCAAGAGACTAGTTTATGTATATAAACTTAAACACTGAAAATGAATATATTCAGCTATTATGGAACTTATAGCAAATACAAACTTGTTAACAACTTTCCAAAAGGCACAAAAGACAGTGTTAATAAAGAGTGGTCTTTTGCATCATTTTCAAAAATTCTTCCTTGTTTATTTCTCCATCCCCATCATGATCAGCCTCATCAAGCATTTCCTGAAGTTCATCATCTGTTAAATTTTCCCCTAGCTCCTTAGCAACCCTCTTGATATTGTTCAATGATATACTTCCTGTATCATCATCATCAAATAGTTTGAAAGCCTTCAATATTTCTTCTTTTTCATCCTTTTCACTCATTTTTACACTCATTATGGCAAAAAATTCTTCAAAATAAATGGTGCCAATTCCTTCTTTGTCAGTTTCAGCTATCATCTTTTTAATTTCTTCTTTCTTTGGCTCAAATACTAAGGCTCACATTGCAATCATGTCTCCAACCGGCGCCCCCGGCCGGTACCTCCTAGCTTTACCCGCCAGCCTGAAGCTCTTCATATTTTTGACACGTTTTCAGGCTTTTCATGTTTTTCAACACCGTTTCATGAGCCTCCTATTTTTCAGACCGTTTCATGCTCCTCATATTTTTGACACCTTTTGAAGCTCTTCATAATTTTCACACCTTTTCAGGCTCTTAATGTTTTTCACACGTTTTCAGGCTCTTCTTGTTTTTGAACACCATTTCATGCTCCTCCTATTTTTCAGACCGTTTAATGCTCCTCATATTTTTGACACCTTTTGAAGATCTTCATTTTTTCACACCTTTTCTGCTTCTTCATGTTTTTGAGCCCAACTTCATGCTCCTCCTATATTTCAGACCGTTTCATGCTCCTCATGAATTTCACACCCTTTGAAGCTCTTCATATTTTTCACACCTTTTCAGGCTCTTCATGTTTCTCAACACCACTTCATACTCCTCCTATTTTTCAGACTGTTTCATGCTCCTCATGTTTTTGACACCTTTTGAAGTTCTTCATATTTTTCACACCTTTTCAGACTCTTCATGTTTTAAACACCGATTCATGCTCCTCCTATTCTTCAGACTGTTTCATGCTCCTCATATTTTTGACACCTTTTGAAGCTCTTCATATTTTTCACACCTTTTCAGGCTCTTCATGTTTTGGAACATCGCTTCATGCTCCTCATATTTTTCCGACCGTTTCATGCTCCTCATATTTTTGACACCTTTTGAAGCTCTTCATATTTTTGACACCTTTTCAGGCTCTTTATGTTTTTGAACACCGTTTCATGCTCCTCATATTTTTCAGACCGTTTCATGCTCCTCATATTTTTGACACCTTTTGAAGCTCTTCATATATTTCACAACTTTTCAGGCTCTTCATGTTTTTCAACACCACTTCATGCTCCTCCTATTTTGTAGACCGTTTCATGCTCTTCTCATTTTTGACACCTTTTAAAGCTCTTTATATTTCTCACAGCTTTTGAAGCTCTTTATATTTTTCACACGTTTTCAGGCTCTTTATGTTTTTCAACACCGCTTCATGCTCCTCCTATTTTTCAGACCGTTTCATGCTCCTCATATTTTTGACACGTTTTGAGGCTCTTCATATTTTTCACACCTTTTTAGGCTCTTCATGTTTTTCAACACAGGTTCATGCTCCTCCTATTTTTCAGACCGTTTCATGCTCCTCATATTTTTCACACCTTTTGAAGCTCTTCATATTTTTCACACCATTTCAGGCTCTTCATGTTTTTCAACACCGCTTCATGCTCCTCCTATATTTCAGACCGTTTCATGCTCCTCATATTTTTGACACGTTTTGAGACTCTTCATACATTACACACCTTTTCAGGCTCTTCATGTTTTTCAACACCGCTTCATGCTCCTCCTATTTTTCAGACCGTTTCATGCTCATCTCATTTTTGACACCTTTTGAAGCTCTTCATATTTTTCACACATATTCAGGCTCTTCATGTTTTTCAACATCGATTCATGCTCCTCCTATTTTTCAGACCGTTTAATGCTCCTCATGTATTTCACTTCTTTTCAAGCTCCTCATATTTTTCACACTTTTTCAGGCTCTTCATGTTTTTGAACACCGCTTCATGCTCCTCCTATTTTTCAGACCGTTTAATGCTCCTCATATTTTTCACACCTCTTGAAGCTCTTCATATTTTTCACCCCTTTTTAGGCTCTTCATGTTTTTCAACACCGCTTCATGCTCCTCCTATTTTTCAGACCGTTTAATGCTCCTCATGTATTTCACTTCTTTTCAAGCTCCTCATATTTTTCACACGTTTTCAGTCACTTCATGTTTTTCAACACCGCTTCATGCTCCTCCTATTTTTCAGACCGTTTAATGCTTCTCATATTTTTCACACCTTTTCAAGCTATTTATGTTTTTCAACACCACTTCATGCTCCTCCTATTTTTCACACCGTTTAATGCTTTTCATATTTTTCACACCTTTTCAAGCTCTTTATGTTTTTCAACACCACTTCATGCTCCTCCTATTTTTCAGACCTTTTCATGCTCCTCGTATTTTTCACACCTTTTGAAGCTCTTCTTGGATTTCACAGCTGTTCAGCCTCTTCATGTTTTTGAACACCATTTCATGCTCCTCCTATTTTTCAGACAGTGTCATGCTCATCTCATTTTTGACACCTTTTGAAGCTCTTCATATTTTTCACACATATTCAGGCTCTTCATGTTTTTCAACACCGCTTCATGCTCCTCCTATTTTTCAGACCGTTTAATGCTCCTCATGTATTTCACTTCTTTTCAAGCTCCTCATATTTTTCACACTTTTTCAGGCTCTTCATGTTTTTGAAAACCGCTTCATGCTCCTCCTATTTTTCAGACCGTTTAATGCTCCTCATATTTTTCACATCTCTTGAAGCTCTTCATATTTTTCACCCCTTTTCAGGCTCTTCATGTTTTTCAACACCGCTTCATGCTCCTCCTATTTTTCAGAACGTTTAATGCTCCTCATGTATTTCACTTCTTTTCAAGCTCCTCATAATTTTCACACTTTTTCAGGCTCTTCATGTTTTTCAACACCACTTCATTCTCCTCCTTTTTTTCAGACCGTTTAATGCTCCTCATATTTTTCACACCTCTTGAAGCTCTTCATATTTTTCACCCCTTTTCAGGCTCTTCATGTTTTTCAACACTACTTCATGCTCCTCCTATTTTTCAGACCGTTTCATGCTCCTCATATTTTTGACACCTTTTGAAGCTCTTAATATTTTTCACACGTTTTCAGTCTCTTCATGTTTTTCAACACCGCTTCATGCTCCTCCTATTTTTCAGACCGTTTCATGCTCCTCATATTTTTCACACCTTTTGAAGCTCTTCATGGATTTCACACCTTTTCAGGCTCCTCATGTTTTTGAACACCATTTCATGCTCCTCCTATTTTTCAGACAGTGTCATGCTCATCTCATTTTTGACACCTTTTGAAGCTCTTCATATTTTTCACACCTTTTGATGCTGCCAGTTTTATTTAAGACTTTACATATCTGAATAATCATTTAAAATCAAATGTTCATTTTTAGAATTGCACAAAAGGAAAATAATAGGGAAAGTGATGGCTGGCTTATGATGTGGGGCCAATTTCCATAAGTTAAATAAAAAAATCTAAGTTTTAGAACGTGGGTCTCAAAAAATAGCACTTGTAATTAATACTGTTCTTCAGATTCATAGTTTAAGGAAGTCACTACATTTTATTTCTTGATGTTATAGATTTAACAACATATTGGTAGCAACATGTAACTTCTCCCATGGATTAGACATCAAGAGACCAGTTTATGTATATAAACTTAAACACTGAAAATGAATATATTCAGCTATTATGGAACTTATAGCAAATACAAACTTGTTAACAACTTTCCAAAAGGCACAAAAGACAGTGTTAATAAAGAGTGGTCTTTTGCATCATTTTCAAAAATTCTTCCTTGTTTATTTCTCCATCCCCATCATGATCAGCCTCATCAAGCATTTCTTGAAGTTCATCATCTGTTAAATTTTCCCCTAGCTCCTTAGCAACCCTCTTGATATTGTTCAATGATATACTTCCTGTATCATCATCATCAAATAGTTTGAAAGCCTTCAATATTTCTTCTTTTTCATCCTTTTCACTCATTTTTACACTCATTATGGCAAAAAATTCTTCAAAATTAATGGTGCCAATTCCTTCTTTGTCAGTTTCAGCTATCATCTTTTTAATTTCTTCTTTCTTTGGCTCAAATCCTAAGGCCCACATTGCAATCATGTCTCCAACCGGCGCCCCCGGGCGGTACCTCCCAGCTTTACCCGCCAGCCTGAAGCTCTTCATATTTTTGACACGTTTTCAGGCTTTTCATGTTTTTCAACACCGTTTCATGAGCCTCCTATTTTTCAGACCGTTTCATTTTCCTCATATTTTGACACTTTTGAAGCTCTTCATAATTTTCACACCTTTTCAGGCTATTCATGTTTTTCAAAAACTCTTCATGCTCCTCCTGTTTTTCAGACCGTTTCATGCTCCTCATGTATTTCACACCGTTTGAAGCTCTTCATATTTTTGAAACCTTTTGAAGCTCTTCATATTTTTCACACCTTTTCAGGCTCTTCATGCTTTTGAACACCGTTTCATGCTACTCCTATTTTTCAGACCGTTTCATGCTCCTCATGTATTTCACACCTTTTAAAGCTCTTCATATTTTTCACACCTTTTCAGGCTCTTCATGTCTTTGAACACCGTTTCTTGCTCCTCCTATTTTTCAGAACGTTTCATACTCCTCATATTTTTGACACCTTTTGAAGCTCTTCATATTTTTCACACCTTTTAGTCTCTTCAAGTTTATGAACACCATTTCATGCTCCTTCAATTTTTCAGACCGTTTCGTGCTCTTAATATTTTTGACACCTTTTTAAGATCTTCATATTTTTCACACCTTTTCAGGCACTTCATGTTTTTGAACACCACTTCATGCTCCTCATATTTTTGACACCTTTTGAACCTCTTCATATATTTCACACCTTTTCAGGCTCTTCATGTTTTTCAACACCGCTTCATGCTCCTCATATTTTTGACACCTTTTGAAGCTCTTCATATAATTCACACCTTTTCAGGGTCTTCATGTTTTTGAGCACCGTTTCATGCTCCTCCTATATTTCAGATCATTTCATGCTCTGCATATTTTTGACAACTTTTGAAGCTCTTCATATTATTCATACCTTTTTAGGCTCTTCATGTTTTTCAACACCGCTTCATGCTCCTCTTATTTTTGAGACCGTTTCATGATCCTCCTATTTTTCACACCTTTTGAAGCTGTTCATATTTTTAACACCTTTTCAGTCTGTTCATGCTTTTCTACACCACTTCATGCTCCTCCTAAATTTCAGACAATTTCATGCTCTTCATATATTTGACAAATTTTGAAGCTCTTCATTTTTTTCACACCTTTTCAGGCTCTTCATGTTTTTCAACACCGCTTCATGCTCCTCCTATATTTCAGATCATTTCATGCTCCTCATATTTTTGACACCTTTTGAAGCTCTTCATATTTTTCACACCTTTTCAGGCTCTTCATGTTTTTGAACACCCTTTCACGCTCCTCCTATTTTTCCGACCGTTTCATGCTCATCATATTTTTCACACATTTTTAAGCTCTTCATATTTTTCACACCTTTTCAGGCTGCTCGTGTTTTTGAACACCGTTTCATGCTCCCTTATATTTCAGACCGTATCATGCTCCTCATATTTTTGACACCTTTTGAAGCTCTGCATATTTTTCACACCTTTTCAGGCTCTTCATGTTTTGAACACCACTTCATGCTTCTCCCATATTTCAGACAGTTTCATGCTCCTCATATTTTTCACATCTTTTGAAGCTCTTCATATTTTTCATACCTTTTCATGCTCTTCATGTTTTTGAACACCACTTCATGCTCCTCCTATTTTACAGACCGTTTCATTCTCCTCATGTCTTTCACACATTTTGAAGCTCTTCCTTTTTTTCACAACTTTTCAGGCTCTTCATTTTTTTCAACACTGTTTCATGCTCCTCCGATTTTTCAGATTGTTTCAGGCTCCTCATATTTTTGAAACCTCTAGAGGCTCTTCATATTTTTCATACCTTTTCAGGCTCTTCATGTTTTACAACACCTCAACATGCTCCTCCTATTTTTCATTCTGTTTCATGCTCCTCATATTTTTGACACCTTTTGAAGCTCTTCATATTTTTCACACCTTTTCAGGCTCTTCATGTTTTTCAACACCGCTTCATGTTCTCCCTAAATTTCAGGCTGTTTCATGTCTCATATTTTTCACACCTTTTGAAGCTCTTCATATTTTTCACAGCTTTTCAGACTCTTCATGTTTTTCAACCCCGCTTCTTGCTTCTCCTATTTTTCAGGCCGTTTCATGCTCCTTATATTTTTGACACCTTTTGAAGCTCTTCATATTTTTCACACCTTTTCAGGCTCTTCATGTTTTTCAACACCGCTTCATGCTCCTCCTATTTTTCAGACCGTTTCATGCTCCTTATATATTTCACAACTTTTGAATCTCTTCATATTTTTCACAACTTTTCAGGCTCTTCATGTTTTTGAACACCGTTTCATGCTCCTCCTATTTTTCAGACCGCTTCATGCTCCTCATATTTTTGACACCTTTTGAAGCTCTTCATATTTTTTACACCTTTTGAAACTCTTCATATATTTCACACCTTTTCAGGCTCTTCATGTTTTTCAATAGCACCTCATGCTCCTAATATTTTCCAAACCATTTCATGCTCATCTAATTTTTGACCCCTTTTGAAGCTCTTCATATTTTTAACACATTTTGAAGCTCTTCATTTTTTTTACACATTATGAAGGTCTTCATATTTTTCACACCTTTTCAGGCTCTTCATGTTTTTGAACACCGTTTCATGCTCCTCCTATTTTTCAGACCGTTTCATGCTCCTCATATATTTGACAACTTTTGATGCTCTTCATAGTTTTCACACCTTTTCAGGCTTTTCATGTTTTTGAACACCGCTTAATGCTCCTCCTATTTTTCAGACAGTTTCATGCTCCTCATATTTTTGACACCTTTTATAGCTCTTCATATATTTCACACATTTTCAGGCTCTTCATGTTTTTTTAACACCGTTTCATGCTTCTCCTATTTTTCAGACCGTTTAATGCTCATTTTTTGACACCTTTTGAAGCTCTTCATAATTTTCACACCTTTTGAAGCTGTTCATATTTTTCACACCTTTTCAGGCCCTTCATGTTTTTCAACACCACTTCTTGCTCCTCCTATTTTTCAGTCCGTGTCATGCACATCTCATTTTTGACACCTTTTGAAGCTCTTCATATTTTTCACACCTTTTGAAGGTCTTCATATTTTTCACACGTTTTCAGGCTCTTCATGTTTTTCAACACCGTTTCATGCTCCTCCTATTTTTCAGACCGTTTCATGCTCCTCATATTTTTGACACCTTTTGAAGCTCTTCATATATTTCACACCTTTTCAGGCTCTTCATGTTTTTCAACAACTCTTCATGCTCCTACTATTTTTCAGTCCGTTTCATGCACATCTCATTTTTGACACCTTTTGTAGCTCTTCATATTTTTCACACCTTTTGCAGCTCTTCATATTTTTCACACCTTTTAGGCTCTTCATGTTTTTGAACACCTCTTCATGCTCCTCCTATTTTTCAGACCGTTTCATGCTCTTCTTATTTTTGACACCTTTTGAAGCACTTCATATTGTTCAAACCTTTTCAAACTCTTCATGTTTTTCAACACCGCTTCATGCTTCTCCTATTTTTCAGACCGATTCATGCCCATCTCATTTTTGACAACTTTTGAAGCTCTTCTTACATTTCACACCTTTTGAAGCTCTTCATATATTTCACACCTTTTCACGCTCTTCATGTTTTTGAACACCACTTCATGCAACTCCTATATTTCAGACCGTTTCATGCTTGTCTCATTTTTGACACCTTTTGAAGCTCTTCTTACTTTTCACAACTTTTGAAACTCTTCCTATACTTCACACCTTTTCAGGCTCTTCATGATTTTGAACACCACTTCATGCACCTCCTATATTTCTGAACGTTTCATGCTCCTCATGTTTTTGACACTTTTGAAGCTCTTCATATTTTTAACACCTTTTCAGGCTCTTCATGTTTTTCAACACTGCTTCATGCTCCTCCTGTTTTTCAGACCGTTTCATCCTCCTCGTATTTTTGACACCTTTTGAAGCTCTTCATGTATTTCACACCTTTTCAGGCTCTTCATTTTTTTCAACACCGCTTCATGCTTCTACTATTTTTCAGACCGTTTCATGCTCATCTCATTTTTGACACCTTTTGAAGCTCTTAATATTTTTCACACCTTTTGAAGCTCATCATATTTTTCACACTTTTTCAGGCTATTCATATTTTTCAACATCGCTTCATGCTCCTCCTATTTTTCAGACGTTTTCATGCTCCTCATATTTTTGACACCTTTTGGAGCTCTTCATATTTTTCACACCTTTTCAGGCTCTTCATGTTTTTGAACACCGTTTCATGCTCCTCCTATTTTTCAGACAGTGTCATGCTCATCTCATTTTTGACACCTTTTGAAGCTCTTCATATTTTTCACACCTTTTGATGCTGCCAGTTTTATTTAAGACTTTACATATCTGAATAATCAGTTAAAAAGCAAATGTTCATTTTTAGAGTTGCACAAAATGAAAATAATAGGGAAATTGATGGCTGGCTTATGATGTGGGGCCAATTTCCATAAGTTAAATAAAAAATCCAAGTTTTAGAAACTGGGGCTCTAAAAATAGCACTTGTAATTAATACTGTTCTTCAGATTCATAGTTTAAGGAAGTCACTACATTTTATTTCTTGATGTTATAGATTTAACAACATATTGGTAGCAACATGTAACTTCTCACATGGATTAGACATCAAGAGACCAGTTTATGTATATAAACTTAAACACTGAAAATGAATATATTCAGCTATTATGGAACTTATAGCAAATACAAACTTGTTAACAACTTTCCAAAAGGCACAAAAGACAGTGTTAATAAAGAGTGGTCTTTTGCATCATTTTCAAAAATTCTTCCTTGTTTATTTCTCCATCCCCATCATGATCAGCCTCATCAAGCATTTCCTGAAGTTCATCATCTGTTAAATTTTCCCCTAGCTCCTTAGCAACCCTCTTGATATTGTTCAATGATATACTTCCTGTATCATCATCATCAAATAGTTTGAAAGCCTTCAATATTTCTTCTTTTTCATCCTTTTCACTCATTTTTACACTCATTATGGCAAAAAATTCTTCAAAATTAATGGTGCCAATTCCTTCTTTGTCAGTTTCAGCTATCATCTTTTTAATTTCTTCTTTCTTTGGCTCAAATCCTAAGGCCCACATTGCAATCATGTCTCCAACTGGCGTCCCCGGCCGGGACCTCCCAGCTTTACCCGCCAGCCTGAAGCTCTTCATATTTTTGACACGTTTTCAGGCTTTTCATGTTTTTCAACACCGTTTCATGAGCCTCCTATTTTTCAGACCGTTTCATGCTCCTCATATTTTTTACACCTTTTGAAGCTCTTCATAATTTTCACACCTTTTCAGGCTCTTCATGTTTTTCACACGTTTTCAGGCTCTTCTTGTTTTTGAACACCATTTCATGCTCCTCCTATTATTCAGACCGTTTAATGCTCCTCATATTTTTGACACTTTTTGAAGCTCTTCATTTTTTTCACACCTTTTCAGGCTCTTCATGTTTTTGAGCCCAGCTTCATGCTCCTCCTATTTTTCAGACAGTTTCATGCTCCTCAAGTATTTCACACCCTTTGAAGCTCTTCATATTTTTCACACCTTTTCAGGCTCTTCATGTTTTTTAACACAGTTTTATGCTGCTCTTATATTTTAGACCGTTTCCTGCTCCTCATATTTTTGACACATTTTGAAGCTCTTCATTTTTTTCACACCTTTTCAGGCTCTTCATGTTTCTCAACACTGCTTCATGATCCTCCTATTTTTCAGACCATTTCATGCTCCTCATATTTTTCACACCTTTTGAAGCTCTTCATATTTTCAATCCTTTTCAGGCTCTTCATGTTTTTTCACACCGTTTTATGCTGCTCTTATATTTCAGACCGTTTCCTGCTCCTCATATTTTTGACACATTTTGAAGCTCTTCATATTTTTCACACCTTTTCAGGCTCTTCATGTTTTTCAACACCGCTTCATGATGCTCCTTTTTTTCAGACCATTTGATGCTCCTCATATTTTTCACACCTTTTGAAGCTCTTTATATTTTCACACCTTTCAGGCTCTTCAGGTTTTTGAACACCGTTTCATGCTCCTCCTATTTTTCAGACCGTTTCATGCTCGTCTCATTTTTGACACTTTTGAAGCTGTTAATATTTTTCACAACTTTTCAGGCTCTTCATGTTTTTGAACACCACTTCATGCTCCTCCTATTTTTCAGACCGTTTCATGCTCCTCATATTTTTGACACCTTTTGAAGCTCTTCATTTTTTTTCACACCTTTTCAAGCTCTTCATGTTTTCAACACCGCTTCATGCTCCTCATATTTTTCAAACCGTTTCATGCTCCTCATATTTTTGACACATTGTGAAGCTCTTCATATTTTTCACACCTTTTCAGGCTATTCCTGTTTTTGACAACCGCTTCATGCTCCTCCTATTTTTAAACCGTTTCATGCTCCTCATATTCTTGACACGTTTTGACGCTCTTCGTATTTTTCACACATTTTCAGGCTCTTCATGTTTTTCAACACAGTTTCATGCTCCTCCTATTTTTCAGACCGTTTCATTCTCCTCATATTTTTCACACCTTTTGCAGCTCTTCATATTTTTCACACCTTTTCAGTCTCTTCCTGTTTTTGATGACCGCTTCATGCTCCTCATATTTTTCAGACCTTTTCATGCTCCTCATATTTTTCACACCTTTTGAAGCTCTTCATATATTTCACACTTTTTCAGGCTCTTCATGTTTTTCAACAACACTTCTTGTTCCTCCTACTTTACAGACCGTTTCATGCTTCTCATAATTTTGACACCTTTTGAATCTCTACATATATTTCACATCTTTTCATGCTCTTCATCTTTTTAAAAACCATTTCATGCTCATCCTATTTTTCAGAGAGTTTCATGCTCCTCATATTTATGACACATTTTGAAGCTCTTCATATTTTTCAAACCTTTTCAGGCTCTTTATGATTTTCAACACCACTTCATGCTCCTCCTATTTTTCAGATCGTTACATGCTCCTCATATTTTTGACACCTTTTCAAGCTCTTCATTTTTTTCACACCTTTTCAGGCTCTTCATGTTTTTGAGCCCAGCTTCATGCTCCTCCTATTTTTCAGACAGTTTCATGCTCCTCAAGTATTTCACACCCTTTGAAGCTCTTCATATTTTTCACACCTTTTCAGGCTCTTCATGTTTTTTAACACAGTTTTATGCTGCTCTTATATTTTAGACTGTTTCCTGCTCCTCATATTTTTGACACCTTTTGAAGCTCTTCATTTTTTTCACACCTTTTCAGGCTCTTCATGTTTCTCAACACTGCTTCATGATCCTCCTATTTTTCAGACCATTTCATGCTCCTCATATTTTTCACACCTCTTGAAGCTCTTCATATTTTTCACACCTTTTCAGGCTCCTCATGTTTTTCAACACCGTTTCATGAGCCTCCTATTTTTCAGACCGTTTCATTAACCTCATATTTTGACACTTTTGAAGCTCTTCATAATTTTCACACCTTTTCAGGCTATTCATGTTTTTCAAAAACTCTTCATGCTCCTCCTGTTTTTCAGACCGTTTCATGCTCCTCATGTATTTCACACCGTTTGAAGCTCTTCATATTTTTGAAACCTTTTGAAGCTCTTCATATTTTTCACACCTTTTCAGGCTCTTCATGCTTTTGAACACCGTTTCATGCTACTCCTATTTTTCAGACCGTTTCATGCTCCTCATGTATTTCACACCTTTTAAAGCTCTTCATATTTTTCACACCTTTTCAGGCTCTTCATGTCTTTGAACACCGTTTCTTGCTCCTCCTATTTTTCAGAACGTTTCATACTCCTCATATTTTTGACACCTTTTGAAGCTCTTCATATTTTTCACACCTTTTAGTCTCTTCAAGTTTATGAACACCATTTCATGCTCCTTCAATTTTTCAGACCGTTTCGTGCTCTTAATATTTTTGACACCTTTTTAAGATCTTCATATTTTTCACACCTTTTCAGGCACTTCATGTTTTTGAACACCACTTCATGCTCCTCATATTTTTGACACCTTTTGAACCTCTTCATATATTTCACACCTTTTCAGGCTCTTCATGTTTTTCAACACCGCTTCATGCTCCTCATATTTTTGACACCTTTTGAAGCTCTTCATATAATTCACACCTTTTCAGGGTCTTCATGTTTTTGAGCACCGTTTCATGCTCCTCCTATATTTCAGATCATTTCATGCTCTGCATATTTTTGACAACTTTTGAAGCTCTTCATATTATTCATACCTTTTTAGGCTCTTCATGTTTTTCAACACCGCTTCATGCTCCTCTTATTTTTGAGACCGTTTCATGATCCTCCTATTTTTCACACCTTTTGAAGCTGTTCATATTTTTAACACCTTTTCAGTCTGTTCATGCTTTTCTACACCACTTCATGCTCCTCCTAAATTTCAGACAATTTCATGCTCTTCATATATTTGACAAATTTTGAAGCTCTTCATATTTTTCACACCTTTTCAGGCTCTTCATGTTTTTCAACACTGGTTCATGATGCTCCTATTTTTCAGACCATTTGATGCTCCTCATATTTTTCACACCTTTTTAAGCTCTTTATATTTTTCACACCTTTCAGGCTCTTCAGGTTTTTGAACACCGTTTCATGCTCCTCCTATTTTTCAGACCGTTTCATGCTCGTCTCATTTTTGACACCTTTTGAAGCTGTTAATATTTTTCACAACTTTTCAGGCTCTTCATGTTTTTGAACACCACTTCATGCTCCTCCTATTTTTCAGACCGTTTCATGCTCCTCATATTTTTGACACCTTTTGAAGCTCTTCATTTTTTTTCACACCTTTTCAAGCTCTTCATGTTTTCAACACCGCTTCATGCTCCTCCTATTTTTCAAACCGTTTCATGCTCCTCATATATTTGACACATTTTGAAGCTCTTCATATTTTTCACACCTTTTCAGGCTATTCCTGTTTTTGACAACCGCTTCATGCTCCTCCTATTTTTAGACCGTTTCATGCTCCTCATATTTTTGACCCCTTTTGACGCTCTTCGTATTTTTCACACCTTTTCAGGCACTTCGGGTTTTTGAACTCCGCGTCAAGCTCCTCCTATTTTTCAGACTGTTTCATGGTCCTCATATTTTTGACACCTTTTCAAGCTCTTCATATTTTTCACACCTTTTCAGGCTCTTCATGTTTTTGAACACCGTTTCATGCTCCTCATATTTTTGACACCTTTTGAAGCTCTTCATATTTTTCACACCTTTTGATGCTGCCAGTTTTATTTAAGACTTTACATATCTGAATAATTAGTTAAAAAGAAAATGTTCATTTTTAGAGTTGCACAAAAGGAAAATAATAGGGAAAGTGATGGCTGGCTTATGATGTGGGGCCAATTTCCATAAATTAGATAAAAAATCTAAGTTTTAGAACCTGGGGCTCTAAAAATAGCACTTGTAATTAGTACTGTTCTTCAGATACATAGTTTAAGGAAGTCACTACATTTTATTTCTTGATGTTATAGATTTAACAACATATTGGTAGCAACATGTAACTTCTCACATGGATTAGACATCAAGAGACTAGTTTATGTATATAAACTTAAACACTGAAAATGAATATATTCAGCTATTATGGAACTTATAGCAAATACAAACTTGTTAACAACTTTCCAAAAGGCACAAAAGACAGTGTTAATAAAGAGTGGTCTTTTGCATCATTTTCAAAAATTCTTCCTTGTTTATTTCTCCATCCCCATCATGATCAGCCTCATCAAGCATTTCCTGAAGTTCATCATCTGTTAAATTTTCCCCTAGCTCCTTAGCAACCCTCTTGATATTGTTCAATGATATACTTCCTGTATCATCATCATCAAATAGTTTGAAAGCCTTCAATATTTCTTCTTTTTCATCCTTTTCACTCATTTTTACACTCATTATGGCAAAAAATTCTTCAAAATAAATGGTGCCAATTCCTTCTTTGTCAGTTTCAGCTATCATCTTTTTAATTTCTTCTTTCTTTGGCTCAAATACTAAGGCTCACATTGCAATCATGTCTCCAACCGGCGCCCCCGGCCGGTACCTCCTAGCTTTACCCGCCAGCCTGAAGCTCTTCATATTTTTGACACGTTTTCAGGCTTTTCATGTTTTTCAACACCGTTTCATGAGCCTCCTATTTTTCAGACCGTTTCATGCTCCTCATATTTTTGACACCTTTTGAAGCTCTTCATAATTTTCACACCTTTTCAGGCTCTTAATGTTTTTCACACGTTTTCAGGCTCTTCTTGTTTTTGAACACCATTTCATGCTCCTCCTATTTTTCAGACCGTTTAATGCTCCTCATATTTTTGACACCTTTTGAAGATCTTCATTTTTTCACACCTTTTCTGCTTCTTCATGTTTTTGAGCCCAACTTCATGCTCCTCCTATATTTCAGACCGTTTCATGCTCCTCATGAATTTCACACCCTTTGAAGCTCTTCATATTTTTCACACCTTTTCAGGCTCTTCATGTTTCTCAACACCACTTCATACTCCTCCTATTTTTCAGACTGTTTCATGCTCCTCATGTTTTTGACACCTTTTGAAGTTCTTCATATTTTTCACACCTTTTCAGACTCTTCATGTTTTAAACACCGATTCATGCTCCTCCTATTCTTCAGACTGTTTCATGCTCCTCATATTTTTGACACCTTTTGAAGCTCTTCATATTTTTCACACCTTTTCAGGCTCTTCATGTTTTGGAACATCGCTTCATGCTCCTCATATTTTTCCGACCGTTTCATGCTCCTCATATTTTTGACACCTTTTGAAGCTCTTCATATTTTTGACACCTTTTCAGGCTCTTTATGTTTTTGAACACCGTTTCATGCTCCTCATATTTTTCAGACCGTTTCATGCTCCTCATATTTTTGACACCTTTTGAAGCTCTTCATATATTTCACAACTTTTCAGGCTCTTCATGTTTTTCAACACCACTTCATGCTCCTCCTATTTTGTAGACCGTTTCATGCTCTTCTCATTTTTGACACCTTTTAAAGCTCTTTATATTTCTCACAGCTTTTGAAGCTCTTTATATTTTTCACACGTTTTCAGGCTCTTTATGTTTTTCAACACCGCTTCATGCTCCTCCTATTTTTCAGACCGTTTCATGCTCCTCATATTTTTGACACGTTTTGAGGCTCTTCATATTTTTCACACCTTTTTAGGCTCTTCATGTTTTTCAACACAGGTTCATGCTCCTCCTATTTTTCAGACCGTTTCATGCTCCTCATATTTTTCACACCTTTTGAAGCTCTTCATATTTTTCACACCATTTCAGGCTCTTCATGTTTTTCAACACCGCTTCATGCTCCTCCTATATTTCAGACCGTTTCATGCTCCTCATATTTTTGACACGTTTTGAGACTCTTCATACATTACACACCTTTTCAGGCTCTTCATGTTTTTCAACACCGCTTCATGCTCCTCCTATTTTTCAGACCGTTTCATGCTCATCTCATTTTTGACACCTTTTGAAGCTCTTCATATTTTTCACACATATTCAGGCTCTTCATGTTTTTCAACATCGATTCATGCTCCTCCTATTTTTCAGACCGTTTAATGCTCCTCATGTATTTCACTTCTTTTCAAGCTCCTCATATTTTTCACACTTTTTCAGGCTCTTCATGTTTTTGAACACCGCTTCATGCTCCTCCTATTTTTCAGACCGTTTAATGCTCCTCATATTTTTCACACCTCTTGAAGCTCTTCATATTTTTCACCCCTTTTTAGGCTCTTCATGTTTTTCAACACCGCTTCATGCTCCTCCTATTTTTCAGACCGTTTAATGCTCCTCATGTATTTCACTTCTTTTCAAGCTCCTCATATTTTTCACACGTTTTCAGTCACTTCATGTTTTTCAACACCGCTTCATGCTCCTCCTATTTTTCAGACCGTTTAATGCTTCTCATATTTTTCACACCTTTTCAAGCTATTTATGTTTTTCAACACCACTTCATGCTCCTCCTATTTTTCACACCGTTTAATGCTTTTCATATTTTTCACACCTTTTCAAGCTCTTTATGTTTTTCAACACCACTTCATGCTCCTCCTATTTTTCAGACCTTTTCATGCTCCTCGTATTTTTCACACCTTTTGAAGCTCTTCTTGGATTTCACAGCTGTTCAGCCTCTTCATGTTTTTGAACACCATTTCATGCTCCTCCTATTTTTCAGACAGTGTCATGCTCATCTCATTTTTGACACCTTTTGAAGCTCTTCATATTTTTCACACATATTCAGGCTCTTCATGTTTTTCAACACCGCTTCATGCTCCTCCTATTTTTCAGACCGTTTAATGCTCCTCATGTATTTCACTTCTTTTCAAGCTCCTCATATTTTTCACACTTTTTCAGGCTCTTCATGTTTTTGAAAACCGCTTCATGCTCCTCCTATTTTTCAGACCGTTTAATGCTCCTCATATTTTTCACATCTCTTGAAGCTCTTCATATTTTTCACCCCTTTTCAGGCTCTTCATGTTTTTCAACACCGCTTCATGCTCCTCCTATTTTTCAGAACGTTTAATGCTCCTCATGTATTTCACTTCTTTTCAAGCTCCTCATAATTTTCACACTTTTTCAGGCTCTTCATGTTTTTCAACACCACTTCATTCTCCTCCTTTTTTTCAGACCGTTTAATGCTCCTCATATTTTTCACACCTCTTGAAGCTCTTCATATTTTTCACCCCTTTTCAGGCTCTTCATGTTTTTCAACACTACTTCATGCTCCTCCTATTTTTCAGACCGTTTCATGCTCCTCATATTTTTGACACCTTTTGAAGCTCTTAATATTTTTCACACGTTTTCAGTCTCTTCATGTTTTTCAACACCGCTTCATGCTCCTCCTATTTTTCAGACCGTTTCATGCTCCTCATATTTTTCACACCTTTTGAAGCTCTTCATGGATTTCACACCTTTTCAGGCTCCTCATGTTTTTGAACACCATTTCATGCTCCTCCTATTTTTCAGACAGTGTCATGCTCATCTCATTTTTGACACCTTTTGAAGCTCTTCATATTTTTCACACCTTTTGATGCTGCCAGTTTTATTTAAGACTTTACATATCTGAATAATCATTTAAAATCAAATGTTCATTTTTAGAATTGCACAAAAGGAAAATAATAGGGAAAGTGATGGCTGGCTTATGATGTGGGGCCAATTTCCATAAGTTAAATAAAAAAATCTAAGTTTTAGAACGTGGGTCTCAAAAAATAGCACTTGTAATTAATACTGTTCTTCAGATTCATAGTTTAAGGAAGTCACTACATTTTATTTCTTGATGTTATAGATTTAACAACATATTGGTAGCAACATGTAACTTCTCCCATGGATTAGACATCAAGAGACCAGTTTATGTATATAAACTTAAACACTGAAAATGAATATATTCAGCTATTATGGAACTTATAGCAAATACAAACTTGTTAACAACTTTCCAAAAGGCACAAAAGACAGTGTTAATAAAGAGTGGTCTTTTGCATCATTTTCAAAAATTCTTCCTTGTTTATTTCTCCATCCCCATCATGATCAGCCTCATCAAGCATTTCTTGAAGTTCATCATCTGTTAAATTTTCCCCTAGCTCCTTAGCAACCCTCTTGATATTGTTCAATGATATACTTCCTGTATCATCATCATCAAATAGTTTGAAAGCCTTCAATATTTCTTCTTTTTCATCCTTTTCACTCATTTTTACACTCATTATGGCAAAAAATTCTTCAAAATTAATGGTGCCAATTCCTTCTTTGTCAGTTTCAGCTATCATCTTTTTAATTTCTTCTTTCTTTGGCTCAAATCCTAAGGCCCACATTGCAATCATGTCTCCAACCGGCGCCCCCGGGCGGTACCTCCCAGCTTTACCCGCCAGCCTGAAGCTCTTCATATTTTTGACACGTTTTCAGGCTTTTCATGTTTTTCAACACCGTTTCATGAGCCTCCTATTTTTCAGACCGTTTCATTTTCCTCATATTTTGACACTTTTGAAGCTCTTCATAATTTTCACACCTTTTCAGGCTATTCATGTTTTTCAAAAACTCTTCATGCTCCTCCTGTTTTTCAGACCGTTTCATGCTCCTCATGTATTTCACACCGTTTGAAGCTCTTCATATTTTTGAAACCTTTTGAAGCTCTTCATATTTTTCACACCTTTTCAGGCTCTTCATGCTTTTGAACACCGTTTCATGCTACTCCTATTTTTCAGACCGTTTCATGCTCCTCATGTATTTCACACCTTTTAAAGCTCTTCATATTTTTCACACCTTTTCAGGCTCTTCATGTCTTTGAACACCGTTTCTTGCTCCTCCTATTTTTCAGAACGTTTCATACTCCTCATATTTTTGACACCTTTTGAAGCTCTTCATATTTTTCACACCTTTTAGTCTCTTCAAGTTTATGAACACCATTTCATGCTCCTTCAATTTTTCAGACCGTTTCGTGCTCTTAATATTTTTGACACCTTTTTAAGATCTTCATATTTTTCACACCTTTTCAGGCACTTCATGTTTTTGAACACCACTTCATGCTCCTCATATTTTTGACACCTTTTGAACCTCTTCATATATTTCACACCTTTTCAGGCTCTTCATGTTTTTCAACACCGCTTCATGCTCCTCATATTTTTGACACCTTTTGAAGCTCTTCATATAATTCACACCTTTTCAGGGTCTTCATGTTTTTGAGCACCGTTTCATGCTCCTCCTATATTTCAGATCATTTCATGCTCTGCATATTTTTGACAACTTTTGAAGCTCTTCATATTATTCATACCTTTTTAGGCTCTTCATGTTTTTCAACACCGCTTCATGCTCCTCTTATTTTTGAGACCGTTTCATGATCCTCCTATTTTTCACACCTTTTGAAGCTGTTCATATTTTTAACACCTTTTCAGTCTGTTCATGCTTTTCTACACCACTTCATGCTCCTCCTAAATTTCAGACAATTTCATGCTCTTCATATATTTGACAAATTTTGAAGCTCTTCATTTTTTTCACACCTTTTCAGGCTCTTCATGTTTTTCAACACCGCTTCATGCTCCTCCTATATTTCAGATCATTTCATGCTCCTCATATTTTTGACACCTTTTGAAGCTCTTCATATTTTTCACACCTTTTCAGGCTCTTCATGTTTTTGAACACCCTTTCACGCTCCTCCTATTTTTCCGACCGTTTCATGCTCATCATATTTTTCACACATTTTTAAGCTCTTCATATTTTTCACACCTTTTCAGGCTGCTCGTGTTTTTGAACACCGTTTCATGCTCCCTTATATTTCAGACCGTATCATGCTCCTCATATTTTTGACACCTTTTGAAGCTCTGCATATTTTTCACACCTTTTCAGGCTCTTCATGTTTTGAACACCACTTCATGCTTCTCCCATATTTCAGACAGTTTCATGCTCCTCATATTTTTCACATCTTTTGAAGCTCTTCATATTTTTCATACCTTTTCATGCTCTTCATGTTTTTGAACACCACTTCATGCTCCTCCTATTTTACAGACCGTTTCATTCTCCTCATGTCTTTCACACATTTTGAAGCTCTTCCTTTTTTTCACAACTTTTCAGGCTCTTCATTTTTTTCAACACTGTTTCATGCTCCTCCGATTTTTCAGATTGTTTCAGGCTCCTCATATTTTTGAAACCTCTAGAGGCTCTTCATATTTTTCATACCTTTTCAGGCTCTTCATGTTTTACAACACCTCAACATGCTCCTCCTATTTTTCATTCTGTTTCATGCTCCTCATATTTTTGACACCTTTTGAAGCTCTTCATATTTTTCACACCTTTTCAGGCTCTTCATGTTTTTCAACACCGCTTCATGTTCTCCCTAAATTTCAGGCTGTTTCATGTCTCATATTTTTCACACCTTTTGAAGCTCTTCATATTTTTCACAGCTTTTCAGACTCTTCATGTTTTTCAACCCCGCTTCTTGCTTCTCCTATTTTTCAGGCCGTTTCATGCTCCTTATATTTTTGACACCTTTTGAAGCTCTTCATATTTTTCACACCTTTTCAGGCTCTTCATGTTTTTCAACACCGCTTCATGCTCCTCCTATTTTTCAGACCGTTTCATGCTCCTTATATATTTCACAACTTTTGAATCTCTTCATATTTTTCACAACTTTTCAGGCTCTTCATGTTTTTGAACACCGTTTCATGCTCCTCCTATTTTTCAGACCGCTTCATGCTCCTCATATTTTTGACACCTTTTGAAGCTCTTCATATTTTTTACACCTTTTGAAACTCTTCATATATTTCACACCTTTTCAGGCTCTTCATGGTTTTCAATAGCACCTCATGCTCCTAATATTTTCCAAACCATTTCATGCTCATCTAATTTTTGACCCCTTTTGAAGCTCTTCATATTTTTAACACATTTTGAAGCTCTTCATTTTTTTTACACATTATGAAGGTCTTCATATTTTTCACACCTTTTCAGGCTCTTCATGTTTTTGAACACCGTTTCATGCTCCTCCTATTTTTCAGACCGTTTCATGCTCCTCATATATTTGACAACTTTTGATGCTCTTCATAGTTTTCACACCTTTTCAGGCTTTTCATGTTTTTGAACACCGCTTAATGCTCCTCCTATTTTTCAGACAGTTTCATGCTCCTCATATTTTTGACACCTTTTATAGCTCTTCATATATTTCACACATTTTCAGGCTCTTCATGTTTTTTTAACACCGTTTCATGCTTCTCCTATTTTTCAGACCGTTTAATGCTCATTTTTTGACACCTTTTGAAGCTCTTCATAATTTTCACACCTTTTGAAGCTGTTCATATTTTTCACACCTTTTCAGGCCCTTCATGTTTTTCAACACCACTTCTTGCTCCTCCTATTTTTCAGTCCGTGTCATGCACATCTCATTTTTGACACCTTTTGAAGCTCTTCATATTTTTCACACCTTTTGAAGGTCTTCATATTTTTCACACGTTTTCAGGCTCTTCATGTTTTTCAACACCGTTTCATGCTCCTCCTATTTTTCAGACCGTTTCATGCTCCTCATATTTTTGACACCTTTTGAAGCTCTTCATATATTTCACACCTTTTCAGGCTCTTCATGTTTTTCAACAACTCTTCATGCTCCTACTATTTTTCAGTCCGTTTCATGCACATCTCATTTTTGACACCTTTTGTAGCTCTTCATATTTTTCACACCTTTTGCAGCTCTTCATATTTTTCACACCTTTTAGGCTCTTCATGTTTTTGAACACCTCTTCATGCTCCTCCTATTTTTCAGACCGTTTCATGCTCTTCTTATTTTTGACACCTTTTGAAGCACTTCATATTGTTCAAACCTTTTCAAACTCTTCA
Source organism: Dama dama (assembly GCF_033118175.1). Lineage (NCBI taxonomy): Eukaryota > Metazoa > Chordata > Mammalia > Artiodactyla > Cervidae > Dama > Dama dama. Next base: position 5,046,433 of record NW_026870895.1, read on the forward strand.
TGTTTTTCAACACCGCTTCATGCTTCTCCTATTTTTCAGACCGATTCATGCCCATCTCATTTTTGACAACTTTTGAAGCTCTTCTTACATTTCACACCTTTTGAAGCTCTTCATATATTTCACACCTTTTCACGCTCTTCATGTTTTTGAACACCACTTCATGCAACTCCTATATTTCAGACCGTTTCATGCTTGTCTCATTTTTGACACCTTTTGAAGCTCTTCTTACTTTTCACAACTTTTGAAACTCTTCCTATACTTCACACCTTTTCAGGCTCTTCATGATTTTGAACACCACTTCATGCACCTCCTATATTTCTGAACGTTTCATGCTCCTCATGTTTTTGACACTTTTGAAGCTCTTCATATTTTTAACACCTTTTCAGGCTCTTCATGTTTTTCAACACTGCTTCATGCTCCTCCTGTTTTTCAGACCGTTTCATCCTCCTCGTATTTTTGACACCTTTTGAAGCTCTTCATGTATTTCACACCTTTTCAGGCTCTTCATTTTTTTCAACACCGCTTCATGCTTCTACTATTTTTCAGACCGTTTCATGCTCATCTCATTTTTGACACCTTTTGAAGCTCTTAATATTTTTCACACCTTTTGAAGCTCATCATATTTTTCACACTTTTTCAGGCTATTCATATTTTTCAACATCGCTTCATGCTCCTCCTATTTTTCAGACGTTTTCATGCTCCTCATATTTTTGACACCTTTTGGAGCTCTTCATATTTTTCACACCTTTTCAGGCTCTTCATGTTTTTGAACACCGTTTCATGCTCCTCCTATTTTTCAGACAGTGTCATGCTCATCTCATTTTTGACACCTTTTGAAGCTCTTCATATTTTTCACACCTTTTGATGCTGCCAGTTTTATTTAAGACTTTACATATCTGAATAATCAGTTAAAAAGCAAATGTTCATTTTTAGAGTTGCACAAAATGAAAATAATAGGGAAATTGATGGCTGGCTTATGATGTGGGGCCAATTTCCATAAGTTAAATAAAAAATCCAAGTTTTAGAAACTGGGGCTCTAAAAATAGCACTTGTAATTAATACTGTTCTTCAGATTCATAGTTTAAGGAAGTCACTACATTTTATTTCTTGATGTTATAGATTTAACAACATATTGGTAGCAACATGTAACTTCTCACATGGATTAGACATCAAGAGACCAGTTTATGTATATAAACTTAAACACTGAAAATGAATATATTCAGCTATTATGGAACTTATAGCAAATACAAACTTGTTAACAACTTTCCAAAAGGCACAAAAGACAGTGTTAATAAAGAGTGGTCTTTTGCATCATTTTCAAAAATTCTTCCTTGTTTATTTCTCCATCCCCATCATGATCAGCCTCATCAAGCATTTCCTGAAGTTCATCATCTGTTAAATTTTCCCCTAGCTCCTTAGCAACCCTCTTGATATTGTTCAATGATATACTTCCTGTATCATCATCATCAAATAGTTTGAAAGCCTTCAATATTTCTTCTTTTTCATCCTTTTCACTCATTTTTACACTCATTATGGCAAAAAATTCTTCAAAATTAATGGTGCCAATTCCTTCTTTGTCAGTTTCAGCTATCATCTTTTTAATTTCTTCTTTCTTTGGCTCAAATCCTAAGGCCCACATTGCAATCATGTCTCCAACTGGCGTCCCCGGCCGGGACCTCCCAGCTTTACCCGCCAGCCTGAAGCTCTTCATATTTTTGACACGTTTTCAGGCTTTTCATGTTTTTCAACACCGTTTCATGAGCCTCCTATTTTTCAGACCGTTTCATGCTCCTCATATTTTTTACACCTTTTGAAGCTCTTCATAATTTTCACACCTTTTCAGGCTCTTCATGTTTTTCACACGTTTTCAGGCTCTTCTTGTTTTTGAACACCATTTCATGCTCCTCCTATTATTCAGACCGTTTAATGCTCCTCATATTTTTGACACTTTTTGAAGCTCTTCATTTTTTTCACACCTTTTCAGGCTCTTCATGTTTTTGAGCCCAGCTTCATGCTCCTCCTATTTTTCAGACAGTTTCATGCTCCTCAAGTATTTCACACCCTTTGAAGCTCTTCATATTTTTCACACCTTTTCAGGCTCTTCATGTTTTTTAACACAGTTTTATGCTGCTCTTATATTTTAGACCGTTTCCTGCTCCTCATATTTTTGACACATTTTGAAGCTCTTCATTTTTTTCACACCTTTTCAGGCTCTTCATGTTTCTCAACACTGCTTCATGATCCTCCTATTTTTCAGACCATTTCATGCTCCTCATATTTTTCACACCTTTTGAAGCTCTTCATATTTTCACACCTTTTCAGGCTCTTCATGTTTTTTCACACCGTTTTATGCTGCTCTTATATTTCAGACCGTTTCCTGCTCCTCATATTTTTGACACATTTTGAAGCTCTTCATATTTTTCACACCTTTTCAGGCTCTTCATGTTTTTCAACACCGCTTCATGATGCTCCTTTTTTTCAGACCATTTGATGCTCCTCATATTTTTCACACCTTTTGAAGCTCTTTATATTTTCACACCTTTCAGGCTCTTCAGGTTTTTGAACACCGTTTCATGCTCCTCCTATTTTTCAGACCGTTTCATGCTCGTCTCATTTTTGACACTTTTGAAGCTGTTAATATTTTTCACAACTTTTCAGGCTCTTCATGTTTTTGAACACCACTTCATGCTCCTCCTATTTTTCAGACCGTTTCATGCTCCTCATATTTTTGACACCTTTTGAAGCTCTTCATTTTTTTTCACACCTTTTCAAGCTCTTCATGTTTTCAACACCGCTTCATGCTCCTCATATTTTTCAAACCGTTTCATGCTCCTCATATTTTTGACACATTGTGAAGCTCTTCATATTTTTCACACCTTTTCAGGCTATTCCTGTTTTTGACAACCGCTTCATGCTCCTCCTATTTTTAAACCGTTTCATGCTCCTCATATTCTTGACACGTTTTGACGCTCTTCGTATTTTTCACACATTTTCAGGCTCTTCATGTTTTTCAACACAGTTTCATGCTCCTCCTATTTTTCAGACCGTTTCATTCTCCTCATATTTTTCACACCTTTTGCAGCTCTTCATATTTTTCACACCTTTTCAGTCTCTTCCTGTTTTTGATGACCGCTTCATGCTCCTCATATTTTTCAGACCTTTTCATGCTCCTCATATTTTTCACACCTTTTGAAGCTCTTCATATATTTCACACTTTTTCAGGCTCTTCATGTTTTTCAACAACACTTCTTGTTCCTCCTACTTTACAGACCGTTTCATGCTTCTCATAATTTTGACACCTTTTGAATCTCTACATATATTTCACATCTTTTCATGCTCTTCATCTTTTTAAAAACCATTTCATGCTCATCCTATTTTTCAGAGAGTTTCATGCTCCTCATATTTATGACACATTTTGAAGCTCTTCATATTTTTCAAACCTTTTCAGGCTCTTTATGATTTTCAACACCACTTCATGCTCCTCCTATTTTTCAGATCGTTACATGCTCCTCATATTTTTGACACCTTTTCAAGCTCTTCATTTTTTTCACACCTTTTCAGGCTCTTCATGTTTTTGAGCCCAGCTTCATGCTCCTCCTATTTTTCAGACAGTTTCATGCTCCTCAAGTATTTCACACCCTTTGAAGCTCTTCATATTTTTCACACCTTTTCAGGCTCTTCATGTTTTTTAACACAGTTTTATGCTGCTCTTATATTTTAGACTGTTTCCTGCTCCTCATATTTTTGACACCTTTTGAAGCTCTTCATTTTTTTCACACCTTTTCAGGCTCTTCATGTTTCTCAACACTGCTTCATGATCCTCCTATTTTTCAGACCATTTCATGCTCCTCATATTTTTCACACCTCTTGAAGCTCTTCATATTTTTCACACCTTTTCAGGCTCCTCATGTTTTTTAACACCGTTTTATGCTGCTCTTATATTTCAGACCGTTTCCTGCTCCTCATATTTTTGACACATTTTGAAGCTCTTCATATTTTTCACACCTTTTCAGGCTCTTCATGTTTTTCAACACTGGTTCATGATGCTCCTGTTTTTCAGACCATTTGATGCTCCTCATATTTTTCACACCTTTTTAAGCTCTTTATATTTTTCACACCTTTCAGGCTCTTCAGGTTTTTGAACACCGTTTCATGCTCCTCCTATTTTTCAGACCGTTTCATGCTCGTCTCATTTTTGACACCTTTTGAAGCTGTTAATATTTTTCACAACTTTTCAGGCTCTTCATGTTTTTGAACACCACTTCATGCTCCTCCTATTTTTCAGACCGTTTCATGCTCCTCATATTTTTGACACCTTTTGAAGCTCTTCATTTTTTTTCACACCTTTTCAAGCTCTTCATGTTTTCAACACCGCTTCATGCTCCTCCTATTTTTCAAACCGTTTCATGCTCCTCATATATTTGACACATTTTGAAGCTCTTCATATTTTTCACACCTTTTCAGGCTATTCCTGTTTTTGAAAACCGCTTCATGCTCCTCCTATTTTTAGACCGTTTCATGCTCCTCATATTTTTGACCCCTTTTGACGCTCTTCGTATTTTTCACACCTTTTCAGGCACTTCGGGTTTTAGAACTCCGCGTCATGCTCCTCCTATTTTTCAGACCGTTTCATGGTCCTCATATTTTTGACACCTTTTCAAGCTCTTCATATTTTTCACACCTTTTCAGTCTCTTCATGTTTTTGAACACCGTTTCATGCTCCTCATATTTTTGACACCTTTTGAAGCTCTTCATATTTTTCACACCTTTTGATGCTGCCAGTTTTATTTAAGACTTTACATATCTGAATAATTAGTTAAAAAGAAAATGTTCATTTTTAGAGTTGCACAAAAGGAAAATAATAGGGAAAGTGATGGCTGGCTTATGATGTGGGGCCAATTTCCATAAATTAGATAAAAAATCTAAGTTTTAGAACCTGGGGCTCTAAAAATAGCACTTATAATTAGTACTGTTCTTCAGATACATAGTTTAAGGAAGTCACTACATTTTATTTCTTGATGTTATAGATTTAACAACATATTGGTAGCAACATGTAACTTCTCACATGGATTAGACATCAAGAGACCAGTTTATGTATATAAACTTAAACACTGAAAATGAATATATTCAGCTATTATGGAACTTAGAGCAAATACAAACTTGTTAACAACTTTCCAAAAGGCACAAAAGACAGTGTTAATAAAGAGTGGTCTTTTGCATCATTTTCAAAAATTCTTCCTTGTTTATTTCTCCATCCCCATCATGATCAGCCTCATCAAGCATTTCCTGAAGTTCATCATCTGTTAAATTTTCCCCTAGCTCCTTAGCAACCCTCTTGATATTGTTCAATGATATACTTCCTGTATCATCATCATCAAATAGTTTGAAAGCCTTCAATATTTCTTCTTTTTCATCCTTTTCACTCATTTTTACACTCATTATGGCAAAAAATTCTTCAAAATAAATGGTGCCAATTCCTTCTTTGTCAGTTTCAGCTATCATCTTTTTAATTTCTTCTTTCTTTGGCTCAAATACTAAGGCCCACATTGCAATCATGTCTCCAACCGGCGCCCCCGGCCGGTACCTCCTAGCTTTACCCGCCAGCCTGAAGCTCTTCATATTTTTGACACGTTTTCAGGCTTTTCATGTTTTTCAACACCGTTTCATGAGCCTCCTATTTTTCAGACCGTTTCATGCTCCTCATATTTTTGACACCTTTTGAAGCTCTTCATAATTTTCACACCTTTTCAGGCTCTTCATGTTTTTCACACGTTTTCAGGCTCTTCTTGTTTTTGAACACCATTTCATGCTCCTCCTATTATTCAGACCGTTTCATGCTCCTCATATTTTTGACACCTTTTGAAGCTCTTCATAATTTTCACACCTTTTCAGGTTCTTCATGTTTTTGAGCCCAGCTTCATGCTCCTCCTATATTTCAGACCGTTTCATGCTCCTCATGAATTTCACACCCTTTGAAGCTCTTCATATTTTTCACACCTTTTCAGGCTCTTCATGTTTCTCAACACCACTTCATACTCCTCCTATTTTTCAGACTGTTTCATGCTCCTCATATTTTTGACACCTTTTGAAGCTCTTCATATTTTTCACACCTTTTCAGGCTCTTCATGTTTTGGAACATCGCTTCATGCTCCTCATATTTTTCCGACCGTTTCATGCTCCTCATATTTTTGACACCTTTTGAAGCTCTTCATATTTTTGACATCTTTTCAGGCTCTTTATGTTTTTGAACACCGTTTCATGCTCCTCATATTTTTCAGACCGTTTCATGCTCCTCATATTTTTGACACCTTTTGAAGCTCTTCATATATTTCACAACTTTTCAGGCTCTTCATGTTTTTCAACACCACTTCATGCTCCTCCTATTTTGTAGACCGTTTCATGCTCTTCTCATTTTTGACACCTTTTAAAGCTCTTTATATTTCTCACAGCTTTTGAAGCTCTTTATATTTTTCACACGTTTTCAGGCTCTTTATGTTTTTCAACACCGCTTCATGCTCCTCCTATTTTTCAGACCGTTTCATGCTCCTAATATTTTTGACACGTTTTGAGGCTCTTCATATTTTTCACACCTTTTTAGGCTCTTCATGTTTTTCAACACAGGTTCATGCTCCTCCTATTTTTCAGAACGTTTCATGCTCCTCATATTTTTCACACCTTTTGAAGCTCTTCATATTTTTCACACCATTTCAGGCTCTTCATGTTTTTCAACACCGCTTCATGCTCCTCCTATATTTCAGACCGTTTCATGCTCCTCATATTTTTGACACGTTTTGAGACTCTTCATACATTACACACCTTTTCAGGCTCTTCATGTTTTTCAACACCGCTTCATGCTCCTCCTATTTTTCAGACCGTTTCATGCTCATCTCATTTTTGACACCTTTTGAAGCTCTTCATATTTTTCACACATATTCAGGCTCTTCATGTTTTTCAACATCGATTCATGCTCCTCCTATTTTTCAGACCGTTTAATGCTCCTCATGTATTTCACTTCTTTTCAAGCTCCTCATATTTTTCACACTTTTTCAGGCTCTTCATGTTTTTGAACACCGCTTCATGCTCCTCCTATTTTTCAGACCGTTTAATGCTCCTCATATTTTTCACACCTCTTGAAGCTCTTCATATTTTTCACCCCTTTTTAGGCTCTTCATGTTTTTCAACACCGCTTCATGCTCCTCCTATTTTTCAGACCGTTTAATGCTCCTCATGTATTTCACTTCTTTTCAAGCTCCTCATATTTTTCACACGTTTTCAGTCACTTCATGTTTTTCAACACCGCTTCATGCTCCTCCTATTTTTCAGACCGTTTTATGCTTCTCATATTTTTCACACCTTTTCAAGCTCTTTATGTTTTTCAACACCACTTCATGCTTCTCCTATTTTTCACACCGTTTAATGCTTCTCATATTTTTCACACCTTTTCAAACTCTTTATGTTTTTCAACACCACTTCATGCTCCTCCTATTTTTCAGACCCTTTCATGCTCCTCATATTTTTCACACCTTTTGAAGCTCTTCATGGATTTCACACCTGTTCAGCCTCTTCATGTTTTTGAACACCATTTCATGCTCCTCCTATTTTTCAGACAGTGTCATGCTCATCTCATTTTTGACACCTTTTGAAGCTCTTCATATTTTTCACACATATTCAGGCTCTTCATGTTTTTCAACACCGCTTCATGCTCCTCCGATTTTTCAGACCGTTTAATGCTCCTCATGTATTTCACTTCTTTTCAAGCTCCTCATATTTTTCACACTTTTTCAGGCTCTTCATGTTTTTGAAAACCGCTTCATGTTCCTCCTATTTTTCAGACCGTTTAATGCTCCTCATATTTTTCACACCTCTTGAAGCTCTTCATATTTTTCACCCCTTTTCAGGCTCTTCATGTTTTTCAACACCGCTTCATGCTCCTCCTATTTTTCAGAACGTTTAATGCTCCTCATGTATTTCACTTCTTTTCAAGCTCCTCATAATTTTCACACTTTTTCAGGCTCTTCATGTTTTTCAACACCACTTCATTCTCCTCCTATTTTTCAGACCGTTTAATGCTCCTCATATTTTTCACACCTCTTGAAGCTCTTCATATTTTTCACCCCTTTTCAGGCTCTTCATGTTTTTCAACACTACTTCATGCTCCTCCTATTTTTCAGACCGTTTCATGCTCCTCATATTTTTGACACCTTTTGAAGCTCTTAATATTTTTCACACGTTTTCAGTCTCTTCATGTTTTTCAACACCGCTTCATGCTCCTCCTATTTTTCAGACCGTTTCATGCTCCTCATATTTTTCACACCTTTTGAAGCTCTTCATGGATTTCACACCTTTTCAGGCTCCTCATGTTTTTGAACACCATTTCATGCTCCTCCTATTTTTCAGACAGTGTCATGCTCATCTCATTTTTGACACCTTTTGAAGCTCTTCATATTTTTCACAACTTTTGATGCTGCCAGTTTTATTTAAGACTTTACATATCTGAATAATCATTTAAAATCAAATGTTCATTTTTAGAATTGCACAAAAGGAAAATAATAGGGAAAGTGATGGCTGGCTTATGATGTGGGGCCAATTTCCATAAGTTAAATAAAAAAATCTAAGTTTTAGAACGTGGGTCTCATAAAATAGCACTTGTAATTAATACTGTTCTTCAGATTCATAGTTTAAGGAAGTCACTACATTTTATTTCTTGATGTTATAGATTTAACAACATATTGGTAGCAACATGTAACTTCTCCCATGGATTAGACATCAAGAGACCAGTTTATGTATATAAACTTAAACACTGAAAATGAATATATTCAGCTATTATGGAACTTATAGCAAATACAAACTTGTTAACAACTTTCCAAAAGGCACAAAAGACAGTGTTAATAAAGAGTGGTCTTTTGCATCATTTTCAAAAATTCTTCCTTGTTTATTTCTCCATCCCCATCATGATCAGCCTCATCAAGCATTTCTTGAAGTTCATCATCTGTTAAATTTTCCCCTAGCTCCTTAGCAACCCTCTTGATATTGTTCAATGATATACTTCCTGTATCATCATCATCAAATAGTTTGAAAGCCTTCAATATTTCTTCTTTTTCATCCTTTTCACTCATTTTTACACTCATTATGGCAAAAAATTCTTCAAAATTAATGGTGCCAATTCCTTCTTTGTCAGTTTCAGCTATCATCTTTTTAATTTCTTCTTTCTTTGGCTCAAATCCTAAGGCCCACATTGCAATCATGTCTCCAACCGGCGCCCCCGGGCGGTACCTCCCAGCTTTACCCGCCAGCCTGAAGCTCTTCATATTTTTGACACGTTTTCAGGCTTTTCATGTTTTTCAACACCGTTTCATGAGCCTCCTATTTTTCAGACCGTTTCATTAACCTCATATTTTGACACTTTTGAAGCTCTTCATAATTTTCACACCTTTTCAGGCTATTCATGTTTTTCAAAAACTCTTCATGCTCCTCCTGTTTTTCAGACCGTTTCATGCTCCTCATGTATTTCACACCGTTTGAAGCTCTTCATATTTTTGAAACCTTTTGAAGCTCTTCATATTTTTCACACCTTTTCAGGCTCTTCATGCTTTTGAACACCGTTTCATGCTACTCCTATTTTTCAGACCGTTTCATGCTCCTCATGTATTTCACACCTTTTAAAGCTCTTCATATTTTTCACACCTTTTCAGGCTCTTCATGTCTTTGAACACCGTTTCTTGCTCCTCCTATTTTTCAGAACGTTTCATACTCCTCATATTTTTGACACCTTTTGAAGCTCTTCATATTTTTCACACCTTTTAGTCTCTTCAAGTTTATGAACACCATTTCATGCTCCTTCAATTTTTCAGACCGTTTCGTGCTCTTAATATTTTTGACACCTTTTTAAGATCTTCATATTTTTCACACCTTTTCAGGCACTTCATGTTTTTGAACACCACTTCATGCTCCTCATATTTTTGACACCTTTTGAACCTCTTCATATATTTCACACCTTTTCAGGCTCTTCATGTTTTTCAACACCGCTTCATGCTCCTCATATTTTTGACACCTTTTGAAGCTCTTCATATAATTCACACCTTTTCAGGGTCTTCATGTTTTTGAGCACCGTTTCATGCTCCTCCTATATTTCAGATCATTTCATGCTCTGCATATTTTTGACAACTTTTGAAGCTCTTCATATTATTCATACCTTTTTAGGCTCTTCATGTTTTTCAACACCGCTTCATGCTCCTCTTATTTTTGAGACCGTTTCATGATCCTCCTATTTTTCACACCTTTTGAAGCTGTTCATATTTTTAACACCTTTTCAGTCTGTTCATGCTTTTCTACACCACTTCATGCTCCTCCTAAATTTCAGACCGTTTCATGCTCTTCATATATTTGACAAATTTTGAAGCTCTTCATTTTTTTCACACCTTTTCAGGCTCTTCATGTTGTTCAACACCGCTTCATGCTCCTCTTATATTTCAGATCTTTTCATGCTCCTCATATTTTTGACACCTTTTGAAGCTCTTCATATTTTTCACACCTTTTCAGGCTCTTCATGTTTTTGAACACCCTTTCACGCTCCTCCTATTTTTCCGACCGTTTCATGCTCGTCATATTTTTCACACATTTTTAAGCTCTTCATATTTTTCACACCTTTTCAGACTGCTCGTGTTTTTGAACACCGTTTCATGCTCCCTTATATTTCAGACCGTATCATGCTCCTCATATTTTTGACACCTTCTGAAGCTCTGCATATTTTTCACACCTTTTCAGGCTCTTCATATTTTGAACACCACTTCATGCTTCTCCCATATTTCAGACAGTTTCATGCTCCTCATATTTTTCACATCTTTTGAAGCTCTTCATATTTTTCATACCTTTTCATGCTCTTCATGTTTTTGAACACCACATCATGCTCCTCCTATTTTACAGACCGTTTCATTCTCCTCATGTCTTTCACACATTTTGAAGCTCTTCCTTTTTTTCACAACTTTTCAGGCTCTTCATTTTTTTCAACACTGTTTCATGCTCCTCCGATTTTTCAGATTGTTTCAGGCTCTTCATATTTTTGAAACCTCTAGAGGCTCTTCATATTTTTCATACCTTTTCAGGCTCTTCATGTTTTACAACACCTCAACATGCTCCTCCTATTTTTCATTCTGTTTCATGCTCCTCATATTTTTGACACCTTTTGAAGCTCTTCATATTTTTCACACCTTTTCAGGCTCTTCATGTTTTTCAACACCGCTTCATGTTCTCCCTAAATTTCAGGCTGTTTCATGTCTCATATTTTTCACACCTTTTGAAGCTCTTCATATTTTTCACACTTTTTCAGGCTCTTCATGTTTTTCAACCCCGCTTCTTGCTTCTCCTATTTTTCAGGCCGTTTCATGCTCCTTATATTTTTGACACCTTTTGAAGCTCTTCATATTTTTCACACCTTTTCAGGCTCTTCATGTTTTTCAACACCGCTTCATGCTCCTCCTATTTTTCAGACCGTTTCATGCTCCTTATATATTTCACAACTTTTGAATCTCTTCATATTTTTCACAACTTTTCAGGCTCTTCATGTTTTTGAACACCGTTTCATGCTCCTCCTATTTTTCAGACCGCTTCATGCTCCTCATATTTTTGACACCTTTTGAAGCTCTTCATATTTTTAACACCTTTTGAAGCTCTTCATTTTTTTTACACATTATGAAGGTCTTCATATTTTTCACACCTTTTCAGGCTCTTCATGTTTTTGAACACCGTTTCATGCTCCTCCTATTTTTCAGACCGTTTCATGCTCCTCATATATTTGACAACTTTTGATGCTCTTCATAGTTTTCACACCTTTTCAGGCTTTTCATGTTTTTGAACACCGCTTAATGCTCCTCCTATTTTTCAGACAGTTTCATGCTCCTCATATTTTTGACACCTTTTGTAGCTCTTCATATATTTCACACATTTTCAGGCTCTTCATGTTTTTTTACACCGTTTCATGCTTCTCCTATTTTTCAGACCGTTTAATGCTCATTTTTTGACACCTTTTGAAGCTCTTCATATTTTTCACACCTTTTGAAGCTGTTCATATTTTTCACACCTTTTCAGGCCCTTCATGTTTTTCAACACCACTTCTTGCTCCTCCTATTTTTCAGTCCGTGTCATGCACATCTCATTTTTGACACCTTTTGAAGCTCTTCATATTTTTCACACCTTTTGAAGGTCTTCTTATTTTTCACACGTTTTCAGGCTCTTCATGTTTTTCAACACCGTTTCATGCTCCTCCTATTTTTCAGACCGTTTCATGCTCCTCATATTTTTGACACCTTTTGAAGCTCTTCATATATTTCACACCTTTTCAGGCTCTTCATGTTTTTCAACAACTCTTCATGCTCCTACTATTTTTCAGTCCGTTTCATGCACATCTCATTTTTGACACCTTTTGTAGCTCTTCATATTTTTCACACCTTTTGCAGCTCTTCATATTTTTCACACCTTTTAGGCTCTTCATGTTTTTGAACACCTCTTCATGCTCCTCCTATTTTTCAGACCGTTTCATGCTCTTCTTATTTTTGACACCTTTTGAAGCACTTCATATTGTTCAAACCTTTTCAAACTCTTCATGTTTTTCAACACCGCTTCATGCTTCTCCTATTTTTCAGACCGATTCATGCCCATCTCATTTTTGACAACTTTTGAAGCTCTTCTTACATTTCACACCTTTTGAAGCTCTTCATATATTTCACACCTTTTCACGCTCTTCATGTTTTTGAACACCACTTCATGCAACTCCTATATTTCAGACCGTTTCATGCTTGTCTCATTTTTGACAGCTTTTGAAGCTCTTCTTACTTTTCACAACTTTTGAAACTCTTCCTATACTTCACACCTTTTCAGGCTCTTCATGATTTTGAACACCACTTCATGCACCTCCTATATTTCTGAACGTTTCATGCTCCTCATGTTTTTGACACTTTTGAAGCTCTTCATATTTTTAACACCTTTTCAGGCTCTTCATGTTTTTCAACACTGCTTCATGCTCCTCCTGTTTTTCAGACCGTTTCATCCTCCTCGTATTTTTGACACCTTTTGAAGCTCTTCATGTATTTCACACCTTTTCAGGCTCTTCATTTTTTTCAACACCGCTTCATGCTTCTACTATTTTTCAGACCGTTTCATGCTCATCTCATTTTTGACACCTTTTGAAGCTCTTAACATTTTTCACACCTTTTGAAGCTCATCATATTTTTCACACTTTTTCAGGCTATTCATATTTTTCAACATCGCTTCATGCTCCTCCTATTTTTCAGACGTTTTCATGCTCCTCATATTTTTGACACCTTTTGGAGCTCTTCATATTTTTCACACCTTTTCAGGCTCTTCATGTTTTTGAACACCGTTTCATGCTCCTCCTATTTTTCAGACAGTGTCATGCTCATCTCATTTTTGACACCTTTTGAAGCTCTTCATATTTTTCACATCTTTTGATGCTGCCAGTTTTATTTAAGACTTTACATATCTGAATAATCAGTTAAAAAGCAAATGTTCATTTTTAGAGTTGCACAAAATGAAAATAATAGGGAAATTGATGGCTGGCTTATGATGTGGGGCCAATTTCCATAAGTTAAATAAAAAATCCAAGTTTTAGAAACTGGGGCTCTAAAAATAGCACTTGTAATTAATACTGTTCTTCAGATTCATAGTTTAAGGAAGTCACTACATTTTATTTCTTGATGTTATAGATTTAACAACATATTGGTAGCAACATGTAACTTCTCACATGGATTAGACATCAAGAGACCAGTTTATGTATATAAACTTAAACACTGAAAATGAATATATTCAGCTATTATGGAACTTATAGCAAATACAAACTTGTTAACAACTTTCCAAAAGGCACAAAAGACAGTGTTAATAAAGAGTGGTCTTTTGCATCATTTTCAAAAATTCTTCCTTGTTTATTTCTCCATCCCCATCATGATCAGCCTCATCAAGCATTTCCTGAAGTTCATCATCTGTTAAATTTTCCCCTAGCTCCTTAGCAACCCTCTTGATATTGTTCAATGATATACTTCCTGTATCATCATCATCAAATAGTTTGAAAGCCTTCAATATTTCTTCTTTTTCATCCTTTTCACTCATTTTTACACTCATTATGGCAAAAAATTCTTCAAAATTAATGGTGCCAATTCCTTCTTTGTCAGTTTCAGCTATCATCTTTTTAATTTCTTCTTTCTTTGGCTCAAATCCTAAGGCCCACATTGCAATCATGTCTCCAACTGGCGTCCCCGGCCGGGACCTCCCAGCTTTACCCGCCAGCCTGAAGCTCTTCATATTTTTGACACGTTTTCAGGCTTTTCATGTTTTTCAACACCGTTTCATGAGCCTCCTATTTTTCAGACCGTTTCATGCTCCTCATATTTTTGACACCTTTTGAAGCTCTTCATATATTTCACACTTTTTCAGGCTCTTCATGTTTTTCAACAACACTTCTTGTTCCTCCTACTTTACAGACCGTTTCATGCTTCTCATAATTTTGACACCTTTTGAATCTCTACATATATTTCACATCTTTTCATGCTCTTCATATTTTTAAAAACCATTTCATGCTCATCCTATTTTTCAGAGAGTTTCATGCTCCTCATATTTATGACACATTTTGAAGCTCTTCATATTTTTCAAACCTTTTCAGGCTCTTTATGATTTTCAACACCACTTCATGCTCCTCCTATTTTTCAGATCGTTACATGCTCCTCATATTTTTGACACCTTTTCAAGCTCTTCATTTTTTTCACACCTTTTCAGGCTCTTCATGTTTTTGAGCCCAGCTTCATGCTCCTCCTATTTTTCAGACAGTTTCATGCTCCTCAAGTATTTCACACCCTTTGAAGCTCTTCATATTTTTCACACCTTTTCAGGCTCTTCATGTTTTTCAACACTGGTTCATGATGCTCCTATTTTTCAGACCATTTGATGCTCCTCATATTTTTCACACCTTTTTAAGCTCTTTATATTTTTCACACCTTTCAGGCTCTTCAGGTTTTTGAACACCGTTTCATGCTCCTCCTATTTTTCAGACCGTTTCATGCTCGTCTCATTTTTGACACCTTTTGAAGCTGTTAATATTTTTCACAACTTTTCAGGCTCTTCATGTTTTTGAACACCACTTCATGCTCCTCCTATTTTTCAGACCGTTTCATGCTCCTCATATTTTTGACACCTTTTGAAGCTCTTCATTTTTTTTCACACCTTTTCAAGCTCTTCATGTTTTCAACACCGCTTCATGCTCCTCCTATTTTTCAAACCGTTTCATGCTCCTCATATTTTTGACACATTTTGAAGCTCTTCATATTTTTCACACCTTTTCAGGCTATTCCTGTTTTTGACAACCGCTTCATGCTCCTCCTATTTTTAGACCGTTTCATGCTCCTCATATTTTTGACCCCTTTTGACGCTCTTCGTATTTTTCACACATTTTCAGGCTCTTCATGTTTTTCAACACAGTTTCATGCTCCTCCTATTTTTCAGACCGTTTCATTCTCCTCATATTTTTCACACCTTTTGCAGCTCTTCATATTTTTTCACACCTTTTCAGTCTCTTCCTGTTTTTGATGACCGCTTCATGCTCCTCATATTTTTCAGACCTTTTCATGCTCCTCATATTTTTCACACCTTTTGAAGCTCTTCATATATTTCACACTTTTTCAGGCTCTTCATGTTTTTCAACAACACTTCTTGTTCCTCCTACTTTACAGACCGTTTCATGCTTCTCATAATTTTGACACCTTTTGAATCTCTACATATTTTTCACATCTTTTCATGCTCTTCATCTTTTTAAAAACCATTTCATGCTCATCCTATTTTTCAGACAGTTTCATGCTCCTCATATTTTTGACACCTTTTGAAGCTCTTCATGTTTTTCACACCTTTTCAGGCTCTTCATGTTTTACAACACCGCATCATGCTCCTCCATTTTTTCATTCTGTTTCATGCTCCTCATTTTTTGACACCTTTTGAAGCTCTTCATATTTTTCACACCATTTCAGGCTTTTCATGTTTTTCAACACCGCTTCATGTTCCCCCTAAATTTCAGGCTGTTTCATGCTCCTCATATTTTTGACACCTTTTGAAGCTCTTCATATTTTTCTCAAATTTTCAGGCTCTTCATTATTCTGAACACCGCTTCTTGCTCCTCCTATATTTTAGACCGTTTCATGCTCCTCATATTTTTCACACCTTTTGAAGCTCTTCATATTTTTCACACCTTTTCAGGCTCTTCATGTTGTTGAACACCGCTTATTGCTCCTCCTATTTTTCAAACCATTCCATGCTCCTCATATTTTTCACACCTTTTGAAGCTCTTCATATTTTTCACACCTTTACCGGCTCTTCATGTTATTGAACACCGTTTCATGCTCCTCCTATTTTTCAGACCGTTTCATGCTCCTCATATTTTTGACACCTCTAGACGCTCTTCATATTTTTCCCACCTTTTCAGGCACTTCGGGTTTTTGAACTCCGCGTCATGCTCCTCCTATTTTTCAGACCGTTTCATGGTCCTCATATTTTTGACACCTTTTCAAGCTCTTCATATTTTTCACACCTTTTCAGGCTCTTCATGTTTTTGAACACCGTTTCATGCTCCTCATATTTTTGACACCTTTTGAAGCTCTTCATATTTTTCACACCTTTTGATGCTGCCAGTTTTATTTAAGACTTTACATATCTGAATAATTAGTTAAAAAGAAAATGTTCATTTTTAGAGTTGCACAAAAGGAAAATAATAGGGAAAGTGATAGCTGGCTTACGATGTGGGGCCAATTTCCATAAATTAGATAAAAAATCTAAGTTTTAGAACCTGGGGCTCTAAAAATAGCACTTGTAATTAGTACTGTTCTTCAGATACATAGTTTAAGGAAGTCACTACATTTTATTTCTTGATGTTATAGATTTAACAACATATTGGTAGCAACATGTAACTTCTCACATGGATTAGACATCAAGAGACCAGTTTATGTATCTAAACTTAAACACTGAAAATGAATATATTCAGCTATTATGGAACTTAGAGCAAATACAAACTTGTTAACAACTTTCCAAAAGGCACAAAAGACAGTGTTAATAAAGAGTGGTCTTTTGCATCATTTTCAAAAATTCTTCCTTGTTTATTTCTCCATCCCCATCATGATCAGCCTCATCAAGCATTTCCTGAAGTTCATCATCTGTTAAATTTTCCCCTAGCTCCTTAGCAACCCTCTTGATATTGTTCAATGATATACTTCCTGTATCATCATCATCAAATAGTTTGAAAGCCTTCAATATTTCTTCTTTTTCATCCTTTTCACTCATTTTTACACTCATTATGGCAAAAAATTCTTCAAAATAAATGGTGCCAATTCCTTCTTTGTCAGTTTCAGCTATCATCTTTTTAATTTCTTCTTTCTTTGGCTCAAATACTAAGGCCCACATTGCAATCATGTCTCCAACCGGCGCCCCCGGCCGGTACCTCCTAGCTTTACCCGCCAGCCTGAAGCTCTTCATATTTTTGACACGTTTTCAGGCTTTTCATGTTTTTCAACACCGTTTCATGAGCCTCCTATTTTTCAGACCGTTTCATGCTCCTCATATTTTTGACACCTTTTGAAGCTCTTCATAATTTTCACACCTTTTCAGGCTCTTCATGTTTTTCACACGTTTTCAGGCTCTTCTTGTTTTTGAACACCATTTCATGCTCCTCCTATTATTCAGACCGTTTCATGCTCCTCATATTTTTGACACCTTTTGAAGCTCTTCATAATTTTCACACCATTTCATGTTTCATGTTTTTGAGCCCAGCTTCATGCTCCTCCTATATTTCAGACCTTTTCATGCTCCTCATGAATTTCACACCCTTTGAAGCTCTTCATATTTTTCACACCTTTTCAGGCTCTTCATGTTTCTCAACACCACTTCATACTCCTCCTATTTTTCAGACTGTTTCATGCTCCTCATGTTTTTGACACCTTTTGAAGCTCTTCATATTTTTCACACCTTTTCAGACTCTTCATGTTTTAAACACCGATTCATGCTCCTCCTATTCTTCAGACTGTTTCATGCTCCTCATATTTTTGACACCTTTTGAAGCTCTTCATATTTTTCACACCTTTTCAGGCTCTTCATGTTTTGGAACATCGCTTCATGCTCCTCATATTTTTCCGACCGTTTCATGCTCCTCATATTTTTTACACCTTTTGAAGCTCTTCATATTTTTGACACCTTTTCAGGCTCTTTATGTTTTTGAACACCGTTTCATGCTCCTCATATTTTTC
This sequence comes from Dama dama, assembly GCF_033118175.1. Lineage (NCBI taxonomy): Eukaryota > Metazoa > Chordata > Mammalia > Artiodactyla > Cervidae > Dama > Dama dama. The sequence continues at coordinate 5,064,717 of NW_026870895.1, forward strand.
AGACCGTTTCATGCTCCTCATATTTTTGACACCTTTTGAAGCTCTTCATATATTTCACAACTTTTCAGGCTCTTCATGTTTTTCAACACCACTTCATGCTCCTCCTATTTTGTAGACCGTTTCATGCTCTTCTCATTTTTGACACCTTTCAAAGCTCTTTATATTTCTCACAGCTTTTGAAGCTCTTTATATTTTTCACACGTTTTCAGGCTCTTTATGTTTTTCAACACCGCTTCATGCTCCTCCTATTTTTCAGACCGTTTCATGCTCCTCATATTTTTGACACGTTTTGAGGCTCTTCATATTTTTCACACCTTTTTAGGCTCTTCATGTTTTTCAACACAGGTTCATGCTCCTCCTATTTTTCAGACCGTTTCATGCTCCTCATATTTTTCACACCTTTTGAAGCTCTTCATATTTTTCACACCATTTCAGGCTCTTCATGGTTTTCAACACCGCTTCATGCTCCTCCTATATTTCAGACCGTTTCAGGCTCCTCATATTTTTGACACGTTTTGAGACTCTTCATACATTACACACCTTTTCAGGCTCTTCATGTTTTTCAACACCGCTTCATGCTCCTCCTATTTTTCAGACCGTTTCATGCTCATCTCATTTTTGACACCTTTTGAAGCTCTTCATATTTTTCACACATATTCAGGCTCTTCATGTTTTTCAACATCGCTTCATGCTCCTCCTATTTTTCAGACCGTTTAATGCTCCTCATGTATTTCACTTCTTTTCAAGCTCCTCATATTTTTCACACTTTTTCAGGTTCTTCATGTTTTTGAACACCGCTTCATGCTCCTCCTATTTTTCAGACCGTTTAATGCTCCTCATATTTTTCACACCTCTTGAAGCTCTTCATATTTTTCACCCCTTTTTAGGCTCTTCATGTTTTTCAACACCGCTTCATGCTCCTCCTATTTTTCAGACCGTTTAATGCTCCTCATGTATTTCACTTCTTTTCAAGCTCCTCATATTTTTCACACGTTTTCAGTCACTTCATGTTTTTCAACACCGCTTCATGCTCCTCCTATTTTTCAGACCGTTTAATGCTTCTCATATTTTTCACACCTTTTCAAGCTCTTTATGTTTTTCAACACCACTTCATGCTCCTCCTATTTTTCACACCGTTTAATGCTTCTCATATTTTTCACACCTTTTCAAGCTCTTTATGTTTTTCAACACCACTTCATGCTCCTCCTATTTTTCAGACCCTTTCATGCTCCTCATATTTTTCACACCTTTTGAAGCTCTTCATGGATTTCACACCTGTTCAGCCTCTTCATGTTTTTGAACACCATTTCATGCTCCTCCTATTTTTCAGACAGTGTCATGCTCATCTCATTTTTGACACCTTTTGAAGCTCTTCATATTTTTCACACATATTCAGGCTCTTCATGTTTTTCAACACCGCTTCATGCTCCTCCTATTTTTCAGACCGTTTAATGCTCCTCATGTATTTCACTTCTTTTCAAGCTCCTCATATTTTTCACACTTTTTCAGGCTCTTCATGTTTTTGAAAACCGCTTCATGCTCCTCCTATTTTTCAGACCGTTTAATGCTCCTCATATTTTTCACACCTCTTGAAGCTCTTCATATTTTTCACCCCTTTTCAGGCTCTTCATGTTTTTCAACACCGCTTCATGCTCCTCCTATTTTTCAGACCGTTTCATGCTCCTCATATTTTTCACACCTTTTGAAGCTCTTCATGGATTTTACACCTTTTCAAGCTCTTCATGGATTTCACACCTTTTCAGGCTCCTCATGTTTTTGAACACCATTTCATGCTCCTCCTATTTTTCAGACAGTGTCATGCTCATCTCATTTTTGACACCTTTTGAAGCTCTTCATATTTTTCACACCTTTTGATGCTGCCAGTTTTATTTAAGACTTTACATATCTGAATAATCATTTAAAATCAAATGTTCATTTTTAGAATTGCACAAAAGTAAAATAATAGGGAAAGTGATGGCTGGCTTATGATGTGGGGCCAATTTCCATAAGTTAAATAAAAAAATCTAAGTTTTAGAACGTGGGTCTCAAAAAATAGCACTTGTAATTAATACTGTTCTTCAGATTCATAGTTTAAGGAAGTCACTACATTTTATTTCTTGATGTTATAGATTTAACAACATATTGGTAGCAACATGTAACTTCTCCCATGGATTAGACATCAAGAGACCAGTTTATGTATATAAACTTAAACACTGAAAATGAATATATTCAGCTATTATGGAACTTATAGCAAATACAAACTTGTTAACAACTTTCCAAAAGGCACAAAAGACAGTGTTAATAAAGAGTGGTCTTTTGCATCATTTTCAAAAATTCTTCCTTGTTTATTTCTCCATCCCCATCATGATCAGCCTCATCAAGCATTTCTTGAAGTTCATCATCTGTTAAATTTTCCCCTAGCTCCTTAGCAACCCTCTTGATATTGTTCAATGATATACTTCCTGTATCATCATCATCAAATAGTTTGAAAGCCTTCAATATTTCTTCTTTTTCATCCTTTTCACTCATTTTTAATCTCATTATGGCAAAAAATTCTTCAAAATTAATGGTGCCAATTCCTTCTTTGTCAGTTTCAGCTATCATCTTTTTAATTTCTTCTTTCTTTGGCTCAAATCCTAAGGCCCACATTGCAATCATGTCTCCAACCGGCGCCCCCGGCCGGTACCTCCCAGCTTTACCCGCCAGCCTGAAGCTCTTCATATTTTTGACACGTTTTCAGGCTTTTCATGTTTTTCAACACCGTTTCATGAGCCTCCTATTTTTCAGACCGTTTCATTTTCCTCATATTTTGACACTTTTGAAGCTCTTCATAATTTTCACACCTTTTCAGGCTATTCATGTTTTTCAAAAACTCTTCATGCTCCTCCTATTTTTCAGACCGTTTCATGCTCCTCATGTATTTCACACCGTTTGAAGCTCTTCATATTTTTGAAACCTTTTGAAGCTCTTCATATTTTTCACACCTTTTCAGGCTCTTCATGCTTTTGAACACCGTTTCATGCTACTCCTATTTTTCAGACCGTTTCATGCTCCTCATTTTTTGACACCTTTTGAAGCTCTTCATATTTTTCACACGTTTTGAAACTCTTCATATTATTGACACCTTTTCAGGCTCTTCATGTTTTTCAACACCGCTTCATGAAGCTCCTATTTTTCAGACCATTTGATGCTCCTCATATTTTTCACACCTTTTGAAGCTCTTTATATTTTTCACACCTTTCAGGCTCTTCAGGTTTTTGAACACCGTTTCATGCTCCTCCTATTTTTCAGACTGTTTCATGCTCGTCTCATTTTTGACACCTTTTGAAGCTGTTAATATTTTCCACAACTTTTCAGGCTCTTCATGTTTTTGAATACCACTTCATGCTCCTCCTATTTTTCAGACCGTTTCATGCTCCTCATATTTTTGACACCTTTTGAAGCTCTTCATTTTCTTTCACACCTTTTCAAGCTCTTCATGTTTTCAACACCGCTTCATGCTCCTCCTATTTTTCAGAACGTTTAATGCTCCTCATGTATTTCACTTCTTTTCAAGCTCCTCATAATTTTCACACTTTTTCAGGCTCTTCATGTTTTTCAACACCACTTCATTCTCCTCCTATTTTTCAGACCGTTTAATGCTCCTCATATTTTTCACACCTCTTGAAGCTCTTCATATTTTTCACCCCTTTTCAGGCTCTTCATGTTTTTCAACACTACTTCATGCTCCTCCTATTTTTCAGACCGTTTCATGCTCCTCATATTTTTGACACCTTTTGAAGCTCTTAATATTTTTCACACGTTTTCAGTCTCTTCATGTTTTTCAACACCGCTTCATGCTCCTCCTATTTTTCAGACCGTTTCATGCTCCTCATATTTTTCACACCTTTTGAAGCTCTTCATGGATTTCACACCTTTTCAGGCTCCTCATGTTTTTGAACACCATTTCATGCTCCTCCTATTTTTCAGACAGTGTCATGCTCATCTCATTTTTGACACCTTTTGAAGCTCTTCATATTTTTCACACCTTTTGATGCTGCCAGTTTTATTTAAGACTTTACATATCTGAATAATCATTTAAAATCAAATGTTCATTTTTAGAATTGCACAAAAGGAAAATAATAGGGAAAGTGATGGCTGGCTTATGATGTGGGGCCAATTTCCATAAGTTAAATAAAAAAAATCTAAGTTTTAGAACGTGGGTCTCAAAAAATAGCACTTGTAATTAATACTGTTCTTCAGATTCATAGTTTAAGGAAGTCACTACATTTTATTTCTTGATGTTATAGATTTAACAGCATATTGGTAGCAACATGTAACTTCTCCCATGGATTAGACATCAAGAGACCAGTTTATGTATATAAACTTAAACACTGAAAATGAATATATTCAGCTATTATGGAACTTATAGCAAATACAAACTTGTTAACAACTTTCCAAAAGGCACAAAAGACAGTGTTAATAAAGAGTGGTCTTTTGCATCATTTTCAAAAATTCTTCCTTGTTTATTTCTCCATCCCCATCATGATCAGCCTCATCAAGCATTTCTTGAAGTTCATCATCTGTTAAATTTTCCCCTAGCTCCTTAGCAACCCTCTTGATATTGTTCAGTGATATGCTTCCTGTATCATCATCATCAAATAGTTTGAAAGCCTTCAATATTTCTTCTTTTTCATCCTTTTCACTCATTTTTACACTCATTATGGCAAAAAATTCTTCAAAATTAATGGTGCCAATTCCTTCTTTGTCAGTTTCAGCTATCATCTTTTTAATTTCTTCTTTCTTTGGCTCAAATCCTAAGGCCCACATTGCAATCATGTCTCCAACCGGCGCCCCCGGCCGGTACCTCCCATCTTTACCCGCCAGCCTGAAGCTCTTCATATTTTTGACACGTTTTCAGGCTTTTCATGTTTTTCAACACCGTTTCATGAGCCTCCTATTTTTCAGACCGTTTCATTTTCCTCATATTTTGACACTTTTGAAGCTCTTCATAATTTTCACACCTTTTCAGGCTATTCATGTTTTTCAAAAACTCTTCATGCTCCTCCTATTTTTCAGACCGTTTCATGCTCCTCATGTATTTCACACCGTTTGAAGCTCTTCATATTTTTGAAACCTTTTGAAGCTCTTCATATTTTTCACACCTTTTCAGGCTCTTCATGCTTTTGAACACCGTTTCATGCTACTCCTATTTTTCAGACCGTTACATGCTCCTAATGTATTTCACACCTTTTAAAGCTCTTCATATTTTTCACACCTTTTCAGGCTCTTCATGTCTTTGAACACCGTTTCTTGCTCCTCCTATTTTTCAGAACGTTTCATACTCCTCATATTTTTGACACCTTTTGAAGTTCTTCATATTTTTCACACCTTTTAGTCTCTTCAAGTTTATGAACACCATTTCATGCTCCTTCAATTTTTCAGACCGTTTCGTGCTCTTAATATTTTTGACACCTTTTTAAGATCTTCATATTTTTCACACCTTTTCAGGCACTTCATGTTTTTGAACACCACTTCATGCTCCTCATATTTTTGACACCTTTTGAACCTCTTCATATATTTCACACCTTTTCAGGCTCTTCATGTTTTTCAACACCGCTTCATGCTCCTCATATTTTTGACACCTTTTGAAGCTCTTCATATAATTCACACCTTTTCAGGGTCTTCATGTTTTTGAGCACCGTTTCATGCTCCTCCTATATTTCAGATCATTTCATGCTCTGCATATTTTTGACAACTTTTGAAGCTCTTCATATTATTCATACCTTTTTAGGCTCTTCATGTTTTTCAACACCGCTTCATGCTCCTCTTATTTTTGAGACCGTTTCATGATCCTCATATTTTTCACACCTTTTGAAGCTGTTCATATTTTTAACACCTTTTCAGTCTGTTCATGCTTTTCTACACCACTTCATGCTCCTCCTAAATTTCAGACCGTTTCATGCTCTTCATATATTTGACAAATTTTGAAGCTCTTCATTTTTTTCACACCTTTTCAGGCTCTTCATGTTTTTCAACACCGCTTCATGCTCCTCATATATTTCAGATCATTTCATGCTCCTCATATTTTTGACACCTTTTGAAGCTCTTCATATTTTTCACACCTTTTCAGGCTCTTCATGTTTTTGAACACCCTTTCACGCTCCTCCTATTTTTCCGACCGTTTCATGCTCATCATATTTTTCACACATTTTTAAGCTCTTCATATTTTTCACACCTTTTCAGGCTGCTCGTGATTTTGAACACCGTTTCATGCTCCCTTATATTTCAGACCGTATCATGCTCCTCATATTTTTGACACCTTTTGAAGCTCTTCATATTTTTCACACCTTTTCAGGCTCTCCATGTTTTTCAACACCGCTTCATGCTCCTCCTATTTTTCAGACCGTTTCATGCTCCTCATTTTTTGACACCTTTTGAAGCTCTTCATATTTTTCACACGTTTTGAAACTCTTCATATTATTGACACCTTTTCAGGCTCTTCATGTTTTTCAACACCGCTTCATGATGCTCCTATTTTTCAGACCATTTGATGCTCCTCATATTTTTGACACCTTTTGAAGCTCTTTATATTTTTCACACCTTTCAGGCTCTTCAGGTTTTTGAACACCGTTTCATGCTCCTCCTATTTTTCAGACTGTTTCATGCTCGTCTCATTTTTGACACCTTTTGAAGCTGTTAATATTTTCCACAACTTTTCAGGCTCTTCATGTTTTTGAATACCACTTCATGCTCCTCCTATTTTTCAGACCGTTTCATGCTCCTCATATTTTTGACACCTTTTGAAGCTCTTCATTTTTCTTTCACACCTTTTCAAGCTCTTCATGTTTTCAACACCGCTTCATGCTCCTCCTATTTTTCAAACCGTTTCATGCTCCTCATATTTTTGACACATTTTGAAGCTCTTCATATTTTTCACACCTTTTCAGGCTATTCCTGTTTTTGACAACCGCTTCATGCTCCTCCTATTTTTAGACCGTTTCATGCTCCTGAAATTTTTGACCCCTTTTGACGCTCTTCGTATTTTTCACACATTTTCAGGCTCTTCATGTTTTTCAACACAGTTTCATGCTCCTCCTATTTTTCAGACCGTTTCATTCTCCTCATATTTTTCACACCTTTTGCAGCTCTTCATATTTTTCACACCTTTACAGTCTCTTCCTGTTTTTGATGACCGCTTCATGCTCCTCATATTTTTCAGACCTTTTCATGCTCCTCATATTTTTCACACCTTTTGAAGCTCTTCATATATTTCACACTTTTTCAGGCTCTTCATGTTTTTCAACAACACTTCTTGTTCCTCCTACTTTACAGACCGTTTCATGCTTCTCATAATTTTGACACCTTTTGAATCTCTACATATTTTTCACATCTTTTCATGCTCTTCATCTTTTTAAAAACCATTTCATGCTCATCCTATTTTTCAGATCGTTACATGCTCGTCATATTTATGACACATTTTGAAGCTCTTCATATTTTTCACACCTTTTCAGGCTCTTTATGATTTTCAACACCACTTCATGCTCCTCCTATTTTTCAGACCGCTTCATGCTCCTCATATTTTTGACACCTTTAGAAGCTGTTCATATTTTTCACACCTTTTTAGGTTCTTCATCTTTTTCAACACTGCTTCATGCTCCTCCTACTTTTCAGACCGTTTCATGCTCCTCATATTTTGACACCTTTAGAAGCTGTTCATATTTTTCACATTTTTTCATGCTCTTCATGTTTTTCAACACCGTTTCATGCTCCTCCTTTTTTTCAGACCGTTTCATGCTCCTCATATTTTTCACACCTTTTGAAGCTCTTCATATTTTTCATACCTTTTCAGGCACTTCCTGTTTTTGACGACCGCTTCATGCTCCTCATATTTTTCAGACCTTTTCATGCTCCTCATATTTTTCACACCTTTTGAAGCTCTTCATATATTTCACACTTTTTCAGGCTCTTCATGTTTTTCAACACAGTTTCATGCTCCTCCTATTTTTCAGACCGTTTCATTCTCCTCATATTTTTCACACCTTTTGCAGCTCTTCATATTTTTCACACCTTTACAGTCTCTTCCTGTTTTTGATGACCGCTTCATGCTCCTCATATTTTTCAGACCTTTTCATGCTCCTCATATTTTTCACACCTTTTGAAGCTCTTCATATATTTCACACTTTTTCAGGCTCTTCATGTTTTTCAACAACACTTCTTGTTCCTCCTACTTTACAGACCGTTTCATGCTTCTCATAATTTTGACACCTTTTGAATCTCTACATATTTTTCACATCTTTTCATGCTCTTCATCTTTTTAAAAACCATTTCATGCTCATCCTATTTTTCAGATCGTTACATGCTCGTCATATTTATGACACATTTTGAAGCTCTTCATATTTTTCACACCTTTTCAGGCTCTTTATGATTTTCAACACCACTTCATGCTCCTCCTATTTTTCAGACCGCTTCATGCTCCTCATATTTTTGACACCTTTAGAAGCTGTTCATATTTTTCACACCTTTTTAGGTTCTTCATCTTTTTCAACACTGCTTCATGCTCCTCCTACTTTTCAGACCGTTTCATGCTCCTCATATTTTGACACCTTTAGAAGCTGTTCATATTTTTCACATTTTTTCATGCTCTTCATGTTTTTCAACACCGTTTCATGCTCCTCCTTTTTTTCAGACCGTTTCATGCTCCTCATATTTTTCACACCTTTTGAAGCTCTTCATATTTTTCATACCTTTTCAGGCACTTCCTGTTTTTGATGACCGCTTCATGCTCCTCATATTTTTCAGACCGTTTCATGCTCATATTTTTCACACTTTTTGAAGCTCTTCATTGTTTCACACCTTTTGAAGCTCTTCATATTTTTCATACGTTTTCAGGCTCTTCATGTTTTTCAACATCACTTCATGCTCCTCCTATTTTTCAGACCGTTTCATGCTCCTCATATTTTTGACACCTTTTGAAGCTCTCCATATTTTTCACGCCTTTTTAGGTTCTTCATCTTTTTCAACACTGCTTCATGCTCCTCCTACTTTTCAGACCGTTTCATGCTCCTCATATTTTTGACACCTTTTGAAGCTCTTCATATTTTTCACAGCTTTTCAGGCTCTTCATGTTTTTCAACACCGTTTCATGCTCCTCCTATTTTTCAGACCGTTTCATGCTCCTCATATTTTGACACCTTTAGAAGCTGTTCATATTTTTCACATTTTTTCATGCTCTTCATGTTTTTCAACACCGTTTCATGCTCCTCCTTTTTTTCAGACCGTTTCATGCTCCTCATATTTTTGACACCTCTAGAGGCTCTTCGTATTTTTCACACCTTTTCAGGCTCTTCATGTTTTTGAACACCGCATCATGCTCCTCCATTTTTTCATTCTGTTTCATGCTCCTCATATTTTTGACACCTTTTGAAGCTCTTCATATTTTTCACACCATTTCAGGCTCTTCATGTTTTTGAACACCGTTTCATGCTCCTCCTATTTTTCAGACCGCTTCATGCTCCTCATATTTTTGACACCTTTTGAAGCTCTTCATATTTTTTACACCTTTTGAAGGTCTTCATATATTTCACACCTTTTCAGGCTCTTCATGTTTTTCAATAGCACCTCATGCTCCTCCTATTTTTCAAACCATTTCATGCTCATCTAATTTTTGACACCTTTTGAAGCTCTTCATATTTTTTACACCTTTTGAAGCTCTTCATATTTTTTACACATTTTGAACGTCTTTATATTTTTCACACCTTTTCAGGCTCTTCATGCTTTTGAACACCGTTTCATGCTCCTCCTATTTTTCAGACCGTTTCATGCTCCTCATATATTTGACAACTTTTGATGCTCTTCATAGTTTTCACACCTTTTCAGGCTTTTCATGTTTTTGAACACCGCTTAATGCTCCTCCTATTTTTCAGACAGTTTCATGCTCCTCATATTTTTGACACCTTTTGAAGCTCTTCATATATTTCACACCTTTTCAGGCTCTTCATGTTTTTTTTAACACCGTTTCATGCTTCTCCTATTTTTCAGACCGTTTAATGCTCCTCATTTTTTGACACCTTTTGAAGCTCTTCATATTTTTCACACATTTTGAAGCTGTTCATATTTTTCACACCTTTTCAGGCCCTTCATGTTTTTCAACACCACTTCATGCTCCTCCTATTTTTCAGTCCGTTTCAAGCACATCTCATTTTTGACACCTTTTGAAGCTCTTCATATTTTTCACACCTTTTGAAGCTCTTCATATTTTTCACACGTTTTCAGGCTCTTCATGTTTTTCAACACCGTTTCATGCTCCTCCTATTTTTCAGACCGTTTCATGCTCCTCATATTTTTGACACCTTTTGAAGCTCTTCATATATTTCACACCTTTTCAGGCTCTTCATGTTTTTCAACAACTCTTCATGCTCCTACTATTTTTCAGTCCGTTTCATGCACATCTCATTTTTGACACCTTTTGTAGCTCTTCATATTTTTCAAACCTTTTGCAGCTCTTCATATTTTTCACACCTTTTAGGCTCTTCATGATTTTGAACACCTCTTCATGCTCCTCCTATTTTTCAGAACGTTTCATGCTCTTCTTATTTTTGACACCTTTTGAAGCACTTCATATTGTTCAACCTTTTCAAACTCTTCATGTTTTTCAACACCGCTTCATGCTTCTCCTATTTTTCAGACCGATTCATGCCCATCTCATTTTTGACAACTTTTGAAGCTCTTCTTACATTTCACACCTTTTGAAGCTCTTCATATATTTCACACCTTTTCACGCTCTTCATGTTTTTGAACACCACTTCATGCAACTCCTATATTTCAGACCGTTTCATGCTTATCTCATTTTTGACACCTTTTGAAGCTCTTCTTACTTTTCACAACTTTTGAAACTCTTCCTATACTTCACACCTTTTCAGGCTCTTCATGATTTTGAACACCACTTCATGCACCTCCTATATTTCTGAACGTTTCATGCTCCTCATGTTTTTGACACTTTTGAAGCTCTTCATATTTTTAACACCTTTTCAGGCTCTTCATGTTTTTCAACACTGCTTCATGCTCCTCCTGTTTTTCAGACCGTTTCATCCTCCTCGTATTTTTGACACCTTTTGAAGCTCTTCATGTATTTCACACCTTTTCAGGCTCTTCATTTTTTTCAACACCGCTTCATGCTTCTACTATTTTTCAGACCGTTTCATGCTCATCTCATTTTTGACACCTTTTGAAGCTCTTAATATTTTTCACACCTTTTGAAGCTTATCATATTTTTCACACTTTTTCAGGCTATTCATATTTTTCAACATCGCTTCATGCTCCTCCTATTTTTCAGACGTTTTCATGCTCCTCATATTTTTGACACCTTTTGGAGCTCTTCATATTTTTCACACCTTTTCAGGCTCTTCATGTTTTTGAACACCGTTTCATGCTCCTCCTATTTTTCAGACAGTGTCATGCTCATCTCATTTTTGACACCTTTTGAAGCTCTTCATATTTTTCACACCTTTTGATGCTGCCAGTTTTATTTAAGACTTTACATATCTGAATAATCAGTTAAAAAGCAAATGTTCATTTTTAGAGTTGCACAAAATGAAAATAATAGGGAAAGTGATGGCTGGCTTATGATGTGGGGCCAATTTCCATAAGTTAAATAAAAAATCCAAGTTTTAGAAACTGGGGCTCTAAAAATAGCACTTGTAATTAATACTGTTCTTCAGATTCATAGTTTAAGGAAGTCACTACATTTTATTTCTTGATGTTATAGATTTAACAACATATTGGTAGCAACATGTAACTTCTCACATGGATTAGACATCAAGAGACCAGTTTATGTATCTAAACTTAAACACTGAAAATGAATATATTCAGCTATTATGGAACTTATAGCAAATACAAACTTGTTAACAACTTTCCAAAAGGCACAAAAGACAGTGTTAATAAAGAGTGGTCTTTTGCATCATTTTCAAAAATTCTTCCTTGTTTATTTCTCCATCCCCATCATGATCAGCCTCATCAAGCATTTCCTGAAGTTCATCATCTGTTAAATTTTCCCCTAGCTCCTTAGCAACCCTCTTGATATTGTTCAATGATTTACTTCCTGTATCATCATCATCAAATAGTTTGAAAGCCTTCAATATTTCTTCTTTTTCATCCTTTTCACTCATTTTTACACTCATTATGGCAAAAAATTCTTCAAAATCAATGGTGCCAATTCCTTCTTTGTCAGTTTCAGCTATCATCTTTTTAATTTCTTCTTTCTTAGGCTCAAATCCTAAGGCCCACATTGCAATCATGTCTCCAACCGGCGCCCCCGTCCGGTACCTCCCAGCTTTACCCGCCAGCCTGAAGCTCTTCATATTTTTGACACGTTTTCAGGCTTTTCATGTTTTTCAACACCGTTTCATGAGCCTCCTATTTTTCAGACCGTTTCATTTTCCTCATATTTTTGACACCTTTTGAAGCTCTTCATAATTTTCACACCTTTTCAGGCTCTTCATGTTTTTCACACGTTTTCAGGCTCTTCTTGTTTTTGAACACCGTTTCATGCTCCTCGTATTTTTCAGACCGTTTCATGCTCCTCATGTATTTCACACCGTTTGAAGCTCTTCATATTTTTGACACCTTTTGAAGCTCTTCATATATTTCACACCTTTTCAGGCTCTTCATGTTTTTGAGCACCGTTTCATGCTCCTCCTATATTTCAGATCATTTCATGCTCTTCATATTTTTGACAACTTTTGAAGCTCTTCATATTATTCATACCTTTTTAGGCTCTTCCTGTTTTTCAACACCGCTTCATGCTCCTCTTCTTTTTGAGAACGTTTCATGATCCTCATATTTTTCACACCTTTTGAAGCTGTTCATATTTTTAACAACTTTTCAGTCTGTTCATGCTTTTCTACACCACGTCATGCTCCTCCTATTTTTGAGACCGTTTCAAGATCCTCATATTTTTGACACCTTTTGAAGCTCTTCATATATCTCACACATTTTCAGGCTCTTCATGTTTTTCAACACCGCTTCATGCTCCTCCTATTTTTCAGACCGTTTCATGCTCCTCATATTTTTGACACCTTTTGAAGCTCTTCATATTTTTCACACCTTTTCCGGCACTTCATGTATTTCAACACCACTTCGTGTTCCTCCTATTTTTCAGAATGTTTCACGCTCCTCATATTTTTGACACATTTTGAAGCTCTTCATATATTTCACGCCTCTTCAGGCTCTTCATGTTTTCAACACAGCTTCATGCTCCTCCTAATTTTCAGACCGTTTCATGCTCCTCATATTTTGACACATTTTTAAGCTCTACATATTTTTCACACCTTTTAAGGCTGTTCATGTTTTCAACACCGTTTCATGCTCCTCCTATTTTTCAGACCGTTTCATGCTCCGTATGTTTTTGACATCGTTTGAGGCTCTTCATATTTTTCACACATTTTCAGTCTCTTCATATTTTTCAACACCGTTTCATGCTCCTCCTATTTTACCGACCGTTTCATGCTCCTCATGTTTTTCAACGCCGTTTCATGCTCCTCCTATTTTTCAGACACTTTCATGCTCCACATATTTTTTAAACATTTTGAAGCTCTTCATATTTTTCACATCTTTTGAGGCTCTTCATGGTTTTCAACACTGCTTGATGCTCCTTCTATATTCAGACCATTTCATGCTCTTCATATTTTTCATACCTTATGAAGCTCTTCATATATTTGACACCTTATCAGGCTTTTCATGTTTTTCAACACCGCTTCATGCTCCTCCTATTTTTCAGAACGTTTCGTGCCCCTCATATTTTTGAAACCTTTTCAAGCTCTTCATATTACTCACACCTTTTCAGGCTCTTCATGTGTTGCAACACCGCTTCATGCTCCTCCTATTTTTCAGACCGTTTCATGTTCCTTCTGTTTTTCAAACCTTTTGAAGCTCTTCATATTTTTCACACCATTTCAGGCTTCATGTTTTTGAACACCGTTTCATGCTTCTCCTATTTTTCAGACTGTTTCAAACTCTTCATATTTTTCACACCTTTTGAAGCTCTTCATATTTTTCACACCATTTCAGGCTTCATGTTTTTGAACACCATTTCATGCTTCTCCTATTTTTGACACCGTTTCATGCTCCTCATATTTTTGACACCTTTTGAAGCTCTTCATATATTTCACACCTCTTCAGGCTCTTCATGTTTTTGAACACCGTTCGATGTTCCTCCTATTTTTCAGACCTTTTCATGCTCCTCCTATTTTTGACACCTTTTGAAGCTCTTCATATTTTTGACACCTTTTGAAGCTCTTCATATTTTTCACACCTTTTCAGGCTCTTCATGTTTTTGAACACCGTTCGATGTTCCTCCTATTTTTCAGAATGTTTCATTCTCCTCATATTTTTCACACTTTTTGAAGCTCTTCATATTTTTCACACCTTTTCAGGCTCTTCATGCTTTCAACACCGTTTCATGCTCCTCCTAATTTTCAGACCGTTTCATGCTCTTCATATTTTTGACACCTTTTGAAGCTCTTCATATTTTTCACTGCTTTTCCAGCTCTTCATGTTTTGAACACTGTTTCATGCTCCTTCTATTTTTCAGACAGTTTCATGCTCCTCATATTTTTGACAAGAATTGAAGCTCTTCATATTTTTCACACCTTTTCAGGCTCTTCATGTTTTTGAACACCGTTTCATGTTCCTCCTGTTTTTCAGACCGTTTCATGCTCCTCATATTTTTGAAACATTTTGAAGCTCTTTATATTTCTCACCTTTTCAGGCTCTTCATGTTTTTGAACACCGTTTCATGCTCCTCCTATTTTTCTGACCTTTTCAAGTTCCTCATATTTATGACGCCTTTTGAAGCTCTTCATATTTTTCACACGTTTTGAAGCTCTTCATATTTTTTCACACTTTTTCAGACTCTTCATGTTTTTCAACACATTTTCAAGCTCCTCCTATTTTTCAGACAGTTTCATGCTCCTCGTATTTTTGACACCTTTTGAAGCTCTTCATATTTTTGACACCTTTTGAAGCTCTTCATATTTTTCACAACTTTTCAGGCTCTTCATGCTTTTGAACACCGTTTCATGCTACTCCTATTTTTCAGAACGTTTCATTCTCCTCATATTTTTCACACTTTTTGAAGCTCTTCATATTTTTCACACCTTTTCAGGCTCTTCATGTCTTTGAACACCGTTTCTTGCTACTCCTATTTTTCAGAACGTTTCATACTCCTCATATTTTTGACACCTTTTGAAGCTCTTCATATTTTTCACACCTTTTAGTCTCTTCAAGTTTATGAACACCGTTTCATGCTCCTTCTATTTTTCAGACCATTTCATGCTCTTAATATTTTTGACACCTTTTTAAGATCTTCATATTTATCACACATTTTCAGGCTCTTCATGTTTTTGAACACCGTTTCACGCTCCTCCTATTTTTCAGACCGTTTCATCCTCCTCAAATATTTGACACCTTTTGAATCTCTTCATATTTTTCACACCTTTTCAGGCACTTCATGTTTTTGAACACCACTTCATGCTCCTCCTATTTTTGAGACCGTTTCATGCTCCTCATATTTTTGACAACTTTTGAACCTCTTCATATATTTCACACCTTTTCAGGCTCTTCATGTTTTTCAACACCGCTTCATGCTCCTCATATTTTTGACACCTTTTGAAGCTCTTCATATATTTCACACCTTTTCAGGCTCTTCATGTTTTTGAGCACAATTTCATGCTCCTCCTATATTTCAGATCATTTCATGCTCTGCATATTTTTGACAACTTTTGAAGCTCTTCATATTATTCATACCTTTTTAGGCTCTTCATGTTTTTCAACACCGCTTCATGCTCCTCTTATTTTTGAGAACGTTTCATGATCCTCATATTTTTACACCTTTTGAAGCTGTTCATATTTTTAACACCTTTTCAGTCTGTTCATGCTTTTCTACACCACTTCATGCTCCTCCTAAATTTCAGACCGTTTCATGCTCTTCATATATTTGACAAATTTTGAAGCTCTTCATTTTTTTCACAACTTTTCAGGCTCTTCATGTTTTTCAACACCGCTTCATGCTCCTCCTATATTTCAGATCATTTCATGCTCCTCATATTTTTGACACCTTTTGAAGCTCTTCATATTTTTCACACCTTTTCAGGCTCTTCATGTTTTTGAACACCCCTTCACGCTCCTCCTATTTTTCCGACCGTTTCATGCTCGTCATATTTTTCACACATTTTTAAGCTCTTCATTTTTTTCACACCTTTTCAGGCTGCTCGTGGTTTTGAACACCGTTTCATGCTCCCTTATATTTCAGACCGTATCATGCTCCTCATATTTTTGACACCTTTTTAAGCTCTTCATATTTTTCACACCTTTTCAGGCTCTCCATGTTTTTCAACACCACTTCATGTCTCCTCCTATTTTTCAGACCGTTTCATGCTCCTCATATTTTTGACACCTTTTGAAGCTCTTCATATTTTTCACACCTTTTCCGGCACTTCATGTATTTCAACACCACTTCGTGTTCCTCCTATTTTTCAGAATGTTTCATGCTCCTAATATTTTTGACACATTTTGAAGCTCTTCATATATTTCACGCCTCTTCAGGCTCTTCATGTTTTCAACACAGCTTCATGCTCCTCCTAATTTTCAGACCGTTTCATGCTCCTCATATTTTGACACCTTTTTAAGCTCTACATATTTTTCACACCTTTTAAGGCTCTTCATGTTTTCAACACCTTTTCATGCTCCTCCTATTTTTCAGACCGTTTCATGCTCCCTATGTTTTTGACATCGTTTGAAGCTCTTCATATTTTTCACACATTTTCAGTCTCTTCATGTTTTTCAACACCGTTTCATGCTCCTCCTATTTTTCAGACCGTTTCATTCTCCTCATGTTTTTCAACGCCGTTTCATGCTCCTCCTATTTTTCAGACACTTTCAACCTCCACATATTTTTTAAACATTTTGAAGCTCTTCATATTTTTCACATCTTTTGAGGCTCTTCATGTTTATCAACACTGCTTCATGCTCCTCCTATTTTCAGACAGTTTCATGCTCTTCATATTTTTCATACCTTTTGAAGCTCTTCATATATTTGACACCTTATCAGGCTTTTCATGTTTTTCAACACCGCTTCATGCTCCTCCTATTTTTCAGACCGGTTCATGCTCCTCATGTATTTCACAACTTTTGAATCTCTTCATATTTTTCACAACGTTTCAGGCTCTTCATGTTTTTGAACACCGTTTCATGCTCCTCCTATTTTTCAGACCGCTTCATGCTCCTCATATTTTTGACACCTTTTGAAGCTCTTCATATTTTTTACACCTTTTGAAGCTCTTCATATATTTCACACCTTTTCAGGCTCTTCATGTTTTTCAATAGCACCTCATGCTCCTCCTATTTTTCAAACCATTTCATGCTCATCTAATTTTTGACCCCTTTTGAAGCTCTTCATATTTTTGACCCCTTTTGAAGCTCTTCATATTTTTTACACATTTTGAAGGTCTTCATATTTTTCACACCTTTTCAGGCTCTTCATGCTTTTGAACACCGTTTCATGCTCCTCCTATTTTTCAGACCGTTTCATGCTCCTCATATATTTGACAACTTTTGATGCTCTTCATAGTTTTCACACCTTTTCAGGCTTTTCATGTTTTTGAACACCACTAAATGCTCCTCCTATTTTTCAGACAGTTTCATGCTCCTCATATTTTTGACACCTTTTGAAGCTCTTCATATATTTCACACCTTTTCAGGCTCTTCATGTTTTTTTAACACCGTTTCATGCTTCTCCTATTTTTCAGACCGTTTAATGCTCCTCATTTTTTGACACCTTTTGAAGCTCTTCATATTTTTGACACCTTTTGAAGCTGTTCATATTTTTCACACCTTTTCAGGCCCTTCATGTTTTTCAACACCACTTCATGCTCCTCCTATTTTTCAGTCCGTTTCATGCACATCTCATTTTTGACACCTTTTGAAGCTCTTCATATTTTTCACACCTTTTGAAGGTCTTCATATTTTTCACACGTTTTCAGGCTCTTCATGTTTTTCAACACCGTTTCATGCTCCTCCTATTTTTCAGACCGTTTCATGCTCCTCATATTTTTGACACCTTTTGAAGCTCTTCATATATTTCACACCTTTTCAGGCTCTTCATGTTTTTCAACAACTCTTCATGCTCCTACTATTTTTCAGTCCGTTTCATGCACATCTCATTTTTGACACCTTTTGTAACTCTTCATATTTTTCACACCTTTTGCAGCTCTTCATATTTTTCACACCTTTTAGGCTCTTCATGTTTTTGAACACCTCTTCATGCTCCTCCTATTTTTCAGACCGTTTCATGCTCTTCTTATTTTTGACACCTTTTGAAGCACTTCATATTGTTCAAACCTTTTCAAACTCTTCATGTTTTTCAACACCGCTTCATGCTTCTCCTATTTTTCAGACCGATTCATGCCCATCTCATTTTTGACAACTTTTGAAGCTCTTCTTACATTTCACACCTTTTGAAGCTCTTCATATATTTCACACCTTTTCACGCTCTTCATGTTTTTGAACACCACTTCATGCAACTCCTATATTTCAGACCGTTTCATGCTTGTCTCATTTTTGACACCTTTTGAAGCTCTTCTTACTTTTCACAACTTTTGAAACTCTTCCTATACTTCACACCTTTTCAGGCTCTTCATGATTTTGAACACCACTTCATGCACCTCCTATATTTCTGAACGTTTCATGCTCCTCATGTTTTTGACACTTTTGAAGCTCTTCATATTTTTCACACCTTTTCAGGCTCTTCATGTTTTTGAACACCGTTTCATGCTCCTCCTATTTTTCAGACAGTGTCATGCTCATCTCATTTTTGACACCTTTTGAAGCTCTTCATATTTTTCACACCTTTTGATGCTGCCAGTTATATTTAAGACTTTACATATCTGAATAATCATTTAAAATCAAATGTTCATTTTTAGAATTGCACAAAAGGAAAATAATAGGGACAGTGATGGCTGGCTTATGATGTGGGGCCAATTTCCATAAGGTAAATAAAAAATCTAAGTTTTAGAACGTGGGTCTCAAAAAATAGCACTTGTAATTAATACTGTTCTTCAGATTCATAGTTTAAGGAAGTCACTACATTTTATTTCTTGATGTTATAGATTTAACAACATATTGGTAGCAACATGTAAGTTCTCACATGGGTTAGACATCAAGAGACCAGTTTATGTATATAAACTTAAACACTGAAAATGAATATATTCAGCTATTATGGAACTTATAGCAAATACAAACTTGTTAACAACTTTCCAAAAGGCACAAAAGACAATGTTAATAAAGAGTGGTCTTTTGCATCATTTTCAAAAATTCTTCCTTGTTTATTTCTCCATCCCCATCATGATCAGCCTCATCAAGCATTTCCTGAAGTTCATCATCTGTTAAATTTTCCCCTAGCTCCTTAGCAACCCTCTTGATATTGTTCAGTGATATGCTTCCTGTATCATCATCATCAAATAGTTTGAAAGCCTTCAATATTTCTTCTTTTTCATCCCTTTCACTCATTTTTACACTCATTATGGCAAAAAATTCTTCAAAATTAATGGTGCAAATTCCTTCTTTGTCAGTTTCAGCTATCATCTTTTTAATTTCTTCTTTCTTTGGCTCAAATCCTAAGGCCCACATTGCAATCATGTCTCCAACCGGCGCCCCCGGCCGGTACTTCCCAGCTTTACCTGCCAGCCTGAAGCTCTTCATATTTTTGAAACGTTTTCAGGCTTTTCATGTTTTTCAACAACGTTTCATGAGCCTCCTATTTTTCAGACCGTTTCATTTTCCTCATATTTTTGACACTTTTGAAGCTCTTCATAATTTTCACACCTTTTCAGGCTCTTCATGTTTTTCACACGTTTTCAGGCTCTTCTTGTTTTTGAACACCGTTTCATGCTCCTCGTATTTTTCAGACCGTTTCATGCTCCTCATGTATTTCACACCGTTTGAAGCTCTTCATATTTTTGACACCTTTTGAAGCTCTTCATATATTTCACACCTTTTCAGGCTCTTCATGCTTTTGAACACCGTTTCATGCTACTCCTATTTTTCAGAACCTTTCATTCTCCTCATATTTTTCACACTTTTTGAAGCTTTTCATATTTTTCACACATTTTCAGGCTCTTCATGTCTTTGAACAACGTTTCTTGCTACTCCTATTTTTCAGAACGTTTCATACTCCTCATATTTTTGACACCTTTTGAAGCTCTTCATATTTTTCACACCTTTTAGTCTCTTCAAGTTTATGAACACCGTTTCATGCTCCTTCTATTTTTCAGACCGTTTCATGCTCCTCATATTTTTGACACCTTTTGAACCTCTTCATATATTTCACACCTTTTCAGGCTCTTCATGTTTTTGAACACCACTTCATGCTCCTCCTATTTTTGAGACCGTTTCATGCTCCTCATATTTTTGACACCTTTTGAACCTCTTCATATATTTCACACCTTTTCAGGCTCTTCATGTTTTTCAACACCGCTTCATGCTCCTCATATTTTTGACACCTTTTGAAGCTCTTCATATTTTTCACACCTTTTCAGGCTCTTCATGTTTTTCAACACCGCTTCATGTTCTCCCTAAATTTCAGGCTGTTTCATGCTTCTCATATTTTTCACACCTTTTGAAGCTCTTCATATTTTTCACAGCTTTTCAGTCTCTTCATGTTTTTCAACCCCGCTTCTTGCTTCTCCTATTTTTCAGGCCGTTTCATGCTCCTTATATTTTTGACACCTTTTGAAGCTCTTCATATTTTTCACACTTTTTCAGGCTCTTCATGTTTTCAACACCTTTTCATGCTCCTCCTATTTTTCAGACCGTTTCATGCTCCCTATGTTTTTGACATCGTTTGAAGCTCTTCATATTTTTCACACATTTTCAGTCTCTTCCTGTTTTTCAACACCGTTTCATGCTCCTCCTATTTTTCAGACCGTTTCATTCTCCTCATGTTTTTCAACGCCGTTTTATGCTCCTCCTATTTTTCAGAAACTTTCATGCTCCACATATTTTTTAACATTTTGAAGCTCTTCATATTTTTCACATCTTTTGAGGCTCTTCATGTTTATCAACACTGCTTCATGCTCCTCCTATTTTCAGACAGTTTCATGCTCTTCATATTTTTCATACCTTTTGAAGCTCTTCATATATTTGACACCTTATCAGGCTTTTCATGTTTTTCAACACCGCTTCATGCTCCTCCTATTTTTCAGACCGTTTCATGTTCCTTCTATTTTTCAAACCTTTTGAAGCTCTTCATATTTTTCACACCATTTCAGGCTTCATGTTTTTGAACACCGTTTCATGCTTCTCCTATTTTTCAGACCGTTTCATGTTCCTCCTATTTTTCAAACCTTTTGAAGCTCTTCATATTTTTCACACCATTTCAGGCTTCATGTTTTTGAACACCGCTTCATGCTCCTCCTATTTTTCAGACCGTTTCATGCTCCTCATATTTTTGACACCTTTTGAAGCTCTTCATATTTTTCGCACCTTTTCAGACTCTTCATGTTTTTCAACAGCTTTTCATGCTCCTAGTATTTTTCACACTGTTTCATGCTCCTCATATTTTTGACACCTTTTGAAGCTCTTCATATATTTGACACCTTTTCAGGCTCTTCATGTTTTTGAACACCGTTCGATGCTCCTCCTATTTTTCAGACCGTTTCATGCTCCTCCTATTTTTGACACCTTTTGAAGCTCCTCCTATTTTTGACACCTTTTGAAGCTCTTCATATTTTTGACACCTTTTGAAGCTCTTCATATTTTTCACACCTTTTCAGGCTCTTCATGTTTTTGAACACCGCTTCATGCTCCTCCTATTTTTCAGACCGTTTAATGCTCCTCATGTATTTCACTTCTTTTCAAGCTCCTCATATTTTTCACACTTTTTCAGGCTCTTCATGTTTTTGAAAACCGCTTCATGCTCCTCCTATTTTTCAGACCGTTTAATGCTCCTCATATTTTTCACACCTCTTGAAGCTCTTCATATTTTTCACCCCTTTTCAGGCTGTTCATGTTTTTCAACACTACTTCATGCTTCCCCTATTTTTCAGACCGTTTCATGCTCCTCATATTTTTGACACCTTTTGAAGCTCTTAATATTTTTCACACGTTTTCAGTCTCTTCATGTTTTTCAACACCGCTTCATGCTCCTCCTATTTTTCAGACCATTTAATGCTTCTCATATTTTTCACACCTTTTCAAGCTCTTTATGTTTTTCAACACCACTTCATGATCCTCCTATTTTTCAGACCGTTTCATGCTCCTCATATTTTTCACACCTTTTGAAGCTCTTCATGGATTTCACACATTTTCAGGCTCTTCATGTTTTTGAACACCATTTCATGCTCCTCCTATTTTTCAGACAGTGTCATGCTCATCTCATTTTTGACACCTTTTGAAGCTCTTCATATTTTTCACACCTTTTGTTGCTGCCAGTTATATTTAAGACTTTACATATCTGAATAATCATTTAAAATCAAATGTTCATTTTTAGAATTGCACAAAAGGAAAATAATAGGGACAGTGATGGCTGGCTTATGATGTGGGGCCAATTTCCATAAGTTAAATAAAAAATCTAAGTTTTAGAACGTGGGTCTCAAAAAATAGCACTTGTAATTAATACTGTTCTTCAGATTCATAGTTTAAGGAAGTCACTACATTTTATTTCTTGATGTTATAGATTTAACAACATATTGGTAGCAACATGTAACTTCTCACATGGATTAGACATCAAGAGACCAGTTTATGTATATAAACTTAAACACTGAAAATGAATATATTCAGCTATTATGGAACTTATAGCAAATACAAACTTGTTAACAACTTTCCAAAAGGCACAAAAGACAGTGTTAATAAAGAGTGGTCTTTTGCATCATTTTCAAAAATTCTTCCTTGTTTATTTCTCCATCCCCATCATGATCAGCCTCATCAAGCATTTCCTGAAGTTCATCATCTGTTAAATTTTCCCCTAGCTCCTTAGCAACCCTCTTGATATTGTTCAGTGATATGCTTCCTGTATCATCATCATCAAATAGTTTGAAAGCCTTCAATATTTCTTCTTTTTCATCCCTTTCACTCATTTTTACAC
The DNA here is from genome assembly GCF_033118175.1 of Dama dama. Lineage (NCBI taxonomy): Eukaryota > Metazoa > Chordata > Mammalia > Artiodactyla > Cervidae > Dama > Dama dama. The sequence goes on from NW_026870895.1 coordinate 5,087,833, forward strand.
TCATTATGGCAAAAAATTCTTCAAAATTAATGGTGCAAATTCCTTCTTTGTCAGTTTCAGCTATCATCTTTTTAATTTCTTCTTTCTTTGGCTCAAATCCTAAGGCCCACATTGCAATCATGTCTCCAACCGGCGCCCCCGGCTGGTACTTCCCAGCTTTACCCGCCAGCCTGAAGCTCTTCATATTTTTGACACGTTTTCAGGCTTTTCATGTTTTTCAACAACGTTTCATGAGCCTCCTATTTTTCAGACCGTTTCATTTTCCTCATATTTTGACACTTTTGAAGCTCTTCATAATTTTCACACCTTTTCAGGCTCTTCATGTTTTTCACACGTTTTCAGGCTCTTCTTGTTTTTGAACACCGTTTCATGCTCCTCGTATTTTTCAGACCGTTTCATGCTCCTCATGTATTTCACACCGTTTGAAGCTCTTCATATTTTTGACACCTTTTGAAGCTCTTCATATATTTCACACCTTTTCAGGCTCTTCATGCTTTTGAACACCGTTTCATGCTACTCCTATTTTTCAGAACCTTTCATTCTCCTCATATTTTTCACACTTTTTGAAGCTTTTCATATTTTTCACACATTTTCAGGCTCTTCATGTCTTTGAACACCGTTTCTTGCTACTCCTATTTTTCAGAACGTTTCATACTCCTCATATTTTTGACACCTTTTGAAGCTCTTCATATTTTTCACACCTTTTAGTCTCTTCAAGTTTATGAACACCGATTCATGCTCCTTCTATTTTTCAGACCGTTTCATGCTCTTAATATTTTTGACACCTTTTTAAGATCTTCATATTTATCACACATTTTCAGGCTCTTCATGTTTTTGAACACCACTTCATGCTCCTCCTATTTTTGAGACCGTTTCATGCTCCTCATATTTTTGACACCTTTTGAACCTCTTCATATATTTCACACCTTTTCAGGCTCTTCATGTTTTTGAACACCACTTCATGCTCCTCCTATTTTTGAGACCGTTTCATGCTCCTCATATTTTTGACACCTTTTGAACCTCTTCATATATTTCACACCTTTTCAGGCTCTTCATGTTTTTCAACACCGCTTCATGCTCCTCATATTTTTGACACCTTTTGAAGCTCTTCATATTTTTCACACCTTTTCAGGCTCTTCATGTTTTTCAACACCGCTTCATGTTCTCCCTAAATTTCAGGCTGTTTCATGCTTCTCATATTTTTCACACCTTTTGAAGCTCTTCATATTTTTCACAGCTTTTCAGTCTCTTCATGTTTTTCAACCCCGCTTCTTGCTTCTCCTATTTTTCAGGCCGTTTCATGCTCCTTATATTTTTGACACCTTTTGAAGCTCTTCATATTTTTCACACTTTTTCAGGCTCTTCATGTTTTTCAACACCGCTTCATGCTCCTCCTATTTTTCAGACCGGTTCATGCTCCTCATGTATTTCACAACTTTTGAATCTCTTCATATTTTTCACAACTTTTCAGGCTCTTCATGTTTTTGAACACCGTTTCATGCTCCTCCTATTTTACAGACCGCTTCATGCTCCTCATATTTTTTACACCTTTTGAAGCTCTTCATATTTTTTACACCTTTTGAAGCTCTTCATATATTTCACACCTTTTCAGGCTCTTCATGTTTTTCAATAGCACCTCATGCTCCTCCTATTTTTCAAACCATTTCATGCTCATCTAATTTTTGACCCCTTTTGAAGCTCTTCATATTTTTGACCCCTTTTGAAGCTCTTCATATTTTTTACACATTTTGAAGGTCTTCATATTTTTCACACCTTTTCAGGCTCTTCATGCTTTTGAACACCGTTTCATGCTCCTCCTATTTTTCAGACCGTTTCATGCTCCTCATATATTTGAAAACTTTTGATGCTCTTCATAGTTTTCACACCTTTTCAGGCTTTTCATGTTTTTGAACACCGCTAAATGCTCCTCCTATTTTTCAGACAGTTTCATGCTCCTCATATTTTTGACACCTTTTGAAGCTCTTCATATATTTCACACCTTTTCAGGCTCTTCATGTTTTTTTAACACCGTTTCATGCTTCTCCTATTTTTCAGACCGTTTAATGCTCCTCATTTTTTGACACCTTTTGAAGCTCTTCATATTTTTGACACCTTTTGAAGCTGTTCATATTTTTCACACCTTTTCAGGCCCTTCATGTTTTTCAACACCACTTCATGCTCCTCCTATTTTTCAGTCCGTTTCATGCACATCTCATTTTTGACACCTTTTGAAGCTCTTCATATTTTTCACACCTTTTGAAGGTCTTCATATTTTTCACACGTTTTCAGGCTCTTCATGTTTTTCAACACCGTTTCATGCTCCTCCTATTTTTCAGACCGTTTCATGCTCCTCATATTTTTGACACCTTTTGAAGCTCTTCATATATTTCACACCTTTTCAGGCTCTTCATGTTTTTCAACAACTCTTCATGCTCCTACTATTTTTCAGTCCGTTTCATGCACATCTCATTTTTGACACCTTTTGTAACTCTTCATATTTTTCACACCTTTTGCAGCTCTTCATATTTTTCACACCTTTTAGGCTCTTCATGTTTTTGAACACCTCTTCATGCTCCTCCTATTTTTCAGACCGTTTCATGCTCTTCTTATTTTTGACACCTTTTGAAGCACTTCATATTGTTCAAACCTTTTCAAACTCTTCATGTTTTTCAACACCGCTTCATGCTTCTCCTATTTTTCAGACCGATTCATGCCCATCTCATTTTTGACAACTTTTGAAGCTCTTCTTACATTTCACACCTTTTGAAGCTCTTCATATATTTCACACCTTTTCACGCTCTTCATGTTTTTGAACACCACTTCATGCAACTCCTATATTTCAGACCGTTTCATGCTTGTCTCATTTTTGACACCTTTTGAAGCTCTTCTTACTTTTCACAACTTTTGAAACTCTTCCTATACTTCACACCTTTTCAGGCTCTTCATGATTTTGAACACCACTTCATGCACCTCCTATATTTCTGAACGTTTCATGCTCCTCATGTTTTTGACACTTTTGAAGCTCTTCATATTTTTCACACCTTTTCAGGCTCTTCATGTTTTTGAACACCGTTTCATGCTCCTCCTATTTTTCAGACAGTGTCATGCTCATCTCATTTTTGACACCTTTTGAAGCTCTTCATATTTTTCACACCTTTTGATGCTGCCAGTTATATTTAAGACTTTACATATCTGAATAATCATTTAAAATCAAATGTTCATTTTTAGAATTGCACAAAAGGAAAATAATAGGGACAGTGATGGCTGGCTTATGATGTGGGGCCAATTTCCATAAGTTAAATAAAAAATCTAAGTTTTAGAACGTGGGTCTCAAAAAATAGCACTTGTAATTAATACTGTTCTTCAGATTCATAGTTTAAGGAAGTCACTACATTTTATTTCTTGATGTTATAGATTTAACAACATATTGGTAGCAACATGTAAGTTCTCACATGGGTTAGACATCAAGAGACCAGTTTATGTATATAAACTTAAACACTGAAAATGAATATATTCAGCTATTATGGAACTTATAGCAAATACAAACTTGTTAACAACTTTCCAAAAGGCACAAAAGACAATGTTAATAAAGAGTGGTCTTTTGCATCATTTTCAAAAATTCTTCCTTGTTTATTTCTCCATCCCCATCATGATCAGCCTCATCAAGCATTTCCTGAAGTTCATCATCTGTTAAATTTTCCCCTAGCTCCTTAGCAACCCTCTTGATATTGTTCAGTGATATGCTTCCTGTATCATCATCATCAAATAGTTTGAAAGCCTTCAATATTTCTTCTTTTTCATCCCTTTCACTCATTTTTACACTCATTATGGCAAAAAATTCTTCAAAATTAATGGTGCAAATTCCTTCTTTGTCAGTTTCAGCTATCATCTTTTTAATTTCTTCTTTCTTTGGCTCAAATCCTAAGGCCCACATTGCAATCATGTCTCCAACCGGCGCCCCCGGCCGGTACCTCCCAGCTTTACCTGCCAGCCTGAAGCTCTTCATATTTTTGAAACGTTTTCAGGCTTTTCATGTTTTTCAACAACGTTTCATGAGCCTCCTATTTTTCAGACCGTTTCATTTTCCTCATATTTTTGACACTTTTGAAGCTCTTCATAATTTTCACACCTTTTCAGGCTCTTCATGTTTTTCACACGTTTTCAGGCTCTTCTTGTTTTTGAACACCGTTTCATGCTCCTCGTATTTTTCAGACCGTTTCATGCTCCTCATGTATTTCACACCGTTTGAAGCTCTTCATATTTTTGACACCTTTTGAAGCTCTTCATATATTTCACACCTTTTCAGGCTCTTCATGCTTTTGAACACCGTTTCATGCTACTCCTATTTTTCAGAACCTTTCATTCTCCTCATATTTTTCACACTTTTTGAAGCTTTTCATATTTTTCACACATTTTCAGGCTCTTCATGTCTTTGAACAACGTTTCTTGCTACTCCTATTTTTCAGAACGTTTCATACTCCTCATATTTTTGACACCTTTTGAAGCTCTTCATATTTTTCACACCTTTTAGTCTCTTCAAGTTTATGAACACCGTTTCATGCTCCTTCTATTTTTCAGACCGTTTCATGCTCCTCATATTTTTGACACCTTTTGAACCTCTTCATATATTTCACACCTTTTCAGGCTCTTCATGTTTTTGAACACCACTTCATGCTCCTCCTATTTTTGAGACCGTTTCATGCTCCTCATATTTTTGACACCTTTTGAACCTCTTCATATATTTCACACCTTTTCAGGCTCTTCATGTTTTTCAACACCGCTTCATGCTCCTCATATTTTTGACACCTTTTGAAGCTCTTCATATTTTTCACACCTTTTCAGGCTCTTCATGTTTTTCAACACCGCTTCATGTTCTCCCTAAATTTCAGGCTGTTTCATGCTTCTCATATTTTTCACACCTTTTGAAGCTCTTCATATTTTTCACAGCTTTTCAGTCTCTTCATGTTTTTCAACCCCGCTTCTTGCTTCTCCTATTTTTCAGGCCGTTTCATGCTCCTTATATTTTTGACACCTTTTGAAGCTCTTCATATTTTTCACACTTTTTCAGGCTCTTCATGTTTTTCAACACCGCTTCATGCTCCTCCTATTTTTCAGACCGGTTCATGCTCCTCATGTATTTCACAACTTTTGAATCTCTTCATATTTTTCACAACGTTTCAGGCTCTTCATGTTTTTGAACACCGTTTCATGCTCCTCCAATTTTTCAGACCGCTTCATGCTCCTCATATTTTTGACACCTTTTGAAGCTCTTCATATTTTTTACACCTTTTGAAGCTCTTCATATATTTCACACCTTTTCAGGCTCTTCATGTTTTTCAATAGCACCTCATGCTCCTCCTATTTTTCAAACCATTTCATGCTCATCTAATTTTTGACCCCTTTTGAAGCTCTTCATATTTTTGACCCCTTTTGAAGCTCTTCATATTTTTTACACATTTTGAAGGTCTTCATATTTTTCACACCTTTTCAGGCTCTTCATGCTTTTGAACACCGTTTCATCCTCCTCCTATTTTTCAGACCGTTTCATGCTCCTCATATATTTGACAACTTTTGATGCTCTTCATAGTTTTCACACCTTTTCAGGCTTTTCATGTTTTTGAACACCACTAAATGCTCCTCCTATTTTTCAGACAGTTTCATGCTCCTCATATTTTTGACACCTTTTGAAGCTCTTCATATATTTCACACCTTTTCAGGCTCTTCATGTTTTTTTAACACCGTTTCATGCTTCTCCTATTTTTCAGACCGTTTAATGCTCCTCATTTTTTGACACCTTTTGAAGCTCTTCATATTTTTGACACCTTTTGAAGCTGTTCATATTTTTCACACCTTTTCAGGCCCTTCATGTTTTTCAACACCACTTCATGCTCCTCCTATTTTTCAGTCCGTTTCATGCACATCTCATTTTTGACACCTTTTGAAGCTCTTCATATTTTTCACACCTTTTGAAGGTCTTCATATTTTTCACACGTTTTCAGGCTCTTCATGTTTTTCAACACCGTTTCATGCTCCTCCTATTTTTCAGACCGTTTCATGCTCCTCATATTTTTGACACCTTTTGAAGCTCTTCATATATTTCACACCTTTTCAGGCTCTTCATGTTTTTCAACAACTCTTCATGCTCCTACTATTTTTCAGTCCGTTTCATGCACATCTCATTTTTGACACCTTTTGTAACTCTTCATATTTTTCACACCTTTTGCAGCTCTTCATATTTTTCACACCTTTTAGGCTCTTCATGTTTTTGAACACCTCTTCATGCTCCTCCTATTTTTCAGACCGTTTCATGCTCTTCTTATTTTTGACACCTTTTGAAGCACTTCATATTGTTCAAACCTTTTCAAACTCTTCATGTTTTTCAACACCGCTTCATGCTTCTCCTATTTTTCAGACCGATTCATGCCCATCTCATTTTTGACAACTTTTGAAGCTCTTCTTACATTTCACACCTTTTGAAGCTCTTCATATATTTCACACCTTTTCACGCTCTTCATGTTTTTGAACACCACTTCATGCAACTCCTATATTTCAGACCGTTTCATGCTTGTCTCATTTTTGACACCTTTTGAAGCTCTTCTTACTTTTCACAACTTTTGAAACTCTTCCTATACTTCACACCTTTTCAGGCTCTTCATGATTTTGAACACCACTTCATGCACCTCCTATATTTCTGAACGTTTCATGCTCCTCATGTTTTTGACACTTTTGAAGCTCTTCATATTTTTCACACCTTTTCAGGCTCTTCATGTTTTTGAACACCGTTTCATGCTCCTCCTATTTTTCAGACAGTGTCATGCTCATCTCATTTTTGACACCTTTTGAAGCTCTTCATATTTTTCACACCTTTTGATGCTGCCAGTTATATTTAAGACTTTACATATCTGAATAATCATTTAAAATCAAATGTTCATTTTTAGAATTGCACAAAAGGAAAATAATAGGGACAGTGATGGCTGGCTTATGATGTGGGGCCAATTTCCATAAGTTAAATAAAAAATCTAAGTTTTAGAACGTGGGTCTCAAAAAATAGCACTTGTAATTAATACTGTTCTTCAGATTCATAGTTTAAGGAAGTCACTACATTTTATTTCTTGATGTTATAGATTTAACAACATATTGGTAGCAACATGTAAGTTCTCACATGGGTTAGACATCAAGAGACCAGTTTATGTATATAAACTTAAACACTGAAAATGAATATATTCAGCTATTATGGAACTTATAGCAAATACAAACTTGTTAACAACTTTCCAAAAGGCACAAAAGACAGTGTTAATAAAGAGTGGTCTTTTGCATCATTTTCAAAAATTCTTCCTTGTTTATTTCTCCATCCCCATCATGATCAGCCTCATCAAGCATTTCCTGAAGTTCATCATCTGTTAAATTTTCCCCTAGCTCCTTAGCAACCCTCTTGATATTGTTCAGTGATATGCTTCCTGTATCATCATCATCAAATAGTTTGAAAGCCTTCAATATTTCTTCTTTTTCATCCCTTTCACTCATTTTTACACTCATTATGGCAAAAAATTCTTCAAAATTAATGGTGCAAATTCCTTCTTTGTCAGTTTCAGCTATCATCTTTTTAATTTCTTCTTTCTTTGGCTCAAATCCTAAGGCCCACATTGCAATCATGTCTCCAACCGGCGCCCCCGGCCGGTACCTCCCAGCTTTACCTGCCAGCCTGAAGCTCTTCATATTTTTGAAACGTTTTCAGGCTTTTCATGTTTTTCAACAACGTTTCATGAGCCTCCTATTTTTCAGACCGTTTCATTTTCCTCATATTTTTGACACTTTTGAAGCTCTTCATAATTTTCACACCTTTTCAGGCTCTTCATGTTTTTCACACGTTTTCAGGCTCTTCTTGTTTTTGAACACCGTTTCATGCTCCTCGTATTTTTCAGACCGTTTCATGCTCCTCATGTATTTCACACCGTTTGAAGCTCTTCATATTTTTGACACCTTTTGAAGCTCTTCATATATTTCACACCTTTTCAGGCTCTTCATGCTTTTGAACACCGTTTCATGCTACTCCTATTTTTCAGAACCTTTCATTCTCCTCATATTTTTCACACTTTTTGAAGCTTTTCATATTTTTCACACATTTTCAGGCTCTTCATGTCTTTGAACAACGTTTCTTGCTACTCCTATTTTTCAGAACGTTTCATACTCCTCATATTTTTGACACCTTTTGAAGCTCTTCATATTTTTCACACCTTTTAGTCTCTTCAAGTTTATGAACACCGTTTCATGCTCCTTCTATTTTTCAGACCGTTTCATGCTCCTCATATTTTTGACACCTTTTGAACCTCTTCATATATTTCACACCTTTTCAGGCTCTTCATGTTTTTGAACACCACTTCATGCTCCTCCTATTTTTGAGACCGTTTCATGCTCCTCATATTTTTGACACCTTTTGAACCTCTTCATATATTTCACACCTTTTCAGGCTCTTCATGTTTTTCAACACCGCTTCATGCTCCTCATATTTTTGACACCTTTTGAAGCTCTTCATATTTTTCACACCTTTTCAGGCTCTTCATGTTTTTCAACACCGCTTCATGTTCTCCCTAAATTTCAGGCTGTTTCATGCTTCTCATATTTTTCACACCTTTTGAAGCTCTTCATATTTTTCACAGCTTTTCAGTCTCTTCATGTTTTTCAACCCCGCTTCTTGCTTCTCCTATTTTTCAGGCCGTTTCATGCTCCTTATATTTTTGACACCTTTTGAAGCTCTTCATATTTTTCACACTTTTTCAGGCTCTTCATGTTTTTCAACACCGCTTCATGCTCCTCCTATTTTTCAGACCGGTTCATGCTCCTCATGTATTTCACAACTTTTGAATCTCTTCATATTTTTCACAACGTTTCAGGCTCTTCATGTTTTTGAACACCGTTTCATGCTCCTCCTATTTTTCAGACCGCTTCATGCTCCTCATATTTTTGACACCTTTTGAAGCTCTTCATATTTTTTACACCTTTTGAAGCTCTTCATATATTTCACACCTTTTCAGGCTCTTCATGTTTTTCAATAGCACCTCATGCTCCTCCTATTTTTCAAACCATTTCATGCTCATCTAATTTTTGACCCCTTTTGAAGCTCTTCATATTTTTGACCCCTTTTGAAGCTCTTCATATTTTTTACACATTTTGAAGGTCTTCATATTTTTCACACCTTTTCAGGCTCTTCATGCTTTTGAACACCGTTTCATCCTCCTCCTATTTTTCAGACCGTTTCATGCTCCTCATATATTTGACAACTTTTGATGCTCTTCATAGTTTTCACACCTTTTCAGGCTTTTCATGTTTTTGAACACCACTAAATGCTCCTCCTATTTTTCAGACAGTTTCATGCTCCTCATATTTTTGACACCTTTTGAAGCTCTTCATATATTTCACACCTTTTCAGGCTCTTCATGTTTTTTTAACACCGTTTCATGCTTCTCCTATTTTTCAGACCGTTTAATGCTCCTCATTTTTTGACACCTTTTGAAGCTCTTCATATTTTTGACACCTTTTGAAGCTGTTCATATTTTTCACACCTTTTCAGGCCCTTCATGTTTTTCAACACCACTTCATGCTCCTCCTATTTTTCAGTCCGTTTCATGCACATCTCATTTTTGACACCTTTTGAAGCTCTTCATATTTTTCACACCTTTTGAAGGTCTTCATATTTTTCACACGTTTTCAGGCTCTTCATGTTTTTCAACACCGTTTCATGCTCCTCCTATTTTTCAGACCGTTTCATGCTCCTCATATTTTTGACACCTTTTGAAGCTCTTCATATATTTCACACCTTTTCAGGCTCTTCATGTTTTTCAACAACTCTTCATGCTCCTACTATTTTTCAGTCCGTTTCATGCACATCTCATTTTTGACACCTTTTGTAACTCTTCATATTTTTCACACCTTTTGCAGCTCTTCATATTTTTCACACCTTTTAGGCTCTTCATGTTTTTGAACACCTCTTCATGCTCCTCCTATTTTTCAGACCGTTTCATGCTCTTCTTATTTTTGACACCTTTTGAAGCACTTCATATTGTTCAAACCTTTTCAAACTCTTCATGTTTTTCAACACCGCTTCATGCTTCTCCTATTTTTCAGACCGATTCATGCCCATCTCATTTTTGACAACTTTTGAAGCTCTTCTTACATTTCACACCTTTTGAAGCTCTTCATATATTTCACACCTTTTCACGCTCTTCATGTTTTTGAACACCACTTCATGCAACTCCTATATTTCAGACCGTTTCATGCTTGTCTCATTTTTGACACCTTTTGAAGCTCTTCTTACTTTTCACAACTTTTGAAACTCTTCCTATACTTCACACCTTTTCAGGCTCTTCATGATTTTGAACACCACTTCATGCACCTCCTATATTTCTGAACGTTTCATGCTCCTCATGTTTTTGACACTTTTGAAGCTCTTCATATTTTTCACACCTTTTCAGGCTCTTCATGTTTTTGAACACCGTTTCATGCTCCTCCTATTTTTCAGACAGTGTCATGCTCATCTCATTTTTGACACCTTTTGAAGCTCTTCATATTTTTCACACCTTTTGATGCTGCCAGTTATATTTAAGACTTTACATATCTGAATAATCATTTAAAATCAAATGTTCATTTTTAGAATTGCACAAAAGGAAAATAATAGGGACTGTGATGGCTGGCTTATGATGTGGGGCCAATTTCCATAAGTTAAATAAAAAATCTAAGTTTTAGAACGTGGGTCTCAAAAAATAGCACTTGTAATTAATACTGTTCTTCAGATTCATAGTTTAAGGAAGTCACTACATTTTATTTCTTGATGTTATAGATTTAACAACATATTGGTAGCAACATGTAAGTTCTCACATGGGTTAGACATCAAGAGACCAGTTTATGTATATAAACTTAAACACTGAAAATGAATATATTCAGCTATTATGGAACTTATAGCAAATACAAACTTGTTAACAACTTTCCAAAAGGCACAAAAGACAATGTTAATAAAGAGTGGTCTTTTGCATCATTTTCAAAAATTCTTCCTTGTTTATTTCTCCATCCCCATCATGATCAGCCTCATCAAGCATTTCCTGAAGTTCATCATCTGTTAAATTTTCCCCTAGCTCCTTAGCAACCCTCTTGATATTGTTCAGTGATATGCTTCCTGTATCATCATCATCAAATAGTTTGAAAGCCTTCAATATTTCTTCTTTTTCATCCCTTTCACTCATTTTTACACTCATTATGGCAAAAAATTCTTCAAAATTAATGGTGCAAATTCCTTCTTTGTCAGTTTCAGCTATCATCTTTTTAATTTCTTCTTTCTTTGGCTCAAATCCTAAGGCCCACATTGCAATCATGTCTCCAACCGGCGCCCCCGGCCGGTACCTCCCAGCTTTACCTGCCAGCCTGAAGCTCTTCATATTTTTGAAACGTTTTCAGGCTTTTCATGTTTTTCAACAACGTTTCATGAGCCTCCTATTTTTCAGACCGTTTCATTTTCCTCATATTTTTGACACTTTTGAAGCTCTTCATAATTTTCACACCTTTTCAGGCTCTTCATGTTTTTCACACGTTTTCAGGCTCTTCTTGTTTTTGAACACCGTTTCATGCTCCTCGTATTTTTCAGACCGTTTCATGCTCCTCATGTATTTCACACCGTTTGAAGCTCTTCATATTTTTGACACCTTTTGAAGCTCTTCATATATTTCACACCTTTTCAGGCTCTTCATGCTTTTGAACACCGTTTCATGCTACTCCTATTTTTCAGAACCTTTCATTCTCCTCATATTTTTCACACTTTTTGAAGCTTTTCATATTTTTCACACATTTTCAGGCTCTTCATGTCTTTGAACAACGTTTCTTGCTACTCCTATTTTTCAGAACGTTTCATACTCCTCATATTTTTGACACCTTTTGAAGCTCTTCATATTTTTCACACCTTTTAGTCTCTTCAAGTTTATGAACACCGTTTCATGCTCCTTCTATTTTTCAGACCGTTTCATGCTCCTCATATTTTTGACACCTTTTGAACCTCTTCATATATTTCACACCTTTTCAGGCTCTTCATGTTTTTGAACACCACTTCATGCTCCTCCTATTTTTGAGACCGTTTCATGCTCCTCATATTTTTGACACCTTTTGAACCTCTTCATATATTTCACACCTTTTCAGGCTCTTCATGTTTTTCAACACCGCTTCATGCTCCTCATATTTTTGACACCTTTTGAAGCTCTTCATATTTTTCACACCTTTTCAGGCTCTTCATGTTTTTCAACACCGCTTCATGTTCTCCCTAAATTTCAGGCTGTTTCATGCTTCTCATATTTTTCACACCTTTTGAAGCTCTTCATATTTTTCACAGCTTTTCAGTCTCTTCATGTTTTTCAACCCCGCTTCTTGCTTCTCCTATTTTTCAGGCCGTTTCATGCTCCTTATATTTTTGACACCTTTTGAAGCTCTTCATATTTTTCACACTTTTTCAGGCTCTTCATGTTTTTCAACACCGCTTCATGCTCCTCCTATTTTTCAGACCGCTTCATGCTCCTCATATTTTTGACACCTTTTGAAGCTCTTCATATTTTTTACACCTTTTGAAGCTCTTCATATATTTCACACCTTTTCAGGCTCTTCATGTTTTTCAATAGCACCTCATGCTCCTCCTATTTTTCAAACCATTTCATGCTCATCTAATTTTTGACCCCTTTTGAAGCTCTTCATATTTTTGACCCCTTTTGAAGCTCTTCATATTTTTTACACATTTTGAAGGTCTTCATATTTTTCACACCTTTTCAGGCTCTTCATGCTTTTGAACACCGTTTCATCCTCCTCCTATTTTTCAGACCGTTTCATGCTCCTCATATATTTGACAACTTTTGATGCTCTTCATAGTTTTCACACCTTTTCAGGCTTTTCATGTTTTTGAACACCACTAAACGCTCCTCCTATTTTTCAGACAGTTTCATGCTCCTCATATTTTTGACACCTTTTGAAGCTCTTCATATATTTCACACCTTTTCAGGCTCTTCATGTTTTTTTAACACCGTTTCATGCTTCTCCTATTTTTCAGACCGTTTAATGCTCCTCATTTTTTGACACCTTTTTAAGCTCTTCATATTTTTCACACCTTTTCAGGCTCTCCATGTTTTTCAACACCACTTCATGTCTCCTCCTATTTTTCAGACCGTTTCATGCTCCTCATATTTTTGACACCTTTTGAAGCTCTTCATATTTTTCACACCTTTTCCGGCACTTCATGTATTTCAACACCACTTCGTGTTCCTCCTATTTTTCAGAATGTTTCATGCTCCTCATATTTTTGACACATTTTGAAGCTCTTCATATATTTCACGCCTCTTCAGGCTCTTCATGTTTTCAACACAGCTTCATGCTCCTCCTAATTTTCAGACCGTTTCATGCTCCTCATATTTTGACACCTTTTTAAGCTCTACATATTTTTCACACCTTTTAAGGCTCTTCATGTTTTCAACACCTTTTCATGCTCCTCCTATTTTTCAGACCGTTTCATGCTCCCTATGTTTTTGACATCGTTTGAAGCTCTTCATATTTTTCACACATTTTCAGTCTCTTCATGTTTTTCAACACCGTTTCATGCTCCTCCTATTTTTCAGACCGTTTCATTCTCCTCATGTTTTTCAACGCCGTTTTATGCTCCTCCTATTTTTCAGAAACTTTCATGCTCCACATATTTTTTAACATTTTGAAGCTCTTCATATTTTTCACATCTTTTGAGGCTCTTCATGTTTATCAACACTGCTTCATGCTCCTCCTATTTTCAGACAGTTTCATGCTCTTCATATTTTTCATACCTTTTGAAGCTCTTCATATATTTGACACCTTATCAGGCTTTTCATGTTTTTCAACACCGCTTCATGCTCCTCCTATTTTTCAGACCGTTTCATGTTCCTTCTATTTTTCAAACCTTTTGAAGCTCTTCATATTTTTCACACCATTTCAGGCTTCATGTTTTTGAACACCGTTTCATGCTTCTCCTATTTTTCAGACCGTTTCATGTTCCTCCTATTTTTCAAACCTTTTGAAGCTCTTCATATTTTTCACACCATTTCAGGCTTCATGTTTTTGAACACCGCTTCATGCTCCTCCTATTTTTCAGACCGTTTCATGCTCCTCATATTTTTGACACCTTTTGAAGCTCTTCATATTTTTCGCACCTTTTCAGACTCTTCATGTTTTTCAACAGCTTTTCATGCTCCTAGTATTTTTCACACTGTTTCATGCTCCTCATATTTTTGACACCTTTTGAAGCTCTTCATATATTTGACACCTTTTCAGGCTCTTCATGTTTTTGAACACCGTTCGATGCTCCTCCTATTTTTCAGAACGTTTCATGCTCCTCCTATTTTTGACACCTTTTGAAGCTCCTCCTATTTTTGACACCTTTTGAAGCTCTTCATATTTTTGACACCTTTTGAAGCTCTTCATATTTTTCACACCTTTTCAGGCTCTTCATGTTTTTGAACACCGCTTCATGCTCCTCCTATTTTTCAGACCGTTTAATGCTCCTCATGTATTTCACTTCTTTTCAAGCTCCTCATATTTTTCACACTTTTTCAGGCTCTTCATGTTTTTGAAAACCGCTTCATGCTCCTCCTATTTTTCAGACCGTTTAATGCTCCTCATATTTTTCACACCTCTTGAAGCTCTTCATATTTTTCACCCCTTTTCAGACTCTTCATGTTTTTCAACACCACTTCATGCTCCTCCTATTTTTCAGACCGTTTAATGCTACTCATGTATTTCACTTCTTTTCAAGCTCCTCATATTTTTCACACTTTTTCAGGCTCTTCATGTTTTTCAACACCGCTTCATGCTCCTCCTATTTTTCAGACCGTTTAATGCTCCTCATATTTTTCACACCTCTTGAAGCTCTTCATATTTTTCACCCCTTTTCAGGCTCTTCATGTTTTTCAACACTACTTCATGCTTCCCCTATTTTTCAGACCGTTTCATGCTCCTCATATTTTTGACACCTTTTGAAGCTCTTAATATTTTTCACACGTTTTCAGTCTCTTCATGTTTTTCAACACCGCTTCATGCTCCTCCTATTTTTCAGACCATTTAATGCTTCTCATATTTTTCACACCTTTTCAAGCTCTTTATGTTTTTCAACACCACTTCATGATCCTCCTATTTTTCAGACCGTTTCATGCTCCTCATATTTTTCACACCTTTTGAAGCTCTTCATGGATTTCACACATTTTCAGGCTCTTCATGTTTTTGAACACCATTTCATGCTCCTCCTATTTTTCAGACAGTGTCATGCTCATCTCATTTTTGACACCTTTTGAAGCTCTTCATATTTTTCACACCTTTTGTTGCTGCCAGTTATATTTAAGACTTTACATATCTGAATAATCATTTAAAATCAAATGTTCATTTTTAGAATTGCACAAAAGGAAAATAATAGGGACAGTGATGGCTGGCTTATGATGTGGGGCCAATTTCCATAAGTTAAATAAAAAATCTAAGTTTTAGAACGTGGGTCTCAAAAAATAGCACTTGTAATTAATACTGTTCTTCAGATTCATAGTTTAAGGAAGTCACTACATTTTATTTCTTGATGTTATAGATTTAACAACATATTGGTAGCAACATGTAACTTCTCACATGGATTAGACATCAAGAGACCAGTTTATGTATATAAACTTAAACACTGAAAATGAATATATTCAGCTATTATGGAACTTATAGCAAATACAAACTTGTTAACAACTTTCCAAAAGGCACAAAAGACAGTGTTAATAAAGAGTGGTCTTTTGCATCATTTTCAAAAATTCTTCCTTGTTTATTTCTCCATCCCCATCATGATCAGCCTCATCAAGCATTTCCTGAAGTTCATCATCTGTTAAATTTTCCCCTAGCTCCTTAGCAACCCTCTTGATATTGTTCAGTGATATGCTTCCTGTATCATCATCATCAAATAGTTTGAAAGCCTTCAATATTACTTCTTTTTCATCCCTTTCACTGATTTTTACACTCATTATGGCAAAAAATTCTTCAAAATTAATGGTGCAAATTCCTTCTTTGTCAGTTTCAGCTATCATCTTTTTAATTTCTTCTTTCTTTGGCTCAAATCCTAAGGCCCACATTGCAATCATGTCTCCAACCGGCGCCCCCGGCCGGTACTTCCCAGCTTTACCCGCCAGCCTGAAGCTCTTCATATTTTTGACACGTTTTCAGGCTTTTCATGTTTTTCAACAACGTTTCATGAGCCTCCTATTTTTCAGACCGTTTCATTTTCCTCATATTTTGACACTTTTGAAGCTCTTCATAATTTTCACACCTTTTCAGGCTCTTCATGTTTTTCACACGTTTTCAGGCTCTTCTTGTTTTTGAACACCATTTCATGCTCCTCGTATTTTTCAGACCGTTTCATGCTCCTCATGTATTTCACACCGTTTGAAGCTCTTCATATTTTTGACACCTTTTGAAGCTCTTCATATATTTCACACCTTTTCAGGCTCTTCATGCTTTTGAACACCGTTTCATGCTACTCCTATTTTTCAGAACCTTTCATTCTCCTCATATTTTTCACACTTTTTCAAGCTTTTCATATTTTTCACACATTTTCAGGCTCTTCATGTCTTTGAACACCGTTTCTTGCTACTCCTATTTTTCAGAACGTTTCATACTCCTCATATTTTTGACACCTTTTGAAGCTCTTCATATTTTTCACACCTTTTAGTCTCTTCAAGTTTATGAACACCGATTCATGCTCCTTCTATTTCTCAGACCGTTTCATGCTCTTAATATTTTTGACACCTTTTTAAGATCTTCATATTTATCACACATTTTCAGGCTCTTCATGTTTTTGAACACCACTTCATGCTCCTCCTATTTTTGAGACCGTTTCATGCTCCTCATATTTTTGACACCTTTTGAACCTCTTCATATATTTCACACCTTTTCAGGCTCTTCATGTTTTTGAACACCACTTCATGCTCCTCCTATTTTTGAGACCGTTTCATGCTCCTCATATTTTTGACACCTTTTGAACCTCTTCATATATTTCACACCTTTTCAGGCTCTTCATGTTTTTCAACACCGCTTCATGCTCCTCATATTTTTGACACCTTTTGAAGCTCTTCATATTTTTCACACCTTTTCAGGCTCTTCATGTTTTTCAACACCGCTTCATGTTCTCCCTAAATTTCAGGCTGTTTCATGCTTCTCATATTTTTCACACCTTTTGAAGCTCTTCATATTTTTCACAGCTTTTCAGTCTCTTCATGTTTTTCAACCCCGCTTCTTGCTTCTCCTATTTTTCAGGCCGTTTCATGCTCCTTATATTTTTGACACCTTTTGAAGCTCTTCATATTTTTCACACTTTTTCAGGCTCTTCATGTTTTTCAACACCGCTTCATGCTCCTCCTATTTTTCAGACCGGTTCATGCTCCTCATGTATTTCACAACTTTTGAATCTCTTCATATTTTTCACAACGTTTCAGGCTCTTCATGTTTTTGAACACCGTTTCATGCTCCTCCTATTTTTCAGACCGCTTCATGCTCCTCATATTTTTGACACCTTTTGAAGCTCTTCATATTTTTTACACCTTTTGAAGCTCTTCATATATTTCACACCTTTTCAGGCTCTTCATGTTTTTCAATAGCACCTCATGCTCCTCCTATTTTTCAAACCATTTCATGCTCATCTAATTTTTGACCCCTTTTGAAGCTCTTCATATTTTTGACCCCTTTTGAAGCTCTTCATATTTTTTACACATTTTGAAGGTCTTCATATTTTTCACACCTTTTCAGGCTCTTCATGCTTTTGAACACCGTTTCATGCTCCTCCTATTTTTCAGACCGTTTCATGCTCCTCATATATTTGACAACTTTTGATGCTCTTCATAGTTTTCACACCTTTTCAGGCTTTTCATGTTTTTGAACACCACTAAATGCTCCTCCTATTTTTCAGACAGTTTCATGCTCCTCATATTTTTGACACCTTTTGAAGCTCTTCATATATTTCACACCTTTTCAGGCTCTTCATGTTTTTTTAACACCGTTTCATGCTTCTCCTATTTTTCAGACCGTTTAATGCTCCTCATTTTTTGACACCTTTTGAAGCTCTTCATATTTTTGACACCTTTTGAAGCTGTTCATATTTTTCACACCTTTTCAGGCCCTTCATGTTTTTCAACACCACTTCATGCTCCTCCTATTTTTCAGTCCGTTTCATGCACATCTCATTTTTGACACCTTTTGAAGCTCTTCATATTTTTCACACCTTTTGAAGGTCTTCATATTTTTCACACGTTTTCAGGCTCTTCATGTTTTTCAACACCGTTTCATGCTCCTCCTATTTTTCAGACCGTTTCATGCTCCTCATATTTTTGACACCTTTTGAAGCTCTTCATATATTTCACACCTTTTCAGGCTCTTCATGTTTTTCAACAACTCTTCATGCTCCTACTATTTTTCAGTCCGTTTCATGCACATCTCATTTTTGACACCTTTTGTAACTCTTCATATTTTTCACACCTTTTGCAGCTCTTCATATTTTTCACACCTTTTAGGCTCTTCATGTTTTTGAACACCTCTTCATGCTCCTCCTATTTTTCAGACCGTTTCATGCTCTTCTTATTTTTGACACCTTTTGAAGCACTTCATATTGTTCAAACCTTTTCAAACTCTTCATGTTTTTCAACACCGCTTCATGCTTCTCCTATTTTTCAGACCGATTCATGCCCATCTCATTTTTGACAACTTTTGAAGCTCTTCTTACATTTCACACCTTTTGAAGCTCTTCATATATTTCACACCTTTTCACGCTCTTCATGTTTTTGAACACCACTTCATGCAACTCCTATATTTCAGACCGTTTCATGCTTGTCTCATTTTTGACACCTTTTGAAGCTCTTCTTACTTTTCACAACTTTTGAAACTCTTCCTATACTTCACACCTTTTCAGGCTCTTCATGATTTTGAACACCACTTCATGCACCTCCTATATTTCTGAACGTTTCATGCTCCTCATGTTTTTGACACTTTTGAAGCTCTTCATATTTTTCACACCTTTTCAGGCTCTTCATGTTTTTGAACACCGTTTCATGCTCCTCCTATTTTTCAGACAGTGTCATGCTCATCTCATTTTTGACACCTTTTGAAGCTCTTCATATTTTTCACACCTTTTGATGCTGCCAGTTATATTTAAGACTTTACATATCTGAATAATCATTTAAAATCAAATGTTCATTTTTAGAATTGCACAAAAGGAAAATAATAGGGACAGTGATGGCTGGCTTATGATGTGGGGCCAATTTCCATAAGTTAAATAAAAAATCTAAGTTTTAGAACGTGGGTCTCAAAAAATAGCACTTGTAATTAATACTGTTCTTCAGATTCATAGTTTAAGGAAGTCACTACATTTTATTTCTTGATGTTATAGATTTAACAACATATTGGTAGCAACATGTAAGTTCTCACATGGGTTAGACATCAAGAGACCAGTTTATGTATATAAACTTAAACACTGAAAATGAATATATTCAGCTATTATGGAACTTATAGCAAATACAAACTTGTTAACAACTTTCCAAAAGGCACAAAAGACAATGTTAATAAAGAGTGGTCTTTTGCATCATTTTCAAAAATTCTTCCTTGTTTATTTCTCCATCCCCATCATGATCAGCCTCATCAAGCATTTCCTGAAGTTCATCATCTGTTAAATTTTCCCCTAGCTCCTTAGCAACCCTCTTGATATTGTTCAGTGATATGCTTCCTGTATCATCATCATCAAATAGTTTGAAAGCCTTCAATATTTCTTCTTTTTCATCCCTTTCACTCATTTTTACACTCATTATGGCAAAAAATTCTTCAAAATTAATGGTGCAAATTCCTTCTTTGTCAGTTTCAGCTATCATCTTTTTAATTTCTTCTTTCTTTGGCTCAAATCCTAAGGCCCACATTGCAATCATGTCTCCAACCGGCGCCCCCGGCCGGTACTTCCCAGCTTTACCTGCCAGCCTGAAGCTCTTCATATTTTTGAAACGTTTTCAGGCTTTTCATGTTTTTCAACAACGTTTCATGAGCCTCCTATTTTTCAGACCGTTTCATTTTCCTCATATTTTTGACACTTTTGAAGCTCTTCATAATTTTCACACCTTTTCAGGCTCTTCATGTTTTTCACACGTTTTCAGGCTCTTCTTGTTTTTGAACACCGTTTCATGCTCCTCGTATTTTTCAGACCGTTTCATGCTCCTCATGTATTTCACACCGTTTGAAGCTCTTCATATTTTTGACACCTTTTGAAGCTCTTCATATATTTCACACCTTTTCAGGCTCTTCATGCTTTTGAACACCGTTTCATGCTACTCCTATTTTTCAGAACCTTTCATTCTCCTCATATTTTTCACACTTTTTGAAGCTTTTCATATTTTTCACACATTTTCAGGCTCTTCATGTCTTTGAACAACGTTTCTTGCTGCTCCTATTTTTCAGAACGTTTCATACTCCTCATATTTTTGACACCTTTTGAAGCTCTTCATATTTTTCACACCTTTTAGTCTCTTCAAGTTTATGAACACCGTTTCATGCTCCTTCTATTTTTCAGACCGTTTCATGCTCCTCATATTTTTGACACCTTTTGAACCTCTTCATATATTTCACACCTTTTCAGGCTCTTCATGTTTTTGAACACCACTTCATGCTCCTCCTATTTTTGAGACCGTTTCATGCTCCTCATATTTTTGACACCTTTTGAACCTCTTCATATATTTCACACCTTTTCAGGCTCTTCATGTTTTTCAACACCGCTTCATGCTCCTCATATTTTTGACACCTTTTGAAGCTCTTCATATTTTTCACACCTTTTCAGGCTCTTCATGTTTTTCAACACCGCTTCATGTTCTCCCTAAATTTCAGGCTGTTTCATGCTTCTCATATTTTTCACACCTTTTGAAGCTCTTCATATTTTTCACAGCTTTTCAGTCTCTTCATGTTTTTCAACCCCGCTTCTTGCTTCTCCTATTTTTCAGGCCGTTTCATGCTCCTTATATTTTTGACACCTTTTGAAGCTCTTCATATTTTTCACACTTTTTCAGGCTCTTCATGTTTTCAACACCTTTTCATGCTCCTCCTATTTTTCAGACCGTTTCATGCTCCCTATGTTTTTGACATCGTTTGAAGCTCTTCATATTTTTCACACATTTTCAGTCTCTTCCTGTTTTTCAACACCGTTTCATGCTCCTCCTATTTTTCAGACCGTTTCATTCTCCTCATGTTTTTCAACGCCGTTTTATGCTCCTCCTATTTTTCAGAAACTTTCATGCTCCACATATTTTTTAACATTTTGAAGCTCTTCATATTTTTCACATCTTTTGAGGCTCTTCATGTTTATCAACACTGCTTCATGCTCCTCCTATTTTCAGACAGTTTCATGCTCTTCATATTTTTCATACCTTTTGAAGCTCTTCATATATTTGACACCTTATCAGGCTTTTCATGTTTTTCAACACCGCTTCATGCTCCTCCTATTTTTCAGACCGTTTCATGTTCCTTCTATTTTTCAAACCTTTTGAAGCTCTTCATATTTTTCACACCATTTCAGGCTTCATGTTTTTGAACACCGTTTCATGCTTCTCCTATTTTTCAGACCGTTTCATGTTCCTCCTATTTTTCAAACCTTTTGAAGCTCTTCATATTTTTCACACCATTTCAGGCTTCATGTTTTTGAACACCGCTTCATGCTCCTCCTATTTTTCAGACCGTTTCATGCTCCTCATATTTTTGACACCTTTTGAAGCTCTTCATATTTTTCGCACCTTTTCAGACTCTTCATGTTTTTCAACAGCTTTTCATGCTCCTAGTATTTTTCACACTGTTTCATGCTCCTCATATTTTTGACACCTTTTGAAGCTCTTCATATATTTGACACCTTTTCAGGCTCTTCATGTTTTTGAACACCGTTCGATGCTCCTCCTATTTTTCAGACCGTTTCATGCTCCTCCTATTTTTGACACCTTTTGAAGCTCCTCCTATTTTTGACACCTTTTGAAGCTCTTCATATTTTTGACACCTTTTGAAGCTCTTCATATTTTTCACACCTTTTCAGGCTCTTCATGTTTTTGAACACCGCTTCATGCTCCTCCTATTTTTCAGACCGTTTAATGCTCCTCATGTATTTCACTTCTTTTCAAGCTCCTCATATTTTTCACACTTTTTCAGGCTCTTCATGTTTTTGAAAACCGCTTCATGCTCCTCCTATTTTTCAGACCGTTTAATGCTCCTCATATTTTTCACACCTCTTGAAGCTCTTCATATTTTTCACCCCTTTTCAGGCTCTTCATGTTTTTCAACACTACTTCATGCTTCCCCTATTTTTCAGACCGTTTCATGCTCCTCATATTTTTGACACCTTTTGAAGCTCTTAATATTTTTCACACGTTTTCAGTCTCTTCATGTTTTTCAACACCGCTTCATGCTCCTCCTATTTTTCAGACCATTTAATGCTTCTCATATTTTTCACACCTTTTCAAGCTCTTTATGTTTTTCAACACCACTTCATGATCCTCCTATTTTTCAGACCGTTTCATGCTCCTCATATTTTTCACACCTTTTGAAGCTCTTCATGGATTTCACACATTTTCAGGCTCTTCATGTTTTTGAACACCATTTCATGCTCCTCCTATTTTTCAGACAGTGTCATGCTCATCTCATTTTTGACACCTTTTGAAGCTCTTCATATTTTTCACACCTTTTGTTGCTGCCAGTTATATTTAAGACTTTACATATCTGAATAATCATTTAAAATCAAATGTTCATTTTTAGAATTGCACAAAAGGAAAATAATAGGGACAGTGATGGCTGGCTTATGATGTGGGGCCAATTTCCATAAGTTAAATAAAAAATCTAAGTTTTAGAACGTGGGTCTCAAAAAATAGCACTTGTAATTAATACTGTTCTTCAGATTCATAGTTTAAGGAAGTCACTACATTTTATTTCTTGATGTTATAGATTTAACAACATATTGGTAGCAACATGTAACTTCTCACATGGATTAGACATCAAGAGACCAGTTTATGTATATAAACTTAAACACTGAAAATGAATATATTCAGCTATTATGGAACTTATAGCAAATACAAACTTGTTAACAACTTTCCAAAAGGCACAAAAGACAGTGTTAATAAAGAGTGGTCTTTTGCATCATTTTCAAAAATTCTTCCTTGTTTATTTCTCCATCCCCATCATGATCAGCCTCATCAAGCATTTCCTGAAGTTCATCATCTGTTAAATTTTCCCCTAGCTCCTTAGCAACCCTCTTGATATTGTTCAGTGATATGCTTCCTGTATCATCATCATCAAATAGTTTGAAAGCCTTCAATATTTCTTCTTTTTCATCCCTTTCACTCATTTTTACACTCATTATGGCAAAAAATTCTTCAAAATTAATGGTGCAAATTCCTTCTTTGTCAGTTTCAGCTATCATCTTTTTAATTTCTTCTTTCTTTGGCTCAAATCCTAAGGCCCACATTGCAATCATGTCTCCAACCGGCGCCCCCGGCTGGTACTTCCCAGCTTTACCCGCCAGCCTGAAGCTCTTCATATTTTTGACACGTTTTCAGGCTTTTCATGTTTTTCAACAACGTTTCATGAGCCTCCTATTTTTCAGACCGTTTCATTTTCCTCATATTTTGACACTTTTGAAGCTCTTCATAATTTTCACACCTTTTCAGGCTCTTCATGTTTTTCACACGTTTTCAGGCTCTTCTTGTTTTTGAACACCGTTTCATGCTCCTCGTATTTTTCAGACCGTTTCATGCTCCTCATGTATTTCACACCGTTTGAAGCTCTTCATATTTTTGACACCTTTTGAAGCTCTTCATATATTTCACACCTTTTCAGGCTCTTCATGCTTTTGAACACCGTTTCATGCTACTCCTATTTTTCAGAACCTTTCATTCTCCTCATATTTTTCACACTTTTTGAAGCTTTTCATATTTTTCACACATTTTCAGGCTCTTCATGTCTTTGAACACCGTTTCTTGCTACTCCTATTTTTCAGAACGTTTCATACTCCTCATATTTTTGACACCTTTTGAAGCTCTTCATATTTTTCACACCTTTTAGTCTCTTCAAGTTTATGAACACCGATTCATGCTCCTTCTATTTTTCAGACCGTTTCATGCTCTTAATATTTTTGACACCTTTTTAAGATCTTCATATTTATCACACATTTTCAGGCTCTTCATGTTTTTGAACACCACTTCATGCTCCTCCTATTTTTGAGACCGTTTCATGCTCCTCATATTTTTGACACCTTTTGAACCTCTTCATATATTTCACACCTTTTCAGGCTCTTCATGTTTTTGAACACCACTTCATGCTCCTCCTATTTTTGAGACCGTTTCATGCTCCTCATATTTTTGACACCTTTTGAACCTCTTCATATATTTCACACCTTTTCAGGCTCTTCATGTTTTTCAACACCGCTTCATGCTCCTCATATTTTTGACACCTTTTGAAGCTCTTCATATTTTTCACACCTTTTCAGGCTCTTCATGTTTTTCAACACCGCTTCATGTTCTCCCTAAATTTCAGGCTGTTTCATGCTTCTCATATTTTTCACACCTTTTGAAGCTCTTCATATTTTTCACAGCTTTTCAGTCTCTTCATGTTTTTCAACCCCGCTTCTTGCTTCTCCTATTTTTCAGGCCGTTTCATGCTCCTTATATTTTTGACACCTTTTGAAGCTCTTCATATTTTTCACACTTTTTCAGGCTCTTCATGTTTTTCAACACCGCTTCATGCTCCTCCTATTTTTCAGACCGGTTCATGCTCCTCATGTATTTCACAACTTTTGAATCTCTTCATATTTTTCACAACTTTTCAGGCTCTTCATGTTTTTGAACACCGTTTCATGCTCCTCCTATTTTACAGACCGCTTCATGCTCCTCATATTTTTTACACCTTTTGAAGCTCTTCATATTTTTTACACCTTTTGAAGCTCTTCATATATTTCACACCTTTTCAGGCTCTTCATGTTTTTCAATAGCACCTCATGCTCCTCCTATTTTTCAAACCATTTCATGCTCATCTAATTTTTGACCCCTTTTGAAGCTCTTCATATTTTTGACCCCTTTTGAAGCTCTTCATATTTTTTACACATTTTGAAGGTCTTCATATTTTTCACACCTTTTCAGGCTCTTCATGCTTTTGAACACCGTTTCATGCTCCTCCTATTTTTCAGACCGTTTCATGCTCCTCATATATTTGAAAACTTTTGATGCTCTTCATAGTTTTCACACCTTTTCAGGCTTTTCATGTTTTTGAACACCGCTAAATGCTCCTCCTATTTTTCAGACAGTTTCATGCTCCTCATATTTTTGACACCTTTTGAAGCTCTTCATATATTTCACACCTTTTCAGGCTCTTCATGTTTTTTTAACACCGTTTCATGCTTCTCCTATTTTTCAGACCGTTTAATGCTCCTCATTTTTTGACACCTTTTGAAGCTCTTCATATTTTTGACACCTTTTGAAGCTGTTCATATTTTTCACACCTTTTCAGGCCCTTCATGTTTTTCAACACCACTTCATGCTCCTCCTATTTTTCAGTCCGTTTCATGCACATCTCATTTTTGACACCTTTTGAAGCTCTTCATATTTTTCACACCTTTTGAAGGTCTTCATATTTTTCACACGTTTTCAGGCTCTTCATGTTTTTCAACACCGTTTCATGCTCCTCCTATTTTTCAGACCGTTTCATGCTCCTCATATTTTTGACACCTTTTGAAGCTCTTCATATATTTCACACCTTTTCAGGCTCTTCATGTTTTTCAACAACTCTTCATGCTCCTACTATTTTTCAGTCCGTTTCATGCACATCTCATTTTTGACACCTTTTGTAACTCTTCATATTTTTCACACCTTTTGCAGCTCTTCATGTTTTTCACACCTTTTAGGCTCTTCATGTTTTTGAACACCTCTTCATGCTCCTCCTATTTTTCAGACCGTTTCATGCTCTTCTTATTTTTGACACCTTTTGAAGCACTTCATATTGTTCAAACCTTTTCAAACTCTTCATGTTTTTCAACACCGCTTCATGCTTCTCCTATTTTTCAGACCGATTCATGCCCATCTCATTTTTGACAACTTTTGAAGCTCTTCTTACATTTCACACCTTTTGAAGCTCTTCATATATTTCACACCTTTTCACGCTCTTCATGTTTTTGAACACCACTTCATGCAACTCCTATATTTCAGACCGTTTCATGCTTGTCTCATTTTTGACACCTTTTGAAGCTCTTCTTACTTTTCACAACTTTTGAAACTCTTCCTATACTTCACACCTTTTCAGGCTCTTCATGATTTTGAACACCACTTCATGCACCTCCTATATTTCTGAACGTTTCATGCTCCTCATGTTTTTGACACTTTTGAAGCTCTTCATATTTTTCACACCTTTTCAGGCTCTTCATGTTTTTGAACACCGTTTCATGCTCCTCCTATTTTTCAGACAGTGTCATGCTCATCTCATTTTTGACACCTTTTGAAGCTCTTCATATTTTTCACACCTTTTGATGCTGCCAGTTATATTTAAGACTTTACATATCTGAATAATCATTTAAAATCAAATGTTCATTTTTAGAATTGCACAAAAGGAAAATAATAGGGACAGTGATGGCTGGCTTATGATGTGGGGCCAATTTCCATAAGTTAAATAAAAAATCTAAGTTTTAGAACGTGGGTCTCAAAAAATAGCACTTGTAATTAATACTGTTCTTCAGATTCATAGTTTAAGGAAGTCACTACATTTTATTTCTTGATGTTATAGATTTAACAACATATTGGTAGCAACATGTAAGTTCTCACATGGGTTAGACATCAAGAGACCAGTTTATGTATATAAACTTAAACACTGAAAATGAATATATTCAGCTATTATGGAACTTATAGCAAATACAAACTTGTTAACAACTTTCCAAAAGGCACAAAAGACAATGTTAATAAAGAGTGGTCTTTTGCATCATTTTCAAAAATTCTTCCTTGTTTATTTCTCCATCCCCATCATGATCAGCCTCATCAAGCATTTCCTGAAGTTCATCATCTGTTAAATTTTCCCCTAGCTCCTTAGCAACCCTCTTGATATTGTTCAGTGATATGCTTCCTGTATCATCATCATCAAATAGTTTGAAAGCCTTCAATATTTCTTCTTTTTCATCCCTTTCACTCATTTTTACACTCATTATGGCAAAAAATTCTTCAAAATTTATGGTGCAAATTCCTTCTTTGTCAGTTTCAGCTATCATCTTTTTAATTTCTTCTTTCTTTGGCTCAAATCCTAAGGCCCACATTGCAATCATGTCTCCAACCGGCGCCCCCGGCCGGTACCTCCCAGCTTTACCTGCCAGCCTGAAGCTCTTCATATTTTTGAAACGTTTTCAGGCTTTTCATGTTTTTCAACAACGTTTCATGAGCCTCCTATTTTTCAGACCGTTTCATTTTCCTCATATTTTTGACACTTTTGAAGCTCTTCATAATTTTCACACCTTTTCAGGCTCTTCATGTTTTTCACACGTTTTCAGGCTCTTCTTGTTTTTGAACACCGTTTCATGCTCCTCGTATTTTTCAGACCGTTTCATGCTCCTCATGTATTTCACACCGTTTGAAGCTCTTCATATTTTTGACACCTTTTGAAGCTCTTCATATATTTCACACCTTTTCAGGCTCTTCATGCTTTTGAACACCGTTTCATGCTACTCCTATTTTTCAGAACCTTTCATTCTCCTCATATTTTTCACACTTTTTGAAGCTTTTCATATTTTTCACACATTTTCAGGCTCTTCATGTCTTTGAACACCGTTTCTTGCTACTCCTATTTTTCAGAACGTTTCATACTCCTCATATTTTTGACACCTTTTGAAGCTCTTCATATTTTTCACACCTTTTAGTCTCTTCAAGTTTATGAACACCGATTCATGCTCCTTCTATTTTTCAGACCGTTTCATGCTCTTAATATTTTTGACACCTTTTTAAGATCTTCATATTTATCACACATTTTCAGGCTCTTCATGTTTTTGAACACCACTTCATGCTCCTCCTATTTTTGAGACCGTTTCATGCTCCTCATATTTTTGACACCTTTTGAACCTCTTCATATATTTCACACCTTTTCAGGCTCTTCATGTTTTTGAACACCACTTCATGCTCCTCCTATTTTTGAGACCGTTTCATGCTCCTCATATTTTTGACACCTTTTGAACCTCTTCATATATTTCACACCTTTTCAGGCTCTTCATGTTTTTCAACACCGCTTCATGCTCCTCATATTTTTGACACCTTTTGAAGCTCTTCATATTTTTCACACCTTTTCAGGCTCTTCATGTTTTTCAACACCGCTTCATGTTCTCCCTAAATTTCAGGCTGTTTCATGCTTCTCATATTTTTCACACCTTTTGAAGCTCTTCATATTTTTCACAGCTTTTCAGTCTCTTCATGTTTTTCAACCCCGCTTCTTGCTTCTCCTATTTTTCAGGCCGTTTCATGCTCCTTATATTTTTGACACCTTTTGAAGCTCTTCATATTTTTCACACTTTTTCAGGCTCTTCATGTTTTTCAACACCGCTTCATGCTCCTCCTATTTTTCAGACCGGTTCATGCTCCTCATGTATTTCACAACTTTTGAATCTCTTCATATTTTTCACAACTTTTCAGGCTCTTCATGTTTTTGAACACCGTTTCATGCTCCTCCTATTTTACAGACCGCTTCATGCTCCTCATATTTTTTACACCTTTTGAAGCTCTTCATATTTTTTACACCTTTTGAAGCTCTTCATATATTTCACACCTTTTCAGGCTCTTCATGTTTTTCAATAGCACCTCATGCTCCTCCTATTTTTCAAACCATTTCATGCTCATCTAATTTTTGACCCCTTTTGAAGCTCTTCATATTTTTGACCCCTTTTGAAGCTCTTCATATTTTTTACACATTTTGAAGGTCTTCATATTTTTCACACCTTTTCAGGCTCTTCATGCTTTTGAACACCGTTTCATGCTCCTCCTATTTTTCAGACCGTTTCATGCTCCTCATATATTTGAAAACTTTTGATGCTCTTCATAGTTTTCACACCTTTTCAGGCTTTTCATGTTTTTGAACACCGCTAAATGCTCCTCCTATTTTTCAGACAGTTTCATGCTCCTCATATTTTTGACACCTTTTGAAGCTCTTCATATATTTCACACCTTTTCAGGCTCTTCATGTTTTTTTAACACCGTTTCATGCTTCTCCTATTTTTCAGACCGTTTAATGCTCCTCATTTTTTGACACCTTTTGAAGCTCTTCATATTTTTGACACCTTTTGAAGCTGTTCATATTTTTCACACCTTTTCAGGCCCTTCATGTTTTTCAACACCACTTCATGCTCCTCCTATTTTTCAGTCCGTTTCATGCACATCTCATTTTTGACACCTTTTGAAGCTCTTCATATTTTTCACACCTTTTGAAGGTCTTCATATTTTTCACACGTTTTCAGGCTCTTCATGTTTTTCAACACCGTTTCATGCTCCTCCTATTTTTCAGACCGTTTCATGCTCCTCATATTTTTGACACCTTTTGAAGCTCTTCATATATTTCACACCTTTTCAGGCTCTTCATGTTTTTCAACAACTCTTCATGCTCCTACTATTTTTCAGTCCGTTTCATGCACATCTCATTTTTGACACCTTTTGTAACTCTTCATATTTTTCACACCTTTTGCAGCTCTTCATATTTTTCACACCTTTTAGGCTCTTCATGTTTTTGAACACCTCTTCATGCTCCTCCTATTTTTCAGACCGTTTCATGCTCTTCTTATTTTTGACACCTTTTGAAGCACTTCATATTGTTCAAACCTTTTCAAACTCTTCATGTTTTTCAACACCGCTTCATGCTTCTCCTATTTTTCAGACCGATTCATGCCCATCTCATTTTTGACAACTTTTGAAGCTCTTCTTACATTTCACACCTTTTGAAGCTCTTCATATATTTCACACCTTTTCACGCTCTTCATGTTTTTGAACACCACTTCATGCAACTCCTATATTTCAGACCGTTTCATGCTTGTCTCATTTTTGACACCTTTTGAAGCTCTTCTTACTTTTCACAACTTTTGAAACTCTTCCTATACTTCACACCTTTTCAGGCTCTTCATGATTTTGAACACCACTTCATGCACCTCCTATATTTCTGAACGTTTCATGCTCCTCATGTTTTTGACACTTTTGAAGCTCTTCATATTTTTCACACCTTTTCAGGCTCTTCATGTTTTTGAACACCGTTTCATGCTCCTCCTATTTTTCAGACAGTGTCATGCTCATCTCATTTTTGACACCTTTTGAAGCTCTTCATATTTTTCACACCTTTTGATGCTGCCAGTTATATTTAAGACTTTACATATCTGAATAATCATTTAAAATCAAATGTTCATTTTTAGAATTGCACAAAAGGAAAATAATAGGGACAGTGATGGCTGGCTTATGATGTGGGGCCAATTTCCATAAGTTAAATAAAAAATCTAAGTTTTAGAACGTGGGTCTCAAAAAATAGCACTTGTAATTAATACTGTTCTTCAGATTCATAGTTTAAGGAAGTCACTACATTTTATTTCTTGATGTTATAGATTTAACAACATATTGGTAGCAACATGTAAGTTCTCACATGGGTTAGACATCAAGAGACCAGTTTATGTATATAAACTTAAACACTGAAAATGAATATATTCAGCTATTATGGAACTTATAGCAAATACAAACTTGTTAACAACTTTCCAAAAGGCACAAAAGACAATGTTAATAAAGAGTGGTCTTTTGCATCATTTTCAAAAATTCTTCCTTGTTTATTTCTCCATCCCCATCATGATCAGCCTCATCAAGCATTTCCTGAAGTTCATCATCTGTTAAATTTTCCCCTAGCTCCTTAGCAACCCTCTTGATATTGTTCAGTGATATGCTTCCTGTATCATCATCATCAAATAGTTTGAAAGCCTTCAATATTTCTTCTTTTTCATCCCTTTCACTCATTTTTACACTCATTATGGCAAAAAATTCTTCAAAATTTATGGTGCAAATTCCTTCTTTGTCAGTTTCAGCTATCATCTTTTTAATTTCTTCTTTCTTTGGCTCAAATCCTAAGGCCCACATTGCAATCATGTCTCCAACCGGCGCCCCCGGCCGGTACCTCCCAGCTTTACCTGCCAGCCTGAAGCTCTTCATATTTTTGAAACGTTTTCAGGCTTTTCATGTTTTTCAACAACGTTTCATGAGCCTCCTATTTTTCAGACCGTTTCATTTTCCTCATATTTTTGACACTTTTGAAGCTCTTCATAATTTTCACACCTTTTCAGGCTCTTCATGTTTTTCACACGTTTTCAGGCTCTTCTTGTTTTTGAACACCGTTTCATGCTCCTCGTATTTTTCAGACCGTTTCATGCTCCTCATGTATTTCACACCGTTTGAAGCTCTTCATATTTTTGACACCTTTTGAAGCTCTTCATATATTTCACACCTTTTCAGGCTCTTCATGCTTTTGAACACCGTTTCATGCTACTCCTATTTTTCAGAACCTTTCATTCTCCTCATATTTTTCACACATTTTGAAGCTTTTCATATTTTTCACACATTTTCAGGCTCTTCATGTCTTTGAACAACGTTTCTTGCTACTCCTATTTTTCAGAACGTTTCATACTCCTCATATTTTTGACACCTTTTGAAGCTCTTCATATTTTTCACACCTTTTAGTCTCTTCAAGTTTATGAACACCGTTTCATGCTCCTTCTATTTTTCAGACCGTTTCATGCTCCTCATATTTTTGACACCTTTTGAACCTCTTCATATATTTCACACCTTTTCAGGCTCTTCATGTTTTTGAACACCACTTCATGCTCCTCCTATTTTTGAGACCGTTTCATGCTCCTCATATTTTTGACACCTTTTGAACCTCTTCATATATTTCACACCTTTTCAGGCTCTTCATGTTTTTCAACACCGCTTCATGCTCCTCATATTTTTGACACCTTTTGAAGCTCTTCATATTTTTCACACCTTTTCAGGCTCTTCATGTTTTTCAACACCGCTTCATGTTCTCCCTAAATTTCAGGCTGTTTCATGCTTCTCATATTTTTCACACCTTTTGAAGCTCTTCATATTTTTCACAGCTTTTCAGTCTCTTCATGTTTTTCAACCCCGCTTCTTGCTTCTCCTATTTTTCAGGCCGTTTCATGCTCCTTATATTTTTGACACCTTTTGAAGCTCTTCATATTTTTCACACTTTTTCAGGCTCTTCATGTTTTTCAACACCGCTTCATGCTCCTCCTATTTTTCAGACCGGTTCATGCTCCTCATGTATTTCACAACTTTTGAATCTCTTCATATTTTTCACAACTTTTCAGGCTCTTCATGTTTTTGAACACCGTTTCATGCTCCTCCTATTTTTCAGACCGCTTCATGCTCCTCATATTTTTGACACCTTTTGAAGCTCTTCATATTTTTTACACCTTTTGAAGCTCTTCATATATTTCACACCTTTTCAGGCTCTTCATGTTTTTCAATAGCACCTCATGCTCCTCCTATTTTTCAAACCATTTCATGCTCATCTAATTTTTGACCCCTTTTGAAGCTCTTCATATTTTTGACCCCTTTTGAAGCTCTTCATATTTTTTACACATTTTGAAGGTCTTCATATTTTTCACACCTTTTCAGGCTCTTCATGCTTTTGAACACCGTTTCATGCTCCTCCTATTTTTCAGACCGTTTCATGCTCCTCATATATTTGACAACTTTTGATGCTCTTCATAGTTTTCACACCTTTTCAGGCTTTTCATGTTTTTGAACACCACTAAATGCTCCTCCTATTTTTCAGACAGTTTCATGCTCCTCATATTTTTGACACCTTTTGAAGCTCTTCATATATTTCACACCTTTTCAGGCTCTTCATGTTTTTTTAACACCGTTTCATGCTTCTCCTATTTTTCAGACCGTTTAATGCTCCTCATTTTTTGACACCTTTTGAAGCTCTTCATATTTTTGACACCTTTTGAAGCTGTTCATATTTTTCACACCTTTTCAGGCCCTTCATGTTTTTCAACACCACTTCATGCTCCTCCTATTTTTCAGTCCGTTTCATGCACATCTCATTTTTGACACCTTTTGAAGCTCTTCATATTTTTCACACCTTTTGAAGGTCTTCATATTTTTCACACGTTTTCAGGCTCTTCATGTTTTTCAACACCGTTTCATGCTCCTCCTATTTTTCAGACCGTTTCATGCTCCTCATATTTTTGCCACCTTTTGAAGCTCTTCATATATTTCACACCTTTTCAGGCTCTTCATGTTTTTCAACAACTCTTCATGCTCCTACTATTTTTCAGTCCGTTTCATGCACATCTCATTTTTGACACCTTTTGTAACTCTTCATATTTTTCACACCTTTTGCAGCTCTTCATATTTTTCACACCTTTTAGGCTCTTCATGTTTTTGAACACCTCTTCATGCTCCTCCTATTTTTCAGACCGTTTCATGCTCTTCTTATTTTTGACACCTTTTGAAGCACTTCATATTGTTCAAACCTTTTCAAACTCTTCATGTTTTTTAACACCGCTTCATGCTTCTCCTATTTTTCAGACCGATTCATGCCCATCTCATTTTTGACAACTTTTGAAGCTCTTCTTACATTTCACACCTTTTGAAGCTCTTCATATATTTCACACCTTTTCATGCTCTTCATGTTTTTGAACACCACTTCATGCAACTCCTATATTTCAGACCGTTTCATGCTTGTCTCATTTTTGACACCTTTTGAAGCTCTTCTTACTTTTCACAACTTTTGAAACTCTTCATGGATTTCACACATTTTCAGGCTCTTCATGTTTTTGAACACCATTTCATGCTCCTCCTATTTTTCAGACAGTGTCATGCTCATCTCATTTTTGACACCTTTTGAAGCTCTTCATATTTTTCACACCTTTTGTTGCTGCCAGTTATATTTAAGACTTTACATATCTGAATAATCATTTAAAATCAAATGTTCATTTTTAGAATTGCACAAAAGGAAAATAATAGGGACAGTGATGGCTGGCTTATGATGTGGGGCCAATTTCCATAAGTTAAATAAAAAATCTAAGTTTTAGAACGTGGGTCTCAAAAAATAGCACTTGTAATTAATACTGTTCTTCAGATTCATAGTTTAAGGAAGTCACTACATTTTATTTCTTGATGTTATAGATTTAACAACATATTGGTAGCAACATGTAACTTCTCACATGGATTAGACATCAAGAGACCAGTTTATGTATATAAACTTAAACACTGAAAATGAATATATTCAGCTATTATGGAACTTATAGCAAATACAAACTTGTTAACAACTTTCCAAAAGGCACAAAAGACAGTGTTAATAAAGAGTGGTCTTTTGCATCATTTTCAAAAATTCTTCCTTGTTTATTTCTCCATCCCCATCATGATCAGCCTCATCAAGCATTTCCTGAAGTTCATCATCTGTTAAATTTTCCCCTAGCTCCTTAGCAACCCTCTTGATATTGTTCAGTGATATGCTTCCTGTATCATCATCATCAAATAGTTTGAAAGCCTTCAATATTTCTTCTTTTTCATCCCTTTCACTCATTTTTACACTCATTATGGCAAAAAATTCTTCAAAATTAATGGTGCAAATTCCTTCTTTGTCAGTTTCAGCTATCATCTTTTTAATTTCTTCTTTCTTTGGCTCAAATCCTAAGGCCCACATTGCAATCATGTCTCCAACCGGCGCCCCCGGCTGGTACTTCCCAGCTTTACCCGCCAGCCTGAAGCTCTTCATATTTTTGACACGTTTTCAGGCTTTTCATGTTTTTCAACAACGTTTCATGAGCCTCCTATTTTTCAGACCGTTTCATTTTCCTCATATTTTGACACTTTTGAAGCTCTTCATAATTTTCACACCTTTTCAGGCTCTTCATGTTTTTCACACGTTTTCAGGCTCTTCTTGTTTTTGAACACCGTTTCATGCTCCTCGTATTTTTCAGACCGTTTCATGCTCCTCATGTATTTCACACCGTTTGAAGCTCTTCATATTTTTGACACCTTTTGAAGCTCTTCATATATTTCACACCTTTTCAGGCTCTTCATGCTTTTGAACACCGTTTCATGCTACTCCTATTTTTCAGAACCTTTCATTCTCCTCATATTTTTCACACTTTTTGAAGCTTTTCATATTTTTCACACATTTTCAGGCTCTTCATGTCTTTGAACACCGTTTCTTGCTACTCCTATTTTTCAGAACGTTTCATACTCCTCATATTTTTGACACCTTTTGAAGCTCTTCATATTTTTCACACCTTTTAGTCTCTTCAAGTTTATGAACACCGATTCATGCTCCTTCTATTTTTCAGACCGTTTCATGCTCTTAATATTTTTGACACCTTTTTAAGATCTTCATATTTATCACACATTTTCAGGCTCTTCATGTTTTTGAACACCACTTCATGCTCCTCCTATTTTTGAGACCGTTTCATGCTCCTCATATTTTTGACACCTTTTGAACCTCTTCATATATTTCACACCTTTTCAGGCTCTTCATGTTTTTGAACACCACTTCATGCTCCTCCTATTTTTGAGACCGTTTCATGCTCCTCATATTTTTGACACCTTTTGAACCTCTTCATATATTTCACACCTTTTCAGGCTCTTCATGTTTTTCAACACCGCTTCATGCTCCTCATATTTTTGACACCTTTTGAAGCTCTTCATATTTTTCACACCTTTTCAGGCTCTTCATGTTTTTCAACACCGCTTCATGTTCTCCCTAAATTTCAGGCTGTTTCATGCTTCTCATATTTTTCACACCTTTTGAAGCTCTTCATATTTTTCACAGCTTTTCAGTCTCTTCATGTTTTTCAACCCCACTTCTTGCTTCTCCTATTTTTCAGGCCGTTTCATGCTCCTTATATTTTTGACACCTTTTGAAGCTCTTCATATTTTTCACACTTTTTCAGGCTCTTCATGTTTTTCAACACCGCTTCATGCTCCTCCTATTTTTCAGACCGGTTCATGCTCCTCATGTATTTCACAACTTTTGAATCTCTTCATATTTTTCACAACTTTTCAGGCTCTTCATGTTTTTGAACACCGTTTCATGCTCCTCCTATTTTACAGACCGCTTCATGCTCCTCATATTTTTTACACCTTTTGAAGCTCTTCATATTTTTTACACCTTTTGAAGCTCTTCATATATTTCACACCTTTTCAGGCTCTTCATGTTTTTCAATAGCACCTCATGCTCCTCCTATTTTTCAAACCATTTCATGCTCATCTAATTTTTGACCCCTTTTGAAGCTCTTCATATTTTTGACCCCTTTTGAAGCTCTTCATATTTTTTACACATTTTGAAGGTCTTCATATTTTTCACACCTTTTCAGGCTCTTCATGCTTTTGAACACCGTTTCATGCTCCTCCTATTTTTCAGACCGTTTCATGCTCCTCATATATTTGAAAACTTTTGATGCTCTTCATAGTTTTCACACCTTTTCAGGCTTTTCATGTTTTTGAACACCGCTAAATGCTCCTCCTATTTTTCAGACAGTTTCATGCTCCTCATATTTTTGACACCTTTTGAAGCTCTTCATATATTTCACACCTTTTCAGGCTCTTCATGTTTTTTTAACACCGTTTCATGCTTCTCCTATTTTTCAGACCGTTTAATGCTCCTCATTTTTTGACACCTTTTGAAGCTCTTCATATTTTTGACACCTTTTGAAGCTGTTCATATTTTTCACACCTTTTCAGGCCCTTCATGTTTTTCAACACCACTTCATGCTCCTCCTATTTTTCAGTCCGTTTCATGCACATCTCATTTTTGACACCTTTTGAAGCTCTTCATATTTTTCACACCTTTTGAAGGTCTTCATATTTTTCACACGTTTTCAGGCTCTTCATGTTTTTCAACACCGTTTCATGCTCCTCCTATTTTTCAGACCGTTTCATGCTCCTCATATTTTTGACACCTTTTGAAGCTCTTCATATATTTCACACCTTTTCAGGCTCTTCATGTTTTTCAACAACTCTTCATGCTCCTACTATTTTTCAGTCCGTTTCATGCACATCTCATTTTTGACACCTTTTGTAACTCTTCATATTTTTCACACCTTTTGCAGCTCTTCATATTTTTCACACCTTTTAGGCTCTTCATGTTTTTGAACACCTCTTCATGCTCCTCCTATTTTTCAGACCGTTTCATGCTCTTCTTATTTTTGACACCTTTTGAAGCACTTCATATTGTTCAAACCTTTTCAAACTCTTCATGTTTTTCAACACCGCTTCATGCTTCTCCTATTTTTCAGACCGATTCATGCCCATCTCATTTTTGACAACTTTTGAAGCTCTTCTTACATTTCACACCTTTTGAAGCTCTTCATATATTTCACACCTTTTCACGCTCTTCATGTTTTTGAACACCACTTCATGCAACTCCTATATTTCAGACCGTTTCATGCTTGTCTCATTTTTGACACCTTTTGAAGCTCTTCTTACTTTTCACAACTTTTGAAACTCTTCCTATACTTCACACCTTTTCAGGCTCTTCATGATTTTGAACACCACTTCATGCACCTCCTATATTTCTGAACGTTTCATGCTCCTCATGTTTTTGACACTTTTGAAGCTCTTCATATTTTTCACACCTTTTCAGGCTCTTCATGTTTTTGAACACCGTTTCATGCTCCTCCTATTTTTCAGACAGTGTCATGCTCATCTCATTTTTGACACCTTTTGAAGCTCTTCATATTTTTCACACCTTTTGATGCTGCCAGTTATATTTAAGACTTTACATATCTGAATAATCATTTAAAATCAAATGTTCATTTTTAGAATTGCACAAAAGGAAAATAATAGGGACAGTGATGGCTGGCTTATGATGTGGGGCCAATTTCCATAAGTTAAATAAAAAATCTAAGTTTTAGAACGTGGGTCTCAAAAAATAGCACTTGTAATTAATACTGTTCTTCAGATTCATAGTTTAAGGAAGTCACTACATTTTATTTCTTGATGTTATAGATTTAACAACATATTGGTAGCAACATGTAACTTCTCACATGGATTAGACATCAAGAGACCAGTTTATGTATATAAACTTAAACACTGAAAATGAATATATTCAGCTATTATGGAACTTATAGCAAATACAAACTTGTTAACAACTTTCCAAAAGGCACAAAAGACAGTGTTAATAAAGAGTGGTCTTTTGCATCATTTTCAAAAATTCTTCCTTGTTTATTTCTCCATCCCCATCATGATCAGCCTCATCAAGCATTTCCTGAAGTTCATCATCTGTTAAATTTTCCCCTAGCTCCTTAGCAACCCTCTTGATATTGTTCAGTGATATGCTTCCTGTATCATCATCATCAAATAGTTTGAAAGCCTTCAATATTTCTTCTTTTTCATCCCTTTCACTCATTTTTACACTCATTATGGCAAAAAATTCTTCAAAATTAATGGTGCAAATTCCTTCTTTGTCAGTTTCAGCTATCATCTTTTTAATTTCTTCTTTCTTTGGCTCAAATCCTAAGGCCCACATTGCAATCATGTCTCCAACCGGCGCCCCCGGCCGGTACCTCCCAGCTTTACCTGCCAGCCTGAAGCTCTTCATATTTTTGAAACGTTTTCAGGCTTTTCATGTTTTTCAACAACGTTTCATGAGCCTCCTATTTTTCAGACCGTTTCATTTTCCTCATATTTTTGACACTTTTGAAGCTCTTCATAATTTTCACACCTTTTCAGGCTCTTCATGTTTTTCACACGTTTTCAGGCTCTTCTTGTTTTTGAACACCGTTTCATGCTCCTCGTATTTTTCAGACCGTTTCATGCTCCTCATGTATTTCACACCGTTTGAAGCTCTTCATATTTTTGACACCTTTTGAAGCTCTTCATATATTTCACACCTTTTCAGGCTCTTCATGCTTTTGAACACCGTTTCATGCTACTCCTATTTTTCAGAACCTTTCATTCTCCTCATATTTTTCACACATTTTGAAGCTTTTCATATTTTTCACACATTTTCAGGCTCTTCATGTCTTTGAACAACGTTTCTTGCTACTCCTATTTTTCAGAACGTTTCATACTCCTCATATTTTTGACACCTTTTGAAGCTCTTCATATTTTTCACACCTTTTAGTCTCTTCAAGTTTATGAACACCGTTTCATGCTCCTTCTATTTTTCAGACCGTTTCATGCTCCTCATATTTTTGACACCTTTTGAACCTCTTCATATATTTCACACCTTTTCAGGCTCTTCATGTTTTTGAACACCACTTCATGCTCCTCCTATTTTTGAGACCGTTTCATGCTCCTCATATTTTTGACACCTTTTGAACCTCTTCATATATTTCACACCTTTTCAGGCTCTTCATGTTTTTCAACACCGCTTCATGCTCCTCATATTTTTGACACCTTTTGAAGCTCTTCATATTTTTCACACCTTTTCAGGCTCTTCATGTTTTTCAACACCGCTTCATGTTCTCCCTAAATTTCAGGCTGTTTCATGCTTCTCATATTTTTCACACCTTTTGAAGCTCTTCATATTTTTCACAGCTTTTCAGTCTCTTCATGTTTTTCAACCCCGCTTCTTGCTTCTCCTATTTTTCAGGCCGTTTCATGCTCCTTATATTTTTGACACCTTTTGAAGCTCTTCATATTTTTCACACTTTTTCAGGCTCTTCATGTTTTTCAACACCGCTTCATGCTCCTCCTATTTTTCAGACCGGTTCATGCTCCTCATGTATTTCACAACTTTTGAATCTCTTCATATTTTTCACAACTTTTCAGGCTCTTCATGTTTTTGAACACCGTTTCATGCTCCTCCTATTTTTCAGACCGCTTCATGCTCCTCATATTTTTGACACCTTTTGAAGCTCTTCATATTTTTTACACCTTTTGAAGCTCTTCATATATTTCACACCTTTTCAGGCTCTTCATGTTTTTCAATAGCACCTCATGCTCCTCCTATTTTTCAAACCATTTCATGCTCATCTAATTTTTGACCCCTTTTGAAGCTCTTCATATTTTTGACCCCTTTTGAAGCTCTTCATATTTTTTACACATTTTGAAGGTCTTCATATTTTTCACACCTTTTCAGGCTCTTCATGCTTTTGAACACCGTTTCATGCTCCTCCTATTTTTCAGACCGTTTCATGCTCCTCATATATTTGACAACTTTTGATGCTCTTCATAGTTTTCACACCTTTTCAGGCTTTTCATGTTTTTGAACACCACTAAATGCTCCTCCTATTTTTCAGACAGTTTCATGCTCCTCATATTTTTGACACCTTTTGAAGCTCTTCATATATTTCACACCTTTTCAGGCTCTTCATGTTTTTTTAACACCGTTTCATGCTTCTCCTATTTTTCAGACCGTTTAATGCTCCTCATTTTTTGACACCTTTTGAAGCTCTTCATATTTTTGACACCTTTTGAAGCTGTTCATATTTTTCACACCTTTTCAGGCCCTTCATGTTTTTCAACACCACTTCATGCTCCTCCTATTTTTCAGTCCGTTTCATGCACATCTCATTTTTGACACCTTTTGAAGCTCTTCATATTTTTCACACCTTTTGAAGGTCTTCATATTTTTCACACGTTTTCAGGCTCTTCATGTTTTTCAACACCGTTTCATGCTCCTCCTATTTTTCAGACCGTTTCATGCTCCTCATATTTTTGCCACCTTTTGAAGCTCTTCATATATTTCACACCTTTTCAGGCTCTTCATGTTTTTCAACAACTCTTCATGCTCCTACTATTTTTCAGTCCGTTTCATGCACATCTCATTTTTGACACCTTTTGTAACTCTTCATATTTTTCACACCTTTTGCAGCTCTTCATATTTTTCACACCTTTTAGGCTCTTCATGTTTTTGAACACCTCTTCATGCTCCTCCTATTTTTCAGACCGTTTCATGCTCTTCTTATTTTTGACACCTTTTGAAGCACTTCATATTGTTCAAACCTTTTCAAACTCTTCATGTTTTTAAACACCGCTTCATGCTTCTCCTATTTTTCAGACCGATTCATGCCCATCTCATTTTTGACAACTTTTGAAGCTCTTCTTACATTTCACACCTTTTGAAGCTCTTCATATATTTCACACCTTTTCATGCTCTTCATGTTTTTGAACACCACTTCATGCAACTCCTATATTTCAGACCGTTTCATGCTTGTCTCATTTTTGACACCTTTTGAAGCTCTTCTTACTTTTCACAACTTTTGAAACTCTTCCTATACTTCACACCTTTTCAGGCTCTTCATGATTTTGAACACCACTTCATGCACCTCCTATATTTCTGAACGTTTCATGCTCCTCATGTTTTTGACACTTTTGAAGCTCTTCATATTTTTCACACCTTTTCAGGCTCTTCATGTTTTTGAACACCGTTTCATGCTCCTCCTATTTTTCAGACAGTGTCATGCTCATCTCATTTTTGACACCTTTTGAAGCTCTTCATATTTTTCACACCTTTTGATGCTGCCAGTTATATTTAAGACTTTACATATCTGAATAATCATTTAAAATCAAATGTTCATTTTTAGAATTGCACAAAAGGAAAATAATAGGGACAGTGATGGCTGGCTTATGATGTGGGGCCAATTTCCATAAGTTAAATAAAAAATCTAAGTTTTAGAACGTGGGTCTCAAAAAATAGCACTTGTAATTAATACTGTTCTTCAGATTCATAGTTTAAGGAAGTCACTACATTTTATTTCTTGATGTTATAGATTTAACAACATATTGGTAGCAACATGTAACTTCTCACATGGATTAGACATCAAGAGACCAGTTTATGTATATAAACTTAAACACTGAAAATGAATATATTCAGCTATTATGGAACTTATAGCAAATACAAACTTGTTAACAACTTTCCAAAAGGCACAAAAGACAGTGTTAATAAAGAGTGGTCTTTTGCATCATTTTCAAAAATTCTTCCTTGTTTATTTCTCCATCCCCATCATGATCAGCCTCATCAAGCATTTCCTGAAGTTCATCATCTGTTAAATTTTCCCCTAGCTCCTTAGCAACCCTCTTGATATT
Organism: Dama dama; assembly: GCF_033118175.1. Lineage (NCBI taxonomy): Eukaryota > Metazoa > Chordata > Mammalia > Artiodactyla > Cervidae > Dama > Dama dama. The sequence continues at coordinate 5,129,925 of NW_026870895.1, forward strand.
GTTCAGTGATATGCTTCCTGTATCATCATCATCAAATAGTTTGAAAGCCTTCAATATTTCTTCTTTTTCATCCCTTTCACTCATTTTTACACTCATTATGGCAAAAAATTCTTCAAAATTAATGGTGCAAATTCCTTCTTTGTCAGTTTCAGCTATCATCTTTTTAATTTCTTCTTTCTTTGGCTCAAATCCTAAGGCCCACATTGCAATCATGTCTCCAACCGGCGCCCCCGGCCGGTACCTCCCAGCTTTACCTGCCAGCCTGAAGCTCTTCATATTTTTGAAACGTTTTCAGGCTTTTCATGTTTTTCAACAACGTTTCATGAGCCTCCTATTTTTCAGACCGTTTCATTTTCCTCATATTTTTGACACTTTTGAAGCTCTTCATAATTTTCACACCTTTTCAGGCTCTTCATGTTTTTCACACGTTTTCAGGCTCTTCTTGTTTTTGAACACCGTTTCATGCTCCTCGTATTTTTCAGACCGTTTCATGCTCCTCATGTATTTCACACCGTTTGAAGCTCTTCATATTTTTGACACCTTTTGAAGCTCTTCATATATTTCACACCTTTTCAGGCTCTTCATGCTTTTGAACACCGTTTCATGCTACTCCTATTTTTCAGAACCTTTCATTCTCCTCATATTTTTCACACTTTTTGAAGCTTTTCATATTTTTCACACATTTTCAGGCTCTTCATGTCTTTGAACACCGTTTCTTGCTACTCCTATTTTTCAGAACGTTTCATACTCCTCATATTTTTGACACCTTTTGAAGCTCTTCATATTTTTCACACCTTTTAGTCTCTTCAAGTTTATGAACACCGTTTCATGCTCCTTCTATTTTTCAGACCGTTTCATGCTCTTAATATTTTTGACACCTTTTTAAGATCTTCATATTTATCACACATTTTCAGGCTCTTCATGTTTTTGAACACCACTTCATGCTCCTCCTATTTTTGAGACCGTTTCATGCTCCTCATATTTTTGACACCTTTTGAACCTCTTCATATATTTCACACCTTTTCAGGCTCTTCATGTTTTTGAACACCACTTCATGCTCCTCCTATTTTTGAGACCGTTTCATGCTCCTCATATTTTTGACACCTTTTGAACCTCTTCATATATTTCACACCTTTTCAGGCTCTTCATGTTTTTCAACACCGCTTCATGCTCCTCATATTTTTGACACCTTTTGAAGCTCTTCATATTTTTCACACCTTTTCAGGCTCTTCATGTTTTTCAACACCGCTTCATGTTCTCCCTAAATTTCAGGCTGTTTCATGCTTCTCATATTTTTCACACCTTTTGAAGCTCTTCATATTTTTCACAGCTTTTCAGTCTCTTCATGTTTTTCAACCCCGCTTCTTGCTTTTCCTATTTTTCAGGCCGTTTCATGCTCCTTATATTTTTGACACCTTTTGAAGCTCTTCATATTTTTCACACTTTTTCAGGCTCTTCATGTTTTTCAACACCGCTTCATGCTCCTCCTATTTTTCAGACCGGTTCATGCTCCTCATGTATTTCACAACTTTTGAATCTCTTCATATTTTTCACAACTTTTCAGGCTCTTCATGTTTTTGAACACCGTTTCATGCTCCTCCAATTTTTCAGACCGCTTCATGCTCCTCATATTTTTGACACCTTTTGAAGCTCTTCATATTTTTTACACCTTTTGAAGCTCTTCATATATTTCACACCTTTTCAGGCTCTTCATGTTTTTCAATAGTACCTCATGCTCCTCCTATTTTTCAAACCATTTCATGCTCATCTAATTTTTGACCCCTTTTGAAGCTCTTCATATTTTTGACCCCTTTTGAAGCTCTTCATATTTTTTACACATTTTGAAAATCTTCATATTTTTCACACCTTTTCAGGCTCTTCATGCTTTTGAACACCGTTTCATGCTCCTGCTATTTTTCAGACCGTTTCATGCTCCTCATATATTTGACAACTTTTGATGCTCTTCATAGTTTTCACACCTTTTCAGGCTTTTCATGTTTTTGAACACCGCTAAATGCTCCTCCTATTTTTCAGACAGTTTCATGCTCCTCATATTTTTGACACCTTTTGAAGCTCTTCATATATTTCACACCTTTTCAGGCTTTTCATGTTTTTTTAACACCGTTTCATGCTTCTCCTATTTTTCAGAAGGTTTAATGCTCCTCATTTTTTGACACCTTTTGAAGCTCTTCATATTTTTGACACCTTTTGAAGCTGTTCATATTTTTCACACCTTTTCAGGCCCTTCATGTTTTTCAACACCACTTCATGCTCCTCCTATTTTTCAGTCCGTTTCATGCACATCTCATTTTTGACACCTTTTGAAGCTCTTCATATTTTTCACACCTTTTGAAGGTCTTCATATTTTTCACACGTTTTCAGGCTCTTCATGTTTTTCAACACCGTTTCATGCTCCTCCTATTTTTCAGTCCGTTTCATGCACATCTCATTTTTGACACCTTTTGTAACTCTTCATATTTTTCACACCTTTTGCAGCTCTTCATATTTTTCACACCTTTTAGGCTCTTCATGTTTTTGAACACCTCTTCATGCTCCTCCTATTTTTCAGACCGTTTCATGCTCTTCTTATTTTTGACACCTTTTGAAGCACTTCATATTGTTCAAACCTTTTCAAACTCTTCATGTTTTTCAACACCGCTTCATGCTTCTCCTATTTTTCAGACCGATTCATGCCCATCTCATTTTTGACAACTTTTGAAGCTCTTCTTACATTTCACACCTTTTGAAGCTCTTCATATATTTCACACCTTTTCACGCTCTTCATGTTTTTGAACACCACTTCATGCAACTCCTATATTTCAGACCGTTTCATGCTTGTCTCATTTTTGACACCTTTTGAAGCTCTTCTTACTTTTCACAACTTTTGAAACTCTTCCTATACTTCACACCTTTTCAGGCTCTTCATGATTTTGAACACCACTTCATGCACCTCCTATATTTCTGAACGTTTCATGCTCCTCATGTTTTTGACACTTTTGAAGCTCTTCATATTTTTCACACCTTTTCAGGCTCTTCATGTTTTTGAACACCGTTTCATGCTCCTCCTATTTTTCAGACAGTGTCATGCTCATCTCATTTTTGACACCTTTTGAAGCTCTTCATATTTTTCACACCTTTTGATGCTGCCAGTTATATTTAAGACTTTACATATCTGAATAATCATTTAAAATCAAATGTTCATTTTTAGAATTGCACAAAAGGAAAATAATAGGGACAGTGATGGCTGGCTTATGATGTGAGGCCAATTTCCATAAGTTAAATAAAAAATCTAAGTTTTAGAACGTGGGTCTCAAAAAATAGCACTTGTAATTAATACTGTTCTTCAGATTCATAGTTTAAGGAAGTCACTACATTTTATTTCTTGATGTTATAGATTTAACAACATATTTGTAGCAACATGTAAGTTCTCACATGGGTTAGACATCAAGAGACCAGTTTATGTATATAAACTTAAACACTGAAAATGAATATATTCAGCTATTATGGAACTTATAGCAAATACAAACTTGTTAACAACTTTCCAAAAGGCACAAAAGACAATGTTAATAAAGAGTGGTCTTTTGCATCATTTTCAAAAATTCTTCCTTGTTTATTTCTCCATCCCCATCATGATCAGCCTCATCAAGCATTTCCTGAAGTTCATCATCTGTTAAATTTTCCCCTAGCTCCTTAGCAACCCTCTTGATATTGTTCAGTGATATGCTTCCTGTATCATCATCATCAAATAGTTTGAAAGCCTTCAATATTTCTTCTTTTTCATCCCTTTCACTCATTTTTACACTCATTATGGCAAAAAATTCTTCAAAATTAATGGTGCAAATTCCTTCTTTGTCAGTTTCAGCTATCATCTTTTTAATTTCTTCTTTCTTTGGCTCAAATCCTAAGGCCCACATTGCAATCATGTCTCCAACCGGCGCCCCCGGCCGGTACCTCCCAGCTTTACCTGCCAGCCTGAAGCTCTTCATATTTTTGAAACGTTTTCAGGCTTTTCATGTTTTTCAACAACGTTTCATGAGCCTCCTATTTTTCAGACCGTTTCATTTTCCTCATATTTTTGACACTTTTGAAGCTCTTCATAATTTTCACACCTTTTCAGGCTCTTCATGTTTTTCACACGTTTTCAGGTTCTTCTTGTTTTTGAACACCGTTTCATGCTCCTCGTATTTTTCAGACCGTTTCATGCTCCTCATGTATTTCACACCGTTTGAAGCTCTTCATATTTTTGACACCTTTTGAAGCTCTTCATATATTTCACACCTTTGCAGGCTCTTCATGCTTTTGAACACCGTTTCATGCTACTCCTATTTTTCAGAACCTTTCATTCTCCTCATATTTTTCACACTTTTTGAAGCTTTTCATATTTTTCACACATTTTCAGGCTCTTCATGTCTTTGAACAACGTTTCTTGCTACTCCTATTTTTCAGAACGTTTCATACTCCTCATATTTTTGACACCTTTTGAAGCTCTTCATATTTTTCACACCTTTTAGTCTCTTCAAGTTTATGAACACCGTTTCATGCTCCTTCTATTTTTCAGACCGTTTCATGCTCCTCATATTTTTGACACCTTTTGAACCTCTTCATATATTTCACACCTTTTCAGGCTCTCCATGTTTTTCAACACCACTTCATGTCTCCTCCTATTTTTCAGACCGTTTCATGCTCCTCATATTTTTGACACCTTTTGAAGCTCTTCATATTTTTCACACCTTTTCCGGCACTTCATGTATTTCAACACCACTTCGTGTTCCTCCTCTTTTTCAGAATGTTTCATGCTCCTCATATTTTTGACACGTTTTGAAGCTCTTCATATATTTCACGCCTCTTCAGGCTCTTCATATTTTCAACACAGCTTCATGCTCCTCCTAATTTTCAGACCGTTTCATGCTTCTCATATTTTGACACCTTTTTAAGCTCTACATATTTTTCACACCTTTTAAGGCTCTTCATGTTTTCAACACCTTTTCATGCTCCTCCTATTTTTCAGACCGTTTCATGCTCCCTATGTTTTTGACATCGTTTGAAGCTCTTCATATTTTTCACACATTTTCAGTCTCTTCATGTTTTTCAACACCGTTTCATGCTCCTCCTATTTTTCAGACCGTTTCATTCTCCTCATGTTTTTCAACGCCGTTTCATGCTCCTCCTATTTTTCAGTCACTTTCATGCTCCACATATTTTTTAAACATTTTGAAGCTCTTCATATTTTTCACATCTTTTGAGGCTCTTCATGTTTTTCAACACTGCTTCATGCTCCTCCTATTTTCAGACCGTTTCATGCTCTTCATATTTTTCATACCTTTTGAAGCTCTTCATATATTTGACACCTTATCAGGCTTTTCATGTTTTTCAACAGCGCTTCATGCTCCTCCTATTTTTCAGAACGTTTCGTGCCCCTCATATTTTTGAAACCTTTTGAAGCTCTTCATATTTCTCACACCTTTTCAGGCTCTTCATGTTTTTCAACACTGCTTCATGCTCCACCTATTTTTCAGACCGTTTCATGTTCCTCCTATTTTTCAAACCTTTTGAAGCTCTTCATATTTTTCACACCATTTCAGGCTTCATGTTTTTGAACACCGCTTCATGCTCCTCCTATTTTTCAGACCGTTTCATGCTCCTCATATTTTTGACACCTTTTGAAGCTCTTCATATGTTTCGCACCTTTTCAGACTCTTCATGTTTTCAACAGCTTTTCATGCTCCTAGTATTTTTCACACTGTTTCATGCTCCTCATATTTTTGACACCTTTTGAAGCTCTTCATATATTTCACACCTTTTCAGGCTCTTCATGTTTTTGAACACCGTTCGATGTTCCTCCTATTTTTCAGACCGTTTCATGCTCCTCCTATTTTTGACAGCTTTTGAAGCTCTTCATATTTTTGACACCTTTTAAAGCTCTTCATATTTTTCACACCTTTTCAGGCTCTTCATGTTTTTGAACACCGTTTCATGCTACTCCTATTTTTCAGAACGTTTCATTCTCCTCATATTTTTCACACTTTTTGAAGCTCTTCATATATTTCACACCTTTTCAGGCTCTTCATGTTTTTGCACACCGTTTCATACTCCTAGTATTTTTCACACTGTTTCATGCCCCTCACATTTTTGACACCTTTTGAAGCTCTTCATATTTTTCACACGTTTTGAAGATCTTCATATTTTTTCACACCTTTTCAGACTCTTCATGTTTTTCAACACATTTTCAAGCTCCTCCTATTTTTCAGACAGTTTCATGCTCCTCGTATTTTTGACACCTTTTGAAGCTCTTCATATTTTTGACACCTTTTGAAGCTCTTCATATAATTCACACCTTTTCAGGCCCTTCATGTTTTTGAGCACCGTTTCATGCTCCTCCGATTTTTCAGACCGTTTCATGCTCCTCATATTTTTGACACCTTTTGAAGCTCTTCATATTATTCATAACTTTTTAGGCTCTTCATGTTTTTGAACAGCCCTTCATGCTCCTCCTATTTTTGAGACCGTTTTAAGATCCTCATATTTTTGACACCTTTTGAAGCTCTTCATATATTTCACACATTTTCAGGCTCTTCATGTTTTTCAACACCGCCTCATGCTCCTCCTATTTTTCAGACAGTGTCATGCTCATCTCATTTTTGACAGCTTTTGAAGCTCTTCATATTTTTCACACATATTCAGGCTCTTCATGTTTTTCAACACCGCTTCATGCTCCTCCTATTTTTCAGACCGTTTAATGCTCCTCATGTAATTCACTTCTTTTCAAGCTCCTCATATTTTTCACACTTTTTCAGGCTCTTCATGTTTTTGAAAACCGCTTCATGCTCCTCCTATTTTTCAGACCGTTTAATGCTCCTCATATTTTTCACACCTCTTGAAGCTCCTCATATTTTTCACCCCTTTTCAGGCTCTTCATGTTTTTCAACACCGCTTCATGCTCCTCCTATTTTTCAGACCGTTTAATGCTACTCATGTATTTCACTTCTTTTCAAGCTCCTCATATTTTTCACACTTTTTCAGGCTCTTCATGTTTTTCAACACCGCTTCATGCTCCTCCTATTTTTCAGACCGTTTAATGCTCCTCATATTTTTCACACCTCTTGAAGCTCTTCATATTTTTCACCCCTTTTCAGGCTCTTCATGTTTTTCAACACTACTTCATGCTCCTCCTATTTTTCAGACCGTTTCATGCTCCTCATATTTTTGACACCTTTTGAAGCTCTTAATATTTTTCACACGTTTTCAGTCTCTTCATGTTTTTCAACACCGCTTCATGCTCCTCCTATTTTTCAGACCGTTTAATGCTTCTCATATTTTTCACACCTTTTTAAGCTCTTTATGTTTATCAACACCACTTCATGCTCCTCCTATTTTTCAGACCGTTTCTTGCTCCTCATATTTTTCACACCTTTTGAAGCTCTTCATGGATTTCACACCTTTTGAGGCTCTTCATGTTTTTGAACACCATTTCATGCTCCTCCTATTTTTCAGACAGTGTCATGCTCATCTCATTTTTGACACCTTTTGAAGCTCTTCATATTTTTCACACCTTTTGATGCTGCCAGTTATATTTAAGACTTTACATATCTGAATAATCATTTAAAATCAAATGTTCATTTTTAGAATTGCACAAAAGGAAAATAATAGGGACAGTGATGGCTGGCTTATGATGTGGGGCCAATTTCCATAAGTTAAATAAAAAATCTAAGTTTTAGAACGTGGGTCTCAAAAAATAGCACTTGTAATTAATACTGTTCTTCAGATTCATAGTTTAAGGAAGTCACTACATTTTATTTCTTGATGTTATAGATTTAACAACATATTGGTAGCAACATGTAACTTCTCACATGGATTAGACATCAAGAGACCAGTTTATGTATATAAACTTAAACACTGAAAATGAATATATTCAGCTATTATGGAACTTATAGCAAATGCAAACTTGTTAACAACTTTCCAAAAGGCACAAAAGACAGTGTTAATAAAGAGTGGTCTTTTGCATCATTTTCAAAAATTCTTCCTTGTTTATTTCTCCATCCCCATCATGATCAGCCTCATCAAGCATTTCCTGAAGTTCATCATCTGTTAAATTTTCCCCTAGCTCCTTAGCAACCCTCTTGATATTGTTCAGTGATATGCTTCCTGTATCATCATCATCAAATAGTTTGAAAGCCTTCAATATTTCTTCTTTTTCATCCCTTTCACTCATTTTTAATCTCATTATGGCAAAAAATTCTTCAAAATTAATGGTGCAAATTCCTTCTTTGTCAGTTTCAGCTATCATCTTTTTAATTTCTTCTTTCTTTGGCTCAAATCCTAAGGCCCACATTGCAATCATGTCTCCAACCGGCGCCCCCGGCCGGTACTTCCCAGCTTTACCCGCCAGCCTGAAGCTCTTCATATTTTTGACACGTTTTCAGGCTTTTCATGTTTTTCAACAACGTTTCATGAGCCTCCTATTTTTCAGACCGTTTCATTTTCCTCATATTTTTGACACTTTTGAAGCTCTTCATAATTTTCACACCTTTTCAGGCTCTTCATGTTTTTCACACGTTTTCAGGCTCTTCTTGTTTTTGAACACCGTTTCATGCTCCTCGTATTTTTCAGACCGTTTCATGCTCCTCATGTATTTCACACCGTTTGAAGCTCTTCATATTTTTGACACCTTTTGAAGCTCTTCATATATTTCACACCTTTTCAGGCTCTTCATGCTTTTGAACACCGTTTCATGCTACTCCTATTTTTCAGAACCTTTCATTCTCCTCATATTTTTCACACTTTTTGAAGCTTTTCATATTTTTCACACATTTTCAGGCTCTTCATGTCTTTGAACACCGTTTCTTGCTACTCCTATTTTTCAGAACGTTTCATACTCCTCATATTTTTGACACCTTTTGAAGCTCTTCATATTTTTCACACCTTTTAGTCTCTTCAAGTTTATGAACACCGTTTCATGCTCCTTCTATTTTTCAGACCGTTTCATGCTCTTAATATTTTTGACACCTTTTTAAGATCTTCATATTTATCACACATTTTCAGGCTCTTCATGTTTTTGAACACCACTTCATGCTCCTCCTATTTTGAGACCGTTTCATGCTCCTCATATTTTTGACACCTTTTGAACCTCTTCATATATTTCACACCTTTTCAGGCTCTTCATGTTTTTGAACACCACTTCATGCTCCTCCTATTTTTGAGACCGTTTCATGCTCCTCATATTTTTGACACCTTTTGAACCTCTTCATATATTTCACACCTTTTCAGGCTCTTCATGTTTTTCAACACCGCTTCATGCTCCTCATATTTTTGACACCTTTTGAAGCTCTTCATATTTTTCACACCTTTTCAGGCTCTTCATGTTTTTCAACACCGCTTCATGTTCTCCCTAAATTTCAGGCTGTTTCATGCTTCTCATATTTTTCACACCTTTTGAAGCTCTTCATATTTTTCAAAGCTTTTCAGTCTCTTCATGTTTTTCAACCCCGCTTCTTGCTTCTCCTATTTTTCAGGCCGTTTCATGCTCCTTATATTTTTGACACCTTTTGAAGCTCTTCATATTTTTCACACTTTTTCAGGCTCTTCATGTTTTTCAACACCGCTTCATGCTCCTCCTATTTTTCAGACCGGTTCATGCTCCTCATGTATTTCACAACTTTTGAATCTCTTCATATTTTTCACAACTTTTCAGGCTCTTCATGTTTTTGAACACCGTTTCATGCTCCTCCTATTTTTCAGACCGCTTCATGCTCCTCATATTTTTGACACCTTTTGAAGCTCTTCATATTTTTTACACCTTTTGAAGCTCTTCATATATTTCACACCTTTTCAGGCTCTTCATGTTTTTCAATAGCACCTCATGCTCCTCCTATTTTTCAAACCATTTCATGCTCATCTAATTTTTAACCCCTTTTGAAGCTCTTCATATTTTTGACCCCTTTTGAAGCTCTTCATATTTTTACACTTTTTGAAGGTCTTCATATTTTTCACACCTTTTCAGGCTCTTCATGCTTTTGAACACCGTTTCATGCTCCTCCTATTTTTCAGACCGTTTCATGCTCCTCATATATTTGACAACTTTTGATGCTCTTCATAGTTTTCACACCTTTTCAGGCTTTTCATGTTTTTGAACACCGCTAAATGCTCCTCCTATTTTTCAGACAGTTTCATGCTCCTCATATTTTTGACACCTTTTGAAGCTCTTCATATATTTCACACCTTTTCAGGCTCTTCATGTTTTTTTAACACCGTTTCATGCTTCTCCTATTTTTCAGAAGGTTTAATGCTCCTCATTTTTTGACACCTTTTGAAGCTCTTCATATTTTTGACACCTTTTGAAGCTGTTCATATTTTTCACACCTTTTCAGGCCCTTCATGTTTTTCAACACCACTTCATGCTCCTCCTATTTTTCAGTCCGTTTCATGCACATCTCATTTTTGACACCTTTTGAAGCTCTTCATATTTTTCACACCTTTTGAAGGTCTTCATATTTTTCACACGTTTTCAGGCTCTTCATGTTTTTCAACACCGTTTCATGCTCCTCCTATTTTTCAGACCGTTTCATGCTCCTCATATTTTTGACACCTTTTGAAGCTCTTCATATGTTTCGCACCTTTTCAGACTCTTCATGTTTTTCAACAGCTTTTCATGCTCCTAGTATTTTTCACACTGTTTCATGCTCCTCATATTTTTGACACCTTTTGAAGCTCTTCATATATTTCACACCTTTTCAGGCTCTTCATGTTTTTGAACACCGTTTGATGTTCCTCCTATTTTTCAGACCGTTTCATGCTCCTCCTATTTTTGACAGCTTTTGAAGCTCTTCATATTTTTGACACCTTTTGAAGCTCTTCATATTTTTCACACCTTTTCAGGCTCTTCATGTTTTTGAACACCGTTTCATACTCCTAGTATTTTTCACACTGTTTCATGCCCCTCACATTTATGACACCTTTTGAAGCTCTTCATATTTTTCACACGTTTTGAAGATCTTCATATTTTTTCACACCTTTTCAGACTTTCATGTTTTTCAACACATTTTCAAGCCCTCCTATTTTTCAGACAGTTTCATGCTCCTCGTATTTTTGACACCTTTTGAAGCTCTTCATATTTTTGACACCTTTTGAAGCTCTTCATATAATTCACACCTTTTCAGGCCCTTCATGTTTTTGAGCACCGTTTCATGCTCCTCCGATTTTTCAGACCGTTTCATGCTCCTCATATTTTTGACACCTTTTGAAGCTCTTCATATTATTCATAACTTTTTAGGCTCTTCATGTTTTTGAACAGCCCTTCATGCTCCTCCTATTTTTGAGACCGTTTTAAGATCCTCATATTTTTGACACCTTTTGAAGCTCTTCATATATTTCACACATTTTCAGGCTCTTCATGTTTTTCAACACCGCCTCATGCTCCTCCTATTTTTCAGACAGTGTCATGCTCATCTCATTATTGACAGCTTTTGAAGCTCTTCATACTTTTCACACATATTCAGGCTCTTCATGTTTTTCAACACCGCTTCATGCTCCTCCTATTTTTCAGACCGTTTAATGCTCCTCATGTAATTCACTTCTTTTCAAGCTCCTCATATTTTTCACACTTTTTCAGGCTCTTCATGTTTTTGAAAACCGCTTCATGCTCCTCCTATTTTTCAGACCGTTTAATGCTCCTCATATTTTTCACACCTCTTGAAGCTCTTCATATTTTTCACCCCTTTTCAGGCTCTTCATGTTTTTCAACACCGCTTCATGCTCCTCCTATTTTTCAGAACGTTTAATGCTCCTCATGTATTTCACTTCTTTTCAAGCTCCTCATAATTTTCACACTTTTTCAGGCTCTTCATGTTTTTCAACACCACTTCATTCTCCTCCTATTTTTCAGACCGTTTAATGCTCCTCATATTTTTCACACCTCTTGAAGCTCTTCATATTTTTCACCCCTTTTCAGGCTCTTCATGTTTTTCAACACTACTTCATGCTCCTCCTATTTTTCAGACCGTTTCATGCTCCTCATATTTTTGACACCTTTTGAAGCTCTTAATATTTTTCACACGTTTTCAGTCTCTTCATGTTTTTCAACACCGCTTCATGCTCCTCCTATTTTTCAGACCGTTTCATGCTCCTCATATTTTTCACACCTTTTGAAGCTCTTCATGGATTTCACACCTTTTCAGGCTCCTCATGTTTTTGAACACCATTTCATGCTCCTCCTATTTTTCAGACAGTGTCATGCTCATCTCATTTTTGACACCTTTTGAAGCTCTTCATATTTTTCACACCTTTTGATGCTGCCAGTTTTATTTAAGACTTTACATATCTGAATAATCATTTAAAATCAAATGTTCATTTTTAGAATTGCACAAAAGGAAAATAATAGGGAAAGTGATGGCTGGCTTATGATGTGGGGCCAATTTCCATAAGTTAAATAAAAAAATCTAAGTTTTAGAACGTGGGTCTCAAAAAATAGCACTTGTAATTAATACTGTTCTTCAGATTCATAGTTTAAGGAAGTCACTACATTTTATTTCTTGATGTTATAGATTTAACAACATATTGGTAGCAACATGTAACTTCTCCCATGGATTAGACATCAAGAGACCAGTTTATGTATATAAACTTAAACACTGAAAATGAATATATTCAGCTATTATGGAACTTATAGCAAATACAAACTTGTTAACAACTTTCCAAAAGGCACAAAAGACAGTGTTAATAAAGAGTGGTCTTTTGCATCATTTTCAAAAATTCTTCCTTGTTTATTTCTCCATCCCCATCATGATCAGCCTCATCAAGCATTTCTTGAAGTTCATCATCTGTTAAATTTTCCCCTAGCTCCTTAGCAACCCTCTTGATATTGTTCAATGATATACTTCCTGTATCATCATTATCAAATAGTTTGAAAGCCTTCAATATTTCTTCTTTTTCATCCTTTTCACTCATTTTTAATCTCATTATGGCAAAAAATTCTTCAAAATTAATGGTGCCAATTCCTTCTTTGTCAGTTTCAGCTATCATCTTTTTAATTTCTTCTTTCTTTGGCTCAAATCCTAAGGCCCACATTGCAATCATGTCTCCAACCGGCGCCCCCGGCCGGTACCTCCCAGCTTTACCCGCCAGCCTGAAGCTCTTCATATTTTTGACACGTTTTCAGGCTTTTCATGTTTTTCAACACCGTTTCATGAGCCTCCTATTTTTCAGACCGTTTCATTTTCCTCATATTTTGACACTTTTGAAGCTCTTCATAATTTTCACACCTTTTCAGGCTATTCATGTTTTTCAAAAACTCTTCATGCTCCTCCTATTTTTCAGACCGTTTCATGCTCCTCATGTATTTCACACCGTTTGAAGCTCTTCATATTTTTGAAACCTTTTGAAGCTATTCATATTTTTCACACCTTTTCAGGCTCTTCATGCTTTTGAACACCGTTTCATGCTACTCCTATTTTTCAGACCGTTTCATGCTCCTCATTTTTTGACACCTTTTGAAGCTCTTCATATTTTTCACACGTTTTGAAACTCTTCATATTATTGACACCTTTTCAGGCTCTTCATGTTTTTCAACACCGCTTCATGATGCTCCTATTTTTCAGACCATTTGATGCTCCTCATATTTTTCACACCTTTTGAAGCTCTTTATATTTTTCACACCTTTCAGGCTCTTCAGGTTTTTGAACACCGTTTCATGCTCCTCCTATTTTTCAGACTGTTTCATGCTCGTCTCATTTTTGACACCTTTTGAAGCTGTTAATATTTTCCACAACTTTTCAGGCTCTTCATGTTTTTGAATACCACTTTATGCTCCTCCTATTTTTCAGACCGTTTCATGCTCCTCATATTTTTGACACCTTTTGAAGCTCTTCATTTTTCTTTCACACCTTTTCAAGCTCTTCATGTTTTCAACACCGCTTCATGCTCCTCCTATTTTTCAGAACGTTTAATGCTCCTCATGTATTTCACTTCTTTTCAAGCTCCTCATAATTTTCACACTTTTTCAGGCTCTTCATGTTTTTCAACACCACTTCATTCTCCTCCTATTTTTCAGACCGTTTAATGCTCCTCATATTTTTCACACCTCTTGAAGCTCTTCATATTTTTCACCCCTTTTCAGGCTCTTCATGTTTTTCAACACTACTTCATGCTCCTCCTATTTTTCAGACCGTTTCATGCTCCTCATATTTTTGACACCTTTTGAAGCTCTTAATATTTTTCACACGTTTTCAGTCTCTTCATGTTTTTCAACACCGCTTCATGCTCCTCCTATTTTTCAGACCGTTTCATGCTCCTCATATTTTTCACACCTTTTGAAGCTCTTCATGGATTTCACACCTTTTCAGGCTCCTCATGTTTTTGAACACCATTTCATGCTCCTCCTATTTTTCAGACAGTGTCATGCTCATCTCATTTTTGACACCTTTTGAAGCTCTTCATATTTTTCACACCTTTTGATGCTGCCAGTTTTATTTAAGACTTTACATATCTGAATAATCATTTAAAATCAAATGTTCATTTTTAGAATTGCACAAAAGGAAAATAATAGGGAAAGTGATGGCTGGCTTATGATGTGGGGCCAATTTCCATAAGTTAAATAAAAAAATCTAAGTTTTAGAACGTGGGTCTCAAAAAATAGCACTTGTAATTAATACTGTTCTTCAGATTCATAGTTTAAGGAAGTCACTACATTTTATTTCTTGATGTTATAGATTTAACAACATATTGGTAGCAACATGTAACTTCTCCCATGGATTAGACATCAAGAGACCAGTTTATGTATCTAAACTTAAACACTGAAAATGAATATATTCAGCTATTATGGAACTTATAGCAAATACAAACTTGTTAACAACTTTCCAAAAGGCACAAAAGACAGTGTTAATAAAGAGTGGTCTTTTGCATCATTTTCAAAAATTCTTCCTTGTTTATTTCTCCATCCCCATCATGATCAGCCTCATCAAGCATTTCTTGAAGTTCATCATCTGTTAAATTTTCCCCTAGCTCCTTAGCAACCCTCTTGATATTGTTCAATGATATACTTCCTGTATCATCATCATCAAATAGTTTGAAAGCCTTCAATATTTCTTCTTTTTCATCCTTTTCACTCATTTTTACACTCATTATGGCAAAAAATTCTTCAAAATTAATGGTGCCAATTCCTTCTTTGTCAGTTTCAGCTACCATCTTTTTAATTTCTTCTTTCTTAGGCTCAAATCCTAAGGCCCACATTGCAATCATGTCTCCAACCGGCGCCCCCGGCCGGAACCTCCCAGCTTTACCCGCCAGCCTGAAGCTCTTCATATTTTTGACACGTTTTCAGGCTTTTCATGTTTTTCAACACCGTTTCATGAGCCTCCTATTTTTCAGACCGTTTCATTTTCCTCATATTTTTGACACCTTTTGAAGCTCTTCATAATTTTCACACCTTTTCAGGCTCTTCATGTTTTTCACACGTTTTTAGGCTCTTCTTGTTTTTGAACACTGTTTCATGCTCCTCCTATTTTTCAGACGGTTTAATGCTCCTCATATTTTTGACACCTTTTGAAGCTCTTCATTTTTTCACACCTTTTCAGGTTCTTCATGTTTTTGAGCCCAGCTTCATGCTCCTCCTATTTTTCAGACCGTTTCATGCTCCTCATGAATTTCACACCCTTTGAAGCTCTTCATATTTTTCACACCTTTTCAGGCTCTTCATGTTTCTCAACACCACTTCATACTCCTCCTATTTTTCAGACTGTTTCATGCTCCTCATGTTTTTGACACCTTTTGAAGCTCTTCATATTTTTCACACCTTTTCAGACTCTTCATGTTTTAAACACCGATTCATGCTCCTCCTATTCTTCAGACGGTTTAATGCTCCTCATATTTTTGACACCTTTTGAAGCTCTTCATATTTTTCCACCTTTTCAGGCTCTCCATGTTTTTGAACATCGCATCATGCTCCTCATATTTTTCCGACCGTTTCATGCTCCTCATATTTTTGACACCTTTTGAAGCTCTTCATATTTTTGACACCTTTTCAGGCTCTTTATGTTTTTGAACACCGTTTCATGCTCCTCCTATTTTTCAGACCGTTTCATGCTCCTCATATTTTTGACACCTTTTGAAGCTCTTCATATATTTCACAACTTTTCAGGCTCTTCATGTTTTTCAACACCACTTCATGCTCCTCCTATTTTTTAGACCGTTTCATGCTCTTCTCATTTTTGACACCTTTCAAAGCTCTTCATATTTCTCACAGCTTTTGAAGCTCTTTATATTTTTCACACGTTTTCAGGCTCTTTATGTTTTTCAACACCGCTTCATGCTCCTCCTATTTTTCAGACCGTTTCATGCTCCTCATATTTTTGACACGTTTTGAGGCTCTTCATATTTTTCACACCTTTTTAGGCTCTTCATGAATTTCAACACAGGTTCATGCTCCTCCTATTTTTCAGACCGTTTCATGCTCCTCATATTTTTCACACCTTTTGAAGCTCTTCATATTTTTCACACCATTTCAGGCTCTTCATGTTTTTCAACACCGCTTCATGCTCCTCCTATATTTCAGACCGTTTCATGCTCCTCATATTTTTTACACGTTTTGAGACTCTTCATACATTACACACCTTTTCAGGCTCTTCATGTTTTTCAACACCGCTTCATGCTCCTCCTATTTTTCAGACCGTTTCATGCTCCTCATATTTTTGACACCTTTTGAAGCTCTTCATATTTTTCACACTTTTTCAGGCTCTTCATGTTTTTCAACACCGCTTCATGCTCCTCCTATTTTTCAGACTGGTTCATGCTCCTCATGTATTTCACAACTTTTGAATCTCTTCATATTTTCACAACTTTTCAGGCTCTTCATGTTTTTGAACACCGTTTCATGCTCCTCCTATTTTTCAGACCGCTTCATGCTCCTCATATTTTTGACACCTTTTGAAGCTCTTCATATTTTTTACACCTTTTGAAGCTCTTCGTATATTTCACACCTTTTCTGGCTCTTCATGTTTTTCAATAGCACCTCATGCTCCTCCTATTTTTCAAACCATTTCATGCTCATCTAATTTTTGACCCCTTTTGAAGCTCTTCATATTTTTTACACCTTTTGAAGCTCTTCATATTTTTTACACATTTTGAAGCTCTTCATAATTTTCGCACCTTTTCAGGCTCTTCATGTTTTTCACACGTTTTCAGGCTCTTCTTGTTTTTGAACACCGTTTCATGCTCCTCGTATTTTTCAGACCGTTTCATGCTCCTCATGTATTTCACACCGTTTGAAGCTCTTCATATTTTTGACACCTTTTGAAGCTCTTCATATATTTCACACCTTTTCAGGCTCTTCATGCTTTTGAACACCGTTTCATGCTACTCCTATTTTTCAGAACCTTTCATTCTCCTCATATTTTTCACACTTTTTGAAGCTTTTCATATTTTTCACACATTTTCAGGCTCTTCATGTCTTTGAACACCGTTTCTTGCTACTCCTATTTTTCAGAACGTTTCATACTCCTCATATTTTTGACACCTTTTGAAGCTCTTCATATTTTTCACACCTTTTAGTCTCTTCAAGTTTATGAACACCGTTTCATGCTCCTTCTATTTTTCAGACCGTTTCATGCTCTTAATATTTTTGACATCTTTTTAGGATCTTCATATTTATCACACATTGTCAGGCTCTTCATGTTTTTGAACACCACTTCATGCTCCTCCTATTTTTGAGACCGTTTCATGCTCCTCATATTTTTGACACCTTTTGAACCTCTTCATATATTTCACACCTTTTCAGGCTCTTCATGTTTTGGAACACCACTTCATGCTCCTCCTATTTTTGAGACCGTTTCATGCTCCTCATATTTTTGACACCTTTTGAACCTCTTCATATATTTCACACCTTTTCAGGCTCTTCATGCTTTTGAACACCGTTTCATGCTACTCCTATTTTTCAGAATCTTTCATTCTCCTCATATTTTTCACACTTTTTGAAGCTTTTCATATTTTTCACACATTTTCAGGCTCTTCATGTCTTTGAACACCATTTCTTGCTACTCCTATTTTTCAGAACGTTTCATACTCCTCATATTTTTGACACCTTTTGAAGCTCTTCATATTATTCATACATTTTTAGGCTCTTCATGTTTTTCAACACCGCTTCATGCTCCTCTTATTTTTGAGAACGTTTCATGATCCTCATATTTTTCACACCTTTTGAAGCTGTTCATATTTTTAACACCTTTTCAGTCTGTTCATGCTTTTCTACACCACTTCATTCTCCTTCTAGTTTTGAGACCGTTTCAAGATCCTCATATTTTTGACACCTTTTGAAGCTCTTCATATATTTCACACATTTTCAGGCTCTTCATGTTTTTCAACACCGCTTCATGCTCCTCCTATTTTTCAGACCGTTTCATGCTCCTCATATTTTTGACACCTTTTGAAGCTCTTCATATTTTTCACACCTTTTCCGGCACTTCATGTATTTCAACACCACTTCGTGTTCCTCCTATTTTTCAGAATGTTTCATGCTCCTCATATTTTTGACACATTTTGAAGCTCTTCATATATTTCACGCCTCTTCAGGCTCTTCATGTTTTCAACACAGCTTCATGCTCCTCCTAATTTTCAGACCGTTTCATGCTCCTCATATTTTG
This sequence comes from Dama dama, assembly GCF_033118175.1. Taxonomy (NCBI): domain Eukaryota; kingdom Metazoa; phylum Chordata; class Mammalia; order Artiodactyla; family Cervidae; genus Dama; species Dama dama. The sequence goes on from NW_026870895.1 coordinate 5,148,545, forward strand.
ACACCTTTTTAAGCTCTACATATTTTTCACACCTTTTAAGGCTCTTCATGTTTTCAACACCGTTTCATGCTCCTCCTATTTTTCAGACCGTTTCATGCTCCGTATGTTTTTGACATCGTTTGAAGCTCTTCATATTTTTCACACATTTTCAGTCTCTTCATGTTTTTCAACACCGTTTCATGCTCCTCCTATTTTACCGACCGTTTCATGCTCTCATGTTTTTCAACGCCGTTTCATGCTCCTCCTATTTTTCAGACACTTTCATGCTCCACATATTTTTTAAACATTTTGAAGCTCTTCATATTTTTCACATCTTTTGAGGCTCTTCATGTTTTTCAACACTGCTTCATGCTCCTTCTATTTTCAGACAGTTTCATGCTCTTCATATTTTTCATACCTTATGAAGCTCTTCATATATTTGACACCTTATCAGGCTTTTCATGTTTTTCAACACCTTTCATGCTCCTCCTATTTTTCAGACCGTTTCATGTTCCTCCTATTTTTCAAACCTTTTGAAGCTCTTCATATTTTTCACACCATTTCAGGCTTCATGTTTTTGAACACCGCTTCATGCTCCTCCTATTTTTCAGACCGTTTCATGTTCCTTCTATTTTTCAAACCTTTTGAAGCTCTTCATATTTTTCACACCATTTCAGGCTTCATGTTTTTGAACACCGTTTCATGCTTCTCCTATTTTTCAGACTCTTTCAAACTCTTCATATTTTTCACACCTTTTGAAGCTCTTCATATTTTTCACACCATTTCAGGCTTCATGTTTTTGAACACCATTTCATGCTTCTCCTATTTTTGACACCGTTTCATGCTCCTCATATTTTTGAAACCTTTTGAAGCTCTTCATATTTCTCACACCTTTTCAGGCTCTTCATGTTTTTCAACACCGCTTCATGCTCCTCCTATTTTTCAGACCGTTTCATGTTCCTCCTATTTTTCAAACCTTTTGAAGCTCTTCATATTTTTCACACCATTTCAGGCTTCATGTTTTTGAACACCGCTTCATGCTCCTCCTATTTTTCAGACCGTTTCATGTTCCTTCTATTTTTCAAACCTTTTGAAGCTCTTCATATTTTTCACACCATTTCAGGCTTCATGTTTTTGAACACCGTTTCATGCTTCTCCTATTTTTCAGACTGTTTCAAACTCCTCATATTTTTCTCACCTTTTGAAGCTCTTCATATTTTTCACACCATTTCAGGCTTCATGTTTTTGAACACCATTTCATGCTTCTCCTATTTTTGACACCGTTTCATGCTCCTCATATTTTTGACACCTTTTGAAGCTCTTCATATTTTTCGCACCTTTTCAGACTCTTCATGTTTTTAAACAGCTTTTCATGCTCCTAGTATTTTTCACACTGTTTCAAGCTCCTCATATTTTTGACACCTTTTTAAGCTCTTCATATATTTTACACCTTTTCAGGCTCTTCATGTTTTTGAACACCGTTCGATGTTCCTCCTATTTTTCAGACCGTTTCATGCTCCTCCTATTTTTGACACCTTTTGAAGCTCTTCATATTTTTGACACCTTTTGAAGCTCTTCATATTTTTCACACCTTTGCAGGCTCTTCATGTTTTTGAACACCGTTTCATGCTACTCCTATTTTTCAGAACGTTTCATTCTCCTCATATTTTTCACACTTTTTGAAGCTCTTCATATTTTTCACACCTTTTCAGGCTCTTCATGCTTTCAACACCGTTTCATGCTCCTCCTAATTTTCAGACCGTTTCATGCTCTTCATATTTTTGACACCTTTTGAAGCTCTTCATATTTTTCACTGCTTTTCCAGCTCTTCATGTTTTGAACACCGTTTCATGCTCCTTCTATTTTTCAGACAGTTTCATGCTCCTCATATTTTTGACAAGAATTGAAGCTCTTCATATTTTTCACACCTTTTCAGGCTCTTCATGTTTTTGAACACCGTTTCATGCTCCTCCTGTTTTTCACACCGTTTCATGCTGCTCATATTTTTGAAACATTTTGAAGCTCTTCATATTTCTCACCTTTTCAGGCTCTTCATGTATTTAACACCGTTTCATGCTCCTCCTATTTTTGAGACCGTTTCATGCTCCTCATATTTTTGACACCTTTTGAACCTCTTCATATATTTCACACCTTTTCAGGCTCTTCAAGTTTGTGAGCACCGTTTCATGCTCCTCCTATATTTCAATCATTTCATGCTCTGCATATTTTTGACAACTTTTGAAGCTCTTCATATTATTCATACCTTTTTAGGCTCTTCATGTTTTTCAACACCGCTTCATGCTCCTCTTATTTTTGAGAACGTTTCATGATCCTCATATTTTTCACACCTTTTGAAGCTGTTCATATTTTAACACCTTTTCAGTCTGTTCATGCTTTTCTACACCACTTCATGCTCCTCCTAAATTTCAGACCGTTTCATGCTCTTCATATATTTGACAAATTTTGAAGCTCTTCATTTTTTTCACACCTTTTCAGGCTCTTCATGTTTTTCAACACCGCTTCATGCTCCTCATATTTTTGACACCTTTTGAAGCTCTTCATTTTTTTCACACCTTTTCAGGCTCTTCATGTTTTTCAACACCGCTTCATGCTCCTCCTATATTTCAGATCATTTCATGCTCCTCATATTTTTGACACCTTTTGAGGCTCTTCATATTTTTCACACCTTTTCAGGCTCTTCATGTTTTTGAACACCCCTTCACGCTCCTCCTATTTTTCCGACCGTTTCATGCTCGTCATATTTTTCACACTTTTTTAAGCTCTTCATATTTTTCACACCTTTTCAGGCTACTCGTGTTTTTGAACACCGTTTCATGCTCCCTTATATTTCAGACCGTATCATGCTCCTCATATTTTTGACACCTTTTGAAGCTCTTCATATTTTTCACACCTTTTCAGGCTCTCCATGTTTTTCAACACCGCTTCATGCTCCTCTTATTTTTCAGACCGTTTCATGCTCCTCATTTTTTGACACCTTTTGAAACTCTTCATATTTTTCACACGTTTTGAAACTCTTCATATTATTGACATCTTTTCAGGCTCTTCATGTTTTTCAACACCGCTTCATGCTCCTCCTATTTTTCAGAACGTTTCATGCTCTTCATATTTCTGACACCTTTTGAAGCTTTTCATATATTTCACACCTTATCAGGCTTTTCATGTTTTTCAACACCGTTTCATGCTCCTCCTATTTTTCAGACCGTTTCATGCTCTTTATATTTTTGACACCTTTTGAAGCTCGTCATATTTTTCACACCATTTCAAGCTCTTCATGTTTTTCAACACCACTTCATGTCTCCTCCTATTTTTCAGACCGTTACATGCTCCTCATATTTTTGACACCTTTTGAAGCTCTTCATATTTTTCACACCTTTTCCGGCACTTCATGTATTTCAACACCACTTCGTGTTCCTCCTATTTTTCAGAATGTTTCAAGCTCCTCATATTTTTGACACATTTTGAAGCTCTTCATATATTTCACGCCTCTTCAGGCTCTTCATGTTTTCAACACAGCTTCATGCTCCTCCTAATTTTCAGACCGTTTCATGCTCCTCATATTTTGACACCTTTTTAAGCTCTACATATTTTTCACATCTTTTAAGGCTCTTCATGTTTTCAACACCGTTTCATGCTCCTCCTATTTTTCAGACCGTTTCATGCTCCGTATGTTTTTGACATCTTTTGAAGCTCTTCATATTTTTCACACATTTTCAGTCTCTTCATGTTTTTCAACACCATTTCATGCTCCTCCTATTTTTCAGACCGTTTCATTCTCCTCATGTTTTTCAACGCCGTTTCATGCTCCTCCTATTTTTCAGACACTTTCATGCTCCACATATTTTTTAAACATTTTGAAGCTCTTCATATTTTTCACATCTTTTGAGGCTCTTCATGTTTTTCAACACTGCTTCATGCTCCTCCTATTTTCAGACCGTTTCATGCTCTTCATATTTTTCATACCTTATGAAGCTCTTCATATATTTGACACCTTATCAGGCTTTTCATGTTTTTCAACACCGCTTCATGCTCCTCCTATTTTTCAGAACGTTTCGTGCCCCTCATATTTTTGAAACCTTTTCAAGCTCTTCATATTACTCACACCTTTTCAGGCTCTTCATGTTTTGCAACACCGCTTCATGCTCCTCCTATTTTTCAGACCGTTTCATGTTCCTCCTATTTTTCAAACCTTTTGAAGCTCTTCATATTTTTCACACCATTTCAGGCTTCATGTTTTTGAACACCGCTTCATGCTCCTCCTATTTTTCAGACCGTTTCATGTTCCTCCTATTTTTCAAACCTTTTGAAGCTCTTCATATTTTTCACACCATTTCAGGCTTCATGTTTTTGAACACCATTTCATGCTTCTCCTATTTTTGACACCGTTTCATGCTCCTCATATTTTTGACACCTTTTGAAGCTCTTCATATTTTTCACACCTTTTCCGGCACTTCATGTATTTCAACACCACTTCGTGTTCCTCCTATTTTTCAGAATGTTTCATGCTCCTCATATTTTTGACACATTTTGAAGCTCTTCATATATTTCACGCCTCTTCAGGCTCTTCATGTTTTCAATACAGCTTCATGCTCCTCCTAATTTTCAGACCGTTTCATGCTCCTCATATTTTGACACCTTTTTAAGCTCTACATATTTTTCACACCTTTTAAGGCTCTTCATCTTTTCAACACCGTTTCATGCTCCTCCTATTTTTCAGACCGTTTCATGCTCCGTATGTTTTTGACATCTTTTGAAGCTCTTCATATTTTTCACACATTTTCAGTCTCTTCATGTTTTTCAACACAATTTCATGCTCCTCCTATTTTTCAGACCGTTTCATTCTCCTCATGTTTTTCAACGCCGTTTCATGCTCCTCCTATTTTTCAGACACTTTCATGCTCCACATATTTTTTATACATTTTGAAGCTCTTCATATTTTTCACATCTTTTGAGGCTCTTCATGTTTTTCAACACTGCTTCATGCTCCTTCTATTTTCAGACCGTTTCATGCTCTTCATATTTTTCATACCTTATGAAGCTCTTCATATATTTGACACCTTATCAGGCTTTTCATGTTTTTCAACACCGCTTCATGCTCCTCCTATTTTTCAGAACGTTTCGTGCCCCTCATATTTTTGAAACCTTTTCAAGCTCTTCATATTACTCACACCTTTTCAGGCTCTTCATGTGTTGCAACACCGCTTCATGCTCCTCCTATTTTTCAGACCGTTTCATGTTCCTTCTATTTTTCAAACCTTTTGAAGCTCTTCATATTTTTCACACCATTTCAGGCTTCATGTTTTTGAACACCGCTTCATGCTCCTCCTATTTTTCAGACCGTTTCATGTTCCTCCTATTTTTCAAACCTTTTGAATCTCTTCATATTTTTCACACCATTTCAGGCTTCATGTTTTTGAACACCATTTCATGCTTCTCCTATTTTTGACACCGTTTCATGCTCCTCATATTTTTGACACCTTTTGAAGCTCTTCATATTTTTCGCACCTTTTCAGACTCTTCATGTTTTTCAACAGCTTTTCATGCTCCTAGTATTTTTCACACTGTTTCATGCTCCTCATATTTTTGACACCTTTTGAAGCTCTTCATATATTTCACACCTTTTCAGGCTCTTCATGTTTTTGAACACCGTTCGATGTTCCTCCTATTTTTCAGAACGTTTCATGCTCCTCCTATTTTTGACACCTTTTGAAGCTCTTCATATTTTTCACACCTTTTCAGGCTCTTCATGTTTTTGAACACCGTTTCATGCTACTCTTATTTTTCAGAACGTTTCATTCTCCTCATATTTTTCACACTTTTTGAAGCTCTTCATATTTTTCACACCTTTTCAGGCTCTTCATGCTTTCAACACCGTTTCATGCTCCTCCTAATTTTCATACCGTTTCATGCTCTTCATATTTTTGACACCTTTTGAAGCTCTTCATATTTTTCACTGCTTTTCCAGCTCTTCATGTTTTGAACACCGTTTCATGCTCCTTCTATTTTTCAGACAGTTTCATGCTCCTCATATTTTTGACAAGAATTGAAGCTCTTCATATTTTTCACACCATTTCAGGCTTCATGTTTTTCAACACATTTTCAAGCTCCTCAATTTTTCAGACAGTTTCATGCTCCTCGTATTTTTGACACCTTTTGAAGCTCTTCATATTTTTGACACCTTTTGAAGCTCTTCATATTTTTCACTCCTTTTCAGGCTCTTCATGCTTTGAACACCGTTTCATGCTACTCCTATTTTTCAGAACGTTTCATTCTCCTCATATTTTTCACACTTTTTGAAGCTCTTCATATTTTTCACACCTTTTCAGGCTCTTCATGTCTTTGAACTCCGTTTCTTGCTACTCCTATTTTTCAGAACGTTTCATGCTCCTCATATTTTTGACACCTTTTGAAGCTCTTCATATTTTTCACACCTTTTAGTCTCTTCTAGTTTATGAACACCGTTTCATGCTCCTTCTATTTTTCAGACCGTTTCGTGCTCTTAATATTTTTGACACCTTTTTAAGCTCTTCATATTTATCACACATTTTCAGGCTCTTCATGTTTTTGAACACCGTTTCACGCTCTTCCTATTTTTCAGACCGTTTCATCCTCCTCAAATATTTGACACCTTTTGAATCTCTTCATATTTTTCACACCTTTTCAGGCACTTCATGTTTTTGAACACCACTTCATGCTCCTCCTATTTTTGAGACCGTTTCATGCTCCTCATATTTTTGACACCTTTTGAAGCTCTTCATATTTTTCACACCTTTTAGTCTCTTCTAGTTTATGAACAGCGTTTCATGCTCCTTCTATTTTTCAGACCGTTTCGTGCTCTTAATATTTTTGACACCTTTTTAAGCTCTTCATATTTATCACACATTTTCAGGCTCTTCATGTTTTTGAACACCGTTTCACGCTCCTCCTATTTTTCAGACCGTTTCATCCTCCTCAAATATTTGACACCTTTTGAATCTCTTCATATTTTTCACACCTTTTCAGGCACTTCATGTTTTTGAACACCACTTCATGCACCTCCTATATTTCAGACCGTTTCATGCTTATCTCATTTTTGACACCTTTTGAAGCTCTTCTTACTTTTCACAACTTTTGAAACTCTTCCTATACTTCACACCTTTTCAGGCTCTTCATGATTTTGAACACCACTTCATGCACCTCCTATATTTCTGAACGTTTCATGCTCCTCATGTTTTTGACACTTTTGAAGCTCTTCATATTTTTAACACCTTTTCAGGCTCTTCATGTTTTTCAACACTGCTTCATGCTCCTCCTGTTTTTCAGACCGTTTCATCCTCCTCGTATTTTTGACACCTTTTGAAGCTCTTCATGTATTTCACACCTTTTCAGGCTCTTCATTTCTTTCAACACCGCTTCATGCTTCTACTATTTTTCAGACCGTTTCATGCTCATCTCATTTTTGACACCTTTTGAAGCTCTTAATATTTTTCACACCTTTTGAAGCTTATCATATTTTTCACACTTTTTCAGGCTATTCATATTTTTCAACATCGCTTCATGCTCCTCCTATTTTTCAGACGTTTTCATGCTCCTCATATTTTTGACACCTTTTGGAGCTCTTCATATTTTTCACACCTTTTCAGGCTCTTCATGTTTTTGAACACCGTTTCATGCTCCTCCTATTTTTCAGACAGTGTCATGCTCATCTCATTTTTGACACCTTTTGAAGCTCTTCATATTTTTCACACCTTTTGATGCTGCCAGTTTTATTTAAGACTTTACATATCTGAATAATCAGTTAAAAAGCAAATGTTCATTTTTAGAGTTGCACAAAATGAAAATAATAGGGAAAGTGATGGCTGGCTTATGATGTGGGGCCAATTTCCCTAAGTTAAATAAAAAATCCAAGTTTTAGAAACTGGGGCTCTAAAAATAGCACTTGTAATTAATACTGTTCTTCAGATTCATAGTTTAAGGAAGTCACTACATTTTATTTCTTGATGTTATAGATTTAACAACATATTGGTAGCAACATGTAACTTCTCACATGGATTAGACATCAAGAGACCAGTTTATGTATCTAAACTTAAACACTGAAAATGAATATATTCAGCTATTATGGAACTTAGAGCAAATACAAACTTGTTAACAACTTTCCAAAAGGCACAAAAGACAGTGTTAATAAAGAGTGGTCTTTTGCATCATTTTCAAAAATTCTTCCTTGTTTATTTCTCCATCCCCATCATGATCAGCCTCATCAAGCATTTCCTGAAGTTCATCATCTGTTAAATTTTCCCCTAGCTCCTTAGCAACCCTCTTGATATTGTTCAATGATATACTTCCTGTATCATCATCATCAAATAGTTTGAAAGCCTTCAATATTTCTTCTTTTTCATCCTTTTCACTCATTTTTACACTCATTATGGCAAAAAATTCTTCAAAATTAATGGTGCCAATTCCTTCTTTGTCAGTTTCAACTATCATCTTTTTAATTTCTTCTTTCTTTGGCTCAAATCCTAAGTCCCACATTGCAATCATGTCTCCAACCTGCGCCCCCGGCCGGAACCTCCCAGCTTTACCCGCCAGCCTGAAGCTCTTCATATTTTTGACACGTTTTCAGGCTTTTCATGTTTTTCAACACCGTTTCATGAGCCTCCTATTTTTCAGACCGTTTCATTTCCCTCATATTTTTGACACCTTTTGAAGCTCTTCATAATTTTCACACCTTTTCAGGCTCTTCATGTTTTTCACACGTTTTCAGGCTCTTCTTGTTTTTGAACACTGTTTCATGCTCCTCCTATTTTTCAGACCGTTTAATGCACCTCATATTTTTGACACCTTTTGAAGCTCTTCATTTTTTCACACCTTTTCAGGTTCTTCATGTTTTTGAGCCCAGCTTCATGCTCCTCCTATATTTCAGACCGTTTCATGCTCCTCATGAATTTCACACCCTTTGAAGCTCTTCATATTTTTCACACCTTTTCAGGCTCTTCATGTTTCTCAACACCACTTCATACTCCTCCTATTTTTCAGACTGTTTCATGCTCCTCATGTTTTTGACACCTTTTGAAGCTCTTCATATTTTTCACACCTTTTCAGACTCTTCATGTTTTAAACACCGATTCATACTTCTCCTATTCTTCAGACGGTTTCATGCTCCTCATATTTTTGACACCTTTTGAAGCTCTTCATATTTTTCACAACTTTTCAGGCTCTCCATGTTTTTGAACATCGCTTCATGCTCCTCATATTTTTCCGACCGTTTCATGCTCCTCATATTTTTGACACCTTTTGAAGCTCTTCATATTTTTGACACCTTTTCAGGCTCTTTATGTTTTTGAACACCGTTTCATGCTCCTCCTATTTTTCAGACCGTTTCATGCTCCTCATATTTTTGACACCTTTTGAAGCTCTTCATATATTTCACAACTTTTCAGGCTCTTCATGTTTTTCAACACCACTTCATGCTCCTCCTATTTTGTAGACCGTTTCATGCTCTCCTCATTTTTGACACCTTTTAAAGCTCTTCATATTTCTCACAGCTTTTGAAGCTCTTTATATTTTTCACACGTTTTCAGGCTCTTTATGTTTTTCAACACCACTTCATGCTCCTCCTCTTTTTCAGACCGTTTCATGCTCCTCATATTTTTGACACGTTTTGAGGCTCTTCATATTTTTCACACCTTTTTAGGCTCTTCATGTTTTTCAACACAGGTTCATGCTCCACCTATTTTTCAGACCGTTTCATGCTCCTCATATTTTTCACACCTTTTGAAGCTCTTCATATTTTTCACACCATTTCAGGCTCTTCATGTTTTTCAACACCGCTTCATGCTCCTCCTATATTTCAGACCGTTTCATGCTCCTCATATTTTTGACACGTTTTGAGACTCTTCATACATTACACACCTTTTCAGGCTCTTCATGTTTTTCAACACCGCTTCATGCTCCTCCTATTTTTCAGACCGTTTCATGCTCATCTCATTTTTGACACCTTTTGAAGCTCTTCATATTTTTCACACATATTCAGGCTCTTCATGTTTTTCAACACCGCTTCATGCTCCTCCTATTTTTCAGACCGTTTAATGCTCCTCATGTATTTCACTTCTTTTCTAGCTCCTCATATTTTTCACACTTTTTCAGGCTCTTCATGTTTTTGAACACCGCTTCATGCTCCTCCTATTTTTCAGACCGTTTAATGTTCCTCATATTTTTCACACCTCTTGAAGTTCTTCATATTTTTCACCCCTTTCTAGGCTCTTCATGTTTTTCAACACCGCTTCATGCTCCTCCTATTTTCAGACCGTTTAATGCTCCTCATGTATTTCACTTCTTTTCAAGCTCCTCATATTTTTCACACGTTTTCAGTCACTTCATGTTTTTCAACACCGCTTCATGCTCCTCCTATTTTTCAGACCGTTTAATGCTTCTCATATTTTTCACACCTTTTCAAGCTCTTTATGTTTTTCAACACCACTTCATGCTCCTCCTATTTTTCAGACCGTTTCATGCTCCTCATGTATTTCACACCGTTTGAAGCTCTTCATATTTTTGACACCTTTTGAAGCTCTTCATATATTTCACACCTTTTCAGGCTCTTCATGCTTTTGAACACCGTTTCATGCTACTCCTATTTTTCAGAACCTTTCATTCTCCTCATATTTTTCACACTTTTTCAAGCTTTTCATATTTTTCACACATTTTCAGGCTCTTCATGTCTTTGAACAACGTTTCTTGCTACTCCTATTTTTCAGAACGTTTCATACTCCTCATATTTTTGACACCTTTTGAAGCTCTTCATATTTTTCACACCTTTTAGTCTCTTCAAGTTTATGAACACCGATTCATGCTCCTTCTATTTTTCAGACCGTTTCATGCTCCTCATATTTTTGACACCTTTTGAACCTCTTCATATATTTCACACCTTTTCAGGCTCTTCATGTTTTTGAACACCACTTCATGCTCCTCCTATTTTTGAGACCGTTTCATGCTCCTCATATTTTTGAAACCTTTTGAACCTCTTCATATATTTCACACCTTTTCAGGCTCTTCATGTTTTTCAACACCGCTTCATGCTCCTCATATTTTTGACACCTTTTGAAGCTCTTCATATTTTTCACCCCTTTTCAGGCTCTTCATGTTTTTCAACACCGCTTCATGTTCTCCCTAAATTTCAGGCTGTTTCATGCTTCTCATATTTTTGACACCTTTTGAAGCTCTTCATATTTTTCACAGCTTTTCAGTCTCTTCATGTTTTTCAACCCCGCTTCTTGCTTCTCCTATTTTTCAGGCCGTTTCATGCTCCTTATATTTTTGACACCTTTTGAAGCTCTTCATATTTTTCACACTTTTTCAGGCTCTTCATGTTTTTCAACACCGCTTCATGCTCCTCCTATTTTTCAGACCGGTTCATGCTCCTCATGTATTTCACAACTTTTGAATCTCTTCATATTTTTCACAACTTTTCAGGCTCTTCATGTTTTTGAACACCGTTTCATGCTCCTCCTATTTTTCAGACCGCTTCATGCTCCTCATATTTTTGACACCTTTTGAAGCTCTTCATATTTTTTACACCTTTTGAAGCTCTTCATATATTTCACACCTTTTCAGGCTCTTCATGTTTTTCAATAGCACCTCATGCTCCTCCTATTTTTCAAACCATTTCATGCTCATCTAATTTTTGACCCCTTTTGAAGCTCTTCATATTTTTGACCCCTTTTGAAGCTCTTCATATTTTTTACACATTTTGAAGGTCTTCATATTTTTCACACCTTTTCAGGCTCTTCATGCTTTTGAACACCGTTTCATGCTCCTCCTATTTTTCAGACCGTTTCATGCTCCTCATATATTTGACAACTTTTGATGCTCTTCATAGTTTTCACACCTTTTCAGGCTTTTCATGTTTTTGAACACCGCTAAATGCTCCTCCTATTTTTCAGACAGTTTCATGCTCCTCATATTTTTGACACCTTTTGAAGCTCTTCATATATTTCACACCTTTTCAGGCTCTTCATGTTTTTTTAACACCGTTTCATGCTTCTCCTATTTTTCAGACCGTTTAATGCTCCTCATTTTTTGACACCTTTTGAAGCTCTTCATATTTTTGACACCTTTTGAAGCTGTTCATATTTTTCACACCTTTTCAGGCCCTTCATGTTTTTCAATACCACTTCATGCTCCTCCTATTTTTCAGTCCGTTTCATGCACATCTCATTTTTGACACCTTTTGAAGCTCTTCATATTTTTCACACCTTTTGAAGGTCTTCATATTTTTCACACGTTTTCAGGCTCTTCATGTTTTTCAACACCGTTTCATGCTCCTCCTATTTTTCAGACCGTTTCATGCTCCTCATATTTTTGACACCTTTTGAAGCTCTTCATATATTTCACACCTTTTCAGGCTCTTCATGTTTTTCAACAACTCTTCATGCTCCTACTATTTTTCAGTCCGTTTCATGCACATCTCATTTTTGACACCTTTTGTAACTCTTCATATTTTTCACACCTTTTGCAGCTCTTCATATTTTTCACACCTTTTAGGCTCTTCATGTTTTTGAACACCTCTTCATGCTCCTCCTATTTTTCAGACCGTTTCATGCTCTTCTTATTTTTGACACCTTTTGAAGCACTTCATATTGTTCAAACCTTTTCAAACTCTTCATGTTTTTCAACACCGCTTCATGCTTCTCCTATTTTTCAGACCGATTCATGCCCATCTCATTTTTGACAACTTTTGAAGCTCTTCTTACATTTCACACCTTTTGAAGCTCTTCATATATTTCACACCTTTTCACGCTCTTCATGTTTTTGAACACCACTTCATGCAACTCCTATATTTCAGACCGTTTCATGCTTGTCTCATTTTTGACAGCTTTCGAAGCTCTTCTTACTTTTCACAACTTTTGAAACTCTTCCTATACTTCACACCTTTTCAGGCTCTTCATGATTTTGAACACCACTTCATGCACCTCCTATATTTCTGAACGTTTCATGCTCCTCATGTTTTTGACACTTTTGAAGCTCTTCATATTTTTCACACCTTTTCAGGCTCTTCATGTTTTTGAACACCGTTTCATGCTCCTCCTATTTTTCAGACAGTGTCATGCTCATCTCATTTTTGACACCTTTTGAAGCTCTTCATATTTTTCACACCTTTTGATGCTGCCAGTTATATTTAAGACTTTACATATCTGAATAATCATTTAAAATCAAATGTTCATTTTTAGAATTGCACAAAAGGAAAATAATAGGGACAGTGATGGCTGGCTTATGATGTGGGGCCAATTTCCATAAGTTAAATAAAAAATCTAAGTTTTAGAACGTGGGTCTCAAAAAATAGCACTTGTCATTAATACTGTTCTTCAGATTCATAGTTTAAGGAAGTCACTACATTTTATTTCTTGATGTTATAGATTTAACAACATATTGGTAGCAACATGTAAGTTCTCACATGGGTTAGACATCAAGAGACCAGTTTATGTATATAAACTTAAACACTGAAAATGAATATATTCAGCTATTATGGAACTTATAGCAAATACAAACTTGTTAACAACTTTCCAAAAGGCACAAAAGACAATGTTAATAAAGAGTGGTCTTTTGCATCATTTTCAAAAATTCTTCCTTGTTTATTTCTCCATCCCCATCATGATCAGCCTCATCAAGCATTTCCTGAAGTTCATCATCTGTTAAATTTTCCCCTAGCTCCTTAGCAACCCTCTTGATATTGTTCAGTGATATGCTTCCTGTATCATCATCATCAAATAGTTTGAAAGCCTTCAATATTTCTTCTTTTTCATCCCTTTCACTCATTTTTACACTCATTATGGCAAAAAATTCTTCAAAATTAATGGTGCAAATTCCTTCTTTGTCAGTTTCAGCTATCATCTTTTTTTTTTTTTTTTTTTTTTTTTTTAATTTTTATTATTATTTTTTTTTTTTCCAGTGGGTTTTGTCATACATTGCTATGAATCAGCCATGGATTTACATGTATTCCCAATCCCGATCCCCCCTCCCACCTCCCTCTCCACCCGATTCCTCTGGGTCTTCCCAGTGCACCAGGCCGGAGCACTTGTCTCGTGCATCCCACCTGGGCTGGTGATCTGTTTCACCATAGATAGTATACATGCTGTTCTTTTGAAATATCCCACCCCCACATTCTCCCAGAGAGTTCAAAAGTCTGTTCTGTATTTCTGTGTCTCTTTTTCTGTTCTGCATATAGGGTTATCGTTATCACCTTTCTAAATTCCATATACATGTGTCAGTATGCTGTAATGTTCTTTATCTTTCTGGCTTACTTCACTCTGTATAATGGGCTCCAGCTTCATCCATCTCATTAGAACTGATTCAAATGAATTCTTTTTAATGGCTGAGTAATATTCCATGGTGCATATGTACCACAGCTTTCTTATCCATTCATCTGCTGATGGACATCTAGGTTGCTTCCATGTCCTGGCTATTTTTTTTTTTTTTTAATTTTTATTATTATTATTATTTTTTTTTCCAGTGGGTTTTGTCATACATTGATATGAATCAGCCATGGATTTACATGTATTCCCAATCCCGATCCCCCCTCCCACCTCCCTCTCCACCCGATTCCTCTGGGTCTTCCCAGTACACCAGGCCGGAGCACTTGTCTCGTGCATCCCACCTGGGCTGGTGATCTGTTTCACCATAGATAGTATACATGCTGTTCTTTTGAAATATCCCACCCTCACATTCTCCCACAAAGTTCAAAAGTCTGTTCTGTATTTCTGTGTCTCTTTTTCTGTTCTGCATATAGGGTTATCGTTATCACCTTTCTAAATTCCATATACATGTGTCAGTATGCTGTAATGTTCTTTATCTTTCTGGCTTACTTCACTCTGTATAATGGGCTCCAGCTTCATCCATCTCATTAGGACTGGTTCGAATGAATTCTTTTTAATGGCTGAGTAATATTCCATGGTGTATATGTACCACAGCTTCCTTATCCATTCATCTGCTGATGGGCATCTAGGTTGCTTCCATGTCCTGGCTATTATAAACAGTGCTGCGATGAACATTGGAGTGCACGTGTCTCTTTCAGATCTGGTTTCCTCAGTGTGTATGCCCAGAAGTGGGATTGCTGGGTCATATGGCAGTTCTATGTCCAGTTTTTTAAGAAATCTCCACACTGTTTTCCATAGCGGCTGTACTAGTTTGCATTCCCACCAACAGTGTAAGAGGGTTCCCTTTTCTCCACACCCTCTCCAGCATTTATTGCTTGTAGACTTTTGGATAGCGGCCATCCTGACTGGCGTGTAATGGTACCTCATTGTGGTTTTGATTTGCATTTCTCTAATAATGAGTGATGTTGAGCATCTTTTCATGTGTTTGTTAGCCATCTGTATGTCTTCTTTGGAGAAATGTCTGTTTAGTTCTTTGGCCCATTTTTTGATTGGGTCATTTATTTTTCTGGAATTGAGCTGCAGGAGTTGCTTGTATATTTTTGAGATTAATCCTTTGTCTGTTTCTTCATTTGCTATTATTTTCTCCCAATCTGAGGGCTGTCTTTTCACCTTACTTATAGTTTCCTTTGTAGTGCAAAAGCTTTTAAGTTTCATTAGGTCCCATTTGTTTAGTTTTGCTTTTATTTCCAGTATTCTGGGAGGTGGGTCATAGAGGATCTTGCTTTGATTTATGTCGGAGAGTGTTTTGCCTATGTTCTCCTCTAGGAGTTTTATAGTTTCTGGTCTTACATTTAGATCTTTAATCCATTTTGAGTTTATTTTTATGGAGGCTAAATAACACGCTTCTGAATAACCAACAAATCATAGAAGAAATCAAAAAAGAAATCAAAATATGTATAGAAATGAATGAAAATGAAAACACAACAACCCAAAACCTATGGGACACTGTAAAAGCAGTGCTAAGGGGAAGGTTCATAGCATTACAGGCTTACATCAAGAAACAGGAAAAAAACCAATTAAATAACCTAACTCTACACCTAAAGCAATTAGAGAAGGAAGAAATGAAGAACCCCAGAGTTAGCAGAAGGAAAGAAATCTTAAAAATCAGGGCAGAAATAAATGCAAAAGAAACTAAAGAGACCATAGCAAAAATCAACAAAGCTAAAAGCTGGTTTTTTGAAAAAATAAACAAAATTGACAAACCATTAGCAAGACTCATTAAGAAACAAAGAGAGAAAAACCAAATTAACAAAATTAGAAATGAAAATGGAGAGATCACAACAGACAACACTGAAATACAAAGGATCATAAGAGACTACTACCAGCAGCTCTATGCCAATAAAATGGACAACTTGGATGAAATGGACAAATTCTTAGAAAAGTATAACTTTCCAAAACTGAACCAGGAAGAAATAGAAGATCTTAACAGACCCATCACAAGCAAGGAAATCGAAACTGTCATCAAAAATCTTCCAGCAAACAAAAGCCCAGGACCAGATGGCTTCACAGCTGAATTCTACCAAAAATTTAGAGAAGAGCTAACACCTATCTTACTCAAACTCTTCCAGAAAATTGCAGAAGAAGGTAAGCTTCCAAACTCATTCTATGAGGCCACCATCACCCTAATTCCAAAACCAGACAAAGATGCCACAAAAAAAGAAAACTACAGGCCAATATCACTGATGAACATAGATGCAAAAATCCTTAACAAAATTCTAGCAAACAGAATCCAACAACATATTAAAAAAATCATACACCATGACCAAGTGGGCTTTATCCCAGGAATGCAAGGATTCTTTAATATCCGCAAATCAATCAATGTCATACACCACATTAACAAATTGAAAGATAAAAACCATATGATTATCTCAATAGATGCAGAGAAAGCCTTTGACAAAATTCAACACTCATTTATGATTAAAACTCTCCAAAAAGCAGGAATAGAAGGAACATACCTCAACATAATAAAAGCTATATATGACAAACCCACAGCAAGCATCACCCTCAATGGTGAAAAATTGAAGGCATTTCCCCTGAAATCAGGAACAAGACAAGGGTGCCCACTCTCACCACTACTATTCAACATAGTGTTGGAAGTGCTGGCCACAGCAATCAGAGCAGAAAAAGAAGTAAAAGGAATCCAGATAGGAAAAGAAGAAGTAAAACTCTCACTGTTTGCAGATGACATGATCCTCTACATAGAAAACCCTAAAGATTCTACCAGAAAATTACTAGAGCTAATCAATGAATATAGTAAAGTTGCAGGATATAAAATTAACACACAGAAATCCCTTGCATTCCTATATACTAACAATGAAAAAACAGACAGAGAAATTAAGGAAACAATACCATTCACCATTGCAACAAAAAGAATAAAATACTTAGGAGTATATCTACCTAAAGAAACAAAGGACCTATACATAGAAAACTATAAAACACTGATGAAAGAAATCAAAGAGGACACAAACAGATGGAGAAACATACCGTGCTCATGGATTGGAAGAATTAATATTGTCAAAATGGCTATTCTACCCAAAGCAGTCTATAGATTCAATGCAATCCCTATCAAGCTACCAACGGTATTTTTCACAGAACTAGACCAAAGAATTTCACAATTTGTATGGAAATACAAAAAACCTCGAATAGCCAAAGTAATCTTGAGAAAGAAGAATGGAGCTGGAGGAATCAACCTGCCTGACTTCAGACTCTACTACAAAGCCACAGTCATCAAGACAGTATGGTACTGGCACAAAGACAGAAATATAGATCAATGGAACAGAATAGAAAGCCCAGAGATAAATCCACGAACCTATGGACACCTTATCTTCGACAAAGGAGGCAAGGATATACAATGGAAAAAAGACAACCTCTTTAACAAGTGGTGCTGGGAAAACTGGTCAACCACTTGTAAAAGAATGAAACTAGAACACTTTCTAACACCATACACAAAAATAAGCTATCATCTTTTTAATTTCTTCTTTCTTTGGCTCAAATCCTAAGGCCCACATTGCAATCATGTCTCCAACCGGCGCCCCCGGCCGGTACCTCCCAGCTTTACCTGCCAGCCTGAAGCTCTTCATATTTTTGAAACGTTTTCAGGCTTTTCATGTTTTTCAACAACGTTTCATGAGCCTCCTATTTTTCAGACCGTTTCATTTTCCTCATATTTTTGACACTTTTGAAGCTCTTCATAATTTTCACACCTTTTCAGGCTCTTCATGTTTTTCACACGTTTTCAGGCTCTTCTTGTTTTTGAACACCGTTTCATGCTCCTCGTATTTTTCAGACCGTTTCATGCTCCTCATGTATTTCACACCGTTTGAAGCTCTTCATATTTTTGACACCTTTTGAAGCTCTTCATATATTTCACACCTTTTCAGGCTCTTCATGCTTTTGAACACCGTTTCATGCTACTCCTATTTTTCAGAACCTTTCATTCTCCTCATATTTTTCACACTTTTTGAAGCTTTTCATATTTTTCACACATTTTCAGGCTCTTCATGTCTTTGAACAACGTTTCTTGCTACTCCTATTTTTCAGAACGTTTCATACTCCTCATATTTTTGACACCTTTTGAAGCTCTTCATATTTTTCACACCTTTTAGTCTCTTCAAGTTTATGAACACCGTTTCATGCTCCTTCTATTTTTCAGACCGTTTCATGCTCCTCATAATTTTGACACCTTTTGAACCTCTTCATATATTTCACACCTTTTCAGGCTCTTCATGTTTTTGAACACCACTTCATGCTCCTCCTATTTTTGAGACCGTTTCATGCTCCTCATATTTTTGACACCTTTTGAACCTCTTCATATATTTCACACCTTTTCAGGCTCTTCATGTTTTTCAACACCGCTTCATGCTCCTCATATTTTTGACACCTTTTGAAGCTCTTCATATTTTTCACACCTTTTCAGGCTCTTCATGTTTTTCAACACCGCTTCATGTTCTCCCTAAATTTCAGGCTGTTTCATGCTTCTCATATTTTTCACACCTTTTGAAGCTCTTCATATTTTTCACAGCTTTTCAGTCTCTTCATGTTTTTCAACCCCGCTTCTTGCTTCTCCTATTTTTCAGGCCGTTTCATGCTCCTTATATTTTTGACACCTTTTGAAGCTCTTCATATTTTTCACACTTTTTCAGGCTCTTCATGTTTTTCAACACCGCTTCATGCTCCTCCTATTTTTCAGACCGGTTCATGCTCCTCATGTATTTCACAACTTTTGAATCTCTTCATATTTTTCACAACGTTTCAGGCTCTTCATGTTTTTGAACACCGTTTCATGCTCCTCCTATTTTTCAGACCGCTTCATGCTCCTCATATTTTTGACACCTTTTGAAGCTCTTCATATTTTTTACACCTTTTGAAGCTCTTCATATATTTCACACCTTTTCAGGCTCTTCATGTTTTTCAATAGCACCTCATGCTCCTCCTATTTTTCAAACCATTTCATGCTCATCTAATTTTTGACCCCTTTTGAAGCTCTTCATATTTTTGACCCCTTTTGAAGCTCTTCATATTTTTTACACATTTTGAAGGTCTTCATATTTTTCACACCTTTTCAGGCTCTTCATGCTTTTGAACACCGTTTCATGCTCCTCCTATTTTTCAGACCGTTTCATGCTCCTCATATATTTGAAAACTTTTGATGCTCTTCATAGTTTTCACACCTTTTCAGGCTTTTCATGTTTTTGAACACCGCTAAATGCTCCTCCTATTTTTCAGACAGTTTCATGCTCCTCATATTTTTGACACCTTTTGAAGCTCTTCATATATTTCACACCTTTTCAGGCTCTTCATGTTTTTTTAACACCGTTTCATGCTTCTCCTATTTTTCAGACCGTTTAATGCTCCTCATTTTTTGACACCTTTTGAAGCTCTTCATATTTTTGACACCTTTTGAAGCTGTTCATATTTTTCACACCTTTTCAGGCCCTTCATGTTTTTCAACACCACTTCATGCTCCTCCTATTTTTCAGTCCGTTTCATGCACATGTCATTTTTGACACCTTTTGAAGCTCTTCATATTTTTCACACCTTTTGAAGGTCTTCATATTTTTCACACGTTTTCAGGCTCTTCATGTTTTTGAACACCTCTTCATGCTCCTCCTATTTTTCAGACCGTTTCATGCTCTTCTTATTTTTGACACCTTTTGAAGCACTTCATATTGTTCAAACCTTTTCAAACTCTTCATGTTTTTCAACACCGCTTCATGCTTCTCCTATTTTTCAGACCGATTCATGCCCATCTCATTTTTGACAACTTTTGAAGCTCTTCTTACATTTCACACCTTTTGAAGCTCTTCATATATTTCACACCTTTTCACGCTCTTCATGTTTTTGAACACCACTTCATGCAACTCCTATATTTCAGACCGTTTCATGCTTGTCTCATTTTTGACACCTTTTGAAGCTCTTCTTACTTTTCACAACTTTTGAAACTCTTCCTATACTTCACACCTTTTCAGGCTCTTCATGATTTTGAACACCACTTCATGCACCTCCTATATTTCTGAACGTTTCATGCTCCTCATGTTTTTGACACTTTTGAAGCTCTTCATATTTTTCACACCTTTTCAGGCTCTTCATGTTTTTGAACACCGTTTCATGCTCCTCCTATTTTTCAGACAGTGTCATGCTCATCTCATTTTTGACACCTTTTGAAGCTCTTCATATTTTTCACACCTTTTGATGCTGCCAGTTATATTTAAGACTTTACATATCTGAATAATCATTTAAAATCAAATGTTCATTTTTAGAATTGCACAAAAGGAAAATAATAGGGACAGTGATGGCTGGCTTATGATGTGGGGCCAATTTCCATAAGTTAAATAAAAAATCTAAGTTTTAGAACGTGGGTCTCAAAAAATAGCACTTGTAATTAATACTGTTCTTCAGATTCATAGTTTAAGGAAGTCACTACATTTTATTTCTTGATGTTATAGATTTAACAACATATTGGTAGCAACATGTAAGTTCTCACATGGGTTAGACATCAAGAGACCAGTTTATGTATATAAACTTAAACACTGAAAATGAATATATTCAGCTATTATGGAACTTATAGCAAATACAAACTTGTTAACAACTTTCCAAAAGGCACAAAAGACAGTGTTAATAAAGAGTGGTCTTTTGCATCATTTTCAAAAATTCTTCCTTGTTTATTTCTCCATCCCCATCATGATCAGCCTCATCAAGCATTTCCTGAAGTTCATCATCTGTTAAATTTTCCCCTAGCTCCTTAGCAACCCTCTTGATATTGTTCAGTGATATGCTTCCTGTATCATCATCATCAAATAGTTTGAAAGCCTTCAATATTTCTTCTTTTTCATCCCTTTCACTCATTTTTACACTCATTATGGCAAAAAATTCTTCAAAATTAATGGTGCAAATTCCTTCTTTGTCAGTTTCAGCTATCATCTTTTTAATTTCTTCTTTCTTTGGCTCAAATCCTAAGGCCCACATTGCAATCATGTCTCCAACCGGCGCCCCCGGCCGGTACCTCCCAGCTTTACCTGCCAGCCTGAAGCTCTTCATATTTTTGAAACGTTTTCAGGCTTTTCATGTTTTTCAACAACGTTTCATGAGCCTCCTATTTTTCAGACCGTTTCATTTTCCTCATATTTTTGACACTTTTGAAGCTCTTCATAATTTTCACACCTTTTCAGGCTCTTCATGTTTTTCACACGTTTTCAGGCTCTTCTTGTTTTTGAACACCGTTTCATGCTCCTCGTATTTTTCAGACCGTTTCATGCTCCTCATGTATTTCACACCGTTTGAAGCTCTTCATATTTTTGACACCTTTTGAAGCTCTTCATATATTTCACACCTTTTCAGGCTCTTCATGCTTTTGAACACCGTTTCATGCTACTCCTATTTTTCAGAACCTTTCATTCTCCTCATATTTTTCACACTTTTTGAAGCTTTTCATATTTTTCACACATTTTCAGGCTCTTCATGTCTTTGAACAACGTTTCTTGCTACTCCTATTTTTCAGAACGTTTCATACTCCTCATATTTTTGACACCTTTTGAAGCTCTTCATATTTTTCACACCTTTTAGTCTCTTCAAGTTTATGAACACCGTTTCATGCTCCTTCTATTTTTCAGACCGTTTCATGCTCCTCATATTTTTGACACCTTTTGAACCTCTTCATATATTTCACACCTTTTCAGGCTCTTCATGTTTTTGAACACCACTTCATGCTCCTCCTATTTTTGAGACCGTTTCATGCTCCTCATATTTTTGACACCTTTTGAACCTCTTCATATATTTCACACCTTTTCAGGCTCTTCATGTTTTTCAACACCGCTTCATGCTCCTCATATTTTTGACACCTTTTGAAGCTCTTCATATTTTTCACACCTTTTCAGGCTCTTCATGTTTTTCAACACCGCTTCATGTTCTCCCTAAATTTCAGGCTGTTTCATGCTTCTCATATTTTTCACACCTTTTGAAGCTCTTCATATTTTTCACAGCTTTTCAGTCTCTTCATGTTTTTCAACCCCGCTTCTTGCTTCTCCTATTTTTCAGGCCGTTTCATGCTCCTTATATTTTTGACACCTTTTGAAGCTCTTCATATTTTTCACACTTTTTCAGGCTCTTCATGTTTTTCAACACCGCTTCATGCTCCTCCTATTTTTCAGACCGGTTCATGCTCCTCATGTATTTCACAACTTTTGAATCTCTTCATATTTTTCACAACGTTTCAGGCTCTTCATGTTTTTGAACACCGTTTCATGCTCCTCCTATTTTTCAGACCGCTTCATGCTCCTCATATTTTTGACACCTTTTGAAGCTCTTCATATTTTTTACACCTTTTGAAGCTCTTCATATATTTCACACCTTTTCAGGCTCTTCATGTTTTTCAATAGCACCTCATGCTCCTCCTATTTTTCAAACCATTTCATGCTCATCTAATTTTTGACCCCTTTTGAAGCTCTTCATATTTTTGACCCCTTTTGAAGCTCTTCATATTTTTTACACATTTTGAAGGTCTTCATATTTTTCACACCTTTTCAGGCTCTTCATGCTTTTGAACACCGTTTCATGCTCCTCCTATTTTTCAGACCGTTTCATGCTCCTCATATATTTGACAACTTTTGATGCTCTTCATAGTTTTCACACCTTTTCAGGCTTTTCATGTTTTTGAACACCACTAAATGCTCCTCCTATTTTTCAGACAGTTTCATGCTCCTCATATTTTTGACACCTTTTGAAGCTCTTCATATATTTCACACCTTTTCAGGCTCTTCATGTTTTTTTAACACCGTTTCATGCTTCTCCTATTTTTCAGACCGTTTAATGCTCCTCATTTTTTGACACCTTTTGAAGCTCTTCATATTTTTGACACCTTTTGAAGCTGTTCATATTTTTCACACCTTTTCAGGCCCTTCATGTTTTTCAACACCACTTCATGCTCCTCCTATTTTTCAGTCCGTTTCATGCACATCTCATTTTTGACACCTTTTGAAGCTCTTCATATTTTTCACACCTTTTGAAGGTCTTCATATTTTTCACACGTTTTCAGGCTCTTCATGTTTTTCAACACCGTTTCATGCTCCTCCTATTTTTCAGACCGTTTCATGCTCCTCATATTTTTGACACCTTTTGAAGCTCTTCATATATTTCACACCTTTTCAGGCTCTTCATGTTTTTCAACAACTCTTCATGCTCCTACTATTTTTCAGTCCGTTTCATGCACATCTCATTTTTGACACCTTTTGTAACTCTTCATATTTTTCACACCTTTTGCAGCTCTTCATATTTTTCACACCTTTTAGGCTCTTCATGTTTTTGAACACCTCTTCATGCTCCTCCTATTTTTCAGACCGTTTCATGCTCTTCTTATTTTTGACACCTTTTGAAGCACTTCATATTGTTCAAACCTTTTCAAACTCTTCATGTTTTTCAACACCGCTTCATGCTTCTCCTATTTTTCAGACCGATTCATGCCCATCTCATTTTTGACAACTTTTGAAGCTCTTCTTACATTTCACACCTTTTGAAGCTCTTCATATATTTCACACCTTTTCACGCTCTTCATGTTTTTGAACACCACTTCATGCAACTCCTATATTTCAGACCGTTTCATGCTTGTCTCATTTTTGACACCTTTTGAAGCTCTTCTTACTTTTCACAACTTTTGAAACTCTTCCTATACTTCACACCTTTTCAGGCTCTTCATGATTTTGAACACCACTTCATGCACCTCCTATATTTCTGAACGTTTCATGCTCCTCATGTTTTTGACACTTTTGAAGCTCTTCATATTTTTCACACCTTTTCAGGCTCTTCATGTTTTTGAACACCGTTTCATGCTCCTCCTATTTTTCAGACAGTGTCATGCTCATCTCATTTTTGACACCTTTTGAAGCTCTTCATATTTTTCACACCTTTTGATGCTGCCAGTTATATTTAAGACTTTACATATCTGAATAATCATTTAAAATCAAATGTTCATTTTTAGAATTGCACAAAAGGAAAATAATAGGGACAGTGATGGCTGGCTTATGATGTGGGGCCAATTTCCATAAGTTAAATAAAAAATCTAAGTTTTAGAACGTGGGTCTCAAAAAATAGCACTTGTCATTAATACTGTTCTTCAGATTCATAGTTTAAGGAAGTCACTACATTTTATTTCTTGATGTTATAGATTTAACAACATATTGGTAGCAACATGTAAGTTCTCACATGGGTTAGACATCAAGAGACCAGTTTATGTATATAAACTTAAACACTGAAAATGAATATATTCAGCTATTATGGAACTTATAGCAAATACAAACTTGTTAACAACTTTCCAAAAGGCACAAAAGACAATGTTAATAAAGAGTGGTCTTTTGCATCATTTTCAAAAATTCTTCCTTGTTTATTTCTCCATCCCCATCATGATCAGCCTCATCAAGCATTTCCTGAAGTTCATCATCTGTTAAATTTTCCCCTAGCTCCTTAGCAACCCTCTTGATATTGTTCAGTGATATGCTTCCTGTATCATCATCATCAAATAGTTTGAAAGCCTTCAATATTTCTTCTTTTTCATCCCTTTCACTCATTTTTACACTCATTATGGCAAAAAATTCTTCAAAATTAATGGTGCAAATTCCTTCTTTGTCAGTTTCAGCTATCATCTTTTTAATTTCTTCTTTCTTTGGCTCAAATCCTAAGGCCCACATTGCAATCATGTCTCCAACCGGCGCCCCCGGCCGGTACCTCCCAGCTTTACCTGCCAGCCTGAAGCTCTTCATATTTTTGAAACGTTTTCAGGCTTTTCATGTTTTTCAACAACGTTTCATGAGCCTCCTATTTTTCAGACCGTTTCATTTTCCTCATATTTTTGACACTTTTGAAGCTCTTCATAATTTTCACACCTTTTCAGGCTCTTCATGTTTTTCACACGTTTTCAGGCTCTTCTTGTTTTTGAACACCGTTTCATGCTCCTCGTATTTTTCAGACCGTTTCATGCTCCTCATGTATTTCACACCGTTTGAAGCTCTTCATATTTTTGACACCTTTTGAAGCTCTTCATATATTTCACACCTTTTCAGGCTCTTCATGCTTTTGAACACCGTTTCATGCTACTCCTATTTTTCAGAACCTTTCATTCTCCTCATATTTTTCACACTTTTTGAAGCTTTTCATATTTTTCACACATTTTCAGGCTCTTCATGTCTTTGAACAACGTTTCTTGCTACTCCTATTTTTCAGAACGTTTCATACTCCTCATATTTTTGACACCTTTTGAAGCTCTTCATATTTTTCACACCTTTTAGTCTCTTCAAGTTTATGAACACCGTTTCATGCTCCTTCTATTTTTCAGACCGTTTCATGCTCCTCATATTTTTGACACCTTTTGAACCTCTTCATATATTTCACACCTTTTCAGGCTCTTCATGTTTTTGAACACCACTTCATGCTCCTCCTATTTTTGAGACCGTTTCATGCTCCTCATATTTTTGACACCTTTTGAACCTCTTCATATATTTCACACCTTTTCAGGCTCTTCATGTTTTTCAACACCGCTTCATGCTCCTCATATTTTTGACACCTTTTGAAGCTCTTCATATTTTTCACACCTTTTCAGGCTCTTCATGTTTTTCAACACCGCTTCATGTTCTCCCTAAATTTCAGGCTGTTTCATGCTTCTCATATTTTTCACACCTTTTGAAGCTCTTCATATTTTTCACAGCTTTTCAGTCTCTTCATGTTTTTCAACCCCGCTTCTTGCTTCTCCTATTTTTCAGGCCGTTTCATGCTCCTTATATTTTTGACACCTTTTGAAGCTCTTCATATTTTTCACACTTTTTCAGGCTCTTCATGTTTTTCAACACCGCTTCATGCTCCTCCTATTTTTCAGACCGGTTCATGCTCCTCATGTATTTCACAACTTTTGAATCTCTTCATATTTTTCACAACGTTTCAGGCTCTTCATGTTTTTGAACACCGTTTCATGCTCCTCCTATTTTTCAGACCGCTTCATGCTCCTCATATTTTTGACACCTTTTGAAGCTCTTCATATTTTTTACACCTTTTGAAGCTCTTCATATATTTCACACCTTTTCGGGCTCTTCATGTTTTTCAATAGCACCTCATGCTCCTCCTATTTTTCAAACCATTTCATGCTCATCTAATTTTTGACCCCTTTTGAAGCTCTTCGTATTTTTGACCCCTTTTGAAGCTCTTCATATTTTTTACACATTTTGAAGGTCTTCATATTTTTCACACCTTTTCAGGCTCTTCATGCTTTTGAACACCGTTTCATGCTCCTCCTATTTTTCAGACCGTTTCTTGCTCCTCATATTTTTGACACCTTTTGAAGCTCTTCATATATTTCACAACTTTTCAGGCTCTTCATGTTTTTCAACACCACTTCATGCTCCTCCTATTTTGTAGACCGTTTCATGCTCTCCTCATTTTTGACACCTTTTAAAGCTCTTCATATTTCTCACAGCTTTTGAAGCTCTTTATATTTTTCACACGTTTTCAGGCTCTTTATGTTTTTCAACACCGCTTCATGCTCCTCCTATTTTTCAGACCGTTTAATGCTCCTCATATTTTTGACACCTTTTGAAGCTCTTCATTTTTTCACACCTTTTCAGGTTCTTCATGTTTTTGAGCCCAGCTTCATGCTCCTCCTATATTTCAGACCGTTTCATGCTCCTCATGAATTTCACTCCCTTTGAAGCTCTTCATATTTTTCACACATTTTCAGGCTCTTCATGTTTCTCAACACCACTTCATACTCCTCCTATTTTTCAGACTGTTTCATGCTCCTCATGTTTTTGACACCTTTTGAAGCTCTTCATATTTTTCACACCTTTTCAGACTCTTCATGTTTTAAACACCGATTCATGCTCCTCCTATTCTTCAAACGGTTTCATGCTCCTCATATTTTTGACACCTTTTGAAGCTCTTCATATTTTTCACACCTTTTCAGGCTCTCCATGTTTTTGAACATCGCTACATGCTCCTCATATTTTTCCGACCGTTTCATGCTCCTCATATTTTTGACACCTTTTGAAGCTCTTCATATTTTTGACACCTTTTCAGGCTCTTTATGTTTTTGAACACCGTTTCATGCTCCTCCTATTTTTCAGACCGTTTCTTGCTCCTCATATTTTTGACACCTTTTGAAGCTCTTCATATATTTCACAACTTTTCAGGCTCTTCATGTTTTTCAACACCACTTCATGCTCCTCCTATTTTGTAGACCGTTTCATGCTCTCCTCATTTTTGACACCTTTTAAAGCTCTTCATATTTCTCACAGCTTTTGAAGCTCTTTATATTTTTCACACGTTTTCAGGCTCTTTATGTTTTTCAACACCGCTTCATGCTCCTCCTATTTTTCAGACCGTTTCATGCTCCTCATATTTTTGACACGTTTTGAGGCTCTTCATATTTTTCACACCTTTTTAGGCTCTTCATGTTTTTCAACACAGGTTCATGCTCCTCCTATTTTTCAGACCGTTTCATGCTCCTCATATTTTTCACACCTTTTGAAGCTCTTCATATTTTTCACACCATTTCAGGCTCTTCATGTTTTTCAACACCGCTTCATGCTCCTCCTATATTTCAGACCGTTTCATGCTCCTCATATTTTTGACACGTTTTGAGACTCTTCATACATTACACACCTTTTCAGGCTCTTCATGTTTTTCAACACCGCTTCATGCTCCTCCTATTTTTCAGACCGTTTCATGCTCATCTCATTTTTGACACCTTTTGAAGCTCTTCATATTTTTCACACCATTTCAGGCTCTTCATGTTTTTCAGCACCGCTTCATGCTCCTCCTATTTTTCAGACCGTTTAATGCTCCTCATGTATTTCACTTCTTTTCAAGCTCCTCATATTTTTCACACTTTTTCAGGCTCTTCATGTTTTTGAACACCGCTTCATGCTCCTCCTATTTTTCAGACCGTTTAATGCTCCTCATATTTTTCACACCTCTTGAAGCTCTTCATATTTTTCACCCCTTTTTAGGCTCTTCATGTTTTCCAACACCGCTACATGCTCCTCCTATTTTTCAGACCGTTTAATGCTCCTCATGTATTTCACTTCTTTTCAAGCTCCTCATATTTTTCACACGGTTTCAGTCACTTCATGTTTTTCAACACCGCTTCATGCTCCTCCTATTTTTCAGACCGTTTAATACTTCTCATATTTTTCACACCTTTTCAAGCTCTTTATGTTTTTCAACACCACTTCATGCTCCTCCTATTTTTCAGACCGTTTAATGCTTCTCATTATTTCACACATTTTCAAGCTCTTTATGTTTTTCAACACCACTTCATGCTCCTCCTATTTTTCAGACCGTTTCATGCTCCTCATATTTTTCACACCTTTTGAAGCTCTTCATGGATTTCACACCTGTTCAGCCTCTTCATGTTTTTGAACACCATTTCATGCTCCTCCTATTTTCAGGCAGTGTAATGCTCATCTCATTTTTGACACCTTTTGAAGCTCTTCATATTTTTCACACATATTCAGGCTCTTCATGTTTTTCAACACCGCTTCATGCTCCTCCTATTTTTCAGACCGTTTAATGCTCCTCATGTATTTCACTTCTTTTCAAGCTCCTCATATTTTTCACACTTTTTCAGGCTCTTCATGTTTTGGAAAACCGCTTCATGCTCCTCCTATTTTTCAGACCGTTTAATGCTCCTCATATTTTTCACACCTCTTGAAGCTCTTCATATTTTTCACCCCTTTTCAGGCTCTTCATGTTTTTCAACACCGCTTCATGCTCCTCCTATTTTTCAAACCGTTTAATGCTCCTCATGTATTTCACTAATTTTCAAGCTCCTCATAATTTTCACACTTTTTCAGGCTCTTCATGTTTTTCAACACCGCTTCATGCTCCTCCTATTTTTCAGACCGTTTAATGCTCCTCATATTTTTCACACCTCTTGAAGCTCTTCATATTTTTCACCCCTTTTCTGGCTCTTCATATTATTCAACACTACTTCATGCTCCTCCTATTTTTCAGACCGTTTCATGCTCCTCATATTTTTGACACCTTTTGAAGCTCTTAATATTTTTCACACGTTTTCAGTCTCTTCATGTTTTTCAACACTACTTCATGCTCCTCCTATTTTTCAAACCGTTTCATGCTCCTCATATTTTTGACACCTGTTGAAGTTCTTAATATTTTTCACACGTTTTCAGTCTCTTCTTGTTTTTCAACACCGCTTCATGCTCCTCCTATTTTTCAGACCGTTTAATGCTTCTCATATTTTTCACACCTTTTCAAGCTCTTTATGTTTTTCAACACCACTTCATGCTCCTCCTATTTTTCAGATGTTTTCATGCTCCTCATATTTTTGACACCTTTTGGAGCTCTTCATATTTTTCACACCTTTTCAGGCTCTTCATGTTTTTGAACACCGTTTCATGCTCCTCCTATTTTTCAGACCGCTTCATGCTCCTCATATTTTTGACACCTTTTGAAGCTCTTCATATTTTTTACACCTTTTGAAGCTCTTCATATATTTCACACCTTTTCAGGCTCTTCATGTTTTTCAATAGCACCTCATGCTCCTCCTATTTTTCAAACCATTTCATGCTCATCTAATTTTTGACCCCTTTTGAAGCTCTTCATATTTTTGACCCCTTTTGAAGCTCTTCATATTTTTTACACATTTTGAAGGTCTTCATTTTTTTCACACCTTTTCAGGCTCTTCATGCTTTTGAACACCGTTTCATGCTCCTCCTATTTTTCAGACCGTTTCATGCTCCTCATATATTTGACAACTTTTGATGCTCTTCATAGTTTTCACAACTTTTCAGGCTTTTCATGTTTTTGAACACCGCTAAATGCTCCTCCTATTTTTCAGACAGTTTCATGCTCCTCATATTTTTGACACCTTTTGAAGCTCTTCATATATTTCACACCTTTTCAGGCTCTTCATGTTTTTTTAACACCGTTTCATGCTTCTCCTATTTTTCAGACCGTTTAATGCTCCTCATTTTTTGACACCTTTTGAAGCTCTTCATATTTTTGACACCTTTTGAAGCTGTTCATATTTTTCACACCTTTTCAGGCCCTTCATGTTTTTCAACACCACTTCATGCTCCTCCTATTTTTCAGTCCGTTTCATGCACATCTCATTTTTGACACCTTTTGAAGCTCTTCATATTTTTCACACCTTTTGAAGGTCTTCATATTTTTCACACGTTTTCCGGCTCTTCATGTTTTTCAACACCGTTTCATGCTCCTCCTATTTTTCAGACCGTTTCATGCTCCTCATATTTTTGACACCTTTTGAAGCTCTTCATATGTTTCGCACCTTTTCAGACTCTTCATGTTTTTCAACAGCTTTTCATGCTCCTAGTATTTTTCACACTGTTTCATGCTCCTCATATTTTTGACACCTTTTGAAGCTCTTCATATATTTCACACCTTTTAAGGCTCTTCATGTTTTTCAATACCGCTTCATGCTCCTCCTATTTTTCAGACCGTTTCATGCTCCTCATGTATTTCACACCTTTTGAATATCTTCATAATTTTCACAACTTTTCAGGCTATTCAAGTTTTCGAACACCATTTCATGCTCCTCCTATTTTTCAGACCGCTTCATGTTCCTCATATTTTTGACACCCTTTGAAGCTCTTCATATATTTCACAACTTTTCAGGCTCTTCATGTTTTTCAATACCACTTCATGCTCCTCCTATTTTTCAAACCATTTCATGCTCATCTAATTTTTGACCCCTTTTGAAGCTCTTCATATTTTTTACACCTTTTGAATCTCTTCATATTTTTTACACATTTTGAAGGTCTTCATATTTTTCACACCTTTTCAGGCTCTTCATGTTTTTGAACACCGTTTCATGCTCCTCCTATTTTTCAGACCATTTACTGCTCCTCATTTTTTGACACCTTTGGAAGCTGTTCATATTTTTCACAACTTTTCAGGCTCTTCATGTTTATCAACACCACTTCATGCTCCTACTTTTTTGCAGACCGTTTCATGTACCTTATATTTTTACACCTTTTGAAGCTCTTCATAATACTCACACCTTTTCAGGCTTTTCATGTTTTTCAACCCCACTTCATGCTCCTCCTATTTTTCACACCGTTTAATGCTCATCTCATTTTTGACACCTTTTGAAGCTCTTCATCTTTTTCACACCTTTTGAATCTCTTCATATTTTTCACACCTTTTCAGGCCCTTCATGTTTTTCAACACCACTTCATGCTCCTCCTATTTTTCAGTCCGTTTCATGCACATCTCATTTTTGTCACCTTTTGAAGCTCTTCATATTTTTCACACCTTTAGAAGCTCTTCATATTTTTCACACGTTTTCAGGCTCTTCATGTTTTTCAACACCGGTTCATGCTCCTCCTATTTTTCAGACCGTTTCATGCTCCTCATATTTTTGACACATTTTGAAGCTCTTCATATATTTCACACCTTTTCAGGCTCTTCATGTTTTTCAACAATTCTTCATGCTCCTACTATTTTTCAGTCCGTTTTATGCACATCTCATTTTTGACACCTTTTGAAGCTCTTCATATTTTTCACACCTTTTGAAGCTCTTCATATTTTTCACACCTTTTCAGGCTCTTATTGTTTTTGAACACCGCTTCATGCTCCTCCTATTTTTCAGGCGGTTTCATGCTCCTTATATTTTTGACACGTTGTGAAGCTCTTCATATTTTTCACACCTTTTCAGGCTCTTCATGTTTTTGAACACAGCTTCATGCTCCTGATTTTTTTCAGACTTTTTTATGCTCCTCATATTTTTGACACCTTTTGAAGCTCTGCATATTTTTCACACCTTTTCAGGCTCTTCATGTTTTGAACACCACTTCATGCTCCTCCCATATTTCAGACAGTTTCATGCTCCTCATATTTTTCACATCTTTTGAAGCTCTTCATATTTTTCATACCTTTTCATGCTCTTCATGTTTTTGAACACCGCTTCATGCTCCTCCTATTTTACAGACCGTTTCATTCTCCTCATGTCTTTCACACCTTTTGAAGCTCTTTCTATTTTTCACAACTTTTCAGGCTCTTCATTTTTTTTCAACACTGTTTCATGCTACTCCTATTTTTCAGATTGTTTCATGCTCCTCTTATTTTTGACACCTCTAGAGGCTCTTCATATTTTTCACACCTTTTCAGGCTCTTCATGTTTTACAACACCGCAACATGCTCCTCCTATTTTTCATTCTGTTTCATGCTCCTCATATTTTTGACACCTTTTGAAGCTCTTCATATTTTTCACACTTTTTCAGGCTCTTCATGTTTTTCAACACCGCTTCATGCTCCTCCTATTTTTCAGACCGGTTCATGCTCCTCATGTATTTCACAACTTTTGAATCTCTTCATATTTTTCACAACTTTTCAGGCTCTTCATGTTTTTGAACACCGTTTCATGCTCCTCCTATTTTTCAGACCGCTTCATGCTCCTCATATTTTTGACACCTTTTGAAGCTCTTCATATTTTTTACACCTTTTGAAGCTCTTCATATATTTCACACCTTTTCAGGCTCTTCATGTTTTTCAACAACTCTTCATGCTCCTACTATTTTTCAGTCCGTTTCATGCACATCTCATTTTTGACACCTTTTGTAGCTCTTTATATTTTTCACACCTATTGAAGGTCTTCATATTTTTCACACGTTTTCAGGCTCTTCATGTTTTTGAACACCTCTTCATGCTCCTCCTATTTTTCAGACCGTTTCATGCTCTTCTTATTTTTGACACCTTTTGAAGCACTTCATATTGTTCAAACCTTTTCAAACTCTTCATGTTTTTCAACACCGCTTCATGCTTCTCCTATTTTTCAGACCGATTCATGCCCATCTCATTTTTGACAACTTATGAAGCTCTTCTTACATTTCACACCTTTTGAAGCTCTTCATATATTTCACACCTTTTCACGCTCTTCATGTTTTTGAACACCACTTCATGCACCTCCTATATTTCAGACCGTTTCATGCTTATCTCATTTTTGACACCTTTTGAAGCTCTTCTTACTTTTCACAACTTTTGAAACTCTTCCTATACTTCACACCTTTTCAGGCTCTTCATGATTTTGAACACCACTTCATGCACCTCCTATATTTCTGAACGTTTCATGCTCCTCATGTTTTTGACACTTTTGAAGCTCTTCATATTTTTAACACCTTTTCAGGCTCTTCATGTTTTTCAACACTGCTTCATGCTCCTCCTGTTTTTCAGACCGTTTCATCCTCCTCGTATTTTTGACACCTTTTGAAGCTCTTCATGTATTTCACACCTTTTCAGGCTCTTCATTTTTTTCAACACCGCTTCATGCTTCTACTATTTTTCAGACCGTTTCATGCTCATCTCATTTTTGACACCTTTTGAAGCTCTTAATATTTTTCACACCTTTTGAAGCTCATCATATTTTTCACACTTTTTCAGGCTATTCATATTTTTCAACATCGCTTCATGCTCCTCCTATTTTTCAGATGTTTTCATGCTCCTCATATTTTTGACACCTTTTGGAGCTCTTCATATTTTTCACACCTTTTCAGGCTCTTCATGTTTTTGAACACCGTTTCATGCTCCTCCTATTTTTCAGACAGTGTCATGCTCATCTCATTTTTGACACCTTTTGAAGCTCTTCATATTTTTCACACCTTTTGATGCTGCCAGTTTTATTTAAGACTTTACATATCTGAATAATCAGTTAAAAAGCAAATGTTCATTTTTAGAGTTGCACAAAATGAAAATAATAGGGAAAGTGATGGCTGGCTTATGATGTGGGGCCAATTTCCATAAGTTAAATAAAAAATCCAAGTTTTAGAAACTGGGGCTCTAAAAATAGCACTTGTAATTAATACTGTTCTTCAGATTCATAGTTTAAGGAAGTCACTACATTTTATTTCTTGATGTTATAGATTTAACAACATATTGGTAGCAACATGTAACTTCTCACATGGATTAGACATCAAGAGACCAGTTTATGTATCTAAACTTAAACACTGAAAATGAATATATTCAGCTATTATGGAACTTATAGCAAATACAAACTTGTTAACAACTTTCCAAAAGGCACAAAAGACAGTGTTAATAAAGAGTGGTCTTTTGCATCATTTTCAAAAATTCTTCCTTGTTTATTTCTCCATCCCCATCATGATCAGCCTCATCAAGCATTTCCTGAAGTTCATCATCTGTTAAATTTTCCCCTAGCTCCTTAGCAACCCTCTTGATATTGTTCAATGATATACTTCCTGTATCATCATCATCAAATAGTTTGAAAGCCTTCAATATTTCTTCTTTTTCATCCTTTTCACTCATTTTTACACTCATTATGGCAAAAAATTCTTCAAAATAAATGGTGCCAATTCCTTCTTTGTCAGTTTCAGCTATCATCTTTTTAATTTCTTCTTTCTTTGGCTCAAATCCTAAGGCCCACATTGCAATCATGTCTCCAACCGGCGCCCCCGGCCGGTACCTCCTAGCTTTACCCGCCAGCCTGAAGCTCTTCATATTTTTGACACGTTTTCAGGCTTTTCATGTTTTTCAACACCGTTTCATGAGCCTCCTATTTTTCAGACCGTTTCATTTTCCTCATATTTTTGACACCTTTTGAAGCTCGTCATAATTTTCACACCTTTTCAGGCTCTTCATGTTTTTCACACGTTTTTAGGCTCTTCTTGTTTTTGAACACTGTTTCATGCTCCTCCTATTTTTCAGACCGTTTAATGCTCCTCATATTTTTGACACCTTTTGAAGCTCTTCATTTTTTCACACCTTTTCAGGTTCTTCATGTTTTTGAGCCCAGCTTCATGCTCCTCCTATATTTCAGACCGTTTCATGCTCCTCATGAATTTCACTCCCTTTGAAGCTCTTCATATTTTTCACACATTTTCAGGCTCTTCATGTTTCTCAACACCACTTCATACTCCTCCTATTTTTCAGACTGTTTCATGCTCCTCATGTTTTTGACACCTTTTGAAGCTCTTCATATTTTTCACACCTTTTCAGACTCTTCATGTTTTAAACACCGATTCATGCTCCTCCTATTCTTCAAACGGTTTCATGCTCCTCATATTTTTGACACCTTTTGAAGCTCTTCATATTTTTCACACCTTTTCAGGCTCTCCATGTTTTTGAACATCGCTACATGCTCCTCATATTTTTCCGACCGTTTCATGCTCCTCATATTTTTGACACCTTTTGAAGCTCTTCATATTTTTGACACCTTTTCAGGCTCTTTATGTTTTTGAACACCGTTTCATGCTCCTCCTATTTTTCAGACCGTTTCTTGCTCCTCATATTTTTGACACCTTTTGAAGCTCTTCATATATTTCACAACTTTTCAGGCTCTTCATGTTTTTCAACACCACTTCATGCTCCTCCTATTTTGTAGACCGTTTCATGCTCTCCTCATTTTTGACACCTTTTAAAGCTCTTCATATTTCTCACAGCTTTTGAAGCTCTTTATATTTTTCACACGTTTTCAGGCTCTTTATGTTTTTCAACACCGCTTCATGCTCCTCCTATTTTTCAGACCGTTTCATGCTCCTCATATTTTTGACACGTTTTGAGGCTCTTCATATTTTTCACACCTTTTTAGGCTCTTCATGTTTTTCAACACAGGTTCATGCTCCTCCTATTTTTCAGACCGTTTCATGCTCCTCATATTTTTCACACCTTTTGAAGCTCTTCATATTTTTCACACCATTTCAGGCTCTTCATGTTTTTCAACACCGCTTCATGCTCCTCCTATATTTCAGACCGTTTCATGCTCCTCATATTTTTGACACGTTTTGAGACTCTTCATACATTACACACCTTTTCAGGCTCTTCATGTTTTTCAACACCGCTTCATGCTCCTCCTATTTTTCAGACCGTTTCATGCTCATCTCATTTTTGACACCTTTTGAAGCTCTTCATATTTTTCACACCATTTCAGGCTCTTCATGTTTTTCAGCACCGCTTCATGCTCCTCCTATTTTTCAGACCGTTTAATGCTCCTCATGTATTTCACTTCTTTTCAAGCTCCTCATATTTTTCACACTTTTTCAGGCTCTTCATGTTTTTGAACACCGCTTCATGCTCCTCCTATTTTTCAGACCGTTTAATGCTCCTCATATTTTTCACACCTCTTGAAGCTCTTCATATTTTTCACCCCTTTTTAGGCTCTTCATGTTTTCCAACACCGCTACATGCTCCTCCTATTTTTCAGACCGTTTAATGCTCCTCATGTATTTCACTTCTTTTCAAGCTCCTCATATTTTTCACACGGTTTCAGTCACTTCATGTTTTTCAACACCGCTTCATGCTCCTCCTATTTTTCAGACCGTTTAATACTTCTCATATTTTTCACACCTTTTCAAGCTCTTTATGTTTTTCAACACCACTTCATGCTCCTCCTATTTTTCAGACCGTTTAATGCTTCTCATTATTTCACACATTTTCAAGCTCTTTATGTTTTTCAACACCACTTCATGCTCCTCCTATTTTTCAGACCGTTTCATGCTCCTCATATTTTTCACACCTTTTGAAGCTCTTCATGGATTTCACACCTGTTCAGCCTCTTCATGTTTTTGAACACCATTTCATGCTCCTCCTATTTTTCAGACAGTGTAATGCTCATCTCATTTTTGACACCTTTTGAAGCTCTTCATATTTTTCACACATATTCAGGCTCTTCATGTTTTTCAACACCGCTTCATGCTCCTCCTATTTTTCAGACCGTTTAATGCTCCTCATGTATTTCACTTCTTTTCAAGCTCCTCATATTTTTCACACTTTTTCAGGCTCTTCATGTTTGGAAAACCGCTTCATGCTCCTCCTATTTTTCAGACCGTTTAATGCTCCTCATATTTTTCACACCTCTTGAAGCTCTTCATATTTTTCACCCCTTTTTAGGCTCTTCATGTTTTTCAACACCGCTACATGCTCCTCCTATTTTTCAGACCGTTTAATGCTCCTCATGTATTTCACTTCTTTTCAAGCTCCTCATATTTTTCACACGGTTTCAGTCACTTCATGTTTTTCAACACCGCTTCATGCTCCTCCTATTTTTCAGACCGTTTAATGCTTCTCATATTTTTCACACATTTTCAAGCTCTTTATGTTTTTCAACACCACTTCATGCTCCTCCTATTTTTCAGACCGTTTCATGCTCCTCATATTTTTCACACCTTTTGAAGCTCTTCATGGATTTCACACCTGTTCAGCCTCTTCATGTTTTTGAACACCATTTCATGCTCCTCCTATTTTCAGGCAGTGTAATGCTCATCTCATTTTTGACACCTTTTGAAGCTCTTCATATTTTTCACACATATTCAGGCTCTTCATGTTTTTCAACACCGCTTCATGCTCCTCCTATTTTTCAGACCGTTTAATGCTCCTCATGTATTTCACTTCTTTTCAAGCTCCTCATATTTTTCACACTTTTTCAGGCTCTTCATGTTTTGAAAAACCGCTTCATGCTCCTCCTATTTTTCAGACCGTTTAATGCTCCTCATATTTTTCACACCTCTTGAAGCTCTTCATATTTTTCACCCCTTTTCAGGCTCTTCATGTTTTTCAACACCGCTTCATGCTCCTCCTATTTTTCAAACCGTTTAATGCTCCTCATGTATTTCACTAATTTTCAAGCTCCTCATAATTTTCACACTTTTTCAGGCTCTTCATGTTTTTCAACACCGCTTCATGCTCCTCCTATTTTTCAGACCGTTTAATGCTCCTCATATTTTTCACACCTCTTGAAGCTCTTCATATTTTTCACCCCTTTTCTGGCTCTTCATATTATTCAACACTACTTCATGCTCCTCCTATTTTTCAGACCGTTTCATGCTCCTCATATTTTTGACACCTTTTGAAGCTCTTAATATTTTTCACACGTTTTCAGTCTCTTCATGTTTTTCAACACTACTTCATGCTCCTCCTATTTTTCAAACCGTTTCATGCTCCTCATATTTTTGACACCTGTTGAAGTTCTTAATATTTTTCACACGTTTTCAGTCTCTTCTTGTTTTTCAACACCGCTTCATGCTCCTCCTATTTTTCAGACCGTTTAATGCTTCTCATATTTTTCACACCTTTTCAAGCTCTTTATGTTTTTCAACACCACTTCATGCTCCTCCTATTTTTCAGATGTTTTCATGCTCCTCATATTTTTGACACCTTTTGGAGCTCTTCATATTTTTCACACCTTTTCAGGCTCTTCATGTTTTTGAACACCGTTTCATGCTCCTCCTATTTTTCAGACCGCTTCATGCTCCTCATATTTTTGACACCTTTTGAAGCTCTTCATATTTTTTACACCTTTTGAAGCTCTTCATATATTTCACACCTTTTCAGGCTCTTCATGTTTTTCAATAGCACCTCATGCTCCTCCTATTTTTCAAACCATTTCATGCTCATCTAATTTTTGACCCCTTTTGAAGCTCTTCATATTTTTGACCCCTTTTGAAGCTCTTCATATTTTTTACACATTTTGAAGGTCTTCATATTTTTCACACCTTTTCAGGCTCTTCATGCTTTTGAACACCGTTTCATGCTCCTCCTATTTTTCAGACCGTTTCATGCTCCTCATATATTTGAAAACTTTTGATGCTCTTCATAGTTTTCACACCTTTTCAGGCTTTTCATGTTTTTGAACACCGCTAAATGCTCCTCCTATTTTTCAGACAGTTTCATGCTCCTCATATTTTTGACACCTTTTGAAGCTCTTCATATATTTCACACCTTTTCAGGCTCTTCATGTTTTTTTAACACCGTTTCATGCTTCTCCTATTTTTCAGACCGTTTAATGCTCCTCATTTTTTGACACCTTTTGAAGCTCTTCATATTTTTGACACCTTTTGAAGCTGTTCATATTTTTCACACCTTTTCAGGCCCTTCATGTTTTTCAACACCACTTCATGCTCCTCCTATTTTTCAGTCCGTTTCATGCACATCTCATTTTTGACACCTTTTGAAGCTCTTCATATTTTTCACACCTTTTGAAGGTCTTCATATTTTTCACACGTTTTCCGGCTCTTCATGTTTTTCAACACCGTTTCATGCTCCTCCTATTTTTCAGACCGTTTCATGCTCCTCATATTTTTGACACCTTTTGAAGCTCTTCATATGTTTCGCACCTTTTCAGACTCTTCATGTTTTTCAACAGCTTTTAATGCTCCTAGTATTTTTCACACTGTTTCATGCTCCTCATATTTTTGACACCTTTTGAAGCTCTTCATATATTTCACACCTTTTCAGGCTCTTCATGTTTTTGAACACCGTTCGATGTTCCTCCTATTTTTCAGACCGTTTCATGCTCCTCCTATTTTTGACAGCTTTTGAAGCTCTTCATATTTTTGACACCTTTTGAAGCTCTTCATATTTTTCACACGTTTTGAAGCTCTTCATATTTTTTCACACCTTTTCAGTCTCTTCATGTTTTTCAACACATTTTCAAGCTCCTCCTATTTTTCAGACAGTTTCATGCTCCTCGTATTTTTGACACCTTTTGAAGCTCTTCATATTTTTGACACCTTTTGAAGCTCTTCATATAATTCACACCTTTTCAGGCCCTTCATGTTTTTGAGCACCGTTTCATGCTCCTCCGATTTTTCAGACCGTTTCATGCTCCTCATATTTTTGACACCTTTTGAAGCTCTTCATATTATTCATAACTTTTTAGGCTCTTCATGTTTTTGAACAGCCCTTCATGCTCCTCCTATTTTTGAGACCGTTTTAAGATCCTCATATTTTTGACACCTTTTGAAGCTCTTCATATATTTCACACATTTTCAGGCTCTTCATGTTTTTCAACACCGCCTCATGCTCCTCCTATTTTTCAGACAGTGTCATGCTCATCTCATTTTTGACAGCTTTTGGAGCTCTTCATATTTTTCACACATATTCAGGCTCTTCATGTTTTTCAACACCGCTTCATGCTCCTCCTATTTTTCAGACCGTTTAATGCTCCTCATGTAATTCACTTCTTTTCAAGCTCCTCATATTTTTCACACTTTTTCAGGCTCTTCATGTTTTTGAAAACCGCTTCATGCTCCTCCTATTTTTCAGACCGTTTAATGCTCCTCATATTTTTCACACCTCTTGAAGCTCTTCATATTTTTCACCCCTTTTCAAGCTCTTCATGTTTTTCAACACCGCTTCATGCTCCTCCTATTTTTCAGACCGTTTAATGCTACTCATGTATTTCACTTCTTTTCAAGCTCCTCATATTTTTCACACTTTTTCAGGCTCTTCATGTTTTTCAACACCGCTTCATGCTCCTCCTATTTTTCAGACCGTTTAATGCTCCTCATATTTTTCACACCTCTTGAAGCTCTTCATATTTTTCACCCCTTTTCAGGCTCTTCATGTTTTTCAACACTACTTCATGCTCCTACTATTTTTCAGACCGTTTCATGCTCCTCATATTTTTGACACCTTTTGAAGCTCTTAATATTTTTCACACGTTTTCAGTCTCTTCATGTTTTTCAACACCGCTTCATGCTCCTCCTATTTTTCAGACCGTTTAATGCTTCTCATATTTTTCACACCTTTTCAAGCTCTTTATGTTTTTCAACACCACTTCATGCTCCTCCTATTTTTCAGACCGTTTCATGCTCCTCATATTTTTCACACCTTTTGAAGCTCTTCATGGATTTCACACCTTTTCAGGCTCTTCATGTTTTTGAACACCATTTCATGCTCCTCCTATTTTTCAGACAGTGTCATGCTCATCTCACTTTTGACACCTTTTGAAGCTCTTCATATTTTTCACACCTTTTGATGCTGCCAGTTATATTTAAGACTTTACATATCTGAATAATCATTTAAAATCAAATGTTCATTTTTAGAATTGCACAAAAGGAAAATAATAGGGACAGTGATGGCTGGCTTATGATGTGGGGCCAATTTCCATAAGTTAAATAAAAAATCTAAGTTTTAGAACGTGGGTCTCAAAAAATAGCACTTGTAATTAATACTGTTCTTCAGATTCATAGTTTAAGGAAGTCACTACATTTTATTTCTTGATGTTATAGTTTTAACAACATATTGGTAGCAACATGTAACTTGTCACATGGATTAGACATCAAGAGACCAGTTTATGTATATAAACTTAAACACTGAAAATGAATATATTCAGCTATTATGGAACTTATAGCAAATACAAACTTGTTAACAACTTTCCAAAAGGCACAAAAGACAGTGTTAATAAAGAGTGGTCTTTTGCATCATTTTCAAAAATTCTTCCTTGTTTATTTCTCCATCCCCATCATGATCAGCCTCATCAAGCATTTCCTGAAGTTCATCATCTGTTAAATTTTCCCCTAGCTCCTTAGCAACCCTCTTGATATTGTTCAGTGGTATGCTTCCTGTATCATCATCATCAAATAGTTTGAAAGCCTTCAATATTTCTTCTTTTTCATCCTTTTCACTCATTTTTACACTCATTATGGCAAAAAATTCTTCAAAATTAATGGTGCCAATTCCTTCTTTGTCAGTTTCAGCTATCATCTTTGTAATTTCTTCTTTCTTTGGCTCAAATCCTAAGGCCCACATTGCAATCATGTCTCCAACCGGGGCCCCCGGCCGGTACCTCCCAGCTTTACCCGCCAGCCTGAAGCTCTTCATATTTTTGACACGTTTTCAGGCTCTTCATGTTTTTCAACACCGTTTCATGAGCCTCCTATTTTTGAGACCGTTTCATGCTCCTCATATTTTTGACACATTTTGAACCTCTTCATATATTTCACACCTTTTCAGGCTCTTCATGTTTTTGAACACCACTTCATGCTCCTCCTATTTTTGAGACCGTTTCATGCTCCTCATATTTTTGACACCTTTTGAACTTCTTCATATATTTCACACCTTTTCAGGCTCTTCATGTTTTTCAACACCGCTTCATGCTCCTCATATTTTTGACACCTTTTGAAGCTCTTCATATTTTTCACACCTTTTCAGGCTCTTCATGTTTTTCAACACCGCTTCATGTTCTCCCTAAATTTCAGGCTGTTTCATGCTTCTCATATTTTTCACACCTTTTGAAGCTCTTCATATTTTTCACAGCTTTTCAGTCTCTTCATGTTTTTCAACCCCGCTTCTTGCTTCTCCTATTTTTCAGGCCGTTTCATGCTCCTTATATTTTTGACACCTTTTGAAGCTCTTCATATTTTTCACACTTTTTCAGGCTCTTCATGTTTTTCAACACCGCTTCATGCTCCTCCTATTTTTCAGACCGGTTCATGCTCCTCATGTATTTCACAACTTTTGAATCTCTTCATATTTTTCACAACTTTTCAGGCTCTTCATGTTTTTGAACACCGTTTCATGCTCCTCCTATTTTTCAGACCGCTTCATGCTCCTCATATTTTTGACACCTTTTGAAGCTCTTCATATTTTTTACACCTTTTGAAGCTCTTCATATATTTCACACCTTTTCGGGCTCTTCATGTTTTTCAATAGCACCTCATGCTCCTCCTATTTTTCAAACCATTTCATGCTCATCTAATTTTTGACCCCTTTTGAAGCTCTTCGTATTTTTGACCCCTTTTGAAGCTCTTCATATTTTTTACACATTTTGAAGGTCTTCATATTTTTCACACCTTTTCAGGCTCTTCATGCTTTTGAACACCGTTTCATGCTCCTCCTATTTTTCAGACCGTTTCATGCTCCTCATATATT
Source organism: Dama dama (assembly GCF_033118175.1). Taxonomy (NCBI): domain Eukaryota; kingdom Metazoa; phylum Chordata; class Mammalia; order Artiodactyla; family Cervidae; genus Dama; species Dama dama. The sequence continues at coordinate 5,191,570 of NW_026870895.1, forward strand.
TGACAACTTTTGATGCTCTTCATAGTTTTCACAACTTTTCAGGCTTTTCATGTTTTTGAACACCGCTAAATGCTCCTCCTATTTTTCAGACAGTTTCATGCTCCTCATATTTTTGACACCTTTTGAAGCTCTTCATATATTTCACACCTTTTCAGGCTCTTCATGTTTTTTTAACACCGTTTCATGCTTCTCCTATTTTTCAGACCGTTTAATGCTCCTCATTTTTTGACACCTTTTGAAGCTCTTCATATTTTTGACACCTTTTGAAGCTGTTCATATTTTTCACACCTTTTCAGGCCCTTCATGTTTTTCAACACCACTTCATGCTCCTCCTATTTTTCAGTCCGTTTCATGCACATCTCATTTTTGACACCTTTTGAAGCTCTTCATATTTTTCACACCTTTTGAAGGTCTTCATATTTTTCACACGTTTTCCGGCTCTTCATGTTTTTCAACACCGTTTCATGCTCCTCCTATTTTTCAGACCGTTTCATGCTCCTCATATTTTTGACACCTTTTGAAGCTCTTCATATGTTTCGCACCTTTTCAGACTCTTCATGTTTTTCAACAGCTTTTCATGCTCCTAGTATTTTTCACACTGTTTCATGCTCCTCATATTTTTGACACCTTTTGAAGCTCTTCATATATTTCACACCTTTTCAGGCTCTTCATGTTTTTGAACACCGTTCGATGTTCCTCCTATTTTTCAGACCGTTTCATGCTCCTCCTATTTTTGACAGCTTTTGAAGCTCTTCATATTTTTGACACCTTTTGAAGCTCTTCATATTTTTCACACGTTTTGAAGCTCTTCATATTTTTTCACACCTTTTCAGTCTCTTCATGTTTTTCAACACATTTTCAAGCTCCTCCTATTTTTCAGACAGTTTCATGCTCCTCGTATTTTTGACACCTTTTGAAGCTCTTCATATTTTTGACACCTTTTGAAGCTCTTCATATAATTCACACCTTTTCAGGCCCTTCATGTTTTTGAGCACCGTTTCATGCTCCTCCGATTTTTCAGACCGTTTCATGCTCCTCATATTTTTGACACCTTTTGAAGCTCTTCATATTATTCATAACTTTTTAGGCTCTTCATGTTTTTGAACAGCCCTTCATGCTCCTCCTATTTTTGAGACCGTTTTAAGATCCTCATATTTTTGACACCTTTTGAAGCTCTTCATATATTTCACACATTTTCAGGCTCTTCATGTTTTTCAACACCGCCTCATGCTCCTCCTATTTTTCAGACAGTGTCATGCTCATCTCATTTTTGACAGCTTTTGGAGCTCTTCATATTTTTCACACATATTCAGGCTCTTCATGTTTTTCAACACCGCTTCATGCTCCTCCTATTTTTCAGACCGTTTAATGCTCCTCATGTAATTCACTTCTTTTCAAGCTCCTCATATTTTTCACACTTTTTCAGGCTCTTCATGTTTTTGAAAACCGCTTCATGCTCCTCCTATTTTTCAGACCGTTTAATGCTCCTCATATTTTTCACACCTCTTGAAGCTCTTCATATTTTTCACCCCTTTTCAAGCTCTTCATGTTTTTCAACACCGCTTCATGCTCCTCCTATTTTTCAGACCGTTTAATGCTACTCATGTATTTCACTTCTTTTCAAGCTCCTCATATTTTTCACACTTTTTCAGGCTCTTCATGTTTTTCAACACCGCTTCATGCTCCTCCTATTTTTCAGACCGTTTAATGCTCCTCATATTTTTCACACCTCTTGAAGCTCTTCATATTTTTCACCCCTTTTCAGGCTCTTCATGTTTTTCAACACTACTTCATGCTCCTACTATTTTTCAGACCGTTTCATGCTCCTCATATTTTTGACACCTTTTGAAGCTCTTAATATTTTTCACACGTTTTCAGTCTCTTCATGTTTTTCAACACCGCTTCATGCTCCTCCTATTTTTCAGACCGTTTAATGCTTCTCATATTTTTCACACCTTTTCAAGCTCTTTATGTTTTTCAACACCACTTCATGCTCCTCCTATTTTTCAGACCGTTTCATGCTCCTCATATTTTTCACACCTTTTGAAGCTCTTCATGGATTTCACACCTTTTCAGGCTCTTCATGTTTTTGAACACCATTTCATGCTCCTCCTATTTTTCAGACAGTGTCATGCTCATCTCACTTTTGACACCTTTTGAAGCTCTTCATATTTTTCACACCTTTTGATGCTGCCAGTTATATTTAAGACTTTACATATCTGAATAATCATTTAAAATCAAATGTTCATTTTTAGAATTGCACAAAAGGAAAATAATAGGGACAGTGATGGCTGGCTTATGATGTGGGGCCAATTTCCATAAGTTAAATAAAAAATCTAAGTTTTAGAACGTGGGTCTCAAAAAATAGCACTTGTAATTAATACTGTTCTTCAGATTCATAGTTTAAGGAAGTCACTACATTTTATTTCTTGATGTTATAGTTTTAACAACATATTGGTAGCAACATGTAACTTGTCACATGGATTAGACATCAAGAGACCAGTTTATGTATATAAACTTAAACACTGAAAATGAATATATTCAGCTATTATGGAACTTATAGCAAATACAAACTTGTTAACAACTTTCCAAAAGGCACAAAAGACAGTGTTAATAAAGAGTGGTCTTTTGCATCATTTTCAAAAATTCTTCCTTGTTTATTTCTCCATCCCCATCATGATCAGCCTCATCAAGCATTTCCTGAAGTTCATCATCTGTTAAATTTTCCCCTAGCTCCTTAGCAACCCTCTTGATATTGTTCAGTGGTATGCTTCCTGTATCATCATCATCAAATAGTTTGAAAGCCTTCAATATTTCTTCTTTTTCATCCTTTTCACTCATTTTTACACTCATTATGGCAAAAAATTCTTCAAAATTAATGGTGCCAATTCCTTCTTTGTCAGTTTCAGCTATCATCTTTGTAATTTCTTCTTTCTTTGGCTCAAATCCTAAGGCCCACATTGCAATCATGTCTCCAACCGGGGCCCCCGGCCGGTACCTCCCAGCTTTACCCGCCAGCCTGAAGCTCTTCATATTTTTGACACGTTTTCAGGCTCTTCATGTTTTTCAACACCGTTTCATGAGCCTCCTATTTTTGAGACCGTTTCATGCTCCTCATATTTTTGACACATTTTGAACCTCTTCATATATTTCACACCTTTTCAGGCTCTTCATGTTTTTGAACACCACTTCATGCTCCTCCTATTTTTGAGACCGTTTCATGCTCCTCATATTTTTGACACCTTTTGAACTTCTTCATATATTTCACACCTTTTCAGGCTCTTCATGTTTTTCAACACCGCTTCATGCTCCTCATATTTTTGACACCTTTTGAAGCTCTTCATATTTTTCACACCTTTTCAGGCTCTTCATGTTTTTCAACACCGCTTCATGTTCTCCCTAAATTTCAGGCTGTTTCATGCTTCTCATATTTTTCACACCTTTTGAAGCTCTTCATATTTTTCACAGCTTTTCAGTCTCTTCATGTTTTTCAACCCCGCTTCTTGCTTCTCCTATTTTTCAGGCCGTTTCATGCTCCTTATATTTTTGACACCTTTTGAAGCTCTTCATATTTTTCACACTTTTTCAGGCTCTTCATGTTTTTCAACACCGCTTCATGCTCCTCCTATTTTTCAGACCGGTTCATGCTCCTCATGTATTTCACAACTTTTGAATCTCTTCATATTTTTCACAACTTTTCAGGCTCTTCATGTTTTTGAACACCGTTTCATGCTCCTCCTATTTTTCAGACCGCTTCATGCTCCTCATATTTTTGACACCTTTTGAAGCTCTTCATATTTTTTACACCTTTTGAAGCTCTTCATATATTTCACACCTTTTCGGGCTCTTCATGTTTTTCAATAGCACCTCATGCTCCTCCTATTTTTCAAACCATTTCATGCTCATCTAATTTTTGACCCCTTTTGAAGCTCTTCGTATTTTTGACCCCTTTTGAAGCTCTTCATATTTTTTACACATTTTGAAGGTCTTCATATTTTTCACACCTTTTCAGGCTCTTCATGCTTTTGAACACCGTTTCATGCTCCTCCTATTTTTCAGACCGTTTCATGCTCCTCATATATTTGACAACTTTTGATGCTCTTCATAGTTTTCACACCTTTTCAGGCTTTTCATGTTTTTGAACACCGCTTAATGCTCCTCCTATTTTTCAGACAGTTTCATGCTCCTCATATTTTTGACACCTTTTGAAGCTCTTCATATATTTCACACCTTTTCAGGCTCTTCATGTTTTTTTAACACCGTTTCATGCTTCTCCTATTTTTCAGACCGTTTAATGCTCCTCATTTTTTGACACCTTTTGAAGCTCTTCATATTTTTGACACCTTTTGAAGCTGTTCATATTTTTCACACCTTTTCAGGCCCTTCATGTTTTTCAACACCACTTCATGCTCCTCCTATTTTTCAGTCCGTTTTATGCACATCTCATTTTTGACACCTTTTGAAGCTCTTCATATTTTTTCACACCTTTTGAAGGTCTTCATATTTTTCACACGTTTTCAGGCTCTTCATGTTTTTCAACACCGTTTCATGCTCCTCCTATTTTTCAGACCGTTTCATGCTCCTCATATTTTTGACACCTTTTGAAGCTCTTCATATATTTCACACCTTTTCAGGCTCTTCATGTTTTTCAACAACTCTTCATGCTCCTACTATTTTTCAGTCCGTTTCATGCACATCTCATTTTTGACACCTTTTGTAACTCTTCATATTTTTCACACCTTTTGCAGCTCTTCATATTTTTCACACCTTTTAGGCTCTTCATGTTTTTGAACACCTCTTCATGCTCCTCCTATTTTTCAGACCGTTTCATGCTCTTCTTATTTTTGACACCTTTTGAAGCACTTCATATTGTTCAAACCTTTTCAAACTCTTCATGTTTTTCAACACCGCTTCATGCTTCTCCTATTTTTCAGACCGATTCATGCCCATCTCATTTTTGACAACTTTTGAAGCTCTTCTTACATTTCACACCTTTTGAAGCTCTTCATATATTTCACACCTTTTCACGCTCTTCATGTTTTTGAACACCGTTTCATGCTCCTCCTATTTTTCAGACAGTGTCATGCTCATCTCATTTTTGACACCTTTTGAAGCTCTTCATATTTTTCACACCTTTTGATGCTGCCAGTTTTATTTAAGACTTTACATATCTGAATAATCAGTTAAAAAGCAAATGTTCATTTTTAGAGTTGCACAAAATGAAAATAATAGGGAAATTGATGGCTGGCTTATGATGTGGGGCCAATTTCCATAAGTTAAATAAAAAATCCAAGTTTTAGAAACTGGGGCTCTAAAAATAGCACTTGTAATTAATACTGTTCTTCAGATTCATAGTTTAAGGAAGTCACTACATTTTATTTCTTGATGTTATAGATTTAACAACATATTGGTAGCAACATGTAACTTCTCACATGGATTAGACATCAAGAGACCAGTTTATGTATATAAACTTAAACACTGAAAATGAATATATTCAGCTATTATGGAACTTATTGCAAATACAAACTTGTTAACAACTTTCCAAAAGGCACAAAAGACAGTGTTAATAAAGAGTGGTCTTTTGCATCATTTTCAAAAATTCTTCCTTGTTTATTTCTCCATCCCCATCATGATCAGCCTCATCAAGCATTTCCTGAAGTTCATCATCTGTTAAATTTTCCCCTAGCTCCTTAGCAACCCTCTTGATATTGTTCAATGATATACTTCCTGTATCATCATCATCAAATAGTTTGAAAGCCTTCAATATTTCTTCTTTTTCATCCTTTTCACTCATTTTTACACTCATTATGGCAAAAATTCTTCAAAATTAATGGTGCCAATTCCTTCTTTGTCAGTTTCAGCTATCATCTTTTTAATTTCTTCTTTCTTTGGCTCAAATCCTAAGGCCCACATTGCAATCATGTCTCCAACCTGCGCCCCCGGCCGGAACCTCCCAGCTTTACCCGCCAGCCTGAAGCTCTTCATATTTTTGACACGTTTTCAGGCTTTTCATGTTTTTCAACACCGTTTCATGAGCCTCCTATTTTTCAGACCGTTTCATTTTCCTCATATTTTTGACACCTTTTGAAGCTCTTCATAATTTTCACACCTTTTCAGTCTCTTCATGTTTTTCACACGTTTTTAGGCTCTTCTTGTTTTTGAACACCGTTTCATGCTTCTCCTATTTTTCAGACCGTTTAATGCTCCTCATTTTTTGACACCTTTTGAAGCTCTTCATATTTTTGACACCTTTTGAAGCTGTTCATATTTTTCACCCCTTTTCAGGCCCTTCATATTTTTCAACACCACTTCATGCTCCTCCTATTTTTCAGTCCGTTTTATGCACATCTCATTTTTGACACCTTTTGAAGCTCTTCATATTTTTTCACACCTTTTGAAGGTCTTCATATTTTTCACACGTTTTCAGGCTCTTCATGTTTTTCAACACCGTTTCATGCTCCTCCTATTTTTCAGACCGTTTCATGCTCCTCATATTTTTGACACCTTTTGAAGCTCTTCATATATTTCACACCTTTTCAGGCTCTTCATGTTTTTCAACAACTCTTCATGCTCCTACTATTTTTCAGTCCGTTTCATGCACATCTCATTTTTGACACCTTTTGTAACTCTTCATATTTTTCACACCTTTTGCAGCTCTTCATATTTTTCACACCTTTTAGGCTCTTCATGTTATTGAACACCTCTTCATGCTCCTCCTATTTTTCAGACCGTTTCATGCTCTTCTTATTTTTGACACCTTTTGAAGCACTTCATATTGTTCAAACCTTTTCAAACTCTTCATGTTTTTCAACACCGCTTCATGCTTCTCCTATTTTTCAGACCGATTCATGCCCATCTCATTTTTGACAACTTTTGAAGCTCTTCTTACATTTCACACCTTTTGAAGCTCTTCATATATTTCACACCTTTTCACGCTCTTCATGTTTTTGAACACCACTTCATGCAACTCCTATATTTCAGACCGTTTCATGCTTGTCTCATTTTTGACACCTTTTGAAGCTCTTCTTACTTTTCACAACTTTTGAAACTCTTCCTATACTTCACACCTTTTCAGGCTCTTCATGTTTTTGAACACCACTTCATGCAACTCCTATATTTCAGACCGTTTCATGCTTGTCTCATTTTTGACACCTTTTGAAGCTCTTCTTACATTTCACAACTTTTGAAACTCTTCCTATACTTCACACCTTTTCAGGCTCTTCATGATTTTGAACACCACTTCATGCATCTCCTATATTTCTGAACGTTTCATGCTCCTCATGTTTTTGACACTTTTGAAGCTCTTCATATTTTTAACACCTTTTCAGGCTCTTCATGTTTTTCAACACCACTTCATGCTCCTCCTATTTTGTAGACCGTTTCATGCTCTCCTCATTTTTGACACCTTTTAAAGCTCTTCATATTTCTCACAGCTTTTGAAGCTATTTATATTTTTCACACGTTTTCAGGCTCTTTATGTTTTTCAACACTGCTTCATGCTCTTCCTATTTTTCAGACCGTTTCATGCTCCTCATATTTTTGACACGTTTTGAGGCTCTTCATATTTTTCACACCTTTTTAGGCTCTTCATGTTTTTCAACACAGGTTCATGCTCCTCCTATTTTTCAGACCGTTTCATGCTCCTCATATTTTTCACACCTTTTGAAGCTCTTCATATTTTTCACACCATTTCAGGCTTTTCATGTTTTTGAACACCGCTTCATGCTCCTCCTATTTTTCAGACCGTTTAATGCTCCTCATGTATTTCATTTCTTTTCAAGCTCCTCATATTTTTCACACGTTTTCAGTCACTTCATGTTTTTCAACACCGCTTCATGCTCCTCCTATTTTTCAGACCGTTTAATGCTTCTCATATTTTTCACACCTTTTCAAGCTCTTTATGTTTTTCAACACCACTTCATGCTCCTCCTATTTTTCAGACCGTTTAATGCTTCTCATATTTTTCACACATTTTCAAGCTCTTTATGTTTTTCAACACAACTTCATGCTCCTCCTACTTTTCAGACCGTTTCATGCTCCTCATATTTTTCACACCTTTTGAAGCTCTTCATGGATTTCACACCTGTTCAGCCTCTTCATGTTTTTGAACACCATTTCATGCTCCTCCTATTTTTCAGACAGTGTCATGCTCATCTCATTTTTGACACCTTTTGAAGCTCTTCATATTTTTCACACATATTCAGGCTCTTCATGTTTTTCAACACCGCTTCATGCTCCTCCTATTTTTCAGTCCGTTTAATGCTCCTCATGTATTTCACCTCTTTTCAAGCTCCTCATATTTTTCACACTTTTTCAGGCTCTTCATGTTTTGGAAAACCGCTTCATGCTCCTCCTATTTTTCAGACCGTTTAATGCTCCTCATATTTTTCACACCTCTTGAAGCTCTTCATATTTTTCGCCCCTTCTCAGGCCCTTCATGTTTTCAACACCGCTTCATGCTCCTCCTAATTTTCAGACCGTTTAATGCTCCTCATGTATTTCACTTCTTTTCAAGCTCCTCATAATTTTCACACTTTTTCAGGCTCTTCATGTTTTTCAACACCACTTCATGCTCCTCCAATTTTCCGACCGTTTAATGCTCCTCATATTTTTCACACCTCTTGAAGCTCTTCATATTTTTCACCCCTTTTCAGGCTCTTCATATTTTTCAACACTACTTCATGCTCCTCCTATTTTTCAGACCGTTTCATGCTCCTCATATTTTTGACACCTTTTGAAGCTCTTCATAATTTTCACACCTTTTCAGTCTCTTCATGTTTTTCACACGTTTTTAGGCTCTTCTTGTTTTTGAACACCGTTTCATGCTCCTCCTATTTTTCAGACCGTTTAATGCTCCTCATATTTTTGACACCTTTTGAAGGTCTTCATTTTTTCACACCTTTTCAAGTTCTTCATGTTTTTGAGCCCAGCTTCATGCTCCTCCTATATTTCAGACCGTTTCATGCTCCTCATGAATTTCACACCCTTTGAAGCTCTTCATATTTTTCACACCTTTTCAGGCTCTTCATGTTTCTCAACACCACTTCATACTCCTCCTATTTTTCAGACTGTTTCATGCTCCTCATGTTTTTGACACCTTTTGAAGCTCTTCATATTTTTCACACCTTTTCAGACTCTTCATGTTTTAAACACCGATTCATGCTCCTCCTATTCTTCAGACGGTTTCATGCTCCTCATATTTTTGACACCTTTTGAAGCTCTTCATATTTTTCACACCTTTTCAGGCTCTCCATGTTTTTGAACATCGCTTCATGCTCCTCATATTTTTCTGACCGTTTCATGCTCCTCATATTTTTGGACACCTTTTGAAGCTCTTCATATTTTTGACACCTTTTCAGGCTCTTTATGTTTTTGAACACCGTTTCATGCTCCTCCTATTTTTCAGACCGTTTCATGCTCCTCATATTTTTGACACCTTTTGAAGCTCTTCATATATTTCACAACTTTTCAGGCTCTTCATGTTTTTCAACACCACTTCATGCTCCTCCTATTTTGTAGACCGTTTCATGCTCTCCTCATTTTTGACACCTTTTAAAGCTCTTCATATTTCTCACAGCTTTTGAAGCTATTTATATTTTTCACACGTTTTCAGGCTCTTTATGTTTTTCAACACTGCTTCATGCTCCTCCTATTTTTCAGACCGTTTCATGCTCCTCATATTTTTGACACGTTTTGAGGCTCTTCATATTTTTCACACCTTTTTAGGCTCTTCATGTTTTTCAACACAGTTTCATGCTCCTCCTATTTTTCAGACCGTTTCATGCTCCTCATATTTTTCACACCTTTTGAAGCTCTTCATATTTTTCACACCATTTCAGGCTCTTCATGTTTTTGAACACCGCTTCATGCTCCTCCTATTTTTCAGACCGTTTAATGCTCCTCATGTATTTCATTTCTTTTCAAGCTCCTCATATTTTTCACACGTTTTCAGTCACTTCATGTTTTTCAACACCGCTTCATGCTCCTCCTATTTTTCAGACCGTTTAATGCTTCTCATAGTTTTCACACCTTTTCAAACTCTTTATGTTTTTCAACACCGCTTCATGCTCCTCCTATTTTTCAGACCGTTTAATGCTTCTCATAGTTTTCACACCTTTTCAAACTCTTTATGTTTTTGAACACCGCTTCATGCTCCTCCTATTTTTCAGACCGTTTCATGTTCCTCCTATTTTTCAAACCTTTTGAAGCTCCTCATATTTTTGACACCTTTTGAAGCTCTTCATATTTTTGACACCTTTTGAAGCTCTTCATATTTTTCACACCTTTTCAGGCTCTTCATGTTTTTGAACACCGTTTCATGCTACTCCTATTTTTCAGAACGTTTCATTCTCCTCATATTTTTCACACTTTTTGAACCTCTTCATATTTTTCACACCTTTTCAGGCTCTTCATGTTTTTGAACACCGTTTCATACTCCTCGTATTTTTCACACTGTTTCATGCTCCTCACATTTTTGACAGCTTTTGAAGCTCTTCATATATTTCACACCTTTTCAGGCTCTTCATGTTTTTCAGCACCGCTTCATGCTCCTCATATTTTTGACACCTTTTGAAGCTCTTCATATAATTCACACCTTTTCAGGCTCTTCATGTTTTTGAGCACCGTTTCATGCTCCTCCTATATTTCAGATCATTTCATGCTCTGCATATTTTTGACAACTTCTGAAGCTCTTCATATTTTTCACACCATTTCAGGCTTTTCATGTTTTTTAACACCGCTTCATGTTCCCCCTAAATTTCAGGCTGTTTTATGCTCCTCATATTTTTCACACCTTTTGAAGTTCTTCATATTATTCACAGCTTTTCAGACTCTTCACGTTTTTCAACCCCGCTTCTTGCTTCTCCTATTTTTCAGACCGTTTCATGCTCCTTATATTTTTGACACATTTGAAGCTCTTCATATTTTTCACACCTTTTAAGGCTCTTCATGTTTTTCAATACCGCTTCATGCTCCTCCTATTTTTCAGACCGTTTCATGCTCCTCATGTATTTCACACCTTTTGAATATCTTCATAATTTTCACAACTTTTCAGGCTATTCAAGTTTTTGAACACCATTTCATGCTCCTCCTATTTTTCAGACCGCTTCATGTTCCTCATATTTTTGACACCCTTTGAAGCTCTTCATATATTTCACACCTTTTCAGGCTCTTCATGTTTTTCAATACCACTTCATGCTCCTCCTATTTTTCAAACCATTTCATGCTCATCTAATTTTTGACCCCTTTTGAAGCTCTTCATATTTTTTACACCTTTTGAATCTCTTCATATTTTTTACACATTTTGAAGGTCTTCATATTTTTCACACCTTTTCAGGCTCTTCATGTTTTTGAACACCGTTTCATGCTCCTCCTATTTTTCAGACCATTTACTGCTCCTCATTTTTTGACACCTTTGGAAGCTGTTCATATTTTTCACAACTTTTCAGGCTCTTCATGTTTATCAACACCACTTCATGCTCCTACTTTTTTGCAGACCGTTTCATGTACCTTATATTTTTACACCTTTTGAAGCTCTTCATAATACTCACACCTTTTCAGGCTTTTCATGTTTTTCAACCCCACTTCATGCTCCTCCTATTTTTCACACCGTTTAATGCTCATCTCATTTTTGACACCTTTTGAAGCTCTTCATCTTTTTCACACCTTTTGAATCTCTTCATATTTTTCACACCTTTTCAGGCCCTTCATGTTTTTCAACACCACTTCATGCTCCTCCTACTTTTCAGTCCGTTTCATGCACATCTCATTTTTGTCACCTTTTGAAGCTCTTCATATTTTTCACACCTTTAGAAGCTCTTCATATTTTTCACACGTTTTCAGGCTCTTCATGTTTTTCAACACCGGTTCATGCTCCTCCTATTTTTCAGACCGTTTCATGCTCCTCATATTTTTGACACATTTTGAAGCTCTTCATATATTTCACACCTTTTCAGGCTCTTCATGTTTTTCAACAATTCTTCATGCTCCTACTATTTTTCAGTCCGTTTTATGCACATCTCATTTTTGACACCTTTTGAAGCTCTTCATATTTTTCACACCTTTTGAAGCTCTTCATATTTTTCACACCTTTTCAGGCTCTTATTGTTTTTGAACACCGCTTCATGCTCCTCCTATTTTTCAGGCGGTTTCATGCTCCTTATATTTTTGACACGTTGTGAAGCTCTTCATATTTTTCACACCTTTTCAGGCTCTTCATGTTTTTGAACACAGCTTCATGCTCCTGATTTTTTTCAGACTTTTTTATGCTCCTCATATTTTTGACACCTTTTGAAGCTCTGCATATTTTTCACACCTTTTCAGGCTCTTCATGTTTTGAACACCACTTCATGCTCCTCCCATATTTCAGACAGTTTCATGCTCCTCATATTTTTGACACCTTTTGAAGCTCTTCATATTTTTCACACTTTTTCAGGCTCTTCATGTTTTTCAACACCGCTTCATGCTCCTCCTATTTTTCAGACCGGTTCATGCTCCTCATGTATTTCACAACTTTTGAATCTCTTCATATTTTTCACAACTTTTCAGGCTCTTCATGTTTTTGAACACCGTTTCATGCTCCTCCTATTTTTCAGACCGCTTCATGCTCCTCATATTTTTGACACCTTTTGAAGCTCTTCATATTTTTTACACCTTTTGAAGCTCTTCATATATTTCACACCTTTTCAGGCTCTTCATGTTTTTCAACAACTCTTCATGCTCCTACTATTTTTCAGTCCGTTTCATGCACATCTCATTTTTGACACCTTTTATAGCTCTTTATATTTTTCACACCTTTTGAAGGTCTTCATATTTTTCACACGTTTTCAGGCTCTTCATGTTTTTGAACACCTCTTCATGCTCCTCCTATTTTTCAGACCGTTTCATGCTCTTCTTATTTTTGACACCTTTTGAAGCACTTCATATTGTTCAAACCTTTTCAAACTCTTCATGTTTTTCAACACCGCTTCATGCTTCTCCTATTTTTCAGACCGATTCATGCCCATCTCATTTTTGACAACTTATGAAGCTCTTCTTACATTTCACACCTTTTGAAGCTCTTCATATATTTCACACCTTTTCACGCTCTTCATGTTTTTGAACACCACTTCATGCACCTCCTATATTTCAGACCGTTTCATGCTTATCTCATTTTTGACACCTTTTGAAGCTCTTCTTACTTTTCACAACTTTTGAAACTCTTCCTATACTTCACACCTTTTCAGGCTCTTCATGATTTTGAACACCACTTCATGCACCTCCTATATTTCTGAACGTTTCATGCTCCTCATGTTTTTGACACTTTTGAAGCTCTTCATATTTTTAACACCTTTTCAGGCTCTTCATGTTTTTCAACACTGCTTCATGCTCCTCCTGTTTTTCAGACCGTTTCATCCTCCTCGTATTTTTGACACCTTTTGAAGCTCTTCATGTATTTCACACCTTTTCAGGCTCTTCATTTTTTTCAACACCGCTTCATGCTTCTACTATTTTTCAGACCGTTTCATGCTCATCTCATTTTTGACACCTTTTGAAGCTCTTAATATTTTTCACACCTTTTGAAGCTCATCATATTTTTCACACTTTTTCAGGCTATTCATATTTTTCAACATCGCTTCATGCTCCTCCTATTTTTCAGATGTTTTCATGCTCCTCATATTTTTGACACCTTTTGGAGCTCTTCATATTTTTCACACCTTTTCAGGCTCTTCATGTTTTTGAACACCGTTTCATGCTCCTCCTATTTTTCAGACAGTGTCATGCTCATCTCATTTTTGACACCTTTTGAAGCTCTTCATATTTTTCACACCTTTTGATGCTGCCAGTTTTATTTAAGACTTTACATATCTGAATAATCAGTTAAAAAGCAAATGTTCATTTTTAGAGTTGCACAAAATGAAAATAATAGGGAAAGTGATGGCTGGCTTATGATGTGGGGCCAAGTTCCATAAGTTAAATAAAAAATCCAAGTTTTAGAAACTGGGGCTCTAAAAATAGCACTTGTAATTAATACTGTTCTTCAGATTCATAGTTTAAGGAAGTCACTACATTTTATTTCTTGATGTTATAGATTTAACAACATATTGGTAGCAACATGTAACTTCTCACATGGATTAGACATCAAGAGACCAGTTTATGTATCTAAACTTAAACACTGAAAATGAATATATTCAGCTATTATGGAACTTATAGCAAATACAAACTTGTTAACAACTTTCCAAAAGGCACAAAAGACAGTGTTAATAAAGAGTGGTCTTTTGCATCATTTTCAAAAATTCTTCCTTGTTTATTTCTCCATCCCCATCATGATCAGCCTCATCAAGCATTTCCTGAAGTTCATCATCTGTTAAATTTTCCCCTAGCTCCTTAGCAACCCTCTTGATATTGTTCAATGATATACTTCCTGTATCATCATCATCAAATAGTTTGAAAGCCTTCAATATTTCTTCTTTTTCATCCTTTTCACTCATTTTTACACTCATTATGGCAAAAAATTCTTCAAAATAAATGGTGCCAATTCCTTCTTTGTCAGTTTCAGCTATCATCTTTTTAATTTCTTCTTTCTTTGGCTCAAATCCTAAGGCCCACATTGCAATCATGTCTCCAACCGGCGCCCCCGGCCGGTACCTCCTAGCTTTACCCGCCAGCCTGAAGCTCTTCATATTTTTGACACGTTTTCAGGCTTTTCATGTTTTTCAACACCGTTTCATGAGCCTCCTATTTTTCAGACCGTTTCATTTTCCTCATATTTTTGACACCTTTTGAAGCTCGTCATAATTTTCACACCTTTTCAGGCTCTTCATGTTTTTCACACGTTTTTAGGCTCTTCTTGTTTTTGAACACTGTTTCATGCTCCTCCTATTTTTCAGACCGTTTAATGCTCCTCATATTTTTGACACCTTTTGAAGCTCTTCATTTTTTCACACCTTTTCAGGTTCTTCATGTTTTTGAGCCCAGCTTCATGCTCCTCCTATATTTCAGACCGTTTCATGCTCCTCATGAATTTCACTCCCTTTGAAGCTCTTCATATTTTTCACACATTTTCAGGCTCTTCATGTTTCTCAACACCACTTCATACTCCTCCTATTTTTCAGACTGTTTCATGCTCCTCATGTTTTTGACACCTTTTGAAGCTCTTCATATTTTTCACACCTTTTCAGACTCTTCATGTTTTAAACACCGATTCATGCTCCTCCTATTCTTCAAACGGTTTCATGCTCCTCATATTTTTGACACCTTTTGAAGCTCTTCATATTTTTCACACCTTTTCAGGCTCTCCATGTTTTTGAACATCGCTACATGCTCCTCATATTTTTCCGACCGTTTCATGCTCCTCATATTTTTGACACCTTTTGAAGCTCTTCATATTTTTGACACCTTTTCAGGCTCTTTATGTTTTTGAACACCGTTTCATGCTCCTCCTATTTTTCAGACCGTTTCTTGCTCCTCATATTTTTGACACCTTTTGAAGCTCTTCATATATTTCACAACTTTTCAGGCTCTTCATGTTTTTCAACACCACTTCATGCTCCTCCTATTTTGTAGACCGTTTCATGCTCTCCTCATTTTTGACACCTTTTAAAGCTCTTCATATTTCTCACAGCTTTTGAAGCTCTTTATATTTTTCACACGTTTTCAGGCTCTTTATGTTTTTCAACACCGCTTCATGCTCCTCCTATTTTTCAGACCGTTTCATGCTCCTCATATTTTTGACACGTTTTGAGGCTCTTCATATTTTTCACACCTTTTTAGGCTCTTCATGTTTTTCAACACAGGTTCATGCTCCTCCTATTTTTCAGACCGTTTCATGCTCCTCATATTTTTCACACCTTTTGAAGCTCTTCATATTTTTCACACCATTTCAGGCTCTTCATGTTTTTCAACACCGCTTCATGCTCCTCCTATATTTCAGACCGTTTCATGCTCCTCATATTTTTGACACGTTTTGAGACTCTTCATACATTACACACCTTTTCAGGCTCTTCATGTTTTTCAACACCGCTTCATGCTCCTCCTATTTTTCAGACCGTTTCATGCTCATCTCATTTTTGACACCTTTTGAAGCTCTTCATATTTTTCACACCATTTCAGGCTCTTCATGTTTTTCAGCACCGCTTCATGCTCCTCCTATTTTTCAGACCGTTTAATGCTCCTCATGTATTTCACTTCTTTTCAAGCTCCTCATATTTTTCACACTTTTTCAGGCTCTTCATGTTTTTGAACACCGCTTCATGCTCCTCCTATTTTTCAGACCGTTTAATGCTCCTCATATTTTTCACACCTCTTGAAGCTCTTCATATTTTTCACCCCTTTTTAGGCTCTTCATGTTTTCCAACACCGCTACATGCTCCTCCTATTTTTCAGACCGTTTAATGCTCCTCATGTATTTCACTTCTTTTCAAGCTCCTCATATTTTTCACACGGTTTCAGTCACTTCATGTTTTTCAACACCGCTTCATGCTCCTCCTATTTTTCAGACCGTTTAATACTTCTCATATTTTTCACACCTTTTCAAGCTCTTTATGTTTTTCAACACCACTTCATGCTCCTCCTATTTTTCAGACCGTTTAATGCTTCTCATATTTTTCACACATTTTCAAGCTCTTTATGTTTTTCAACACCACTTCATGCTCCTCCTATTTTTCAGACCGTTTCATGCTCCTCATATTTTTCACACCTTTTGAAGCTCTTCATGGATTTCACACCTGTTCAGCCTCTTCATGTTTTTGAACACCATTTCATGCTCCTCCTATTTTTCAGACAGTGTAATGCTCATCTCATTTTTGACACCTTTTGAAGCTCTTCATATTTTTCACACATATTCAGGCTCTTCATGTTTTTCAACACCGCTTCATGCTCCTCCTATTTTTCAGACCGTTTAATGCTCCTCATGTATTTCACTTCTTTTCAAGCTCCTCATATTTTTCACACTTTTTCAGGCTCTTCATGTTTTGGAAAACCGCTTCATGCTCCTCCTATTTTTCAGACCGTTTAATGCTCCTCATATTTTTCACACCTCTTGAAGCTCTTCATATTTTTCACCCCTTTTTAGGCTCTTCATGTTTTTCAACACCGCTACATGCTCCTCCTATTTTTCAGACCGTTTAATGCTCCTCATGTATTTCACTTCTTTTCAAGCTCCTCATATTTTTCACACGGTTTCAGTCACTTCATGTTTTTCAACACCGCTTCATGCTCCTCCTATTTTTCAGACCGTTTAATGCTTCTCATATTTTTCACACATTTTCAAGCTCTTTATGTTTTTCAACACCACTTCATGCTCCTCCTATTTTTCAGACCGTTTCATGCTCCTCATATTTTTCACACCTTTTGAAGCTCTTCATGGATTTCACACCTGTTCAGCCTCTTCATGTTTTTGAACACCATTTCATGCTCCTCCTATTTTCAGGCAGTGTAATGCTCATCTCATTTTTGACACCTTTTGAAGCTCTTCATATTTTTCACACATATTCAGGCTCTTCATGTTTTTCAACACCGCTTCATGCTCCTCCTATTTTTCAGACCGTTTAATGCTCCTCATGTATTTCACTTCTTTTCAAGCTCCTCATATTTTTCACACTTTTTCAGGCTCTTCATGTTTTGGAAAACCGCTTCATGCTCCTCCTATTTTTCAGACCGTTTAATGCTCCTCATATTTTTCACACCTCTTGAAGCTCTTCATATTTTTCACCCCTTTTCAGGCTCTTCATGTTTTTCAACACCGCTTCATGCTCCTCCTATTTTTCAAACCGTTTAATGCTCCTCATGTATTTCACTAATTTTCAAGCTCCTCATAATTTTCACACTTTTTCAGGCTCTTCATGTTTTTCAACACCGCTTCATGCTCCTCCTATTTTTCAGACCGTTTAATGCTCCTCATATTTTTCACACCTCTTGAAGCTCTTCATATTTTTCACCCCTTTTCTGGCTCTTCATATTATTCAACACTACTTCATGCTCCTCCTATTTTTCAGACCGTTTCATGCTCCTCATATTTTTGACACCTTTTGAAGCTCTTAATATTTTTCACACGTTTTCAGTCTCTTCATGTTTTTCAACACTACTTCATGCTCCTCCTATTTTTCAAACCGTTTCATGCTCCTCATATTTTTGACACCTGTTGAAGTTCTTAATATTTTTCACACGTTTTCAGTCTCTTCTTGTTTTTCAACACCGCTTCATGCTCCTCCTATTTTTCAGACCGTTTAATGCTTCTCATATTTTTCACACCTTTTCAAGCTCTTTATGTTTTTCAACACCACTTCATGCTCCTCCTATTTTTCAGACCGTTTCATGCTCCTCATATTTTTGACACGTTTTGAGGCTCTTCATATTTTTCACACCTTTTTAGGCTCTTCATGTTTTTCAACACAGGTTCATGCTCCTCCTATTTTTCAGATCGTTTCATGCTCCTCATATTTTTCACACCTTTTGAAGCTCTTCATATTTTTCACACGTTTTCAGTCACTTCATGTTTTTCAACACCGCTTCATGCTCCTCCTATTTTTCAGACCGTTTAATGCTTCTCATATTTTTCACACCTTTTCAAGCTCTTTATGTTTTTCAACACCACTTCATGCTCCTCCTATTTTTCAGACCGTTTAGTGCTTCTCATATTTTTCACACATTTTCAAGCTCTTTATGTTTTTCAACACCACTTCATGCTCCTCCTATTTTTCAGACCGTTTCATGCTCCTCATATTTTTCACACCTTTTGAAGCTCTTCATGGATTTCACACCTGTTCAGCCTCTTCATGTTTTTGAACACCATTTCATGCTCCTCCTATTTTTCAGACAGTGTCATGCTCATCTCATTTTTGACACCTTTTGAAGCTCTTCATATTTTTCACACCTTTTGATGCTGCCAGTTTTATTTAAGACTTTACATATCTGAATAATCAGTTAAAAAGCAAATGTTCATTTTTAGAGTTGCACAAAATGAAAATAATAGGGAAAGTGATGGCTGGCTTATGATGTGGGGCCAAGTTCCATAAGTTAAATAAAAAATCCAAGTTTTAGAAACTGGGGCTCTAAAAATAGCACTTGTAATTAATACTGTTCTTCAGATTCATAGTTTAAGGAAGTCACTACATTTTATTTCTTGATGTTATAGATTTAACAACATATTGGTAGCAACATGTAACTTCTCACATGGATTAGACATCAAGAGACCAGTTTATGTATCTAAACTTAAACACTGAAAATGAATATATTCAGCTATTATGGAACTTACAGCAAATACAAACTTGTTAACAACTTTCCAAAAGGCACAAAAGACAGTGTTAATAAAGAGTGGTCTTTTGCATCATTTTCAAAAATTCTTCCTTGTTTATTTCTCCATCCCCATCATGATCAGCCTCATCAAGCATTTCCTGAAGTTCATCATCTATTAAATTTTCCCCTAGCTCCTTAGCAACCCTCTTGATATTGTTCAATGATATACTTCCTGTATCATCATCATCAAATAGTTTGAAAGCCTTCAATATTTCTTCTTTTTCATCCTTTTCACTCATTTTTACACTCATTATGGCAAAAAATTCTTCAAAATAAATGGTGCCAATTCCTTCTTTGTCAGTTTCAGCTATCATCTTTTTAATTTCTTCTTTCTTTGGCTCAAATCCTAAGGCCCACATTGCAATCATGTCTCCAACCGGCGCCCCCGGCCGGTACCTCCTAGCTTTACCCGCCAGCCTGAAGCTCTTCATATTTTTGACACGTTTTCAGGCTTTTCATGTTTTTCAACACCGTTTCATGAGCCTCCTATTTTTCAGACCGTTTCATTTTCCTCATATTTTTGACACCTTTTGAAGCTCTTCATAATTTTCACACCTTTTCAGGCTCTTCATGTTTTTCACACGTTTTTAGGCTCTTCTTGTTTTTGAACACTGTTTCATGCTCCTCCTATTTTTCAGACCATTTAATGCTCCTCATATTTTTGACACCTTTTGAAGCTCTTCATTTTTTCACACCTTTTCAGGTTCTTCATGTTTTTGAGCCCAGCTTCATGCTCCTCCTATATTTCAGACCGTTTCATGCTCCTCATGAATTTCACACCCTTTGAAGCTCTTCATATTTTTCACACCTTTTCAGGCTCTTCATGTTTCTCAACACCACTTCATACTCCTCCTATTTTTCAGACTGTTTCATGATCCTCATGTTTTTGACACCTTTTGAAGCTCTTCATATTTTTCACACCTTTTCAGTCTCTTCATGTTTTTCAACACCGCTTCATGTTCTCCCTAAATTTCAGGCTGTTTCATGCTTCTCATATTTTTCACACCTTTTGAATCTCTTCATATTTTTCACAGCTTTTCAGACTCTTCATGTTTTTCAACCCCGCTTCTTGCTTCTCCTATTTTTCAGGCCGCTTCATGCTCCTTATATTTTGACACCTTTTGAAGCTCTTCATATTTTTCACACTTTTTCAGGCTCTTCATGTTTTTCAACACCGCTTCATGCTCCTCCTATTTTTCAGACCGGTTCATGCTCCTCATGTATTTCACAACTTTTGAATCTCTTCATATTTTTCACAACTTTTCAGGCTCTTCATGTTTTTGAACACCGTTTCATGCTCCTCCTATTTTTCAGACCGCTTCATGCTCCTCATATTTTTGACACCTTTTGAAGCTCTTCATATTTTTTACACCTTTTGAAGCTCTTCATATATTTCACACCTTTTCAGGCTCTTCATGTTTTTCAACAACTCTTCATGCTCCTACTATTTTTCAGTCCGTTTCATGCACATCTCATTTTTGACACCTTTTGTAGCTCTTCATATTTTTCACACCTTTTGAAGGTCTTCATATTTTTCACACGTTTTCAGGCTCTTCATGTTTTTGAACACCTCTTCATGCTCCTCCTATTTTTCAGACCGTTTCATGCTCTTCTTATTTTTGACACCTTTTGAAGCACTTCATATTGTTCAAACCTTTTCAAACTCTTCATGTTTTTCAACACCGCTTCATGCTTCTCCTATTTTTCAGACCGATTCATGCCCATCTCATTTTTGACAACTTATGAAGCTCTTCTTACATTTCACACCTTTTGAAGCTCTTCATATATTTCACACCTTTTCACGCTCTTCATGTTTTTGAACACCACTTCATGCAACTCCTATATTTCAGACCGTTTCATGCTTATCTCATTTTTGACACCTTTTGAAGCTCTTCTTACTTTTCACAACTTTTGAAACTCTTCCTATACTTCACACCTTTTCAGGCTCTTCATGATTTTGAACACCACTTCATGCACCTCCTATATTTCTGAACGTTTCATGCTCCTCATGTTTTTGACATTTTTGAAGCTCTTCATATTTTTAACACCTTTTCAGGCTCTTCATGTTTTTCAACACTGCTTCATGCTCCTCCTGTTTTTCAGACCGTTTCATCCTCCTCGTATTTTTGACACCTTTTGAAGCTCTTCATGTATTTCACACCTTTTCAGGCTCTTCATTTTTTTCAACACCGCTTCATGCTTCTACTATTTTTCAGACCGTTTCATGCTCATCTCATTTTTGACACCTTTTGAAGCTCTTAATATTTTTCACACCTTTTGAAGCTCATCATATTTTTCACACTTTTTCAGGCTATTCATATTTTTCAACATCGCTTCATGCTCCTCCTATTTTTCAGATGTTTTCATGCTCCTCATATTTTTGACACCTTTTGGAGCTCTTCATATTTTTCACACCTTTTCAGGCTCTTCATGTTTTTGAACACCGTTTCATGCTCCTCCTATTTTTCAGACAGTGTCATGCTCATCTCATTTTTGACACCTTTTGAAGCTCTTCATATTTTTCACACCTTTTGATGCTGCCAGTTTTATTTAAGACTTTACATATCTGAATAATCAGTTAAAAAGCAAATGTTCATTTTTAGAGTTGCACAAAATGAAAATAATAGGGAAAGTGATGGCTGGCTTATGATGTGGGGCCAAGTTCCATAAGTTAAATAAAAAATCCAAGTTTTAGAAACTGGGGCTCTAAAAATAGCACTTGTAATTAATACTGTTCTTCAGATTCATAGTTTAAGGAAGTCACTACATTTTATTTCTTGATGTTATAGATTTAACAACATATTGGTAGCAACATGTAACTTCTCACATGGATTAGACATCAAGAGACCAGTTTATGTATCTAAACTTAAACACTGAAAATGAATATATTCAGCTATTATGGAACTTATAGCAAATACAAACTTGTTAACAACTTTCCAAAAGGCACAAAAGACAGTGTTAATAAAGAGTGGTCTTTTGCATCATTTTCAAAAATTCTTCCTTGTTTATTTCTCCATCCCCATCGTGATCAGCCTCATCAAGCATTTCCTGAAGTTCATCATCTGTTAAATTTTCCCCTAGCTCCTTAGCAACCCTCTTGATATTGTTCAATGATATACTTCCTGTATCATCATCATCAAATAGTTTGAAAGCCTTCAATATTTCTTCTTTTTCATCCTTTTCACTCATTTTTACACTCATTATGGCAAAAAATTCTTCAAAATAAATGGTGCCAATTCCTTCTTTGTCAGTTTCAGCTATCATCTTTTTAATTTCTTCTTTCTTTGGCTCAAATCCTAAGGCCCACATTGCAATCATGTCTCCAACCTGCGCCCCCGGCCGGTACCTCCTAGCTTTACCCGCCAGCCTGAAGCTCTTCATATTTTTGGCACGTTTTCAGGCTTTTCATGTTTTTCAACACCGTTTCATGAGCCTCCTATTTTTCAGACCGTTTCATTTTCCTCATATTTTTGACACCTTTTGAAGCTCTTCATAATTTTCACACCTTTTCAGGCTCTTCATGTTTTTCACACGTTTTTAGGCTCTTCTTGTTTTTGAACACTGTTTCATGCTCCTCCTATTTTTCAGACCGTTTAATGCTCCTCATATTTTTGACACCTTTTGAAGCTCTTCATTTTTTCACACCTTTTCAGGTTCTTCATGTTTTTGAGCCCAGCTTCATGCTCCTCCTATATTTCAGACCGTTTCATGCTCCTCATGAATTTCACACCCTTTGAAGCTCTTCATATTTTTCACACCTTTTCAGGCTCTTCATGTTTCTCAACACCACTTCATACTCCTCCTATTTTTCAGACTGTTTCATGCTCCTCATGTTTTTGACACCTTTTGAAGCTCTTCATATTTTTCACACCTTTTCAGACTCTTCATGTTTTAAACACCGATTCATGCTCCTCCTATTCTTCAGACGGTTTCATGCTCCTCATATTTTTGACACCTTTTGAAGCTCTTCATATTTTTCACACCTTTTCAGGCTCTCCATGTTTTTGAACATCGCTTCATGCTCCTCATATTTTTCCGACCGTTTCATGCTCCTCATATTTTTGACACCTTTTGAAGCTCTTCATATTTTTGACACCTTTTCAGGCTCTTTATGTTTTTGAACACCGTTTCATGCTCCTCCTATTTTTCAGACCGTTTCTTGCTCCTCATATTTTTGACACCTTTTGAAGCTCTTCATATATTTCACAACTTTTCAGGCTCTTCATGTTTTTCAACACCACTTCATGCTCCTCCTATTTTGTAGACCGTTTCATGCTCTCCTCATTTTTGACACCTTTTAAAGCTCTTCATATTTCTCACAGCTTTTGAAGCTCTTTATATTTTTCACACGTTTTCAGGCTCTTTATGTTTTTCAACACCGCTTCATGCTCCTCCTATTTTTCAGACCGTTTCATGCTCCTCATATTTTTGACACGTTTTGAGGCTCTTCATATTTTTCACACCTTTTTAGGCTCTTCATGTTTTTCAACACAGGTTCATGCTCCTCCTATTTTTCAGACCGTTTCATGCTCCTCATATATTTCACACCTTTTGAAGCTCTTCATATTTTTCACACCATTTCAGGCTCTTCATGTTTTTCAACACCGCTTCATGCTCCTCCTATATTTCAGACCGTTTCATGCTCCTCATATTTTTGACACGTTTTGAGACTCTTCATACATTACACACCTTTTCAGGCTCTTCATGTTTTTCAACACCGCTTCATGCTCCTCCTATTTTTCAGACCGTTTCATGCTCATCTCATTTTTGACACCTTTTGAAGCTCTTCATATTTTTCACACCATTTCAGGCTCTTCATGTTTTTCAACACCGCTTCATGCTCCTCCTATTTTTCAGACCGTTTAATGCTCCTCATGTATTTCACTTCTTTTCAAGCTCCTCATATTTTTCACACTTTTTCAGGCTCTTCATGTTTTTGAACACCGCTTCATGCTCCTCCTATTTTTCAGACCGTTTAATGCTCCTCATATTTTTCACACCTCTTGAAGCTCTTCATATTTTTCACCCCTTTTTAGGCTCTTCATGTTTTTCAACACCGCTACATGCTCCTCCTATTTTTCAGACCGTTTAATGCTCCTCATGTATTTCACTTCTTTTCAAGCTCCTCATATTTTTCACACGGTTTCAGTCACTTCATGTTTTTCAACACCGCTTCATGCTCCTCCTATTTTTCAGACCGTTTAATGCTTCTCATATTTTTCACACCTTTTCAAGCTCTTTATGTTTTTCAACACCACTTCATGCTCCTCCTATTTTTCAGACCGTTTAATGCTTCTCATATTTTTCACACATTTTCAAGCTCTTTATGTTTTTCAACACCACTTCATGCTCCTCCTATTTTTCAGACCGTTTCATGCTCCTCATATTTTTCACACCTTTTGAAGCTCTTCATGGATTTCACACCTGTTCAGCCTCTTCATGTTTTTGAACACCATTTCATGTTCCTCCTATTTTTCAGACAGTGTAATGCTCATCTCATTTTTGACACCTTTTGAAGCTCTTCATATTTTTCACACATATTCAGGCTCTTCATGTTTTTCAACACCGCTTCATGCTCCTCCTATTTTTCAGACCGTTTAATGCTCCTCATGTATTTCACTTCTTTTCAAGCTCCTCATATTTTTCACACTTTTTCAGGCTCTTCATGTTTTGGAAAACCGCTTCATGCTCCTCCTATTTTTCAGACCGTTTAATGCTCCTCATATTTTTCACACCTCTTGAAGCTCTTCATATTTTTCACCCTTTTTCAGGCTCTTCATGTTTTTCAACACCGCTTCATGCTCCTCCTATTTTTCAAACCGTTTAATGCTCCTCATGTATTTCACTAATTTTCAAGCTCCTCATAATTTTCACACTTTTTCAGGCTCTTCATGTTTTTCAACACCGCTTCATGCTCCTCCTATTTTTCAGACCGTTTAATGCTCCTCATATTTTTCACACCTCTTGAAGCTCTTCATATTTTTCAACCCTTTTCAGGCTCTTCATATTATTCAACACTACTTCATGCTCCTCCTGTTTTTCAGACCGTTTCATGCTCCTCATATTTTTGACACCTTTTGAAGCTCTTAATATTTTTCACACGTTTTCAGTCTCTTCATGTTTTTCAACACTACTTCATGCTCCTCCTATTTTTCAGACCGTTTCATGCTCCTCATATTTTTGACACCTGTTGAAGCTCTTAATATTTTTCACACGTTTTCAGTCTCTTCTTGTTTTTCAACACCGCTTCATGCTCCTCCTATTTTTCAGACCGTTTAATGCTTCTCATATTTTTCACACCTTTTCAAGCTCTTTATGTTTTTCAACACCACTTCATGCTCCTCCTATTTTTCAGACCGTTTCATGCTCCTCATATTTTTGACACGTTTTGAGGCTCTTCATATTTTTCACACCTTTTTAGGCTCTTCATGTTTTTCAACACAGGTTCATGCTCCTCCTATTTTTCAGATCGTTTCATGCTCCTCATATTTTTCACACCTTTTGAAGCTCTTCATATTTTTCACACGTTTTCAGTCACTTCATGTTTTTCAACACCGCTTCATGCTCCTCCTAATTTTCAGACCGTTTAATGCTTCTCATATTTTTCACACCTTTTCAAGCTCTTTATGTTTTTCAACACCACTTCATGCTCCTCCTATTTTTCAGACCGTTTAGTGCTTCTCATATTTTTCACACATTTTCAAGCTCTTTATGTTTTTCAACACCACTTCATGCTCCTCCTATTTTTCAGACCGTTTCATGCTCCTCATATTTTTCACACCTTTTGAAGCTCTTCATGGATTTCACACCTGTTCAGCCTCTTCATGTTTTTGAACACCATTTCATGCTCCTCCTATTTTTCAGACAGTGTCATGCTCATCTCATTTTTGACACCTTTTGAAGCTCTTCATATTTTTCACACCTTTTGATGCTGCCAGTTTTATTTAAGACTTTACATATCTGAATAATCAGTTAAAAAGCAAATGTTCATTTTTAGAGTTGCACAAAATGAAAATAATAGGGAAAGTGATGGCTGGCTTATGATGTGGGGCCAAGTTCCATAAGTTAAATAAAAAATCCAAGTTTTAGAAACTGGGGCTCTAAAAATAGCACTTGTAATTAATACTGTTCTTCAGATTCATAGTTTAAGGAAGTCACTACATTTTATTTCTTGATGTTATAGATTTAACAACATATTGGTAGCAACATGTAACTTCTCACATGGATTAGACATCAAGAGACCAGTTTATGTATCTAAACTTAAACACTGAAAATGAATATATTCAGCTATTATGGAACTTATAGCAAATACAAACTTGTTAACAACTTTCCAAAAGGCACAAAAGACAGTGTTAATAAAGAGTGGTCTTTTGCATCATTTTCAAAAATTCTTCCTTGTTTATTTCTCCATCCCCATCATGATCAGCCTCATCAAGCATTTCCTGAAGTTCATCATCTATTAAATTTTCCCCTAGCTCCTTAGCAACCCTCTTGATATTGTTCAATGATATACTTCCTGTATCATCATCATCAAATAGTTTGAAAGCCTTCAATATTTCTTCTTTTTCATCCTTTTCACTCATTTTTACACTCATTATGGCAAAAAATTCTTCAAAATAAATGGTGCCAATTCCTTCTTTGTCAGTTTCAGCTATCATCTTTTTAATTTCTTCTTTCTTTGGCTCAAATCCTAAGGCCCACATTGCAATCATGTCTCCAACCGGCGCCCCCGGCCGGTACCTCCTAGCTTTACCCGCCAGCCTGAAGCTCTTCATATTTTTGACACGTTTTCAGGCTTTTCATGTTTTTCAACACCGTTTCATGAGCCTCCTATTTTTCAGACCGTTTCATTTTCCTCATATTTTTGACACCTTTTGAAGCTCTTCATAATTTTCACACCTTTTCAGGCTCTTCATGTTTTTCACACGTTTTTAGGCTCTTCTTGTTTTTGAACACTGTTTCATGCTCCTCCTATTTTTCAGACCATTTAATGCTCCTCATATTTTTGACACCTTTTGAAGCTCTTCATTTTTTCACACCTTTTCAGGTTCTTCATGTTTTTGAGCCCAGCTTCATGCTCCTCCTATATTTCAGACCGTTTCATGCTCCTCATGAATTTCACACCCTTTGAAGCTCTTCATATTTTTCACACCTTTTCAGGCTCTTCATGTTTCTCAACACCACTTCATACTCCTCCTATTTTTCAGACTGTTTCATGATCCTCATGTTTTTGACACCTTTTGAAGCTCTTCATATTTTTCACACCTTTTCAGTCTCTTCATGTTTTTCAACACCGCTTCATGTTCTCCCTAAATTTCAGGCTGTTTCATGCTTCTCATATTTTTCACACCTTTTGAATCTCTTCATATTTTTCACAGCTTTTCAGACTCTTCATGTTTTTCAACCCCGCTTCTTGCTTCTCCTATTTTTCAGGCCGCTTCATGCTCCTTATATTTTGACACCTTTTGAAGCTCTTCATATTTTTCACACTTTTTCAGGCTCTTCATGTTTTTCAACACCGCTTCATGCTCCTCCTATTTTTCAGACCGGTTCATGCTCCTCATGTATTTCACAACTTTTGAATCTCTTCATATTTTTCACAACTTTTCAGGCTCTTCATGTTTTTGAACACCGTTTCATGCTCCTCCTATTTTTCAGACCGCTTCATGCTCCTCATATTTTTGACACCTTTTGAAGCTCTTCATATTTTTTACACCTTTTGAAGCTCTTCATATATTTCACACCTTTTCAGGCTCTTCATGTTTTTCAACAACTCTTCATGCTCCTACTATTTTTCAGTCCGTTTCATGCACATCTCATTTTTGACACCTTTTGTAGCTCTTCATATTTTTCACACCTTTTGAAGGTCTTCATATTTTTCACACGTTTTCAGGCTCTTCATGTTTTTGAACACCTCTTCATGCTCCTCCTATTTTTCAGACCGTTTCATGCTCTTCTTATTTTTGACACCTTTTGAAGCACTTCATATTGTTCAAACCTTTTCAAACTCTTCATGTTTTTCAACACCGCTTCATGCTTCTCCTATTTTTCAGACCGATTCATGCCCATCTCATTTTTGACAACTTATGAAGCTCTTCTTACATTTCACACCTTTTGAAGCTCTTCATATATTTCACACCTTTTCACGCTCTTCATGTTTTTGAACACCACTTCATGCAACTCCTATATTTCAGACCGTTTCATGCTTATCTCATTTTTGACACCTTTTGAAGCTCTTCTTATTTTTCACAACTTTTGAAACTCTTCCTATACTTCACACCTTTTCAGGCTCTTCATGATTTTGAACACCACTTCATGCACCTCCTATATTTCTGAACGTTTCATGCTCCTCATGTTTTTGACATTTTTGAAGCTCTTCATATTTTTAACACCTTTTCAGGCTCTTCATGTTTTTCAACACTGCTTCATGCTCCTCCTGTTTTTCAGACCGTTTCATCCTCCTCGTATTTTTGACACCTTTTGAAGCTCTTCATGTATTTCACACCTTTTCAGGCTCTTCATTTTTTTCAACACCGCTTCATGCTTCTACTATTTTTCAGACCGTTTCATGCTCATCTCATTTTTGACACCTTTTGAAGCTCTTAATATTTTTCACACCTTTTGAAGCTCATCATATTTTTCACACTTTTTCAGGCTATTCATATTTTTCAACATCGCTTCATGCTCCTCCTATTTTTCAGATGTTTTCATGCTCCTCATATTTTTGACACCTTTTGGAGCTCTTCATATTTTTCACACCTTTTCAGGCTCTTCATGTTTTTGAACACCGTTTCATGCTCCTCCTATTTTTCAGACAGTGTCATGCTCATCTCATTTTTGACACCTTTTGAAGCTCTTCATATTTTTCACACCTTTTGATGCTGCCAGTTTTATTTAAGACTTTACATATCTGAATAATCAGTTAAAAAGCAAATGTTCATTTTTAGAGTTGCACAAAATGAAAATAATAGGGAAAGTGATGGCTGGCTTATGATGTGGGGCCAAGTTCCATAAGTTAAATAAAAAATCCAAGTTTTAGAAACTGGGGCTCTAAAAATAGCACTTGTAATTAATACTGTTCTTCAGATTCATAGTTTAAGGAAGTCACTACATTTTATTTCTTGATGTTATAGATTTAACAACATATTGGTAGCAACATGTAACTTCTCACATGGATTAGACATCAAGAGACCAGTTTATGTATCTAAACTTAAACACTGAAAATGAATATATTCAGCTATTATGGAACTTATAGCAAATACAAACTTGTTAACAACTTTCCAAAAGGCACAAAAGACAGTGTTAATAAAGAGTGGTCTTTTGCATCATTTTCAAAAATTCTTCCTTGTTTATTTCTCCATCCCCATCGTGATCAGCCTCATCAAGCATTTCCTGAAGTTCATCATCTGTTAAATTTTCCCCTAGCTCCTTAGCAACCCTCTTGATATTGTTCAATGATATACTTCCTGTATCATCATCATCAAATAGTTTGAAAGCCTTCAATATTTCTTCTTTTTCATCCTTTTCACTCATTTTTACACTCATTATGGCAAAAAATTCTTCAAAATAAATGGTGCCAATTCCTTCTTTGTCAGTTTCAGCTATCATCTTTTTAATTTCTTCTTTCTTTGGCTCAAATCCTAAGGCCCACATTGCAATCATGTCTCCAACCTGCGCCCCCGGCCGGTACCTCCTAGCTTTACCCGCCAGCCTGAAGCTCTTCATATTTTTGGCACGTTTTCAGGCTTTTCATGTTTTTCAACACCGTTTCATGAGCCTCCTATTTTTCAGACCGTTTCATTTTCCTCATATTTTTGACACCTTTTGAAGCTCTTCATAATTTTCACACCTTTTCAGGCTCTTCATGTTTTTCACACGTTTTTAGGCTCTTCTTGTTTTTGAACACTGTTTCATGCTCCTCCTATTTTTCAGACCGTTTAATGCTCCTCATATTTTTGACACCTTTTGAAGCTCTTCATAATTTTCACACCTTTTCAGGCTCTTCATGTTTTTCACACGTTTTTAGGCTCTTCTTGTTTTTGAACACTGTTTCATGCTCCTCCTATTTTTCAGACCGTTTAATGCTCCTCATATTTTTGACACCTTTTGAAGCTCTTCATTTTTTCACACCTTTTCAGGTTCTTCATGTTTTTGAGCCCAGCTTCATGCTCCTCCTATATTTCAGACCGTTTCATGCTCCTCATGAATTTCACACCCTTTGAAGCTCTTCATATTTTTCACACCTTTTCAGGCTCTTCATGTTTCTCAACACCACTTCATACTCCTCCTATTTTTCAGAATGTTTCATGCTCCTCATGTTTTTGACACCTTTTGAAGCTCTTCATATTTTTCACACCTTTTCAGACTCTTCATGTTTTAAACACCGATTCATGCTCCTCCTATTCTTCAGACGGTTTCATGCTCCTCATATTTTTGACACCTTTTGAAGCTCTTCATATTTTTCACACCTTTTCAGGCTCTCCATGTTTTTGAACATCGCTTCATGCTCCTCATATTTTTCCGACCGTTTCATGCTCCTCATATTTTTGACACCTTTTGAAGCTCTTCATATTTTTGACACCTTTTCAGGCTCTTTATGTTTTTGAACACCGTTTCATGCTCCTCCTATTTTTCAGACCGTTTCTTGCTCCTCATATTTTTGACACCTTTTGAAGCTCTTCATATATTTCACAACTTTTCAGGCTCTTCATGTTTTTCAACACCACTTCATGCTCCTCCTATTTTGTAGACCGTTTCATGCTCTCCTCATTTTTGACACCTTTTGAAGCTCTTTATATTTTTCACACGTTTTCAGGCTCTTTATGTTTTTCAACACCGCTTCATGCTCCTCCTATTTTTCAGACCGTTTCATGCTCCTCATATTTTTGACACGTTTTGAGGCTCTTCATATTTTTCACACCTTTTTAGGCTCTTCATGTTTTTCAACACAGGTTCATGCTCCTCCTATTTTTCAGACCGTTTCATGCTCCTCATATATTTCACACCTTTTGAAGCTCTTCATATTTTTCACACCATTTCAGGCTCTTCATGTTTTTCAACACCGCTTCATGCTCCTCCTATATTTCAGACCGTTTCATGCTCCTCATATTTTTGACACGTTTTGAGTCTCTTCATACATTACACACCTTTTCAGGCTCTTCATGTTTTTCAACACCGCTTCATGCTCCTCCTATTTTTCAGACCGTTTCATGCTCATCTCATTTTTGACACCTTTTGAAGCTCTTCATATTTTTCACACCATTTCAGGCTCTTCATGTTTTTCAACACCGCTTCATGCTCCTCCTATTTTTCAGACCGTTTAATGCTCCTCATGTATTTCACTTCTTTTCAAGCTCCTCATATTTTTCACACTTTTTCAGGCTCTTCATGTTTTTGAACACCGCTTCATGCTCCTCCTATTTTTCAGACCGTTTAATGCTCCTCATATTTTTCACACCTCTTGAAGCTCTTCATATTTTTCACCCCTTTTTAGGCTCTTCATGTTTTTCAACACCGCTACATGCTCCTCCTATTTTTCAGACCGTTTAATGCTCCTCATGTATTTCACTTCTTTTCAAGCTCCTCATATTTTTCACACGGTTTCAGTCACTTCATGTTTTTCAACACCGCTTCATGCTCCTCCTATTTTTCAGACCGTTTAATGCTTCTCATATTTTTCACACCTTTTCAAGCTCTTTATGTTTTTCAACACCACTTCATGCTCCTCCTATTTTTCAGACCGTTTAATGCTCCTCATGTATTTCACTTCTTTTCAAGCTCCTCATATTTTTCACACTTTTTCAGGCTCTTCATGTTTTGGAAAACCGCTTCATGCTCCTCCTATTTTTCAGACCGTTTAATGCTCCTCATATTTTTCACACCTCTTGAAGCTCTTCATATTTTTCACCCCTTTTCAGGCTCTTCATGTTTTTCAACACCGCTTCATGCTCCTCCTATTTTTCAAACCGTTTAATGCTCCTCATGTATTTCACTAATTTTCAAGCTCCTCATAATTTTCACACTTTTTCAGGCTCTTCATGTTTTTCAACACCGCTTCATGCTCCTCCTATTTTTCAGACCGTTTAATGCTCCTCATATTTTTCACACCTCTTGAAGCTCTTCATATTTTTCAACCCTTTTCAGGCTCTTCATATTATTCAACACTACTTCATGCTCCTCCTATTTTTCAGACCGTTTCATGCTCCTCATATTTTTGACACCTTTTGAAGCTCTTAATATTTTTCACACGTTTTCAGTCTCTTCATGTTTTTCAACACTACTTCATGCTCCTCCTATTTTTCAGACCGTTTCATGCTCCTCATATTTTTGACACCTGTTGAAACTCTTAATATTTTTCACACGTTTTCAGTCTCTTCTTGTTTTTCAACACCGCTTCATGCTCCTCCTATTTTTCAGACCGTTTAATGCTTCTCATATTTTTCACACCTTTTCAAGCTCTTTATGTTTTTCAACACCACTTCATGCTCCTCCTATTTTTCAGACCGTTTCATGCTCCTCATATTTTTGACACGTTTTGAGGCTCTTCATATTTTTCACACCTTTTTAGGCTCTTCATGTTTTTCAACACAGGTTCATGCTCCTCCTATTTTTCAGATCGTTTCATGCTCCTCATATTTTTCACACCTTTTGAAGCTCTTCATATTTTTCACACGTTTTCAGTCACTTCATGTTTTTCAACACCGCTTCATGCTCCTCCTATTTTTCAGACCGTTTAATGCTTCTCATATTTTTCACACCTTTTCAAGCTCTTTATGTTTTTCAACACCACTTCATGCTCCTCCTATTTTTCAGACCGTTTCATGCTCCTCATATTTTTCACACCTTTTGAAGCTCTTCATGGATTTCACACCTGTTCAGCCTCTTCATGTTTTTGAACACCATTTCATGCTCCTCCTATTTTTCAGACAGTGTCATGCTCATCTCATTTTTGACACCTTTTGAAGCTCTTCATATTTTTCACACCTTTTGATGCTGCCAGTTTTATTTAAGACTTTACATATCTGAATAATCAGTTAAAAAGCAAATGTTCATTTTTAGAGTTGCACAAAATGAAAATAATAGGGAAAGTGATGGCTGGCTTATGATGTGGGGCCAAGTTCCTTAAGTTAAATAAAAAATCCAAGTTTTAGAAACTGGGGCTCTAAAAATAGCACTTGTAATTAATACTGTTCTTCAGATTCATAGTTTAAGGAAGTCACTACATTTTATTTCTTGATGTTATAGATTTAAGAACATATTGGTAGCAACATGTAACTTCTCACATGGATTAGACATCAAGAGACCAGTTTATGTATCTAAACTTAAACACTGAAAATGAATATATTCAGCTATTATGGAACTTATAGCAAATACAAACTTGTTAACAACTTTCCAAAAGGCACAAAAGACAGTGTTAATAAAGAGTGGTCTTTTGCATCATTTTCAAAAATTCTTCCTTGTTTATTTCTCCATCCCCATCATGATCAGCCTCATCAAGCATTTCCTGAAGTTCATCATCTATTAAATTTTCCCCTAGCTCCTTAGCAACCCTCTTGATATTGTTCAATGATATACTTCCTGTATCATCATCATCAAATAGTTTGAAAGCCTTCAATATTTCTTCTTTTTCATCCTTTTCACTCATTTTTACACTCATTATGGCAAAAAATTCTTCAAAATAAATGGTGCCAATTCCTTCTTTGTCAGTTTCAGCTATCATCTTTTTAATTTCTTCTTTCTTTGGCTCAAATCCTAAGGCCCACATTGCAATCATGTCTCCAACCGGCGCCCCCGGCCGGTACCTCCTAGCTTTACCCGCCAGCCTGAAGCTCTTCATATTTTTGACACGTTTTCAGGCTTTTCATGTTTTTCAACACCGTTTCATGAGCCTCCTATTTTTCAGACCGTTTCATTTTCCTCATATTTTTGACACCTTTTGAAGCTCTTCATAATTTTCACACCTTTTCAGGCTCTTCATGTTTTTCACACGTTTTTAGGCTCTTCTTGTTTTTGAACACTGTTTCATGCTCCTCCTATTTTTCAGACCATTTAATGCTCCTCATATTTTTGACACCTTTTGAAGCTCTTCATTTTTTCACACCTTTTCAGGTTCTTCATGTTTTTGAGCCCAGCTTCATGCTCCTCCTATATTTCAGACCGTTTCATGCTCCTCATGAATTTCACACCCTTTGAAGCTCTTCATATTTTTCACACCTTTTCAGGCTCTTCATGTTTCTCAACACCACTTCATACTCTTCCTATTTTTCAGACTGTTTCATGCTCCTCATGTTTTTGACACCTTTTGAAGCTCTTCATATTTTTCACACCTTTTCAGACTCTTCATGTTTTAAACACCGATTCATGCTCCTCCTATTCTTCAGACGGTTTCATGCTCCTCATATTTTTGACACCTTTTGAAGCTCTTCATATTTTTCACACCTTTTCAGGCTCTCCATGTTTTTGAACATCGCTTCATGCTCCTCATATTTTTCCGACCGTTTCATGCTCCTCATATTTTTGACACCTTTTGAAGCTCTTCATATTTTTGACACCTTTTCAGGCTCTTTATGTTTTTGAACACCGTTTCATGCTCCTCCTATTTTTCAGACCGTTTCTTGCTCCTCATATTTTTGACACCTTTTGAAGCTCTTCATATATTTCACAACTTTTCAGGCTCTTCATGTTTTTCAACACCACTTCATGCTCCTCCTATTTTGTAGACCGTTTCATGCTCTCCTCATTTTTGACACCTTTTAAAGCTCTTCATATTTCTCACAGCTTTTGAAGCTCTTTATATTTTTCACACGTTTTCAGGCTCTTTATGTTTTTCAACACCGCTTCATGCTCCTCCTATTTTTCAGACCGTTTCATGCTCCTCATATTTTTGACACGTTTTGAGGCTCTTCATATTTTTCACACCTTTTTAGGCTCTTCATGTTTTTCAACACAGGTTCATGCTCCTCCTATTTTTCACCGTTTCATGCTCCTCATATTTTTCACACCTTTTGAAGCTCTTCATATTTTTCACACCATTTCAGGCTCTTCATGTTTTTCAACACCGCTTCATGCTCCTCCTATATTTCAGACCGTTTCATGCTCCTCATATTTTTGACACGTTTTGAGACTCTTCGTACATTACAAACCTTTTCAGGCTCTTCATGTTTTTCAAGACCGCTTCATGCTCCTCCTATTTTTCAGACCGTTTCATGCTCATCTCATTTTTGACACCTTTTGAAGCTCTTCATATTTTTCACACCATTTCAGGCTCTTCATGTTATTCAACACCGCTTCATGCTCCTCCTATTTTTCAGACCGTTTAATGCTCCTCATGTATTTCACTTCTTTTCAAGCTCCTCATATTTTTCACACTTTTTCAGGCTCTTCATGTTTTTGAACACCGCTTCATGCTCCTCCTATTTTTCAGACCGTTTCATGCTCCTCATATTTTTGACACCTTTTGAAGCTCTTAATATTTTTCACACGTTTTCAGTCTCTTCATGTTTTTCAACACTACTTCATGCTCCTCCTATTTTTCAGACCGTTTCATGCTCCTCATATTTTTGACACCTGTTGAAGCTCTTAATATTTTTCACACGTTTTCAGTCTCTTCTTGTTTTTCAACACCGCTTCATGCTCCTCCTATTTTTCAGACCGTTTAATGCTTCTCATATTTTTCACACCTTTTCAAGCTCTTTATGTTTTTCAACACCACTTCATGCTCCTCCTATTTTTCAGACCGTTTCATGCTCCTCATATTTTTGACACGTTTTGAGGCTCTTCATATTTTTCACACCTTTTTAGGCTCTTCA
The DNA here is from genome assembly GCF_033118175.1 of Dama dama. Classification (NCBI taxonomy): domain Eukaryota; kingdom Metazoa; phylum Chordata; class Mammalia; order Artiodactyla; family Cervidae; genus Dama; species Dama dama. The sequence goes on from NW_026870895.1 coordinate 5,227,650, forward strand.
TGTTTTTCAACACAGGTTCATGCTCCTCCTATTTTTCAGATCGTTTCATGCTCCTCATATTTTTCACACCTTTTGAAGCTCTTCATATTTTTCACACGTTTTCAGTCACTTCATGTTTTTCAACACCGCTTCATGCTCCTCCTATTTTTCAGACCGTTTAATGCTTCTCATATTTTTCACACCTTTTCAAGCTCTTTATGTTTTTCAACACCACTTCATGCTCCTCCTATTTTTCAGACCGTTTAATGCTTCTCATATTTTTCACACATTTTCAAGCTCTTTATGTTTTTCAACACCACTTCATGCTCCTCCTATTTTTCAGACCGTTTCATGGCCTCATATTTTTCACACCTTTTGAAGCTCTTCATGGATTTCACACCTGTTCAGCCTCTTCATGTTTTTGAACACCATTTCATGCTCCTCCTATTTTTCTGACAGTGTCATGCTCATCTCATTTTTGACACCTTTTGAAGCTCTTCATATTATTCACACATATTCAGGCTCTTCATGTTTTTCAACACCGCTTCATGCTCCTCCTATTTTTCAGACCGTTTAATGCTCCTCATGTATTTTACTTCTTTTCAAGCTCCTCATATTTTTCACACTTTTTCAGGCTCTTCATGTTTTTGAAAACCGCTTCATGCTCCTCCTATTTTTCAGACCGTTTAATGCTCCTCATATTTTTCACACCTCTTGAAGCTCTTCATATTTTTCACCCCTTTTCAGGCTCTTCATATTTTTCAACACTACTTCATGCTCCTCCTATTTTTCAGACCGTTTCATGCTCCTCATATTTTTGACACCTTTTGAAGCTCCTCATATTTTTCACACATTTTCAGGCTCTTTATGTTTTTGAACATCGCTTCATGCTCCTCCTATTTTTCAGACCGTTTCATGCTCCTCATATTTTTCACACCTTTTGAAGCTCTTCATGGATTTCACACCTGTTCAGCCTCTTCATGTTTTTGAACAACATTTCATGTTCCTCCTATTTTTCAGACAGTGTAATGCTCATCTCATTTTTGACACCTTTTGAAGCTCTTCATATTTTTCACACATATTCAGGCTCTTCATGTTTTTCAACACCGCTTCATGCTCCTCCTATTTTTCAGACCGTTTAATGCTCCTCATGTATTTCACTTCTTTTCAAGCTCCTCATATTTTTCACACTTTTTCAGGCTCTTCATGTTTTGGAAAACCGCTTCATGCTCCTCCTATTTTTCAGACCGTTTAATGCTCCTCATATTTTTCACACCTCTTGAAGCTCTTCATATTTTTCACCCCTTTTCAGGCTCTTCATGTTTTTCAACACCGCTTCATGCTCCTCCTATTTTGCAAACCGTTTAATGCTCCTCATGTATTTCACTAATTTTCAAGCTCCTCATAATTTTCACACTTTTTCAGGCTCTTCATGTTTTTCAACACCGCTTCATGCTCCTCCTATTTTTCAGACCGTTTAATGCTCCTCATATTTTTCACACCTCTTGAAGCTCTTCATATTTTTCAACCCTTTTCAGGCTCTTCATATTATTCAACACTACTTCATGCTCCTCCTATTTTTCAGACCGTTTCATGCTCCTCATATTTTTGACACCTTTTGAAGCTCTTAATATTTTTCACACGTTTTCAGTCTCTTCATGTTTTTCAACACTACTTCATGCTCCTCCTATTTTTCAGACCGTTTCATGCTCCTCATATTTTTGACACCTGTTGAAGCTCTTAATATTTTTCACACGTTTTCAGTCTCTTCTTGTTTTTCAACACCGCTTCATGCTCCTCCTATTTTTCAGACCGTTTAATGCTCCTCATATTTTTCACACCTCTTGAAGCTCTTCATATTTTTCACCCCTTTTCAGGCTCTTCATGTTTTTCAACACCGCTTCATGCTCCTCCTATTTTTCAAACCGTTTAATGCTCCTCATGTATTTCACTAATTTTCAAGCTCCTCATAATTTTCACACTTTTTCAGGCTCTTCATGTTTTTCAACACCGCTTCATGCCCCTCCTATTTTTCAGATCGTTTCATGCTCCTCATATTTTTCACACCTTTTGAAGCTCTTCATATTTTTCACACGTTTTCAGTCACTTCATGTTTTTCAACACCGCTTCATGCTCCTCCTATTTTTCAGACCGTTTAATGCTTCTCATATTTTTCACACCTTTTCAAGCTCTTTATGTTTTTCAACACCACTTCATGCTCCTCCTATTTTTCAGACCGTTTCATGCTCCTCATATTTTTCACACCTTTTGAAGCTCTTCATGGATTTCACACCTGTTCAGCCTCTTCATGTTTTTGAACACCATTTCATGCTCCTCCTATTTTTCAGACAGTGTCATGCTCATCTCATTTTTGACACCTTTTGAAGCTCTTCATATTTTTCACACCTTTTGATGCTGCCAGTTTTATTTAAGACTTTACATATCTGAATAATCAGTTAAAAAGCAAATGTTCATTTTTAGAGTTGCACAAAATGAAAATAATAGGGAAAGTGATGGCTGGCTTATGATGTGGGGCCAAGTTCCTTAAGTTAAATAAAAAATCCAAGTTTTAGAAACTGGGGCTCTAAAAATAGCACTTGTAATTAATACTGTTCTTCAGATTCATAGTTTAAGGAAGTCACTACATTTTATTTCTTGATGTTATAGATTTAAGAACATATTGGTAGCAACATGTAACTTCTCACATGGATTAGACATCAAGAGACCAGTTTATGTATCTAAACTTAAACACTGAAAATGAATATATTCAGCTATTATGGAACTTATAGCAAATACAAACTTGTTAACAACTTTCCAAAAGGCACAAAAGACAGTGTTAATAAAGAGTGGTCTTTTGCATCATTTTCAAAAATTCTTCCTTGTTTATTTCTCCATCCCCATCATGATCAGCCTCATCAAGCATTTCCTGAAGTTCATCATCTATTAAATTTTCCCCTAGCTCCTTAGCAACCCTCTTGATATTGTTCAATGATATACTTCCTGTATCATCATCATCAAATAGTTTGAAAACCTTCAATATTTCTTCTTTTTCATCCTTTTCACTCATTTTTACACTCATTATGGCAAAAAATTCTTCAAAATAAATGGTGCCAATTCCTTCTTTGTCAGTTTCAGCTATCATCTTTTTAATTTCTTCTTTCTTTGGCTCAAATCCTAAGGCCCACATTGCAATCATGTCTCCAACCGGCGCCCCCGGCCGGTACCTCCTAGCTTTACCCGCCAGCCTGAAGCTCTTCATATTTTTGACACGTTTTCAGGCTTTTCATGTTTTTCAACACCGTTTCATGAGCCTCCTATTTTTCAGACCGTTTCATTTTCCTCATATTTTTGACACCTTTTGAAGCTCTTCATAATTTTCACACCTTTTCAGGCTCTTCATGTTTTTCACACGTTTTTAGGCTCTTCTTGTTTTTGAACACTGTTTCATGCTCCTCCTATTTTTCAGACCATTTAATGCTCCTCATATTTTTGACACCTTTTGAAGCTCTTCATTTTTTCACACCTTTTCAGGCTCTTCATGTTTTTCACACGTTTTTAGGCTCTTCTTGTTTTTGAACACTGTTTCATGCTCCTCCTATTTTTCAGACCGTTTAATGCTTCTCATATTTTTCACACCTTTTCAAGCTCTTTATGTTTTTCAACACCGCTTCATGCTCCTCCTATTTTTCAGACCGTTTAATGCTTCTCATATTTTTCACACCTTTTCAAGCTCTTTATGTTTTTCAACACCACTTCATGCTCCTCCTATTTTTCAGACCGTTTCATGCTCCTCATATTTTTGACACGTTTTGAGGCTCTTCATATTTTTCACACCTTTTTAGGCTCTTCATGTTTTTCAACACAGGTTCATGCTCCTCCTATTTTTCAGATCGTTTCATGCTCCTCATATTTTTCACACCTTTTGAAGCTCTTCATATTTTTCACACGTTTTCAGTCACTTCATGTTTTTCAACACCGCTTCATGCTCCTCCTATTTTTCAGACCGTTTAATGCTTCTCATATTTTTCACACCTTTTCAAGCTCTTTATGTTTTTCAACACTACTTCATGCTCCTCCTATTTTTCAGACCGTTTAATGCTTCTCATATTTTTCACACATTTTCAAGCTCTTTATGGTTTTCAACACCACTTCATGCTCCTCCTATTTTTCAGACCGTTTCATGGCCTCATATTTTTCACACCTTTTGAAGCTCTTCATGGATTTCACACCTGTTCAGCCTCTTCATGTTTTTGAACACCATTTCATGCTCCTCCTATTTTTCTGACAGTGTCATGCTCATCTCATTTTTGACACCTTTTGAAGCTCTTCATATTATTCACACATATTCAGGCTCTTCATGTTTTTCAACACCGCTTCATGCTCCTCCTATTTTTCAGACCGTTTAATGCTCCTCATGTATTTTACTTCTTTTCAAGCTCCTCATATTTTTCACACTTTTTCAGGCTCTTCATGTTTTTGAAAACCGCTTCATGCTCCTCCTATTTTTCAGACCGTTTAATGCTCCTCATATTTTTCACACCTCTTGAAGCTCTTCATATTTTTCACCCCTTTTCAGGCTCTTCATATTTTTCAACACTACTTCATGCTCCTCCTATTTTTCAGACCGTTTCATGCTCCTCATATTTTTGACACCTTTTGAAGCTCTTCATATTTTTCACACATTTTCAGGCTCTTTATGTTTTTGAACATCGCTTCATGCTCCTCCTATTTTTCAGACCGTTTAATGCTCCTCATATTTTTCACACCTCTTGAAGCTCTGCATATTTTTCACCCCTTTTCAGGCTCTTCATATTATTCAACACTACTTCATGCTCCTCCTATTTTTCAGACCGTTTCATGCTCCTCATATTTTTGACACCTTTTGAAGCTCTTAATATTTTTCACACGTTTTCAGTCTCTTCATGTTTTTCAACACTACTTCATGCTCCTCCTATTTTTCAGACCGTTTCATGCTCCTCATATTTTTGACACCTTTTGAAGCTCTTAATATTTTTCACACGTTTTCAGTCTCTTCATGTTTTTCAACACCGCTTCATGCTCCTCCTATTTTTCAGACCGTTTAATGCTTCTCATATTTTTCACACCTTTTCAAGCTCTTTATGTTTTTCAACACCACTTCATGCTCCTCCTATTTTTCAGACCGTTTCATGCTCCTCATAATTTTGACACGTTTTGAGGCTCTTCATATTTTTCACACCTTTTTAGGCTCTTCATGTTTTTCAACACCGCTTCATGCTCCTCCTATTTTTCAGACCGTTTAATGCTCCTCATATTTTTCACACCTCTTGAAGCTCTTCATATTTTTCAACCCTTTTCAGGCTCTTCATATTATTCAACACTACTTCATGCTCCTCCTATTTTTCAGACCGTTTCATGCTCCTCATATTTTTGACACGTTTTGAGACTCTTCATACATTACACACGTTTTCAGTCTCTTCATGTTTTTCAACACTACTTCATGCTCCTCCTATTTTTCAGACCGTTTCATGCTCCTCATATTTTTGACACCTGTTGAAGCTCTTAATATTTTTCACACGTTTTCAGTCTCTTCTTGTTTTTCAACACCGCTTCATGCTCCTCCTATTTTTCAGACCGTTTAATGCTTCTCATATTTTTCACACCTTTTCAAGCTCTTTATGTTTTTCAACACCACTTCATGCTCCTCCTATTTTTCAGACCGTTTCATGCTCCTCATATTTTTGACACGTTTTGAGGCTCTTCATATTTTTCACACCTTTTTAGGCTCTTCATGTTTTTCAACACAGGTTCATGCTCCTCCTATTTTTCAGATCGTTTCATGCTCCTCATATTTTTCACACCTTTTGAAGCTCTTCATATTTTTCACACGTTTTCAGTCACTTCATGCTTTTCAACACCGCTTCATGCTCCTCCTATTTTTCAGACCGTTTAATGCTTCTCATATTTTTCACACCTTTTCAAGCTCTTTATGTTTTTCAACACCACTTCATGCTCCTCCTATTTTTCAGACCGTTTCATGCTCCTCATATTTTTCACACCTTTTGAAGCTCTTCATGGATTTCACACCTGTTCAGCCTCTTCATGTTTTTGAACACCATTTCATGCTCCTCCTATTTTTCAGACAGTGTCATGCTCATCTCATTTTTGACACCTTTTGAAGCTCTTCATATTTTTCACACCTTTTGATGCTGCCAGTTTTATTTAAGACTTTACATATCTGAATAATCAGTTAAAAAGCAAATGTTCATTTTTAGAGTTGCACAAAATGAAAATAATAGGGAAAGTGATGGCTGGCTTATGATGTGGGGCCAAGTTCCTTAAGTTAAATAAAAAATCCAAGTTTTAGAAACTGGGGCTCTAAAAATAGCACTTGTAATTAATACTGTTCTTCAGATTCATAGTTTAAGGAAGTCACTACATTTTATTTCTTGATGTTATAGATTTAACAACATATTGGTAGCAACATGTAACTTCTCACATGGATTAGACATCAAGAGACCAGTTTATGTATCTAAACTTAAACACTGAAAATGAATATATTCAGCTATTATGGAACTTATAGCAAATACAAACTTGTTAACAACTTTCCAAAAGGCACAAAAGACAGTGTTAATAAAGAGTGGTCTTTTGCATCATTTTCAAAAATTCTTCCTTGTTTATTTCTCCATCCCCATCATGATCAGCCTCATCAAGCATTTCCTGAAGTTCATCATCTATTAAATTTTCCCCTAGCTCCTTAGCAACCCTCTTGATATTGTTCAATGATATACTTCCTGTATCATCATCATCAAATAGTTTGAAAGCCTTCAATATTTCTTCTTTTTCATCCTTTTCACTCATTTTTACACTCATTATGGCAAAAAATTCTTCAAAATAAATGGTGCCAATTCCTTCTTTGTCAGTTTCAGCTATCATCTTTTTAATTTCTTCTTTCTTTGGCTCAAATCCTAAGGCCCACATTGCAATCATGTCTCCAACCGGCGCCCCCGGCCGGTACCTCCTAGCTTTACCCGCCAGCCTGAAGCTCTTCATATTTTTGACACGTTTTCAGGCTTTTCATGTTTTTCAACACCGTTTCATGAGCCTCCTATTTTTCAGACCGTTTCATTTTCCTCATATTTTTGACACCTTTTGAAGCTCTTCATAATTTTCACACCTTTTCAGGCTCTTCATGTTTTTCACACGTTTTTAGGCTCTTCTTGTTTTTGAACACTGTTTCATGCTCCTCCTATTTTTCAGACCATTTAATGCTCCTCATATTTTTGACACCTTTTGAAGCTCTTCATTTTTTCACACCTTTTCAGGTTCTTCATGTTTTTGAGCCCAGCTTCATGCTCCTCCTATATTTCAGACCGTTTCATGCTCCTCATGAATTTCACACCCTTTGAAGCTCTTCATATTTTTCACACCTTTTCAGGCTCTTCATGTTTCTCAACACCACTTCATACTCCTCCTATTTTTCAGACTGTTTCATGCTCCTCATGTTTTTGACACCTTTTGAAGCTCTTCATATTTTTCACACCTTTTCAGACTCTTCATGTTTTAAACACCGATTCATGCTCCTCCTATTCTTCAGACGGTTTCATGCTCCTCATATTTTTGACACCTTTTGAAGCTCTTCATATTTTTCACACCTTTTCAGGCTCTCCATGTTTTTGAACATCGCTTCATGCTCCTCATATTTTTCCGACCGTTTCATGCTCCTCATATTTTTGACACCTTTTGAAGCTCTTCATATTTTTGACACCTTTTCAGGCTCTTTATGTTTTTGAACACCGTTTCATGCTCCTCCTATTTTTCAGACCGTTTCTTGCTCCTCATATTTTTGACACCTTTTGAAGCTCTTCATATATTTCACAACTTTTCAGGCTCTTCATGTTTTTCAACACCACTTCATGCTCCTCCTATTTTGTAGACCGTTTCATGCTCTCCTCATTTTTGACACCTTTTAAAGCTCTTCATATTTCTCACAGCTTTTGAAGCTCTTTATATTTTTCACACGTTTTCAGGCTCTTTATGTTTTTCAACACCGCTTCATGCTCCTCCTATTTTTCAGACCGTTTCATGCTCCTCATATTTTTGACACGTTTTGAGGCTCTTCATATTTTTCACACCTTTTTAGGCTCTTCATGTTTTTCAACACAGGTTCATGCTCCTCCTATTTTTCACCGTTTCATGCTCCTCATATTTTTCACACCTTTTGAAGCTCTTCATATTTTTCACACCATTTCAGGCTCTTCATGTTTTTCAACACCGCTTCATGCTCCTCCTATATTTCAGACCGTTTCATGCTCCTCATATTTTTGACACGTTTTGAGACTCTTCGTACATTACAAACCTTTTCAGGCTCTTCATGTTTTTCAAGACCGCTTCATGCTCCTCCTATTTTTCAGACCGTTTCATGCTCATCTCATTTTTGACACCTTTTGAAGCTCTTCATATTTTTCACACCATTTCAGGCTCTTCATGTTTTTCAACACCGCTTCATGCTCCTCCTATTTTTCAGACCGTTTAATGCTCCTCATGTATTTCACTTCTTTTCAAGCTCCTCATATTTTTCACACTTTTTCAGGCTCTTCATGTTTTTGAACACCGCTTCATGCTCCTCCTATTTTTCAGACCGTTTCATGCTCCTCATATTTTTGACACCTTTTGAAGCTCTTAATATTTTTCACACGTTTTCAGTCTCTTCATGTTTTTCAACACTACTTCATGCTCCTCCTATTTTTCAGACCGTTTCATGCTCCTCATATTTTTGACACCTGTTGAAGCTCTTAATATTTTTCACACGTTTTCAGTCTCTTCTTGTTTTTCAACACCGCTTCATGCTCCTCCTATTTTTCAGACCATTTAATGCTTCTCATATTTTTCACACCTTTTCAAGCTCTTTATGTTTTTCAACACCACTTCATGCTCCTCCTATTTTTCAGACCGTTTCATGCTCCTCATATTTTTGACACGTTTTGAGGCTCTTCATATTTTTCACACCTTTTTAGGCTCTTCATGTTTTTCAACACAGGTTCATGCTCCTCCTATTTTTCAGATCGTTTCATGCTCCTCATATTTTTCACACCTTTTGAAGCTCTTCATATTTTTCACACGTTTTCAGTCACTTCATGTTTTTCAACACCGCTTCATGCTCCTCCTATTTTTCAGACCGTTTAATGCTTCTCATATTTTTCACACCTTTTCAAGCTCTTTATGTTTTTCAACACCACTTCATGCTCCTCCTATTTTTCAGACCGTTTAATGCTTCTCATATTTTTCACACATTTTCAAGCTCTTTATGTTTTTCAACACCACTTCATGCTCCTCCTATTTTTCAGACCGTTTCATGGCCTCATATTTTTCACACCTTTTGAAGCTCTTCATGGATTTCACACCTGTTCAGCCTCTTCATGTTTTTGAACACCATTTCATGCTCCTCCTATTTTTCTGACAGTGTCATGCTCATCTCATTTTTGACACCTTTTGAAGCTCTTCATATTATTCACACATATTCAGGCTCTTCATGTTTTTCAACACCGCTTCATGCTCCTCCTATTTTTCAGACCGTTTAATGCTCCTCATGTATTTTACTTCTTTTCAAGCTCCTCATATTTTTCACACTTTTTCAGGCTCTTCATGTTTTTGAAAACCGCTTCATGCTCCTCCTATTTTTCAGACCGTTTTATGCTCCTCATATTTTTCACACCTCTTGAAGCTCTTCATATTTTTCACCCCTTTTCAGGCTCTTCATATTTTTCAACACTACTTCACGCTCCTCCTATTTTTCAGACCGTTTCATGCTCCTCATATTTTTGACACCTTTTGAAGCTCTTCATATTTTTCACACATTTTCAGGCTCTTTATGTTTTTGAACATCGCTTCATGCTCCTCCTATTTTTCAGACCGTTTCATGCTCCTCATATTTTTCACACCTTTTGAAGCTCTTCATGGATTTCACACCTGTTCAGCCTCTTCATGTTTTTGAACACCATTTCATGTTCCTCCTATTTTTCAGACAGTGTAATGCTCATCTCATTTTTGACACCTTTTGAAGCTCTTCATATTTTTCACACATATTCAGGCTCTTCATGTTTTTCAACACCGCTTCATGCTCCTCCTATTTTTCAGACCGTTTAATGCTCCTCATGTATTTCACTTCTTTTCAAGCTCCTCATATTTTTCACACTTTTTCAGGCTCTTCATGTTTTGGAAAACCGCTTCATGCTCCTCCTATTTTTCAGACCGTTTAATGCTCCTCATATTTTTCACACCTCTTGAAGCTCTTCATATTTTTCACCCCTTTTCAGGCTCTTCATGTTTTTCAACACCGCTTCATGCTCCTCCTATTTTGCAAACCGTTTAATGCTCCTCATGTATTTCACTAATTTTCAAGCTCCTCATAATTTTCACACTTTTTCAGGCTCTTCATGTTTTTCAACACCGCTTCATGCTCCTCCTATTTTTCAGACCGTTTAATGCTCCTCATATTTTTCACACCTCTTGAAGCTCTTCATATTTTTCAACCCTTTTCAGGCTCTTCATATTATTCAACACTACTTCATGCTCCTCCTATTTTTCAGACCGTTTCATGCTCCTCATATTTTTGACACCTTTTGAAGCTCTTAATATTTTTCACACGTTTTCAGTCTCTTCATGTTTTTCAACACTACTTCATGCTCCTCCTATTTTTCAGACCGTTTCATGCTCCTCATATTTTTGACACCTGTTGAAGCTCTTAATATTTTTCACACGTTTTCAGTCTCTTCTTGTTTTTCAACACCGCTTCATGCTCCTCCTATTTTTCAGACCGTTTAATGCTTCTCATATTTTTCACACCTTTTCAAGCTCTTTATGTTTTTCAACACCACTTCATGCTCCTCCTATTTTTCAGACCGTTTCATGCTCCTCATATTTTTGACACGTTTTGAGGCTCTTCATATTTTTCACACCGTTTTAGGCTCTTCATGTTTTTCAACACAGGTTCATGCTCCTCCTATTTTTCAGATCGTTTCATGCTCCTCATATTTTTCACACCTTTTGAAGCTCTTCATATTTTTCACACGTTTTCAGTCACTTCATGCTTTTCAACACCGCTTCATGCTCCTCCTATTTTTCAGACCGTTTAATGCTTCTCATATTTTTCACACCTTTTCAAGCTCTTTATGTTTTTCAACACCACTTCATGCTCCTCCTATTTTTCAGACCGTTTCATGCTCCTCATATTTTTCACACCTTTTGAAGCTCTTCATGGATTTCACACCTGTTCAGCCTCTTCATGTTTTTGAACACCATTTCATGCTCCTCCTATTTTTCAGACAGTGTCATGCTCATCTCATTTTTGACACCTTTTGAAGCTCTTCATATTTTTCACACCTTTTGATGCTGCCAGTTTTATTTAAGACTTTACATATCTGAATAATCAGTTAAAAAGCAAATGTTCATTTTTAGAGTTGCACAAAATGAAAATAATAGGGAAAGTGATGGCTGGCTTATGATGTGGGGCCAAGTTCCTTAAGTTAAATAAAAAATCCAAGTTTTAGAAACTGGGGCTCTAAAAATAGCACTTGTAATTAATACTGTTCTTCAGATTCATAGTTTAAGGAAGTCACTACATTTTATTTCTTGATGTTATAGATTTAAGAACATATTGGTAGCAACATGTAACTTCTCACATGGATTAGACATCAAGAGACCAGTTTATGTATCTAAACTTAAACACTGAAAATGAATATATTCAGCTATTATGGAACTTATAGCAAATACAAACTTGTTAACAACTTTCCAAAAGGCACAAAAGACAGTGTTAATAAAGAGTGGTCTTTTGCATCATTTTCAAAAATTCTTCCTTGTTTATTTCTCCATCCCCATCATGATCAGCCTCATCAAGCATTTCCTGAAGTTCATCATCTATTAAATTTTCCCCTAGCTCCTTAGCAACCCTCTTGATATTGTTCAATGATATACTTCCTGTATCATCATCATCAAATAGTTTGAAAGCCTTCAATATTTCTTCTTTTTCATCCTTTTCACTCATTTTTACACTCATTATGGCAAAAAATTCTTCAAAATAAATGGTGCCAATTCCTTCTTTGTCAGTTTCAGCTATCATCTTTTTAATTTCTTCTTTCTTTGGCTCAAATCCTAAGGCCCACATTGCAATCATGTCTCCAACCGGCGCCCCCGGCCGGTACCTCCTAGCTTTACCCGCCAGCCTGAAGCTCTTCATATTTTTGACACGTTTTCAGGCTTTTCATGTTTTTCAACACCGTTTCATGAGCCTCCTATTTTTCAGACCGTTTCATTTTCCTCATATTTTTGACACCTTTTGAAGCTCTTCATAATTTTCACACCTTTTCAGGCTCTTCATGTTTTTCACACGTTTTTAGGCTCTTCTTGTTTTTGAACACTGTTTCATGCTCCTCCTATTTTTCAGACCATTTAATGCTCCTCATATTTTTGACACCTTTTGAAGCTCTTCATTTTTTCACACCTTTTCAGGCTCTTCATGTTTTTCACACGTTTTTAGGCTCTTCTTGTTTTTGAACACTGTTTCATGCTCCTCCTATTTTTCAGACCGTTTAATGCTTCTCATATTTTTCACACCTTTTCAAGCTCTTTATGTTTTTCAACACCGCTTCATGCTCCTCCTATTTTTCAGACCGTTTAATGCTTCTCATATTTTTCACACCTTTTCAAGCTCTTTATGTTTTTCAACACCACTTCATGCTCCTCCTATTTTTCAGACCGTTTCATGCTCCTCATATTTTTGACACGTTTTGAGGCTCTTCATATTTTTCACACCTTTTTAGGCTCTTCATGTTTTTCAACACAGGTTCATGCTCCTCCTATTTTTCAGATCGTTTCATGCTCCTCATATTTTTCACACCTTTTGAAGCTCTTCATATTTTTCACACGTTTTCAGTCACTTCATGTTTTTCAACACCGCTTCATGCTCCTCCTATTTTTCAGACCGTTTAATGCTTCTCATATTTTTCACACCTTTTCAAGCTCTTTATGTTTTTCAACACCACTTCATGCTCCTCCTATTTTTCAGACCGTTTAATGCTTCTCATATTTTTCACACATTTTCAAGCTCTTTATGTTTTTCAACACCACTTCATGCTCCTCCTATTTTTCAGACCGTTTCATGGCCTCATATTTTTCACACCTTTTGAAGCTCTTCATGGATTTCACACCTGTTCAGCCTCTTCATGTTTTTGAACACCATTTCATGCTCCTCCTATTTTTCTGACAGTGTCATGCTCATCTCATTTTTGACACCTTTTGAAGCTCTTCATATTATTCACACATATTCAGGCTCTTCATGTTTTTCAACACCGCTTCATGCTCCTCCTATTTTTCAGACCGTTTAATGCTCCTCATGTATTTTACTTCTTTTCAAGCTCCTCATATTTTTCACACTTTTTCAGGCTCTTCATGTTTTTGAAAACCGCTTCATGCTCCTCCTATTTTTCAGACCGTTTAATGCTCCTCATATTTTTCACACCTCTTGAAGCTCTTCATATTTTTCACCCCTTTTCAGGCTCTTCATATTTTTCAACACTACTTCATGCTCCTCCTATTTTTCAGACCGTTTCATGCTCCTCATATTTTTGACACCTTTTGAAGCTCTTCATATTTTTCACACATTTTCAGGCTCTTTATGTTTTTGAACATCGCTTCATGCTCCTCCTATTTTTCAGACCGTTTAATGCTCCTCATATTTTTCACACCTCTTGAAGCTCTGCATATTTTTCACCCCTTTTCAGGCTCTTCATATTATTCAACACTACTTCATGCTCCTCCTATTTTTCAGACCGTTTCATGCTCCTCATATTTTTGACACCTTTTGAAGCTCTTAATATTTTTCACACGTTTTCAGTCTCTTCATGTTTTTCAACACTACTTCATGCTCCTCCTATTTTTCAGACCGTTTCATGCTCCTCATATTTTTGACACCTTTTGAAGCTCTTAATATTTTTCACACGTTTTCAGTCTCTTCATGTTTTTCAACACCGCTTCATGCTCCTCCTATTTTTCAGACCGTTTAATGCTTCTCATATTTTTCACACCTTTTCAAGCTCTTTATGTTTTTCAACACCACTTCATGCTCCTCCTATTTTTCAGACCGTTTCATGCTCCTCATAATTTTGACACGTTTTGAGGCTCTTCATATTTTTCACACCTTTTTAGGCTCTTCATGTTTTTCAACACAGGTTCATGCTCCTCCTATTTTTCAAACCGTTTCATGCTCCTCATATTTTTCACACCTTTTGAAGCTCTTCATATTTTTCACACCATTTCAGGCTCTTCATGTTTTTCAACACCGCTTCATGCTCCTCCTATATTTCAGACCGTTTCATGCTCCTCATATTTTTGACACGTTTTGAGACTCTTCATACATTACACACCTTTTCAGGCTCTTCATGTTTTTCAACACCGCTTCATGCTCCTCCTATTTTTCAGACCGTTTCATGCTCATCTCATTTTTGACACCTTTTGAAGCTCTTCATATTTTTCACACATATTCAGGCTCTTCATGTTTTTCAACACCGCTTCATGCTCCTCCTATTTTTCAGACCGTTTACTGCTCCTCATGTATTTCACTTCTTTTCAAGCTCCTCATATTTTTCACACTTTTTCAGGCTCTTCATGTTTTTGAACACCGCTTCATGCTCCTCCTATGTTTCAGACCGTTTAATGCTCCTCATATTTTTCACACCTCTTGAAGCTCTTCATATTTTTCACCCCTTTTTAGGCTCTTCATGTTTTTCAACACCGCTTCATGCTCGTCTTATTTTTCAGACCGTTTAATGCTCCTCATGTATTTCGCTTCTTTTCAAGCTCCTCATATTTTTCACACGGTTTCAGTCACTTCATGTTTTTCAGCACCCCTTCATGCTCCTCCTATTTTTCAGACCGTTTAATGCTTCTCATATTTTTCACACCTTTTCAAGCTCTTTATGTTTTTCAACACCACTTCATGCTCCTCCTATTTTTCAGACCGTTTAATGCTTCTCATATTTTTCACACATTTTCAAGCTCTTTATGTTTTTCAACACCACTTCATGCTCCTCCTATTTTTCAGACCGTTTCATGCTCCTCATATTTTTCACACCTTTTGAAGCTCTTCATGGATTTCACACCTGTTCAGCCTCTTCATGTTTTTGAACACCATTTCATGCTCCTCCTATTTTTCAGACAGTGTCATGCTCATCTCATTTTTGACACCTTTTGAAGCTCTTCATATTTTTCTCGCATATTCAGGCTCTTCATGTTTTTCAACACCGCTTCATGCTCCTCCTATTTTTCAGACCGTTTAATGCTCCTCATGTATTTCACTTCTTTTCAAGCTCCTCATATTTTTCACACTTTTTCAGGCTCTTCATGTTTTTGAAAACCGCTTCATGCTCCTCCTATTTTTCAGACCGTTTAATGCTCCTCATATTTTTCACACCTCTTGAAGCTCTTCATATTTTTCACCCCTTTTCAGGCTCTTCATGTTTTTCAACACCGCTTCATGCTCCTCCTATTTTTCAGACCGTTTAATACTCCTCATATTTTTCACACCTCTTGAAGCTCTTCATATTTTTCACCCCTTTTCAGGCTCGTTATGTTTTTCAACACCACTTCATGCTCCTCCTATTTTTCAGACCGTTTCATGCTCCTCATATTTTTCACACCTTTTGAAGCTCTTCATTGATTTCACAGCTTTTCAGGCTCTTCATGTTTTTGAACACCATTTCATGCTCCTCCTATTTTTCAGACAGTGTCATGCTCATCTCATTTTTGACACCTTTTGAAGCTCTTCATATTTTTCACACCTTTTGATGCTGCCAGTTATATTTAAGACTTTACATGTCTGAATAATCATTTAAAATCAAATGTTCATTTTTAGTATTGCACAAAAGGAAAATCATAGGGAAAGTGATGGCTGGCTTATGATGTGGGGCCAATTTCCATAAGTTAAATAAAAAATCTAAGTTTTAGAACGTGGGTCTCAAAAAATAGCACTTGTAATTAATACTGTTCTTCAGATTCATAGTTTAAGGAAGTCACTACATTTTATTTCTTGATGTTATAGGTTTAACAACATATTGGTAGCAACATGTAACTTCTCCCATGGATTAGACATCAAGAGACCAGTTTATGTATATAAACTTAAACACTGAAAATGAATATATTCAGCTATTATGGAACTTATAGCAAATACAAACTTGTTAACAACTTTCCAAAAGGCA
The DNA here is from genome assembly GCF_033118175.1 of Dama dama. Taxonomy (NCBI): domain Eukaryota; kingdom Metazoa; phylum Chordata; class Mammalia; order Artiodactyla; family Cervidae; genus Dama; species Dama dama. Next base: position 5,243,858 of record NW_026870895.1, read on the forward strand.
CAAAAGACAGTGTTAATAAAGAGTGGTCTTTTGCATCATTTTCAAAAATTCTTCCTTGTTTATTTCTCCATCCCCATCATGATCAGCCTCATCAAGCATTTCCTGAAGTTCATCATCTGTTAAATTTTCCCCTAGCTCCTTAGCAACCCTCTTGATATTGTTCAGTGGTATGCTTCCTGTATCATCATCATCAAATAGTTTGAAAGCCTTCAATATTTCTTCTTTTTCATCCTTTTCACTCATTTTTACACTCATTATGGCAAAAAATTCTTCAAAATTAATGGTGCCAATTCCTTCTTTGTCAGTTTCAGCTATCATCTTTGTAATTTCTTCTTTCTTTGGCTCAAATCCTAAGGCCCACATTGCAATCATGTCTCCAACCGGCGCCCCCGGCCGGTACCTCCCAGCTTTACCCGCCAGCCTGAAGCTCTTCATATTTTTGACACGTTTTCAGGCTTTTCATGTTTTTCAACACCGTTTCATGAGCCTCCTATTTTTCAGACCGTTTCATTTTCCTCATATTTTTGACACTTTTGAAGCTCTTCATAATTTTCACACCTTTTCAGGCTCTTCATGTTTTTCACACGTTTTCAGGCTCTTCTTGTTTTTGAACACCGTTTCATGCTCCTCGTATTTTTCAGACCGTTTCATGCTCCTCATGTATTTCACACCGTTTGAAGCTCTTCATATTTTTCACTGCTTTTCAAGCTCTTCATGTTTTGAACACCGTTTCATGCTCCTTCTATTTTTCAGACAGTTTCATGCTCCTCATATTTTTGACAAGAATTGAAGCTCTTCATATTTTTCACACCTTTTCAGGCTCTTCATGTTTTTGAACACCGTTTCATGTTCCTCCTGTTTTTCAGACCGTTTCATGCTCCTCATATTTTTGAAACATTTTGAAGCTCTTCATATTTCTCACCTTTTCAGGCTCTTCATGTATTTAACACCGTTTCATGCTCCTCCTATTTTTCTGACCGTTTCAAGTTCCTCATATTTATGACACCTTTTGAAGCTCTTCATATTTTTCACACGTTTTGAAGCTCTTCATATTTTTTCACACCTTTTCAGACTCTTCATGTTTTTCAACACATTTTCAAGCTCCTCCTATTTTTCAGACAGTTTCATGCTCCTCGTATTTTTGACACCTTTTGAAGCTCTTCATATTTTTGACACCTTTAGAAGCTCTTCATATTTTTCACACCTTTTCAGGCTCTTCATGATTTTGAACACCGTTTCATGCTACTCCTATTTTTCAGAACGTTTCATTCTCCTCATATTTTTCACACTTTTTGAAGCTCTTCATATTTTTCACACCTTTTCAGGCTCTTCATGTCTTTGAACACCGTTTCTTGCTACTCCTATTTTCAGAACGTTTCATGCTCCTCATATTTTTGACACCTTTTGAAGCTCTTCATATTTTTCACACCTTTTAGTCTCTTCAAGTTTATGAACACCGTTTTATGCTCGTTCTATTTTTCAGACCGTTTCGTGCTCTTAATATTTTTGACACCTTTTTAAGCTCTTCATATTTATCACACATTTTCAGGCTCTTCATGTTTTTGAACAACGTTTCATGCTCCTCCTATTTTTCAGACCGTTTAATGCTCCTCATTTTTTGACACCTTTGGAAGCTCTTCATATTTTTCACAACTTTTCAGGCTCTTCATGTTTATCAACACCACTTCATGCTCCTACTTTTTTGCAGACCGTTTCATGTACCTTATATTTTTACACCTTTTGAAGCTCTTCATAATACTCACACCTTTTCAGGCTTTTCATGTTTTTCAACCCCACTTCATGCTCCTCCTATTTTTCACACCGTTTAATGCTCATCTCATTTTTGACACCTTTTGAAGCTCTTCATATTTTTCACACCTTTTGAAGCTCTTCATATTTTTCACACCTTTTCAGGCCCTTCATGTTTTTCAACAGCACTTCATGCTCCTCCTATTTTTCAGTCCGTTTCATGCACATCTCATTTTTGTCACCTTTTGAAGCTCTTCATATTTTTCACACCTTTAGAAGCTCTTCATATTTTTCACACGTTTTCAGGCTCTTCAAGTTTTTCAACACCGGTTCATGCTCCTCCTATTTTTCAGACCGTTTCATGCTCCTCATATTTTTGACACATTTTGAAGCTCTTCATATATTTCACAACTTTTCAGGCTCTTCATGTTTTTCAACAACTCTTCATGCTCCTACTATTTTTCAGTCCGTTTTATGCACATCTCATTTTTGACACCTTTTGAAGCTCTTCATATTTTTCACACCTTTTGAAGCTCTTCATATTTTTCACACCTTTTCAGGCTCTTCTTGTTTTTGAACACCGCTTCATGCTCCTCCTATTTTTCAGGCGGTTTCATGCTCCTTATATTTTTGACACGTTGTGAAGCTCTTCATATTTTTCACACCTTTTCAGGCTCTTCATGTTTTTGAACACAGCTTCATGCTCCTGATATTTTTCAGACTTTTTTATGCTCCTCATATTTTTGACACCTTTTGAAGCTCTGCATATTTTTCACACCTTTTCAGGCTCTTCATGTTTTGAACACCACTTCATGCTCCTCCCATATTTCAGACAGTTTCATGCTCCTCATATTTTTCACACCTTTTGAAGGTCTTCATATTTTTCACACGTTTTCAGGCTCTTCATGTTTTTCAACACCTCTTCATGCTCCTCCTATTTTTCAGACCGTTTCATGCTCTTCTTATTTTTGACACCTTTTAAAGCACTTCATATTGTTCAAACCTTTTCAAACTCTTCATGTTTTTCAACACCGCTTCATGCTTCTCCTATTTTTCAGACCGATTCATGCCCATCTCATTTTTGACAACTTATGAAGCTCTTCTTACATTTCACACCTTTTGAAGCTCTTCATATATTTCACACCTTTTCACGCTCTTCATGTTTTTGAACACCACTTCATGCACCTCCTATATTTCAGACCGTTTCATGCTTATCTCATTTTTGACACCTTTTGAAGCTCTTCTTACTTTTCACAACTTTTGAAACTCTTCCTATACTTCACACCCTTTCAGGCTCTTCATGATTTTGAACACCACTTCATGCACCTCCTATATTTCTGAACGTTTCATGCTCCTCATGTTTTTGACACTTTTGAAGCTCTTCATATTTTTAACACCTTTTCAGGCTCTTCATGTTTTTCAACACTGCTTCATGCTCCTCCTGTTTTTCAGACCGTTTCATCCTCCTCGTATTTTTGACACCTTTTGAAGCTCTTCATGTATTTCACACCTTTTCAGGCTCTTCATTTTTTTCAACACCGCTTCATGCTTCTACTATTTTTCAGACCGTTTCATGCTCATCTCATTTTTGACACCTTTTGAAGCTCTTAATATTTTTCACACCTTTTGAAGCTCATCATATTTTTCACACTTTTTCAGGCTATTCATATTTTTCAACATCGCTTCATGCTCCTCCTATTTTTCAGATGTTTTCATGCTCCTCATATTTTTGACACCTTTTGGAGCTCTTCATATTTTTCACACCTTTTCAGGCTCTTCATGTTTTTGAACACCGTTTCATGCTCCTCCTATTTTTCAGACAGTGTCATGCTCATCTCATTTTTGACACCTTTTGAAGCTCTTCATATTTTTCACACCTTTTGATGCTGCCAGTTTTATTTAAGACTTTACATATCTGAATAATCAGTTAAAAAGCAAATGTTCATTTTTAGAGTTGCACAAAATGAAAATAATAGGGAAAGTGATGGCTGGCTTATGATGTGGGGCCAAGTTCCATAAGTTAAATAAAAAATCCAAGTTTTAGAAACTGGGGCTCTAAAAATAGCACTTGTAATTAATACTGTTCTTCAGATTCATAGTTTAAGTAAGTCACTACATTTTATTTCTTGATGTTATAGATTTAACAACATATTGGTAGCAACATGTAACTTCTCACATGGATTAGACATCAAGAGACCAGTTTATGTATCTAAACTTAAACACTGAAAATGAATATATTCAGCTATTATGGAACTTATAGCAAATACAAACTTGTTAACAACTTTCCAAAAGGCACAAAAGACAGTGTTAATAAAGAGTGGTCTTTTGCATCATTTTCAAAAATTCTTCCTTGTTTATTTCTCCATCCCCATCATGATCAGCCTCATCAAGCATTTCCTGAAGTTCATCATCTATTAAATTTTCCCCTAGCTCCTTAGCAACCCTCTTGATATTGTTCAATGATATACTTCCTGTATCATCATCATCAAATAGTTTGAAAGCCTTCAATATTTCTTCTTTTTCATCCTTTTCACTCATTTTTACACTCATTATGGCAAAAAATTCTTCAAAATAAATGGTGCCAATTCCTTCTTTGTCAGTTTCAGCTATCATCTTTTTAATTTCTTCTTTCTTTGGCTCAAATCCTAAGGCCCACATTGCAATCATGTCTCCAACCGGCGCCCCCGGCCGGTACCTCCTAGCTTTACCCGCCAGCCTGAAGCTCTTCATATTTTTGACACGTTTTCAGGCTTTTCATGTTTTTCAACACCGTTTCATGAGCCTCCTATTTTTCAGACCGTTTCATTTTCCTCATATTTTTGACACCTTTTGAAGCTCTTCATAATTTTCACACCTTTTCAGGCTCTTCATGTTTTCCACACGTTTTCAGGCTCTTCTTGTTTTTGAACACTGTTTCATGCTCCTCCTATTTTTCAGACCATTTAATGCTCCTCATATTTTTGACACCTTTTGAAGCTCTTCATTTTTTCACACCTTTTCAGGTTCTTCATGTTTTTGAGCCCAGCTTCATGCTCCTCCTATATTTCAGACCGTTTCATGCTCCTCATGAATTTCACACCCTTTGAAGCTCTTCATATTTTTCACACCTTTTCAGGCTCTTCATGTTTCTCAACACCACTTCATACTCCTCCTATTTTTCAGACTGTTACATGCTCCTCATGTTTTTGACACCTTTTGAAGCTCTTCATATTTTTCACACCTTTTCAGACTCTTCATGTTTTAAACACCGATTCATGCTCCTCCTATTCTTCAGACGGTTTCATGCTCCTCATATTTTTGACACCTTTTGAAGCTCTTCATATTTTTCACACCTTTTCAGGCTCTCCATGTTTTTGAACATCGCTTCATGCTCCTCATATTTTTCCGACCGTTTCATGCTCCTCATATTTTTGACACCTTTTGAAGCTCTTCATATTTTTGACACCTTTTCAGGCTCTTTATGTTTTTGAACACCGTTTCATGCTCCTCCTATTTTTCAGACCGTTTCATGCTGCTCATATTTTTGACACGTTTTGAGGCTCTTCATATTTTTCACACTTTTTAGGCTCTTCATGTTTTTCAACACAGGTTCATGCTCCTCCTATTTTTCAGACCGTTTCATGCTCCTCATATTTTTCACACCTTTTGAAGCTCTTCATATTTTTCACACCATTTCAGGCTCTTCATGTTTTTCAACACCGCTTCATGCTCCTCCTATATTTCAGACCGTTTCATGCTCCTCATATTTTTGACACGTTTTGAGACTCTTCATACATTACACACCTTTTCAGGCTCTTCATGTTTTTCAACACCGCTTCATGCTCCTCCTATTTTTCAGACCGTTTCATGCTCATCTCAATTTTGACACCTTTTGAAGCTCTTCATATTTTTCACACCATTTCAGGCTCTTCATGTTTTTCAACACCGCTTCATGCTCTTCCTATTTTTCAGACCGTTTAATGCTCCTCATATATTTCACTTCTTTTCAAGCTCCTCATATTTTTCACACTTTTTCAGGCTCTTCATGTTTTTGAACACCGCTTCATGCTCCTCCTATTTTTCAGACCGTTTCATGCTCCTCATATTTTTGACAAGAATTGAAGCTCTTCATATTTTTCACACCTTTTCAGGCTCTTCATGTTTTTGAACACCGTTTCATGTTCCTCCTGTTTTTCTGACCGTTTCATGCTCCTCATATTTTTGAAACATTTTGAAGCTCTTCATATTTCTCACCTTTTCAGGCTCTTCATGTATTTAACACCGTTTCATGCTCCTCCTATTTTTCTGACCGTTTCAAGTTCCTCATATTTATGACACCTTTTGAAGCTCTTCATATTTTTCACACGTTTTGAAGCTCTTCATATTTTTTCACACCTTTTCAGACTCTTCATGTTTTTCAACAAATTTTCAAGCTCCTCCTATTTTTCAGACAGTTTCATGCTCCTCGTATTTTTGACACCTTTTGAAGCTAATCATATTTTTGACACCTTTTGAAGGTCTTCATATTTTTCACACCTTTTCAGGCTCTTCATGTCTTTGAACACCGTTTCTTGCTACTCCTATTTTTCAGAACGTTTCATGCTCCTCATATTTTTGACACCTTTTGAAGCTCTTCATATTTTTCACACCTTTTAGTCTCTTCAAGTTTATGAACACCGTTTCATGCTCCTTCTATTTTTCAGACCGTTTCGTGCTCTTAATATTTTTGACACCTTTTTAAGCTCTTCATATTTATCACACATTTTCAGGCTCTTCATGTTTTTGAACAACGTTTCACGCTCCTCCTATTTTTCAGACCGTTTCATCCTCCTCAAATATTTGACACCTTTTGAATCTCTTCATATTTTTCACACCTTTTCAGGCTCTTCATGTTTTTGAACACCACTTCATGCTCCTCCTATTTTTGAGACCGTTTCATGCTCCTCATATTTTTGACAACTTTTGAACCTCTTCATATATTTCACACCTTTTCAGGCTCTTCATGTTTTTCAACACCGCTTCATGCTCCTCATATTTTTGACACCTTTTGAAGCTCTTCATATAATTCACACCTTTTCAGGCTCTTCATGTTTTTGAGCACCATTTCATGCTCCTCCTATATTTCAGATCATTTCATGCTCTGCATATTTTTGACAACTTTTGAAGCTCTTCATATTATTCATACCTTTTTAGGCTCTTCATGTTTTTCAACACCGCTTCATGCTCCTCTTATTTTTGAGAACGTTTCATGATCCTCATATTTTTCACACCTTTTGAAGCTGTTCATATTTTTAACACCTTTTCAGTCTGTTCATGATTTTCTACACCACTTCATGCTCCTCCTAAATTTCAGACCGTTTCATGCTCTTCATATATTTGACAAATTTTGAAGCTCTTCATTTTTTTCACAACTTTTCAGGCTCTTCATGTTTTTCAACACAGGTTCATGCTCCTCCTATTTTTCAGACCGTTTCATGCTCCTCATATTTTTCACACCTTTTGAAGCTCTTCATATTTTTCACACCATTTCAGGCTCTTCATGTTTTTCAACACCGCTTCATGCTCCTCCTATATTTCAGACCGTTTCATGCTCCTCATATTTTTGACACGTTTTGAGACTCTTCATACATTACACACCTTTTCAGGCTCTTCATGTTTTTCAACACCGCTTCATGCTCCTCCTATTTTTCAGACCGTTTCATGCTCATCTCAATTTTGACACCTTTTGAAGCTCTTCATATTTTTCACACCATTTCAGGCTCTTCATGTTTTTCAACACCGCTTCATGCTCCTCCTATTTTTCAGACCGTTTAATGCTCCTCATATATTTCACTTCTTTTCAAGCTCCTCATATTTTTCACACTTTTTCAGGCTCTTCATGTTTTTGAACACCGCTTCATGCTCCTCCTATTTTTCAGACCGTTTCATGCTCCTCATATTTTTGACAAGAATTGAAGCTCTTCATATTTTTCACACCTTTTCAGGCTCTTCATGTTTTTGAACACCGTTTCATGTTCCTCCTGTTTTTCAGACCGTTTCATGCTCCTCATATTTTTGAAACATTTTGAAGCTCTTCATATTTCTCACCTTTTCAGGCTCTTCATGTATTTAACACCGTTTCATGCTCCTCCTATTTTTCTGACCGTTTCAAGTTCCTCATATTTATGACACTTTTTGAAGCTCTTCATATTTTTCACACGTTTTGAAGCTCTTCATATTTTTTCACACCTTTTCAGACTCTTCATGTTTTTCAACAAATTTTCAAGCTCCTCCTATTTTTCAGACAGTTTCATGCTCCTCGTATTTTTGACACCTTTTGAAGCTAATCATATTTTTGACACCTTTTGAAGGTCTTCATATTTTTCACACCTTTTCAGGCTCTTCATGTCTTTGAACACCGTTTCTTGCTACTCCTATTTTTCAGAACGTTTCATGCTCCTCATATTTTTGACACCTTTTGAAGCTCTTCATATTTTTCACACCTTTTAGTCTCTTCAAGTTTATGAACACCGTTTCATGCTCCTTCTATTTTTCAGACCGTTTCGTGCTCTTAATATTTTTGACACCTTTTTAAGCTCTTCATATTTATCACACATTTTCAGGCTCTTCATGTTTTTGAACAACGTTTCACGCTCCTCCTATTTTTCAGACCGTTTCATCCTCCTCAAATATTTGACACCTTTTGAATCTCTTCATATTTTTCACACCTTTTCAGGCTCTTCATGTTTTTGAACACCACTTCATGCTCCTCCTATTTTTGAGACCGTTTCATGCTCCTCATATTTTTGACAACTTTTGAACCTCTTCATATATTTCACACCTTTTCAGGCTCTTCATGTTTTTCAACACCGCTTCATGCTCCTCATATTTTTGACACCTTTTGAAGCTCTTCATATAATTCACACCTTTTCAGGCTCTTCATGTTTTTGAGCACCATTTCATGCTCCTCCTATATTTCAGATCATTTCATGCTCTGCATATTTTTGACAACTTTTGAAGCTCTTCATATTATTCATACCTTTTTAGGCTCTTCATGTTTTTCAACACCGCTTCATGCTCCTCTTATTTTTGAGAACGTTTCATGATCCTCATATTTTTCACACCTTTTGAAGCTGTTCATATTTTTAACACCTTTTCAGTCTGTTCATGATTTTCTACACCACTTCATGCTCCTCCTAAATTTCAGACCGTTTCATGCTCTTCATATATTTGACAAATTTTGAAGCTCTTCATTTTTTTCACAACTTTTCAGGCTCTTCATGTTTTTCAACACCGCTTCATGCTCCTCCTATATTTCAGATCATTTCATGCTCCTCATATTTTTGACACCTTTTGAAGCTCTTCATATTTTTCACACCTTTTCAGGCTCTTCATGTTTTTGAACCCCTTCACGCTCCTCCTATTTTTCCGACCGTTTCATGCTCGTCATATTTTTCACACATTTTTAAGCTCTTCATATTTTTCACACCTTTTCAGGCTGCTCGTGTTTTTGAACACCGTTTCATGCTCCCTTATATTTCAGAACGTTTCGTGCCCCTCATATTTTTGAAATCTTTTGAAGCTCTTCATATTTCTCACAGCTTTTCAGGCTCTTCATGTTTTTCAACACCGCTTCTTGCTCCTCTTATTTTTCAGACCGTTTCATGTTCCTCCTATTTTTCAAACCTTTTGAAGCTCTTCATATTTTTCACACCATTTCAGGCTTCATGTTTTTGAACACCGCTTCATGCTCCTCTTATTTGTCAGACCGTTTCATGCTCCTCTTATTTTTGACACCTTTTGAAGCTCTTCATATTTTTCGCACCTTTTCAGACTCTTCATGTTTTTCAACAGCTTTTAATGCTCCTAGTATTTTTCACACTGTTTCATGCTCCTCATATTTTTGACACCTTTTGAAGCTCTTCATATATTTCACACCTTTTCAGGCTCTTCATGTTTTTGAACACCGTTCGATGTTCCTCCTATTTTTCAGACCGTTTCATGCTCCTCGTATTTTTGACACCTTTTGAAGCTCTTCATATTTTTGACACCTTTTGAAGCTCTTCATATTTTTCACACCTTTTCAGGCTCTTCATGGTTTTGAACACCGTTTAATGCTACTCCTATTTTTCAGAACGTTTCATTCTCCTCATATTTTTCACACTATTTGAAGCTCTTCATATTTTTCACACCTTTTCAGGCTCTTCATGTCTTTGAACACCGTTTCTTGCTACTCCTATTTTTCAGAACGTTTCATGCTCCTCATATTTTTGACACCTTTTGAAGCTCTTCATATTTTTCACACCTTTTAGTCTCTTCATTTTATGAACACCGTTTCATGCTCCTTCTATTTTTCAGACCGTTTCGTGCTCTTAATATTTTTGACACCTTTTTAAGCTCTTCATATTTATCACACATTTTCAGGCTCTTCATGTTTTTGAACAACGTTTCACGCTCCTCCTATTTTTCAGACCGTTTCATCCTCCTCAAATATTTGACACCTTTTGAATCTCTTCATATTTTTCACACCTTTTCAGGCACTTCATGTTTTTGAACACCCCTTCATGCTCCTCCTATTTTTGAGACCGTTTCATGCTCCTCATATTTTGACAACTTTTGAACCTCTTCATATATTTCACTCCTTTTCAGGCTCTTCATGTTTTTCAACACCGCTTCATGCTCCTCATATTTTTGACACCTTTTGAAGCTCTTCATATAATTCACACCTTTTCAGGCTCTTCATGTTTTTGAGCACCATTTCATGCTCCTCCTATATTTCAGATCATTTCATGCTCTGCATATTTTTGACAACTTTTGAAGCTCTTCATATTATTCATACCTTTTTAGGCTCTTCATGTTTTTCAACACCGCTTCATGCTCCTCTTATTTTTGAGAACGTTTCATGATCCTCATATTTTTCACACCTTTTGAAGCTGTTCATATTTTTAACACCTTTTCAGTCTGTTCATGCTTTTCTACACCACTTCATGCTCCTCCTAAATTTCAGACCGTTTCATGCTCTTCATATATTTGACAAATTTTGAAGCTCTTCATTTTTTTCACAACTTTTCAGGCTCTTCATGTTTTTCAACACCGCTTCATGCTCCTCCTATATTTCAGATCATTTCATGCTCCTCATATTTTTGACACCTTTTGAAGCTCTTCATATTTTTCACACCTTTTCAGGCTCTTCATGTTTTTGAACACCCCTTCACGCTCCTCCTATTTTTCCCACCGTTTCATGCTCGTCATATTTTTCACACATTTTTAAGCTCTTCATATTTTTCACACCTTTTCAGGCTGCTCATGTTTTTGAACACCGTTTCATGCTCCCTTATATTTCAGACCGTATCATGCTCCTCATATTTTTGACACCTTTTGAAGCTCTTCATATTTTTCACACCTTTTCAGGCTCTCCATGTTTTTCAACACCGCTTCATGCTCCTCCTATTTTTCAGACCGTTTCATGCTCCTCATTTTTTGACACCTTTTGAAGCTCTTCATATTTTTCACACGTTTTGAAACTCTTCATATTATTGACACCTTTTCAGGCTCTTCATGTTTTTCAACACCGCTTCATGCTCCTCCAATTTTTCAGAACGTTTCATGCTCTTCATATTTTTGACACCTTTTGAAGCTTTTCATATATTTCACACCTTATCAGGCTTTTCATGTTTTTCAACACCGTTTCATGCTCCTCCTTTGTTTCAGACTGTTTCATGCTCTTTATATTTTTGACACCTTTTGAAGCTCTTCATATTTTTCACACCTTTTCCGGCACTTCATGTATTTCAACACCACTTCCTGTTCCTCCTATTTTTCAGAATGTTTCATGCTCCTCATATTTTTGACACATTTTGAAGCTCTTCATATATTTCACGCCTCTTCAGGCTCTTCATGTTTTCAACACAGCTTCATGCTCCTCCTAATTTTCAGACCGTTTCATGCTCCTCATATTTTGACACCTTTTTAAGCTCTACATATTTTTCACACCTTTTAAGGCTCGTCATGTTTTCAACAGCGTTTCATGCTCCTCCTATTTTTCAGACCGTTTCATGCTCCGTATGTTTTTGACATCGTTTGAAGTTCTTCATATTTTTCACACATTTTCAGTCTCTTCATGTTTTTCAACACCGTTTCATGCTCCTCCTATTTTTCAGACCGTTTCATTCTCCTCATGTTTTTCAACGCCGTTTCATGCTCCTCCTATTTTTCAGATACTTTCATACTCCACATATTTTTTAAACATTTTGAAGCTCTTCATATTTTTCACATCTTTTGAGGCTCTTCATGTTTTTCAACACTGCTTCATGCTCCTCCTATTTTCAGACCGTTTCATGCTCTTCATATTTTTCATACCTTTTGAAGCTCTTCATATATTTGACACCTTATCAGGCTTTTCATGTTTTTCAACACCGCTTCATGCTCCTCTTATTTTTCAGAACGTTTCGTGCCCCTCATATTTTTGAAACCTTTTGAAGCTCTTCATATTTCTCACACCTTTTCAGGCTCTTCATGTTTTTCAACACCGCTTCATGCTCCTCTTATTTTTCAGACCATTTCATGTTCCTCCTATTTTTCAAACCTTTTGAAGCTCTTCATATTTTTCACACCATTTCAGGCTTCATGTTTTTGAACACCGCTTCATGCTCCTCCTATTTTTCAGACCGTTTCATGCTCCTCATATTTTTGACACCTTTTGAAGCTCTTCATATTTTTCGCACCTTTTCAGACTCTTCATGTTTTTCAACAGCTTTTCATGCTCCTAGTATTTTTCACACTGTTTCATGCTCCTTATATTTTTGACACCTTTTGAAGCTCTTCATATATTTCACACCTTTTCAGGCTCTTCATGTTTTTGAACACCGTTCGATGTTCCTCCTATTTTTCAGACCGTTTCATGCTCCTCATATTTTTGACACCTTTTGAAGCTCTTCATATTTTTCACACCTTTTCAGGCTCTTCATGTTTTTGAACACCGTTTCATGCTACTCCTATTTTTCAGAACGTTTCATTCTCCTCATATTTTTCACACTTTTTGAAGCTCTTCATATATTTCACACCTTTTCAGGCTCTTCATTTTTTTGAACACCGTTTCATACTCCTAGTATTTTTCACACTGTTTCATGCTCCTCACATTTTTGACACCTTTTGAAGCTCTTCATATTTTTCACTTCTTTTCAAGCTCTTCATGTTTTGAACACCGTTTCATGCTCCTTCTATTTTTCAGACAGTTTCATGCTCCTCATATTTTTGACAAGAATTGAAGCTCTTCTTATTTTTCACACCTTTTCAGGCTCTTCATGTTTTTGAACACCGTTTCATGCTCCTCCTGTTTTTCAGACCGTTTCATGCTGCTCATATTTTTGAAACATTTTGAAGCTCTTCATATTTCTCACCTTTTCAGGCTCTTCATGTATTTAACACCGTTTCATGCTCCTCCTATTTTTCTGACCGTTTCAAGTTCCTCATATTTATAACACCCTTTGAAGCTCTTCATATTTTTCACACGTTTTTAAGCTCTTCATATTTTTTCACACCTTTTCAGACTCTTCGTGTTTTTCAACACATTTTCAAGCTCCTCCTATTTTTCAGAGAGTTTCATGCTCCTCGTAATTTTTGACACCTTTTGAAGCTCTTCATATTTTTGACACATTTTGAAGCTCTTCATATAATTCACACCTTTTCAGGCTCTTCATGTTTTTGAGCACCGTTTCATGCTCCTCCGATTTTTCAGACCGTTTCATGCTCCTCATATTTTTGACACCTTTTGAAGCTCTTCATATTATTCATAACTTTTTAGGCACTTCATGTTTTTGAAAAGCCCTTCATGATCCTCCTATTTTTGAGACCGTTTCAAGATCCTCATATTTTTGACACCTTTTGAAGCTCTTCATATATTTCACACATTTTCAGGCTCTTAATGTTTTTCAACACCGCTTCAAGCTCCTCCTATTTTTCAGACAGTGTCATGCTCATCTCATTTTTGACACCTTTTGAAGCTCTTCATATTTTTCACACATATTCAGGCTCTTCATGTTTTTCAACACCGCTTCATGCTCCTCCTATTTTTCAGACCGTTTAATGCTCCTCATGCATTTCACTTCTTTTCAAGCTCCTCATATTTTTCACACTTTTTCAGGCTCTTCATGTTTTTGAAAACCGCTTCATGCTCCTCCTATTTTTCAGACCGTTTAATGCTCCTCATATTTTTCACACCTCTTGAAGCTCTTCATATTTTTCACCCCTTTTCAGACTCTTCATGTTTTTCAACACCGCTTCATGCTCCTCCTATTTTTCAGACCATTTAATGCTACTCATGTATTTCACTTCTTTTCAAGCTCCTCATATTTTTCACACTTTTTCAGGCTCTTCATGTTTTTCAACACCGCTTCATGCTCCTCCTATTTTTCAGACCGTTTAATGCTCCTCATATTTTTCACACCTCTTGAAGCTCTTCATATTTTTCACCCCTTTTCAGGCTCTTCATGTTTTTCAACACTACTTCATGCTCCTCCTATTTTTCAGACCGTTTCATGCTCCTCATATTTTTGACACCTTTTGAAGCTCTTAATATTTTTCACACGTTTTCAGTCTCTTCATGTTTTTCAACACCACTTCATGCTCCTCCTATTTTTCAGACCTTTTAATGCTTCTCATATTTTTCACACCTTTTCAAGCTCTTTATGTTTTTCAACACCACTTCATGCTCCTCCTATTTTTCAGACCGTTTCATGCTCCTCATATTTTTCACACCTTTTGAAGCTCTTCATGGATTTCACACCTTTTCAGGCTCTTCATGTTTTTGAACACCATTTCATGCTCCTCCTATTTTTCAGACAGTGTCATGCTCATCTCATTTTTGACACCTTTTGAAGCTCTTCATATTTTTCACACCTTTTGATGCTGCCAGTTTTATTTAAGACTTTACATATCTGAATAATCAGTTAAAATCAAATGTTCATTTTTAGAATTGCACAAAAGGAAAATAATAGGGAAAGTGATGGCTGGCTTATGATGTGGGGCCAATTTCCATAAGTTAATTAAAAAATCTAAGTTTTAGAACGTGGGTCTCAAAAAATAGCACTTGTAATTAATACTGTTCTTCAGATTCATAGTTTAAGGAAGTCACTACATTTTATTTCTTGATGTTATAGATTTAACAACATATTTGTAGCAACATGTAACTTCTCCCATGGATTAGACATCAAGAGACCAGTTTATGTATATAAACTTAAACACTGAAAATGAATATATTCAGCTATTATGGAACTTATAGCAAATACAAACTTGTTAACAACTTTCCAAAAGGCACAAAAGACAGTGTTAATAAAGAGTGGTCTTTTGCATCATTTTCAAAAATTCTTCCTTGTTTATTTCTCCATCCCCATCATGATCAGCCTCATCAAGCATTTCCTGAAGTTCATCATCTGTTAAATTTTCCCCTAGCTCCTTAGCAACCCTCTTGATATTGTTCAGTGGTATGCTTCCTGTATCATCATCATCAAATAGTTTGAAAGCCTTCAATATTTCTTCTTTTTCATCCTTTTCACTCATTTTTACACTCATTATGGCAAAAAATTCTTCAAAATTAATGGTGCCAATTCCTTCTTTGTCAGTTTCAGCTATCATCTTTTTAATTTCTTCTTTCTTTGGCTCAAATCCTAAGGCCCACATTGCAATCATGTCTCCAACCGGCGCCCCCGGCCGGTACTTCCCAGCTTTACCCGCCAGCCTGAAGCTCTTCATATTTTTGACACGTTTTCAGGCTTTTCATGTTTTTCAACACCGTTTCATGAGCCTCCTATTTTTCAGACCGTTTCATTTTCCTCATATTTTTGACACTTTTGAAGCTCTTCATAATTTTCACACCTTTTCAGGCTCTTCATGTTTTTCACACGTTTTCAGGCTCTTCTTGTTTTTGAACACCGTTTCATGCTCCTCGTATTTTTCATACCGTTTCATGCTCCTCATGTATTTCACACCGTTTGAAGCTCTTCATATTTTTGACACCTTTTGAAGGTCTTCATATATTTCACACCTTTTCAGGCTCTTCATGTCTTTGAACACCTTTTCTTGCTACTCCTATTTTTCAGAACGTTTCATACTCCTCATATTTTTGACACCTTTTGAAGCTCTTAATATTTTTTACACCTTTTTAAGATCTTCATATTTATCACACATTTTCAGGCTCTTCATGTTTTTGAACACCACTTCATGCTCCTCCTATTTTGAGACCGTTTCATGCTCCTCATATTTTGACACCTTTTGAACCTCTTCATATATTTCACACCTTTTCAGGCTCTTCATGTTTTTGAACACCACTTCATGCTCCTCCTATTTTTGAGACCGTTTCATGCTCCTCATATTTTTGACACCTTTTGAAGCTCTTCATATTTTTGACACCTTTTGAAGGTCTTCATATTTTTCACACCTTTTCAGGCTCTTCATGTCTTTGAACACCGTTTCTTGCTACTCCTATTTTTCAGAACGTTTCATGCTCCTCATATTTTTGACACCTTTTGAAGCTCTTCATATTTTTCACACCTTTTAGTCTCTTCAAGTTTATGAACACTGTTTCATGCTCCTTCTATTTTTCAGACCGTTTCGTGCTCTTAATATTTTTGACACCTGTTTACGCTCTTCATATTTATCACACATTTTCAGGCTCTTCATGTTTTTGAACAACGTTTCACGCTCCTCCTATTTTTCAGACCGTTTCATCCTCCTCAAATATTTGACACCTTTTGAATCTCTTCATATTTTTCACACCTTTTCAGGCTCTTCATGTTTTTGAACACCACTTCATGCTCCTCCTATTTTTGAGACCGTTTCATGCTCCTCATATTTTTGACAACTTTTGAACCTCTTCATATATTTCACACCTTTTCAGGCTCTTCATGTTTTTCAACACCGCTTCATGCTCCTCATATTTTTGACACCTTTTGAAGCTCTTCATATAATTCACACCTTTTCAGGCTCTTCATGTTTTTGAGCACCATTTCATGCTCCTCCTATATTTCAGAATGTTTCATGCTCCTCATATTTTTGACACATTTTGAAACTCTTCATATATTTCACGCCTCTTCAGGCTCTTCATGTTTTCAACACAGCTTCATGCTCCTCCTAATTTTCAGACCGTTTCATGCTCCTCATATTTTGACACCTTTTTAAGCTCTACATATTTTTCACACCTTTTCATGCTCTTCATGTCTTTGAACACCGCTTCATTCTACTGATAATTTTCAAACCTTTTCATGCTCCTCATATTTTTGACACCTTTTGAAGCTCTTCATATTTTTGTCACCTTTTGAAGCTCTTCATATTTTTCAACCTTTTCATGCTCTTCATATTTTTCAACACCGTTTCATGCTCCTCCTATTTTTCAGACGGTTTCATGCTCCTCATATTTTTGACACCTTTTGAAGCTCTTCATATTTTTGAAACCTTTTGAAGCTCTTCATATATTTCACACCTTATCATGCTCTTCATGTTTTTGAACACCGTTTCATGCTCCTCCTATATTTCAGACCGTATCATGCTCCTCATATTTTTCTCACGTTTTGAAGCTTCTCATATTTTTCACACCTTTTCAGGCTCTTCATTTTTTTCAACACCACTTCATGCTCCTCCTATTTTTCAGACCGTTTCATGCTCCTCATACTTTGGACATCCTTTGAAGTTGTTCATATTTTTCACACCTTTTAGTCTCTTCAAGTTTATGAACACCGTTTCATGATCCTTCTATTTTTCAGACCGTTTCGTTCTCTTCATATTTTTGAAACCTTTTTAAGCTCTTCATATTTATTCACACATTTTCAGGCTCTTCATGTTTTTGAACACCGTTTCAGGCTCCTCCTATTTTTCACACCGTTTAATCCTATTCAAATATTTGACACATTTTGAATCTCTTCATATATTTCAAACTTTTCAAGCTCTTCATATTTTTGAACACCAGTTCATGCTCCTCCTATTTTTGAGACCGTTTCATGCTCCTCATATTTTTGACATCTTTTGAACCTCTTCATATATTTCACACCTTTGCAGGCTCTTCATGTTTTTCAACACCGCTTCATGCTCCTCATATTTTTGACACCTTTTGAAGCTCTTCATATAATTCACACTTTTTCAGGCTCTTCATGTTTTTGAACACCATTTCATGCTCCTCCTATATTTCAGATTATTTCATGCTCCTCATATTTTTTACACCTTTTTAAGCTCTTCATATTATTCATTCCTTTTTAGGCTCTTCATGTTTTTGAACACCCCTTCATGCTCCTCCTATTTTTGAGACCGTTTCAAGATCCTCGTATTTTTGACACCTTTTGAATCTCTTCATATATTTCCCACCATTTCAGGCTCTTCATGTTTTTCAACACCGATTCATGCTCCTCTTATTTTTGAGACCGTTTCATGATCCTCATATTTTTGACACCTTTTGAATCTCTTCATATATTTCCCACCATTTCAGGCTCTTCATGTTTTTGAACAACGTTTCATGCTCCTTTTATATCAGACCGTATCATGCTCCTCATATTTTTCAAACCTTTTGAAGCTCTTCATATTTTTACACGTTTTGAAACTCCTCATATTTTTCACACCTTTTCAGGCTCTTCATGTTTTTCAACACCGCTTCATGCTCCTCCTATTTTTCAGACCGTTTCATGCTCTTCATATTTTTGACACCTTTTGAAGCTGTTCTTATATTTCACACCTTATCAGGCTTTTCAAGTTTTTCAACACCGTTTCATGCTCCTCCTATTTTTCAGACCGTTTCATGCTGTTCACATTTTTGACACCTTTTGAAGCTGTTCATATTTTTCACAACTTTTCAGAATCTTCATGTTTTTCAACAACGTTTCATGCTCCTTTTATATTTCACACCGTATCATGCTCCTCATATTTTTTACACCTTTTGAATCTCTTCATATTTTTCACACCTTTTCAGGCTCTTCATGTTTTTCAACTCCACTTCATGCTCCTCCTATATTTCCGACCGTTTCAGGATTCTCATATTTTTCACACCTTTTGAAGCTGTTCATATTTTTAACACCTTTTCAGTCTCTTCATGCTTTTCAACACCACTTCATGCTCCTCCTAAATTTCAGTCCGTTTCATGCTCTTCATATTTTTGACACCTTTTGAAGCTCTTCATATATTTCACGCCTTATCAGGCTTTTCATGTTCTTCAACACCGTTTCATGCTCCTCCTATTTTTCAGACCGTTTCATGCTCTTCACATTTTTGACACCTTTTGAAGCTCTTCATATTTTTCACACCGTTTCAGGCTCTTCATGTTTTTCAACACCACTTCATGTCTCCTCCTATTTTTCAGACCGTTTCATGCTCCTCATATTTTTGACACCTTTTGAAGCTCTTCATATATTTCACACCTTTTCCGGCACTTCATGTATTTCAACACGACTTGGTGCTCCTATTTTTCAGACCGTTTCATGCTCCTCATATTTTTGACACATTTTGAAGCTCTTCATATATGTCACGCCTTTTCAGGCTCTTCGTGTCTTCAACACCGCTTCATGCTCCTCCTAATTTTCAGACCGTTTCATGCTCCTCATATTTTGACATCTTTTTAAGCTCTTCATATTTTTCACACCTTTTAAGGCTCTTCATGTTTTCAAAACCATTTCATGCTCCTCCTATTTTTCAGATCGTTTCATGCTCCGTATGTTTTTGACATCGTTTGAAGCTCTTCATATTTTTCACACCTTTTCAGGCTCTTCATGTCTTTGAACACCGCTTCATGCTACTCCTAATTTTCAGACCGTTTCATGCTCCTCATATTTTTGACACCTTTTGAAGCTGTTCATATTTTTCACACCATTTCAGGCTCTTCATGTTTTTTAACACGGCTTCATGCTCCTCCTATTTTTCAGACGGTTTCATGCTCCTCATATTTTTGACACCTTTTGAAGCTCTTCATATTTTTCACACCTATTCAGGCTCTTCATGTTTTTGAAAACCGCTTCATCTTCCTCCTATTTTTCAAACCGTTTCATGCTCCTCATATTTTTCACACGTTTTGAAGCTCTTCATAATATTCACATCTTTTCAGGCTATTGTTGTTTTTCAACACCGTTTCATGCTCCTCGTATATTTCAGACCGTTTCATGCTCTTCATATTTTTCACACCTTATGAAGCTCTTCATATATTTGACACCTTATCAGGGTTTTCATGTTTTTCAACACCGTTTCATGCTGCTCCTATTTTTCAGAACGTTCCATGCTCCTCATATTTTTCACACCTTTTGTAGCTCTTCATATTTTTCACACCTTTTCAGTCTCTTCATGTTTTTCAACACCACCTCATGCTCCTTCTATTTTTCATACCAGTTTCATGCTCCTCATATTTTTGACACGTTTTGAAGCTCTTCATATTTTTCACACCTTTTCAGGCTCTTCATCTTTTTCAACACCTTTCCTTGCTCCTCCTATTTTTCAGACCATTGCATGCTCCTCATATTTTTCACACCTTTTGAAGCTCTTCATATTTTTCACACCATTTCAGGCTTCATGTTTTTGAACACCGCTTCATGTTCCCTCAGTTTTTCAGACCGTTTCATGCTCCTCATATGTTTCACACATTTTGAAGCTCTTCATATTTTTCACACCTTTTCAGGCTCTCCATGATTTTCAACACCGCTTCATGCTCCTCCTATTTTTCAGACCGTTTCATGCTCCTCATTTTTCGACACCTTTTGAAGCTCTTCATATTTTTCACACGTTTTGAAACTCTTCATATTTTTGACACCTTTTCAGTCTCTTCATGTTTTTGAACACCGTTTCATGTTCGTCCTATTTTTCAGACCGTTTCATGCTCCTCATATTTTTCACACCTTTTGAAGCTCTTCATATTTTTCACACCTTTTCAGGCTCTTCATGTTTTTGAACACCGCTTCATGCTCCTCCTATTTTTCAGACCATTTCATGCTCCTCATATTTTTGACAGCTTTTGAAGCTGTTCATATTTTCCACACCTTTTCAGGCTCTTCATGATTTTCAACACCACTTCATGCAACTTCTATTTTTCAGACCGTTTCATGCTCCTCATATTTATGACACCTTTTGAAGTTCTTCATATTTTTCACACCTTTTCAGGCTCTTCAGGTTTTTCAACACCGCTTCATGCTCCTCCTATTTTTCACACCGTTTAATCCTATTCAAATATTTGACACATTTTGAATCTTTTCATATATTTCAAAGCTTTTCATGCTCTTCATATTTTTGACACCTTTTGAAGCTCTTCTTATATTTCACACCTTATCCCGCTTTTCAAGTTTTTCAATATCGTTTCATGCTCCTCCTATTTTTCAGACCGTTTCATGCTGTTCACATTTTTGACACCTTTTGAAGCTCTTCATATTTTTCACAACTTTTCAGGATCTTCATGTTTTTCAACAACGTTTCATGCTCCTTTTATATTTCACACCGTATCATGCTCCTCATATTTTTCACACCTTTTCAGGCTCTTCATGTTTTTCAACTCCACTTCATGCTCCTCCTATTTTTCCGACCGTTTCAGGATCCTCATATTTTTCACACCTTTTGAAGCTGTTCATATTTTTAACATCTTTTCAGTCTCTTCATGCTTTTCAACACCACTTCATGCTCCTCCTAAATTTCAGTTCGTTTCATGCTCTTAATATTTTTGACACATTTTGAAGCTCTTCATATTTTTCACACCTTTTCAGGCTCTTCATGTTTTTGAACACCCCTTTACGCTCCTCCTGTTTTTCAGACCGTTTCATGCTCGTCATATTTTTCACACATTTTGAAGCTCTTCATATTTTTCACACCTTTTCAGGCTATCCATGTTTTTGAACACCGTTTCATGCATCTTTATATTTCAGACCGTATCATGCTCCTCATATTTTTCACACTTTTTGAAACTCTTCATATTTTTGACACCTTTTCAGTCTCTTCATGTTTTTGAACACCGTTTCATGTTCGTCCTATTTTTCAGACCGTTTCATGCTCCTCATATATTTCACACCTTTTGAAGCTCTTCATATTTTTCACACCTTTTCATGCTCTTCATGTTTTTGAACACCGCTTCATGCTCCTCCTATTTTTCAGACCGTTTCATGCTCCTCATATTTTTGACAGCTTTTGAAGCTGTTCATATTTTCCACACCTTTTCAGGCTCTTCATGATTTTCAACACCACTTCATGCAACTTCTATTTTTCAGACCGTTTCATGCTCTTCATATTTTTGACACCTTTTGAAGCTCTCCATATTTTTCACACCTTTTGATGCTCTTCATGTTTCTCAACACCGCTTAAAGCTCGTCCTATTTTTCAGACCATTTTATGCTCCTCATATTTTTGACACCTTTTGAAGCTCTTCATATTTTTCACACCTTTTCAGTCTCTTCTTGTTTTTCAACACCGCTTCATGCTCCTCTTATTTGTCAGACCGTTTCATGCTCCTCATATTTTTGACACCTTTTGAAGCTCTTCATATTTTTCACATCTTTTCATTCTCTTCATGTTTCTGAACACCGCTTCATGCTCCTCCTATTTATCAGACCGTTTCATGCTCTTCATATTTTTGACACCTTTTGAAGCTCTTCATATTTTTCACACCTTTTGAAGCTCTTCATATTTTTCACACCTTTTCATGCTCTTCATGTTTTTGAAAACCATTTCATGCTCCTTATATATTTCAGATCATACATTGCTCCTCATTTTTTTCACACCTTTTGAAGCTCTTCATATTTTTGACACCTTTTGAAGTTCTTCATATTTTTCACACCTTTTCAGGCTCTTCATGTTTTAGAACACCGCTTCATCCTCCTCCTTTTATTCAGACCGTTTCATGCTTCTCATATTTTTCACACCTTTTGAAGCTCTTCATATTTTTCACACCTTTTCAGGCTCTTCATGATTTTCAACACCGTTTCATGCCCCTCCTATTTTTCAGGCCGTTTCAAACTCCTCATATTTTTGATACCTTTTGAAACTCTTCATGTATTTCACACTTTTTCAGACTCTTCGTATTTTTCAACACCGTTTCATGCTCCTTCTATTTTTCAGACCGTTTCATGCTCCTCATATTTTTAAAACTTTTTGAAGCTCTCAAATATTTCACACTTTTTCAGGCTCTTCCTGTTTTTCATCACCACTTCATGCTCCTCCTATTTTTCAGATCGTATCATGCTCCTCATATTTTTGACACCTTTTGAAGCTCTTCATATTTTTCATACATTTTCAGGCTCTCCATGTTTTTCAACACCAACTGATGCTCCTCCGATTTTTCAGACCGTTTCATGCTCCTCATATTTTGACACCTTTTGAAGCTCTTCATATTTTTCACACCTTTTCAGGCTCTTCATGTTTTTCAACACCGTTTCATTCCCCTCCTATTTTTCAGACCGTTTCATGCTCCTCATATTTTTGACAGCTTTTGAAGCTGTTCATATTTTCCACACCTTTTCAGGCTCTTCATGATTTTCAACACCACTTCATGCAACTTCTATTTTTCAGACCGTTTCATGCTCTTCATATTTTTGACACCTTTTGAAGCTCTCCATATTTTTCACACCTTTTGATGCTCTTCATGTTTCTCAACACCGCTTAAAGCTCGTCCTATTTTTCAGACCATTTTATGCTCCTCATATTTTTGACACCTTTTGAAGCTCTTCATATTTTTCACACCTTTTCAGTCTCTTCTTGTTTTTCAACACCGCTTCATGCTCCTCTTATTTGTCAGACCGTTTCATGCTCCTCATATTTTTGACACCTTTTGAAGCTCTTCATATTTTTCACATCTTTTCATTCTCTTCATGTTTCTGAACACCGCTTCATGCTCCTCCTATTTATCAGACCGTTTCATGCTCTTCATATTTTTGACACCTTTTGAAGCTCTTCATATTTTTCACACCTTTTGAAGCTCTTCATATTTTTCACACCTTTTCATGCTCTTCATGTTTTTGAAAACCATTTCATGCTCCTTATATATTTCAGATCATACATTGCTCCTCATTTTTTTCACACCTTTTGAAGCTCTTCATATTTTTGACACCTTTTGAAGTTCTTCATATTTTTCACACCTTTTCAGGCTCTTCATGTTTTAGAACACCGCTTCATCCTCCTCCTTTTATTCAGACCGTTTCATGCTTCTCATATTTTTCACACCTTTTGAAGCTCTTCATATTTTTCACACCTTTTCAGGCTCTTCATGATTTTCAACACCGTTTCATGCCCCTCCTATTTTTCAGGCCGTTTCAAACTCCTCATATTTTTGATACCTTTTGAAACTCTTCATGTATTTCACACTTTTTCAGACTCTTCGTATTTTTCAACACCGTTTCATGCTCCTTCTATTTTTCAGACCGTTTCATGCTCCTCATATTTTTAAAACTTTTTGAAGCTCTCAAATATTTCACACTTTTTCAGGCTCTTCCTGTTTTTCATCACCACTTCATGCTCCTCCTATTTTTCAGATCGTATCATGCTCCTCATATTTTTGACACCTTTTGAAGCTCTTCATATTTTTCATACATTTTCAGGCTCTCCATGTTTTTCAACACCAACTGATGCTCCTCCGATTTTTCAGACCGTTTCATGCTCCTCATATTTTGACACCTTTTGAAGCTCTTCATATTTTTCACACCTTTTCAGGCTCTTCATGTTTTTCAACACCGTTTCATTCCCCTCCTATTTTTCAGACCGTTTCATGCTCCTCATATTTTTGATACTTTTGAAACTTTTCATATATTTCACACCTTTTCATGCTCTTGTTTTTTTGAACACCATTTCATGCTCCTCCTATTTTTCAGACCGTTTCATGCTCCGCATATTTTTGACACCTTTTGAAGCTCTTCATATTATTCACACATTTTCAAACTTTTCATGTTTTTCAACACAGCTTCATGCTCCTCATATTTTTCACAACTTTTGTAGTTCTACTTATATTTCACACCTTTTCAGGCTCTTCATGTTTTTCACACCTTTTCAGGCTCTTCATGATTTTCACACCTTTTCAGATTCTTCATGTTATTCAACTCTCCTTCATGCTCCTCCTATTTTTCAGAACGTTTCATGCTCCTCATATTTTTCACACCATTTGAAGCTCTTCATATGTTTCACAGCTTTTCAGGCTCTTCATATTATTCACACCTTTTCAGGCTCTTCATGTTTTTCAACACCGCTTCATGCTCTTCCTATTTTTCAGACCGTTTCATCCTCCTCATATTTTTGACAACATTTGAAGCTCTTCATATTTTTCACACCTTTTCAGGCTCTTCATGTCTTTCAAGACCGCTTCATGCTCCTCCTATTTTTCAGACCGTTTCATGCGCCTCATATTTTTGACACCTTTTGAAGCTCTTCATATATTTCACACATTTTCAGGTGTTTCATGTTTTTCAACACCACTTCATGCTCCTCCTATTTTTCAGACTGTTTCCTGCTCCTCACATTTTTCACACTTTTTGAAGCTCTTCATATTTTTCACACCTTTTCAGGCTCTTCATGTTTTTGAGGACCGTTTCATGCTCCTCCTATTTTTCAGACAGTTTCATGCTCATCTCATAAATGAGACCTTTTGAAGCTCTTCATATTTTCACACCTTTTGAAGCTCTTCATATTTTTCACGTATTTTCAGGTTCTTCATGATTTTAAACACAGCTTCATGCTCCTCCTATTTCTCAGACCGTTTCATGCTTCTCATATATTTGACACGTTTTGAGGCTCTTCATATTTTTCAAACCATTCTAGGCTCTTCATGTTTTGGAACACCGTTTCATGCTCCTCCTATTTTTCAGACCGTTTCATGCTCCTCATATTTTTGACACTTTTGAAGCTCTTCATATTTTTCACACATTTTCAGGCTCTTCATGTTTTTCAAAACCACTTCATGCTCCTCCTATTTTTCAGACCGTTTCATGCTCATCTCATTTTTTACACCTTTTGACGCTCTTTATATTTTTCACACCTTTTGAAGCTCTTCATATTTTTCACAGGTTTTCACGCTCTTCATATTTTTCAACACTGCTTCAAGCTCCTCTTATTTTTCATACCATTTCATGCTCCTCATATTTTTGACACATTTTGAGGCTCTTCATGTTTTTCACACCATTCCAGTCTCTTCATGTTTCTGAAGACCTTTTCATGTTTCTCCTTTTTCAGAAAGTTTCATGCTCCTCATATTTTTGACACCTTTTGAAGCTCTTCATATTTTTTCACACCTTTTCAGGCTCTTCTGGTTTTTCAATACCGCTTCCTGCTCCTCCTATTTTTCAGACCGTTTCATTCTCCTCATATTTTTGACACCTTTTGAAGCTCTTCATATATTTCACACCTTTCAGGCTCTTCATGTTTTTCCACACCGCTTCATGCTCCTCCTATATTTCAGACCGTTTCATGCTCCTCATATTTTTGACACCTTTTGAAGCTCTTCATATTTTTCACACCTTTTCAGGCTCTTCATGTTTTTGAACACCGCTTCATGCTCATGATATTTTTCAGACCTTTCATGCTCCTCATATATTTGACACCTTTTGAAGTTCTTCATATTTTTCACACTTTTTGAAGCTCTTCATATTTTTCACATCTTTTCAGGCTCTTCATGTTTTTGAACACCATTTCATGCTCCTCCGATTTTTCAGATCGTTTCATGCTCCTCATATTTTTGACACCTTTTGAAGCTCTTCATATTTTTCACACTTTTTGAAGCTCTTCAAATTTTTCACATCTTTTCAGGCTCTTCATGTTTTTCAACACCGCTTCATACTCCTCCTATATTTCAGACCGTTTCATGCTCCTCATATTTTTGACACCCTTTGAGGCTCTTCATATATTTAACACCTTTTCAGGCTCTTCATGTTTTTGAACACCGTTTCATGCCTCTCCAATTTTTTAAACCATTTCATGCTCCTCATATTTTTGACACCTTTTGAAGCTCTTCATATTTTTCACACCTTTTCAGGCTCTTCATGTTTTTGAACAAATTTTCATGCTCCTCCGATTTTTCAGACCTTTTCATGCTCCTCATATTTTGTCAACTTTTGAAGCTCTTCATATTTTTCACACCTTTTCAGACTCTTCATGTTTTTCAACATTGTTTCATGCTCCTCCTATTTTTTCAGACCGTTTCATGCTCCTCATATTTTTGTCACCTTTTGAAGCTCTTCATATTTTTCACACCTTTTCAGGCTTTTCATGTTTTCAACAACACTTCATGCTCCTCCGATTTTTCAGACCATTTCATGCTTCTCATATTTTTGACACCTTTTGAAACTCTTCATATTTTTCACACCTCTTCAGGCTCTTCATGTTTTTGAACACCGTTTCATGCTTCTCCTATTTTTCAAACCGTTTCATTATCCTCATATTTTTGACACCTTTTAAAGCTCTTCATATTTTTCACACCTTTTCAGGCTCTTCATGTTTTCAACACCGCTTCATGCTCCTCCTATATTTCAGACCGTTTCATGCTCCTTATATTTTTGACACCTTTTGAAGCTCTTCATATTTTTCACACCTTTTCATGCTCTTCATGTTTTTCCACACCACTTCATGCTCCTCCTATTTTTCAGACCGTTTCATGCTTATCACATTTTTGACACCTTTTGAAGCTCTTCATATTTTTCACACCTTTTGAACCTCTTCATATTTTTCACACGTTTTCAGGCTCTTCATGTATTTCAACATGGCTTCATGCTCTTCCTGTTTTTCAGACCGTTACATACTCCTCTTATTTTTGACACCTTTTGAAGCTCTTCACATTTTTCACACCTTTTCAGGCTCTCCATCTTTTTGAACACCGCTTCATGCTCCTCCTATTTCTCAGACATTTTCATGCTCCTCATATTTTTGACACCTTTCGAAGCTCTTCATATTTTTCACATCTTTTCAGGCTCTTCATGTTTTTGAACACCATTTCATGCTCCTCCGATTTTTCAGATCGTTTCATGCTCCTCATATTTTTGACACCTTTTGAAGCTCTTCATATTTTTCACATCTTTTCAGCCTCTTCTTGTTTTTCAACACCATTTCATGATCCTCCTATTTTTCAGACCGTTTCATACTCCTCATATTTTTGACACATTTTGAATCTCTTCATATTTTTCACACCTGTTCAGGCTCTTCATGTTTTTCAACAACGCTTCATCATCCTCCTATTCTTCAGATCGTTTCATGCTCGAAGTATTTTTCATACCTTTTATAACTCTTCATATTTTTCACACCTTTTCAGGCTCTTCATGTTTTTCAACACCAATTCATGCTCCTCCTATATTTCAGAACTTTCATGCTCCTCATATTTTTGACACATTTTGAAGCTCTTCAAATTTTTCACACCTTTTCAGGCTCTTCACGTTTTTGAACACCGCTTCATGCTCTTCCGATTTTTCAGACCGTTTCATGCTCCTCATATTTTTGACACCTTTTGAAGCTCTTCATATTTTTCACACCCTTTCAGGCTCTTCATGTTTTTCAACACTGCTTCAAGCTCCTCCTATTTTTCATACCATTTCATGCTCCTCATATTTTTGACTCGTTTTGAGGCTCTTCATATTTTTCACTCATTTCCAGTCTCTTCATGTTTTTGAACACCGTTTCATGCTACTCCTTTTTCAGAAAGTTTCATGCTCCTCATATTCTTGATGCTTTTGAAGCTTTTCATATTTTTCACACCTTTTCAGGCTCTTCTTTTTTTTCAACACCGCTTCATGCTCCTCCTATTTTTCAGACCGTTTTATGCTCCTCATATTTTTGACACCTTTTGAAGCTCTTCATATTTTTCACATCTTTTCAGGCTCTTCATGTTTTTGAACACCATTTCATGCTCCTCCTATTTTTCAGACCGTTTCATTCTCCTCATATTTTTGACACCTTTTGAGGCTCTTCATATTTTTCACACCTTTTCAGGCTTTTCATGTTTTTGAACACCGTTTCATGCTCCTCCTATTTTTCAACAGTATCATGCTCATCTCATTTTTGAAACCTTTTGAAGCCTTTCATATTTTTCACACTTTTTGAAGCTCTTCATATTTTTCACACGTTTTCAGGGTCATCATGATTTCAACACCACTTCATGTTCCTCCTATTTTTCAGACCGTTTCATGCGCCAAATATTTTTCACACCTTTTATAGCTCTTCATATTTTTCACACGTTTTCAGGCTCTACATGTTTTTCAACACCGCTTCACGCTCCTCCTATTTTTCAGAACTTTTCATGCTCCTCGTATTTTTTACACCTTTTGAAGCTCTTCATATTTTTCACACCTTTTCAGGCTCTTCATGTTTTTGAACACCATTTCATGCTCCTTCGATTTTTCAGACCGTTTCATGCTCCTCATATTTTTGACAGCTTTTGAAGCTCTTCATATTTTTCACACCTTTTCAGGCTCTTCATGCTTTTCAACACCGCTTCATGCTCCTCCTATTTTTCAGACCGTTTCAGGCTCCTCATATTTTTGACACATTTTGAAGCTCTTCATATTTTTCACACCTTTTCATGCTCTTCATGTTTTTCAACACCGCTTCATGCTCCTCCTATTTTTCAGACCGTTTCATGCTCCTCATATTTTTGACACCTTTTGAAGCTCTTCATATTTTTCACACCATTTCAGGCTCTCCATGTTTTTGAACACCGCTTCATGCTCCTCCTATTTTTCAGACCGTGTCATGCTCCTCATATTTTTGACACCTTTTGAACCTCTTCATATTTTTCACACCTTTTCAGGCTCTTAATGATTTTCAACAACGTTTCATGTTCCTCCTATTTTTCAGACCGTTTCATGCTCCTCATATTTTGTCAACTTTTGAAGCTTTTCATATTTTTCACACCTTTTCAGGTTCTTCATGTTTTTCAACACCGCTTCATGCTCCTCCTATTTTTTAAACCGTTTCATGCTCCTCATATTTCTGACACCTTTTGAGGCTCTTCATATTTTTCACACCTTTTCAGGCTCTTCATGTTTTTCAACACCACTTCATGCTCCTCCTATTTTTCAGACCATTTCATGCTCATCTCATTTCTTACACCTTTTGATGCTCTTCATATTTTTCACACATTTTGAAGCTCTTCATATTTTTCACAGGATTTCACGCTCTTCATGTTTTTGAACACTGCTTCAAGCTCCTCCTATTTTTCATACCATTTCATGCTCCTCATATTTTTGAAACGTTTTGAGGCTCTTCATGTTTTTCACACCATTCCAGTCTTTTCATGTTTTGAGGACCGTTTCATGGTACTCCTTTTTCAGAAAGTTTCATGCTCCTCATATTTTTGACACCTTTTGAAGCTCTTCATATTTTTCACACCTTTTCAGGCTCTTCTGGTTTTTCAACACCGCTTCATGCTCCTCCTATTTTTCAGACCGTTTCATTCTCCTCATATTTTTGACACCTTTTGAAGCTCTTCATATTTTTCACACGTTTCAGGCTCTTCATGTTTTTCAACACCTCTTCATTCTCCTCCTATTTTTAAGACCGTTTCATCCTTATCTCTTTTTGACACCTTTTGAAGCTCTTCATATTTTTCACACCTTTTCAGGCTCTTCATGTTTTCCAACACCGCTTCATGCTCCTCCTATTTTTCAGAACGTTTCATGCTCATCTCTTTTTTGACATCTTTTGAAGCACTTCATATCTTTCACACCTTTTGAAACTCTTCATATTTTTCACACTTTTTCAGGCTCTTCCTGATTTTGAACACCGCTTCATGCTCCTCCTATTTTTCAGACCGTTTCATGCTCATCTCATTTCTTACACCTTTTGAAGCTCTTCACATTTTTCACAACTTTTGAAGCTCTTCATATTTTTCACATCTTTTGAAGCTCTTCATATTTTACACGCCTTTTCAGACTCTTCATGATTTTCAACAACACTTCATGCTCCTGCTATTTTTCAGATCGTTTCTTGCTCCTAATATTTTTGACAGGTTTTGAAGCTTTTCATATTTTTCACACCTCTTCAGGCTCTTCATGTTTTTGAACACCGTTTCATAACCCTCTATTTTTCAGACCGTTTCAGCTCCTCATATTTTTGACACCTTTTGAAGCTCTTCATATTTTTCACACCTTTTCAGTCTCTTTATGTTTTTGAACACCGCTTCATGCTCCTTCTATTTTTCAGACCGTTTCATGCTCCTCATAATTTGACACGTTTTGTAGCTCTTCATATTTTTCACACCTTTTCAGGCTCTTCATGTTTTTCAACACCGCTTCATGCTCCTCCTATTTTTCAGACCTTTTCATGCTCCTCATATTATTGACACCTTTTGAAGCTTTTCATATTTTTCACGCCGTTTCAGGCTCTTCATGTTTTCAACACCACTTCATGCTCCTAATGTTGCAAACCGTTTCATGCTACAAATATTTTTGACACCTTTTGAAGCTCTTCATATTTCTCACACCTTTTCAGGCTCTTCATGTTTTTCAACACCGCTTCATGCTCCTCCGATTTTTCAGACCGTTTCATGCTCCTCATATTTTTGACACCTTTTGAAGCTTTTCATATTTTTCACAACTTTTCAGGCTCTTCATGTTTTGAACACCGCTTCATGCTAATCCTATTTTTCAAACCATATCATGCTCCTCATATTTTTCACACGTTTGAAGCTCTTCATATTTTTCACACCTTCTCAGGCTCTTCATTCTTTTGAACACCACTTCATGCTCCGTGTCTTTTTCAGAGAGTTTCATGCTCCTCATGTGTTTCACACCTTTTGAAGCTCTTCATATTTTTCACACCTTTTCAGGCTCTTCATGTTTTTCCAAACCACTTCATGCTTCTCCTATTTTTCAGGCCTTTTCATGCTCCCCATGTATTTCACACATTTTGAAGCTCTTCATAATTTTCACACCTTCTCAGGCTCTTCATGTTTTTGATCACCTTTTCATGCTGCTCCTATTTTTCAGACCGTTTCATGCTCCTCATATTTTTGACACCTTTTGAAGCTCTTCATATTTTTCACACATTTTCAGGCTCTTCATGTTTTTGAACACCGCTTCATGCTCTTTCTATTTTTCAGACCGTTTCATGCTCCTCATATTATTGACACCTTTTGAAGCTCTTCATATTTTTCAAACCTTTTCAGGCTCTTCATTATTTTCAACACCACTTCATGCTCCTCCTATTTTTCAGACCGTTTCATGCTCATCTAATTTTTGACACCTTTTGAAGCCCTTCATATTTTTCACACCTTTTGAAACTCTTCATATTTTTCACTCGTTTTCAGGCCTTCATGTTTTTCAACACCACTTCCTGCTCCTCCTATTTTTCAGACCGTTTAATCCTCCTCATGTATTTCACACTTTTTGAAGCTCTTCATATTTTTCACATCTTTTGAAGCTTTTCCTATTTTTCACACCTTTTCAGGCTCTTCATGATTTTCAACACCGCTTCATGATCCTCCTATTTTTCAGACCGTTTCATGCTCATCTCATTTTCGACACCTTTTGAAGTACTTCATATTTTTCACAACTTTTGAGCTCTTCATATTTTCACACGTTTTCAGACTCTTCATGTTATTCAACACCGCTTCATTCTCATGCAATTTTTCAGACCGTTTCATGCTCCTCATATATTTGACACCTTTTGACGCTCTTCATATTTTTCACACCTTTTCAGATTCCTCATTTTTTTCAACACCACTTCATGCTCCTCCTATTTTTCAGAGCGTTTCATGCTCATCTATTTTTTGACACCTTTTGAAGTTCTTCATATTTTTCACACCTTTTCAGGCTCTTCATTTTTTTCAACACCGCTTCATGCTCCTCCTATTTTTCAGACCGTTTCATGCTCATCTAATTTTTGACACCTTTTGAAGCTCTTCATATTTTTCACACCTTTTGAAGCTCTTCATATTTTTAACACCTTTTCAGGCTCTTCATGTTTTTCAACACTGCTTCATGCTCCTCCTATTTTTCAGACCGTTTCATGCTCCTCATATTTTGACACCTTTTGAAGCTCTTCATATTTTTCACACATTTTCAGGCTCTTCATGTTTTTCAACACCGCTTCATGCTGCTCCTATTTTTCAGAACGTTTCATGCTCCTCATATTATTGACACTTTTTGAAGCTCTTCATATTTTTCACAACTTTTTAGGCTCTTCCTGTTTTTCAACACCGCTTCATGCTCCTCTTATTTTTCAGAGCGTTTCTTGCACCTCATATTTTTCACACCTCCTGAAGCTCTTCATATTTTTCACACCTTTTCAGGCTCTTCATGTTTTTCAACACCGCTTCATGCTCCTCCTATTTTTCAGACCGTTTCATGCTCTTTATATTTTTGACACCTTTTGAAGCTCTTCATATTTTTGACACCTTATCAGGCTCTTCATGTTTTTCAACACCGTTTCATGATACTCCTAATTTTCAGACCGTTTCATGCTCCTCATATATTTGACAGCTTTTGAAGCTCTTCATATTTTTCACACCTTTTCAGGCTCTTCATGTTTTTCAACACCACTTCATGCTCCTCATATTCTTAAGACCGTTTCATGTTTCTCATATTTTTGAATCCTTTAGAAGCTCTTCATATTTTTCACACCTTTTCAGGTTCTTCATTTTTTTCAACACCACTTCATGCTTCTCCTATTTTTCAGACCGTTTTATACTCATCTCATTTTTGACACCTTTTGAAGCTCTTCATATTTCACACTTCTTTTCAGGTTCTTCATGTTTTTCAACACCGCTTCATGCTCCTATAATTTCCAGACCGTTTCATGCTCCTAATATATTTGACACCTTTTAAAGCTCTTCATATTTCTCACACCTTTTCAGGCTTTTCATTTTTTTCAACACGACTTCATGCTCCTCCTAATTTTCAGACCGTTTCATGATTATCTCATTTTGACAACTTTTGAAGCTCTTCATATTTTTCACACCTTTTTAGGCTTTTCATTTTTATCAACACCACTTCATGCTCCTCCTATTTTTCAAACCGTTTCATGCTCATCTCATTTTGACACCTTTTGAAGCTCTTCATATTTTTCACACCTTTTCATGCTTTTCATATTTTAGAACACCGCTTCATGCTCCTCCTATTTTTCAGACCGTTTCATACTCCTCATATTTTTGCCATCTTTTGAAGCTCTTCATGTTTTTCACACCTTTTCAGGCTCTTCATGTTTTTCAACACGGCTTCATGCTCCTCCTTTTTTTCAGACCGTTTCATGCTCCTCATATTTTTGACACCTTTTGAAGCTCTTCATATTTTTCACACTTTTTCAGGCTCTTCTTGTTTTGGAACACCGCTTCATGCTCCTCCTATTTTTGAGACAGTTTCATGCACCTCATATTTTTGACACCTTTTGAAGCTTTTCATATTTTTCAAAACTTTTCACGCTTTTCATTTTTTTCAACACCACTTCATGCTCCTACTATTTTTCCGATCGTTTCATGCTCATCTCATTTTTGACACCTTTTGAAGCTCTTCATATTTTTCACACTTTTTCAGGCTCTTCATGTTTTTCAACACCGCTTCATGCTCCTCCTATATTTGACACCTTTTGAAGCTCTTCATATTTTTCACAGCTTTTCAGACTCTTCATGTTTTTCAACCCCGCTTCTTGCTTCTCCTATTTTTCAGGCCGTTTCATGCTCCTTATATTTTTGACACCTTTTGAAGCTCTTCATATTTTTCACACCTTTTCAGGCTCTTCATGTTTTTCAACACCGCTTCATGCTCCTCCTATTTTTCAGACCGTTTCATGCTCCTTATATATTTCACAACTTTTGAATCTCTTCATATTTTTCACAACTTTTCAGGCTCTTCATGTTTTTGAACACCGTTTCATGCTCCTCCTATTTTTCAGACCGCTTCATGCTCCTCATATTTTTGACACCTTTTGAAGCTCTTCATATTTTTCACACTTTTTCAGGCTCTTCTTGTTTTGGAACACCGCTTCATGCTCCTCCTATTTTTGAGACAGTTTCATGCACCTCATATTTTTGACACCTTTTGAAGCTTTTCATATTTTTCAAAACTTTTCACGCTTTTCATTTTTTTCAACACCACTTCATGCTCCTACTATTTTTCCGATCGTTTCATGCTCATCTCATTTTTGACACCTTTTGAAGCTCTTCATATTTTTCACACTTTTTCAGACTCTTCATGTTTTTCAACACTGCTTCGTGCTCCTCCTATTTTTCAGATCGTTTCATGCTCCTCATATTTTTGACACCTTTTGAAGCTCTTCATATTTTTCACACCTTTTCAGGCTCTTCATATTTTTCAACACCTCTTCATGCTCATCCTGTTTTTCAGACCGTTTAATGCTCCACATGTATTTCACACCTTTGGAAGCTCCTCATATTTTTCACACTTTTTCAGGCTCTTTATGTTTTTCAACACGGCTTCATGCTCCTCCTTTTTTTCAGACCGTTTCATGCTCCTCATATTTTTGACACCTTTTGAAGCTCTTCATATTTTTCACACCTTTTCAGGCTCTTCTTGTTTTTGAACACCGCTTCATGCTCCTCCTATTTTTGAGACAGTTTCATGCTCCGCATATTTTTGACACCTTTTGAAGCTTTTCATATTTTTCAAAACTTTTCACGCTTTTCATTTTTTTGAACACCACTTCATGCTCCTCCTATTTTTCAGATCGTTTCATGCTCATCTAATTTTTGACACCTGTTGAAGCTCTTCGTATTTTTCACACCTTTTGAAGCTCTTCATATTTTTCACACGTTTCATGCCTTCATGTTTTTCAACACCGCTTCATGCTCCTCCTATTTTTCAGACCGTTTAATCCTCCTCACGTATTTCACACTTTTTGAAGCTCTTCATATTTTTCACACCTTTTGAAGCTCTTCATATTTTTCACACCTTTTCAGGCTCTTCATGTTTCTGAACACCACTTCATGCTTCTTCTATTTTTCAGAGAGTTTCATGCTCCTCATGTATTTCACACCTTGTGAAACTCTTCATATTTTTCACATCTTTTGAAGCTCTTCATATTTTTCACACGTTTTCAGGCTCTTCATGTTTTTGAACACCGCTTCATGCTCCTCCTGTTTTTCAGACCGTTTCATACTCCTCATATTTTTGACATCTTTTGAAGCTCTTCATATTTTTCACACATTTTCAGGCTCTTCATGTTTTTCAACAGCACTTCATGCTCCTCCTATTTTTCAGACCGTTTAATAATTCTCATGTATTTCACACCTTTTGAAGCTCCTCATATTTTTCACACCTTTTCAGGCTCTTCATGTTTTTGAACACCGCTTCATGCTCCTCCTATTTTTGAGACAGTTTCATGCTCCTCATATTTTTGACAGCTTTTGAAGCTTTTCATATTTTTCAAACCTTTTCAGGCTCTTCATTTTTTTCAACATCACTTCATGCTCCTCCTATTTTTCAGATCGTTTCATGCTCATCTAATTTTTGACACTTTTTGAAGCTCTTCATATTTTTCACACTTTTTGAAGCTCTTCATATTTTTCACACGTTTTCAGGCCTTCATGTTTTTCAACACCGCTTCATGTTCCTCCTATTTTCCAGACCGTTTAATCCTCCTCACGTATTTCACACTTTTTGAAGCTGTTCATATTTTTCACACATTTTCAGGCTCTTCATGTTTTTCAACAACACTTCATGCTTCTCATATTTTTCAGACCGTTTAACGCTCCTCATGTATTTCACACCTTTTGAAGCTCCTCATATTTTTCACACCTTTTCAGGGTGTTCATGTTTTTGAACACGGCTTCATGCTCCTCCTATTTTTCAGACTGTTTCATGCTCCTCATATTTTTCACACCTTTTGAAGCTCTTCATATTTTTCACACCTTTTGAAGCTCTTCATATTTTTCACACCTTTTCAGGCTCTTCATGATTTTCAACACCACTTCATGCTCCTCCAATTTTTAAGACTGTATCATGCTACTCATATTTTTGACACCTTTTGAAGCTCTTCATATTTTTCACCAATTTTCATGCACTTCATGTTTTTCAACATAGTTTCACACTCCTCCTATTTTTCAGACCGTTTCATGCTCCTCATATTTTTGAACACCTTTTGAACCTCTTCATATTCATCACACCTTTTCAGGCTCTTCATGTTTTTCACACCATTTCAGGCTCTTCATGTTTTTCAACACCGCTTCATGCTCCTCCTGTTTTTCAGACCGTTTCATATCCTCATATTTTTGACACATTTTGAAGCTCTTCGTATATTTCACACCTTTTCAGGCTCTTCATGTTTTTCAACAGCACTTCATGATCCTCCTATTTTTCAGAAAGTTTCATGTTCCTCATATTTTTGACACCTTTTGAAACTCTTCATAATTTTCCCACCTTTTCAGGCTCTTCATGTTTTTCAACACCGCTTCATGCTCCTCCTATTTTTCAGACCGTTTTATGCTCCTCATATTTTTGACACCTTTTGAAACTCTTCATAATTTTCCCACCTTTTCAGGCTCTTCATGTTTTTCAACACCGCTTCATGCTCCTCCTATTTTTCAGGACGTATCATGCTCCTCATATTTTTGACACCTTTTGAAGCTCTTCATATATTTCAAACCTTTTCAGGCTCTTCATATTTTTCAACACCGCTTCATGCTCCTCCTACTTTTCAGACGGTTTCAAGCTCCTCATATTTTTGACACCTTTTGAAACTCTTCATATTTTTCACACCTTTTCAGGCTCTTCATGTTTTTCAACACCGCTTCATGCTCCTCCTATTTTTCTGACCGTTTCATGCTCCTCATGTTTTTAACACCGCTTCATGCTCCTCTTATTTTTCAGACCGTTTCCAGTTCCTCATATTTTTGACACCTTTTGAAGCACTTCATATATTTCACACCTTGTCAGGCACTTCATGTTTTTCAACACCGCTTCATGCTCCTCCTATTTTTCAGACCGTTTCATGCTCCTCATATCTTTGACACCTTTTCAAGCTCTGCATATATTTCAAACTTTTCAGGCTCTTCATGTTTTCAATACCGCTTCATGCTCCTCCTATTTTTCAGACCGTTTCATGCTGCTCATATCTTTGACACCGTTTCAAGCTCTGCATATAATTCAAACCTTTTCAGGCTCTTCATGTTTTCAAACCCGTTTCATGCTCCTCATATTTTTCAGAACGTTTCATGCTCCTCCTATTTTTCAGACCGTTTCATGGTTCTCATATTTTTGACACCTTTTGAAGCTCTTCATATTTTTCACACCTTTTCAGGCTCTTCATGTTTTTCAACATCGCTTCTTGCTCCTCCTATTTTTCAGACCGTTTCATGGTTCTCATATTTTTGACACCTTTTGAAGCTCTTCATATTTTTCACACCTTTTCAGGCTCTTCATGTTTTCCATCACCACTTCATGCTCCTCATATTTTTGACACTTTTTGAAGCTCTTCATATTTTTCACACCTTTTCAGGCTCTTCATATTTTTGAACACCTTTCCATGCTCCTCCCATTTTTCATACCGTTTCATGCTCCTCATATTTTTCAGACCGTTTCATGCTCCTCAAATTTTGACAACTTTTGAAGCTCTTCATATTTTTCACACCTTTTCATGCTCTTCATGTTTTTCAACATCGCTTCATGCTCCTGCTATTTTTCAAACCGTTTCATGCTCCACATATTTTTCAGACTGTTTCATGCTCCTCTTATTTTTCACACCGTTTCATGCTCCTCATATTTTTTACCCCTTTTGAAGTTCTTCATATTTTTCACACATTTTCATGCTCTTCTTATTTATCAACAGCGTTTCATGCTCCTCCAATTTTTCAGACAGTTTCGTGATCCTCCTATTATTTATACCGTTTCATGTTCCTCATATTTTCGACACATTTTGAAGCTCTTCATATTTTTCACACCTTTACATGCTATTCTTGTTTTTCAACACCGTTTCATGCTACTCCTATTTTTCAGACAGTTTCATGTTCCTCAAATTTATGACACCTTTTGAAACTCTTCATTTTTTTGACACCTTTTCAGGCTCTTCATGTTTTCAAAACCGTTTCATGCTCCTCATATTTTTGACACCTTTGAAAGCTCTTGTTATTTTTCACACTTTTTCAGGCTCTTCATGTTTTTCAACACCGCTTCATGCTACTCCTATTTTTCAGACCGTTTCATGCTCCTCATATTTTTGACATCTTTTGAAGCTCTTTATATTTTTCACACCTTTTCAGGCTCTTCATGTTTTCAACACCGCTTCATGCTCCTCCTATTTTTCAAACCGTTTCATGCTCCTCATATTTTTGAAAGGTTTTGAAGCTCTTCATATTTTTCACACATTTTCAGGCTCTTCATGTTTTTGAACACCGCTTCATACTCCTCCTATTTTTTAGACCGTTTCATGATCCTCATATTTTTCACACCTTTTGAAGATCTTCATATTTTTCACACTTTTTGAAGCTCTTCAAATTTTTCACACCTTTTTGGTCTCTTCATGTTTCAACACTGTTTCATGCTCCTCCAATTTTTCAGACCGTTTCATGCTCCTCATATTTTTGACACCTTTTGACGCTCTTCAAATTTTTCACAACTTTTCAGGCTCTTCATATTTTTGAACACCTTTTCATGCTCTTCCAATTTTTCAGACCGTTTCATGCTCCTCATATCTTTGACACCTTTTGAAGCTCTTCATATACTTCACACCTTTTCAGGCTCTTCCTGTTGTTCAACACCGCTTCACGCTCCTCATATTTTTGACACCTTTTGAAGCTCTTCATATTTTTCACACCTTTTCAGGCTCTTTATACTTTTGAACACCGTTTCATGCTACTCCTATTTTTCAGATCGTTTCATGTTCCTCATATTTTTGACTCCTTTTGAATCTCTTCATATATTTCACACTTTTTCAGGTTCTTCATGTTTTTCAACACCACTTCATGCTCCTCATATTTTTGACACCTTTTGAAGCTCTTCATATTTTTCAAACCTTTTCAGGCTCTTCATATTTTTCAACACCGTTTCATGCTCCTCCAATTTTTCCGACCGTTTCATGCTCCTCATATTTTTGAAAGCTTTTGAAGCTCTTCATATATTTCACACCTTTTCTGTCTCTTCATGTTTTTCAACACCATTTCATGCTCCTCTTATTTTTCAGACCATTTCTTGCTCCTCATATATTTGACATATTTTGAAGCTCTTCATATTTTTCAGACCTTTTCATGCTCTTCATGCTTTTCAACACCGGTTCACGCTCCTCTTATTTTTCAGAGTAATTCGAGCTCCTCATATTTTTGACACCTTTTGAAGCTCTTCTTATTTCTCACACCTTTCCATGCTCTTCATGTTTTTCAACTCCGTTTATTGCTCCTCTTATTTTTCAGACCTTTTCATGCTCCTCATATTTTTCAGACCGTTTCATGCTCCTCCAATTTTTCAGACCGTTTCATGCTCCTCATATTTTTGACACCTTTGAAACTCGTCATATTTTTCACACCTTCTCAGGCTCTTCATGGTTTTGAACACCGTTTCGTGCTTTTCCTATTTTTCAGACCGTTTCATGCTCCTCCTATATTTGACACCTTTTGAAGCTCTTCATATTTTTCACACCTTTTCAGGCTCTTCATGTTTTTGAACGCCGCTTCATGCTCCTCCTATTTTTCAGAAAGATTCATGTTCGTCATATTTTTGACTTCTTTTGAAGCTCTTCATATTTTTCACACCTTTTCAAGCTCTTCTTGTTTTTCAACACCGTTTCAGGCTCCACCTCTTTTTCAGACCGTTTCATGCTCCTCATGTTTTTCACACCTTTTGAAGCTCTTCATAGTTTTCCCACCATTTCAGGCTTCATGATTTTGAACACCGCTTCATGCTCCTCTTATTTTTCAGACCGTTTCATGCTCCTCATATTTTTGACACCTTTTGAAGCTCTTCATATTTTTCACACCTACTCAGGCTCTTCATTTTTTTCAACACCGCTTCATGCTCCTCCTATTTTCAGACCGTTTCATGCTCCTCATATTTTTGACACCTTTTGAAGCTCTTCATATTTTTCTCACCTTTTCAGGCTCTTCATTTTTTTCAACACCGCTTCATGCTCCTCCTATTTTTGACACCTTTTGAAGCTCTTCATATTTTTCAATCCATTTCATGCTCTTCATGTTTTTGAAAACCTTTTCATCCTCCTCCTATTTTTCATACTATTTCATGCTGCTCAAATTTTTGACATCTTTTGAAGCTCTTTATATTTTTCAAACCTTTTGAAGTTCTTCATATTTTTCACACCGTTTCAGGCTCTTCTTTTTTTTAAAAACCGCTTCATGCTCCTCCTATTTTTCAGACCGTTTCATGCTCCTCGTATTTTTGACACCTCTTAAGCTCTTCATAATTTTCACACTTTTTCATGCTTTTCATGTTTTAAACTCCGTTTCATTCTCCTCCTATTTTTCAGACCGTATCAAGCTCCTCATATTTTTGACACCTTTTGAAACTCTTCATATATTTCACACCTTTTCAGGCTCTTCATGTTTTTCAACACCACTTCATGCTCCTCCTATTTTTCAGACCGTTTCATGCTCCTCAAATATTTGACACCTTTTGAATCTCTTCATAATTTCACACCTTTTCAGGCTCTTCATGTTTGTAAACATCACTTCATGCTCCGCTTTTTTTTTTTAGACCGTTTCATGTTCCTCATATATTTTACACCTTTTGAAGCTCTTCATATTTTTCACACCTTTTCAGGCTCTTCATGTCTTTCAAGACCGCTTCATGCTCCTCCTGTATTGCAGACCGTTTCATGCTACTAATATTTTTGACACATTTTGAAGCTCTTCATATGTTTCACACATTTTCAGGCTCTTCATGGTTTTCAAGACGGCTTCATGCTCCTCCTATTTTTCAGACCGTTTCATGCTCCTAATATTTTTGACACGTTTTGAAACTCTTCATTTATTTCACACCTTTTCAGGATCTTCATGTTTTTCAACATGGCTTCATGCTCCTCCTATTTTTCAGACCGTTTCATGCTCCTCAAATTTTGACAACATTTGAAGCTCTTCATATTTTTCACACCTTTTCATGCTCTTCATGTTTTTCAACATCGCTTCATGCTCCTCCTATTTTTCAAACCGTTTCATGCTCCACATATTTTTCGGACTGTTTCATGCTCCTCTTATTTTTCACACCGTTTCATGCTCCTCATATTTTTGACCCCTTTTGAATTTCTTCATATTTTTCACACATTTTCATGCTCTTCATATTTATCAACAGCGTTTCATGCTCCTCCAATTTTTCAGACAGTTTCGTGATCCTCCTATTATTTATACCGTTTCATGTTCCTCATATTTTCGACACATTTTGAAGCTGTTCATATTTTTCACACCTTTACATGCTATTCTTGTTTTTCAACACCGTTTCATGCTACTCCTATTTTTCAGACAGTTTCATGTTCCTCAAATTTATGACACCTTTTGAAACGCTTCATTTTTTTGACACCTTTTCAGGCTCTTCATGTTTTCAAAACCGTTTCATGCTCCTCATATATTTGATACCTTTGAAAGCTCTTCATATTTTTCACACTTTTTCAGGCTCTTCATGTTTTTCAACACCGCTTCATGCTACTCCTATTTTTCAGACCGTATCATGCTCCTCATATTTTTGACACCTTTTGAAGCTCTTCATATTTTTCACACTTTTTCAGGCTCTTCATGTTTTTCAACACCGTTTCATGCTCCTCCTTTGTTTCAGAACGTATCATGCTCCTCATATTTTTGACACCTTTGAAAGCTCTTCTTATTTTTCACACTTTTTCAGGCTCTTCATGTTTTTCAACACGGCTTCATGCTACTCCTATTTTTCAGACCGTTTCATGCTCCACATATTTTTGACACCTTTTGAAGGTCTTCATATATTTCACACTTTTTCAGGCTATTCATGTTTTTGAAAACCGTTTCATGCTCCTCCTACTTTTCAGACCGTTTCATGCTCCTCATATATTTGACACCTTTTGAAGCTCTTCATATTTTTCACACATTTTCAGGCTCTTCATGTTTTCAACACCGCTTCATGCTCCAACTATTTTTCAAACCGTTTCATGCTCCTCATATTTTTGAAAGGTTTTGAAGCTCTTCATATTTTTCACACATTTTCAGGCTCTTCATGTTTTTGAACACCGCTTCATACTCCTCCTATTTTTTAGACCGTTTCATGCTCCTCATATTTTTCACAACTTTTGAAGCTCTTCATATTTTTCACACTTTTTGAAGCTCTTCAAATTTTTCACACCTTTTTGGTCTCTTCATGTTTCAACACTGTTTCATGCTCCTCCAATTTTTCAGACCGTTTCATGCTCCTCATATTTTTGACACCTTTTGACGCTCTTCAAATTTTTCACAACTTTTCATGCTCTTCATATTTTTGAACACTTTTTCATGCTCCTCCAATTTTTCAGACCGTTTCATGCTCCTCATATCTTTGACACCTTTGGAAGCTCTTCATATACTTCACACCTTTTCAGGCTCTTCCTGTTGTTCAACACCGCTTCACGCTCCTCATATTTTTGACACCTTTTGAAGCTCTTCATATTTTTCACACCTTTTCAGGCTCTTTATACTTTTGAACACCGTTTCATGCTACTCCTATTTTTCAGATCGTTTCATGTTCCTCATATTTTTG
The DNA here is from genome assembly GCF_033118175.1 of Dama dama. Lineage (NCBI taxonomy): Eukaryota > Metazoa > Chordata > Mammalia > Artiodactyla > Cervidae > Dama > Dama dama. Next base: position 5,287,114 of record NW_026870895.1, read on the forward strand.
ACACCTTTTGAATCTCTTCATATATTTCACACTTTTTCAGGTTCTTCATGTTTTTCAACACCACTTCATGCTCCTCATATTTTTGACACCTTTTGAAGCTCTTCATATTTTTCAAACCTTTTCAGGCTCTTCATATTTTTCAACACCGTTTCATGCTCCTCCAAATTTTCAGACCGTTTCATGCTCCTCATATTTTTGAAAGCTTTTGAAGCTCTTCATATATTTCACACCTTTTCTGTCTCTTCATGTTTTTCAACACCGTTTCATGCTCCTCATATATTTGACATATTTTGAAGCTCTTCATAATTTTCAGACCTTTTCATGCTTTTCATGCTTTTCAACACTGGTTCACGCTCCTCTTATTTTTCAGAGTAATTCGAGCTCCTCATATTTTTGACACCTTTTGAAGCTCTTCTTATTTCTCACACCTTTCCATGCTCTTCATGTTTTTCAACACCGTTTATTGCTCCTCTTATTTTTCAGACCTTTTCATGCTCCTCATATTTTTCAGACCGTTTCATGCTCCTCCAATTTTTCAGACCGTTTCATGCTCCTCATATTTTTGACACCTTTGAAACTCGTCATATTTTTCACACCTTCTCAGGCTCTTCATGTTTTTGAACACCGTTTCGTGCCTTTCCTATTTTTCAGACCGTTTCATGCTCCTCCTATATTTGACACCTTTTGAAGCTCTTCATATTTTTCACACCTTTTCAGGCTCTTCATGTTTTTCAACACCGCTTTATGTTCCTCCTATTTTTCAAACGGTTTCATGCTACTCATGTTTTTCACACCTTTTGAAGCTCTTCATATTTTTCACAACTTTTCAGGCTCTTCATGATTTTGAACACCTCTTCATGCTCCTCCTATTTTTCCGACCGTTTAATGCTCCTCATGTATTTCAAACCTTTTGAAGCTCTTCATATTTTTCACAACTTTTCAGGCTCTTCAAGTTTTTGAACACCGCTTCATGCTCCTATTATTTTTCAGACCGCTTCATGCTCCTCATATTTTTAACACCTTTTGAAGCTCTTCATATTTTTCACACCTTTTCAGGCTTTTCATGTATTTGAACACGCTTCATGCTTCTCCTTGTTTTCAGACCATTCTTTGCTCCTCATATTTTTGACACCTTTTGAAGCTCTTCATATTTTTCACACGTTTTCAGCTCTTCATGTTTTTCAACACCGCTTCATGCTCTTCCGATTTTTCAGACTGTTTCAAGCTCATCTCATTTTTGACAACTTTTGAAGCTTTTCATATTTTTCACAACACTTCAGGCTCTTCATGTTTTTGAACACTGCTTCATGCTTCTCCTAATTTTCAAAGAGTTTCATGCTCCTCATGTATTTCACACCTTTTGAAGGTCTTCATATTTTTCACACCTTTTCAGGCTCTTCATGTTTTTCCACACCACCTCATGCTTCTCCTATTTTTCAGCCCGTTTCATGCTCCTCATGTATTTCACACCTTTTGAAGCTCTTCATATTTTTCACACCTTTTCAGGCTCTTCATGTTTTTGATCACTGTTCCATGCTCCTCCTATTTTTCACACCGTTTCATGCTCATCATATTTGACACATTTTGAAACTCTTCATATTTTTCATACCTTTTCAATGCTCATCAGGTTTTTGAACACCACTACATGATCCTCCTATTTTGCAGACCGTTTCATACTCCTCATATTTTTGACGCCTTTAGAAGCTCTTCATATTTTTCACACCTTCTCAGGCACTTCATGTTTTTCAACACCGCTTCATGCTCCTCCTATTTTTCAGACCGCTTCATTCTCCTCATATTTTGACACCATTTGAAGCTCTTCATATATTTCACACCTTTACAGGCTCTTCTTTTTTTTCAACACCACTTCATGCTCCTCCTATTTTTCAGAACGTTTCATGCTCATCTCATTTTTGACATCTTTTGAAGCTCTTCATATTTTTCAAAACTTTGAAGCTCTTCATATTTTTCACACGTTTTGAGGCTCTTCATGTTTTTCAACACCGCTTCATGCTGCTTCTATTTTTCAGACCGTTTCATGCTCCTCATATTTTGACACGTTTTGAAGCTCTTCATATTTTTCACACCTTTTCAAGCTTTTCATGTATTTGAACACGCTTCATGCTTCTCCTTTTTTTTCAGACCGTTTTTTGCTCCTCATATTTTTGACACTTTTTGAAGCTGTTCATATTTTTCACACCTTTTGAAGCTCTTCATATTTTTCACACCTTTTTGAAGCTCTTCATATTTTTCACACGTTTTCAGGCTCTTCATGTTTTTCAACACCGCTTCATGCACCTCCTATTTTTCAGACCGTTTCATGCTCCTCATATTTTTGACACTTTTTGAAGCTGTTCATATTTTTCACACCTTTTCAGGCTCTTCATGTTTTTCAACAGCGTTTCATGCTCCTCATATTTTTGACACCTTTGGAATCTCTTCATATTTTTCACACCTTTTCAGGCTCTTCATGTTTTTCAACACCGCTTCATGCTCCTCCTATTTTTCAGACCGTTTCATGCTCCTCATATTTTTGACACTTTTTGAAGCTGTTCATATTTTTCACACCTTTTCAGGCTCTTCATGTTTTTCATCACCGTTTCATGCTCCTCATATTTTTGACACCCTTTGAATTTGTTCATATTTTTCACACCTTTTCAGGCTCTTCATGTTTTTCAACACCGCTTCATGCTCCTCCTATTTTTCAGACGGTTTCATGCTCCTCATATATTTCACAGCTTTTAAAGCTCTTCATATTTTTCACATCTTTTCAGGCTCTTCATGTTTTTAACACAGCTTCATGCTCCTCCTATTTTTCAGAGAGTTTCATGCTCCTCATGTATTTCACACCTTTTGAAGCTCTTCATATTTTTCACACCTTTTCAGTCTCTTCATGTTTTTCCACACCACTTCATGCTCCTCCTTTTTTTCAGACCGTTTCATGCTCCTCATATTTTTTACACTTTTTGAAGCTCTTCATATTTTTCACACCTTTTCAGGCTCTTCATGATTTTGAACACCGATTCATGCTCCTTCTATTTTTCAGCCCATTTCATGCTACTCATATTTTTGACACCTTTTGAAGCTCTTCATATTTTTCACACCTTTTCAGGCTCTTCATATTTTAGAACACCGCTTCATGCTCCTCCTATTTTTCCGTTCATTTCATGCTCCTCATATTTTTGACACCTTTTGAAGCTCTTCATATTTTTCACAGCTTTTGAAGCTCTGCATATTTTTCACACCTTTTCAGGCTCTTCGTGATTTTCAACACCGCTTCATGCACCTCCTATTTTTCAGACCGTTTCATGCTCATCTAATTTTTGACAACTTTTGAAGCTCTTCATATTTTTCATACCTTTTGAAGCTCTTCATATTTTTCACATTTTTGAAGCTCTTCTTATTTTTCTCACGGTTTCAGGCTCTTCATGGTTTTCAAGACCGCTTCATGCTCCTCCTATTTTTGAGACCATTTCATACTCCTTATATGTTTGACATTTTCTGAGGCTCTTCATATTTTTCACACCATTTCAGCCTCTTCATTTTTTTGAACACCTTTTCTTGATACTCCTATTTTTCAGAACGTTTCATGCTCCTCATATTTTGACACCTTTTAAAGCTCTTCATATTTTTCACACCTTTTCAGGCTCTTCATGTTTTTCAACACCGTTTCATGCTCCTCATATTTTTCAGACCGTTTCAAGCTCCTCATATTTTTCACACCTTTTGAAGCTCTTCATATTTTTCACACCTTTTCAGGCTCTTCATGTTTTTCAACACCACTTCATGCTTCTCCTTTTTTGCAGACCCTTTCATGCTCCTAATAATTTTGACACCTTTTGAATCTCTTCATATTTCTCACACCTTTTCAGACTCTTCATGTTTTTCAACACCGCTTCATGCTCCTCTTATTTTTCAGACCGTTTCATGCTCATCTCATTATTTATATCTTTTGAAGCTCTTCATATTTTTCACGTCTTTTGAAACTCTTCATATTTCTCACACCTTTTCAGACTCTTCATGTTTTTCAACACCGCTTCATGCCCCTCCTATTTTTCAGACCTTTTCATCTCCTCATGAATTTCACACCTTTTGAAGCTCTTCAAATTTTGCACACCTTTTCAGGCTCTTCATGTTTTTCAACACCGTTTCATGCTCCTCATATTTTTCAGACCGTTTCAAGCTCCTCATATTTTTCACACCTTTTGAAGCTCTTCATATTTTTCACACCTTTTCAGGCTCTTCATGTTTTTCAACACCACTTCATGCTTCTCCTTTTTTGCAGACCCTTTCATGCTCCTAATAATTTTGACACCTTTTGAATCTCTTCATATTTCTCACACCTTTTCAGACTCTTCATGTTTTTCAACACCGCTTCATGCTCCTCTTATTTTTCAGACCGTTTCATGCTCATCTCATTATTTATATCTTTTGAAGCTCTTCATATTTTTCACGTCTTTTGAAACTCTTCATATTTCTCACACCTTTTCAGACTCTTCATGTTTTTCAACACCGCTTCATGCCCCTCCTATTTTTCAGACCTTTTCATCTCCTCATGAATTTCACACCTTTTGAAGCTCTTCAAATTTTGCACACCTTTTCAGGCTCTTCATGTTTTTCAACACCGTTTCATGCTCCTCATATTTTTCAGACCGTTTCAAGCTCCTCATATTTTTCACACCTTTTGAAGCTCTTCATATTTTTCACACCTTTTCAGGCTCTTCATGTTTTTCAACACCACTTCATGCTTCTCCTTTTTTGCAGACCCTTTCATGCTCCTAATAATTTTGACACCTTTTGAATCTCTTCATATTTCTCACACCTTTTCAGACTCTTCATGTTTTTCAACACCGCTTCATGCTCCTCTTATTTTTCAGACCGTTTCATGCTCATCTCATTATTTATATCTTTTGAAGCTCTTCATATTTTTCACGTCTTTTGAAACTCTTCATATTTCTCACACCTTTTCAGACTCTTCATGTTTTTCAACACCGCTTCATGCCCCTCCTATTTTTCAGACCTTTTCATCTCCTCATGAATTTCACACCTTTTGAAGCTCTTCAAATTTTGCACACCTTTTCAGGCTCTTCATGTTTTTCACAACGACTTCATGCTCCTCCAACTTTTCAGACCGTTCCATGCTCCTCATATTTTTGACACCTTTTGAAGTTCTTCATATTTTTCACACATTTTCAGGCTCTTCATGTTTTTCAACACCGCTTCATGCTCCTGCTATTTTTCAGACCGTTTCATGCTCCTCATATATTTGACACATTTTGAAGCTGTTCATATATTTCACACATTTTCAGGCTCTTCATGTTTTTCAACACCGCTTCATGCTCCTCCTATTATTCAGAACGTTTCATTCTCCTCATATTTTTGACACCTTTTGAAGGTCTTCATATATTTCACACCTTTTCAGCCTCTTCTTTTTTTTCAACACCACTTCATGCTCCTCTTATTTTTCAGACCGTTTCATGCTCATCTCATTTTTGACACATTTGAAGCTCTTCATATTTTTCACACCTTTTGAAGCCCTTCATATTTTTCACAACTTTTCAGGCTCTTCATGTTTTTCAACAACGCTTCATGCTCCTCCTATTTTTCAGACCGTTTCATGCTCCTCATATTTTTGACACTTTTTGAAGCTGTTCATATTTTTCACACCTTTTCAGGCTCTTCATGTTTTTCATCACCGTTTCATGCTCCTCATATTTTTGACACCCTTTGAATTTGTTCATATTTTTCACACCTTTTCAGGCTCTTCATGTTTTTCAACACCGCTTCATGCTCCTCCTATTTTTCAGACGGTTTCATGCTCCTCATATATTTCACAGCTTTTAAAACTCTTCATATTTTTCACATCTTTTCAGGCTCTTCATGTTTTTAACACAGCTTCATGCTCCTCCTATTTTTCAGAGAGTTTCATGCTCCTCATGTATTTCACACCTTTTGAAGCTCTTCATATTTTTCACACCTTTTCAGTCTCTTCATGTTTTTCCACACCACTTCATGCTCCTCCTTTTTTTCAGACCGTTTCATGCTCCTCATATTTTTTACACTTTTTGAAGCTCTTCATATTTTTCACACCTTTTCAGGCTCTTCATGATTTTGAACACCGATTCATGCTCCTTCTATTTTTCAGCCCATTTCATGCTACTCATATTTTTGACACCTTTTGAAGCTCTTAATATTTTTCACACCTTTTCAGGCTCTTCATATTTTAGAACACCGCTTCATGCTCCTCCTATTTTTCCGTTCATTTCATGCTCCTCATATTTTTGACACCTTTTGAAGCTCTTCATATTTTTCACAGCTTTTGAAGCTCTGCATATTTTTCACACCTTTTCAGGCTCTTCATGATTTTCAACACCGCTTCATGCACCTCCTATTTTTCAGACCGTTTCATGCTCATCTAATTTTTGACAACTTTTGAAGCTCTTCATATTTTTCATACCTTTTGAAGCTCTTCATATTTTTCACATTTTTGAAGCTCTTCTTATTTTTCTCACGGTTTCAGGCTCTTCATGGTTTTCAAGACCGCTTCATGCTCCTCCTATTTTTGAGACCATTTCATACTCCTTATATGTTTGACATTTTCTGAGGCTCTTCATATTTTTCACACCATTTCAGCCTCTTCATGTTTTTGAACACCTTTTCTTGATACTCCTATTTTTCAGAACGTTTCATGCTCCTCATATTTTGACACCTTTTAAAGCTCTTCATATTTTTCACACCTTTTCAGGCTCTTCATGTTTTTCAACACCGTTTCATGCTCCTCATATTTTTCAGACCGTTTCAAGCTCCTCATATTTTTCACACCTTTTGAAGCTCTTCATATTTTTCACACCTTTTCAGGCTCTTCATGTTTTTCAACACCACTTCATGCTTCTCCTTTTTTGCAGACCCTTTCATGCTCCTAATAATTTTGACACCTTTTGAATCTCTTCATATTTCTCACACCTTTTCAGACTCTTCATGTTTTTCAACACCGCTTCATGCTCCTCTTATTTTTCAGACCGTTTCATGCTCATCTCATTATTTATATCTTTTGAAGCTCTTCATATTTTTCACGTCTTTTGAAACTCTTCATATTTCTCACACCTTTTCAGACTCTTCATGTTTTTCAACACCGCTTCATGCCCCTCCTATTTTTCAGACCTTTTCATCTCCTCATGAATTTCACACCTTTTGAAGCTCTTCAAATTTTGCACACCTTTTCAGGCTCTTCATGTTTTTCAACACCGTTTCATGCTCCTCATATTTTTCAGACCGTTTCAAGCTCCTCATATTTTTCACACCTTTTGAAGCTCTTCATATTTTTCACACCTTTTCAGGCTCTTCATGTTTTTCAACACCACTTCATGCTTCTCCTTTTTTGCAGACCCTTTCATGCTCCTAATAATTTTGACACCTTTTGAATCTCTTCATATTTCTCACACCTTTTCAGACTCTTCATGTTTTTCAACACCGCTTCATGCTCCTCTTATTTTTCAGACCGTTTCATGCTCATCTCATTATTTATATCTTTTGAAGCTCTTCATATTTTTCACGTCTTTTGAAACTCTTCATATTTCTCACACCTTTTCAGACTCTTCATGTTTTTCAACACCGCTTCATGCCCCTCCTATTTTTCAGACCTTTTCATCTCCTCATGAATTTCACACCTTTTGAAGCTCTTCAAATTTTGCACACCTTTTCAGGCTCTTCATGTTTTTCAACACCGTTTCATGCTCCTCATATTTTTCAGACCGTTTCAAGCTCCTCATATTTTTCACACCTTTTGAAGCTCTTCATATTTTTCACACCTTTTCAGGCTCTTCATGTTTTTCAACACCACTTCATGCTTCTCCTTTTTTGCAGACCCTTTCATGCTCCTAATAATTTTGACACCTTTTGAATCTCTTCATATTTCTCACACCTTTTCAGACTCTTCATGTTTTTCAACACCGCTTCATGCTCCTCTTATTTTTCAGACCGTTTCATGCTCATCTCATTATTTATATCTTTTGAAGCTCTTCATATTTTTCACGTCTTTTGAAACTCTTCATATTTCTCACACCTTTTCAGACTCTTCATGTTTTTCAACACCGCTTCATGCCCCTCCTATTTTTCAGACCTTTTCATCTCCTCATGAATTTCACACCTTTTGAAGCTCTTCAAATTTTGCACACCTTTTCAGGCTCTTCATGTTTTTCACAACGACTTCATGCTCCTCCAACTTTTCAGACCGTTCCATGCTCCTCATATTTTTGACACCTTTTGAAGTTCTTCATATTTTTCACACATTTTCAGGCTCTTCATGTTTTTCAACACCGCTTCATGCTCCTGCTATTTTTCAGACCGTTTCATGCTCCTCATATATTTGACACATTTTGAAGCTGTTCATATATTTCACACATTTTCAGGCTCTTCATGTTTTTCAACACCGCTTCATGCTCCTCCTATTATTCAGAACGTTTCATTCTCCTCATATTTTTGACACCTTTTGAAGGTCTTCATATATTTCACACCTTTTCAGCCTCTTCTTTTTTTTCAACACCACTTCATGCTCCTCTTATTTTTCAGACCGTTTCATGCTCATCTCATTTTTGACACATTTGAAGCTCTTCATATTTTTCACACCTTTTGAAGCCCTTCATATTTTTCACAACTTTTCAGGCTCTTCATGTTTTTCAACAACGCTTCATGCTCCTCCTATTTTTCAGACCGTTTCATGCTCCTCATATTTTGACACATTTTTAAGCTCTTCATATTTTTCACACCTTTTCAGGCTCTTCATGTTTTTGAACACCGCTTCATGCTCCTCCTATTTTTCAGACCGTTTCATGCTCCGCATATTTTTACCACCTTTTGAAGCTTTTCATATTTTTCACACATTTTCTCGCTGTTCAAGTTTTTCAACACCACTTCATGCTCCTCCTTTTTTGCAGACCGTTTCATGCTCCCCATATTTTTTACACGTTTTGAAGCTCTTCATATTTTTCACACGTTTTCAGGCTCTTTATGTTTTTCAAGACCGCTTCATGCTCCTCCTATTTTTCAGACCGTTTCATGCTCCTCATATTTTTGACACTTTTTGAAGCTCTTCATATTTTTCACACCTTTTCAGACTCTTCATGTTTTTGAACACCACTACATGCTCCTCCTATTTGTCAGAGAGTTTCATGCTCTTCATGTATTTCACACCTTTTGAAGCTCATCATTTTATTCGCACATTTTCAGGCTCTTCATGTATTTGAACACCTTTTCATGCTCCTCCTATTTTTCAGACCGTTTCATGCTCTTCATAATTTTCACACCTTTTGAAGCTCTTCATATTTTTCACATTTCTGAAGCTCATCATATTTTTCACACCTTTTCAGGCTCTTCATGTTTTTCAACACCGCTTCATCCTCCTCCTATTTTTCAGACCGTTTCATGCTCCTCATATTTTTGACACATTTTGAAGCTCTTCATATATTTCACACCTTTTGAAGCTCTTCATATTTTTCACACCTTTCTGAAGCTCTTCATATTTTTCACACGTTTTCAGGCTCTTCATGTTTTTCAACACCGCTTCATGCACCTCCTATTTTTCAGACCGTTTCATGCTCCTCATATTTTTGACACTTTTTGAAGCTGTTCATATTTTTCACACCTTTTCAGGCTCTTCATGTTTTTCTTTCACACCTTTTGAAGCTCTTCATGTTTTTTAACAGCTTTTCATGCTCCTCCTATATTTCAGACCGTTTAATGCTCCTTATATTTTTGACACCATTTGAAGCTCTTCATATATTTCGCACCTTTTCAGGCTCTTCATATTTTTCAACACCACTTCATGCTTCTCCAATTTTTCAGACCGTTTCATGCTCCTCATATATTTGACACCTTTTGAAGCTCTTCATATTTTTCACATGTTTTCAGGCTCTTCATATTTTTCAACCCGCTTAAGCTCCTCCTATTTTTCAGACCGTTTCTTGCTCCTCATATTTTTGACACCTTTGAGGCTCTTCATATATTTCACACCTTTTCAGGCTCTTCATGTTTTTGAACACCGTTCAGGCTCTTCATGTTTTTAACACAGCTTCATGCTCCTCCTATTTTTCAGAGAGTTTCATGCTCCTCATGTATTTCACACCTTTTGAAGCTCTTCATATTTTTCACACCTTTTCAGTCTCTTCATGTTTTTCCACACCACTTCATGCTCCTCCTTTTTTTCAGACCGTTTCATGCTCCTCATATTTTTTACACTTTTTGAAGCTCTTCATATTTTTCACACCTTTTCAGGCTCTTCATGATTTTGAACACCGATTCATGCTCCTTCTATTTTTCAGCCCATTTCATGCTACTCATATTTTTGACACCTTTTGAAGCTCTTCATATTTTTCACACCTTTTCAGGCTCTTCATATTTTAGAACACCGCTTCATGCTCCTCCTATTTTTCCGTTCATTTCATGCTCCTCATATTTTTGACACCTTTTGAAGCTCTTCATATTTTTCACAGCTTTTGAAGCTCTGCATATTTTTCACACCTTTTCAGGCTCTTCATGATTTTCAACACCGCTTCATGCACCTCCTATTTTTCAGACCGTTTCATGCTCATCTAATTTTTGACAACTTTTGAAGCTCTTCATATTTTTCATACCTTTTGAAGCTCTTCATATTTTTCACATTTTTGAAGCTCTTCTTATTTTTCTCACGGTTTCAGGCTCTTCATGGTTTTCAAGACCGCTTCATGCTCCTCCTATTTTTGAGACCATTTCATACTCCTTATATGTTTGACATTTTCTGAGGCTCTTCATATTTTTCACACCATTTCAGCCTCTTCATTTTTTTGAACACCTTTTCTTGATACTCCTATTTTTCAGAACGTTTCATGCTCCTCATATTTTGACACCTTTTAAAGCTCTTCATATTTTTCACACCTTTTCAGGCTCTTCATGTTTTTCAACACCGTTTCATGCTCCTCATATTTTTCAGACCGTTTCAAGCTCCTCATATTTTTCACACCTTTTGAAGCTCTTCATATTTTTCACACCTTTTCAGGCTCTTCATGTTTTTCAACACCACTTCATGCTTCTCCTTTTTTGCAGACCCTTTCATGCTCCTAATAATTTTGACACCTTTTGAATCTCTTCATATTTCTCACACCTTTTCAGACTCTTCATGTTTTTCAACACCGCTTCATGCTCCTCTTATTTTTCAGACCGTTTCATGCTCATCTCATTATTTATATCTTTTGAAGCTCTTCATATTTTTCACGTCTTTTGAAACTCTTCATATTTCTCACACCTTTTCAGACTCTTCATGTTTTTCAACACCGCTTCATGCCCCTCCTATTTTTCAGACCTTTTCATCTCCTCATGAATTTCACACCTTTTGAAGCTCTTCAAATTTTGCACACCTTTTCAGGCTCTTCATGTTTTTCAACACCGTTTCATGCTCCTCATATTTTTCAGACCGTTTCAAGCTCCTCATATTTTTCACACCTTTTGAAGCTCTTCATATTTTTCACACCTTTTCAGGCTCTTCATGTTTTTCAACACCACTTCATGCTTCTCCTTTTTTGCAGACCCTTTCATGCTCCTAATAATTTTGACACCTTTTGAATCTCTTCATATTTCTCACACCTTTTCAGACTCTTCATGTTTTTCAACACCGCTTCATGCTCCTCTTATTTTTCAGACCGTTTCATGCTCATCTCATTATTTATATCTTTTGAAGCTCTTCATATTTTTCACGTCTTTTGAAACTCTTCATATTTCTCACACCTTTTCAGACTCTTCATGTTTTTCAACACCGCTTCATGCCCCTCCTATTTTTCAGACCTTTTCATCTCCTCATGAATTTCACACCTTTTGAAGCTCTTCAAATTTTGCACACCTTTTCAGGCTCTTCATGTTTTTCAACACCGTTTCATGCTCCTCATATTTTTCAGACCGTTTCAAGCTCCTCATATTTTTCACACCTTTTGAAGCTCTTCATATTTTTCACACCTTTTCAGGCTCTTCATGTTTTTCAACACCACTTCATGCTTCTCCTTTTTTGCAGACCCTTTCATGCTCCTAATAATTTTGACACCTTTTGAATCTCTTCATATTTCTCACACCTTTTCAGACTCTTCATGTTTTTCAACACCGCTTCATGCTCCTCTTATTTTTCAGACCGTTTCATGCTCATCTCATTATTTATATCTTTTGAAGCTCTTCATATTTTTCACGTCTTTTGAAACTCTTCATATTTCTCACACCTTTTCAGACTCTTCATGTTTTTCAACACCGCTTCATGCCCCTCCTATTTTTCAGACCTTTTCATCTCCTCATGAATTTCACACCTTTTGAAGCTCTTCAAATTTTGCACACCTTTTCAGGCTCTTCATGTTTTTCACAACGACTTCATGCTCCTCCAACTTTTCAGACCGTTCCATGCTCCTCATATTTTTGACACCTTTTGAAGTTCTTCATATTTTTCACACATTTTCAGGCTCTTCATGTTTTTCAACACCGCTTCATGCTCCTGCTATTTTTCAGACCGTTTCATGCTCCTCATATATTTGACACATTTTGAAGCTGTTCATATATTTCACACATTTTCAGGCTCTTCATGTTTTTCAACACCGCTTCATGCTCCTCCTATTATTCAGAACGTTTCATTCTCCTCATATTTTTGACACCTTTTGAAGGTCTTCATATATTTCACACCTTTTCAGCCTCTTCTTTTTTTTCAACACCACTTCATGCTCCTCTTATTTTTCAGACCGTTTCATGCTCATCTCATTTTTGACACATTTGAAGCTCTTCATATTTTTCACACCTTTTGAAGCCCTTCATATTTTTCACAACTTTTCAGGCTCTTCATGTTTTTCAACAACGCTTCATGCTCCTCCTATTTTTCAGACCGTTTCATGCTCCTCATATTTTTGACACTTTTTGAAGCTGTTCATATTTTTCACACCTTTTCAGGCTCTTCATGTTTTTCATCACCGTTTCATGCTCCTCATATTTTTGACACCCTTTGAATTTGTTCATATTTTTCACACCTTTTCAGGCTCTTCATGTTTTTCAACACCGCTTCATGCTCCTCCTATTTTTCAGACGGTTTCATGCTCCTCATATATTTCACAGCTTTTAAAACTCTTCATATTTTTCACATCTTTTCAGGCTCTTCATGTTTTTAACACAGCTTCATGCTCCTCCTATTTTTCAGAGAGTTTCATGCTCCTCATGTATTTCACACCTTTTGAAGCTCTTCATATTTTTCACACCTTTTCAGTCTCTTCATGTTTTTCCACACCACTTCATGCTCCTCCTTTTTTTCAGACCGTTTCATGCTCCTCATATTTTTTACACTTTTTGAAGCTCTTCATATTTTTCACACCTTTTCAGGCTCTTCATGATTTTGAACACCGATTCATGCTCCTTCTATTTTTCAGCCCATTTCATGCTACTCATATTTTTGACACCTTTTGAAGCTCTTAATATTTTTCACACCTTTTCAGGCTCTTCATATTTTAGAACACCGCTTCATGCTCCTCCTATTTTTCCGTTCATTTCATGCTCCTCATATTTTTGACACCTTTTGAAGCTCTTCATATTTTTCACAGCTTTTGAAGCTCTGCATATTTTTCACACCTTTTCAGGCTCTTCATGATTTTCAACACCGCTTCATGCACCTCCTATTTTTCAGACCGTTTCATGCTCATCTAATTTTTGACAACTTTTGAAGCTCTTCATATTTTTCATACCTTTTGAAGCTCTTCATATTTTTCACATTTTTGAAGCTCTTCTTATTTTTCTCACGGTTTCAGGCTCTTCATGGTTTTCAAGACCGCTTCATGCTCCTCCTATTTTTGAGACCATTTCATACTCCTTATATGTTTGACATTTTCTGAGGCTCTTCATATTTTTCACACCATTTCAGCCTCTTCATGTTTTTGAACACCTTTTCTTGATACTCCTATTTTTCAGAACGTTTCATGCTCCTCATATTTTGACACCTTTTAAAGCTCTTCATATTTTTCACACCTTTTCAGGCTCTTCATGTTTTTCAACACCGTTTCATGCTCCTCATATTTTTCAGACCGTTTCAAGCTCCTCATATTTTTCACACCTTTTGAAGCTCTTCATATTTTTCACACCTTTTCAGGCTCTTCATGTTTTTCAACACCACTTCATGCTTCTCCTTTTTTGCAGACCCTTTCATGCTCCTAATAATTTTGACACCTTTTGAATCTCTTCATATTTCTCACACCTTTTCAGACTCTTCATGTTTTTCAACACCGCTTCATGCTCCTCTTATTTTTCAGACCGTTTCATGCTCATCTCATTATTTATATCTTTTGAAGCTCTTCATATTTTTCACGTCTTTTGAAACTCTTCATATTTCTCACACCTTTTCAGACTCTTCATGTTTTTCAACACCGCTTCATGCCCCTCCTATTTTTCAGACCTTTTCATCTCCTCATGAATTTCACACCTTTTGAAGCTCTTCAAATTTTGCACACCTTTTCAGGCTCTTCATGTTTTTCAACACCGTTTCATGCTCCTCATATTTTTCAGACCGTTTCAAGCTCCTCATATTTTTCACACCTTTTGAAGCTCTTCATATTTTTCACACCTTTTCAGGCTCTTCATGTTTTTCAACACCACTTCATGCTTCTCCTTTTTTGCAGACCCTTTCATGCTCCTAATAATTTTGACACCTTTTGAATCTCTTCATATTTCTCACACCTTTTCAGACTCTTCATGTTTTTCAACACCGCTTCATGCTCCTCTTATTTTTCAGACCGTTTCATGCTCATCTCATTATTTATATCTTTTGAAGCTCTTCATATTTTTCACGTCTTTTGAAACTCTTCATATTTCTCACACCTTTTCAGACTCTTCATGTTTTTCAACACCGCTTCATGCCCCTCCTATTTTTCAGACCTTTTCATCTCCTCATGAATTTCACACCTTTTGAAGCTCTTCAAATTTTGCACACCTTTTCAGGCTCTTCATGTTTTTCACAACGACTTCATGCTCCTCCAACTTTTCAGACCGTTCCATGCTCCTCATATTTTTGACACCTTTTGAAGTTCTTCATATTTTTCACACATTTTCAGGCTCTTCATGTTTTTCAACACCGCTTCATGCTCCTGCTATTTTTCAGACCGTTTCATGCTCCTCATATATTTGACACATTTTGAAGCTGTTCATATATTTCACACATTTTCAGGCTCTTCATGTTTTTCAACACCGCTTCATGCTCCTCCTATTATTCAGAACGTTTCATTCTCCTCATATTTTTGACACCTTTTGAAGGTCTTCATATATTTCACACCTTTTCAGCCTCTTCTTTTTTTTCAACACCACTTCATGCTCCTCTTATTTTTCAGACCGTTTCATGCTCATCTCATTTTTGACACATTTGAAGCTCTTCATATTTTTCACACCTTTTGAAGCCCTTCATATTTTTCACAACTTTTCAGGCTCTTCATGTTTTTCAACAACGCTTCATGCTCCTCCTATTTTTCAGACCGTTTCATGCTCCTCATATTTTTGACACTTTTTGAAGCTGTTCATATTTTTCACACCTTTTCAGGCTCTTCATGTTTTTCATCACCGTTTCATGCTCCTCATATTTTTGACACCCTTTGAATTTGTTCATATTTTTCACACCTTTTCAGGCTCTTCATGTTTTTCAACACCGCTTCATGCTCCTCCTATTTTTCAGACGGTTTCATGCTCCTCATATATTTCACAGCTTTTAAAACTCTTCATATTTTTCACATCTTTTCAGGCTCTTCATGTTTTTAACACAGCTTCATGCTCCTCCTATTTTTCAGAGAGTTTCATGCTCCTCATGTATTTCACACCTTTTGAAGCTCTTCATATTTTTCACACCTTTTCAGTCTCTTCATGTTTTTCCACACCACTTCATGCTCCTCCTTTTTTTCAGACCGTTTCATGCTCCTCATATTTTTTACACTTTTTGAAGCTCTTCATATTTTTCACACCTTTTCAGGCTCTTCATGATTTTGAACACCGATTCATGCTCCTTCTATTTTTCAGCCCATTTCATGCTACTCATATTTTTGACACCTTTTGAAGCTCTTAATATTTTTCACACCTTTTCAGGCTCTTCATATTTTAGAACACCGCTTCATGCTCCTCCTATTTTTCCGTTCATTTCATGCTCCTCATATTTTTGACACCTTTTGAAGCTCTTCATATTTTTCACAGCTTTTGAAGCTCTGCATATTTTTCACACCTTTTCAGGCTCTTCATGATTTTCAACACCGCTTCATGCACCTCCTATTTTTCAGACCGTTTCATGCTCATCTAATTTTTGACAACTTTTGAAGCTCTTCATATTTTTCATACCTTTTGAAGCTCTTCATATTTTTCACATTTTTGAAGCTCTTCTTATTTTTCTCACGGTTTCAGGCTCTTCATGGTTTTCAAGACCGCTTCATGCTCCTCCTATTTTTGAGACCATTTCATACTCCTTATATGTTTGACATTTTCTGAGGCTCTTCATATTTTTCACACCATTTCAGCCTCTTCATGTTTTTGAACACCTTTTCTTGATACTCCTATTTTTCAGAACGTTTCATGCTCCTCATATTTTGACACCTTTTAAAGCTCTTCATATTTTTCACACCTTTTCAGGCTCTTCATGTTTTTCAACACCGTTTCATGCTCCTCATATTTTTCAGACCGTTTCAAGCTCCTCATATTTTTCACACCTTTTGAAGCTCTTCATATTTTTCACACC
The DNA here is from genome assembly GCF_033118175.1 of Dama dama. Classification (NCBI taxonomy): domain Eukaryota; kingdom Metazoa; phylum Chordata; class Mammalia; order Artiodactyla; family Cervidae; genus Dama; species Dama dama. The sequence continues at coordinate 5,303,855 of NW_026870895.1, forward strand.
TTTTCAGGCTCTTCATGTTTTTCAACACCACTTCATGCTTCTCCTTTTTTGCAGACCCTTTCATGCTCCTAATAATTTTGACACCTTTTGAATCTCTTCATATTTCTCACACCTTTTCAGACTCTTCATGTTTTTCAACACCGCTTCATGCTCCTCTTATTTTTCAGACCGTTTCATGCTCATCTCATTATTTATATCTTTTGAAGCTCTTCATATTTTTCACGTCTTTTGAAACTCTTCATATTTCTCACACCTTTTCAGACTCTTCATGTTTTTCAACACCGCTTCATGCCCCTCCTATTTTTCAGACCTTTTCATCTCCTCATGAATTTCACACCTTTTGAAGCTCTTCAAATTTTGCACACCTTTTCAGGCTCTTCATGTTTTTCAACACCGTTTCATGCTCCTCATATTTTTCAGACCGTTTCAAGCTCCTCATATTTTTCACACCTTTTGAAGCTCTTCATATTTTTCACACCTTTTCAGGCTCTTCATGTTTTTCAACACCACTTCATGCTTCTCCTTTTTTGCAGACCCTTTCATGCTCCTAATAATTTTGACACCTTTTGAATCTCTTCATATTTCTCACACCTTTTCAGACTCTTCATGTTTTTCAACACCGCTTCATGCTCCTCTTATTTTTCAGACCGTTTCATGCTCATCTCATTATTTATATCTTTTGAAGCTCTTCATATTTTTCACGTCTTTTGAAACTCTTCATATTTCTCACACCTTTTCAGACTCTTCATGTTTTTCAACACCGCTTCATGCCCCTCCTATTTTTCAGACCTTTTCATCTCCTCATGAATTTCACACCTTTTGAAGCTCTTCAAATTTTGCACACCTTTTCAGGCTCTTCATGTTTTTCAAGACCGTTTCATGCTCCTCATATTTTTCAGACCGTTTCAAGCTCCTCATATTTTTCACACCTTTTGAAGCTCTTCATATTTTTCACACCTTTTCAGGCTCTTCATGTTTTTCAACACCACTTCATGCTTCTCCTTTTTTGCAGACCCTTTCATGCTCCTAATAATTTTGACACCTTTTGAATCTCTTCATATTTCTCACACCTTTTCAGACTCTTCATGTTTTTCAACACCGCTTCATGCTCCTCTTATTTTTCAGACCGTTTCATGCTCATCTCATTATTTATATCTTTTGAAGCTCTTCATATTTTTCACGTCTTTTGAAACTCTTCATATTTCTCACACCTTTTCAGACTCTTCATGTTTTTCAACACCGCTTCATGCCCCTCCTATTTTTCAGACCTTTTCATCTCCTCATGAATTTCACACCTTTTGAAGCTCTTCAAATTTTGCACACCTTTTCAGGCTCTTCATGTTTTTCACAACGACTTCATGCTCCTCCAACTTTTCAGACCGTTCCATGCTCCTCATATTTTTGACACCTTTTGAAGTTCTTCATATTTTTCACACATTTTCAGGCTCTTCATGTTTTTCAACACCGCTTCATGCTCCTGCTATTTTTCAGACCGTTTCATGCTCCTCATATATTTGACACATTTTGAAGCTGTTCATATATTTCACACATTTTCAGGCTCTTCATGTTTTTCAACACCGCTTCATGCTCCTCCTATTATTCAGAACGTTTCATTCTCCTCATATTTTTGACACCTTTTGAAGGTCTTCATATATTTCACACCTTTTCAGCCTCTTCTTTTTTTTCAACACCACTTCATGCTCCTCTTATTTTTCAGACCGTTTCATGCTCATCTCATTTTTGACACATTTGAAGCTCTTCATATTTTTCACACCTTTTGAAGCCCTTCATATTTTTCACAACTTTTCAGGCTCTTCATGTTTTTCAACAACGCTTCATGCTCCTCCTATTTTTCAGACCGTTTCATGCTCCTCATATTTTGACACATTTTTAAGCTCTTCATATTTTTCACACCTTTTCAGGCTCTTCATGTTTTTGAACACCGCTTCATGCTCCTCCTATTTTTCAGACCGTTTCATGCTCCGCATATTTTTACCACCTTTTGAAGCTTTTCATATTTTTCACACATTTTCTCGCTGTTCAAGTTTTTCAACACCACTTCATGCTCCTCCTTTTTTGCAGACCGTTTCATGCTCCCCATATTTTTTACACGTTTTGAAGCTCTTCATATTTTTCACACGTTTTCAGGCTCTTTATGTTTTTCAAGACCGCTTCATGCTCCTCCTATTTTTCAGACCGTTTCATGCTCCTCATATTTTTGACACTTTTTGAAGCTCTTCATATTTTTCACACCTTTTCAGACTCTTCATGTTTTTGAACACCACTACATGCTCCTCCTATTTGTCAGAGAGTTTCATGCTCTTCATGTATTTCACACCTTTTGAAGCTCATCATTTTATTCGCACATTTTCAGGCTCTTCATGTATTTGAACACCTTTTCATGCTCCTCCTATTTTTCAGACCGTTTCATGCTCTTCATAATTTTCACACCTTTTGAAGCTCTTCATATTTTTCACATTTCTGAAGCTCATCATATTTTTCACACCTTTTCAGGCTCTTCATGTTTTTCAACACCGCTTCATCCTCCTCCTATTTTTCAGACCGTTTCATGCTCCTCATATTTTTGACACATTTTGAAGCTCTTCATATATTTCACACCTTTTGAAGCTCTTCATATTTTTCACACCTTTCTGAAGCTCTTCATATTTTTCACACGTTTTCAGGCTCTTCATGTTTTTCAACACCGCTTCATGCACCTCCTATTTTTCAGACCGTTTCATGCTCCTCATATTTTTGACACTTTTTGAAGCTGTTCATATTTTTCACACCTTTTCAGGCTCTTCATGTTTTTCAACAGCGTTTCATGCTCCTCATATTTTTGACACCTTTGGAATCTCTTCATATTTTTCACACCTTTTCAGGCTCTTCATGTTTTTCAACACCGCTTCATGCTCCTCCTATTTTTCAGACCGTTTCATGCTCCTCATATTTTTGACACTTTTTGAAGCTGTTCATATTTTTCACACCTTTTCAGGCTCTTCATGTTTTTCATCACCGTTTCATGCTCCTCATATTTTTGACACCCTTTGAATTTGTTCATATTTTTCACACCTTTTCAGGCTCTTCATGTTTTTCAACACCGCTTCATGCTCCTCCTATTTTTCAGACGGTTTCATGCTCCTCATATATTTCACAGCTTTTAAAGCTCTTCATATTTTTCACATCTTTTCAGGCTCTTCATGTTTTTAACACAGCTTCATGCTCCTCCTATTTTTCAGAGAGTTTCATGCTCCTCATGTATTTCACACCTTTTGAAGCTCTTCATATTTTTCACACCTTTTCAGTCTCTTCATGTTTTTCCACACCACTTCATGCTCCTCCTTTTTTTCAGACCGTTTCATGCTCCTCATATTTTTTACACTTTTTGAAGCTCTTCATATTTTTCACACCTTTTCAGGCTCTTCATGATTTTGAACACCGATTCATGCTCCTTCTATTTTTCAGCCCATTTCATGCTACTCATATTTTTGACACCTTTTGAAGCTCTTCATATTTTTCACACCTTTTCAGGCTCTTCATATTTTAGAACACCGCTTCATGCTCCTCCTATTTTTCCGTTCATTTCATGCTCCTCATATTTTTGACACCTTTTGAAGCTCTTCATATTTTTCACAGCTTTTGAAGCTCTGCATATTTTTCACACCTTTTCAGGCTCTTCATGATTTTCAACACCGCTTCATGCACCTCCTATTTTTCAGACCGTTTCATGCTCATCTAATTTTTGACAACTTTTGAAGCTCTTCATATTTTTCATACCTTTTGAAGCTCTTCATATTTTTCACATTTTTGAAGCTCTTCTTATTTTTCTCACGGTTTCAGGCTCTTCATGGTTTTCAAGACCGCTTCATGCTCCTCCTATTTTTGAGACCATTTCATACTCCTTATATGTTTGACATTTTCTGAGGCTCTTCATATTTTTCACACCATTTCAGCCTCTTCATGTTTTTGAACACCTTTTCTTGATACTCCTATTTTTCAGAACGTTTCATGCTCCTCATATTTTGACACCTTTTAAAGCTCTTCATATTTTTCACACCTTTTCAGGCTCTTCATGTTTTTCAACACCGTTTCATGCTCCTCATATTTTTCAGACCGTTTCAAGCTCCTCATATTTTTCACACCTTTTGAAGCTCTTCATATTTTTCACACCTTTTCAGGCTCTTCATGTTTTTCAACACCACTTCATGCTTCTCCTTTTTTGCAGACCCTTTCATGCTCCTAATAATTTTGACACCTTTTGAATCTCTTCATATTTCTCACACCTTTTCAGACTCTTCATGTTTTTCAACACCGCTTCATGCTCCTCTTATTTTTCAGACCGTTTCATGCTCATCTCATTATTTATATCTTTTGAAGCTCTTCATATTTTTCACGTCTTTTGAAACTCTTCATATTTCTCACACCTTTTCAGACTCTTCATGTTTTTCAACACCGCTTCATGCCCCTCCTATTTTTCAGACCTTTTCATCTCCTCATGAATTTCACACCTTTTGAAGCTCTTCAAATTTTGCACACCTTTTCAGGCTCTTCATGTTTTTCAACACCGTTTCATGCTCCTCATATTTTTCAGACCGTTTCAAGCTCCTCATATTTTTCACACCTTTTGAAGCTCTTCATATTTTTCACACCTTTTCAGGCTCTTCATGTTTTTCAACACCACTTCATGCTTCTCCTTTTTTGCAGACCCTTTCATGCTCCTAATAATTTTGACACCTTTTGAATCTCTTCATATTTCTCACACCTTTTCAGACTCTTCATGTTTTTCAACACCGCTTCATGCTCCTCTTATTTTTCAGACCGTTTCATGCTCATCTCATTATTTATATCTTTTGAAGCTCTTCATATTTTTCACGTCTTTTGAAACTCTTCATATTTCTCACACCTTTTCAGACTCTTCATGTTTTTCAACACCGCTTCATGCCCCTCCTATTTTTCAGACCTTTTCATCTCCTCATGAATTTCACACCTTTTGAAGCTCTTCAAATTTTGCACACCTTTTCAGGCTCTTCATGTTTTTCACAACGACTTCATGCTCCTCCAACTTTTCAGACCGTTCCATGCTCCTCATATTTTTGACACCTTTTGAAGTTCTTCATATTTTTCACACATTTTCAGGCTCTTCATGTTTTTCAACACCGCTTCATGCTCCTGCTATTTTTCAGACCGTTTCATGCTCCTCATATATTTGACACATTTTGAAGCTGTTCATATATTTCACACATTTTCAGGCTCTTCATGTTTTTGAACACTACTTCATCCTCCTCGTATTTTTCAGACCGTTTCATGCTCCTCATATTATTGACACCTTTTGAAACTCTTCATATTTCTCACACCTTTTCAGGCCCTTCATGTTTTTCAACACAACTTAACGCTTCTCTTATTTTTCAGACCGTTTCATGCTCCTCATGTATTTCACACTTTTTGAAGCTCTTCATATTTTTCACACCTTTTCAGGCTCTTCATGTTTTTGAACACCTTTTCATGCTACTCACATTTTTCAGACCGTTACATGCTCCTCATATTATTGACACCTTTTGAAGCTCTTCATATTTTTCACACCTTTTCAACCTCTTCATGTTTTTCAACACCACTTCATGCTCCTCCTATTTTTCAGACCGTTTCAAGCTCCTCATATATTTCAAACCTTTTGAAGTTCTTCATATATTTCACACCCTTTAATGCTCTTCATGTTTTTCGACAGCGCTTCATGATCCTCCTATTTTTCAGATCGTTTCATGCTCCTCATATTTTGACAGGTTTTGAAGCTCTTCATATTTCTCACACCTTTTCAGGCTCTTCATGTTTTTGAACACCGCTTCATGCTCCTCCTATTTTTCACACCGTTTCATGCTCCTCATATTTTTGACATTTTTGAGGATGTTCTTATTTTTCAATCCTTTCCAGACTCTTCATGTCTTACAATGCCGCTTCATGCTCAACCTATTTTTCAGACGGTTTCATGCTCCTCATATTTTTGACACCATTTGAAGGTCTTCATATTTTTCACACCTTTTCAGGCTCTTCATGTTTTTCAACACTGCTTCATCCTCCTCCTATTTTTCAGACCGTTTCATGCTCCTCATATTTTTGACACGTTTTGAGGCTCTTCATGTTTTTCACACCTTTTCAGGCTCTTCATGTTTTCAACACCACTTCATGCTCCTCCTATTTTTCAGACCGTTTCATGCTCATCTCATTTTTGTCACGTTTTGAAGCTCTTCATATTTTTCACACCTTTTGAAGTTCTTCATATTTTTCACACATTTTCAGGCTCTTCATGTTTTTCAACACTGCTGCATGATCCTCATATTTTTCAGAACGTTTCATGCTCCTCATAATTTTCAAACCTTTTGAAGCTCTTCATATTTTTGACACCTTTTCAGTCTATTCATTTTTTACAACACTGCTTCATGCTCCTGCTATTTTTCAGACCGTTTCATGCTCCTCATGTATTTCACACCTTTTGAAGCTCTTCATATTTTTCACACCTTTTCAGGCTCTTCATGTTTTTCAACACCACTTCATGCTCCTCTTATTTTTCAGACCGTTTCATGCTCCTCATATTTTTGACACCTTTTGAAGCTCTTCATATTTTTCACACCTTTTCAGTCTCTTCATGATTTTCAACATCGCTTCTTGCTCCTCCTATTTTTCAGACCGTTTCATGCTCCTCATATTTTTGACACCTTTTGAAGCTCTTCATATATTTCACACCTTCTCAGGCTCTTCATGTTTTCAACACCGCTTCATGCCCCTCCTATTTTTCAGACCGTTTCATGCTCGTCATATTTTTGACAATTTTGGAAACTCTTCATATTTTTCACACCTTTTCATGCTCTTCATGTTTTTGAACACCGTTTCATGCCCCTCCTAATTTTCAGACCGTTTCATGCTCCTCATGTTTTTGACAGATTTTGAAGCTTTTAATATTTTTCACACCTTTTAAGGCTCTTCATGATTTTGAACACCGCTTCATGCTTTTCCTTATTTTCAGGCCTTTTCATGTTCCTCATATTTTTGACACCTTTTGAAGCTCTTCATATTTTTCACACCTTTTCAGGCTCTTCATATTTTTGAAAACACCTTGATGCTCCTCCTATTTTTCAGACCGTTTCATGTTCCTCATGTATTTCACACCTTGTGAAGCTCTTCATATTTTTCACACCTTTTCAGTCTCTTCATGTATTTGAACAGGATTTCATGCTCCTCGTATTTTTCAGACCGTTTCATGCTCCTCATATTTTTGAAACCTTTTGAAGCTCTTCATATTTTTCACAACTTTTCAGGCTCGTCATGTTTTTCAACACCACTTCTTGCTCCTCCTATTATTCAGACCGTTTCATGCTCATCTCATTTTTGACACCTTTTGAAGCTCTTCATATTTTCCCCCCTTGAAGCTCTTCATATTTTCACACATTTTCAGGCTCTTCATGTTTTTCAACACCGCTTCATGCTCCTCCTATTTTTCAGACCGTTTCATGCTCCTCGTATATTTGACACGGTTTGAGGCTCTTCATAATTTTCACACAATTCCAGGCTCTTCATGTTTTTGAACACCGCTTCATGCTCTTCCCATTTTTGAGACCGTTTCATGCTCCTCATAGTTTTGACACCTTTTGAAGCTCTTCACATTTTTCACAACTTTTCAGGCTCTTCATGTTTTTGAGCACCGCTTCATGCTCCTCCTATTTTTCAGAACGTTTCTTGCTCCTCATATTGTTCACACCTTTTGAAGCTCTTCATATTTTTTCCCACCTTTTCAGGCTCTTCATGTTTTTCAACACCGTTTCATGCTCCTCCTATTTTTCAGACCGTTTAATGCTCCTCATATTTTTGACACCTTTTGAAGCTCCTTCTATATTTCACACCTTTTAAGGCTCTTCATATTTTTCAACACCGTTTCATGCTCCTCCTATTTTTCAGACCGTTTCATGCTCCTCATATATTTGACACCTTTTCAAGCTCTTCATATTTTTCACACCTTTTCAGGCTCTTCATGTTTCTCAACACCGCTTCATGCTCCTCCTATTTTTCAGACATTTTCATGCTCCTCATATTTTTGACACCTTTTAAAGCTCTTCATATTTTTCACACCTTTTCAGGCTCTTCAAGTTTTTGAACAATGTTCCAATGCTCCTCTTATTTTTCAGACAGTTTCATGCTGCTCATATTTTTGACACCTTCTGAAGTTCTTCATATATTTCACACCTTTTGAAGCTCTTCATATATTTCACACTTTTTCAGGCACTTCATGTTTTTCAACACCACTTCATGCTTCTCCTATTTCTCCGACCGTTTCATGCTCATCTCATTTTTGACAGCTTTTGAAGCTCTTCATATTTATTACACCTTTTCAGGCTCTTCATGTTTTTCAACACCACTTCACGCTCCTCCTATTTTAAGACCGTTTCATGTTCCTCATATTTTTCATACCTTTTGAAGGTCTTCATATTTTTCAAACCTTTTCAGGCTCTTCATGTTTTTGAACACCGTTTCATGCTCCTCCTATTTTTCAGACCGTTTCATGCTCCTCATATTTGTGACATCTTTTGAAGCTTTTCATATTTTTCACACCTTTTAGGCTCTTCATGTTTTTCAGCACCACTTCTTGCTCCTCCTCTTTTTCAGACCGTTTCATGCTCCTCTTATTTTTGACACCTTTTGAAGCTCTTCATATTTTTTACACCTTTTCAGGCTCTACATGTTTTTCAACTAGGCTTCATGCTCCTCTTATTTTTCAGACCCTTTCATGCTCCTCATATTTTTCACACCTTTTGAAGCTCTTCATATTTTTCACACCTTTTAAGGCTCTTCATGTTTTTCAACACTGCTTCATGCTCCTCCTATTTTTCAGACCGTTTTATGCTCCTCATGTATTTCACTCCTTTTGAAGCTCTTCATATTTTTCACATATTTTTAGGCTCTTCATGTATTTCCACAACGTTTCAGCCTCTCCTATTTTTCAGACCGTTTCATGCTCCTCATATTTTTCACACCTTTTGAATCTCTTCATATATTTCACACCTTTTCAGGCTCTTCATGTATTTCAACACCGTTTCATGATTCTCCTATTTTACAGACCGTTTCATGCTCCTATTGTATTTCACACCTTTTGAAGCTCTTCATATTTTTCACACCTTTTCAGGCTCTTCATGTTTTTGAACACCATTTCAAGCTCCTCTTATTTTTCAGACCGTTTCATGCTACTCATATTTTTGACATATTTTCAAGCTCTTCATATTTTTCACACCTTTTCAGGCTCTTCATATTTTTAAACACCGCTTCATGCTCCTCCTATTTTTCAGACCGTTTCATTCTCCTCATATTTTGTCACCTTTTGAAGCTCTTCATATTTTTCACACCTTTTGAAGCTCTTCATATATTCACAGTTTTTCAGGCTCTTCATGTTTTTCAACAGTACCTCATGCTCCTCCTATTTTTCAGATCGCTTCATGATCATCTCATTTTTGACAGCTTTTGAAGCTCCTAATATTTTTCACACCTTTTGAAGCTCTTCATATATTTCACACATTTTTAGGCTCTTCATGTTTTTCAACACCACTTCATGCTGCTCCTATTTTTCAGACCGTTTCATGCTCATCTCATTTTTGACAGATTTTGAAGCTCTTCATATTTTTCACACCTTTTGAAGCTCTTCATATTTTTCACAACATTTCAGGCTCTTCATGTTTTTAACACAGCTTCATGCTCCTCCTATTTTTCAGAGAGTTTCATGCTCCTCATGTATTTCAGTACTTTTGAAGCTCTTCATATTTTACACACCTTTTCAGCTCTTCATGATTTTCAACCCCACTTCATGCGCCTCCTATTTTGCGACCGTTTCATGTTCCTCATATTTTTGACACCTTTTGAAACTCTTCATGTTTTTTACACCTTTTCAGGCTCTTCATGTTTTTCAACACGGCTTCATGCTCCTCTTATTTTTCAGACCGTCTCATGCTACTCATATTTTTGACACCTTCTGAAGCTCTTCATAATTTTCATACCTTTTCAGGCTCTTCATGTTTTTCAACACCGCTTCATGCTCCTCCTATGTTTCAGACCGTTCCATGCTCTTCATTTGTTTCACACCTTTTGCAGCTCTTCATATTTTTCACACCTTTTCAGGCTCCTCATGTTTTTGAACACCGTTTCATGCTCCTACTATTTTTCAGACCGTTTTATGCTCCTCATATTTTTGAAACCTTTTGAAGCTCTTCATATTTTTCACACCTTTTCAGGCTCTTCATATTTTTCAACACCGCTTCATGCTCCTCCTATTTTTCAGACCGTTTCATGCTCCTCATATTTTGACACCTTTTGAAGCTCTTCATATTTTTCACACCTTTTCAGGCTCTTCATGTTTTTCAACACCACTTCATACTCCTCCGATTTTTCAGACCGTTTCATGCTCCTTATATATTTGACACCTTTTGAAGCTCTTCATATTTTTCACACCTTTTCAGGCTCTTCAAGTTTTTCAACAATGTTACAATGCTCTTCCGATTTTTCAGACCGTTTCATGCTCCTCATATTTTTGACACCTTTTGACGCTCCTCATATTTTTGAAACCTTTTGAAGCTCTTCATATTTTTCACACCTTTTCAGGCTCTTCATGTTTTTCAACAACGCTTCATACTCCTCCTATTTTTCACACCTTTTGAAGCTCTTCATATTTTTCACACCTTTTCAGGCTCTTCATGTTTTTCAACACCACTTCATGCTCGTCCTATTTTCCAAACCGTTTCTTGCTCCTCATAATTTTGACACCTTTTGAATCTCTTCAGATATTTTACACCTTTTCAGGCTCTACATTTTTTACAACACCATTTCATGCTCCTCCTTCTTTTCAGACCATTTCATGCTCATCTCATTTTTGGCACTTTTTTAAGCTGTTCATATTTTTAACACCTTTTGAAGCTCTTCATATTTTTCACACCTTTTGAGGCTCTTCATGTTTTTCAACACTGCTTCATTCTCCTCCTATTTTTCAGACCGATTCATGCCCCTCATGTATTTCACACCATGAAGCTCTTCATATTTTTCACAGCTTTTCAGGCTCTTCATGTTTTTGAACACCGTTTCATGCTCCTCCTATTTTTCAGACCGTTTCATGCTCCTCATATTTTTGACACGTTTTGAAGCTCTTCATATTTTTGACATCTTTTCAGGTTCTTCATGTTTTTCAACACCACTTCATCCTCCTCCTGTTTTTCAGACCATTTCATGCTCCTCATATTTTTGACACGTTTTGAAGCTCTTTATATTTTTCACAACTGTTCAGGCCCTTGGTGTTTTTGAAAACCGTTTCATGCTCCTCATATTTTTCAGACAGTTTCATACTTCTCATATTTTTGACACCTTTTGAAGCTCTTCATATTTTTCACACCCTTTCAGGCTCTTCATGTTTTTGAACACCGCTTCATACTCCTCCTCTTTTTCACACCTTTTGAAGCTCTTCATATTTTTCACAACTTTTCAGGCTTTTCATGTTTTTGAACAACGCTTCATGGTCCTCCTATTTTCAGACCGTTTCAAGCTCCTCATGTATTTTCCACCGTTTGAAGCTCTTCATATTTTTCACACATTTTCAGGCTCTTCATGTTTTTGAACAACGTTTCATGCTGCTCCTATTTTTCAGACCGTTTCCTACTCCTCATATTTTTGACACCTTTTGAAACTTTTCATATTTTTCACACCTTTTAGGCTCTTCATGTTTTTCAGCACAGCTTCATGCTCCTCTTATTTTTCAGACTGTTTCATGCTCCTCATGTATTTCACACATTTTGAAGCTCTTCAAATTTTTCACACCTTTTCAGTCTCTTCATGTTTTTGAACACCGCTTCATGCTCCTCCTATTTTTCAGACCATTTCATGCTCCTCATATTTTTGACACCTTTCGTAGCTCTTCATATTTTTCACACGTTTTCAGGTTCTTCATGTTTTTCAAAATCGCTTCATGGTCCTCCTATTTTTCAGAAGGTTACATACTTCTCATATTTTTGACACCTTTTGAATCTCTTCATATTTTTCACACCTTTTCAGGCTCTTCATGTTTATCCACACCACTTCATGCTCCTCCTGTTTTTCAGACCATTTCATGCTCATCTCATTTTTGACACCTGTTGAAGCTCTTCATATTTCTCACACCTTTTGAAGCTCTTCATTTATATCATTCCTTTACAGGCTCTTCACGTTTTTCAACACCGCTTCATCTCCTCCTATTTTTTAGACCGTTTCATGCTCCTCATATATTACACACCTTTTGAAGCTCTTCATATTTTTCACACCTTTTCAGGCTCTTCATGTTTTTGAACACCGTTTCATGCTCCTACTATTTTTCACACTGTTTCAAGCTCCTCATAATTTTGACACCATTTGAAGCTCTTCACATATTTCACACCTTTTCAGGCTCTTCATGTTTTTGAACACCGCACGTTGCTCCTCCTATATTTCAGACCGTTTCATGCTCCTCATATTTTGACACCTTTTGAAGCTCTTCATATATTTCACATCTTTTCAGACTCTTCAAGTTTTTGAACACCGCTTCATGCTCCTACTTTTTTTCAGACCGTTTCATGCTCCTCATGTATTTCACACCTTTTGAAGCTCTTCAAATTTTTCACAACTTTTCAGGCTCTTCATGTTTTTGAACATCGCTTCATGCTCCTCCTATTTTTCAGACCTTTTCATATTCCTCCTATTTTTCAGATCATTTCATGTTCCTCATATTTTTGACACCTTTTGAAGCTCTTCATATTTTTCACACCTTTTCAGGCTCTTCATGTTTTTGAACACCATGCATGCTCCTCCTATTTTTCAGACCGATTCATGCTCCTCATATTTTTGACACCTTTTGAATATCTTCATTTTTTTCTCACCTTTTCAGGCTCTTCATGTTTTTCAACAGCATTTCATGCTCCTCCTATTTTTTAGACCGTTTCGTGCTCCTCATATTTTTGACACCTTTTGTAGCTTTTCATATTTTTCACACGTTTTCAGGCTCTTCATGTTTTTCAACACCGCTTCATGCTCCTCCTAGGTTTCAGACCCTTTCATTCTCCTCATATTTTTGACAGCTTTTGAAGCTCTTCATATTTTTCACTCCTTTTCAGGCTCTTCATGTTTTTCAACACCGCTTCATGCTCCTCCTTTTTTTCAGAACGTTTCATGCTCCTTCTATTTTTCAGGCCGTTTCATGCTCCTCTTTTTTTTAACACATTTTGAAGTTCTTCATATTTTTCACACCTTTTCATGCTGTTCATGTTTTTGAACATGGCTTCATGCTCCTCCTATATTTCAGACCGTTTCATGCTCCTCATATTTTTGACACCTTTTGAAGCTCTTCATATTGTTCACACCTTTTCAGGCTCTTCATGTTTTTGAACCCCGCTTCATGCTGCTCCTATTTTTCAGACCGTTTCATGCTCCTCATATTTTTCACACCTTTTGAAGCTCTTCATATTTTACCACCTTTTCAGTCTCTTCATGCTTTGAACACCGCTTCATGATCCTCCTATTTTTCAGACCGTTTTATTCTCCGCATATATTTCACACCTTTTGAAGCTCTTCATGTTTTTCACACCTTTTCTGGTTCTCATGTTTTTGAACACAGCTTCATGCTCCTCCTATTTTTCAGACCGTTTCATGCTCATCTCTTTTAGACACCTTTTGAAGATCTTCATATTTATCACACGTTTTCATGCTCTTCATGTTTTTCAATATCGATTCATGCTCCTCCTATTTTTCAGACTGTTTCATGCTTCTCATATATTTGACAACTTTTGTATCTCTTCATAGTTTTCACATCTTTTCAGGCTCTTCATGTTTTTGAAGACCTTTTCATGCTCCTCCTATTTTTTAGACCGTTTCATGCTCCACATGTATTTCACTCCTTTTGAAGGTCTTCATATTTTTCACACCTTTCTAGGCTCTTCATGTTTTTAAACACCGTTTCATACTCCTCCTATTTTTCAGACCATTTCCTGCTCCTCGTATTTTTGAAAACTTTTGATATTTTCATATATTTCACACCTTTTCAGGCTCTTCATGTTTTTGAACACTGCTTCATGCTCCTCCTACTTTTCAGACCGTTTCATGCTCCTCATATATTTCACACCTTTTGAATCTCTTCCTGTTTTTCACACCTTTTCAGGCTCTTCATGTTTTTGAACATCGCTTCATGCTCCTCCTATTTTTCGGACCGTTTCATGATTCTCATATTTGTCACATCTTTTGAAGATCTTCATATTCTTCACACCTTTTCAGGCTCTTCATATATTCAACACCGCTTCATGCTCCTCCTAATTTTCAGACCGTTTCCTGCTCCTCATATTTTTCACAACTTTTGAATCTCTTCATATTTTTCACACCTTTTCAGGCTCTTCATATTTTTCAACATCACTTCATGCTCCTCCTATTTTTCACACCATTTCATGCTCCTCTCATTTTTGACACCTTTTGAAGCTCTTCATATTTTTCACACCATTTCAGGCTCTTCCTGTTTTTGAACACCAAATCATGCTTCTCCTATTTTTCAGACCGTTTCATGCTGCTTATGTATTTCACACCTTTTGAACCTCTTCATATTTTTCACACCTTTTCAGGCTCTTCATGTTTTTCAACACGGCTTCATGCTCCTCCTATTTTTCAGACCGTTTCATGCTCCTCATATTTTTGACACATTTTGAAGCTCTTCATATTTTTCACACATTTTCAGTCTCTTCATGTTTTTGAAGAATGCTTCATGCTCCTCATATTTTTCAGACTGTTTCATGCTCCTCATATTTTTGACACATTTTCAAGCTCTTCATATTTTTCACACCTTTTCAGGCTCTTCATGTTTTTGAACACCGCTTCATGCTGCTCCTATTTAGCAGACCGTTTCATGCTCCTCATATATTTGACACCTTTTGAATCTCTTCCTAGTTTTCACATCTTTTCAGGCTCTTCATGTTTTTCAACACCGTTTCATGCTCCTCCTATTGTTCAGACCGTTTCATGCTCCTCATATTTGTGACACCTTTTGAAGCTCTTCATATTTCTCACACCTTTTCAGGCTCTTCATGTCTTTCAACACCGCTTCATGCTCCTCCTATTTTTCAGACGGGTTCATGCTCAACTCATTTTTGACACGTTTTGAAGCTTTTCATATTTTTCACACCTTTTCAGGCTCTTCATGTTTTTGAACACAGGTTGATGCTCCTCCTATTTTTCAGAACGTTTCATGCTCCTCATATTTTTGACACCTTTTGAAGCTCTTCATATTTTTCACAGCTTTTCAGGCTCTTCATGTTTTTCAACTTCGTTTCATGATCCTCCTATTTTTCAGACCGTTTCATGCTCATCTCATTTTTGACACCTTTTGAAGCTTTTCATATTTTTCACACCTTTTCAAGCTCTTCATATTTTTAAATACCACTTCATGCTTCTCCTATTTTTCATCCCATTTCATGCTCCTCATGTATTTCACACCTTTTGAAGCTCTTCATATTTTTCACAGCTTTTCATGCTCTTCATGTTTTTCCACAGCACTTCATGCTTCTCTTATTTTACAGCCCGTTTCATGCTCCTCATGTATTTCACACCTTTTGAAGCTCTTCATATTTTTCACACCTTTTCATTCTCTTCATGTTTTTGATCACCGTTTCATGGTCCTCCTATTTTTCAGACCGTTTCATGCTCCTCATATTTTTGAAACCTTTTGAAGCTCTTCATATTTTTCACACCTTTTCAGCCTCTTCATGTTTTTGAACACCGTTCATGATCCTCCTGTTTTTCAGACCGTTTCATTCTCCTCATATTTTTGACACCTTTTGAAGCTCTTCATATATTTCACACCTTTTCAGTCTCTTCTTTTTTTTCAACACCACTTCATGCTCCTCCTATTTTTCAGACCGTTTCATGCTCATCTCTATTTTGACGCCTTGTGAAGCTCTTCATATTTTTCACACATTTTCAGGCTCTTCATGTTTTTGAACACCGCTTCATGCTCCTCCTTTTTTTCAGAGAGTTTCATGCTCCTAATGTATTTCACACCTTTTGAAGCTCTTCATATTTTTCACACCTTTTCAGGCTCTTCATGTTTTTGATCACCGTTTCATCCTCCTCCTATTTTTCAGACCGTTTCATGCTCCTCATATTTATGACACCTTTTGAAGCTCTTCATATTTTTCACACCTTTTCAGGCTCTTCATGTTTCTGAAAACCGCTTCATGATCCTCCTATTTTTCAGACCGTTTCATTCTCCTCATATATTTCACACCTTTTGAAGCTCTTCATATTTTTCACACCTTTTCATGCTCTTCATGTTTCTGAAAACCGCTTCATGATCCTCCTATTTTTAAGACCGTTTCATTCTCCTCATATATTTCACACCTTTTGAAGCTCTTCATATTTTTCACACCTTTTCAGGCTCTTCATGTTTTTGAACACTGCTTCATGCTCCTCGTATTTTTCAGATCGTTTCATGCTCCTCATATTTTTGACACTTTTTGAACTCTTCATATTTTTCACACCTTTTCAGGCTCTTCATGTTTTTGAACACCGCTTCATGATCCTCCTGATTTTCAGACCGTTTCATGCTCTTCATATTTTTGAAACATTTTGAAGCTCTTCATATTTTTCACACCTTTTCAGGCTCTTCATGTTTTTCACCACCACTTCATGCTCCTCCTATTTTTCAGACCGTTTCATGCTCATCTCTTTTTTGTCACCTTTGAAGCTCTTTATATTTTTCACACCTTTTGAAGCTCTTCATATTTTTCACACGTTTTCAGGCTCTTCATGTTTTTCAAAACCGTTTCATGCTGCTTCTATTTTTCAGACCGTTTCATGCTCCTCATATTTTTGACACTTTTTGAAGCTCTTCATATTTTTCACACCTTTTCAGGCTCTTCATGTTTTTGAACACCACTTCATGCTCCTCCTATTTTTCAGACCGTTTCATGCTCCGCATATTTTTGACACCTTTAGAAGCTCTTCATATTTTTCACACCTTTTCAGGCTCTTCATGTTTTTCGACACAGCTTCATACTCCTCCTATTTTTGAGACCGTTTCATTCTCCTCATATTTTTGACAACTTTTGAAGCTCTTCATATATTTCACACCTTTTCAGTCTCTTCTTTTTTTTCAAGAGCACTTCATGCTCCTCCTATTTTTCAGACCGTTTCTTGCTCATCTCAATTTTGACACCTTGAGAAGCTCTTCATATTTTTCACACATTTTCAGGCTCTTCAGGTTTTTGAACACCGCTTCATGCTCCTCCTATTTTTCAGAGAGTTTCATGCTCCTCATGTATTTCACACCTTTTGAAGCTCTTCATATTTTTCACAACTTTTCAGCCTCTTCATATTTTTCAACACAGCTTTATGCTCCTCCTATATTTCAGACCGTTTCATGCTCCTCATATTTTTGACAACCTTTGAAGCTCTTCATATATTTCACACAATTTCAGGCTCTTCATGTTTTTGAAGACCGTTTCATTCTCCTCCTATTTTTCAGACCGTTTCATGCTCCTCATATTTTTCACACCTGTTGAAACTCCTCATATTTTTCACACCTTTTGAAGCTGTTCATATATTTCACACTTTTTCAGGCATTTCATGTTTTTCACAACCGCTTCATGCTCGTCCTATTTTTCAGACCGTTTCATGCTCCTCATATTTTTGAAACCTTTTGAAGCTCTTCATGTATTTCACAATGTTTCAGGCTCTTCATGTTTTTCAACACCGCTTCATGCTCCTCCAATTTTCAGACCGTTTCATGCTCCTTATATTTTTGACAACTTTTGAAGCTCTTCATATTTTTCACACCTTTTCACGCTCATCATGTTTTTCAACACCGCTTCATGCTCCTCCTAATTTTCAGAACGTTTCATGCTCATCCTATTTTTGCCACCTTTTGAAGCTCTTCATATTTTTCACACCTTTTCAGGCTCTTCATGTTTTTGAACAGGGTTTCATGCTCCTCCTATTTTTCAGACCGATTCATGCTCCTCATGTATTTCACACCTTCTGAAGCTCTTCGTATTTTTCACACGTTTTGAAGCTCTTCATATTCTTACACGTTTTCAGGCTCTTCATGTTTTTCAACACCGCTTCATGCTCCTCCTATTTTTCAAACCGTTTCATGCTCCTCATATTTTTGACACGTTTTGAGGCTCTTCATATTTTTCACACCTTTTCAGGCTCTTCATGTTTTTGAACACCGTTTCATGCTCCTCCTATTTTTCGACCGTTTCATGTTCCTCATAATTTTGACACCTTTTGAAGCTCTTCATATTTTTCACACCTTTTCAGGCTCTTCATGTTTTTAAACACCGCTTCATGATCCTCCTATTTTTCAGACCGTTTCATTCTCCTCATTTTTTTGAAACCTTTTGAAGCTCTTCATATTTTTTACACCTTGTCAGTCTCTTCATGTTTTTCAACACAGCTTCATTCTCCTTCTATTTTTCAGACCGTTTGATGCTTCTCATGTATTTCACACCTTTTGACGCTCTCATATTTTCCACACCTTTTCAGGCTCTTCATGTTTTTGAACACCGTTTCATGCTCCTCCTATTTTTCAGACCGTTTCATGCTCATTTAATTTTTGAGAGCTTTTGAAGCTCTTCATATTTTTCACATCTTTTGAAACTCTTCATATTTTTCTCACCTTTTCAAGCTCTTCATGTTTTTGAACCCCGTCATGCTCCTCCTATTTTTCAGACCGTCTCATGCTCCTCATATTTTTGACACCTTTTGAAGCTCTTCATATTTTTCACACCTTTTAAGGCTCTTCATATTTTTCAAAACAACTTCATGCCCCTCCTATTTTTCAGACCGTTTCATGCGCCTCGTATTTTTGACCCCTTTTGAAGCTCTTTGTATTTTTCACACCTTTTCATGCTCTTAATGTTTTCAACACCGATTATGCGCCTCCTATTTTTCAGATCGTTTCATGCTCCTCCTATTTTTCAAACCGTTTCATGCTCATCTCATTTTTGACATCTTCTGAAGCTCTTCATATTTTTCACACCTTTTGATTCTCTTCATGTTTTTCAAACCTTTTGAAGCTCTTCATATTATTCACACATTTTCAGTCTCTTCATGTTTTTCAACACCGCTTTATGCTCCTCCTATTTTTCAGACAGTTTCATGCTCTTCATATTTTTGACACTTTTTGAGGCTCTTCATATATTTCACACCTTTTCAGGCCCTTCATATTTTGAACACCGTTTCATGCTCCTCCTATTTTTCAGACTCTTTCATGTTCCTCATATTTTTGACACGTTTTGAAGCTCTTCATATTTTTCACACCTTTTCAGGCTCTTCCTATTTTTCAACACAGCATGATGCTCCTTCTATTTTTCAGACCGTTTCATGCTCCTCATATTTTTGACACCTTTTGAAGCTCTTCATATTTTTCACACCTTTTGATGCTCTTCATATTTTTCACACCTATTCAGGCTCTTCATCTTTTGAACAACGTTTCATGCTCCTCCTTTTTTTCAGACCGTTTCATGCTCCTCATATTTTTGACACCTTTTGAAGCTCTTCATATATTTCACACCTTTTGAAGCTCTTCATACTTTTCACACCTATTCAGGCTCTTCATCTTTTGAACAACGTTTCATGCTCCTCCTTTTTTTCAGACCGTTTCATGCTCCTCATATTTTTGACACCTTTTGAAGCTCTTCATATTTTTCACACATTTTGATGCTCTTCATATTTTTCACAGCATTTCAGGCTCTTCATGTTTTTGAACACCGCTTCATGCTTCTCCTATTTTTCAAACCGTTTCATGCTCCTCATGTATTTCACACCTTTTGAAGCTCTTCATATTTTTCACACCTTTTCAGGCTCTTCTTGTTTTAGAACACTGTTTCATGATCCTCCTATTTTTCAGACCGTTTCATGCTCCTCATGTATTTCACATCTTCTGAAGCTCTTCATATTTTTCACACGTTTTGAAGCTCTTCATATTTTTCGCACCTTTTCAGGCTCTTCATGTTTTTGAACACGGTTTCATGCTCCTCCTATTTTTCAGACCGTTTCATGCTCATTTAATTTTTGAGAGCTTTTGAAGCTCTTCACTTTTTTCACATCTTATGAAACTCTTCATATTTTTCACACCTTTTCAGGCTCTTCATGTTTTTGAACCCCGTCATGCTCCTCCTATTTTTCAGACCGTCTCATGCTCCTCATATTTTTGACACGTTTTGAGGCTCTTCATATTTTTCACACCTTTTCAGGCTCTTCATGTTTCTCAACACCGCTTCATGCTCCTCCTATTTTTCAGACCGTCTCATGCTCCTCATATTTTTGACACCTTCTGAAACTCTTCATATTTTTCACACCTTTTGAATCTCTTCATATTTTTCAAACCTTTTGAAGCTCTTCATATTATTCACACGTTTTCAGTCTCTTCATGTTTTTCAACACCGCTTCATGCTCCTCCTATTTTTCAGACAGTTTCATGCTCCTCATATTTTTGACACGTTTTGAGGCTTTTCATATATTTCACACCTTTTCAGGCCCTTCATATTTTGAACACCGTTTCATGCTCCTCCTATTTTTCAGACTCTTTCGTGTTCCTCATATTTTTGACACGTTTTGAAGCTCTTCATATTTTTCACACCTTTTCAGGCTCTTCATATTTTTCAACACAGCTTGATGCTCCTTCTATTTTTCAGACCATTTCATGCTCCTCATATATTTCACACCTTTTGAAGCTCTTCATACTTTTCACACCTATTCAGCCTCTTCATCTTTTGAACAACGTTTCATGCTCCTCCTTTTTTTCAGACCGTTTCCTGGTCCTCATATATTTGACACCTTTTGAAGCTCTTCATATTTTTCACACCTTTTGATGTTCTTCATATTTTTCACAACTTTTCAGGCTTTTCATGTTTTTCACAACCGCTTCATGATCCTCATATTTTTCAGACCGTTTCATGCTCCTCATATTTTTGACACCTTTTGAATCTCTTCATATATTTCACACCTTTTCAGGCCCTTCATGTTTTTCAACACCGTTTTAAGCTCATCCCATTTTCTAGACCGTGGCATGCTTCTCATAATTTTGACACATTTTGAAGCTCTTCATATACTTCACACCTTTTCAGGCTCTTCATATTTTTAAACACCGCTTCATTCTCCTTCTATTTTTCAAACCGTTTCATGCTTCTCATGTATTTCACACGTTTTGAAGCTCTCATATTTTTCACACCTTTTCAGGCTCTTTATGTTTTCAACACCGATTCATGTTCCTCCTATTTTTCAGAACGTTTCATGCTCCTCCTATTTTTCAAACCGTTTCATGCTCATCTCATTTTTGACACCTTTTGAAGCTCTTCATATTTTTCACACCTTTTGAATCTCTTCATATTTTTCAAATCTTTTGAAGCTCTTCATATTTTTCACACTTTTTCAGTCTCTTCATGTTTTTCAACACCGCTTCATGCTCCTCCTATTTTTCAGACAGTTTCATGCTCCTCATATTTTTGACACGTTTTGAGGCTCTTCATATATTTCACACCTTTTCAGGCCCGTCATATTTTGAACACCGTTTCATGCTCCTCCTATTTTTCAGACTCTTTCATGTTCCTCATATTTTTGACATGTTTTGAAGCTCTTCATATTTTTGACACCTTTTCAGGCTCTTCATATTTTTCAACACAGCTTGATGCTCCTTCTATTTTTCAGCCCGTTTCATGCTCCTCATGTATTTCACACCTTCTGAAGCTCTTCATATTTTTCACACGTTTTGAAGCTCTTCATATTTTTACACGTTTTCAGGCTCTTCATGTTTTTCACAACCGCTTCATGCTTCTCCTATTTTTCAAACCGTTTCATGCTCCTCATATTTTTGACACGTTTTGAGGCTCTTCATATTTTTCACACCTTTTCAGGCTCTTCATGTTTTTGAACACGGTTTCATGCTCCTCTTATTTTTCAGACCGTTTCATACTCATTTAATTTTTGAGAGCTTTTGAAGCTCTTCATATTTTTCACATCTTTTGAAACTCTTCATATTTTTCACACCTTTTCAGGCTCTTCATGTTTTGAACCCCGTCATGCTCCTCCTATTTTTCAGACCGTCTCATGCTCCTCATATTTTTGACACGTTTTGAGGCTCTTCATATTTTTCACACCTTTTCAGGCTCTTCATGTTTCTCAACACCGCTTCATGATCCTCCTATTTTTCAGAACGTTTCATTCTCCTCATTTTTTTGAAACCTTTTGAAGCTCTTCATATTTTTTACACCTTTTCCGTCTCTTCATGTTTTACAACACAGCTTCATTCTCCTTCTATTTTTCAAACCGTTTCATGCTTCTCATGTATTTCACACGTTTTGAAGCTCTCATATTTTTCACACCTTTTCAGGCTCTTTATGTTTTCAACACCGATTCATGTTCCTCCTATTTTTCAGAACGTTTCATTCTCCTCCTATTTTTCAAACCGTTTCATACTCATCTCATTTTTGACACCTTTTGAAGCTCTTCATATTTTTCATACCTTTTGAATCTCTTCATATTTTTCAAACCTTTTAAAGCTATTCATATTTTTCACACCTTTTCAGGCTCTTCATGTTTTTGAACACCGCTTCATGCTCCTCCTATTTTTCAGACCGTTTCATGCTCCTCATGTTTTTGACAACTTTTGAAGCTCTTCATATTGTTCACACCTTTTCAGGCTTTTCATGTTTTTCAACACCACTTCATGCTCCTCCTATTTTTCAGGCCGTTTCATGCTCATCTCATTTTTGACACCTTTTCAAGCTCTTCATATTTTTCACACCTTTTCAGGCTCTTCATGTTTTTCAACACCACTTCATGCTCCTCCTATTTTTCAGACCGTTTCATGCTCATCTCATTTTTGACACCTTTTGAAACTCTTCATATTTTTCACACCTTTTCAGGCTCTTCATGTTTTTCAACACCACTTCATGCTCCTCCTATTTTTCAGACCGTTTCATGCTCATCTCATTTTTGACACCTTTTCAAGCTCTTCATATTTTTCAAACCTTTTGAAGCTCTTCATATTTTTCACATTTTTGAAGCTCTTCATATTTTTCACACGATTTCAGACTCTTCCTGTTTTTCAACACCGCTTCATGCTCCTGCTAATTATCATACCGTTTCATACTTCTCATATATTTGACACGATTTGAGGCTCTTCATATTTTTCACACCTTTTCAGGCTCTTCATGTTTTTCAACACCGCTTCATGCTCCTCCTATTTTTCAGACCGTTTCATGCTCCTCATGTATTTCACACCTTTTGAAGCTCTTCATATTTTTCACACCTTTTCAGGCTCTTCATGTTTTTGAACACCGCTTCATGCTCCTCGTATTTTTCAGGCCGTTTCATGTTCCTCATATTTTTGACACCTTTTGAAGCTCTTCATATTTTTCACACCTTTTCATCCTCTTCGTGTTTTTGAACAGTGCTTCATGCTCCTCATATTGTTCAGACAGTTTCATGCTCATTTCATTTTTGACACCTTTTGAAGCTCTTCATATTTTTGACACCTTTTGTAGCTCTTCATATTTTTCACATTTTTGAAGCTCGTCATATTTTTCACACGTTTTCAGACTCTTCATGTTTTTCAACACCGCTTCATGCTCCTCCTATTTTTCAGACCGTTTCATACTCCTCATATTTTTGACACCTCATGAACCTCTTCATATTTTTCACACCTTTTCAGTCTGTGCATGTTTTTGAACATCGCTTGTGCTCGTCCTATTTTTCAGACCGTTTCATGCTCCTCATATTTTTGAC
Organism: Dama dama; assembly: GCF_033118175.1. Classification (NCBI taxonomy): domain Eukaryota; kingdom Metazoa; phylum Chordata; class Mammalia; order Artiodactyla; family Cervidae; genus Dama; species Dama dama. The sequence continues at coordinate 5,327,645 of NW_026870895.1, forward strand.
ACCTTTTGAAGCTCTTCATATTTTTCACACCTTTTCACGTTCTTCATGGTTTTCAACACCACTTCATGCTCCTCGTATTTTTCAGACCGTTTCATGCTCCTCATATTTTTGATACCTTTTGAAGCTCTGCATATTTTTCACACCGTTTCAGGCTCTTCATGATTTTCAACACCACTTCATGCTCCTCCTATTTTTCAGACCGTTTCATGCTCATCTCATTTTTGACATCTTTTGAAGCTCTTCATATTTTTTACACCTTTTGAAGCTCTTCATAATTTTCATATTTTTGAAGCTCTTCATATTTTTCACACTTTTTCAGGCTCTTCATGTTTTTCAACACCACTTCAAGCTCCTCCTATTTTTCAGACCCTTTCATGCTAATCTAATTTTTGACACTTTTTGAAGCTCTTCATATTTTTCACACCTTTTCAGTCTCTGCAAGTTTTTGAACACCGTTTCATGCTCCTCATATATTTCACACATTTTGAAGCTCTTCATATTTTGCACACATTTTCAGGCTCTTCATGTTTTTGAACACCGCTTCATTCTCCTCCTATTTTTAAGAGGGTTTCATCCTCGTCATATTTTTGACATATTTTGAAGCTCTTCATAATTTTCACACCTTTTCAGGCTCTTCATGTTTTTGAACACCCCTTCATGCTCGTCCTATTTTTCAGACCGTTTCATGCTCCTCATATTTTTGACACCTTTTGAAGCTCTTCATATTTTTCACACCTTTTCAGGCTCTTCATGTTTTTGAACACCGCTTCATGCTCCTCCTATTTTTCAGACCGTTTCATACTCCTCATATATTTGACACCTTTTGAAGCTCTTCATATTTTTCACAATTTTTCATGCTCTTCATGTTTTTCAACACCACTTCATGCTCCTCCTATTTTTCAGACCGTTTCATGCTCCTCATATTTTTGACACCTTTTGAAGCTTTTCATATTTCTCACTCATTTTCAGGCTCTTCATGTTTTTGAACATCACTTCATGCTCCTCCTATTTTTCAGACCGTTTCATGCTCCTCATGTGTTTCACACCTTTTGAAGCTCTTCATATTTTTCACACCTTTTCAGGCTCTTCATGTTTTTGAACCCGGTTCAGGCTCCTCCTATTTTTCTGAAAGTTTCATGCTCCTCATATTTTTCACAACTTTTGAAGCTCTTCATATTTTTCACACCTTTTCAGGCTCTTCATGTTTTTGAACACCGCTTCATGCTCCTCCTATTTTTCAGACCATTTCATGCACCTCATATTTTTGACACCTTTTGAAGCTCTTCATATTTTTCACACATTTTCAGGCTCTTCATGTTTTCAACACAGCTTCATGCTCCTCCTATTTTTCAGAACGTTTCATTCTCCTCATATTTTTGACACCTTTTGAAGCTCTTCATATTTTTCACACCTTTTCAGGCTCGTCATGTTTTGAACACCGCTTCATGCGCCTCCTATTTTTCAGACCGTTTCATGCTCCTCATATTTTTGACAGATTTTGAAGCTTTTCATATTTTTCACACCTTTTCAGGCTCTTCAGGTTTGTCAACACCACTTCATGCTCCTCCTTTTTGCAGACCTTTTCATGCTCCTCATATTTTTGACACCTTTTGATGATCCTCATATATTTCACACCTTTTCAGTCTCTTCTTTTTTTTCAACACCACTTCATGCTCCTCCTGTTTTTCAAACCGTTTCATGCTCATCTCATTTTTGACACATTTTGAAGCTTTTCATATTTTTCAAAACTTTTCAGGCTCTTCATGTTTTTGAACACCGCTTCATACTCCTCCTATTTTTGAGACCGTTTCATTCTCCTCATATTTTTGACACCTTTTGATGCTCTTCATATTTTTCACACCTTTTTAGTCTCTTCTTTTTTTAACACCACTTCATGCTCCTCCTATTTTTCAGACCATTTCATGCAGATCTCATTTTTGACACCTTCTGAAGCTCTTCTTATTTTTCAAAATTTTTGAAGCTCTTCATGTTTTTCACACGTTTTCAGGCTCTTCATGTTTTTCAACACCGCTTCAGTCTCCTCGTATTTTTCAGACCGTTTCATGCTCCACATAGTTTTGCCACATTTTGAAGCTTTTCATAATTTTCACACCTTTTCTGGCTGTTCAAGTTTTTCAACATCGCTTCATGCTCCTGCTATTTTTCAGACCATATCAAGCTCCTCATGTTTTTCACACCTTTTGAAGCTCTTCATATTTTTCACACCATTTCAGGCTCTTCATGTTTTTGAACAACACTTAATGCTCCTTCTATTTTTCAGAGAGTTTCATGCTCCTCATGTATTTCACACCTTTTGAAGCTCTTCATATTTTTCACACCTTTTCAGGCTCTTCATGTTTTTCCACAGCACTTCATGCTTCTCCTATTTTTCAGCCCGTTTCATCCTCCTCATGTATTTCACACCTTTAGAAGCTCTTCATATTTTTCACACCTTTTCAGGCTCTTCATGTTTCTGAACACCGTTTCATGCTCCTCCTATTTTTCAGGCCGTTTCATGCTCCTCATATTTTTGACACCTTTTGAAGCTCTTCATATTTTTCACACCTTTTCAGGCTCTTCATGTTTTTCAACACCGCTTCATTCTCCTCCTATTTTTCGGACCGTTTCATGCTCCTCATATTTTTGACACCTTTTGAAGCTCTTCGTATAATTCACACCTTTTCAGGCTCTTCATTTTTTTCAACACCACTTCATGCTCCTCCTATTTTTCAGACCATTTCATGCAGATCTCATTTTTGACACCTTTTGAAGCTCTTCTTATTTTTCAAAACTTTTGAAGCTCTTCATGTTTTTCACACGTTTTCAGGCTCTTCATGGTTTTCAACACCGCTTCATGCTCCTCCTATTTTTCAGACCATTTCATGCTCCTCATATTTTTGACATCTTTTGAAGCTCTATATATTTTTCACACCTTTTCAGGCTCTTCATGTTTTTCAACACCGCTTCATGCTCCTCCTATTTTCCAGACCGTTTCATGCTCCTCATATTTTTGACATCTTTTGAAGCTCTTCATATTTTTCACACCTTTAAGTCTCTGCATGTTTTTGAACACCTTTTCATGCTCCTCATGTATTTCACTCCTTTTGAAGCTCTTCATATTTGTCACACCTTTTCAGGCTCTTCATGTTTTTGAACACCGCTTCATCCTCCTCCTATTTTTAAGAGGGTTTCATGCTCGTAATATTTTTGACACATTTTGAAGCTCTTCATATTTTTCACACCTTTTCAGGCTCTTCATGATTTTCAACACCACTTCATGCTCCTCCTATTTTTCAGACCGTTTCATGCTCCTCATATTTTTGACATCTTTTGAAGCTCTATATATTTTTCACACCTTTTCAGGCTCTTCATGTTTGTCAACACCGCTTCATGCTCCTCCTATTTTCCAGACCGTTTCATGCTCCTCATATTTTTGACATCTTTTGAAGCTCTTCATATTTGTCACACCTTTTCAGGCTCTTCATGTTTTTCAACAACACTTCATGCTCCTCGTATTTTTCAGATGGTTTCATTCTCCTCATATTTTTGACAACTTTTGAAGCTCTGCATATATTTCACACCTTTTGAAGCTCTTCATAATTTTCATATTTTTGAAGCTCTTCATATTTTTCACACTTTTTCAGGCTCTTCATGTTTTTCAACACCTCTTCAGGCTCCTCCTATTGTTCAGACCCTTTCATGCTAACCTAATTTTTGACACTTTTTGAAGCTCTTCATATTTTTCACACCTTTTCAGGCTCTTCATATTTTTGAACACCGCTTCATCCTCCTCCTATTTTTAAGAGGGTTTCATGCTCGTCATATTTTTGACATATTTTGAAGCTCTTCATAATTTTCACACCTTTTCAGGCTCTTCATGTTTTTGAACACCCCTTCATGCTCGTCCTATTTTTCAGACCGTTTCATGCTCCTCATATTTTTGACACCTTTTGAAGCTCTTCATATTTTTCACACCTTTTCACGTTCTTCATGGTTTTCAACACCACTTGATGCTCCTCGTATTTTTCAGACCGTTTCATGCTCCTCATATTTTTGATGCCTTTTGAAGCTCTGCATATTTTTCACACCGTTTCAGGCTCTTCATGATTTTCAACACCACTTCATGCTCCTCCTATTTTTCAGACCGTTTCATGCTCATCTCATTTTTGACATCTTTTGAAGCTCTTCATATTTTTTACACCTTTTGAAGCTCTTCATAATTTTCATATTTTTGAAGCTCTTCATATTTTCACACTTTTTCAGGCTCTTCATGTTTTTCAACACCACTTCAAGCTCCTCCTATTTTTCAGACCCTTTCATGCTAATCTAATTTTTGACACTTTTTGAAGCTCTTCATATTTTTCACACCTTTTCAGTCTCTGCATGTTTTTGAACACCGTTTCATGCTCCTCATATATTTCACACCTTTTGAAGCTCTTCATATTTTGCACACATTTTCAGGCTCTTCATGTTTTTGAACACCGCTTCATTCTCCTCCTATTTTTAAGAGGGTTTCATCCTCGTCATATTTTTGACATATTTTGAAGCTCTTCATAATTTTCACACCTTTTCAGGCTCTTCATGTTTTTGAACACCCCTTCATGCTCGTCCTATTTTTCAGACCGTTTCATGCTCCTCATATTTTTGACACCTTTTGAAGCTCTTCATATTTTTCACACCTTTTCAGGCTCTTCATGTTTTTGAACACCGCTTCATGCTCCTCCTATTTTTCAGACCGTTTCATACTCCTCATATATTTGACACCTTTTGAAGCTCTTCATATTTTTCACAATTTTTCATGCTCTTCATGTTTTTCAACACCACTTCATGCTCCTCCTATTTTTCAGACCGTTTCATGCTCCTCATATTTTTGACACCTTTTGAAACTTTTCATATTTCTCACTCATTTTCAGGCTCTTCATGTTTTTGAACATCACTTCATGCTCCTCCTATTTCTCAGACCGTTTCATGCTCCTCATGTATTTCACACCTTTTGAAGCTCTTCATATTTTTCACACCTTTTCAGGCTCTTCATGTTTTTGAACCCGGTTCAGGCTCCTCCTATTTTTCTGAAAGTTTCATGCTCCTCATATTTTTCACAACTTTTGAAGCTCTTCATATTTTTCACACCTTTTCAGGCTCTTCATGTTTTTGAACACCGCTTCATGCTCCTCCTATTTTTCAGACCATTTCATGCACCTCATAATTTTGACACCTTTTGAAGCTCTTCATATTTTTCACACCTTTTCAGGCTCTTCATGTTTTCAACACAGCTTCATGCTCCTCCTATTTTTCAGAACGTTTCATTCTCCTCATATTTTGACACCTTTTGAAGCTCTTCATATTATTCAAACCTTTTCAGGTTCTTCATGTTTTTGAACACCTCTTCAGGTTCCTTCTATTTTCTGACTGTTTCATGCTGCTCATATTTTTGAGACGTTTTGAAGCTCTTCATATTTTTCACACCTTTTCAGGATTTTCATGTTTTTGAACACAGTTTCATTCTCCTCATATTTTTCACACATTTTCATGCTCTTCATATTTTTCAAACCTTTTCAGGCTCTTCATGGTTTTGAACACCGTTTCAAGCTCCTCCTATTTTTCAGACCGTTTCAGGCTCCTCATATTTTTGACACCTTTTGAAGCTCTTCATATATTTCACACCTTTTCATGCTCTTCCTGAATTTCAACACAGCTGAATGCTCCTCCTATTTTTCAGACCGTTTCATGCTCCTCATATCTTTGACACCTTTTGAAGCTCTTTTTATTTTTCACACCATTTCAGGCTCTTCAAGTTGTTGAACACGGCTTCATGCTCCTCCTAATTTTCAAACCGTTTCTTGCTCTTCATATTTTTGACACCTTTTGAAGCTCTTCATATTTTTCACACCTTTTCAGGCTCTTCCTGTTTTGGAACACCGTTTCATATTCCTCCTATTTTTCAGACAGTTTCATGCTCCTCATATTTTTGACCCCTTTTGAAGCTCTTCATATTTTTCACAACTTTTCAGGCTCTTCATGTTTTTGAACACAGTTTCATGCTCCGCATATTTTTCACACCTTTTCATGCTCTTAATATTTTTCACACCTTTTCTGGCTCTTCATGTTTTTCAACAAAGCTTCATGCTCCTCCTATTTTTCATACCGTTCCATGCTCCTGATATTTTTGACACCTTTTGAAGCTCTTCATATTTTTCACACCTTTTCAGGCTCTTCATGTTTTTCAACACCACTTCATGCTCCTACTATTTTTCAGACCGTTTCATGCTCCTCATATTATTGACACCTTCTGAAGATCTTCATATTTTTCACACCTTTCCAATTCTTCATGTCTTTGAACACCATTTCATGCTCCTCCTATTTTTCAGACCGTTTCATGCTCTTCATATTTTTGACAGCTTTTGAAGCTCTTCATATTTTTCACACCTTTTCAGGCTCTTCATGTTTTTCAACACCACTTCATGCTCCTACTATTTTTCAGACCGTTTCATGCTCCTCATATTATTGACACCTTCTGAAGATCTTCATATTTTTCACACCTTTCCAATTCTTCATGTTTTTGAACAACATTTCATGCTCCTCCTATATTTCAGACCATTTAATGCTCCTCATATTTTTGCCACCTTTTCAAGCTTTTCATATTTTTCAAACTTTTTCCGGCTCTTCATGTTTTTGAACACGGTCTCTTGCTCCTCGTATTTTTCAAACCGTTTCATGGTCCTCATATTTTTGACACCCTTTGAATCTCTTTATATATTTCACACCTTTTCAGGCTCTTCATGGTTTTGAACACCATTTCATGCTCCTCCTATTTTTCAGACCGTTTCATGCTCCTCATATTTTTGACACATTTTGAAGCTCTTTATATTTTTCATACCTTTTCAGGCTCTTCATGTTTTTCAACACCGTTTCATGTTCCTCATATTTTTGACACCTTTTGAAGCTCTTCATATTTTTCACACCTTTTCAGGCTCTTCATGTTTTCAACACCGTTTCATGCTCCTCCTATTTTTAGACCGTATCATGCTCCTCATATTTTTGTCACCTTTTGAAGCTCTTCATATTTTTCATACCTTTTCAGGCTCTTCATGTTTTTGAACACAGTTTCATGCTCCGCATATTTTTCACACATTTTCATGCTCTTCATATTTTTCAACACCTCTTCATGCTCCTCCTATATTTCAGACGGTTTCATGCTCCTCATATTTTGACGCGTTTTGAAGCTCTTCATATTTTTCACACCTTTTCAGGCTCTTCATGTTTTTGAACACCGCTTAATGCTCCTCCTATTTTTCAGATTGTTTCATACTCCTCATATTTTTGACACCTTTGAAGCTCTTCATATTTTTGACACCCTTCCCGGCTCTTCATGTTCTTCATCACCGTTTCATGCTCCTCCTATTTTTCAAACTTTCAGGCTCCTCATATTTTTCACACCTTTTGAAGCTCTTCATATTTTTCACACCTTTTCAGGCTCTTCATGTTTTTCAACACCGCTTCATGCTCCTCCTATATATCAGATAGTTTCATGCTCCTCATATATTTGACATGTTTTGAAGCCCTTCATATTTTTCACACATTTTCAGGCTCTTCTTGATTTTGTACACCACTTCATCCTTCTCCAATTTTTCAGACCGTTTCATGCTCCTCATATATTTTACACCTTTTGTAGCTCTTCATATTTTTCACAGCTTTTCAGACTCTTCATGTTTTTCAACAACGTTTGATGCTCCTCCTATTTCAGACCATTTCATGCTCCTCATATTTTTGACACATTTTGAAGGTCTTCATATTTTTCACATCTTTTCAGGCTCTTCATGTTTTTCAACACCCATTCATTCTCCTCCTATTTTTCAGATCATTTCATGCTCCACATATTCTTCACACCTTTTGAAGCTAATCATTTTTTTCACACCTTTTCAGGCTTTTCATGTTTTGAACACCGTTTCATGCTCCTCATAATTTTGACACCTTTTGAAGCTCCTCATATTTTTCACACCTTTTGAAGCTCTTCATATTTTTCATACCTTTTCAGGCTCTTCATGTTTTTCAACACCGCTTCATGCTCCTCCTATTTTCAGACCGTTTCATTTTCCTCCTCTTTTTCAGACCGTTTCATGCTACTCATATTTTTGACACCTTTTGAAGCTCTTCATATTTTTCACACCTTTTCAGGCTCTTCATGTTTTTCAACACCGCTTCACGCTCCTCCTATTTTTCAGAGTGTTTCATGCAACGCTTATTATTGACACCTTTTGAAACTCTTTATATTTGTCACACCTTTTCAGGCTCTTCATGTTTTTCAACACCGCGTCATTCTCTTCTTATTTTTCAGACCGTTTCATGCTCCTCTTATTTTTCAGACCGTTTCATGCTCCTGGTAATTTTGACACGTTTTGAGGCTCTTCATATGTTTCACACCTTTTCAGGCTCTTCATGTTTTTTAACACCGCTTCAGGCTCCTTCTATTTTCAGACTGTTTCATGCTCCTCATGTTTTTAGGACGTCTTGAAGCTCTTCATATTTTTCACACCTTTTCAGGATTTTCATGTTTTTGAACACAGTTTCATTCTCCTCATATTTTTCACACATTTTCATGCTCTTCATATTTTTCACACCTTTTCAGGCTCTTCATGTTTTTGAACACCGTTTCATGCTCCTCCTATTTTTCAGACCGTTTCATGCTCCTCATATTTTTGACACCTTTTGAAGCTCTTCATATTTTTCACACCTTTTCAGCCTCTTCATATTTTTCAACACCTCTTCATGCTCCTCCTATATTTCAGACGGTTTCATGCTCCTCATATTTTGACGCATTTTGAAGCTCTTCATATTTTTCACACCTTTTCAGTCTCTTCATGTTTTTGAACACAGCTTCATGCTCCTCCTATTTTTCAGAACGATTCATGCTCCTCATATTTTTGACACGTTTTGAAGCTCTTCATATTTTTCACACCTTTTCAGGCTCTTCATGTTTTTGAACACCGCTTCATGCTCCTCCTATTTTTCAGATTGTTTCATGCTCCTCATATTTTTGACACCTTTGAAGCTCTTCATATTTTTGACACCCTTCCCGGCTCTTCATGTTCTTCATCACCGTTTCATGCTCCTCCTATATTTCAAACTGTTTCAGGCTCCTCATATTTTTCACACCTTTTGAAGCTCTTCATATTTTTCACACCTTTTCAGGCTCTTCATGTTTTTCAACACCGCTTCATGCTCCTCCTATATATCAGATAGTTTCATGCTCCTCATATATTTGACATGTTTGGAAGCCCTTCATATTTTTCACACATTTTCAGGCTCTTCTTGATTTTGAACACCACTTCATCCTTCTCCAATTTTTCAGACCGTTTCATGCTCCTCACATATTTTACACCTTTTGTAGCTCTTCATATTTTTCACAGCTTTTCAGGCTTTTCATGTTTTTCAACAACGTTTGATGCTCCTCCTATTTCAGACCATTTCATGCTCCTCATATTTTTGACACATTTTGAAGGTCTTCATATTTTTCACATCTTTTCAGGCTCTTCATGTTTTTCAACACCCATTCATTCTCCTCCTATTTTTCAGATCATTTCATGCTCCACATATTCTTCACACCTTTTGAAGCTAATCATTTTTTCACACCTTTTCAGGCTTTTCATGTTTTGAACACCGTTTCATGCTCCTCATAATTTTGACACCTTTTGAAGCTCCTCATATTTTTCACACCTTTTGAAGCTCTTCATATTTTTCATACCTTTTCAGGCTCTTCATGTTTTTCAACACCGCTTCATGCTCCTCCTCTTTTCAGACCGTTTCATTCTCCTCCTCTTTTTCAGACCGTTTCATGCTACTCATATTTTTGACACCTTTTGAAGCTCTTCATATTTTTCACACCTTTTCAGGCTCTTCATGTTTTTCAACACCGCGTCATTCTCTTCTTATTTTTCAGACCGTTTCATGCTCCTCTTATTTTTCAGACCGTTTCATGCTCCTCATAATTTTGACACGTTTTGAGGCTCTTCATATGTTTCACACCTTTTCAGGCTCTTAATGTTTTTGAACACCGTTTCATGCTTCTCCTATTTTTCAGACCGTTTCATGCTCATCTCATTTTTGACACCTTTTGAAGCTCTTCATATTTTTCACACCTTTTGAAGCTCTTCATATTTTTCACACGTTTTCAGGCCCTTCATGTTTTTCAAAACTGCATCATGCTCCTCTTATTTTTCAGACCGCTTCATGCTCCTCATGTATTTCACACCTTGTGAAGCTCTTCATATTTTTCACACCTTTTCAGGCTCTTCATGTTTTTGAACACCGTTTCATGCTGCTCCTATTTTTCAGACCGATTCATGCTCGTCTTGTATTTCACATCTTTTGAAGCTCTTCATATGTTTCACACATTTTCAGGCTCTTCAAGATTTTGGACAACGTTTCATGCTGCTCCTATTTTTCAGACCGTTTCATGCTCCTCATAATTTTGACAGCTTTTGAAGCTCCTCATGTTTTTGACACTTTTGAAGCTCTTCATATTTTTCACACCTTTTGAAGCTCTTCATATTTTTCACAGATTTTCAGGCTCTTCATATTTTTCACACCTTTTGAAGCTCTTCATATTTTTCACAGATTTTCAGGCTCTTCATGTTTTTGAATACCGTTTCATGCTCCTCCTATTTTTCAGACCGTTTCATGCTCCTCATATTTTTGAAACCTTTTGAAACTCTTCATATTTTTCACACAATTTCAGGCTCTTCATGTTTTTGAACACCGCTTCATGCTCCTTCTCTTTTTCAGACCGTTTCATGCTCCTCATGTATTTCACACCTTTTGAAGCTCTTCATATTTTTCAAACATTTTCAGGCTCTTCATGTTTTTTAACACCGCTTCATGCTCCTCTCATTTTTCAGACCGTTTCATGCTCCTCACATTGTTGACACCTTTTGAAGCTCTTTATATTTTTCACACTTTTTAGGCTCTTCAGGTGTTTCAACACCGCTTCATGATCCTCCTATTTTTCAGACCGTTTCATGTTCCTCATATTTTTGACACATTTTGAAGCTCGTCGTATTTTTCACACGTTTTCATGCTCTTCATATTTTTCAACACCACTTCATGCTCCTCCTATTTTTCAGAGCGTTTCATGCTCCTCATATTTTTGACAGGTTTTGAGGCTCTTCATATTTTTCACACATTTTCAGGCTCCTCATGTTTTTCAACACCGTTTCATGCTCCTCCTATTTTTCAGACCGTTTCATGCTCCTCATATTTTTGACACCTTTTGAAACACTTCATGTTTTTCACACATTTTCAGACTCTTCATGTTTTTTCAACAGCGCTTCTTGCTCCTCCTATTTTTCAGTCTGTTTCATGCTCCTCATATTTTTGACACCTTTTGAAGCTCTTCATATTTTTCACACCTTTTCAGGCTCTTCATGTTTTTGAACACCGCTTCATGCTTCTCCTATTTTTCAGACCGTTTCATGCTCCTCATATATTTCACACCTTTTGAAGCTCTTCATATTTTCACACCTTTTGAAGCACTTCATATTTTTCACACGTTTTCAGGCTCTTCAGTTTTTCAACACCGCTTCATGCTCCTCCGATTTTTCAGATCGTTTCATGCTCCTCATATTTTTGACACCTTTTGAAGCTCTTCATATTTTTCAAACATTTTCAGGCTCTTCATGTTTTTTAACACCGCTTCATGCTCCTCTCATTTTTCAGACCGTTTCATGCTCCTCACATTGTTGACACCTTTTGAAGCTCTTTATATTTTTCACACTTTTTAGGCTCTTCAGGTGTTTCAACACCGCTTCATGATCCTCCTATTTTTCAGACCGTTTCATGTTCCTCATATTTTTGACACATTTTGAAGCTCGTCGTATTTTTCACACGTTTTCATGCTCTTCATATTTTTCAACACCACTTCATGCTCCTCCTATTTTTCAGAGCGTTTCATGCTCCTCATATTTTTGACAGGTTTTGAGGCTCTTCATATTTTTCACACCTTTTCAGGCTCTTCATGTTTTTGAACACCGCTTCATGCTTCTCCTATTTTTCAGACCGTTTCATGCTCCTCATATATTTCACACCTTTTGAAGCTCTTCATATTTTCACACCTTTTGAAGCACTTCATATTTTTCACACGTTTTCAGGCTCTTCAGTTTTTCAACACCGCTTCATGCTCCTCCGATTTTTCAGATCGTTTCATGCTCCTCATATTTTTGACACTTTTTGAAGCTCTTCATATATTTCACACCTTTTCAGGCTCTTCATGTTTTTCAACACCACTTCATGCCCCTCCTATTTTCAGACAGTTTCATGTTCATCTCATTTTTGACAGCTTTTGAAGCTCTTCATATTTTTCACACCTTTTGAACCTCATCATATATTTCACACTCCTCAGGCTCTTCATGTTTTACAACACCACTTCATGCTCCTCCTATTTTTCAAACCGTTTCAGGATAATCTCATTTTTGACCCCTTTTCAAGCTCTTCATATTTTCCACACCTTTTGAAGCTCTTCATATATTTCACAGCTTTTCAGGCTCCTCATGTTTTTGAACACCGTTTCATGCTCCTCCTATTTTTCAGACCGTTTCATGCTCCTCATATATTTCACACCTTTTGAAGCTCTTCATATTTTTCACACCTTTTCAGTCACTTCATGTTTTTGAACACCGTTTAATGCTCCTCCTCTTTTTCAGACCGTTTCGTGCTCCTCATATATTTGGCACCTTTTGAAGCTCTACATATTTTTCACACCTTTTCAGGTTCCTCATATTTTTCCACACCGCTTCATGCTCGTCCTATTTTTCAGATCGTTTCATGCTCCTCCTGTATTTCACACCTTCGAAGCTCTTCACATTTTTCACACCTTTTCAGGCTCTTTATATTTTTGAATACCGCTTCATGCTCCTCCTATTTTTCAGAACGTTTCATGCTCCTCATTTATTTCACACCGTTTGAAGCTCTTCATATGTTTCACACCTTTTCAGGCTCTTCAAGTTTTTGAACACCATTGCATGCTGCTCCTATTTTTCAGACCGTTTCATGCTCCTCATATTTTGACACCTTTAGAAGCTCTTCATATTTTTCACACTTTTCAGGCTGTTCATGTTTTTCAAAACTACTTCATGCTCCTCTTATATTTCAGACCGTTTCATGCTCCTCATATTTTTGACAATTTTTGAAGCTCTTCATCTTTTTCACACCTTTTCAGGCTCTTCATGTTTTTCAACACCACTTCATGTTCCTCCTATTTTTCAGACCGTTTCATGCTCCTCATGTATTTCACACCTTTTGAAGCTCTTCCTATATTTCACACTTTTTCATTTTCTTCATGTTTTTGAACAATGCTTCATGCTCCTCCTATTTTTCAGACCTTTTCATGCTCTTCCTATTTTTCAGACCGTTTCATACTCCTCATATTTTTGACACCTTTTGAATCTCTTCATATATTTCACACTTTTTTAGGCTCTTCATGTTTTTCAACACCACTTCATGCTCCTCCTGTTTTTAGACCGTTTCATGCTCATCTCATTTATGACACCTTTTGAACCTCTTCATATTTTTCACACCTTTTGAAGCTCTTCATATTTTTCATACCTTTTCAGGCTCTTCATGTTTTTCAACACCGCTTCATGCTCCTCCTATTTTCAGACCGTTTCATTCTTCTCCTCTTTTTCAGACCGTTTCATGCTACTCATATTTTTGACACCTTTTGAAGCTCTTCATATTTTTCACACCTTTTCAGGCTCTTCATGTATTTCAACACCGATTCATGCTCCTCCTATTTTTCAGACTGTTTCATGCAACGCTTATTATTGACACCTTTTGAAACTCTTTATATTTGTCACACCTTTTCAGGCTCTTCATGTTTTTCAACACCGCGTCATTCTCTCCTTATTTTTCAGACCGTTCCATGCTCCTCTTATTTTTCAGACCGTTTCATGCTCCTCATAATTATGACACGTTTTGAGGCTCTTCATATATTTCACACCGTTTCAGGCTCTTCATGTTTTTCAACACCGCTTCATGCTCCTCCTATTTTCAGACCATTTCATTCTCCTCCTCTTTTTCAGACCGTTTCATGCTACTCATATTTTTGACACTTTTTGAAGTTCTTCATATTTTTCACACCTTTTCAGGCTCTTCATGTTTTTCAACACCGCTTCACGCTCCTCCTATTTTTCAGACTGTTTCATGCAACGCTTATTATTGACACCTTTTGAAACTCTTTATATTTGTCACACCTTTTCAGGCTCTTCATGTTTTTCAACACCGCATCATTCTCTTCTTATTTTTCAGACCGTTTCATGCTCCTCTTATTTTTCAGACCGTTTCATGCTCCTCATAATTTTGACACGTTTTGAGGCTCTTCATATGTTTCACACCTTTTCAGGCTCTTCATGTTTTTGAACACCGTTTCATGCTTCTCCTATTTTTCAGACCGTTTCATGCTAATCTCATTTTTGACACATTTGAAGCTCTTCATATTTTTCACACCTTTTGAAGCTCTTCATATTTTTTACACGTTTTCAGGCCCTTTCTGTTTTTCAAAACTGCATCATGCTCCTCCTATTTTTCAGACCGCTTCATGCTCCTCATATATTTCACACCTTGTGAAGCTCTTCATATTTTCACACCTTTTCAGGCTCTTCATGTTTTTGAACACCATTTCATGCTGCTCCTATTTTTCAGACAGTTTCAAGCTCCTCATATTTTTGACATCTTTGGAAGCTCTTCATATTTTTCACACCTTTTCTGGTTCTTCATGTTTTTCAACATCGCTTCATGCTCCTCCTATTTTTCAGACAGATTCATGCTCCTCTTGTATTTCACACCTTTTGAAGCTCTTCATATGTTTCACACATTTTCAGTCTCTTCAAGATTTTGGACAACGTTTCATGCTGCTCCTATTTTTCAGACCGTTTCATGCTCCTCATAATTTTGACAGCTTTTGAAGCTCCTCCTGTTTTTGACACTTTTTGAAGCTCTTCATAGTTTCACACCTTTTGAAGCTCTTCATATTTTTCACACCTTTTGAAGCTCTTCATATTTTTCACAGATTTTCAGGCTCTTCATATTTTTCACACCTTTTGAAGCTCTTCATATTTTTCACAGATTTTCAGGCTCTTCATGTTTTTGAATACCGTTTCATGCTCCTCCTATTTTTCAGACCGTTTCATGCTCCTCATATTTTTGAAACCTTTTGAAACTCTTCATATTTTTCACACAATTTCAGGCTCTTCATGTTTTTGAACACCGCTTCATGCTCCTCCTCTTTTTCAGACCGTTTCATGCTCCTCATGTATTTCACACCTTTTGAAGCTTTTCATATTTTTCACAAATTTTCAGGCTCTTCATGTTTTTTAACACCGCTTCATGCTCCTCCTATTTTTCAGACCGTTTCATGCTGCTTATGTATTTCACACCTTTTGAACCTCTTCATATTTTTCACTTTTCAGGCTCTTCATGTTTTTGAACACCGCTTCATGCTCCTCCTTTTTTTCAGAGAGTTTAATGCTCCTAATGTATTTCAGACGTTTTGAAGCTCTTCATATTTTTCACACCTTTTCAGGCTCTTCATGTTTTTGATCACCGGTTCATCCTCCTCCTATTTTTCAGACCGTTTCATGCTCCTCATATTTATGACACCTTTTGAAGCTCTTCATATATTTCACACCTTTTCAGGCTCTTCATGTTTCTGAAAACCGCTTCATGATCCTCCTATTTTTCAGACTGTTTCATTCTCCTCATATATTTCACACCTTTTGAAGCTCTTCATATTTTTCACACCTTTTCAGGCTCTTCATGTTTTTGAACACTGCTTCATGCTCCTCGTATTTTTCAGATCGTTTCATGCTCCTCATATTTTTGACACCTTTTGAAGCTCTTCATATTTTTCACACAATTTCAGGCTCTTCATGATTTTGAACACCGCTTCATGCTCCTCCTCTTTTTCAGACCGTTTCATGCTCCTCATGTATTTCACACCTTTTGAAGCTCTTCATATGTTTCACACATTTTCAGTCTCTTCAAGATTTTGGACAACGTTTCATGCTGCTCCTATTTTTCAGACCGTTTCATGCTCCTCTTGTATTTCACACCTTTTGAAGCTCTTCATATGTTTCACACATTTTCAGTCTCTTCAAGATTTTGGACAACGTTTCATGCTGCTCCTATTTTTCAGACCGTTTCATGCTCCTCATAATTTTGACAGCTTTTGAAGCTCCTCATGTTTTTGACACTTTTTGAAGCTCTTCATATTTTTCACACCTTTTCAGGCTCTTCATGTTTTTGAACACCACTTCATGCTCCTCCTATTTTTCAGACCGTTTCATGCTCCTCATATTTTTGACACCTTTAGAAGCTCTTCATATTTTTCACAACTTTTCAGCCTCTTCATATTTTTCAAGACAGCTTTATGCTCCTCCTATATTTCAGACCGTTTCATGCTCCTCATATTTTTGACAACTTTTGAAGCTCTTCATATATTTCACACCATTTCAGGCTCTTCATGTTTTTGAAGACCGTTTCATGCTCCTCCTATTTTTCAGACCGTTTCATGCTCCTCATATTTTTCACACCTGTTGAAACTCCTCATATTTTTCACACCTTTTAAAGCTGTTCATATATTTCACACTTTTTCAGGCATTTCATGTTTTTCACAACCGCTTCATGCTCCTCCTATTTTTCAGACCGTTTCATGCTCCTCATATTTTTGAAACCTTTTGAAGCTCTTCATGTATTTCACAATGCTTCAGGCTCTCCATGTTTTTCAACACCGCTTCATGCTCCTCCAATTTTCAGACCGTTTCATGCTCCTTATATTTTTGACAACTTTTGAAGCTCTTCATATTTTTCACACCTTTTCAGGCTCATCATGTTTTTCAACACCGCTTCATGCTCCTCCTAATTTTCAGAACGTTTCATGCTCATCCTATTTTTGCCACCTTTTGAAGCTCTTCATACTTTTCACACCTTTTCAGGCTCTTCATGTTTTTGAACAGGGTTTCATGCTCCTCCTATTTTTCAGACCGTTTCATGCTCCTCATGTATTTCACACCTTCTGAAGCTCTTCGTATTTTTCACACGGTTTGAAGCTCTTCATATTCTTACACGTTTTCAGGCTCTTCATGTTTTTCAACACCGCTTCATGCTCCTCCTATTTTTCAAACCGTTTCATGCTCCTCATATTTTTGACACGTTTTGAGGCTCTTCATATTTTTCACACCTTTTCAGGCTCTTCATGTTTTTGAACACCGTTTCATGCTCCTCCTATTTTTGCGACCGTTTCATGTTCCTCATAATTTTGACACCTTTTGAAGCTCTTCATATTTTTCACACCTTTTCAGTCTCTTCATGTTTTTAAACACCGCTTCATGATCCTCCTATTTTTCAGACCGTTTCATTCTCCTCATTTTTTTGAAACCTTTTGAAGCTCTTCATATTTTTTACACCTTGTCAGTCTCTTCATGTTTTTCAACACAGCTTCATTCTCCTTCTATTTTTCAGACCGTTTGATGCTTCTCATGTATTTCACACCTTTTGACGCTCTCATATTTTCCACACCTTTTCAGGCTCTTCATGTTTTTGAACACCGTTTCATGCTCCTCCTATTTTTCAGACCGTTTCATGCTCATTTAATTTTTGAGAGCTTTTGAAGCTCTTCATATTTTTCACATCTTTTGAAACTCTTCATATTTTTCTCACCTTTTCAAGCTCTTCATGTTTTTGAACCCCGTCATTCTCCTCCTATTTTTCAGACCGTCTCATGCTCCTCATATTTTTGACACCTTTTGAAGCTCTTCATATTTTTCACACCTTTTAAGGCTCTTCATATTTTTCAAAACAACTTCATGCCCCTCCTATTTTTCAGACCGTTTCATGCGCATCGTATTTTTGACACCTTTTGAAGCTCTTTGTATTTTTCACACCTTTTCATGCTCTTAATGTTTTCAACACCGATTATGCGCCTCCTATTTTTCAGATCGTTTCATGCTCCTCCTATTTTTCAAACCGTTTCATGCTCATCTCATTTTTGACATCTTCTGAAGCTCTTCATATTTTTCACACCTTTTGATTCTCTTCATGTTTTTCAAACCTTTTGAAGCTCTTCATATTATTCACACGTTTTCAGTCTCTTCATGTTTTTCAACACCGCTTTATGCTCCTCCTATTTTTCAGACAGTTTCATGCTCTTCATATTTTTGACACTTTTTGAGGCTCTTCATATATTTCACACCTTTTCAGGCCCTTCATATTTTGAACACCGTTTCATGCTCCTCCTATTTTTCAGACTCTTTCATGTTCCTCATATTTTTGACACGTTTTGAAGCTCTTCATATTTTTCACACCTTTTCAGGCTCTTCCTATTTTTCAACACAGCTTGATGCTCCTTCTATTTTTCAGACCGTTTCATGCTCCTCATATTTTTGACACCTTTTGAAGCTCTTCATATTTTTCACACCTTTTGATGCTCTTCATATTTTTCACACCTATTCAGGCTCTTCATCTTTTGAACAACGTTTCATGCACCTCCTTTTTTTCAGACCGTTTCATGCTCCTCATATTTTTGACACCTTTTGAAGCTCTTCATATATTTCACACCTTTTGAAGCTCTTCATACTTTTCACACCTATTCAGGCTCTTCATCTTTTGAACAACGTTTCATGCTCCTCCTTTTTTTCAGACCGTTTCATGCTCCTCATATTTTTGACACCTTTTGAAGCTCTTCATATTTTTCACACCTTTTGATGCTCTTCATATTTTTCACAGCATTTCAGGCTCTTCATGTTTTTGAACACCGCTTCATGCTCCTCCTATTTTTCAAACCGTTTCATGCTCCTCATGTATTTCACACCTTTTGAAGCTCTTCATATTTTTCGCACCTTTTCAAGCTCTTCATGTTTTTGAACACGGTTTCATGCTCCTCCTATTTTTCAGACCGTTTCATGCTCATTTAATTTTTGAGAGCTTTTGAAGCTCTTCATATTTTTCACATCTTTTGAAACTCTTCATATTTTTCACACCTTTTCAGGCTCTTCATGTTTTTGAACCCCGTCATGCTCCTCCTATTTTTCAGACCGTCTCATGCTCCTCATATTTTTGACACGTTTTGAGGCTCTTCATATTTTTCACACCTTTTCAGGCTCTTCATGTTTCTCAACACCGCTTCATGATCCTCCTATTTTTCAGACCGTTTCATTCTCCTCATTTTTTTGAAACGTTTTGAAGCTCTTCATATTTTTTACACCTTTTCAGTCTCTTCATGTTTTTCAACACAGCTTCATGCTCCTCCTATTTTTCAAACCGTTTCATGCTCCTCATGTATTTCACACCTTCTGAAGCTCTTTATATTTTTCACACGTTTTGAAGCTCTTCATATTTTTACACGTTTTCAGGCTCTTCATGTTTTTCACAACCGCTTCATGCTTCTCCTATTTTTCAAACCGTTTCATGCTCCTCATATTTTTGACACGTTTTGAGGCTCTTCATATTTTTCACACCTTTTCAGGCTCTTCATGTTTTTGAACACTGTTGCATGATCCTCCTATTTTTCAGACCGTTTCATGCTCCTCATGTATTTCACACCTTCTGAAGCTCTTCATATTTTTCACACGTTTTGAAGCTCTTCATATTTTTCACACCTTTTCAGGCTCTTCATGTTTTTGAACACGGTTTCATGCTCCTCCTATTTTTCAGACCGTTTCATACTCATTTAATTTTTGAGAGCTTTTGAAGCTCTTCATATTTTTCACATCTTTTGAAACTCTTCATATTTTTCACACCTTTTCAGGCTCTTCATGTTTTTGAACCCCGTCATGCTCCTCCTATTTTTCAGACCGTCTCATGCTCCTCATATTTTTGACACGTTTTGAGGCTCTTCATATTTTTCACACCTTTTCAGGCTCTTCTTTTTTTAACACCACTTCATGCTCCTCCTATTTTTCAGACCATTTCATGCAGATCTCATTTTTGACACCTTTTGAAGCTCTTCTTATTTTTCAAAGTTTTTGAAGCTCTTCATGTTTTTCACACGTTTTCAGGCTCTTCATGTTTTTCAACACCGCTTCATGCTCCTCCTATTTTTCAGACCGTTTCATGCTCCTCATATTTTTGACATCTTTTGAAGCTCTATATATTTTTCACAACTTTTCAGGCTCTTCATGTTTTTCAACACCGCTTCATGCTGCTCCTATTTTCCAGACCATTTCATGCTCCTCATATTTGTGACATCTTTTGAAGCTCTTCATATTTTTCACACCTTTTCAGGCTCTTAATGTTTTTGAACACTGCTTCGTACTCCTCCTATTTTTGAGACTGTTTCATTCTCCTCATATTTTTGACACCTTTTGATGCTCTTCATATTTTTCACACCTTTTCAGTCTCTTCTTTTTTTCAACACCACTTCATGCTCCTCCTATTTTTCAAACCGTTTCATGCTCATCTCATTTTTGACACATTTGAATCTCTTCATATTTTTCACACCTTTTGAAGCTCTTCATATTTTTCACGCGTTTTCAGGCTCTTCATGTTTTTCAACTCCGCTTCGTACTCCTCCTATTTTTGAGACCGATCATTCTCCTCATATTTTTGACACCTTTTGATGCTGTTCATATTTTTCACACCTTTTCAGTCTCTTCTTTTTTTCAACACCGCTTCATGCTCCTCCTATTTTTCAGACCGTTTCATGCTCCTCATATTTTTGACACTTTTTGAAGCAGTTCATATTTTTCACACCTTTTCAGGCTCTTCATGTTTTTCAACACCGTTTCATGCTCCTCATATTTTTGACACCTTTTGAATCTCTTCATATTTTTCACACTTTTTCAGGCTCTTCATGTTTCTGATCACCGTTTCATGCTCCTCCTATTTTTCAGACCGTTTCATGCTCATCTCATTTTTGACACCTTTTGAAGCTCTTCATATATTTCACAGCTTTTGAAGCTCTTCATATTTTTCACACGTTTGCAGGCTCTTCATGTTTTTCAACACCGTTTCATGCTGCTTCTGTTTTTCAGACGTTTTCATGCTCCTCATATTTTTCACAGCTTTTAGAGCTCTTCATATTTTTCACACCTTTTCAGGCTCTTCATGTTTTTAACACAGCTTCATGTTCCTCCTATTTTTCAGAGAATTTCATGCTCCTCATGTATTTCACACCTTTTGAAGCTCTTCATATTTTTCACACCTTTTCAGTCTCTTCATGTTTTTCCACACCACTTCATGCTCCTTCTTGTTTTCAGACCGTTTCATGCACCTCATATTTTTGACACTTTTTGAAGCTCTTCATATTTTCACACCTTTTCAGGCTTTTCATGTTTTTGAACACCGCTTCATGATCCTCCTATTTTTCAGACCGTTTCATGCTCCTCATATTTTTGACACCTTTAGAAGCTCTTCATATTTTTCACACCTTTTCACACTCTTCATGTTTTTCACCACCACTTCATGCTCCTCTTATTTTTCAGACCGTTTCATGCTCTTCTCATTTTGAAACATTTAGAATCTCTCCATATTTTTCACACCTTTCAGGCTCTTCATGTTTTTCAACACCGCTTCATGCCTCTCCTATTATTCAGACCGTTTCATTCTCCTCATATTTTTAACACCTTTTGAAGGTCTTCATATATTTCACACCTTTTCAGGCTCTTCTTTTTTTTCAACTCCACCTCATGCTCCTCTTATTTTTCAGACCGTTTCATGCTCATCTCATTTTTGACACATTTGAAGCTCTTCATATTTTTCACACGTTTTAAGGCTCTTCATGTTTTCCAACACCGCTTCATGCTCCTCCTATTTATCAGAACGTTTCTTTCTCCTCATGTTTTTGACACCTTTTAATGGTCTTCATATATTTCACACCTTTTCAGGCTCTTCTTTTTTTCAACACCACTTCATGCTCCTCTTATTTTTCGGACCGTTTCATGCTCATCTCATTTTTGACACTTTTGAAGCTCTTCATATTTTTCACACCTTTTGAAGCTCTTCATATTTTTCACACGTTATCAGGCTCTTCATGTTTTTCAACACCGCTTCATGCTCCTGCTATTTTTCAGACCGTTTCATGCTGCTCATATTTTTGACACATTTTGAAGCTCTTCATATTTTTCACACCTTTTCAGACTCTTCATGGTTTTGAACACCGCTTCAGTCTCCTCGTATTTTTCAGACCGTTTCATGCTCCGCATAGTTTTGCCACATTTTGAAGCTTTTCATAATTTTCACACCTTTTCTGGCTGTTCAAGTTTTTCAACACCGCTTCATGCTCCTGCTATTTTTCAGACAATATCATGCTCCTCATGTTTTTCACACCTTTTGAAGCTCTTCATATTTTTCACACCATTTCAGGCTCTTCATGTTTTTGAACAACACTTAATGCTCCTTCTATTTTTCAGAGAGTTTCATGCTCCTCATGTATTTCACACCTTTTGAAGCTCTTCATATTTTTCACACCTTTTCAGGCTCTTCATGTTTTTCCACAGCACTTCATGCTTCTCCTATTTTTCAGCCCGTTTCATCCTCCTCATGTATTTCACACCTTTAGAAGCTCTTCATATTTTTCACACCTTTTCAGGCTCTTCATGTTTCTGAACACCGTTTCATGCTCCTCCTATTTTTCAGGCCGTTTCATGCTCCTCATATTTTTGACACCTTTTGAAGCTCTTCATATTTTTCACACGTTTTCAGGCTCTTCACTTTTTCAACACCGCTTCATGCTCCTCCTATTTTTCAGATCGTTTCATGCTCGTCATATTTTTGACACTTTTTGAAGCTCTTCATATATTTCACACCTTTTCAGGCTCTTCTTTTTTTTCAACTCCACCTCATGCTCCTCTTATTTTTCAGACCGTTTCATGCTCATCTCATTTTTGACACATTTGAAGCTCTTCATATTTTTCACACCTTTTAAGGCTCTTCATGTTTTCCAACACCGCTTCATGCTCCTCCTATTTATCAGAACGTTTCTTTCTCCTCATGTTTTTGACACCTTTTAATGGTCTTCATATATTTCACACCTTTTCAGGCTCTTCTTTTTTTTCAACACCACTTCATGCTCCTCTTATTTTTCGGACCGTTTCATGCTCATCTCATTTTTGACACTTTTGAAGCTCTTCATATTTTTCACACCTTTTGAAGCTCTTCATATTTTTCACACGTTATCAGGCTCTTCATGTTTTTCAACACCGCTTCATGCTCCTGCTATTTTTCAGACCGTTTCATGCTCCTCATATTTTTGACACATTTTGAAGCTCTTCATATTTTTCACACCTTTTCAGACTCTTCATGGTTTTGAACACCGCTTCAGTCTCCTCGTATTTTTCAGACCGTTTCATGCTCCGCATAGTTTTGCCACATTTTGAAGCTTTTCATAATTTTCACACCTTTTCTGGCTGTTCAAGTTTTTCAACACCGCTTCATGCTCCTCATATTTTTGACACCTTTTGAAGCTCTTATTATATTGCACACCTTTTCATGCTCTTCACGTCTTTGAACACTATTTGATGCTCCTCCTGTTTTTCAGACCGTTTAATGCTTCCCATAATTTTGACACCTTTTGAAGCGCTTCATAGTTGTCACACCTTTTCAGGCTCTTCATGTTTTTCAAAACCGCTTCTTGCTCCTCCTCTTTTTCAGACCGTTTCATGCTCCTCAAATTTTTGACACCATTTGAAGCTCTTCATATTTTTTCACACCTTTTCAGGCTCGTCATATTTTTCAACACGGCTTCATGCTCCTCCTATTTTTCAGACCGTTTCATGCTCCTCTTATTTTTGACACCTTTTGAAGCTCTTCGTATTTTTCACACCTTTTCAGGCTCTTCATGTTTTTGAACACCGTTTCATGTTCCTCATCTTTTTGACACCTTTTGAAGCTCTTCATATTTTTCACACCTTTTCAGGCTCTTCATGTTTTCAACACCGTTTCATGCTCCTCCTATTTTTAGACTGTATCATGCTCCTCATATTTTGACACCTTTTGAAGCTCTTCATATTATTCACACCTTTTCAGGCTCTTCATGTTTTTGAACACCGCTTCAGGTTCCTTCTATTTTCTGACTGTTTCATGCTGCTCATATTTTTGAGACGTTTTGAAGCTCTTCATATTTTTCACACCTTTTCAGGATTTTCATGTTTTTGAACACAGTTTCATTCTCCTCATATTTTTCACACATTTTCATGCTCTTCATATTTTTCAAACCTTTTCAGGCTCTTCATGGTTTTGAACACCGTTTCAAGCTCCTCCTATTTTTCAGACCGTTTCAGGCTCCTCATGTTTTTGAGACGTTTTGAAGCTCTGCATATTTTTCTTTTTTTTTTTTTTTTAGTTTTTTTTTATTATTATTATTATTATTTTTTTCCAGTGCGTTTTGTCATACATTGATATCAATCAGCCATGGATTTACATGTATTCCCAATCCCGATCCCCCCTCCCACCTCCCTCTCCACCCGATTCCTCCGGGTCTTCCCAGTGCACCAGGCCGGAGCACTTGTCTCGTGCATCCCTCCTGGGCTGGTGATCTGTTTCACCATAGATAGTATACATGCTGTTCTTTTGAAATATCCCACCCTCACATTCTCCCACAAAGTTCAAAAGTCTGTTCTGTATTTCTGTGTCTCTTTTTCTGTTCTGCATATAGGGTTATCGTTATCACCTTTCTAAATTCCATATACATGTGTCAGTATGCTGTAATGTTCTTTATCTTTCTGGCTTACTTCACTCTGTATAATGGGCTCCAGCTTCATCCATCTCATTAGGACTGGTTCAAATGAATTCTTTTTAATGGCTGAGTAATATTCCATGGTGTATATGTACCACAGCTTCCTTATCCATTCATCTGCTGATGGGCATCTAGGTTGCTTCCATGTCCTGGCTATTATAAACAGGGCTGCGGTGAACATTGGGGTGCACGTGTCTCTTTCAGATCTGGTTTCCTCAGTGTGTATGCCCAGAAGTGGGATTGCTGGGCTGCCTGAATAAGAGTCCACCTCCGCCCGCCTGTGTCAGGAAGCTCTGCATATTTTTCATACCTTTCAGGCTCTTCATGTTTTTGAACACCGTTACATGCTCCTCCTATTTTTCATACCATTTAATACTCGTCATATTTTTGACACCTTTTGAAGCTCTTCATATTTTTCACACCTTTTCAGGCTCTTTATGTTTTTCAATGCCGTATCATGCTCCTCCTATTTTTCAGATCGTTTCATGCTCCTCATATCTTTGACACCTTTTGAAGCTCTTTATATTTTTCACACCATTTCAGGCTCTTCAAGTTGTTGAACACGGCTTCATGCTCCTCCTAAATTTCAGACCGTTTCTTGCTCCTCATATTTTTGACACCTTTTGAAGCTCTTCATATTTTTCACACCTTTTCAGGCTCTTCATGTTTTGGAACACAGTTTCATGCTCCGCATATTTTTCACACCTTTTCATGCTCTTAATATTTTTCACACCTTTTCAGGCTCTTCATGTTTTTCAACAACGCTTCATGCTCCTCCTATTTTTCAGACCGTTCCATGCTCCTCATATTTTTGACACCTTCTGAAGATCTTCATATATTTCACACTTTTCCAAGTCTTCATGTTTTTGACCACCATTTCATGCTCCTCCTATTTTTCAGACCGTTTCATGATCTTCATATTTTTGACAGCTTTTGAAGCTCTTCATATATTACACACATTTTCAGGCTCTTCATGTTTTTGAACACCATTTCATGCTCTTCCTATTTTTCAGACCGTTTCATGCTCCTCATATTTTTGACACCTTTTGAAGCTCTTCATATTTTTCACACCTTTTCAGGCTCTTCACGTTTTTGAACACCACTTCATGCTCCTCCTATATTTCAGACCGTTTAATGCTCCTCATATTTTTGACACCTTTTGAAGCTCTTCATATATTTCACACCTTTTCATGCTCTTCCTGAATTTCAACACAGCTTAATGCTCCTCCTATTTTTCAGACCGTTTCATGCTCCTCATATCTTTGACACCTTTTGAAGCTCTTTATATTTTTCACACCATTTCAGGCTCTTCAAGTTGTTGAACACGGCTTCATGCTCCTCCTAATTTTCAAACCGTTTCTTGCTCCTCATATTTTTGACACCTTTTGAAGCTCTTCGTATTTTTCACACCTTTTCAGGCTCTTCATGTTTTGGAACACCGTTTCATGTTCCTCCTATTTTTCAGACAGTTTCATGCTCCTCATATTTTTGACCCCTTTTGAAGCTCTTCATATTTTTCACAACTTTTCAGGCTCTTCATGTTTTTGAACACAGTTTCATGCTCCGCATATTTTTCACACCTTTTCATGCTCTTAATATTTTTCACACCTTTTCTGGCTCTTCATGTTTTTCAACAAAGCTTCATGCTCCTCCTATTTTTCATACCGTTCCATGCTCCTGATATTTTTGACACCTTTTGAAGCTCTTCATATTTTTCACACCTTTTCAGGCTCTTCATGTTTTTCAACACCACTTCATGCTCCTACTATTTTTCAGACCGTGTCATGCTCCTCATATTATTGACACCTTCTGAAGATCTTCATATTTTTCACACCTTTCCAATTCTTCATGTCTTTGAACACCATTTCATGCTCCTCCTATTTTTCAGACTGTTTCATGCTCTTCATATTTTTGACAGCTTTTGAAGCTCTTCATATTTTTCACACCTTTTCAGGCTCTTCATGTTTTTCAACACCACTTCATGCTCCTACTATTTTTCAGACCGTTTCATGCACCTCATATTATTGACACCTTCTGAAGATCTTCATATTTTTCACACCTTTCCAATTCTTCATGTTTTTGAACAACATTTCATGCTCTTCCTATTTTTCAGACCGTTTCATGCTCCTCATATTTTTGACACCTTTTGAAGCTCTTCATATTTTTCACACCTTTTCAGGCTCTTCACGTTTTTGAACACCACTTCATGCTCCTCCTATATTTCAGACCGTTTAATGCTCCTCATATTTTTGCCACCTTTTCAAGCTTTTCATATTTTTCAAACTTTTTCCGGCTCTTCATGTTTTTGAACACGGTCTCTTGCTCCTCGTATTTTTCAAACCGTTTCATGGTCCTCATATTTTTGACACCCTTTGAATCTCTTTATATATTTCACACCTTTTCAGGCTCTTCATGGTTTTGAACACCATTTCATGCTCCTCCTATTTTTCAGACCGTTTCATGCTCCTCATATTTTTGACACATTTTGAAGCTCTTCATATTTTTCATACCTTTTCAGGCTCTTCATGTTTTTGAACACCGTTTCATGTTCCTCATAATTTTGACACCTTTTGAAGCTCTTCATATTTTTCACACCTTTTCAGGCTCTTCATGTTTTCAACACCGTTTCATGCTCCTCCTATTTTTAGACCGTATCATGCTCCTCATATTTTTGACACCTTTTGAAGCTCTTCATATTTTTCATACCTTTTCAGGCTCTTCATGTTTTTGAACACAGTTTCATGCTCCGCATATTTTTCACACATTTTCATGCTCTTCATATTTTTCAACACCTCTTCATGCTCCTCCTATATTTCAGACGGTTTCATGCTCCTCATATTTTGACGCGTTTTGAAGCTCTTCATATTTTTCACACCTTTTCAGGCTCTTCATGTTTTTGAACACCGCGTCATTCTCTTCTTATTTTTCAGACCGTTTCATGCTCCTCTTATTTTTCAGACCGTTTCACGCTCCTCCTATTTTTCAGACTGTTTCATGCAACGCTTATTATTGACACCTTTTGAAACTCTTTATATTTGTCACACCTTTTCAGGCTCTTCATGTTTTTCAACACCGCGTCATTCTCTTCTTATTTTTCAGACCGTTTCATGCTCCTCTTATTTTTCAGACCGTTTCATGCTCCTCATAATTTTGACACGTTTTGAGGCTCTTCATATGTTTCACACCTTTTCAGGCTCTTCATGTTTTTTAACACCGCTTCAGGCTCCTTCTATTTTCAGACTGTTTCATGCTCCTCATGTTTTTGAGACGTTTTGAAGCTCTTCATATTTTTCACACCTTTTCAGGATTTTCATGTTTTTGAACACAGTTTCATTCTCCTCGTATTTTTCACACATTTTCATGCTCTTCATATTTTTCACACCTTTTCAGGCTCTTCATGTTTTTGAACACCGTTTCATGCTCCTCCTATTTTTCAGACCGTTTCATGCTCCTCATATTTTTGACACCTTTTGAAGCTCTTCATATTTTTCACACCTTTTCAGGCTCTTCATGTTTTTGAACACAGTTTCATGCTCCGCATATTTTTCACACATTTTCATGCTCTTCATCTTTTTCACACCTTTTCAGGCTCTTCATATTTTTCAACACCTCTTCATGCTCCTCCTATATTTCAAACGGTTTCATGCTCCTCATATTTTGACGCATTTTGAATCTCTTCATATTTTTCACACCTTTTCAGTCTCTTCATGTTTTTGAACACTGCTTCATGCTCCTCCTATTTTTCAGACCGATTCATGCTCCTCATATTTTTGACACGTTTTGAAGCTCTTCATATTTTTCACACCTTTTCAGGCTCTTCATGTTTTTCAACACCGCTTCATGCTCCTCCTATTTTTCAGATTGTTTCATGCTCCTCATATTTTTGACACCTTTGAAGCTCTTCATATTTTTGACACCCTTCCCGGCTCTTCATGTTCTTCATCACCGTTTCATGCTCCTCCTATATTTCAAACTGTTTCAGGCTCCTCATATTTTTCACACCTTTTGAAGCTCTTCATATTTTTCACACCTTTTCAGGCTCTTCATGTTTTTCAACACCGCTTCATGCTCCTCCTATATATCAGATAGTTTCATGCTCCTCATATATTTGACATGTTTTGAAGCCCTTCATATTTTTCACACATTTTCAGGCTCTTCTTGATTTTGAACACCACTTCATCCTTCTCCAATTTTTCAGACCGTTTCATGCTCCTCATATATTTTACACCTTTTGTAGCTCTTCATATTTTTCACAGCTTTTCAGGCTCTTCATATTTTTCAACAACGTTTGATGCTCCTCCTATTTCAGACCATTTCATGCTCCTCATATTTTTGACACATTTTGAAGGCCTTCATATTTTTCACATCTTTTCAGGCTCTTCATGTTTTTCAACACCCATTCATTCTCCTCCTATTTTTCAGATCATTTCATGCTCCACATATTCTTCACACCTTTTGAAGCTAATCATTTTTTTCACACCTTTTCAGGCTTTTCATGTTTTGAACACCGTTTCATGCTCCTCATAATTTTGACACCTTTTGAAGCTCCTCATATTTTTCACACCTTTTGAAGCTCTTCATATTTTTCATACCATTTCAGGCTCTTCATGTTTTTCAACACCGCTTCATGCTCCTCCTATTTTCAGACCGTTTCATTCTCCTCCTCTTTTTCAGACCGTTTCATGCTACTCATATTTTTGACACATTTTGAAGCTCTTCATATTTTTCACACCTTTTCAGGCTCTTCATGTTTTTCAACACCGCTTCACGCTCCTCCTATTTTTCAGAGTGTTTCATGCAACGCTTATTATTGACACCTTTTGAAACTCTTTATATTTGTCACACCTTTTCAGGCTCTTCATGTTTTTCAACACCGCGTCATTCTCTTCTTATTTTTCAGACCGTTTCATGCTCCTCTTATTTTTCAGACCGTTTCATGCTCCTCATAATTTTGACACGTTTTGAGGCTCTTCATATGTTTCACACCTTTTCAGGCTCTTCATGTTTTTGAACACCGTTTCATGCTTCTCCTATTTTTCAGACCGTTTCATGCTCATCTCATTTTTGACACCGTTTGAAGCTCTTCATATTTTTCACACCTTTTGAAGCTCTTCATATTTTTCACACGTTTTCAGGCCCTTCATGTTTTTCAAAACTGCATCATGCTCCTCCTATTTTTCAGACCGCTTCATGCTCCTCATGTATTTCACACCTTGTGAAGCTCTTCATATTTTTCACACCTTTTCAGGCTCTTCATGTTTTTGAACACCGTTTCATGCTGCTCCTATTTGTCAGACCGATTCATGCTCGTCTTGTATTTCACATCTTTTGAAGCTCTTCATATGTTTCACACATTTTCAGGCTCTTCAAGATTTTGGACAACGTTTCATGCTGCTCCTATTTTTCAGACCGTTTCATGCTCCTCATAATTTTGACAGCTTTTGAGCTCCTCATGTTTTTGACACTTTTGAAGCTCTTCATATTTTTCACACCTTTTGAAGCTCTTCATATTTTTCACAGATTTTCAGGCTCTTCATATTTTTCACACCTTTTGAAGCTCTTCATATTTTTCACAGATTTTCAGGGTCTTCATGTTTTTGAATACCGTTTCATGCTCCTCCTATTTTTCAGACCGTTTCACGCTCCTCATATTTTTGAAACCTTTTGAAACTCTTCATATTTTTCACACAATTTCAGGCTCTTCATGTTTTTGAACACCGCTTCATGCTCCTCCTCTTTTTCAGACCGTTTCATGCTCCTCATGTATTTCACACCTTTTGAAGCTCTTCATATTTTTCAAACATTTTCAGGCTCTTCATGTTTTTTAACACCGCTTCATGCTCCTCTCATTTTTCAGACCGTTTCATGCTCCTCACATTGTTGACACCTTTTGAAGCTCTTTATATTTTTCACACTTTTTAGACTCTTCAGGTGTTTCAACGCCGCTTCATGATCCTCCTATTTTTCAGACCGTTTCATGTTCCTCATATTTTTGACACATTTTGAAGCTCGTCGTATTTTTCACACGTTTTCAGGCTCTTCATATTATTCAACACCACTTCATGCTCCTCCTATTTTTCAGAGCGTTTCATGCTCCTCATATTTTTGACAGGTTTTGAGGCTCTTCATATTTTTCACACATTTTCAGGCTCCTCATGTTTTTCAACACCGTTTCATGCTCCTCCTATTTTTCAGACCGTTTCATGCTCCTCATATTTTTGACACCTTTTGAAACACTTCATGTTTTTCACACATTTTCAGACTCTTCATGTTTTTGAACAGCGCTTCTTGCTCCTCCTATTTTTCAGTCTGTTTCATGCTCCTCATAATTTTGACACCTTTTGAAGCTCTTCATATTTTTCACACCTTTTCAGGCTCTTCATGTTTTTGAACACCGCTTCATGCTCCTCCTATTTTTCAGACCGTTTCATGCTCCTCATATATTTCACACCTTTTGAAGCTCTTCATATTTTCACACCTTTTGAAGCTCTTCATATTTTTCACACGTTTTCAGGCTCTTCAGTTTTTCAACACCGCTTCATGCTCCTCCTATTTTTCAGATCGTTTCATGCTCCTCATATTTTTGACACTTTTTGAAGCTCTTCATATATTTCACACCTTTTCAGGCTCTTCATATTTTTCAACACCACTTCATGCCCCTCCTATTTTCAGACAGTTTCATGTTCATCTCATTTTTGAGAGCTTTTGAAGCTCTTCATATTTTTCACATCTTTTGAACTTCATCATATATTTCACACTCCTCAGGCTCTTCATGTTTTACAACACCACTTCATGCTCCTCCTATTTTTCAAACCGTTTCAGGATCATCTCATTTTTGACCCCTTTTCAAGCTCTTCATATTTTTCACACCTTTTGAAGCTCTTCATATATTTCACAGCTTTTCAGGCTCCTCATGTTTTTGAACACCGTTTCATGCTCCTCCTATTTTTCAGACCGTTTCATGCTCCTCATATATTTCACACCTTTTGAAGCTCTTCATATTTTTCACAACTTTTCAGTCACTTCATGTTTTTGAACATCGTTTAATGCTCCTCCTCTTTTTCAGACCGTTTCGTGCTCCTCATATATTTGGCATCTTTTGAAGCTCTACATATTTTTCACACCTTTTCAGGTTCCTCATATTTTTCCACACCGCTTCATGCTCGTCCTATTTTTCAGATCGTTTCATGCTCCTCCTGTATTTCACACCTTCGAAGCTCTTCACATTTTTCACACCTTTTCAGGCTCTTTATATTTTTGAATACCGCTTCATGCTCCTCCTATTTTTCAGAACGTTTCATGCTCCTCATTTATTTCACACCGTTTGAAGCTCTTCATATGTTTCACACCTTTTCAGGCTCTTCAAGTTTTTGAACACCATTTCATGCTGCTCCTATTTTTCAGACCGTTTCATGCTCCTCATATTTTGACACCTTTAGAAGCTCTTCATATTTTTCACACTTTTCAGGCTGTTCATGTTTTTCAAAACTACTTCATGCTCCTCTTATATTTCAGACCGTTTCATGCTCCTCATATTTTTGACAATTTTTGAAGCTCTTCATCTTTTTCACACCTTTTCTTGCTCTTCATGTTTTTCAACACCACTTCATGTTCCTCCTATTTTTCAGACCGTTTCATGCTCCTCATATTTTTCACACCTTTTGAAGCTCTTCATATATTTCACACTTTTTCATTTTCTTCATGTTTTTGCACAATGCTTCATGCTCCTCCTATTTTTCAGACCTTTTCATGCTCTTCCTATTTTTCAGACCGTTTCATACTCCTCATATTTTTGACACCTTTTGAATCTCTTCATATATTTCACACTTTTTCAGGCTCTTCATGTTTTTCAACACACTTCATGCTCCTCCTGTTTTTTAGACCGTTTCATGCTCATCTCATTTATGACACCTTTTGAACCTCTTCATATTTTTCACACCTTTTGAAGCTCTTCATATTTTTCATACCTTTTCAGGCTCTTCATGTTTTTCAACACCGCTTCATGCTCCTCCTATTTTCAGACCGTTTCATTCTCCTCCTCTTTTTCAGACCGTTTCATGCTACTCATATTTTTGACACCTTTTGAAGCTCTTCATATTTTTCACACCTTTTCAGGCTCTTCATGTATTTCAACACCGCTTCATGCTCCTCCTATTTTTCAGAGTGTTTCATGCAACGCTTATTATTGACACCTTTTGAAACTCTTTATATTTGTCACACCTTTTCAGGCCCTTCATGTTTTTCAACACCGCGTCATTCTCTCCTTATTTTTCAGCCCGTTTCATGCTCCTCTTATTTTTCAGACCGTTTCATGCTCCTCATAATTTTGACACGTTTTGAGGCTCTTCATATATTTCACACCGTTTCAGGCTCTTCATGTTTTTCAACACCACTTCATGCTCCTCCTATTTTCAGACCGTTTCATTCTCCTCCTCTTTTTCAGACCGTTTCATGCTACTCATATTTTTGACACCTTTTGAAGCTCTTCATATTTTTCACAACTTTTCAGGCTTTTCATGTTTTTCAACACCGCTTCACGCTCCTCCTATTTTTCAGACTGTTTCATGCAACGCTTATTATTGACACCTTTTGAAACTCTTTATATTTGTCACACCTTTTCAGGCTCTTCATGTTTTTCAACACCGCATCATTCTCTTCTTATTTTTCAGACCGTTTCATGCTCCTCTTATTTTTCAGACCGTTTCATGCTCCTCATAATTTTGACACGTTTTGAGGCTCTTCATATGTTTCACACCTTTTCAGGCTCTTCATGTTTTTGAACACCGTTTCATGCTTCTCCTATTTTTCAGACCGTTTCATGCTCATCTCATTTTTGACACATTTGAAGCTCTTCATATTTTTCACACCTTGTGAAGCTCTTCATATTTTCACACCTTTTCAGGCTCTTCATGTTTTTGAACACCATTTCATGCTGCTCCTATTTTTCAGACAGTTTCAAGCTCCTCATATTTTTGACATCTTTGGAAGCTCTTCATATTTTTCACACCTTTTCTGGTTCTTCATGTTTTTCAACCCCGCTTCATGCTCCTCCTATTTTTCAGACAGATTCATGCTCCTCTTGTATTTCACACCTTTTGAAGCTCTTCATATGTTTCACACATTTTCAGTCTCTTCAAGATTTTGGACAACGTTTCATGCTGCTCCTATTTTTCAGACCGTTTCATGCTCCTCATAATTTTGACAGCTTTTGAAGCTCCTCATGTTTTTGACACTTTTTGAAGCTCTTCATATTTTTCACACCTTTTGAAGCTCTTCATATTTTTCACACCTTTTGAAGCTCTTCATATTTTTCACAGATTTTCAGGCTCTTCATATTTTTCACACCTTTTGAAGCTCTTCATATTTTTCACAGATTTTCAGGCTCTTCATGTTTTTGAATACGTTTCATGCTCCTCCTATTTTTCAGACCGTTTCATGCTCCTCATATTTTTGAAACCATTTGAAACTCTTCATATTTTTCACACAATTTCAGGCTCTTCATGTTTTTGAACACCGCTTCATGCTCCTCCTCTTTTTCAGACCGTTTCATGCTCCTCATGTATTTCACACCTTTTGAAGCTCTTCATATTTTTCACACATTTTCAGGCTCTTCATGTTTTTTAACACCGCTTCATGCTCCTCTCATTTTTCAGACCGTTTCATGCTCCTCACATTGTTGACACCTTTTGAAGCTCTTCATATTTTTCACACTTTTTAGGCTCTTCAGGTGTTTCAACACCGCTTCATGATCTTCCTATTTTTCAGACCGTTTCATATTCCTCATATTTTTGACACCTTTTGAAGCTCGTCGTATTTTTCACACGTTTTCATGCTCTTCATATTTTTCAACACCACTTCATGCTCCTCCTATTTTTCAGAGCGTTTCATGCTCCTCATATTTTTGACAGGTTTTGAGGCTCTTCATATTTTTCACACATTTTCAGGCTCCACATGTTTTTCAACACCGTTTCATGCTCCTCCTATTTTTCAGACCGTTTCATGCTCCTCATATTTTTGACACCTTTTGAAACACTTCATGTTTTTCACACATTTTCAGACTCTTCATGTTTTTGAACAGCGCTTCATGCTCCTCCTATTTTTCAGTCTGTTTCATGCTCCTCATATTTTTGACACCTTTTGAAGCTCTTCATATTTTTCACACCCTTTCAGGCTCTTCATGTTTTTGAACACCGCTTCATGCTCCTCCTATTTTTCAGACCGTTTCATGCTCCTCATATATTTCACACCTTTTGAAGCTCTTCCTATTTTCACACCTTTTGAAGCTCTTCATATTTTTCACACGTTTTCAGGCTCTTCACTTTTTCAACACCGCTTCATGCTCCTCCTATTTTTCAGATCGTTTCATGCTCCTCATATTTTTGACACTTTTTGAAGCTCTTCATATATTTCACACATTTTCAGGCTCTTCATATTTTTCAACACCACTTCATGCCCCTCCTATTTTCAGACAGTTTCATGTTCATCTCATTTTTGACAGCTTTTGAAGCTCTTCATATTTTTCACACCTTTTGAACCTCATCATATATTTCACACTCCTCAGGCTCTTCATGTTTTAGAACACCACTTCATGCTCCTCCAATTTTTCAAACCATTCAGGATCATCTCATTTTTGACCCCTTTTGAAGCTCTTCATATTTTTCACACCTTTTGAAGCTCTTCATATATTTCACAGCTTTTCAGGCTCTTCATGTTTTTGAACACCGTTTCATGCTCCTCCTATTTTTCAGACCGTTTCTTGCTCCTCATATTTTTGACACCTTTTGAAGCTCTTCATATTTTTCACACCTTTTCAGGCTTTACATGTGTTTGAACACCGCTTCATGCTCCTCCTATTTTTCAGACCGTTTCATGCTCCTCATGTATTTCACACCTTTTGAAGCTCTTCATATTTTTCACACCTTTTCAGTCACTTCATGTTTTTGAACACCGTTTAATGCTCCTCCTCTTTTTCAAACCGTTTCATGCTCCTCATATATTTGGCACCTTTTGAAGCTCTACATATTTTTCACACCTTTTCAGGTTCCTCATATTTTTCCACACCGCTTCATGCTCGTCCTATTTTTCAGATCGTTTCATGCTCCTCCTGTATTTCACACCT
This sequence comes from Dama dama, assembly GCF_033118175.1. NCBI lineage: Eukaryota > Metazoa > Chordata > Mammalia > Artiodactyla > Cervidae > Dama > Dama dama. The sequence goes on from NW_026870895.1 coordinate 5,363,482, forward strand.
TCGAAGCTCTTCACATTTTTCACACCTTTTCAGGCTCTTTATATTTTTGAATACCGCTTCATGCTCATCCTATTTTTCAGAACGTTTCATGCTCCTCATTTATTTCACACCGTTTGAAGCTCTTCATATGTTTCACACCTTTTCAGGCTCTTCAAGTTTTTGAACACCATTTCATGCTGCTCCTATTTTTCAGACCGTTTCATGCTCCTCATATTTTGACACCTTTAGAAGCTCTTCATATTTTTCACACTTTTCAGGCTGTTCATGTTTTTCAAAACTACTTCATGCTCCTCTTATATTTCAGACCGTTTCATGCTCCTCATATTTTTGACAATTTTTGAAGCTCTTCCTCTTTTTCACAGCTTTTCAGGCTCTTCATGTTTTTCAACACCACTTCATGTTCCTCCTATTTTTCAGACCGTTTCATGCTCCTCATATTTTTCACACCTTTTGAAGCTCTTCATATATTTCACACTTTTTCATTTTCTTCATGTTTTTGAACAATGCTTCATGCTCCTCCTATTTTTCAGATCTTTTCATGCTCTTCCTATTTTTCAGACCGTTTCATATTCCTCATATTTTTGACACCTTTTGAATCTCTTCATTTATTTCACACTTTTTCAGGCTCTTCATGTTTTTCAACACCACTTCATGCTCGTCCTGTTTTTTAGACCGTTTCATGCTCATCTCATTTATGACACCTTTTGAACCTCTTCATATATTTCACACCTTTTGAAGCTCTTCATATTTTTCATACCTTTTCAGGCTCTTCATGTTTTTCAACACCGCTTCATGCTCCTCCTATTTTCAGACCGTTTCATTCTCCTCCTCTTTTTCAGACCGTTTCATGCTACTCATATTTTTGACACCTTTTGAAGCTCTTCATATTTTTCACACCTTTTCACGCTCTTCATGTATTTCAACACCGCTTCATGCTCCTCCTATTTTTCAGACTGTTTCATGCAACGCTTATTATTGACACCTTTTGAAACTCTTTATATTTGTCACACCTTTTCAGGCTCTTCATGTTTTTCAACACCGCGTCATTCTCTCCTTATTTTTCAGACCGTTCCATGCTCCTCTTATTTTTCAGACCGTTTCATGCTCCTCATAATTTTGACACGTTTTGAGGCTCTTCATATATTTCACACCGTTTCAGGCTCTTCATGTTTTTCAACACCGCTTCATGCTCCTCCTATTTTCAGACCGTTTCATTCTCCTCCTCTTTTTCAGACCGTTTCATGCTACTCACATTTTTGACACCTTTTGAAGCTCTTCATATTTTTCACACCTTTTCAGGCTCTTCATGTTTTTCAACACCGCTTCACGCTCCTCCTATTTTTCAGACTGTTTCATGCAACGCTTATTATTGACACCTTTTGAAACTCTTTATATTTGTCACACCTTTTCAGGCTCTTCATGTTTTTCAACACCGCGTCATTCTCTTCTTATTTTTCAGACCGTTTCATGCTCCTCTTATTTTTCAGACCGTTTCATGCTCCTCATAATTTTGACACGTTTTGAGGCTCTTCATATGTTTCACACCTTTTCAGGCTCTTCATGTTTTTGAACACCGTTTCATGCTTCTCCTATTTTTCAGACCGTTTCATGCTCATCTCATTTTTGACACATTTGAAGCTCTTCATATTTTTCACACCTTTTGAAGCTCTTCATATTTTTCACACATTTTCAGGCCCTTTCTGTTTTTCAAAACTGCATCATGCTCCTCCTATTTTTCAGACCGCTTCATGCTCCTCATGTATTTCACACCTTGTGAAGCTCTTCATATTTTCACACCTTTTCAGGCTCTTCATGTTTTTGAACACCACTTCATGATGCTCCTATTTTTCAGACAGTTTCAAGCTCCTCATATTTTTGACATCTTTGGAAGCTCTTCATATTTTTCACACCTTTTCTGGTTCTTCATGTTTTTCAACACCGCTTCATGCTCCTCCTATTTTTCAGACAGATTCATGCTCCTCTTGTATTTCACTCCTTTTGAAGCTCTTCATATGTTTCACACATTTTCAGTCTCTTCAAGATTTTGGACAACGTTTCATGCTGCTCCTATTTTTCAGACCGTTTCATGCTCCTCATAATTTTGACAGCTTTTGAAGCTCCTCATGTTTTTGACACTTTTTGAAGCTCTTCATATTTTTCACACCTTTTGAAGCTCTTCATATTTTTCACACCTTTTGAAGCTCTTCATATTTTTCACAGATTTTCAGGCTCTTCATATTTTTCACACCTTTTGAAGCTCTTCATATTTTTCACAGATTTTCAGGCTCTTCATGTTTTTGAATACCGTTTCATGCTCCTCCTATTTTTCAGACCGTTTCATGCTCCTCATATTTTTGAAACCTTTTGAAACTCTTCATATTTTTCACACAATTTCAGGCTCTTCATGTTTTTGAACACCGCTTCATGCTCCTCCTCTTTTTCAGACCGTTTCATGCTCCTCATGTATTTCACACCTTTTGAAGCTCTTCATATTTTTCACACATTTTCAGGCTCTTCATGTTTTTTAACAACGCTTCATGCTCCTCTCATTTTTCAGACCGTTTCATGCTCCTCACATTGTTGACACCTTTTGAAGCTCTTCATATTTTTCACACTTTTTAGGCTCTTCAGGTGTTTCAACACCGCTTCATGATCTTCCTATTTTTCAGACCGTTTCATGTTCCTCATATTTTTCACACCTTTTGAAGCTCGTCGTATTTTTCACACGTTTTCATGCTCTTCATATTTTTCAACACCACTTCATGCTCCTCCTATTTTTCAGAGCGTTTCATGCTCCTCATATTTTTGACAGGTTTTGAGGCTCTTCATATTTTTCACACATTTTCAGGCTCCTCATGTTTTTCAACACCGTTTCATGCTCCTCCTATTTTTCAGACCGTTTCATGCTCCTCATATTTTTGACACCTTTTGAAACACTTCATGTTTTTCACACATTTTCAGACTCTTCATGTTTTTGAACAGCGCTTCATGCTCCTCCTATTTTTCAGTCTGTTTCATTCTCCTCATATTTTGACACCTTTTGAAGCTCTTCATATTTTTCACACCTTTTCAGGCTCTTCATGTTTTTGAACACCGCTTCATGCTCCTCCTATTTTTCAGACCGTTTCATGCTCCTCATATATTTCACACCTTTTGAAGCTCTTCCTATTTTCACACCTTTTGAAGCTCTTCATATTTTTCACCCCTTTTCAGGCACTTCATGTTTTTGAACACCGTTTAATGCTCCTCCTCTTTTTCAGACCGTTTCATGCTCCTCATATATTTGGCACCTTTTGAAGCTCTACATATTTTTCACACCTTTTCAGGTTCCTCATGATTTTCCACACCGCTTCATGCTCCTCCTATTTTTCAAATCGTTTCATGCTCCTCCTGTATTACACACCTTTGAAGCTCTTCACATTTTTCACACCTTTTCAGGCTCTTTATATTTTTGAATACCGTTTCATGCTCCTCATATTTTTGACACCTTTAGAAGCTCTTCATATTTTTCACAGTTTTCAGGCTGTTCATGTTTTTCAAAACTACTTCATGCTCCTCTTATTTTTCAGACCGTTTCATGCTCCTCATATTTTTGACAATTTTTGAAGCTCTTCATATTTTTCACACCTTTTCAGGCTCTTCAAGTTTTTGAACAACGCTTCAATGCTCCTTCTATTTTTCAGACCGTTTCAAGCTCCTCATATTTTTGACAACTTTTAAAGCTCTTTATATTTTTCACACCTTTTCAGGCTCTTCATGCTTTTCAACACCACTTCATGCTCCTCCTATTTTTCAGACCTCTTCATGATCATCTCATTTTTGACACCTTTGAAGCTCTTCATAATTTTCACACCTTTTGAAGCTCTTCATATTTTTCACACCTTTTGAAGCTCTTCATATTTTTCACAGCTTTTCAGGCACTTCATATTTTTCAACAGCACTTCATGCTCCTCCTATTTTTCAGACCGTTTCATGCTCCTCATATTGTTGACACTTTTTGAAGCTCTTCATATTTTTCACACCTTTTCAGGCTCTTCATATTTTTGAATACCGCTTAATGCTCCTCTTAGTTTTCAGACCGTTTCATGCTCCTCATGTATTTCACACCTTTTGAAGCTCTTTATATGTTTCACACCTTTTCAGACTCTTCAAGTTTTTGAACACCGTTTCATGCTGCTCCAATTTTTTAGACCGTTTCATGCTCCTCATATTTTTAACACCTTTTGAAGCTCTTCATATTTTACACACCTTTTCAGGCTTTTAATGTTTTTCAACACTACATCATGCTCCTTTTATTTTTCAGACCTTTCCTTGCTTCTTCATATTTTTGACACCTTTTGAAGCTCTTCATATATTTCACACCTTTTCAGGCTCTACATCTTTTCAATGCCACTTCATGCTCCTCCTATTTTTCAGATCGCTTAATGCTCATCTCAATTTTGACACATTTTGAAGCTCTTCATAATTTTGACACCTTTTGAAGCTCTTCATATATTTCACACCTTTTCAGTCTCTTCGTCTTTTCAACACCGCTTCATGCTCCTCCTATTTTTCAGACTGCTTCATGCTCATCTCATTTTTGACAGCTTTTGAATCTCTTCATATTTTTCACACCTTTTGAAGCTCTTCATATTTTTCACACGTTTTCATGCTCTTCATGTTTTTCCACACCGCTTCATGCTCGTCCTATTTTCCAGACCGTTTCATGCACATCTCATATTTGACAACTTTGGAAGCTTTTCATATTTTTCACACCTTTTGAGTCTCTTTACATTTTTCACACCTTTTCATGCTCTTCATATTTTTCAATGCCGCTTCATGCTCCTCATACTTTTGACAGCTTTTGAAGTCTTCATACTTTTCAGACTTTTTCAGGCTCTTCATGTTTTTGAACACCGCTTCATGCTCCTCCTATTTTTCAGAACGTTTCATGCTCCTCATGTATTTAACACCTTTTGAAGCTCTTCATATATTTCACACATTTTCAGGCTCTCATGTTTTTGAACACAGCTTCTTGCTCCTCCTATTTTTCAGACCGTTTCATGCTCCTCATATATTACACACCTTTTGAAGCTCTTCATATATTTCACACATTTTCAGTCTCTTTATGTTTTTGAACACCGTTTAATGCTCCTCCTCTTTTTCAGACCGTTTCATGCTCCTCATATATTTGGCACCTTTTGAAGCTCTACATATTTTTCACACCTTTTCAGGTTCCTCATATTTTTCCACACCGCTTCATGCTCGTCCTATTTTTCAGACCGTTTCATGCTCCTCATATTTTGACACCATTAGAAGCTCTTCATATTTTTCACACTTTTCAGGCTGTTCATGTTTTTCAAAACTACTTCATGCTCCTCTTATATTTCAGACCGTTTCATGCTCCTCATATTTTTGACAATTTTTGAAGCTGTTCATCTTTTTCACACCTTTTCAGGCTCTTCATGTTTTTCAACACCACTTCATGTTCCTCCTATTTTTCAGACCGTTTCATGCTCCTCATATTTTTCACACCTTTTGAAGCTCTTCATATATTTCACACTTTTTCATTTTCTTCATGTTTTTGCACAATGCTTCATGCTCCTCCTATTTTTCAGACCTTTTCATGCTCTTCCTATTTTTCAGACCGTTTCATACTCCTCATATTTTTGACACCTTTTGAATCTCTTCATATATTTCACACTTTATCAGGCTCTTCATGTTTTTCAACACACTTCATGCTCCTCCTGTTTTTTAGACCGTTTCATGCTCATCTCATTTATGACACCTTTTGAACCTCTTCATATTTTTCACACCTTTTGAAGCTCTTCATATTTTTCATACCTTTTCAGGCTCTTCATGTTTTTCAACACCACTTCATGCTCCTCCTATTTTCAGACCGTTTCATTCTCCTCCTCTTTTTCAGACCGTTTCATGCTACTCATATTTTTGACACCTTTTGAAGCTCTTCATATTTTTCACACCTTTTCAGGCTCTTCATGTATTTCAACACCGCTTCATGCTCCTCCTATTTTTCAGAGTGTTTCATGCAACGCTTATTATTGACACCTTTTGAAACACTTTATATTTGTCACACCTTTTCAGGCCCTTCATGTTTTTCAACACCGCGTCATTCTCTCCTTATTTTTCAGCCCGTTTCATGCTCCTCTTATTTTTCAGACCGTTTCATGCTCCTCATAATTTTGACACGTTTTGAGGCTCTTCATATATTTCACACCGTTTCAGGCTCTTCATGTTTTTCAACACCGCTTCATGCTCCTCCTATTTTCAGACCGTTTCATTCTCCTCCTCTTTTTCAGACCGTTTCATGCTACTCATATTTTTGACACCTTTTGAAGCTCTTCATATTTTTCACAACTTTTCAGGCTTTTCATGTTTTTCAACACCGCTTCACGCTCCTCCTATTTTTCAGACTGTTTCATGCAACGCTTATTATTGACACCTTTTGAAACTCTTTATATTTGTCACACCTTTTCAGGCTCTTCATGTTTTTCAACACCGCATCATTCTCTTCTTATTTTTCAGACCGTTTCATGCTCCTCTTATTTTTCAGACCGTTTCATGCTCCTCATAATTTTGACACGTTTTGAGGCTCTTCATATGTTTCACACCTTTTCAGGCTCTTCATGTTTTTGAACACCGTTTCATGCTTCTCCTATTTTTCAGACCGTTTCATGCTCATCTCATTTTTGACACATTTGAAGCTCTTCATATTTTTCACACCTTGTGAAGCTCTTCATATTTTCACACCTTTTCAGGCTCTTCATGTTTTTGAACACCATTTCATGCTGCTCCTATTTTTCAGACAGTTTCAAGCTCCTCATATTTTTGACATCTTTGGAAGCTCTTCATATTTTTCACACCTTTTCTGGTTCTTCATGTTTTTCAACCCCGCTTCATGCTCCTCCTATTTTTCAGACAGATTCATGCTCCTCTTGTATTTCACACCTTTTGAAGCTCTTCATATGTTTCACACATTTTCAGTCTCTTCAAGATTTTGGACAACGTTTCATGCTGCTCCTATTTTTCAGACCGTTTCATGCTCCTCATAATTTTGACAGCTTTTGAAGCTCCTCATGTTTTTGACACTTTTTGAAGCTCTTCATATTTTTCACACCTTTTGAAGCTCTTCATATTTTTCACACCTTTTGAAGCTCTTCATATTTTTCACAGATTTTCAGGCTCTTCATATTTTTCACACCTTTTGAAGCTCTTCATATTTTTCACAGATTTTCAGGCTCTTCATGTTTTTGAATACGTTTCATGCTCCTCCTATTTTTCAGACCGTTTCATGCTCCTCATATTTTTGAAACCATTTGAAACTCTTCATATTTTTCACACAATTTCAGGCTCTTCATGTTTTTGAACACCGCTTCATGCTCCTCCTCTTTTTCAGACCGTTTCATGCTCCTCATGTATTTCACACCTTTTGAAGCTCTTCATATTTTTCACACATTTTCAGGCTCTTCATGTTTTTTAACACCGCTTCATGCTCCTCTCATTTTTCAGACCGTTTCATGCTCCTCACATTGTTGACACCTTTTGAAGCTCTTCATATTTTTCACACTTTTTAGGCTCTTCAGGTGTTTCAACACCGCTTCATGATCTTCCTATTTTTCAGACCGTTTCATGTTCCTCATATTTTTGACACCTTTTGAAGCTCGTCGTATTTTTCACACGTTTTCATGCTCTTCATATTTTTCAACACCACTTCATGCTCCTCCTATTTTTCAGAGCGTTTCATGCTCCTCATATTTTTGACAGGTTTTGAGGCTCTTCATATTTTTCACACATTTTCAGGCTCCACATGTTTTTCAACACCGTTTCATGCTCCTCCTATTTTTCAGACCGTTTCATGCTCCTCATATTTTTGACACCTTTTGAAACACTTCATGTTTTTCACACATTTTCAGACTCTTCATGTTTTTGAACAGCGCTTCATGCTCCTCCTATTTTTCAGTCTGTTTCATGCTCCTCATATTTTTGACACCTTTTGAAGCTCTTCATATTTTTCACACCCTTTCAGGCTCTTCATGTTTTTGAACACCGCTTCATGCTCCTCCTATTTTTCAGACCGTTTCATGCTCCTCATATATTTCACACCTTTTGAAGCTCTTCCTATTTTCACACCTTTTGAAGCTCTTCATATTTTTCACACGTTTTCAGGCTCTTCACTTTTTCAACACCGCTTCATGCTCCTCCTATTTTTCAGATCGTTTCATGCTCCTCATATTTTTGACACTTTTTGAAGCTCTTCATATATTTCACACATTTTCAGGCTCTTCATATTTTTCAACACCACTTCATGCCCCTCCTATTTTCAGACAGTTTCATGTTCATCTCATTTTTGACAGCTTTTGAAGCTCTTCATATTTTTCACACCTTTTGAACCTCATCATATATTTCACACTCCTCAGGCTCTTCATGTTTTAGAACACCACTTCATGCTCCTCCAATTTTTCAAACCATTCAGGATCATCTCATTTTTGACCCCTTTTGAAGCTCTTCATATTTTTCACACCTTTTGAAGCTCTTCATATATTTCACAGCTTTTCAGGCTCTTCATGTTTTTGAACACCGTTTCATGCTCCTCCTATTTTTCAGACCGTTTCTTGCTCCTCATATTTTTGACACCTTTTGAAGCTCTTCATATTTTTCACACCTTTTCAGGCTTTACATGTGTTTGAACACCGCTTCATGCTCCTCCTATTTTTCAGACCGTTTCATGCTCCTCATGTATTTCACACCTTTTGAAGCTCTTCATATTTTTCACACCTTTTCAGTCACTTCATGTTTTTGAACACCGTTTAATGCTCCTCCTCTTTTTCAAACCGTTTCATGCTCCTCATATATTTGGCACCTTTTGAAGCTCTACATATTTTTCACACCTTTTCAGGTTCCTCATATTTTTCCACACCGCTTCATGCTCGTCCTATTTTTCAGATCGTTTCATGCTCCTCCTGTATTTCACACCTTCGAAGCTCTTCACATTTTTCACACCTTTTCAGGCTCTTTATATTTTTGAATACCGCTTCATGCTCATCCTATTTTTCAGAACGTTTCATGCTCCTCATTTATTTCACACCGTTTGAAGCTCTGCATATGTTTCACACCTTTTCAGGCTCTTCAAGTTTTTGAACACCATTTCATGCTGCTCCTATTTTTCAGACCGTTTCATGCTCCTCATATTTTGACACCTTTAGAAGCTCTTCATATTTTTCACACTTTTCAGGCTGTTCATGTTTTTCAAAACTACTTCATGCTCCTCTTATATTTCAGACCGTTTCATGCTCCTCATATTTTTGACAATTTTTGAAGCTCTTCCTCTTTTTCACAGCTTTTCAGGCTCTTCATGTTTTTCAACACCACTTCATGTTCCTCCTATTTTTCAGACCGTTTCATGCTCCTCATATTTTTCACACCTTTTGAAGCTCTTCATATATTTCACACTTTTTCATTTTCTTCATGTTTTTGAACAATGCTTCATGCTCCTCCTATTTTTCAGATCTTTTCATGCTCTTCCTATTTTTCAGACCGTTTCATATTCCTCATATTTTTGACACCTTTTGAATCTCTTCATTTATTTCACACTTTTTCAGGCTCTTCATGTTTTTCAACACCACTTCATGCTCGTCCTGTTTTTTAGACCGTTTCATGCTCATCTCATTTATGACACCTTTTGAACCTCTTCATATATTTCACACCTTTTGAAGCTCTTCATATTTTTCATACCTTTTCAGGCTCTTCATGTTTTTCAACACCGCTTCATGCTCCTCCTATTTTCAGACCGTTTCATTCTCCTCCTCTTTTTCAGACCGTTTCATGCTACTCATATTTTTGACACCTTTTGAAGCTCTTCATATTTTTCACACCTTTTCACGCTCTTCATGTATTTCAACACCGCTTCATGCTCCTCCTATTTTTCAGACTGTTTCATGCAACGCTTATTATTGACACCTTTTGAAACTCTTTATATTTGTCACACCTTTTCAGGCTCTTCATGTTTTTCAACACCGCGTCATTCTCTCCTTATTTTTCAGACCGTTCCATGCTCCTCTTATTTTTCAGACCGTTTCATGCTCCTCATAATTTTGACACGTTTTGAGGCTCTTCATATATTTCACACCGTTTCAGGCTCTTCATGTTTTTCAACACCGCTTCATGCTCCTCCTATTTTCAGACCGTTTCATTCTCCTCCTCTTTTTCAGACCGTTTCATGCTACTCACATTTTTGACACCTTTTGAAGCTCTTCATATTTTTCACACCTTTTCAGGCTCTTCATGTTTTTCAACACCGCTTCACGCTCCTTCTATTTTTCAGACTGTTTCATGCAACGCTTATTATTGACACCTTTTGAAACTCTTTATATTTGTCACACCTTTTCAGGCTCTTCATGTTTTTCAACACCGCGTCATTCTCTTCTTATTTTTCAGACCGTTTCATGCTCCTCTTATTTTTCAGACCGTTTCATGCTCCTCATAATTTTGACACGTTTTGAGGCTCTTCATATGTTTCACACCTTTTCAGGCTCTTCATGTTTTTGAACACCGTTTCATGCTTCTCCTATTTTTCAGACCGTTTCATGCTCATCTCATTTTTGACACATTTGAAGCTCTTCATATTTTTCACACCTTTTGAAGCTCTTCATATTTTTCACACATTTTCAGGCCCTTTCTGTTTTTCAAAACTGCATCATGCTCCTCCTATTTTTCAGACCGCTTCATGCTCCTCATGTATTTCACACCTTGTGAAGCTCTTCATATTTTCACACCTTTTCAGGCTCTTCATGTTTTTGAACACCACTTCATGATGCTCCTATTTTTCAGACAGTTTCAAGCTCCTCATATTTTTGACATCTTTGGAAGCTCTTCATATTTTTCACACCTTTTCTGGTTCTTCATGTTTTTCAACACCGCTTCATGCTCCTCCTATTTTTCAGACAGATTCATGCTCCTCTTGTATTTCACTCCTTTTGAAGCTCTTCATATGTTTCACACATTTTCAGTCTCTTCAAGATTTTGGACAACGTTTCATGCTGCTCCTATTTTTCAGACCGTTTCATGCTCCTCATAATTTTGACAGCTTTTGAAGCTCCTCATGTTTTTGACACTTTTTGAAGCTCTTCATATTTTTCACACCTTTTGAAGCTCTTCATATTTTTCACACCTTTTGAAGCTCTTCATATTTTTCACAGATTTTCAGGCTCTTCATATTTTTCACACCTTTTGAAGCTCTTCATATTTTTCACAGATTTTCAGGCTCTTCATGTTTTTGAATACCGTTTCATGCTCCTCCTATTTTTCAGACCGTTTCATGCTCCTCATATTTTTGAAACCTTTTGAAACTCTTCATATTTTTCACACAATTTCAGGCTCTTCATGTTTTTGAACACCGCTTCATGCTCCTCCTCTTTTTCAGACCGTTTCATGCTCCTCATGTATTTCACACCTTTTGAAGCTCTTCATATTTTTCACACATTTTCAGGCTCTTCATGTTTTTTAACAACGCTTCATGCTCCTCTCATTTTTCAGACCGTTTCATGCTCCTCACATTGTTGACACCTTTTGAAGCTCTTCATATTTTTCACACTTTTTAGGCTCTTCAGGTGTTTCAACACCGCTTCATGATCTTCCTATTTTTCAGACCGTTTCATGTTCCTCATATTTTTCACACCTTTTGAAGCTCGTCGTATTTTTCACACGTTTTCATGCTCTTCATATTTTTCAACACCACTTCATGCTCCTCCTATTTTTCAGAGCGTTTCATGCTCCTCATATTTTTGACAGGTTTTGAGGCTCTTCATATTTTTCACACATTTTCAGGCTCCTCATGTTTTTCAACACCGTTTCATGCTCCTCCTATTTTTCAGACCGTTTCATGCTCCTCATATTTTTGACACCTTTTGAAACACTTCATGTTTTTCACACATTTTCAGACTCTTCATGTTTTTGAACAGCGCTTCATGCTCCTCCTATTTTTCAGTCTGTTTCATGCTCCTCATATTTTGACACCTTTTGAAGCTCTTCATATTTTTCACACCTTTTCAGGCTCTTCATGTTTTTGAACACCGCTTCATGCTCCTCCTATTTTTCAGACCGTTTCATGCTCCTCATATATTTCACACCTTTTGAAGCTCTTCCTATTTTCACACCTTTTGAAGCTCTTCATATTTTTCACCCCTTTTCAGGCACTTCATGTTTTTGAACACCGTTTAATGCTCCTCCTCTTTTTCAGACCGTTTCATGCTCCTCATATATTTGGCACCTTTTGAAGCTCTACATATTTTTCACACCTTTTCAGGTTCCTCTTGATTTTCCACACCGCTTCATGCTCCTCCTATTTTTCAAATCGTTTCATGCTCCTCCTGTATTACACACCTTTGAAGCTCTTTCATTTTTCACACCTTTTCAGGCTCTTTATATTTTTGAATACCGTTTCATGCTCCTCATATTTTTGACACCTTTAGAAGCTCTTCATATTTTTCACAGTTTTCAGGCTGTTCATGTTTTTCAAAACTACTTCATGCTCCTCTTATTTTTCAGACCGTTTCATGCTCCTCATATTTTTGACAATTTTTGAAGCTCTTCATATTTTTCACACCTTTTCAGGCTCTTCAAGTTTTTGAACAACGCTTCAATGCTCCTTCTATTTTTCAGACCGTTTCAAGCTCCTCATATTTTTGACAACTTTTAAAGCTCTTTATATTTTTCACACCTTTTCAGGCTCTTCATGCTTTTCAACACCACTTCATGCTCCTCCTATTTTTCAGACCTCTTCATGATCATCTCATTTTTGACACCTTTGAAGCTCTTCATAATTTTCACACCTTTTGAAGCTCTTCATATTTTTCACACCTTTTGAAGCTCTTCATATTTTTCACAGCTTTTCAGGCACTTCATATTTTTCAACAGCACTTCATGCTCCTCCTATTTTTCAGACCGTTTCATGCTCCTCATATTGTTGACACTTTTTGAAGCTCTTCATATTTTTCACACCTTTTCAGGCTCTTCATATTTTTGAATACCGCTTAATGCTCCTCTTAGTTTTCAGACCGTTTCATGCTCCTCATGTATTTCACACCTTTTGAAGCTCTTTATATGTTTCACACCTTTTCAGACTCTTCAAGTTTTTGAACACCGTTTCATGCTGCTCCAATTTTTTAGACCGTTTCATGCTCCTCATATTTTTAACACCTTTTGAAGCTCTTCATATTTTACACACCTTTTCAGGCTTTTAATGTTTTTCAACACTACATCATGCTCCTTTTATTTTTCAGACCTTTCCTTGCTTCTTCATATTTTTGACACCTTTTGAAGCTCTTCATATATTTCACACCTTTTCAGGCTCTACATCTTTTCAATGCCACTTCATGCTCCTCCTATTTTTCAGATCGCTTAATGCTCATCTCAATTTTGACACATTTTGAAGCTCTTCATAATTTTGACACCTTTTGAAGCTCTTCATATATTTCACACCTTTTCAGTCTCTTCGTCTTTTCAACACCGCTTCATGCTCCTCCTATTTTTCAGACTGCTTCATGCTCATCTCATTTTTGACAGCTTTTGAATCTCTTCATATTTTTCACACCTTTTGAAGCTCTTCATATTTTTCACACGTTTTCATGCTCTTCATGTTTTTCCACACCGCTTCATGCTCGTCCTATTTTCCAGACCGTTTCATGCACATCTCATATTTGACAACTTTGGAAGCTTTTCATATTTTTCACACCTTTTGAGTCTCTTTACATTTTTCACACCTTTTCATGCTCTTCATATTTTTCAATGCCGCTTCATGCTCCTCATACTTTTGACAGCTTTTGAAGTCTTCATACTTTTCAGACTTTTTCAGGCTCTTCATGTTTTTGAACACCGCTTCATGCTCCTCCTATTTTTCAGAACGTTTCATGCTCCTCATGTATTTAACACCTTTTGAAGCTCTTCATATATTTCACACATTTTCAGGCTCTCATGTTTTTGAACACAGCTTCTTGCTCCTCCTATTTTTCAGACCGTTTCATGCTCCTCATATATTACACACCTTTTGAAGCTCTTCATATATTTCACACATTTTCAGTCTCTTTATGTTTTTGAACACCGTTTAATGCTCCTCCTCTTTTTCAGACCGTTTCATGCTCCTCATATATTTGGCACCTTTTGAAGCTCTACATATTTTTCACACCTTTTCAGGTTCCTCATATTTTTCCACACCGCTTCATGCTCGTCCTATTTTTCAGACCGTTTCATGCTCCTCATATTTTGACACCATTAGAAGCTCTTCATATTTTTCACACTTTTCAGGCTGTTCATGTTTTTCAAAACTACTTCATGCTCCTCTTATATTTCAGACCGTTTCATGCTCCTCATATTTTTGACAATTTTTGAAGCTGTTCATCTTTTTCACACCTTTTCAGGCTCTTCATGTTTTTCAACACCACTTCATGTTCCTCCTATTTTTCAGACCGTTTCATGCTCCTCATATTTTTCACACCTTTTGAAGCTCTTCATATATTTCACACTTTTTCATTTTCTTCATGTTTTTGCACAATGCTTCATGCTCCTCCTATTTTTCAGACCTTTTCATGCTCTTCCTATTTTTCAGACCGTTTCATACTCCTCATATTTTTGACACCTTTTGAATCTCTTCATATATTTCACACTTTATCAGGCTCTTCATGTTTTTCAACACACTTCATGCTCCTCCTGTTTTTTAGACCGTTTCATGCTCATCTCATTTATGACACCTTTTGAACCTCTTCATATTTTTCACACCTTTTGAAGCTCTTCATATTTTTCATACCTTTTCAGGCTCTTCATGTTTTTCAACACCACTTCATGCTCCTCCTATTTTCAGACCGTTTCATTCTCCTCCTCTTTTTCAGACCGTTTCATGCTACTCATATTTTTGACACCTTTTGAAGCTCTTCATATTTTTCACACCTTTTCAGGCTCTTCATGTATTTCAACACCGCTTCATGCTCCTCCTATTTTTCAGAGTGTTTCATGCAACGCTTATTATTGACACCTTTTGAAACACTTTATATTTGTCACACCTTTTCAGGCCCTTCATGTTTTTCAACACCGCGTCATTCTCTCCTTATTTTTCAGCCCGTTTCATGCTCCTCTTATTTTTCAGACCGTTTCATGCTCCTCATAATTTTGACACGTTTTGAGGCTCTTCATATATTTCACACCGTTTCAGGCTCTTCATGTTTTTCAACACCGCTTCATGCTCCTCCTATTTTCAGACCGTTTCATTCTCCTCCTCTTTTTCAGACCGTTTCATGCTACTCATATTTTTGACACCTTTTGAAGCTCTTCATATTTTTCACAACTTTTCAGGCTTTTCATGTTTTTCAACACCGCTTCACGCTCCTCCTATTTTTCAGACTGTTTCATGCAACGCTTATTATTGACACCTTTTGAAACTCTTTATATTTGTCACACCTTTTCAGGCTCTTCATGTTTTTCAACACCGCATCATTCTCTTCTTATTTTTCAGACCGTTTCATGCTCCTCTTATTTTTCAGACCGTTTCATGCTCCTCATAATTTTGACACGTTTTGAGGCTCTTCATATGTTTCACACCTTTTCAGGCTCTTCATGTTTTTGAACACCGTTTCATGCTTCTCCTATTTTTCAGACCGTTTCATGCTCATCTCATTTTTGACACATTTGAAGCTCTTCATATTTTTCACACCTTGTGAAGCTCTTCATATTTTCACACCTTTTCAGGCTCTTCATGTTTTTGAACACCATTTCATGCTGCTCCTATTTTTCAGACAGTTTCAAGCTCCTCATATTTTTGACATCTTTGGAAGCTCTTCATATTTTTCACACCTTTTCTGGTTCTTCATGTTTTTCAACCCCGCTTCATGCTCCTCCTATTTTTCAGACAGATTCATGCTCCTCTTGTATTTCACACCTTTTGAAGCTCTTCATATGTTTCACACATTTTCAGTCTCTTCAAGATTTTGGACAACGTTTCATGCTGCTCCTATTTTTCAGACCGTTTCATGCTCCTCATAATTTTGACAGCTTTTGAAGCTCCTCATGTTTTTGACACTTTTTGAAGCTCTTCATATTTTTCACACCTTTTGAAGCTCTTCATATTTTTCACACCTTTTGAAGCTCTTCATATTTTTCACAGATTTTCAGGCTCTTCATATTTTTC
This sequence comes from Dama dama, assembly GCF_033118175.1. Taxonomy (NCBI): domain Eukaryota; kingdom Metazoa; phylum Chordata; class Mammalia; order Artiodactyla; family Cervidae; genus Dama; species Dama dama. The sequence goes on from NW_026870895.1 coordinate 5,379,653, forward strand.
ACACCTTTTGAAGCTCTTCATATTTTTCACAGATTTTCAGGCTCTTCATGTTTTTGAATACGTTTCATGCTCCTCCTATTTTTCAGACCGTTTCATGCTCCTCATATTTTTGAAACCATTTGAAACTCTTCATATTTTTCACACAATTTCAGGCTCTTCATGTTTTTGAACACCGCTTCATGCTCCTCCTCTTTTTCAGACCGTTTCATGCTCCTCATGTATTTCACACCTTTTGAAGCTCTTCATATTTTTCACACATTTTCAGGCTCTTCATGTTTTTTAACACCGCTTCATGCTCCTCTCATTTTTCAGACCGTTTCATGCTCCTCACATTGTTGACACCTTTTGAAGCTCTTCATATTTTTCACACTTTTTAGGCTCTTCAGGTGTTTCAACACCGCTTCATGATCTTCCTATTTTTCAGACCGTTTCATATTCCTCATATTTTTGACACCTTTTGAAGCTCGTCGTATTTTTCACACGTTTTCATGCTCTTCATATTTTTCAACACCACTTCATGCTCCTCCTATTTTTCAGAGCGTTTCATGCTCCTCATATTTTTGACAGGTTTTGAGGCTCTTCATATTTTTCACACATTTTCAGGCTCCACATGTTTTTCAACACCGTTTCATGCTCCTCCTATTTTTCAGACCGTTTCATGCTCCTCATATTTTTGACACCTTTTGAAACACTTCATGTTTTTCACACATTTTCAGACTCTTCATGTTTTTGAACAGCGCTTCATGCTCCTCCTATTTTTCAGTCTGTTTCATGCTCCTCATATTTTTGACACCTTTTGAAGCTCTTCATATTTTTCACACCCTTTCAGGCTCTTCATGTTTTTGAACACCGCTTCATGCTCCTCCTATTTTTCAGACCGTTTCATGCTCCTCATATATTTCACACCTTTTGAAGCTCTTCCTATTTTCACACCTTTTGAAGCTCTTCATATTTTTCACACGTTTTCAGGCTCTTCACTTTTTCAACACCGCTTCATGCTCCTCCTATTTTTCAGATTGTTTCATGCTCCTCATATTTTTGACACTTTTTGAAGCTCTTCATATATTTCACACATTTTCAGGCTCTTCATATTTTTCAACACCACTTCATGCCCCTCCTATTTTCAGACAGTTTCATGTTCATCTCATTTTTGACAGCTTTTGAAGCTCTTCATATTTTTCACACCTTTTGAACCTCATCATATATTTCACACTCCTCAGGCTCTTCATGTTTTAGAACACCACTTCATGCTCCTCCAATTTTTCAAACCATTCAGGATCATCTCATTTTTGACCCCTTTTGAAGCTCTTCATATTTTTCACACCTTTTGAAGCTCTTCATATATTTCACAGCTTTTCAGGCTCTTCATGTTTTTGAACACCGTTTCATGCTCCTCCTATTTTTCAGACCGTTTCTTGCTCCTCATATTTTTGACACCTTTTGAAGCTCTTCATATTTTTCACACCTTTTCAGGCTTTACATGTGTTTGAACACCGCTTCATGCTCCTCCTATTTTTCAGACCGTTTCATGCTCCTCATGTATTTCACACCTTTTGAAGCTCTTCATATTTTTCACACCTTTTCAGTCACTTCATGTTTTTGAACACCGTTTAATGCTCCTCCTCTTTTTCAAACCGTTTCATGCTCCTCATATATTTGGCACCTTTTGAAGCTCTACATATTTTTCACACCTTTTCAGGTTCCTCATATTTTTCCACACCGCTTCATGCTCGTCCTATTTTTCAGATCGTTTCATGCTCCTCCTGTATTTCACACCTTCGAAGCTCTTCACATTTTTCACACCTTTTCAGGCTCTTTATATTTTTGAATACCGCTTCATGCTCATCCTATTTTTCAGAACGTTTCATGCTCCTCATTTATTTCACACCGTTTGAAGCTCTTCATATGTTTCACACCTTTTCAGGCTCTTCAAGTTTTTGAACACCATTTCATGCTGCTCCTATTTTTCAGACCGTTTCATGCTCCTCATATTTTGACACCTTTAGAAGCTCTTCATATTTTTCACACTTTTCAGGCTGTTCATGTTTTTCAAAACTACTTCATGCTCCTCTTATATTTCAGACCGTTTCATGCTCCTCATATTTTTGACAATTTTTGAAGCTCTTCCTCTTTTTCACAGCTTTTCAGGCTCTTCATGTTTTTCAACACCACTTCATGTTCCTCCTATTTTTCAGACCGTTTCATGCTCCTCATATTTTTCACACCTTTTGAAGCTCTTCATATATTTCACACTTTTTCATTTTCTTCATGTTTTTGAACAATGCTTCATGCTCCTCCTATTTTTCAGATCTTTTCATGCTCTTCCTATTTTTCAGACCGTTTCATATTCCTCATATTTTTGACACCTTTTGAATCTCTTCATTTATTTCACACTTTTTCAGGCTCTTCATGTTTTTCAACACCACTTCATGCTCGTCCTGTTTTTTAGACCGTTTCATGCTCATCTCATTTATGACACCTTTTGAACCTCTTCATATATTTCACACCTTTTGAAGCTCTTCATATTTTTCATACCTTTTCAGGCTCTTCATGTTTTTCAACACCGCTTCATGCTCCTCCTATTTTCAGACCGTTTCATTCTCCTCCTCTTTTTCAGACCGTTTCATGCTACTCATATTTTTGACACCTTTTGAAGCTCTTCATATTTTTCACACCTTTTCACGCTCTTCATGTATTTCAACACCGCTTCATGCTCCTCCTATTTTTCAGACTGTTTCATGCAACGCTTATTATTGACACCTTTTGAAACTCTTTATATTTGTCACACCTTTTCAGGCTCTTCATGTTTTTCAACACCGCGTCATTCTCTCCTTATTTTTCAGACCGTTCCATGCTCCTCTTATTTTTCAGACCGTTTCATGCTCCTCATAATTTTGACACGTTTTGAGGCTCTTCATATATTTCACACCGTTTCAGGCTCTTCATGTTTTTCAACACCGCTTCATGCTCCTCCTATTTTCAGACCGTTTCATTCTCCTCCTCTTTTTCAGACCGTTTCATGCTACTCACATTTTTGACACCTTTTGAAGCTCTTCATATTTTTCACACCTTTTCAGGCTCTTCATGTTTTTCAACACCGCTTCACGCTCCTCCTATTTTTCAGACTGTTTCATGCAACGCTTATTATTGACACCTTTTGAAACTCTTTATATTTGTCACACCTTTTCAGGCTCTTCATGTTTTTCAACACCGCTTCATTCTCTTCTTATTTTTCAGACCGTTTCATGCTCCTCTTATTTTTCAGACCGTTTCATGCTCCTCATAATTTTGACACGTTTTGAGGCTCTTCATATGTTTCACACCTTTTCAGGCTCTTCATGTTTTTGAACACCGTTTCATGCTTCTCCTATTTTTCAGACCGTTTCATGCTCATCTCATTTTTGACACATTTGAAGCTCTTCATATTTTTCACACCTTTTGAAGCTCTTCATATTTTTCACACATTTTCAGGCCCTTTCTGTTTTTCAAAACTGCATCATGCTCCTCCTATTTTTCAGACCGCTTCATGCTCCTCATGTATTTCACACCTTGTGAAGCTCTTCATATTTTCACACCTTTTCAGGCTCTTCATGTTTTTGAACACCACTTCATGATGCTCCTATTTTTCAGACAGTTTCAAGCTCCTCATATTTTTGACATCTTTGGAAGCTCTTCATATTTTTCACACCTTTTCTGGTTCTTCATGTTTTTCAACACCGCTTCATGCTCCTCCTATTTTTCAGACAGATTCATGCTCCTCTTGTATTTCACTCCTTTTGAAGCTCTTCATATGTTTCACACATTTTCAGTCTCTTCAAGATTTTGGACAACGTTTCATGCTGCTCCTATTTTTCAGACCGTTTCATGCTCCTCATAATTTTGACAGCTTTTGAAGCTCCTCATGTTTTTGACACTTTTTGAAGCTCTTCATATTTTTCACACCTTTTGAAGCTCTTCATATTTTTCACACCTTTTGAAGCTCTTCATATTTTTCACAGATTTTCAGGCTCTTCATATTTTTCACACCTTTTGAAGCTCTTCATATTTTTCACAGATTTTCAGGCTCTTCATGTTTTTGAATACCGTTTCATGCTCCTCCTATTTTTCAGACCGTTTCATGCTCCTCATATTTTTGAAACCTTTTGAAACTCTTCATATTTTTCACACAATTTCAGGCTCTTCATGTTTTTGAACACCGCTTCATGCTCCTCCTCTTTTTCAGACCGTTTCATGCTCCTCATGTATTTCACACCTTTTGAAGCTCTTCATATTTTTCACACATTTTCAGGCTCTTCATGTTTTTTAACAACGCTTCATGCTCCTCTCATTTTTCAGACCGTTTCATGCTCCTCACATTGTTGACACCTTTTGAAGCTCTTCATATTTTTCACACTTTTTAGGCTCTTCAGGTGTTTCAACACCGCTTCATGATCTTCCTATTTTTCAGACCGTTTCATGTTCCTCATATTTTTCACACCTTTTGAAGCTCGTCGTATTTTTCACACGTTTTCATGCTCTTCATATTTTTCAACACCACTTCATGCTCCTCCTATTTTTCAGAGCGTTTCATGCTCCTCATATTTTTGACAGGTTTTGAGGCTCTTCATATTTTTCACACATTTTCAGGCTCCTCATGTTTTTCAACACCGTTTCATGCTCCTCCTATTTTTCAGACCGTTTCATGCTCCTCATATTTTTGACACCTTTTGAAACACTTCATGTTTTTCACACATTTTCAGACTCTTCATGTTTTTGAACAGCGCTTCATGCTCCTCCTATTTTTCAGTCTGTTTCATGCTCCTCATATTTTGACACCTTTTGAAGCTCTTCATATTTTTCACACCTTTTCAGGCTCTTCATGTTTTTGAACACCGCTTCATGCTCCTCCTATTTTTCAGACCGTTTCATGCTCCTCATATATTTCACACCTTTTGAAGCTCTTCCTATTTTCACACCTTTTGAAGCTCTTCATATTTTTCACCCCTTTTCAGGCACTTCATGTTTTTGAACACCGTTTAATGCTCCTCCTCTTTTTCAGACCGTTTCATGCTCCTCATATATTTGGCACCTTTTGAAGCTCTACATATTTTTCACACCTTTTCAGGTTCCTCATGATTTTCCACACCGCTTCATGCTCCTCCTATTTTTCAAATCGTTTCATGCTCCTCCTGTATTACACACCTTTGAAGCTCTTCACATTTTTCACACCTTTTCAGGCTCTTTATATTTTTGAATACCGTTTCATGCTCCTCATATTTTTGACACCTTTAGAAGCTCTTCATATTTTTCACAGTTTTCAGGCTGTTCATGTTTTTCAAAACTACTTCATGCTCCTCTTATTTTTCAGACCGTTTCATGCTCCTCATATTTTTGACAATTTTTGAAGCTCTTCATATTTTTCACACCTTTTCAGGCTCTTCAAGTTTTTGAACAACGCTTCAATGCTCCTTCTATTTTTCAGACCGTTTCAAGCTCCTCATATTTTTGACAACTTTTAAAGCTCTTTATATTTTTCACACCTTTTCAGGCTCTTCATGCTTTTCAACACCACTTCATGCTCCTCCTATTTTTCAGACCTCTTCATGATCATCTCATTTTTGACACCTTTGAAGCTCTTCATAATTTTCACACCTTTTGAAGCTCTTCATATTTTTCACACCTTTTGAAGCTCTTCATATTTTTCACAGCTTTTCAGGCACTTCATATTTTTCAACAGCACTTCATGCTCCTCCTATTTTTCAGACCGTTTCATGCTCCTCATATTGTTGACACTTTTTGAAGCTCTTCATATTTTTCACACCTTTTCAGGCTCTTCATATTTTTGAATACCGCTTAATGCTCCTCTTAGTTTTCAGACCGTTTCATGCTCCTCATGTATTTCACACCTTTTGAAGCTCTTTATATGTTTCACACCTTTTCAGACTCTTCAAGTTTTTGAACACCGTTTCATGCTGCTCCAATTTTTTAGACCGTTTCATGCTCCTCATATTTTTAACACCTTTTGAAGCTCTTCATATTTTACACACCTTTTCAGGCTTTTAATGTTTTTCAACACTACATCATGCTCCTTTTATTTTTCAGACCTTTCCTTGCTTCTTCATATTTTTGACACCTTTTGAAGCTCTTCATATATTTCACACCTTTTCAGGCTCTACATCTTTTCAATGCCACTTCATGCTCCTCCTATTTTTCAGATCGCTTAATGCTCATCTCAATTTTGACACATTTTGAAGCTCTTCATAATTTTGACACCTTTTGAAGCTCTTCATATATTTCACACCTTTTCAGTCTCTTCGTCTTTTCAACACCGCTTCATGCTCCTCCTATTTTTCAGACTGCTTCATGCTCATCTCATTTTTGACAGCTTTTGAATCTCTTCATATTTTTCACACCTTTTGAAGCTCTTCATATTTTTCACACGTTTTCATGCTCTTCATGTTTTTCCACACCGCTTCATGCTCGTCCTATTTTCCAGACCGTTTCATGCACATCTCATATTTGACAACTTTGGAAGCTTTTCATATTTTTCACACCTTTTGAGTCTCTTTACATTTTTCACACCTTTTCATGCTCTTCATATTTTTCAATGCCGCTTCATGCTCCTCATACTTTTGACAGCTTTTGAAGTCTTCATACTTTTCAGACTTTTTCAGGCTCTTCATGTTTTTGATCACCGCTTCATGCTCCTCCTATTTTTCAGAACGTTTCATGCTCCTCATGTATTTAACACCTTTTGAAGCTCTTCATATATTTCACACATTTTCAGGCTCTCATGTTTTTGAACACAGCTTCTTGCTCCTCCTATTTTTCAGACCGTTTCATGCTCCTCATATATTACACACCTTTTGAAGCTCTTCATATATTTCACACATTTTCAGTCTCTTTATGTTTTTGAACACAGCTTCATGCTCCTCCTATTTTCAGACCGTTTCATGCTCCTCATAATTTTGAAACCTTTTGAAGCTCTTCATATTTTTCACACCTTTTCAGGCTCTTCATGTTTTTGAACACAGCTTCATGCTCCTCCTATATTTCAGACCGTTTCATGCTCCTCATATTTTTGACACCTTTTGAAGCTCTTCATATTTTTCACACCTTTTCAGGCTCTTCATGTTTTTGAACACAGCTTCATGCTCCTCCTATTTTCAGACCGTTTCATGCTCCTCATAATTTTGACACCTTTTGAAGCTCTTCATATATTTCACACGTTTCAGGCTCTTCAGGTTTTTCAACACCACTTCATACTCCTCCTATTTTTCAGACCGTTTCATACTCATCTCATTTTTTACACCTTTTGAAGCTCTTCATATTTTTCACACCTTTTCAGGCTCTACATGTTATTGATCACCGCTTCATGTTCCTCCTATTTTTCAGATAGTTTCATGCTCCTCATATTTTTGACACCTTTTGAAGCTCTTCATATTTTTCACACCTTATGAGGCTCTTCATGTTTTTAAACACCGTTTCATACTTTTCCTATTGTTCAGACCGTTTCCTGCTCCTCATATTTTTGACACCTTTTTAAGCTCTTCATATTTTTCATACCTTTTCAGGCTCTTCATGTTTTTGAACACCGCTTCATGCTCCTCCTATTTTTGACACCTTTTAAAGCTCTTCATATTTTTCACACCTTTTCAGGCTCTTCATGTTTTTGAACACCGCTTCATGCTCCTCCTATTTTTCAGACCGTTTCATGCTCCTCATATATTTCACACCTTTTGAAGCTCTTCATATTTTCACACCTTTTGAAGCTCTTCATATTTTTCACACGTTTTCAGGCTCTTCAGTTTTTCAACACCGCTTCATGCTCCTCCTATATTTCAGATCGTTTCATGCTCGTCATATTTTTGACACTTTTTGAAGCTCTTCATATATTTCACACCTTTTCAGGCTCTTCATATTTTTCAACACCACTTCATGCCCCTCCTATTTTCAGACAGTTTCATGTTCATCTCATTTTTGACAGATTTTGAAGCTCTTCATATTTTTCACACCTTTTGAACCTCATCATATATTTCACACTCCTCAGGCACTTCATGTTTTACAACACCACTTCAGGCTCCTCCTATTTTTCAAACCGTTTCAGGATCATCTCATTTTTGACCCCTTTTCAAGCTCTTCATATTTTTCACACCTTTTGAAGCTCTTCATATTTTTCACACATTTTCAGGCTTTTCATGTGTTTGAACACCGCTTCATGCTCCTCCTATTTTTCAGACCGTTTCATGCTCCTCATATATTTCACACCTTTTGAAGCTCTTCATATTTTTCACACCTTTTCAGGCACTTCATGTTTTTGAACACCGTTTAATGCTCCTCCTCTTTTTCAGACCGTTTCATGCTCCTCATATATTTGGCACCTTTTGAAGCTCTACATATTTTTCACACCTTTTCAGGTTCCTCATATTTTTCCACACCGCTTCATGCTCGTCCTATTTTTCAGATCGTTTCATGCTCCTCCTGTATTTCACACCTTCGAAGCTCTTCACATTTTTCACACCTTTTCAGGCTCTTTATATTTTTGAATACCGCTTCATGCTCCTCCTATTTTTCAGAACGTTTCATGCTCCTCATTTATTTCACACCGTTTGAAGCTCTTCATATGTTTCACACCTTTTCAGGCTCTTCAAGTTTTTGAACACCATTTCATGCTGCTCCTATTTTTCAGACCGTTTCATGCTCCTCATATTTTGACACCTTTAGAAGCTCTTCATATTTTTCACACTTTTCAGGCTGTTCATGTTTTTCAAAACTACTTCATGCTCCTCTTATATTTCAGACCGTTTCATGCTCCTCATATTTTTGACAATTTTTGAAGCTCTTCCTCTTTTTCACAGCTTTTCAGGCTCTTCATGTTTTTCAACACCACTTCATGTTCCTCCTATTTTTCAGACCGTTTCATGCTCCTCATATTTTTCACACCTTTTGAAGCTCTTCATATATTTCACACTTTTTCATTTTCTTCATGTTTTTGAACAATGCTTCATGCTCCTCCTATTTTTCAGATCTTTTCATGCTCTTCCTATTTTTCAGACCGTTTCATATTCCTCATATTTTTGACACCTTTTGAATCTCTTCATTTATTTCACACTTTTTCAGGCTCTTCATGTTTTTCAACACCACTTCATGCTCGTCCTGTTTTTTAGACCGTTTCATGCTCATCTCATTTATGACACCTTTTGAACCTCTTCATATATTTCACACCTTTTGAAGCTCTTCATATTTTTCATACCTTTTCAGGCTCTTCATGTTTTTCAACACCGCTTCATGCTCCTCCTATTTTCAGACCGTTTCATTCTCCTCCTCTTTTTCAGACCGTTTCATGCTACTCATATTTTTGACACCTTTTGAAGCTCTTCATATTTTTCACACCTTTTCACGCTCTTCATGTATTTCAACACCGCTTCATGCTCCTCCTATTTTTCAGACTGTTTCATGCAACGCTTATTATTGACACCTTTTGAAACTCTTTATATTTGTCACACCTTTTCAGGCTCTTCATGTTTTTCAACACCGCGTCATTCTCTCCTTATTTTTCAGACCGTTCCATGCTCCTCTTAATTTTCAGACCGTTTCATGCTCCTCATAATTTTGACACGTTTTGAGGCTCTTCATATATTTCACACCGTTTCAGGCTCTTCATGTTTTTCAACACCGCTTCATGCTCCTCCTATTTTCAGACCGTTTCATTCTCCTCCTCTTTTTCAGACCGTTTCATGCTACTCACATTTTTGACACCTTTTGAAGCTCTTCATATTTTTCACACCTTTTCAGGCTCTTCATGTTTTTCAACACCGCTTCACGCTCCTCCTATTTTTCAGACTGTTTCATGCAACGCTTATTATTGACACCTTTTGAAACTCTTTATATTTGTCACACCTTTTCAGGCTCTTCATGTTTTTCAACACCGCGTCATTCTCTTCTTATTTTTCAGACCGTCTCATGCTCCTCTTATTTTTCAGACCGTTTCATGCTCCTCATAATTTTGACACGTTTTGAGGCTCTTCATATGTTTCACACCTTTTCAGGCTCTTCATGTTTTTGAACACCGTTTCATGCTTCTCCTATTTTTCAGACCGTTTCATGCTCATCTCATTTTTGACACATTTGAAGCTCTTCATATTTTTCACATCTTTTGAAGCTCTTCATATTTTTCACACATTTTCAGGCCCTTTCTGTTTTTCAAAACTGCATCATGCTCCTCCTATTTTTCAGACCGCTTCATGCTCCTCATGTATTTCACACCTTGTGAAGCTCTTCATATTTTCACACCTTTTCAGGCTCTTCATGTTTTTGAACACCACTTCATGCTGCTCCTATTTTTCAGACAGTTTCAAGCTCCTCATATTTTTGACATCTTTGGAAGCTCTTCATATTTTTCACAACTTTTCTGGTTCTTCATGTTTTTCAACACCGCTTCATGCTCCTCCTATTTTTCAGACAGATTCATGCTCCTCTTGTATTTCACACCTTTTGAAGCTCTTCATATGTTTCACACATTTTCAGTCTCTTCAAGATTTTGGACAACGTTTCATGCTGCTCCTATTTTTCAGACCGTTTCATGCTCCTCATAATTTTGACAGCTTTTGAAGCTCCTCATGTTTTTGACACTTTTTGAAGCTCTTCATATTTTTCACACCTTTTGAAGCTCTTCATATTTTTCACACCTTTTGAAGCTCTTCATATTTTTCACAGATTTTCAGGCTCTTCATATTTTTCACACCTTTTGAAGCTCTTCATATTTTTCACAGATTTTCAGGCTCTTCATGTTTTTGAATACCGTTTCATGCTCCTCCTATTTTTCAGACCGTTTCATGCTCCTCATATTTCTGAAACCTTTTGAAACTCTTCATATTTTTCACACAATTTCAGGCTCTTCATGTTTTTGAACACCGCTTCATGCTCCTCCTCTTTTTCAGACCGTTTCATGCTCCTCATGTATTTCACACCTTTTGAAGCTCTTCATATTTTTCACACATTTTCAGGCTCTTCATGTTTTTTAACAACGCTTCATGCTCCTCTCATTTTTCAGACCGTTTCATGCTCCTCACATTGTTGACACCTTTTGAAGCTCTTCATATTTTTCACACTTTTTAGGCTCTTCAGGTGTTTCAACACCGCTTCATGATCTTCCTATTTTTCAGACCGTTTCATGTTCCTCATATTTTTCACACCTTTTGAAGCTCGTCGTATTTTTCACACGTTTTCATGCTCTTCATATTTTTCAACACCACTTCATGCTCCTCCTATTTTTCAGAGCGTTTCATGCTCCTCATATTTTTGACAGGTTTTGAGGCTCTTCATATTTTTCACACATTTTCAGGCTCCTCATGTTTTTCAACACCGTTTCATGCTCCTCCTATTTTTCAGACCGTTTCATGCTCCTCATATTTTTGATACCTTTTGAAACACTTCATGATTTTCACACATTTTCAGACTCTTCATGTTTTTGAACAGCGCTTCATGCTCCTCCTATTTTTCAGTCTGTTTCATGCTCCTCATATTTTGACACCTTTTGAAGCTCTTCATATTTTTCACACCTTTTCAGGCTCTTCATGTTTTTGAACACCGCTTCATGCTCCTCCTATTTTTCAGACCGTTTCATGCTCCTCATATATTTCACACCTTTTGAAGCTCTTCCTATTTTCACACCTTTTGAAGCTCTTCATATTTTTCACCCCTTTTCAGGCACTTCATGTTTTTGAACACCGTTTAATGCTCCTCCTCTTTTTCAGACCGTTTCATGCTCCTCATATATTTGGCACCTTTTGAAGCTCTACATATTTTTCACACCTTTTCAGGTTCCTCATGATTTTCCACACCGCTTCATGCTCCTCCTATTTTTCAAATCGTTTCATGCTCCTCCTGTATTACACACCTTTGAAGCTCTTCACATTTTTCACACCTTTTCAGGCTCTTTATATTTTTGAATACCGTTTCATGCTCCTCATATTTTTGACACCTTTAGAAGCTCTTCATATTTTTCACAGTTTTCAGGCTGTTCATGTTTTTCAAAACTACTTCATGCTCCTCTTATTTTTCAGACCGTTTCATGCTCCTCATATTTTTGACAATTTTTGAAGCTCTTCATATTTTTCACACCTTTTCAGGCTCTTCAATTTTTTGAACAACGCTTCAATGCTCCTTCTATTTTTCAGACCGTTTCAAGCTCCTCATATTTTTGACAACTTTTAAAGCTCTTTATATTTTTCACACCTTTTCAGGCTCTTCATGCTTTTCAACACCACTTCATGCTCCTCCTATTTTTCAGACCTCTTCATGATCATCTCATTTTTGACACCTTTGAAGCTCTTCATAATTTTCACACCTTTTGAAGCTCTTCATATTTTTCACACCTTTTGAAGCTCTTCATATTTTTCACAGCTTTTCAGGCACTTCATATTTTTCAACAGCACTTCATGCTCCTCCTATTTTTCAGACCGTTTCATGCTCCTCATATTGTTGACACTTTTTGAAGCTCTTCATATTTTTCACACCTTTTCAGGCTCTTCATATTTTTGAATACCGCTTAATGCTCCTCTTAGTTTTCAGACCGTTTCATGCTCCTCATGTATTTCACACCTTTTGAAGCTCTTTATATGTTTCACACCTTTTCAGACTCTTCAAGTTTTTGAACACCGTTTCATGCTGCTCCAATTTTTTAGACCGTTTCATGCTCCTCATATTTTTAACACCTTTTGAAGCTCTTCATATTTTACACACCTTTTCAGGCTTTTAATGTTTTTCAACACTACATCATGCTCCTTTTATTTTTCAGACCTTTCCTTGCTTCTTCATATTTTTGACACCTTTTGAAGCTCTTCATATATTTCACACCTTTTCAGGCTCTACATCTTTTCAATGCCACTTCATGCTCCTCCTATTTTTCAGATCGCTTAATGCTCATCTCAATTTTGACACATTTTGAAGCTCTTCATAATTTTGACACCTTTTGAAGCTCTTCATATATTTCACACCTTTTCAGTCTCTTCGTCTTTTCAACACCGCTTCATGCTCCTCCTATTTTTCAGACTGCTTCATGCTCATCTCATTTTTGACAGCTTTTGAATCTCTTCATATTTTTCACACCTTTTGAAGCTCTTCATATTTTTCACACGTTTTCATGCTCTTCATGTTTTTCCACACCGCTTCATGCTCGTCCTATTTTCCAGACCGTTTCATGCACATCTCATATTTGACAACTTTGGAAGCTTTTCATATTTTTCACACCTTTTGAGTCTCTTTACATTTTTCACACCTTTTCATGCTCTTCATATTTTTCAATGCCGCTTCATGCTCCTCATACTTTTGACAGCTTTTGAAGTCTTCATACTTTTCAGACTTTTTCAGGCTCTTCATGTTTTTGAACACCGCTTCATGCTCCTCCTATTTTTCAGAACGTTTCATGCTCCTCATGTATTTAACACCTTTTGAAGCTCTTCATATATTTCACACATTTTCAGGCTCTCATGTTTTTGAACACAGCTTCTTGCTCCTCCTATTTTTCAGACCGTTTCATGCTCCTCATATATTACACACCTTTTGAAGCTCTTCATATATTTCACACATTTTCAGTCTCTTTATGTTTTTGAACACCGTTTAATGCTCCTCCTCTTTTTCAGACCGTTTCATGCTCCTCATATATTTGGCACCTTTTGAAGCTCTACATATTTTTCACACCTTTTCAGGTTCCTCATATTTTTCCACACCGCTTCATGCTCGTCCTATTTTTCAGACCGTTTCATGCTCCTCATATTTTGACACCATTAGAAGCTCTTCATATTTTTCACACTTTTCAGGCTGTTCATGTTTTTCAAAACTACTTCATGCTCCTCTTATATTTCAGACCGTTTCATGCTCCTCATATTTTTGACAATTTTTGAAGCTGTTCATCTTTTTCACACCTTTTCAGGCTCTTCATGTTTTTCAACACCACTTCATGTTCCTCCTATTTTTCAGACCGTTTCATGCTCCTCATATTTTTCACACCTTTTGAAGCTCTTCATATATTTCACACTTTTTCATTTTCTTCATGTTTTTGCACAATGCTTCATGCTCCTCCTATTTTTCAGACCTTTTCATGCTCTTCCTATTTTTCAGACCGTTTCATACTCCTCATATTTTTGACACCTTTTGAATCTCTTCATATATTTCACACTTTATCAGGCTCTTCATGTTTTTCAACACACTTCATGCTCCTCCTGTTTTTTAGACCGTTTCATGCTCATCTCATTTATGACACCTTTTGAACCTCTTCATATTTTTCACACCTTTTGAAGCTCTTCATATTTTTCATACCTTTTCAGGCTCTTCATGTTTTTCAACACCACTTCATGCTCCTCCTATTTTCAGACCGTTTCATTCTCCTCGTCTTTTTCAGACCGTTTCATGCTACTCATATTTTTGACACCTTTTGAAGCTCTTCATATTTTTCACACCTTTTCAGGCTCTTCATGTATTTCAACACCGCTTCATGCTCCTCCTATTTTTCAGAGTGTTTCATGCAACGCTTATTATTGACACCTTTTGAAACACTTTATATTTGTCACACCTTTTCAGGCCCTTCATGTTTTTCAACACCGCGTCATTCTCTCCTTATTTTTCAGCCCGTTTCATGCTCCTCTTATTTTTCAGACCGTTTCATGCTCCTCATAATTTTGACACGTTTTGAGGCTCTTCATATATTTCACACCGTTTCAGGCTCTTCATGTTTTTCAACACCGCTTCATGCTCCTCCTATTTTCAGACCGTTTCATTCTCCTCCTCTTTTTCAGACCGTTTCATGCTACTCATATTTTTGACACCTTTTGAAGCTCTTCATATTTTTCACAACTTTTCAGGCTTTTCATGTTTTTCAACACCGCTTCACGCTCCTCCTATTTTTCAGACTGTTTCATGCAACGCTTATTATTGACACCTTTTGAAACTCTTTATATTTGTCACACCTTTTCAGGCTCTTCATGTTTTTCAACACCGCATCATTCTCTTCTTATTTTTCAGACCGTTTCATGCTCCTCTTATTTTTCAGACCGTTTCATGCTCCTCATAATTTTGACACGTTTTGAGGCTCTTCATATGTTTCACACCTTTTCAGGCTCTTCATGTTTTTGAACACCGTTTCATGCTTCTCCTATTTTTCAGACCGTTTCATGCTCATCTCATTTTTGACACATTTGAAGCTCTTCATATTTTTCACACCTTGTGAAGCTCTTCATATTTTCACACCTTTTCAGGCTCTTCATGTTTTTGAACACCATTTCATGCTGCTCCTATTTTTCAGACAGTTTCAAGCTCCTCATATTTTTGACATCTTTGGAAGCTCTTCATATTTTTCACACCTTTTCTGGTTCTTCATGTTTTTCAACCCCGCTTCATGCTCCTCCTATTTTTCAGACAGATTCATGCTCCTCTTGTATTTCACACCTTTTGAAGCTCTTCATATGTTTCACACATTTTCAGTCTCTTCAAGATTTTGGACAACGTTTCATGCTGCTCCTATTTTTCAGACCGTTTCATGCTCCTCATAATTTTGACAGCTTTTGAAGCTCCTCATGTTTTTGACACTTTTTGAAGCTCTTCATATTTTTCACACCTTTTGAAGCTCTTCATATTTTTCACACCTTTTGAAGCTCTTCATATTTTTCACAGATTTTCAGGCTCTTCATATTTTTCACACCTTTTGAAGCTCTTCATATTTTTCACAGATTTTCAGGCTCTTCATGTTTTTGAATACGTTTCATGCTCCTCCTATTTTTCAGACCGTTTCATGCTCCTCATATTTTTGAAACCATTTGAAACTCTTCATATTTTTCACACAATTTCAGGCTCTTCATGTTTTTGAACACCGCTTCATGCTCCTCCTCTTTTTCAGACCGTTTCATGCTCCTCATGTATTTCACACCTTTTGAAGCTCTTCATATTTTTCACACATTTTCAGGCTCTTCATGTTTTTTAACACCGCTTCATGCTCCTCTCATTTTTCAGACCGTTTCATGCTCCTCACATTGTTGACACCTTTTGAAGCTCTTCATATTTTTCACACTTTTTAGGCTCTTCAGGTGTTTCAACACCGCTTCATGATCTTCCTATTTTTCAGACCGTTTCATGTTCCTCATATTTTTGACACCTTTTGAAGCTCGTCGTATTTTTCACACGTTTTCATGCTCTTCATATTTTTCAACACCACTTCATGCTCCTCCTATTTTTCAGAGCGTTTCATGCTCCTCATATTTTTGACAGGTTTTGAGGCTCTTCATATTTTTCACACATTTTCAGGCTCCACATGTTTTTCAACACCGTTTCATGCTCCTCCTATTTTTCAGACCGTTTCATGCTCCTCATATTTTTGACACCTTTTGAAACACTTCATGTTTTTCACACATTTTCAGACTCTTCATGTTTTTGAACAGCGCTTCATGCTCCTCCTATTTTTCAGTCTGTTTCATGCTCCTCATATTTTTGACACCTTTTGAAGCTCTTCATATTTTTCACACCCTTTCAGGCTCTTCATGTTTTTGAACACCGCTTCATGCTCCTCCTATTTTTCAGACCGTTTCATGCTCCTCATATATTTCACACCTTTTGAAGCTCTTCCTATTTTCACACCTTTTGAAGCTCTTCATATTTTTCACACGTTTTCAGGCTCTTCACTTTTTCAACACCGCTTCATGCTCCTCCTATTTTTCAGATCGTTTCATGCTCCTCATATTTTTGACACTTTTTGAAGCTCTTCATATATTTCACACATTTTCAGGCTCTTCATATTTTTCAACACCACTTCATGCCCCTCCTATTTTCAGACAGTTTCATGTTCATCTCATTTTTGACAGCTTTTGAAGCTCTTCATATTTTTCACACCTTTTGAACCTCATCATATATTTCACACTCCTCAGGCTCTTCATGTTTTAGAACACCACTTCATGCTCCTCCAATTTTTCAAACCATTCAGGATCATCTCATTTTTGACCCCTTTTGAAGCTCTTCATATTTTTCACACCTTTTGAAGCTCTTCATATATTTCACAGCTTTTCAGGCTCTTCATGTTTTTGAACACCGTTTCATGCTCCTCCTATTTTTCAGACCGTTTCTTGCTCCTCATATTTTTGACACCTTTTGAAGCTCTTCATATTTTTCACACCTTTTCAGGCTTTACATGTGTTTGAACACCGCTTCATGCTCCTCCTATTTTTCAGACCGTTTCATGCTCCTCATGTATTTCACACCTTTTGAAGCTCTTCATATTTTTCACACCTTTTCAGTCACTTCATGTTTTTGAACACCGTTTAATGCTCCTCCTCTTTTTCAAACCGTTTCATGCTCCTCATATATTTGGCACCTTTTGAAGCTCTACATATTTTTCACACCTTTTCAGGTTCCTCATATTTTTCCACACCGCTTCATGCTCGTCCTATTTTTCAGATCGTTTCATGCTCCTCCTGTATTTCACACCTTCGAAGCTCTTCACATTTTTCACACCTTTTCAGGCTCTTTATATTTTTGAATACCGCTTCATGCTCATCCTATTTTTCAGAACGTTTCATGCTCCTCATTTATTTCACACCGTTTGAAGCTCTGCATATGTTTCACACCTTTTCAGGCTCTTCAAGTTTTTGAACACCATTTCATGCTGCTCCTATTTTTCAGACCGTTTCATGCTCCTCATATTTTGACACCTTTAGAAGCTCTTCATATTTTTCACACTTTTCAGGCTGTTCATGTTTTTCAAAACTACTTCATGCTCCTCTTATATTTCAGACCGTTTCATGCTCCTCATATTTTTGACAATTTTTGAAGCTCTTCCTCTTTTTCACAGCTTTTCAGGCTCTTCATGTTTTTCAACACCACTTCATGTTCCTCCTATTTTTCAGACCGTTTCATGCTCCTCATATTTTTCACACCTTTTGAAGCTCTTCATATATTTCACACTTTTTCATTTTCTTCATGTTTTTGAACAATGCTTCATGCTCCTCCTATTTTTCAGATCTTTTCATGCTCTTCCTATTTTTCAGACCGTTTCATATTCCTCATATTTTTGACACCTTTTGAATCTCTTCATTTATTTCACACTTTTTCAGGCTCTTCATGTTTTTCAACACCACTTCATGCTCGTCCTGTTTTTTAGACCGTTTCATGCTCATCTCATTTATGACACCTTTTGAACCTCTTCATATATTTCACACCTTTTGAAGCTCTTCATATTTTTCATACCTTTTCAGGCTCTTCATGTTTTTCAACACCGCTTCATGCTCCTCCTATTTTCAGACCGTTTCATTCTCCTCCTCTTTTTCAGACCGTTTCATGCTACTCATATTTTTGACACCTTTTGAAGCTCTTCATATTTTTCACACCTTTTCACGCTCTTCATGTATTTCAACACCGCTTCATGCTCCTCCTATTTTTCAGACTGTTTCATGCAACGCTTATTATTGACACCTTTTGAAACTCTTTATATTTGTCACACCTTTTCAGGCTCTTCATGTTTTTCAACACCGCGTCATTCTCTCCTTATTTTTCAGACCGTTCCATGCTCCTCTTATTTTTCAGACCGTTTCATGCTCCTCATAATTTTGACACGTTTTGAGGCTCTTCATATATTTCACACCGTTTCAGGCTCTTCATGTTTTTCAACACCGCTTCATGCTCCTCCTATTTTCAGACCGTTTCATTCTCCTCCTCTTTTTCAGACCGTTTCATGCTACTCACATTTTTGACACCTTTTGAAGCTCTTCATATTTTTCACACCTTTTCAGGCTCTTCATGTTTTTCAACACCGCTTCACGCTCCTTCTATTTTTCAGACTGTTTCATGCAACGCTTATTATTGACACCTTTTGAAACTCTTTATATTTGTCACACCTTTTCAGGCTCTTCATGTTTTTCAACACCGCGTCATTCTCTTCTTATTTTTCAGACCGTTTCATGCTCCTCTTATTTTTCAGACCGTTTCATGCTCCTCATAATTTTGACACGTTTTGAGGCTCTTCATATGTTTCACACCTTTTCAGGCTCTTCATGTTTTTGAACACCGTTTCATGCTTCTCCTATTTTTCAGACCGTTTCATGCTCATCTCATTTTTGACACATTTGAAGCTCTTCATATTTTTCACACCTTTTGAAGCTCTTCATATTTTTCACACATTTTCAGGCCCTTTCTGTTTTTCAAAACTGCATCATGCTCCTCCTATTTTTCAGACCGCTTCATGCTCCTCATGTATTTCACACCTTGTGAAGCTCTTCATATTTTCACACCTTTTCAGGCTCTTCATGTTTTTGAACACCACTTCATGATGCTCCTATTTTTCAGACAGTTTCAAGCTCCTCATATTTTTGACATCTTTGGAAGCTCTTCATATTTTTCACACCTTTTCTGGTTCTTCATGTTTTTCAACACCGCTTCATGCTCCTCCTATTTTTCAGACAGATTCATGCTCCTCTTGTATTTCACTCCTTTTGAAGCTCTTCATATGTTTCACACATTTTCAGTCTCTTCAAGATTTTGGACAACGTTTCATGCTGCTCCTATTTTTCAGACCGTTTCATGCTCCTCATAATTTTGACAGCTTTTGAAGCTCCTCATGTTTTTGACACTTTTTGAAGCTCTTCATATTTTTCACACCTTTTGAAGCTCTTCATATTTTTCACACCTTTTGAAGCTCTTCATATTTTTCACAGATTTTCAGGCTCTTCATATTTTTCACACCTTTTGAAGCTCTTCATATTTTTCACAGATTTTCAGGCTCTTCATGTTTTTGAATACCGTTTCATGCTCCTCCTATTTTTCAGACCGTTTCATGCTCCTCATATTTTTGAAACCTTTTGAAACTCTTCATATTTTTCACACAATTTCAGGCTCTTCATGTTTTTGAACACCGCTTCATGCTCCTCCTCTTTTTCAGACCGTTTCATGCTCCTCATGTATTTCACACCTTTTGAAGCTCTTCATATTTTTCACACATTTTCAGGCTCTTCATGTTTTTTAACAACGCTTCATGCTCCTCTCATTTTTCAGACCGTTTCATGCTCCTCACATTGTTGACACCTTTTGAAGCTCTTCATATTTTTCACACTTTTTAGGCTCTTCAGGTGTTTCAACACCGCTTCATGATCTTCCTATTTTTCAGACCGTTTCATGTTCCTCATATTTTTCACACCTTTTGAAGCTCGTCGTATTTTTCACACGTTTTCATGCTCTTCATATTTTTCAACACCACTTCATGCTCCTCCTATTTTTCAGAGCGTTTCATGCTCCTCATATTTTTGACAGGTTTTGAGGCTCTTCATATTTTTCACACATTTTCAGGCTCCTCATGTTTTTCAACACCGTTTCATGCTCCTCCTATTTTTCAGACCGTTTCATGCTCCTCATATTTTTGACACCTTTTGAAACACTTCATGTTTTTCACACATTTTCAGACTCTTCATGTTTTTGAACAGCGCTTCATGCTCCTCCTATTTTTCAGTCTGTTTCATGCTCCTCATATTTTGACACCTTTTGAAGCTCTTCATATTTTTCACACCTTTTCAGGCTCTTCATGTTTTTGAACACCGCTTCATGCTCCTCCTATTTTTCAGACCGTTTCATGCTCCTCATATATTTCACACCTTTTGAAGCTCTTCCTATTTTCACACCTTTTGAAGCTCTTCATATTTTTCACCCCTTTTCAGGCACTTCATGTTTTTGAACACCGTTTAATGCTCCTCCTCTTTTTCAGACCGTTTCATGCTCCTCATATATTTGGCACCTTTTGAAGCTCTACATATTTTTCACACCTTTTCAGGTTCCTCTTGATTTTCCACACCGCTTCATGCTCCTCCTATTTTTCAAATCGTTTCATGCTCCTCCTGTATTACACACCTTTGAAGCTCTTTCATTTTTCACACCTTTTCAGGCTCTTTATATTTTTGAATACCGTTTCATGCTCCTCATATTTTTGACACCTTTAGAAGCTCTTCATATTTTTCACAGTTTTCAGGCTGTTCATGTTTTTCAAAACTACTTCATGCTCCTCTTATTTTTCAGACCGTTTCATGCTCCTCATATTTTTGACAATTTTTGAAGCTCTTCATATTTTTCACACCTTTTCAGGCTCTTCAAGTTTTTGAACAACGCTTCAATGCTCCTTCTATTTTTCAGACCGTTTCAAGCTCCTCATATTTTTGACAACTTTTAAAGCTCTTTATATTTTTCACACCTTTTCAGGCTCTTCATGCTTTTCAACACCACTTCATGCTCCTCCTATTTTTCAGACCTCTTCATGATCATCTCATTTTTGACACCTTTGAAGCTCTTCATAATTTTCACACCTTTTGAAGCTCTTCATATTTTTCACACCTTTTGAAGCTCTTCATATTTTTCACAGCTTTTCAGGCACTTCATATTTTTCAACAGCACTTCATGCTCCTCCTATTTTTCAGACCGTTTCATGCTCCTCATATTGTTGACACTTTTTGAAGCTCTTCATATTTTTCACACCTTTTCAGGCTCTTCATATTTTTGAATACCGCTTAATGCTCCTCTTAGTTTTCAGACCGTTTCATGCTCCTCATGTATTTCACACCTTTTGAAGCTCTTTATATGTTTCACACCTTTTCAGACTCTTCAAGTTTTTGAACACCGTTTCATGCTGCTCCAATTTTTTAGACCGTTTCATGCTCCTCATATTTTTAACACCTTTTGAAGCTCTTCATATTTTACACACCTTTTCAGGCTTTTAATGTTTTTCAACACTACATCATGCTCCTTTTATTTTTCAGACCTTTCCTTGCTTCTTCATATTTTTGACACCTTTTGAAGCTCTTCATATATTTCACACCTTTTCAGGCTCTACATCTTTTCAATGCCACTTCATGCTCCTCCTATTTTTCAGATCGCTTAATGCTCATCTCAATTTTGACACATTTTGAAGCTCTTCATAATTTTGACACCTTTTGAAGCTCTTCATATATTTCACACCTTTTCAGTCTCTTCGTCTTTTCAACACCGCTTCATGCTCCTCCTATTTTTCAGACTGCTTCATGCTCATCTCATTTTTGACAGCTTTTGAATCTCTTCATATTTTTCACACCTTTTGAAGCTCTTCATATTTTTCACACGTTTTCATGCTCTTCATGTTTTTCCACACCGCTTCATGCTCGTCCTATTTTCCAGACCGTTTCATGCACATCTCATATTTGACAACTTTGGAAGCTTTTCATATTTTTCACACCTTTTGAGTCTCTTTACATTTTTCACACCTTTTCATGCTCTTCATATTTTTCAATGCCGCTTCATGCTCCTCATACTTTTGACAGCTTTTGAAGTCTTCATACTTTTCAGACTTTTTCAGGCTCTTCATGTTTTTGAACACCGCTTCATGCTCCTCCTATTTTTCAGAACGTTTCATGCTCCTCATGTATTTAACACCTTTTGAAGCTCTTCATATATTTCACACATTTTCAGGCTCTCATGTTTTTGAACACAGCTTCTTGCTCCTCCTATTTTTCAGACCGTTTCATGCTCCTCATATATTACACACCTTTTGAAGCTCTTCATATATTTCACACATTTTCAGTCTCTTTATGTTTTTGAACACCGTTTAATGCTCCTCCTCTTTTTCAGACCGTTTCATGCTCCTCATATATTTGGCACCTTTTGAAGCTCTACATATTTTTCACACCTTTTCAGGTTCCTCATATTTTTCCACACCGCTTCATGCTCGTCCTATTTTTCAGACCGTTTCATGCTCCTCATATTTTGACACCATTAGAAGCTCTTCATATTTTTCACACTTTTCAGGCTGTTCATGTTTTTCAAAACTACTTCATGCTCCTCTTATATTTCAGACCGTTTCATGCTCCTCATATTTTTGACAATTTTTGAAGCTGTTCATCTTTTTCACACCTTTTCAGGCTCTTCATGTTTTTCAACACCACTTCATGTTCCTCCTATTTTTCAGACCGTTTCATGCTCCTCATATTTTTCACACCTTTTGAAGCTCTTCATATATTTCACACTTTTTCATTTTCTTCATGTTTTTGCACAATGCTTCATGCTCCTCCTATTTTTCAGACCTTTTCATGCTCTTCCTATTTTTCAGACCGTTTCATACTCCTCATATTTTTGACACCTTTTGAATCTCTTCATATATTTCACACTTTATCAGGCTCTTCATGTTTTTCAACACACTTCATGCTCCTCCTGTTTTTTAGACCGTTTCATGCTCATCTCATTTATGACACCTTTTGAACCTCTTCATATTTTTCACACCTTTTGAAGCTCTTCATATTTTTCATACCTTTTCAGGCTCTTCATGTTTTTCAACACCACTTCATGCTCCTCCTATTTTCAGACCGTTTCATTCTCCTCGTCTTTTTCAGACCGTTTCATGCTACTCATATTTTTGACACCTTTTGAAGCTCTTCATATTTTTCACACCTTTTCAGGCTCTTCATGTATTTCAACACCGCTTCATGCTCCTCCTATTTTTCAGAGTGTTTCATGCAACGCTTATTATTGACACCTTTTGAAACACTTTATATTTGTCACACCTTTTCAGGCCCTTCATGTTTTTCAACACCGCGTCATTCTCTCCTTATTTTTCAGCCCGTTTCATGCTCCTCTTATTTTTCAGACCGTTTCATGCTCCTCATAATTTTGACACGTTTTGAGGCTCTTCATATATTTCACACCGTTTCAGGCTCTTCATGTTTTTCAACACCGCTTCATGCTCCTCCTATTTTCAGACCGTTTCATTCTCCTCCTCTTTTTCAGACCGTTTCATGCTACTCATATTTTTGACACCTTTTGAAGCTCTTCATATTTTTCACAACTTTTCAGGCTTTTCATGTTTTTCAACACCGCTTCACGCTCCTCCTATTTTTCAGACTGTTTCATGCAACGCTTATTATTGACACCTTTTGAAACTCTTTATATTTGTCACACCTTTTCAGGCTCTTCATGTTTTTCAACACCGCATCATTCTCTTCTTATTTTTCAGACCGTTTCATGCTCCTCTTATTTTTCAGACCGTTTCATGCTCCTCATAATTTTGACACGTTTTGAGGCTCTTCATATGTTTCACACCTTTTCAGGCTCTTCATGTTTTTGAACACCGTTTCATGCTTCTCCTATTTTTCAGACCGTTTCATGCTCATCTCATTTTTGACACATTTGAAGCTCTTCATATTTTTCACACCTTGTGAAGCTCTTCATATTTTCACACCTTTTCAGGCTCTTCATGTTTTTGAACACCATTTCATGCTGCTCCTATTTTTCAGACAGTTTCAAGCTCCTCATATTTTTGACATCTTTGGAAGCTCTTCATATTTTTCACACCTTTTCTGGTTCTTCATGTTTTTCAACCCCGCTTCATGCTCCTCCTATTTTTCAGACAGATTCATGCTCCTCTTGTATTTCACACCTTTTGAAGCTCTTCATATGTTTCACACATTTTCAGTCTCTTCAAGATTTTGGACAACGTTTCATGCTGCTCCTATTTTTCAGACCGTTTCATGCTCCTCATAATTTTGACAGCTTTTGAAGCTCCTCATGTTTTTGACACTTTTTGAAGCTCTTCATATTTTTCACACCTTTTGAAGCTCTTCATATTTTTCACACCTTTTGAAGCTCTTCATATTTTTCACAGATTTTCAGGCTCTTCATATTTTTCACACCTTTTGAAGCTCTTCATATTTTTCACAGATTTTCAGGCTCTTCATGTTTTTGAATACGTTTCATGCTCCTCCTATTTTTCAGACCGTTTCATGCTCCTCATATTTTTGAAACCTTTTGAAACTCTTCATATTTTTCACACAATTTCAGGCTCTTCATGTTTTTGAACACCGCTTCATGCTCCTCCTCTTTTTCAGACCGTTTCATGCTCCTCATGTATTTCACACCTTTTGAAGCTCTTCATATTTTTCACACATTTTCAGGCTCTTCATGTTTTTTAACACCGCTTCATGCTCCTCTCATTTTTCAGACCGTTTCATGCTCCTCACATTGTTGACACCTTTTGAAGCTCTTCATATTTTTCACACTTTTTAGGCTCTTCAGGTGTTTCAACACCGCTTCATGATCTTCCTATTTTTCAGACCGTTTCATGTTCCTCATATTTTTGACACCTTTTGAAGCTCGTCGTATTTTTCACACGTTTTCATGCTCTTCATATTTTTCAACACCACTTCATGCTCCTCCTATTTTTCAGAGCGTTTCATGCTCCTCATATTTTTGACAGGTTTTGAGGCTCTTCATATTTTTCACACATTTTCAGGCTCCTCATGTTTTTCAACACCGTTTCATGCTCCTCCTATTTTTCAGACCGTTTCATGCTCCTCATATTTTTGACACCTTTTGAAACACTTCATGTTTTTCACACATTTTCAGACTCTTCATGTTTTTGAACAGCGCTTCATGCTCCTCCTATTTTTCAGTCTGTTTCATGCTCCTCATATTTTTGACACCTTTTGAAGCTCTTCATATTTTTCACACCCTTTCAGGCTCTTCATGTTTTTGAACACCGCTTCATGCTCCTCCTATTTTTCAGACCGTTTCATGCTCCTCATATATTTCACACCTTTTGAAGCTCTTCCTATTTTCACACCTTTTGAAGCTCTTCATATTTTTCACACGTTTTCAGGCTCTTCACTTTTTCAACACCGCTTCATGCTCCTCCTATTTTTCAGATCGTTTCATGCTCCTCATATTTTTGACACTTTTTGAAGCTCTTCATATATTTCACACATTTTCAGGCTCTTCATATTTTTCAACACCACTTCATGCCCCTCCTATTTTCAGACAGTTTCATGTTCATCTCATTTTTGACAGCTTTTGAAGCTCTTCATATTTTTCACACCTTTTGAACCTCATCATATATTTCACACTCCTCAGGCTCTTCATGTTTTACAACACCACTTCATGCTCCTCCAATTTTTCAAACCATTCAGGATCATCTCATTTTTGACCCCTTTTGAAGCTCTTCATATTTTTCACGCCTTTTGAAGCTCTTCATATATTTCACAGCTTTTCAGGCTCTTCATGTTTTTGAACACCGTTTCATGCTCCTCCTATTTTTCAGACCGTTTCTTGCTCCTCATATTTTTGACACCTTTTGAAGCTCTTCATATTTTTCACACCTTTTCAGGCTTTACATGTGTTTGAACACCGCTTCATGCTCCTCCTATTTTTCAGACCGTTTCATGCTCCTCATGTATTTCACACCTTTTGAAGCTCTTCATATTTTTCACACCTTTTCAGTCACTTCATGTTTTTGAACACCGTTTAATGCTCCTCCTCTTTTTCAAACCGTTTCATGCTCCTCATATATTTGGCACCTTTTGAAGCTCTACATATTTTTCACACCTTTTCAGGTTCCTCATATTTTTCCACACCGCTTCATGCTCGTCCTATTTTTCAGATCGTTTCATGCTCCTCCTGTATTTCACACCTTCGAAGCTCTTCACATTTTTCACACCTTTTCAGGCTCTTTATATTTTTGAATACCGCTTCATGCTCCTCCTATTTTTCAGAACGTTTCATGCTCCTCATTTATTTCACACCGTTTGAAGCTCTTCATATGTTTCACACCTTTTCAGGCTCTTCAAGTTTTTGAACACCATTTCATGCTGCTCCTATTTTTCAGACCGTTTCATGCTCCTCATATTTTGACACCTTTAGAAGCTCTTCATATTTTTCACACTTTTCAGGCTGTTCATGTTTTTCAAAACTACTTCATGCTCCTCTTATATTTCAGACCGTTTCATGCTCCTCATATTTTTGACAATTTTTGAAGCTCTTCCTCTTTTTCACAGCTTTTCAGGCTCTTCATGTTTTTCACCACTACATGTTCCTCCTATTTTTCAGACCGTTTCATGCTCCTCATATTTTTCACACCTTTTGAAGCTCTTCATATATTTCACACTTTTTCATTTTCTTCATGTTTTTGAACAATGCTTCATGCTCCTCCTATTTTTCAGATCTTTTCATGCTCTTCCTATTTTTCAGACCGTTTCATATTCCTCATATTTTTGACACCTTTTGAATCTCTTCATTTATTTCACACTTTTTCAGGCTCTTCATGTTTTTCAACACCACTTCATGCTCGTCCTGTTTTTTAGACCGTTTCATGCTCATCTCATTTATGACACCTTTTGAACCTCTTCATATATTTCACACCTTTTGAAGCTCTTCATATTTTTCATACCTTTTCAGGCTCTTCATGTTTTTCAACACCGCTTCATGCTCCTCCTATTTTCAGACCGTTTCATTCTCCTCCTCTTTTTCAGACCGTTTCATGCTACTCATATTTTTGACACCTTTTGAAGCTCTTCATATTTTTCACACCTTTTCACGCTCTTCATGTATTTCAACACCACTTCATGCTCCTCCTATTTTTCTGACTGTTTCATGCAACGCTTATTATTGACACCTTTTGAAACTCTTTATATTTGTCACACCTTTTCAGGCTCTTCATGTTTTTCAACACCGCGTCATTCTCTCCTTATTTTTCAGACCGTTCCATGCTCCTCTTATTTTTCAGACCGTTTCATGCTCCTCATAATTTTGACACGTTTTGAGGCTCTTCATATATTTCACACCGTTTCAGGCTCTTCATGTTTTTCAACACCGCTTCATGCTCCTCCTATTTTCAGACCGTTTCATTCTCCTCCTCTTTTTCAGACCGTTTCATGCTACTCACATTTTTGACACCTTTTGAAGCTCTTCATATTTTTCACACCTTTTCAGGCTCTTCATGTTTTTCAACACCGCTTCACGCTCCTCCTATTTTTCAGACTGTTTCATGCAACGCTTATTATTGACACCTTTTGAAACTCTTTATATTTGTCACACCTTTTCAGGCTCTTCATGTTTTTCAACACCGCGTCATTCTCTTCTTATTTTTCAGACCGTTTCATGCTCCTCTTATTTTTCAGACCGTTTCATGCTCCTCATAATTTTGACACGTTTTGAGGCTCTTCATATGTTTCACACCTTTTCAGGCTCTTCATGTTTTTGAACACCGTTTCATGCTTCTCCTATTTTTCAGACCGTTTCATGCTCATCTCATTTTTGACACATTTGAAGCTCTTCATATTTTTCACACCTTTTGAAGCTCTTCATATTTTTCACACTTTTTCAGGCCCTTTCTGTTTTTCAAAACTGCATCATGCTCCGCCTATTTTTCAGACCGCTTCATGCTCCTCATGTATTTCACACCTTGTGAAGCTCTTCATATTTTCACACCTTTTCAGGCTCTTCATGTTTTTGAACACCACTTCATGCTGCTCCTATTTTTCAGACAGTTTCAAGCTCCTCATATTTTTGACATCTTTGGAAGCTCTTCATATTTTTCACACCTTTTCTGGTTCTTCATGTTTTTCAACACCGCTTCATGCTCCTCCTATTTTTCAGACAGATTCATGCTCCTCTTGTATTTCACACCTTTTGAAGCTCTTCATATGTTTCACACATTTTCAGTCTCTTCAAGATTTTGGACAACGTTTCATGCTGCTCCTATTTTTCAGACCGTTTCATGCTCCTCATAATTTTGACAGCTTTTGAAGCTCCTCATGTTTTTGACACTTTTTGAAGCTCTTCATATTTTTCACACCTTTTGAAGCTCTTCATATTTTTCACACCTTTTGAAGCTCTTCATATTTTTCACAGATTTTCAGGCTCTTCATATTTTTCACACCTTTTGAAGCTCTTCATATTTTTCACAGATTTTCAGGCTCTTCATGTTTTTGAATACCGTTTCATGCTCCTCCTATTTTTCAGACCGTTTCATGCTCCTCATATTTCTGAAACCTTTTGAAACTCTTCATATTTTTCACACAATTTCAGGCTCTTCATGTTTTTGAACACCGCTTCATGCTCCTCCTCTTTTTCAGACCGTTTCATGCTCCTCATGTATTTCACACCTTTTGAAGCTCTTCATATTTTTCACACATTTTCAGGCTCTTCATGTTTTTTAACAACGCTTCATGCTCCTCTCATTTTTCAGACCGTTTCATGCTCCTCACATTGTTGACACCTTTTGAAGCTCTTCATATTTTTCACACTTTTTAGGCTCTTCAGGTGTTTCAACACCGCTTCATGATCTTCCTATTTTTCAGACCGTTTCATGTTCCTCATATTTTTCACACCTTTTGAAGCTCGTCGTATTTTTCACACGTTTTCATGCTCTTCATATTTTTCAACACCATTTCATGCTCCTCCTATTTTTCAGAGCGTTTCATGCTCCTCATATTTTTGACAGGTTTTGAGGCTCTTCATATTTTTCACACATTTTCAGGCTCCTCATGTTTTTCAACACCGTTTCATGCTCCTCCTATTTTTCAGACCGTTTCATGCTCCTCATATTTTTGACACCTTTTGAAACACTTCATGTTTTTCACACATTTTCAGACTCTTCATGTTTTTGAACAGCGCTTCATGCTCCTCCTATTTTTCAGTCTGTTTCATGCTCCTCATATTTTGACACCTTTTGAAGCTCTTCATATTTTTCACACCTTTTCAGGCTCTTCATGTTTTTGAACACCGCTTCATGCTCCTCCTATTTTTCAGACCGTTTCATGCTCCTCATATATTTCACACCTTTTGAAGCTCTTCCTATTTTCACACCTTTTGAAGCTCTTCATATTTTTCACCCCTTTTCAGGCACTTCATGTTTTTGAACACCGTTTAATGCTCCTCCTCTTTTTCAGACCGTTTCATGCTCCTCATATATTTGGCACCTTTTGAAGCTCTACATATTTTTCACACCTTTTCAGGTTCCTCATGATTTTCCACACCGCTTCATGCTCCTCCTATTTTTCAAATCGTTTCATGCTCCTCCTGTATTACACACCTTTGAAGCTCTTCACATTTTTCACACCTTTTCAGGCTCTTTATATTTTTGAATACCGTTTCATGCTCCTCATATTTTTGACACCTTTAGAAGCTCTTCATATTTTTCACAGTTTTCAGGCTGTTCATGTTTTTCAAAACTACTTCATGCTCCTCTTATTTTTCAGACCGTTTCATGCTCCTCATATTTTTGACAATTTTTGAAGCTCTTCATATTTTTCACACCTTTTCAGGCTCTTCAAGTTTTTGAACAACGCTTCAATGCTCCTTCTATTTTTCAGACCGTTTCAAGCTCCTCATATTTTTGACAACTTTTAAAGCTCTTTATATTTTTCACACCTTTTCAGGCTCTTCATGCTTTTCAACACCACTTCATGCTCCTCCTATTTTTCAGACCTCTTCATGATCATCTCATTTTTGACACCTTTGAAGCTCTTCATAATTTTCACACCTTTTGAAGCTCTTCATATTTTTCACACCTTTTGAAGCTCTTCATATTTTTCACAGCTTTTCAGGCACTTCATATTTTTCAACAGCACTTCATGCTCCTCCTATTTTTCAGACCGTTTCATGCTCCTCATATTGTTGACACTTTTTGAAGCTCTTCATATTTTTCACACCTTTTCAGGCTCTTCATATTTTTGAATACCGCTTAATGCTCCTCTTAGTTTTCAGACCGTTTCATGCTCCTCATGTATTTCACACCTTTTGAAGCTCTTTATATGTTTCACACCTTTTCAGACTCTTCAAGTTTTTGAACACCGTTTCATGCTGCTCCAATTTTTCAGACCGTTTCATGCTCATCTCATTTTTGACATCTTTTGAAGCTCTTCATATTTTACACACCTTTTCAGGCTTTTAATGTTTTTCAACACTACATCATGCTCCTTTTATTTTTCAGACCTTTCCTTGCTTCTTCATATTTTTGACACCTTTTGAAGCTCTTCATATATTTCACACCTTTTCAGGCTCTACATCATTTCAATGCCACTTCATGCTCCTCCTATTTTTCAGATCGCTTAATGCTCATCTCAATTTTGACACATTTTGAAGCTCTTCATAATTTTGACACCTTTTGAAGCTCTTCATATATTTCACACCTTTTCAGTCTCTTCGTCTTTTCAACACCGCTTCATGCTCCTCCTATTTTTCAGACTGCTTCATGCTCATCTCATTTTTGACAGCTTTTGAATCTCTTCATATTTTTCACACCTTTTGAAGCTCTTCATATTTTTCACACGTTTTCATGCTCTTCATGTTTTTCCACACCGCTTCATGCTCGTCCTATTTTCCAGACCGTTTCATGCACATCTCATATTTGACAACTTTGGAAGCTTTTCATATTTTTCACACCTTTTGAGTCTCTTTACATTTTTCACACCTTTTCATGCTCTTCATATTTTTCAATGCCGCTTCATGCTCCTCATACTTTTGACAGCTTTTGAAGTCTTCATACTTTTCAGACTTTTTCAGGCTCTTCATGTTTTTGAACACCGCTTCATGCTCCTCCTATTTTTCAGAACGTTTCATGCTCCTCATGTATTTAACACCTTTTGAAGCTCTTCATATATTTCACACATTTTCAGGCTCTCATGTTTTTGAACACAGCTTCTTGCTCCTCCTATTTTTCAGACCGTTTCATGCTCCTCATATATTACACACCTTTTGAAGCTCTTCATATATTTCACACATTTTCAGTCTCTTTATGTTTTTGAACACAGCTTCATGCTCCTCCTATTTTCAGACCGTTTCATGCTCCTCATAATTTTGAAACCTTTTGAAGCTCTTCATATTTTTCACACCTTTTCAGGCTCTTCATGTTTTTGAACACAGCTTCATGCTCCTCCTATATTTCAGACCGTTTCATGCTCCTCATATTTTTGACACCTTTTGAAGCTCTTCATATTTTTCACACCTTTTCAGGCTCTTCATGTTTTTGAACACAGCTTCATGCTCCTCCTATTTTCAGACCGTTTCATGCTCCTCATAATTTTGACACCTTTTGAAGCTCTTCATATATTTCACACGTTTCAGGCTCTTCAGGTTTTTCAACACCACTTCATACTCCTCCTATTTTTCAGACCGTTTCATACTCATCTCATTTTTTACACCTTTTGAAGCTCTTCATATTTTTCACACCTTTTCAGGCTCTACATGTTATTGATCACCGCTTCATGTTCCTCCTATTTTTCAGATAGTTTCATGCTCCTCATATTTTTGACACCTTTTGAAGCTCTTCATATTTTTCACACCTTATGAGGCTCTTCATGTTTTTAAACACCGTTTCATACTTTTCCTATTGTTCAGACCGTTTCCTGCTCCTCATATTTTTGACACCTTTTTAAGCTCTTCATATTTTTCATACCTTTTCAGGCTCTTCATGTTTTTGAACACCGCTTCATGCTCCTCCTATTTTTGACACCTTTTGAAGCTCTTCATATTTTTCACACCTTTTCAGGCTCTTCATGTTTTTGAACACCGCTTCATGCTCCTCCTATTTTTCAGACCGTTTCATGCTCCTCATATATTTCACACCTTTTGAAGCTCTTCATATTTTCACACCTTTTGAAGCTCTTCATATTTTTCACACGTTTTCAGGCTCTTCAGTTTTTCAACACCGCTTCATGCTCCTCCTATATTTCAGATCGTTTCATGCTCGTCATATTTTTGACACTTTTTGAAGCTCTTCATATATTTCACACCTTTTCAGGCTCTTCATATTTTTCAACACCACTTCATGCCCCTCCTATTTTCAGACAGTTTCATGTTCATCTCATTTTTGACAGATTTTGAAGCTCTTCATATTTTTCACACCTTTTGAACCTCATCATATATTTCACACTCCTCAGGCACTTCATGTTTTACAACACCACTTCATGCTCCTCCTATTTTTCAAACCGTTTCAGGATCATCTCATTTTTGACCCCTTTTCAAGCTCTTCATATTTTTCACACCTTTTGAAGCTCTTCATATATTTCACAGCTTTTCAGGCTCTTCATGTTTTTGAACACCGTTTCATGCTCCTCCTGTTTTTCAGACCGTTTCATGCTCCTCATATTTTTGACACCTTTTGAAGCTCTTCATATTTTTCACACATTTTCAGGCTTTTCATGTGTTTGAACACCGCTTCATGCTCCTCCTATTTTTCAGACCGTTTCATGCTCCTCATATATTTCACACCTTTTGAAGCTCTTCATATTTTTCACACCTTTTCAGGCACTTCATGTTTTTGAACACCGTTTAATGCTCCTCCTCTTTTTCAGACCGTTTCATGCTCCTCATATATTTGGCACCTTTTGAAGCTCTACATATTTTTCACACCTTTTCAGGTTCCTCATATTTTTCCACACCGCTTCATGCTCGTCCTATTTTTCAGATCGTTTCATGCTCCTCCTGTATTTCACACCTTCGAAGCTCTTCACATTTTTCACACCTTTTCAGGCTCTTTATATTTTTGAATACCGCTTCATGCTCATCCTATTTTTCAGAACGTTTCATGCTCCTCATTTATTTCACACCGTTTGAAGCTCTTCATATGTTTCACACCTTTTCAGGCTCTTCAAGTTTTTGAACACCATTTCATGCTGCTCCTATTTTTCAGACCGTTTCATGCTCCTCATATTTTGACACCTTTAGAAGCTCTTCATATTTTTCACACTTTTCAGGCTGTTCATGTTTTTCAAAACTACTTCATGCTCCTCTTATATTTCAGACCGTTTCATGCTCCTCATATTTTTGACAATTTTTGAAGCTCTTCCTCTTTTTCACAGCTTTTCAGGCTCTTCATGTTTTTCAACACCACTTCATGTTCCTCCTATTTTTCAGACCGTTTCATGCTCCTCATATTTTTCACACCTTTTGAAGCTCTTCATATATTTCACACTTTTTCATTTTCTTCATGTTTTTGAACAATGCTTCATGCTCCTCCTATTTTTCAGATCTTTTCATGCTCTTCCTATTTTTCAGACCGTTTCATATTCCTCATATTTTTGACACCTTTTGAATCTCTTCATTTATTTCACACTTTTTCAGGCTCTTCATGTTTTTCAACACCACTTCATGCTCGTCCTGTTTTTTAGACCGTTTCATGCTCATCTCATTTATGACACCTTTTGAACCTCTTCATATATTTCACACCTTTTGAAGCTCTTCATATTTTTCATACCTTTTCAGGCTCTTCATGTTTTTCAACACCGCTTCATGCTCCTCCTATTTTCAGACCGTTTCATTCTCCTCCTCTTTTTCAGACCGTTTCATGCTACTCATATTTTTGACACCTTTTGAAGCTCTTCATATTTTTCACACCTTTTCACGCTCTTCATGTATTTCAACACCGCTTCATGCTCCTCCTATTTTTCAGACTGTTTCATGCAACGCTTATTATTGACACCTTTTGAAACTCTTTATATTTGTCACACCTTTTCAGGCTCTTCCTGTTTTTCAACACCGCGTCATTCTCTCCTTATTTTTCAGACCGTTCCATGCTCCTCTTATTTTTCAGACCGTTTCATGCTCCTCATAATTTTGACACGTTTTGAGGCTCTTCATATATTTCACACCGTTTCAGGCTCTTCATGTTTTTCAACACCGCTTCATGCTCCTCCTATTTTCAGACCGTTTCATTCTCCTCCTCTTTTTCAGACCGTTTCATGCTACTCACATTTTTGACACCTTTTGAAGCTCTTCATATTTTTCACACCTTTTCAGGCTCTTCATGTTTTTCAACACCGCTTCACGCTCCTCCTATTTTTCAGACTGTTTCATGCAACGCTTATTATTGACACCTTTTGAAACTCTTTATATTTGTCACACCTTTTCAGGCTCTTCATGTTTTTCAACACCGCGTCATTCTCTTCTTATTTTTCAGACCGTTTCATGCTCCTCTTATTTTTCAGACCGTTTCATGCTCCTCATAATTTTGACACGTTTTGAGGCTCTTCATATGTTTCACACCTTTTCAGGCTCTTCATGTTTTTGAACACCGTTTCATGCTTCTCCTATTTTTCAGACCGTTTCATGCTCATCTCATTTTTGACACATTTGAAGCTCTTCATATTTTTCACACCTTTTGAAGCTCTTCATATTTTTCACACATTTTCAGGCCCTTTCTGTTTTTCAAAACTGCATCATGCTCCTCCTATTTTTCAGACCGCTTCATGCTCCTCATGTATTTCACACCTTGTGAAGCTCTTCATATTTTCACACCTTTTCAGGCTCTTCATGTTTTTGAACACCACTTCATGCTGCTCCTATTTTTCAGACAGTTTCAAGCTCCTCATATTTTTGACATCTTTGGAAGCTCTTCATATTTTTCACACCTTTTCTGGTTCTTCATGTTTTTCAACACCGCTTCATGCTCCTCCTATTTTTCAGACAGATTCATGCTCCTCTTGTATTTCACACCTTTTGAAGCTCTTCATATGTTTCACACATTTTCAGTCTCTTCAAGATTTTGGACAACGTTTCATGCTGCTCCTATTTTTCAGACCGTTTCATGCTCCTCATAATTTTGACAGCTTTTGAAGCTCCTCATGTTTTTGACACTTTTTGAAGCTCTTCATATTTTTCACACCTTTTGAAGCTCTTCATATTTTTCACACCTTTTGAAGCTCTTCATATTTTTCACAGATTTTCAGGCTCTTCATATTTTTCACACCTTTTGAAGCTCTTCATATTTTTCACAGATTTTCAGGCTCTTCATGTTTTTGAATACCGTTTCATGCTCCTCCTATTTTTCAGACCGTTTCATGCTCCTCATATTTTTGAAACCTTTTGAAACTCTTCATATTTTTCACACAATTTCAGGCTCTTCATGTTTTTGAACACCGCTTCATGCTCCTCCTCTTTTTCAGACCGTTTCATGCTCCTCATGTATTTCACACCTTTTGAAGCTCTTCATATTTTTCACACATTTTCAGGCTCTTCATGTTTTTTAACAACGCTTCATGCTCCTCTCATTTTTCAGACCGTTTCATGCTCCTCACATTGTTGACACCTTTTGAAGCTCTTCATATTTTTCACACTTTTTAGGCTCTTCAGGTGTTTCAACACCGCTTCATGATCTTCCTATTTTTCAGACCGTTTCATGTTCCTCATATTTTTCACACCTTTTGAAGCTCGTCGTATTTTTCACACGTTTTCATGCTCTTCATATTTTTCAACACCACTTCATGCTCCTCCTATTTTTCAGAGCGTTTCATGCTCCTCATATTTTTGACAGGTTTTGAGGCTCTTCATATTTTTCACACATTTTCAGGCTCCTCATGTTTTTCAACACCGTTTCATGCTCCTCCTATTTTTCAGACCGTTTCATGCTCCTCATATTTTTGACACCTTTTGAAACACTTCATGTTTTTCACACATTTTCAGACTCTTCATGTTTTTGAACAGCGCTTCATGCTCCTCCTATTTTTCAGTCTGTTTCATGCTCCTCATATTTTGACACCTTTTGAAGCTCTTCATATTTTTCACACCTTTTCAGGCTCTTCATGTTTTTGAACACCGCTTCATGCTCCTCCTATTTTTCAGACCGTTTCATGCTCCTCATATATTTCACACCTTTTGAAGCTCTTCCTATTTTCACACCTTTTGAAGCTCTTCATATTTTTCACCCCTTTTCAGGCACTTCATGTTTTTGAACACCGTTTAATGCTCCTCCTCTTTTTCAGACCGTTTCATGCTCCTCATATATTTGGCACCTTTTGAAGCTCTACATATTTTTCACACCTTTTCAGGTTCCTCATGATTTTCCACACCGCTTCATGCTCCTCCTATTTTTCAAATCGTTTCATGCTCCTCCTGTATTACACACCTTTGAAGCTCTTCACATTTTTCACACCTTTTCAGGCTCTTTATATTTTTGAATACCGTTTCATGCTCCTCATATTTTTGACACCTTTAGAAGCTCTTCATATTTTTCACAGTTTTCAGGCTGTTCATGTTTTTCAAAACTACTTCATGCTCCTCTTATTTTTCAGACCGTTTCATGCTCCTCATATTTTTGACAATTTTTGAAGCTCTTCATATTTTTCACACCTTTTCAGGCTCTTCAAGTTTTTGAACAACGCTTCAATGCTCCTTCTATTTTTCAGACCGTTTCAAGCTCCTCATATTTTTGACAACTTTTAAAGCTCTTTATATTTTTCACACCTTTTCAGGCTCTTCATGCTTTTCAACACCACTTCATGCTCCTCCTATTTTTCAGACCTCTTCATGATCATCTCATTTTTGACACCTTTGAAGCTCTTCATAATTTTCACACCTTTTGAAGCTCTTCATATTTTTCACACCTTTTGAAGCTCTTCATATTTTTCACAGCTTTTCAGGCACTTCATATTTTTCAACAGCACTTCATGCTCCTCCTATTTTTCAGACCGTTTCATGCTCCTCATATTGTTGACACTTTTTGAAGCTCTTCATATTTTTCACACCTTTTCAGGCTCTTCATATTTTTGAATACCGCTTAATGCTCCTCTTAGTTTTCAGACCGTTTCATGCTCCTCATGTATTTCACACCTTTTGAAGCTCTTTATATGTTTCACACCTTTTCAGACTCTTCAAGTTTTTGAACACCGTTTCATGCTGCTCCAATTTTTTAGACCGTTTCATGCTCCTCATATTTTTAACACCTTTTGAAGCTCTTCATATTTTACACACCTTTTCAGGCTTTTAATGTTTTTCAACACTACATCATGCTCCTTTTATTTTTCAGACCTTTCCTTGCTTCTTCATATTTTTGACACCTTTTGAAGCTCTTCATATATTTCACACCTTTTCAGGCTCTACATCTTTTCAATGCCACTTCATGCTCCTCCTATTTTTCAGATCGCTTAATGCTCATCTCAATTTTGACACATTTTGAAGCTCTTCATAATTTTGACACCTTTTGAAGCTCTTCATATATTTCACACCTTTTCAGTCTCTTCGTCTTTTCAACACCGCTTCATGCTCCTCCTATTTTTCAGACTGCTTCATGCTCATCTCATTTTTGACAGCTTTTGAATCTCTTCATATTTTTCACACCTTTTGAAGCTCTTCATATTTTTCACACGTTTTCATGCTCTTCATGTTTTTCCACACCGCTTCATGCTCGTCCTATTTTCCAGACCGTTTCATGCACATCTCATATTTGACAACTTTGGAAGCTTTTCATATTTTTCACACCTTTTGAGTCTCTTTACATTTTTGACACCTTTTCATGCTCTTCATATTTTTCAATGCCGCTTCATGCTCCTCATACTTTTGACAGCTTTTGAAGTCTTCATACTTTTCAGACTTTTTCAGGCTCTTCATGTTTTTGAACACCGCTTCATGCTCCTCCTATTTTTCAGAACGTTTCATGCTCCTCATGTATTTAACACCTTTTGAAGCTCTTCATATATTTCACACATTTTCAGGCTCTCATGTTTTTGAACACAGCTTCTTGCTCCTCCTATTTTTCAGACCGTTTCATGCTCCTCATATATTACTCACCTTTTGAAGCTCTTCATATATTTCACACATTTTCAGTCTCTTTATGTTTTTGAACACAGCTTCATGCTCCTCCTATTTTCAGACCGTTTCATGCTCCTCATAATTTTGAAACCTTTTGAAGCTCTTCATATTTTTCACACCTTTTCAGGCTCTTCATGTTTTTGAACACAGCTTCATGCTCCTCCTATATTTCAGACCGTTTCATGCTCCTCATATTTTTGACACCTTTTGAAGCTCTTCATATTTTTCACACCTTTTCAGGCTCTTCATGTTTTTGAACACAGCTTCATGCTCCTCCTATTTTCAGACCGTTTCATGCTCCTCATAATTTTGACACCTTTTGAAGCTCTTCATATATTTCACACGTTTCAGGCTCTTCAGGTTTTTCAACACCACTTCATACTCCTCCTATTTTTCAGACCGTTTCATACTCATCTCATTTTTTACACCTTTTGAAGCTCTTCATATTTTTCACACCTTTTCAGGCTCTACATGTTATTGATCACCGCTTCATGTTCCTCCTATTTTTCAGATAGTTTCATGCTCCTCATATTTTTGACACCTTTTGAAGCTCTTCATATTTTTCACACCTTATGAGGCTCTTCATGTTTTTAAACACCGTTTCATACTTTTCCTATTGTTCAGACCGTTTCCTGCTCCTCATATTTTTGACACCTTTTTAAGCTCTTCATATTTTTCATACCTTTTCAGGCTCTTCATGTTTTTGAACACCGCTTCATGCTCCTCCTATTTTTGACACCTTTTGAAGCTCTTCATATTTTTCACACCTTTTCAGGCTCTTCATGTTTTTGAACACCGCTTCATGCTCCTCCTATTTTTCAGACCGTTTCATGCTCCTCATATATTTCACACCTTTTGAAGCTCTTCACATTTTCACACCTTTTGAAGCTCTTCATATTTTTCACACGTTTTCAGGCTCTTCAGTTTTTCAACACCGCTTCATGCTCCTCCTATATTTCAGATCGTTTCATGCTCGTCATATTTTTGACACTTTTTGAAGCTCTTCATATATTTCACACCTTTTCAGGCTCTTCATATTTTTCAACACCACTTCATGCCCCTCCTATTTTCAGACAGTTTCATGTTCATCTCATTTTTGACAGATTTTGAAGCTCTTCATATTTTTCACACCTTTTGAACCTCATCATATATTTCACACTCCTCAGGCACTTCATGTTTTACAACACCACTTCAGGCTCCTCCTATTTTTCAAACCGTTTCAGGATCATCTCATTTTTGACCCCTTTTCAAGCTCTTCATATTTTTCACACCTTTTGAAGCTCTTCATATATTTCACAGCTTTTCAGGCTCTTCATGTTTTTGAACACCATTTCATGCTCCTCCTGTTTTTCAGACCGTTTCATGCTCCTCATATTTTTGACACCTTTTGAAGCTCTTCATATTTTTCACACATTTTCAGGCTCTTCATGTGTTTGAACACCGCTTCATGCTCCTCCTATTTTTCAGACCGTTTCATGCTCCTCATATATTTCACACCTTTTGAAGCTCTTCATATTTTTCACACCTTTTCAGGCACTTCATGTTTTTGAACACCGTTTAATGCTCCTCCTCTTTTTCAGACCGTTTCATGCTCCTCATATATTTGGCACCTTTTGAAGCTCTTCATATTTTTCACACCTTTTCAGGTTCCTCATATTTTTCCACACCGCTTCATGCTGCTCCTATTTTTCAGACCGTTTCATGCTCCTCATATTTTGACACCATTAGAAGCTCTTCATATTTTTCACACTTTTCAGGCTGTTCATGTTTTTCAAAACTACTTCATGCTCCTCTTATATTTCAGACCGTTTCATGCTCCTCATATTTTTGACAATTTTTGAAGCTGTTCATCTTTTTCACACCTTTTCAGGCTCTTCATGTTTTTCAACACCACTTCATGTTCCTCCTATTTTTCAGACCGTTTCATGCTCCTCATATTTTTCACACCTTTTGAAGCTCTTCATATATTTCACACTTTTTCATTTTCTTCATGTTTTTGCACAATGCTTCATGCTCCTCCTATTTTTCAGACCTTTTCATGCTCTTCCTATTTTTCAGACCGTTTCATACTCCTCATATTTTTGACACCTTTTGAATCTCTTCATATATTTCACACTTTATCAGGCTCTTCATGTTTTTCAACACACTTCATGCTCCTCCTGTTTTTTAGACCGTTTCATGCTCATCTCATTTATGACACCTTTTGAACCTCTTCATATTTTTCACACCTTTTGAAGCTCTTCATATTTTTCATACCTTTTCAGGCTCTTCATGTTTTTCAACACCGCTTCATGCTCCTCCTATTTTCAGACCGTTTCATTCTCCTCCTCTTTTTCAGACCGTTTCATGCTACTCATATTTTTGACACCTTTTGAAGCTCTTCATATTTTTCACAACTTTTCAGGCTTTTCATGTTTTTCAACACCGCTTCACGCTCCTCCTATTTTTCAGACTGTTTCATGCAACGCTTATTATTGACACCTTTTGAAACTCTTTATATTTGTCACACCTTTTCAGGCTCTTCATGTTTTTCAACACCGCATCATTCTCTTCTTATTTTTCAGACCGTTTCATGCTCCTCTTATTTTTCAGACCGTTTCATGCTCCTCATAATTTTGACACGTTTTGAGGCTCTTCATATGTTTCACACCTTTTCAGGCTCTTCATGTTTTTGAACACCGTTTCATGCTTCTCCTATTTTTCAGACCGTTTCATGCTCATCTCATTTTTGACACATTTGAAGCTCTTCATATTTTTCACACCTTGTGAAGCTCTTCATATTTTCACACCTTTTCAGGCTCTTCATGTTTTTGAACACCATTTCATGCTGCTCCTATTTTTCAGACAGTTTCAAGCTCCTCATATTTTTGACATCTTTGGAAGCTCTTCATATTTTTCACACCTTTTCTGGTTCTTCATGTTTTTCAACCCCGCTTCATGCTCCTCCTATTTTTCAGACAGATTCATGCTCCTCTTGTATTTCACACCTTTTGAAGCTCTTCATATGTTTCACACATTTTCAGTCTCTTCAAGATTTTGGACAACGTTTCATGCTGCCCCTATTTTTCAGACCGTTTCATGCTCCTCATAATTTTGACAGCTTTTGAAGCTCCTCATGTTTTTGACACTTTTTGAAGCTCTTCATATTTTTCACACCTTTTGAAGCTCTTCATATTTTTCACACCTTTTGAAGCTCTTCATATTTTTCACAGATTTTCAGGCTCTTCATATTTTTCACACCTTTTGAAGCTCTTCATATTTTTCACAGATTTTCAGGCTCTTCATGTTTTTGAATACCGTTTCATGCTCCTCCTATTTTTCAGACCGTTTCATGCTCCTCATATTTTTGAAACCTTTTGAAACTCTTCATATTTTTCACACAATTTCAGGCTCTTCATGTTTTTGAACACCGCTTCATGCTCCTCCTCTTTTTCAGACCGTTTCATGCTCCTCATGTATTTCACACCTTTTGAAGCTCTTCATATTTTTCACACATTTTCAGGCTCTTCATGTTTTTTAACAACGCTTCATGCTCCTCTCATTTTTCAGACCGTTTCATGCTCCTCACATTGTTGACACCTTTTGAAGCTCTTCATATTTTTCACACTTTTTAGGCTCTTCAGGTGTTTCAACACCGCTTCATGATCTTCCTATTTTTCAGACCGTTTCATGTTCCTCATATTTTTCACACCTTTTGAAGCTCGTCGTATTTTTCACACGTTTTCATGCTCTTCATATTTTTCAACACCACTTCATGCTCCTCCTATTTTTCAGAGCGTTTCATGCTCCTCATATTTTTGACAGGTTTTGAGGCTCTTCATATTTTTCACACATTTTCAGGCTCCTCATGTTTTTCAACACCGTTTCATGCTCCTCCTATTTTTCAGACCGTTTCATGCTCCTCATATTTTTGACACCTTTTGAAACACTTCATGTTTTTCACACATTTTCAGACTCTTCATGTTTTTGAACAGCGCTTCATGCTCCTCCTATTTTTCAGTCTGTTTCATGCTCCTCATATTTTTGACACCTTTTGAAGCTCTTCATATTTTTCACACCCTTTCAGGCTCTTCATGTTTTTGAACACCGCTTCATGCTCCTCCTATTTTTCAGACCGTTTCATGCTCCTCATATATTTCACACCTTTTGAAGCTCTTCCTATTTTCACACCTTTTGAAGCTCTTCATATTT
This sequence comes from Dama dama, assembly GCF_033118175.1. Lineage (NCBI taxonomy): Eukaryota > Metazoa > Chordata > Mammalia > Artiodactyla > Cervidae > Dama > Dama dama. The sequence goes on from NW_026870895.1 coordinate 5,422,160, forward strand.
TTCACACGTTTTCAGGCTCTTCACTTTTTCAACACCGCTTCATGCTCCTCCTATTTTTCAGATCGTTTCATGCTCCTCATATTTTTGACACTTTTTGAAGCTCTTCATATATTTCACACATTTTCAGGCTCTTCATATTTTTCAACACAACTTCATGCCCCTCCTATTTTCAGACAGTTTCATGTTCATCTCATTTTTGACAGCTTTTGAAGCTCTTCATATTTTTCACACCTTTTGAACCTCATCATATATTTCACACTCCTCAGGCTCTTCATGTTTTACAACACCACTTCATGCTCCTCCAATTTTTCAAACCATTCAGGATCATCTCATTTTTGACCCCTTTTGAAGCTCTTCATATTTTTCACACCTTTTGAAGCTCTTCATATATTTCACAGCTTTTCAGGCTCTTCATGTTTTTGAACACCGTTTCATGCTCCTCCTATTTTTCAGACCGTTTCTTGCTCCTCATATTTTTGACACCTTTTGAAGCTCTTCATATTTTTCACACCTTTTCAGGCTTTACATGTGTTTGAACACCGCTTCATGCTCCTCCTATTTTTCAGACCGTTTCATGCTCCTCATGTATTTCACACCTTTTGAAGCTCTTCATATTTTTCACACCTTTTCAGTCACTTCATGTTTTTGAACACCGTTTAATGCTCCTCCTCTTTTTCAAACCGTTTCATGCTCCTCATATATTTGGCACCTTTTGAAGCTCTACATATTTTTCACACCTTTTCAGGTTCCTCATATTTTTCCACACCGCTTCATGCTCGTCCTATTTTTCAGATCGTTTCATGCTCCTCCTGTATTTCACACCTTCGAAGCTCTTCACATTTTTCACACCTTTTCAGGCTCTTTATATTTTTGAATACCGCTTCATGCTCCTCCTATTTTTCAGAACGTTTCATGCTCCTCATTTATTTCACACCGTTTGAAGCTCTTCATATGTTTCACACCTTTTCAGGCTCTTCAAGTTTTTGAACACCATTTCATGCTGCTCCTATTTTTCAGACCGTTTCATGCTCCTCATATTTTGACACCTTTAGAAGCTCTTCATATTTTTCACACTTTTCAGGCTGTTCATGTTTTTCAAAACTACTTCATGCTCCTCTTATATTTCAGACCGTTTCATGCTCCTCATATTTTTGACAATTTTTGAAGCTCTTCCTCTTTTTCACAGCTTTTCAGGCTCTTCATGTTTTTCACCACTACATGTTCCTCCTATTTTTCAGACCGTTTCATGCTCCTCATATTTTTCACACCTTTTGAAGCTCTTCATATATTTCACACTTTTTCATTTTCTTCATGTTTTTGCACAATGCTTCATGCTCTTCCTATTTTTCAGATCTTTTCATGCTCTTCCTATTTTTCAGACCGTTTCATATTCCTCATATTTTTGACACCTTTTGAATCTCTTCATTTATTTCACACTTTTTCAGGCTCTTCATGTTTTTCAACACCACTTCATGCTCGTCCTGTTTTTTAGACCGTTTCATGCTCATCTCATTTATGACACCTTTTGAACCTCTTCATATATTTCACACCTTTTGAAGCTCTTCATATTTTTCATACCTTTTCAGGCTCTTCATGTTTTTCAACACCGCTTCATGCTCCTCCTATTTTCAGACCGTTTCATTCTCCTCCTCTTTTTCAGACCGTTTCATGCTACTCATATTTTTGACACCTTTTGAAGCTCTTCATATTTTTCACACCTTTTCACGCTCTTCATGTATTTCAACACCGCTTCATGCTCCTCCTATTTTTCAGACTGTTTCATGCAACGCTTATTATTGACACCTTTTGAAACTCTTTATATTTGTCACACCTTTTCAGGCTCTTCATGTTTTTCAACACCGCGTCATTCTCTCCTTATTTTTCAGACCGTTCCATGCTCCTCTTATTTTTCAGACCGTTTCATGCTCCTCATAATTTTGACACGTTTTGAGGCTCTTCATATATTTCACACCGTTTCAGGCTCTTCATGTTTTTCAACACCGCTTCATGCTCCTCCTATTTTCAGACCGTTTCATTCTCCTCCTCTTTTTCAGACCGTTTCATGCTACTCACATTTTTGACACCTTTTGAAGCTCTTCATATTTTTCACACCTTTTCAGGCTCTTCATGTTTTTCAACACCGCTTCACGCTCCTCCTATTTTTCAGACTGTTTCATGCAACGCTTATTATTGACACCTTTTGAAACTCTTTATATTTGTCACACCTTTTCAGGCTCTTCATGTTTTTCAACACCGCGTCATTCTCTTCTTATTTTTCAGACCGTTTCATGCTCCTCTTATTTTTCAGACCGTTTCATGCTCCTCATAATTTTGACACGTTTTGAGGCTCTTCATATGTTTCACACCTTTTCAGGCTCTTCATGTTTTTGAACACCGTTTCATGCTTCTCCTATTTTTCAGACCGTTTCATGCTCATCTCATTTTTGACACATTTGAAGCTCTTCATATTTTTCACACCTTTTGAAGCTCTTCATATTTTTCACACATTTTCAGGCCCTTTCTGTTTTTCAAAACTGCATCATGCTCCTCCTATTTTTCAGACCGCTTCATGCTCCTCATGTATTTCACACCTTGTGAAGCTCTTCATATTTTCACACCTTTTCAGGCTCTTCATGTTTTTGAACACCACTTCATGCTGCTCCTATTTTTCAGACAGTTTCAAGCTCCTCATATTTTTGACATCTTTGGAAGCTCTTCATATTTTTCACACCTTTTCTGGTTCTTCATGTTTTTCAACACCGCTTCATGCTCCTCCTATTTTTCAGACAGATTCATGCTCCTCTTGTATTTCACACCTTTTGAAGCTCTTCATATGTTTCACACATTTTCAGTCTCTTCAAGATTTTGGACAACGTTTCATGCTGCTCCTATTTTTCAGACCGTTTCATGCTCCTCATAATTTTGACAGCTTTTGAAGCTCCTCATGTTTTTGACACTTTTTGAAGCTCTTCATATTTTTCACACCTTTTGAAGCTCTTCATATTTTTCACACCTTTTGAAGCTCTTCATATTTTTCACAGATTTTCAGGCTCTTCATATTTTTCACACCTTTTGAAGCTCTTCATATTTTTCACAGATTTTCAGGCTCTTCATGTTTTTGAATACCGTTTCATGCTCCTCCTATTTTTCAGACCGTTTCATGCTCCTCATATTTCTGAAACCTTTTGAAACTCTTCATATTTTTCACACAATTTCAGGCTCTTCATGTTTTTGAACACCGCTTCATGCTCCTCCTCTTTTTCAGACCGTTTCATGCTCCTCATGTATTTCACACCTTTTGAAGCTCTTCATATTTTTCACACATTTTCAGGCTCTTCATGTTTTTTAACAACGCTTCATGCTCCTCTCATTTTTCAGACCGTTTCATGCTCCTCACATTGTTGACACCTTTTGAAGCTCTTCATATTTTTCACACTTTTTAGGCTCTTCAGGTGTTTCAACACCGCTTCATGATCTTCCTATTTTTCAGACCGTTTCATGTTCCTCATATTTTTCACACCTTTTGAAGCTCGTCGTATTTTTCATACGTTTTCATGCTCTTCATATTTTTCAACACCACTTCATGCTCCTCCTATTTTTCAGAGCGTTTCATGCTCCTCATATTTTTGACAGGTTTTGAGGCTCTTCATATTTTTCACACATTTTCAGGCTCCTCATGTTTTTCAACACCGTTTCATGCTCCTCCTATTTTTCAGACCGTTTCATGCTCCTCATATTTTTGACACCTTTTGAAACACTTCATGTTTTTCACACATTTTCAGACTCTTCATGTTTTTGAACAGCGCTTCATGCTCCTCCTATTTTTCAGTCTGTTTCATGCTCCTCATATTTTGACACCTTTTGAAGCTCTTCATATTTTTCACACCTTTTCAGGCTCTTCATGTTTTTGAACACCGCTTCATGCTCCTCCTATTTTTCAGACCGTTTCATGCTCCTCATATATTTCACACCTTTTGAAGCTCTTCCTATTTTCACACCTTTTGAAGCTCTTCATATTTTTCACCCCTTTTCAGGCACTTCATGTTTTTGAACACCGTTTAATGCTCCTCCTCTTTTTCAGACCGTTTCATGCTCCTCATATATTTGGCACCTTTTGAAGCTCTACATATTTTTCACACCTTTTCAGGTTCCTCATGATTTTCCACACCGCTTCATGCTCCTCCTATTTTTCAAATCGTTTCATGCTCCTCCTGTATTACACACCTTTGAAGCTCTTCACATTTTTCACACCTTTTCAGGCTCTTTATATTTTTGAATACCGTTTCATGCTCCTCATATTTTTGACACCTTTAGAAGCTCTTCATATTTTTCACAGTTTTCAGGCTGTTCATGTTTTTCAAAACTACTTCATGCTCCTCTTATTTTTCAGACCGTTTCATGCTCCTCATATTTTTGACAATTTTTGAAGCTCTTCATATTTTTCACACCTTTTCAGGCTCTTCAATTTTTTGAACAACGCTTCAATGCTCCTTCTATTTTTCAGACCGTTTCAAGCTCCTCATATTTTTGACAACTTTTAAAGCTCTTTATATTTTTCACACCTTTTCAGGCTCTTCATGCTTTTCAACACCACTTCATGCTCCTCCTATTTTTCAGACCTCTTCATGATCATCTCATTTTTGACACCTTTGAAGCTCTTCATAATTTTCACACCTTTTGAAGCTCTTCATATTTTTCACACCTTTTGAAGCTCTTCATATTTTTCACAGCTTTTCAGGCACTTCATATTTTTCAACAGCACTTCATGCTCCTCCTATTTTTCAGACCGTTTCATGCTCCTCATATTGTTGACACTTTTTGAAGCTCTTCATATTTTTCACACCTTTTCAGGCTCTTCATATTTTTGAATACCGCTTAATGCTCCTCTTAGTTTTCAGACCGTTTCATGCTCCTCATGTATTTCACACCTTTTGAAGCTCTTTATATGTTTCACACCTTTTCAGACTCTTCAAGTTTTTGAACACCGTTTCATGCTGCTCCAATTTTTTAGACCGTTTCATGCTCCTCATATTTTTAACACCTTTTGAAGCTCTTCATATTTTACACACCTTTTCAGGCTTTTAATGTTTTTCAACACTACATCATGCTCCTTTTATTTTTCAGACCTTTCCTTGCTTCTTCATATTTTTGACACCTTTTGAAGCTCTTCATATATTTCACACCTTTTCAGGCTCTACATCTTTTCAATGCCACTTCATGCTCCTCCTATTTTTCAGATCGCTTAATGCTCATCTCAATTTTGACACATTTTGAAGCTCTTCATAATTTTGACACCTTTTGAAGCTCTTCATATATTTCACACCTTTTCAGTCTCTTCGTCTTTTCAACACCGCTTCATGCTCTTCCTATTTTTCAGACTGCTTCATGCTCATCTCATTTTTGACAGCTTTTGAATCTCTTCATATTTTTCACACCTTTTGAAGCTCTTCATATTTTTCACACGTTTTCATGCTCTTCATGTTTTTCCACACCGCTTCATGCTCGTCCTATTTTCCAGACCGTTTCATGCACATCTCATATTTGACAACTTTGGAAGCTTTTCATATTTTTCACACCTTTTGAGTCTCTTTACATTTTTCACACCTTTTCATGCTCTTCATATTTTTCAACGCCGCTTCATGCTCCTCATACTTTTGACAGCTTTTGAAGTCTTCATACTTTTCAGACTTTTTCAGGCTCTTCATGTTTTTGAACACCGCTTCATGCTCCTCCTATTTTTCAGAACGTTTCATGCTCCTCATGTATTTCACACCTTTTGAAGCTCTTCATATATTTCACACATTTTCAGGCTCTCATGTTTTTGAACACAGCTTCTTGCTCCTCCTATTTTTCAGACCGTTTCATGCTCCTCATATATTACACACCTTTTGAAGCTCTTCATATATTTCACACATTTTCAGTCTCTTTATGTTTTTGAACACAGCTTCATGCTCCTCCTATTTTCAGACCGTTTCATGCTCCTCATAATTTTGAAACCTTTTGAAGCTCTTCATAGTTTTCACACCTTTTCAGGCTCTTCATGTTTTTGAACACAGCTTCATGCTCCTCCTATATTTCAGACCGTTTCATGCTCCTCATATTTTTGACACCTTTTGAAGCTCTTCATATTTTTCACACCTTTTCAGGCTCTTCATGTTTTTGAACACAGCTTCATGCTCCTCCTATTTTCAGACCGTTTCATGCTCCTCATAATTTTGACACCTTTTGAAGCTCTTCATATATTTCACACGTTTCAGGCTCTTCAGGTTTTTCAACACCACTTCATACTCCTCCTATTTTTCAGACCGTTTCATACTCATCTCATTTTTTACACCTTTTGAAGCTCTTCATATTTTTCACACCTTTTCAGGCTCTACATGTTATTGATCACCGCTTCATGTTCCTCCTATTTTTCAGATAGTTTCATGCTCCTCATATTTTTGACACCTTTTGAAGCTCTTCATATTTTTCACACCTTATGAGGCTATTCATGTTTTTAAACACCGTTTCATACTTATCCTATTGTTCAGACCGTTTCCTGCTCCTCATATTTTTGACACCTTTTTAAGCTCTTCATATTTTTCATACCTTTTCAGGCTCTTCATGTTTTTGAACACCGCTTCATGCTCCTCCTATTTTTGACACCTTTTGAAGCTCTTCATATTTTTCACACCTTTTCAGGCTCTTCATGTTTTTGAACACCGCTTCATGCTCCTCCTATTTTTCAGACCGTTTCATGCTCCTCATATATTTCACACCTTTTGAAGCTCTTCATATTTTCACACCTTTTGAAGCTCTTCATATTTTTCACACGTTTTCAGGCTCTTCAGTTTTTCAACACCGCTTCATGCTCCTCCTATATTTCAGATTGTTTCATGCTCGTCATATTTTTGACACTTTTTGAAGCTCTTCATATATTTCACACCTTTTCAGTCTCTTCATATTTTTCAACACCACTTCATGCCCCTCCTATTTTCAGACAGTTTCATGTTCATCTCATTTTTGACAGATTTTGAAGCTCTTCATATTTTTCACACCTTTTGAACCTCATCATATATTTCACACTCCTCAGGCACTTCATGTTTTACAACACCACTTCAGGCTCCTCCTATTTTTCAAACCGTTTCAGGATCATCTCATTTTTGACCCCTTTTCAAGCTCTTCATATTTTTCACACCTTTTGAAGCTCTTCATATATTTCACAGCTTTTCAGGCTCTTCATTTTTTGAACACCGTTTCATGCTCCTCCTGTTTTTCAGACCGTTTCATGCTCCTCATATTTTTGACACCTTTTGAAGCTCTTCATATTTTTCACACATTTTCAGGCTTTTCATGTGTTTGAACACCGCTTCATGCTCCTCCTATTTTTCAGACCGTTTCATGCTCCTCATATATTTCACACCTTTTGAAGCTCTTCATATTTTTCACACCTTTTCAGGCACTTCATGTTTTTGAACACCGTTTAATGCTCCTCCTCTTTTTCAGACCGTTTCATGCTCCTCATATATTTGGCACCTTTTGAAGCTCTACATATTTTTCACACCTTTTCAGGTTCCTCATATTTTTCCACACCGCTTCATGCTCGTCCTATTTTTCAGATCATTTCATGCTCCTCCTGTATTTCACACCTTCGAAGCTCTTCACATTTTTCACACCTTTTCAGGCTCTTTATATTTTTGAATACCGCTTCATGCTCCTCCTATTTTTCAGAACGTTTCATGCTCCTCATTTATTTCACACCGTTTGAAGCTCTTCATATGTTTCACACCTTTTCAGGCTCTTCAAGTTTTTGAACACCATTTCATGCTGCTCCTATTTTTCAGACCGTTTCATGCTCCTCATATTTTGACACCATTAGAAGCTCTTCATATTTTTCACACTTTTCAGGCTGTTCATGTTTTTCAAAACTACTTCATGCTCCTCTTATATTTCAGACCGTTTCATGCTCCTCATATTTTTGACAATTTTTGAAGCTGTTCATCTTTTTCACACCTTTTCAGGCTCTTCATGTTTTTCAACACCACTTCATGTTCCTCCTATTTTTCAGACCGTTTCATGCTCCTCATATTTTTCACACCTTTTGAAGCTCTTCATATATTTCACACTTTTTCATTTTCTTCATGTTTTTGCACAATGCTTCATGCTCCTCCTATTTTTCAGACCTTTTCATGCTCTTCCTATTTTTCAGACCGTTTCATACTCCTCATATTTTTGACACCTTTTGAATCTCTTCATATATTTCACACTTTTTCAGGCTCTTCATGTTTTTCAACACCACTTCATGCTCCTCCTGTTTTTTAGACCGTTTCATGCTCATCTCATTTATGACACCTTTTGAACCTCTTCATATTTTTCACACCTTTTGAAGCTCTTCATATTTTTCATACCTTTTCAGGCTCTTCATGTTTTTCAACACCGCTTCATGCTCCTCCTATTTTCAGACCGTTTCATTCTCCTCCTCTTTTTCAGACCGTTTCATGCTACTCATATTTTTGACACCTTGTGAAGCTCTTCATATTTTTCACACCTTTTCACGCTCTTCATGTATTTCAACACCGCTTCATGCTCCTCCTATTTTTCAGACTGTTTCATGCAACGCTTATTATTGACACCTTTTGAAACTCTTTATATTTGTCACACCTTTCAGGCTCTTCATGTTTTTCAACACCGCGTCATTCTCTCCTTATTTTTCAGACCGTTTCATGCTCCTCTTATTTTTCAGACCGTTTCATGCTCCTCATAATTTTGACACGTTTTGAGGCTCTTCATATATTTCACACCGTTTCAGGCTCTTCATGTTTTTCAACACCGCTTCATGCTCCTCCTATTTTCAGACCGTTTCATTCTCCTCCTCTTTTTCAGACCGTTTCATGCTACTCATATTTTTGACACCTTTTGAAGCTCTTCATATTTTTCACACCTTTTCAGGCTCTTCATGTTTTTCAACACCGCTTCACGCTCCTCCTATTTTTCAGACTGTTTCATGCAACGCTTATTATTGACACCTTTTGAAACTCTTTATATTTGTCACACCTTTTCAGGCTCCTCATGTTTTTCAACACCGCGCCATTCTCTTCTTATTTTTCAGACCGTTTCATGCTCCTCTTATTTTTCAGACCGTTTCACGCTCCTCATAATTTTGACACGTTTTGAGGCTCTTCATATGTTTCACACCTTTTCAGGCTCTTCATGTTTGTGAACACCGTTTCATGCTGCTCCTATTTTTCAGACAGTTTCAAGCTCCTCATATTTTTGACATCTTTGGAAGCTCTTCATATTTTTCACACCTTTTCTGGTTCTTCATGTTTTTCAACACCGCTTCATGCTCCTCCTATTTTTCAGACAGATTCATGCTCCTCTTGTATTTCACACCTTTTGAAGCTCTTCATATGTTTCACACATTTTCAGGCTCTTCAAGATTTTTGACAACGTTTCATGCTGCTCCTATTTTTCAGACCGTTTCATGCTCCTCATAATTTTGACAGCTTTTGAATCTCCTCATGTTTTTGACACTTTTTGAATCTCTTCATATTTTTCACACCTTTTGAAGCTCTTCATATTTTTCACACCTTTTGAAGCTCTTCATATTTTTCACAGATTTTCAGGCTCTTCATATTTTTCACACCTTTTGAAGCTCTTCATATTTTTCACAGATTTTCAGGCTCTTCATGTTTTTGAATACCGTATCATGCTCCTCCTATTTTTCAGACCGTTTCATGCTTCTCATATTTTTGAAACCTTTTGAAACTCTTCATATTTTTCACACAATTTCAGGCTCTTCATGTTTTTGAACACCGCTTCATGCTCCTCCTCTTTTTCAGACCGTTTCATGCTCCTCATGTATTTCACACCTTTTGAAGCTCTTCATATTTTTCACACATTTTCAGGCTCTTCATGTTTTTTAACACCGCTTCATGCTCCTCTCATTTTTCAGACCGTTTCATGCTCCTCACATTGTTGACACTTTTTGAAGCTCTTCATATTTTTCACACTTTTTAGGCTCTTCAGGTGTTTCAACACCGCTTCATGATCTTCCTATTTTTCAGACCGTTTCATGTTCCTCATATTTTTGACACCTTTTGAAGCTCGTCGTATTTTTCACACGTTTTCATGCTCTTCATATTTTTCAACACCACTTCATGCTCCTCCTATTTTTCAGAGCGTTTCATGCTCCTCATATTTTTGACAGGTTTTGAGGCTCTTCATATTTTTCACACATTTTCAGGCTCCTCATGTTTTTCAACACCGTTTCATGCTCCTCCTATTTTTCAGACCGTTTCATGCTCCTCATATTTTTGACACCTTTTGAAACACTTCATGTTTTTCACACATTTTCAGACTCTTCATGTTTTTGAACAGCGCTTCATGCTCCTCCTATTTTTCAGTCTGTTTCATGCTCCTCATATTTTTGACACCTTTTGAAGCTCTTCATATTTTTCACACCTTTTCAGGCTCTTCATGTTTTTGAACACCGCTTCATGCTCCTCCTATTTTTCAGACCGTTTCATGCTCCTCATATATTTCACACCTTTTGAAGCTCTTCCTATTTTCACACCTTTTGAAGCTCTTCATATTTTTCACACGTTTTCAGGCTCTTCACTTTTTCAACACCGCTTCATGCTCCTCCTATTTTTCAGATCGTTTCATGCTCGTCATATTTTTGACACTTTTTGAAGCTCTTCATATATTTCACACCCTTTCAAGCTCTTCATATTTTTCAACACCAATTCATGCCCCTCCTATTTTCAGACAGTTTCATGTTCATCTCATTTTTGACAGATTTTGAAGCTCTTCATATTTTTCACACCTTTTGAACCTCATCATATATTTCACACTCCTCAGGCACTTCATGTTTTACAACACCACTTCAGGCTCCTCCTATTTTTCAAACCGTTTCAGGATCATCTCATTTTTGACCCCTTTTCAAGCTCTTCATATTTTTCACACCTTTTGAAGCTCTTCATATATTTCACAGCTTTTCAGGCTCTTCATGTTTTTGAACACCGTTTCATGCTCCTCCTGTTTTTCAGACCGTTTCATGCTCCTCATATTTTTGACACCTTTTGAAGCTCTTCATATTTTTCACACATTTTCAGGCTTTTCATGTGTTTGAACACCGCTTCATGCTCCTCCTATTTTTCAGACCGTTTCATGCTCCTCATATATTTCACACCTTTTGAAGCTCTTCATATTTTTCACACCTTTTCAGGCACTTCATGTTTTTGAACACCGTTTAATGCTCCTCCTCTTTTTCAGACCGTTTCATGCTCCTCATATATTTGGCACCTTTTGAAGCTCTACATATTTTTCACACCTTTTCAGGTTCCTCATATTTTTCCACACTGCTTCATGCTCGTCCTATTTTTCAGATCATTTCATGCTCCTCCTGTATTTCACACCTTCGAAGCTCTTCACATTTTTCACACCTTTTCAGGCTCTTTATATTTTTGAATACCGCTTCATGCTCCTCCTATTTTTCAGAACGTTTCATGCTCCTCATTTATTTCACACCGTTTGAAGCTCTTCATATGTTTCACACCTTTTCAGGCTCTTCAAGTTTTTGAACACCATTTCATGCTGCTCCTATTTTTCAGACCGTTTCATGCTCCTCATATTTTGACACCATTAGAAGCTCTTCATATTTTTCACACTTTTCAGGCTGTTCATGTTTTTCAAAACTACTTCATGCTCCTCTTATATTTCAGACCGTTTCATGCTCCTCATATTTTTGACAATTTTTGAAGCTGTTCATCTTTTTCACACCTTTTCAGGCTCTTCATGTTTTTCAACACCACTTCATGTTCCTCCTATTTTTCAGACCGTTTCATGCTCCTCATATTTTTCACACCTTTTGAAGCTCTTCATATATTTCACACTTTTTCATTTTCTTCATGTTTTTGCACAATGCTTCATGCTCCTCCTATTTTTCAGACCTTTTCATTCTCTTCCTATTTTTCAGACCGTTTCATACTCCTCATACTTTTGACACCTTTTGAATCTCTTCATATATTTCACACTTTTTCAGGCTCTTCATGTTTTTCAACACCACTTCATGCTCCTCCTGTTTTTTAGACCGTTTCAAGGTCATCTCATTTATGACACCTTTTGAACCTCTTCATATTTTTCACACCTTTTGAAGCTCTTCATATTTTTCATACCTTTTCAGGCTCTTCATGTTTTTCAACACCGCTTCATGCTCCTCCTATTTTCAGACCGTTTCATTCTCCTCCTCTTTTTCAGACCGTTTCATGCTACTCATATTTTTGACACCTTGTGAAGCTCTTCATATTTTTCACACCTTTTCACGCTCTTCATGTATTTCAACACCGCTTCATGCTCCTCCTATTTTTCAGACTGTTTCATGCAACGCTTATTATTGACACCTTTTGAAACTCTTTATATTTGTCACACCTTTCAGGCTCTTCATGTTTTTCAACACCGCGTCATTCTCTCCTTATTTTTCAGACCGTTTCATGCTCCTCTTATTTTTCAGACCGTTTCATGCTCCTCATAATTTTGACACGTTTTGAGGCTCTTCATATATTTCACACCGTTTCAGGCTCTTCATGTTTTTCAACACCGCTTCATGCTCCTCCTATTTTCAGACCGTTTCATTCTCCTCCTCTTTTTCAGACCGTTTCATGCTACTCATATTTTTGACACCTTTTGAAGCTCTTCATATTTTTCACACCTTTTCAGGCTCTTCATGTTTTTCAACACCGCTTCACGCTCCTCCTATTTTTCAGACTGTTTCATGCAACGTTTATTATTGACACCTTTTGAAACTCTTTATATTTGTCACACCTTTTCAGGCTCTTCATGTTTTTCAACACCGCGTCATTCTCTTCTTATTTTTCAGACCGTTTCATGCTCCTCTTATTTTTCAGACCGTTTCACACTCCTCATAATTTTGACACGTTTTGAGGCTCTTCATATGTTTCACACCTTTTCAGGCTCTTCATGTTTTTCAACACCGCGTCATTCTCTTCTTATTTTTCAGACCGTTTCATGCTCCTCTTATTTTTCAGACCGTTTCACGCTCCTCATAATTTTGACACGTTTTGAGGCTCTTCATATGTTTCACACCTTTTCAGGCTCTTCATGTTTTTGAACACCGTTTCATGCTGCTCCTATTTTTCAGACAGTTTCAAGCTCCTCATATTTTTGACATCTTTGGAAGCTCTTCATATTTTTCACACCTTTTCTGGTTCTTCATGTTTTTCAACACCGCTTCATGCTCCTCCTATTTTTCAGACAGATTCATGCTCCTCTTGTATTTCACACCTTTTGAAGCTCTTCATATGTTTCACACATTTTCAGGCTCTTCAAGATTTTTGACAACGTTTCATGCTGCTCCTATTTTTCAGACCGTTTCATGCTCCTCATAATTTTGACAGCTTTTGAATCTCCTCATGTTTTTGACACTTTTTGAAGATCTTCATATTTTTCACACCTTTTGAAGCTCTTCATATTTTTCACACCTTTTGAAGCTCTTCATATTTTTCACAGATTTTCAGGCTCTTCATATTTTTCACACCTTTTGAAGCTCTTCATATTTTTCACAGATTTTCAGGCTCTTCATGTTTTTGAATACCGTTTCATGCTCCTCCTATTTTTCAGACCGTTTCATGCTCCTCATATTTTTGAAACCTTTTGAAACTCTTCATATTTTTCACACAATTTCAGGCTCTTCATGTTTTTGAACACCGCTTCATGCTCCTCCTCTTTTTCAGACCGTTTCATGCTCCTCATGTATTTCACACCTTTTGAAGCTCTTCATATTTTTCACACATTTTCAGGCTCTTCATGTTTTTTAACACCGCTTCATGCTCCTCTCATTTTTCAGACCGTTTCATGCTCCTCACATTGTTGACACTTTTTGAAGCTCTTCATATTTTTCACACTTTTTAGGCTCTTCAGGTGTTTCAACACCGCTTCATGATCTTCCTATTTTTCAGACCGTTTCATGTTCCTCATATTTTTGACACCTTTTGAAGCTCGTCGTATTTTTCACACGTTTTCATGCTCTTCATATTTTTCAACACCACTTCATGCTCCTCCTATTTTTCAGAGCGTTTCATGCTCCTCACATTTTTGACAGGTTTTGAGGCTCTTCATATTTTTCACACATTTTCAGGCTCCTCATGTTTTTCAACACCGTTTCATGCTCCTCCTATTTTTCAGACCGCTTCATGCTCCTCATATTTTTGACACCTTTTGAAACACTTCATGTTTTTCACACATTTTCAGACTCTTCATGTTTTTGAACAGCGCTTCATGCTCCTCCTATTTTTCAGTCTGTTTCATGCTCCTCATATTTTTGACACCTTTTGAAGCTCTTCATATTTTTCACACCTTTTCAGGCTCTTCATGTTTTTGAACACCGCTTCATGCTCCTCCTATTTTTCAGACCGTTTCATGCTCCTCATATATTTCACACCTTTTGAAGCTCTTCCTATTTTCACACCTTTTGAAGCTCTTCATATTTTTCACACGTTTTCAGGCTCTTCACTTTTTCAACACCGCTTCATGCTCCTCCTATTTTTCAGATCGTTTCATGCTCGTCATATTTTTGACACTTTTTGAAGCTCTTCATATATTTCACACCCTTTCAAGCTCTTCATATTTTTCAACACCACTTCATGCCCCTCCTATTTTCAGACAGTTTCATGTTCATCTCATTTTTGACAGCTTTTGAAGCTCTTCATATTTTTCACACCTTTTGAACCTCATCATATATTTCACACTCCTCAGGCTCTTCATGTTTTACAACACCACTTCATGCTCCTCCTATTTTTCAAACCATTCAGGATCATCTCATTTTTGACCCCTTTTGAAGCTCTTCATATTTTTCACACCTTTTGAAGCTCTTCATATATTTCACAGCTTTTCAGGCTCTTCATGTTTTTGAACACCGTTTCATGCTCCTCCTATTTTTCAGACCGTTTCTTGCTCCTCATATTTTTGACACCTTTTGAAGCTCTTCATATATTTCACACGTTTTCAGTCTCTTCAGGTTTTTCAACACCACTTCATGCTCCTCCTATTTTTCAGACCGTTTCATGCTCCTCATGTATTTCACACCTTTTGAAGCTCTTCATATTTTTCACACCTTTTCAGGCACTTCATGTTTTTGAACACCGTTTAATGCTCCTCCTCTTTTTCAGACCGTTTCATGCTCCTCATATATTTGGCACCTTTGGAAGCTCTACATATTTTTCACACCTTTTCAGGTTCCTCATGTTTTTCCACACCGCTTCATGCTCCTCCTATTTTTCAGACTGCTTCATGCTCATCTCATTTTTGACAGCTTTTGAATCTCTTCATATTTTTCACACCTTTTGAAGCTCTTCATATTTTTCACACGTTTTCATGCTCTTCATGTTTTTCCACACCGCTTCATGCTCGTCCTATTTTCCAGACCGTTTCATGCACATCTCATATTTGACAACTTTGGAAGCTTTTCATATTTTTCACACCTTTTTAGTCTCTTCATATTTTTCACACCTTTTCATGCTCTTTTCATATTTTTCAACACCGCTTCATGCTCCTCATACTTTTGACAGCTTTTGAAGTCTTCATACTTTTCAGACTTTTTCAGGCTCTTCATGTTTTTGAACACCGCTTCATGCTCCTCCTATTTTTCAGAACGTTTCATGCTCCTCATGTATTTCACACCTTTTGAAGCTCTTCATATATTTCACACATTTTCAGGCTCTCATGTTTTTGAACACAGCTTCTTGCTCCTCCTATTTTTCAGACCGTTTCATGCTCCTCATATATTACACACCTTTTGAAGCTCTTCATATATTTCACAGATTTTCAGTCTCTTTATGTTTTTGAACACAGCTTCATGCTCCTCCTATTTTCAGACCGTTTCATGCTCCTCATAATTTTGAAACCTTTTGAAGCTCTTCATATTTTTCACACCTTTTCAGGCTCTTCATGTTTTTGAACACAGCTTCATGCTCCTCCTATTTTCAGACCGTTTCATGCTCCTCATAATTTTGACACCTTTTGAAGCTCTTCATATATTTCACACGTTTTCAGTCTCTTCAGGTTTTTCAACACCACTTCATACTCCTCCTATTTTTCAGACCGTTTCATACTCATCTCATTTTTTACACCTTTTTAAGATCTTCATATTTTTCACACCTTTTGAAGCTCTTCATATTTTTCACACCTTTTCAGGCTCTACATGTTATTGATCACCGCTTCATGTTCCTCCTATTTTTCAGATAGTTTCATGCTCCTCATATTTTGACACTTTTTGAAGCTCTTCATATTTTTCACACCTTATGAGGCTCTTCATGTTTTTGAACACCGTTTCATACTCTTCCTATTGTTCAGACCGTTTCCTGCTCCTCATATTTTTGACACCTTTTGAAGCTCTTCATATTTTTCACACCTTTTCAGGCTCTTCATGTTTTTGAACACCGCTTCATGCTCCTCCTCTTTTTCAGACCGTTTCATGCTCCTCATATATTTGGCACCTTTTGAAGCTCTACATATTTTTCACACCTTTTCAGGTTCCTCATATTTTTCCACACCGCTTCATGCTCGTCCTATTTTTCAGATCATTTCATGCTCCTCCTGTATTTCACACCTTCGAAGCTCTTCACATTTTTCACACCTTTTCAGGCTCTTTATATTTTTGAATACCGCTTCATGCTCCTCCTATTTTTCAGAACGTTTCATGCTCCTCATTTATTTCACACCGTTTGAAGCTCTTCATATGTTTCACACCTTTTCAGGCTCTTCAAGTTTTTGAACACCATTTCATGCTGCTCCTATTTTTCAGACCGTTTCATGCTCCTCATATTTTGACACCATTAGAAGCTCTTCATATTTTTCACACTTTTCAGGCTGTTCATGTTTTTCAAAACTACTTCATGCTCCTCTTATATTTCAGACCGTTTCATGCTCCTCATATTTTTGACAATTTTTGAAGCTGTTCATCTTTTTCACACCTTTTCAGGCTCTTCATATTTTTCAACACCACTTCATGTTCCTCCTATTTTTCAGACCGTTTCATGCTCCTCATATTTTTCACACCTTTTGAAGCTCTTCATATATTTCACACTTTTTCATTTTCTTCATGTTTTTGCACAATGCTTCATGCTCCTCCTATTTTTCAGACCTTTTCAAGCTCTTCCTATTTTTCAGACCGTTTCATACTCCTCATATTTTTGACACCTTTTGAATCTCTTCATATATTTCACACTTTTTCAGGCTCTTCATGTTTTTCAACACCACTTCATGCTCCTCCTGTTTTTTAGACCGTTTCATGCTCATCTCATTTATGACACCTTTTGAACCTCTTCATATTTTTCACACCTTTTGAAGCTCTTCATATTTTTCATACCTTTTCAGGCTCTTCATGTTTTTCAACACCGCTTCATGCTCCTCCTATTTTCAGACCGTTTCATTCTCCTCCTCTTTTTCAGACCGTTTCATGCTACTCATATTTTTGAAAACCTTGTGAAGCTCTTCATATTTTTCACACCTTTTCAGGCTCTTCATGTATTTCAACACCGCTTCATGCTCCTCCTATTTTTCAGACTGTTTCATGCAACGCTTAATATTGACACCTTTTGAAACTCTTTATATTTGTCACACCTTTCAGGCTCTTCATGTTTTTCAACACCGCGTCATTCTCTCCTTATTTTTCAGACCGTTTCATGCTCCTCATAATTTTGACACGTTTTGAGGCTCTTCATATATTTCACACCGTTTCAGGCTCTTCATGTTTTTCAACACCGCTTCATGCTCCTCCTATTTTCAGACCATTTCATTCTCCTCCTCTTTTTCAGACCGTTTCATGCTACTCATATTTTTGACACCTTTTGAAGCTCTTCATATTTTTCACAACTTTTCAGGCTCTTCATGTTTTTCAACACCGCTTCACGCTCCTCCTATTTTTCAGACTGTTTCATGCAACGCTTATTATTGACACCTTTTGAAACTCTTTATATTTGTCACACCTTTTCAGGCTCTTCATGTTTTTCAACACCGCGTCATTCTCTTCTTATTTTTCAGACCGTTTCATGCTCCTCTTATTTTTCAGACCGTTTCACGCTCCTCATAATTTTGACACGTTTTGAGGCTCTTCATATGTTTCACACCTTTTCAGGCTCTTCATGTTTTTGAACACCGTTTCATGCTGCTCCTATTTTTCAGACAGTTTCAAGCTCCTCATATTTTTGACATCTTTGGAAGCTCTTCATATTTTTCACACCTTTTCTGGTTCTTCATGTTTTTCAACACCGCTTCATGCTCCTCCTATTTTTCAGACAGATTCATGCTCCTCTTGTATTTCACACCTTTTGAAGCTCTTCATATGTTTCACACATTTTCAGGCTCTTCAAGATTTTTGACAACGTTTCATGCTGCTCCTATTTTTCAGACCGTTTCATGCTCCTCATAATTTTGACAGCTTTTGAATCTCCTCATGTTTTTGACACTTTTTGAAGCTCTTCATATTTTTCACACCTTTTGAAGCTCTTCATATTTTTCACACCTTTTGAAGCTCTTCATATTTTTCACAGATTTTCAGGCTCTTCATATTTTTCACACCTTTTGAAGCTCTTCATATTTTTCACAGATTTTCAGGCTCTTCATGTTTTTGAATACCGTTTCATGCTCCTCCTATTTTTCAGACCGTTTCATGCTCCTCATATTTTTGAAACCTTTTGAAACTCTTCATATTTTTCACACAATTTCAGGCTCTTCATGTTTTTGAACACCGCTTCATGCTCCTCCTCTTTTTCAGACCGTTTCATGCTCCTCATGTATTTCACACCTTTTGAAGCTCTTCATATTTTTCACAGATTTTCAGGCTCTTCATGTTTTTGAATACCGTTTCATGCTCCTCCTATTTTTCAGACCGTTTCATGCTCCTCATATTTTTGAAACCTTTTGAAACTCTTCATATTTTTCACACAATTTCAGGCTCTTCATGTTTTTTAACACCGCTTCATGCTCCTCTCATTTTTCAGACCGTTTCATGCTCCTCACATTGTTGACACTTTTTGAAGCTCTTCATATTTTTCACACTTTTTAGGCTCTTCAGGTGTTTCAACACCGCTTCATGATCTTCCTATTTTTCAGACCGTTTCATGTTCCTCATATTTTTGACACCTTTTGAAGCTCGTCGTATTTTTCACACGTTTTCATGCTCTTCATATTTTTCAACACCACTTCATGCTCCTCCTATTTTTCAGAGCGTTTCATGCTCCTCATATTTTTGACAGGTTTTGAGGCTCTTCATATTTTTCACACATTTTCAGGCTCCTCATGTTTTTCAACACCGTTTCATGCTCCTCCTATTTTTCAGACCGTTTCATGCTCCTCATATTTTTGACACCTTTTGAAACACTTCATGTTTTTCACACATTTTCAGACTCTTCATGTTTTTGAACAGCGCTTCATGCTCCTCCTATTTTTCAGTCTGTTTCATGCTCCTCATATTTTTGACACCTTTTGAAGCTCTTCATATTTTTCACACCTTTTCAGGCTCTTCATGTTTTTGAACACCGCTTCATGCTCCTCCTATTTTTCAGACCGTTTCATGCTCCTCATATATTTCACACCTTTTGAAGCTCTTCCTATTTTCACACCTTTTGAAGCTCTTCATATTTTTCACACGTTTTCAGGCTCTTCACTTTTTCAACACCGCTTCATGCTCCTCCTATTTTTCAGATCGTTTCATGCTCGTCATATTTTTGACACTTTTTGAAGCTCTTCATATATTTCACACCCTTTCAAGCTCTTCATATTTTTCAACACCACTTCATGCCCCTCCTATTTTCAGACAGTTTCATGTTCATCTCATTTTTGACAGCTTTTGAAGCTCTTCATATTTTTCACACCTTTTGAACCTCATCATATATTTCACACTCCTCAGGCTCTTCATGTTTTACAACACCACTTCATGCTCCTCCTATTTTTCAAACCATTCAGGATCATCTCATTTTTGACCCCTTTTGAAGCTCTTCATATTTTTCACACCTTTTGAAGCTCTTCATATATTTCACAGCTTTTCAGGCTCTTCATGTTTTTGAACACCGTTTCATGCTCCTCCTATTTTTCAGACCGTTTCTTGCTCCTCATATTTTTGACACCTTTTGAAGCTCTTCATATTTTTCACACCGTTTCAGGCTCTTCTTGTGTTTGAACACCGCTTCATGCTCCTCCTATTTTTCAGACCGTTTCATGCTCCTCATGTATTTCACACCTTTTGAAGCTCTTCATATTTTTCTCACCTTTTCAGGCTCTTCATGTTTTTGAACACCGTTTAATGCTCCTCCTCTTTTTCAGACCGTTTCATGCTCCTCATATATTTGGCACCTTTGGAAGCTCTACATATTTTTCACACCTTTTCAGGTTCCTCATGTTTTTCCACACCGCTTCATGCTCCTCCTATTTTTCAGACTGCTTCATGCTCATCTCATTTTTGACAGCTTTGAATCTCTTCATATTTTTCACACCTTTTGAAGCTCTTCATATTTTTCACACGTTTTCATGCTCTTCATGTTTTTCCACACCGCTTCATGCTCGTCCTATTTTCCAGACCGTTTCATGCACATCTCATATTTGACAACTTTGGAAGCTTTTCATATTTTTCACACCTTTTGAGTCTCTTCATATTTTTCACACCTTTTCATGCTCTTTTCATATTTTTCAACACCGCTTCATGCTCCTCATACTTTTGACAGCTTTTGAAGTCTTCATACTTTTCAGACTTTTTCAGGCTCTTCATGTTTTTGAACACCGCTTCATGCTCCTCCTATTTTTCAGAACGTTTCATGCTCCTCATGTATTTCACACCTTTTGAAGCTCTTCATATATTTCACACATTTTCAGGCTCTCATGTTTTTGAACACAGCTTCTTGCTCCTCCTATTTTTCAGACCGTTTCATGCTCCTCATATATTACACACCTTTTGAAGCTCTTCATATATTTCACACATTTTCAGTCTCTTTATGTTTTTGAACACAGCTTCATGCTCCTCCTATTTTCAGACCGTTTCATGCTCCTCATAATTTTGAAACCTTTTGAAGCTCTTCATATTTTTCACACCTTTTCAGGCTGTTCATGTTTTTGAACACAGCTTCATGCTCCTCCTATTTTCAGACCGTTTCATGCTCCTCATAATATTGACACCTTTTGAAGCTCTTCATATATTTCACACGTTTTCAGTCTCTTCAGGTTTTTCAACACCACTTCATACTCCTCCTATTTTTCAGACCGTTTCATACTCATCTCATTTTTTACACCTTTGTAAGATCTTCATATTTTTCACACCTTTTGAAACTCTTCATATTTTTTACACCTTTTCAGGCTCTACATGTTATTGATCACCGCTTCATGTTCCTCCTATTTTTCAGATAGTTTCATGCTCCTCATATTTTTGACACCTTTTGAAGCTCTTCATATTATTCACACCTTATGAGGCTCTTCATGTTTTTGAACACCGTTTCATACTCTTCCTATTGTTCAGACCGTTTCCTGCTCCTCATATTTTTGACACCTTTTGAAGCTCTTCATATTTTTCACACCTTTTCAGGCTCTTCATGTTTTTGAACACCGCTTCATGCTCCTCCTATTTTTGACACCTTTTGAAGCTGTTCATCTTTTTCACACCTTTTCAGGCTCTTCATGTTTTTGAACACCGCTTCATGCTCCTCCTATTTTTCAGACCGTTTCATGCTCCTCATATATTTCACACCTTTTGAAGCTCTTCATATTTTCACACCTTTTGAAGCTCTTCATATTTTTCACACGTTTTCAGGCTCTTCAGTTTTTCAACACCGCTTCATGCTCCTCCTATTTTTCAGATCGTTTCATGCTCCTCATATTTTTGACACTTTTTGAAGCTCTTCATATATTTCACACCTTTTCAGGCTCTTCATATTTTTCAACACCACTTCATGCCCCTCCTATTTTCAGACATTTTCATGTTCATCTCATTTTTGACAGCTTTTGAAGCTCTTCATACTTTTCACACCTTTTGAACCTCATCATATATTTCACACTCCTCAGGCACTTCATGTTTTACAACACCACTTCATGCTCCTCCTATTTTTCAAACCGTTTCAGGATCATCTCATTTTTGACCCCTTTTCAAGCTCTTCATATTTTTCACACCTTTTGAAGCTCTTCATATATTTCACAGCTTTTCAGGCTCTTCATGTTTTTGAACACCGTTTCATGCTCCTCCTATTTTTCAGACCGTTTCATGCTCCTCATATTTGTGACACCTTTTGAAGCTCTTCATATTTTTCACACATTTTCAGGCTTTTCATGTGTTTGAACACCGCTTCATGCTCCTCCTATTTTTCAGACCGTTTCATGCTCCTCATATATTTCACACCTTTTGAAGCTCTTCATATTTTTCACACCTTTTCAGGCACTTCATATTTTTGAACACCGTTTAATGCTCCTCCTCTTTTTCAGACCGTTTCATGCTCCTCATATATTTGGCACCTTTTGAAGCTCTACATATTTTTCACACCTTTTCAGGTTCCTCATATTTTTCCACACCGCTTCATGCTCGTCCTATTTTTCAGATCGTTTCATGCTCCTCCTGTATTTGACACCTTCGAAGCTCTTCACATTTTTCACACCTTTTCAGGCTCTTTATATTTTTGAATACCGCTTCATGCTCCTCCTATTTTTCAGAACGTTTCATGCTCCTCATTTATTTCACACCTTTTAAAGCTCTTCATATGTTTCACACCTTTTCAGGCTCTTCAAGTTTTTGAACACCATTTCATGCTGCTCCTATTTTTCAGACCGTTTCATGCTCCTCATATTTTGACACCTTTAGAAGCTCTTCATATTTTTCACACTTTTCAGGCTGTTCATGTTTTTCAAAACTACTTCATGCTCCTCTTATATTTCAGACCGTTTCATGCTCCTCATATTTTTGACAATTTTTGAAGCTCTTCATCTTTTTCACACCTTTTCAGGCTCTTCATGTTTTTCAACACCACTTCATGTTCCTCCTATTTTTCAGACCGTTTCATGCTCCTCATATTTTTCACACCTTTTGAAGCTCTTCATATTTTTCACACATTTTCAGGCTTTTCATGTGTTTGAACACCGCTTCATGCTCCTCCTATTTTTCAGACCGTTTCATGCTCCTCATATATTTCACACCTTTTGAAGCTCTTCATATTTTTCACACCTTTTCAGGCACTTCATGTTTTTGAACACCGTTTAATGCTCCTCCTCTTTTTCAGACCGTTTCATGCTCCTCATATATTTGGCACCTTTTGAAGCTCTACATATTTTTCACACCTTTTCAGGTTCCTCATATTTTTCCACACCGCTTCATGCTCGTCCTATTTTTCAGATCGTTTCATGCTCCTCCTGTATTTCACACCTTCGAAGCTCTTCATATTTTTCACACCTTTTCAGGCTCTTTATATTTTTGAATACCGCTTCATGCTTCTCCTATTTTTCAGAACGTTTCATGCTCCTCATTTATTTCACAACTTTTGAAGCTCTTCATATGTTTCACACCTTTTCAGGCTCTTCAAGTTTTTGAACACCATTTCATGCTGCTCCTATTTTTCAGACTGTTTCATGCTCCTCATATTTTGACACCTTTAGAAGCTCTTCATATTTTTCACACTTTTCAGGCTGTTCATGTTTTTCAAAACTACTTCATGCTCCTCTTATATTTCAGACCGTTTCATGCTCCTCATATTTTTGACAATTTTTGAAGCTCTTCATCTTTTTCACACCTTTTCAGGCTCTTCATGTTTTTCAACACCACTTCATGTTCCTCCTATTTTTCAGACCGTTTCATGCTCCTCATATTTTTCACACCTTTTGAAGCTCTTCATATATTTCACACTTTTTCATTTTCTTCATGTTTTTGAACAATGCTTCATGCTCCTCCTATTTTTCAGACCTTTTCATGCTCTTCCTATTTTTCAGACCGTTTCATACTCCTCATATTTTTGACACCTTTTGAATCTCTTCATATATTTCACACTTTTTCAGGCTCTTCATGTTTTTCAACACCACTTCATGCTCCTCCTGTTTTTTAGACCGTTTCATGCTCAACTCATTTATGACACCTTTTGAACTCTTCATATTTTTCACACCTTTTGAAGCTCTTCATATTTTTCATACCTTTTCAGGCTCTTCAGGTTTTTCAACACCGCTTCATGCTCCTCCTATTTTCAGACCGTTTCATTCTCCTCCTCTTTTTCAGACCGTTTCATGCTACTCATATTTTTGACACCTTTTGAAGCTCTTCATATTTTTCACACCTTTTCAGGCTCTTCATGTATTTCAACACCGCTTCATGCTCCTCCTATTTTTCAGACTGTTTCATGCAACGCTTATTATTGACACCTTTTGAAACTCTTTATATTTGTCACACCTTTTCAGGCTCTTCATGTTTTTCAACACCGCGTCATTCTCTCCTTATTTTTCAGACCGTTTCATGCTCCTCTTATTTTTCAGACCGTTTCATGCTCCTCATAATTTTGACACGTTTTGAGGCTCTTCATATATTTCACACCGTTTCAGGCTCTTCATGTTTTTCAACACCGCTTCATGCTCCTCCTATTTTTAGACCGTTTCATTCTCCTCCTCTTTTTCAGACCGTTTCATGCTACTCATATTTTTGACACCTTTTGAAGCTCTTCATATTTTTCACACCTTTTCAGGCTCTTCATGTTTTTCAACACCGCTTCACGCTCCTCCTATTTTTCAGACTGTTTCATGCAACGCTTATTATTGACACCTTTTGAAACTCTTTATATTTGTCACTCCTTTTCAGGCTCTTCATGTTTTTCAACACCGCGTCATTCTCTTCTTATTTTTCAGACCGTTTCATGCTCCTCTTATTTTTCAGACCGTTTCATGCTCCTCATAATTTTGACACGTTTTGAGGCTCTTCATATGTTTCACACCTTTTCAGGCTTTTCATGTTTTTGAACACCGTTTCATGCTTCTCCTATTTTTCAGACCGTTTCATGCTCCTCTTATTTTTCAGACCGTTTCATGCTCCTCATAATTTTGACACGTTTTGAGGCTCTTCATATGTTTCACACCTTTTCAGGCTTTTCATGTTTTTCAACACCGCTTCATGCTCCTCCTATTTTTCAGACAGATTCATGCTCCTCTTGTATTTCACACCTTTTGAAGCTCTTCATATGTTTCACACATTTTCAGGCTCTTCAAGATTTTGGACAACGTTTCATGCTGCTCCTATTTTTCAGACCGTTTCATGCTCCTCATAATTTTGAAACCTTTTGAAACTCTTCATATTTTTGACACAATTTCAGGCTCTTCATATTTTTCACACCTTTTGAAGCTCTTCATATTTTTCACACCTTTTGAAGCTCTTCATATTTTTCACAGATTTTCAGGCTCTTCATATTTTTCACACCTTTTGAAGCTCTTCATATTTTTCACAGATTTTCAGGCTCTTCATGTTTTTGAATACCGTTTCATGCTCCTCCTATTTTTCAGACCTTTTCATGCTCCTCATATTTTTGAAACCTTTTGAAACTCTTCATATTTGTCACACAATTTCAGGCTCTTCATGTTTTTGAACACCGCTTCATGCTCCTCCTCTTTTTCAGACCGTTTCATGCTCCTCATGTATTTCACACCTTTTGAAGCTCTTCATATTTTTCACACATTTTCAGGCTCTTCATGTTTTTTAACACCGCTTCATGCTCCTCTCATTTTTCAGACAGTTTCATGCTCCCCACATTGTTGACACCTTTTGAAGCTCTTCATATTTTTCACACTTTTTAGGCTCTTCAGGTGTTTCAACACTGCTTCATGATCTTCCTATTTTTCAGACCGTTTCATGTTCCTCATATTTTTGACACCTTTTGAAGCTCGTCGTATTTTTCACACGTTTTCATGCTCTTCATATTTTTCAACACCACTTCATGCTCCTCCTATTTTTCAGAGCGTTTCATGCTCCTCATATTTTTGACAGGTTTTGAGGCTCTTCATATTTTTCACACATTTTCAGGCTCCTCATGTTTTTCAACACCGTTTCATGCTCCTCCTATTTTTCAGACCGTTTCATGCTCCTCATATTTTTGACACCTTTTGAAACACTTCATGTTTTTCACGCATTTTCAGACTCTTCATGTTTTTGAACAGCGCTTCACGCTCCTCCTATTTTTCAGTCTGTTTCATGCTCCTCATATTTTTGACAACTTTTGAAGCTCTTCATATTTTTCACACCTTTTCAGACTCTTCATGTTTTTGAACACCGCTTCATGCTCCTCCTATTTTTCAGACCGTTTCATGCTCCTCATATATTTCACACCTTTTGAAGCTCTTCCTATTTTCACACCTTTTGAAGCTCTTCATATTTTTCACACGTTTTCAGGCTCTTCACTTTTTCAACACCGCTTCATGCTCCTCCTATTTTTCAGATCGTTTCATGCTCGTCATATTTTTGACACTTTTTGAAGCTCTTCATATATTTCACACCTTTTCAGGCTCTTCATATTTTTCAACACCACTTCATGCCCCTCCTATTTTCAGACAGTTTCATGTTCATCTCATTTTTGACAGCTTTTGAAGCTCTTCATATTTTTCACACCTTTTGTACCTCATCATATATTTCACACTCCTCAGGCTCTTCATGTTTTACAACACCACTTCATGCTCCTCCTATTTTTCAAACCATTCAGGATCATCTCATTTTTGACCCCTTTTGAAGCTCTTCATATTTTTCACACCTTTTGAAGCTCTTCATATATTTCACAGCTTTTCAGGCTCTTCATGTTTTTGAACACCGTTTCATGCTCCTCCTATTTTTCAGACCGTTTCTTGCTCCTCATATTTTTGACACCTTTTGAAGCTCTTCATATTTTTCACACCTTTTCAGGCTTTTCATGTGTTTGAACACCGCTTCATGCTCCTCCTATTTTTCAGACCGTTTCATGCTCCTCATGTATTTCACACCTTTTGAAGCTCTTCATATTTTTCACACCTTTTCAGGCACTTCATGTTTTTGAACACCGTTTAATGTTCCTCCTCTTTTTCAGACCGTTTCATGCTCCTCATATATTTGGCACCTTTTGAAGCTCTACATATTTTTCACACATTTTCAGGTTCCTCATGTTTTTCCACACCGCTTCATGCTCGTCTTATTTTTCAGATCGTTTCATGCTCCTCCTGTATTTCACACCTTTGAAGCTCTTCACATTTTTCACACCTTTTCAGGCTCTTTATATTTTTGAATATCGTTTAATGCTCCTTCTCTTTTTCAGACCGTTTCATGCTCCTCATTTATTTCACACCTTTTGAAGCTCTTCATATGTTTCACACCTTTTCAGGCTCTTCAAGTTTTTGAACACCATTTCATGCTGCTCCTATTTTTCAGACCGTTTCATGCTCCTCATATTTTTGACACCTTTAGAAGCTCTTCATATTTTTCACACTTTTCAGGCTGTTCATGTTTTTCAAAACTACTTCATGCTCCTCTTATTTTTCAGACCGTTTCATGCTCCTCATATTTTTGACAATTTTTGAAGCTCTTCATATTTTTCACACCTTTTCAGGCTCTTCAAGTTTTTGAACAACGCTTCAATGCTCCTTCTATTTTTCAGACCGTTTCAAGCTCCTCATATTTTTGACAACTTTTAAAGCTCTTTATATTTTTCACACCTTTTCAGGCTCTTCATGCTTTTCAACACCACTTCATGCTCCTCCTATTTTTCAGACCTCTTCATGATCATCTCATTTTTGACACCTTTGAAGCTCTTCATAATTTTCACACCTTTTGAAGCTCTTCATATTTTTCACACCTTTTGAAGCTCTTTATATTTTTCACAGCTTTTCAGGCACTTCATATTTTTCAACAGCACTTCATGCTCCTCCTATTTTTCAGACCGTTTCATGCTCCTCATATTGTTGACACTTTTTGAAGCTCTTCATATTTTTCATACATTTTCAGGCTCTTCATATTTCTGAATACCGCTTAATGCTCCTCATATTTTTCAGACCGTTTCATGCTCCTCATGTATTTCACACCTTTTGAAGCTCTTCATATTTTTCACACGTTTTCATGCTCTTCATGTTTTTCCACACCGCTTCATGCTCGTCCTATTTTCCAGACCGTTTCATGCACATCTCATATTTGACAACTTTGGAAGCTTTTCATATTTTTCACACCTTTTGAGTGTCTTCATATTTTTCACACCTTTTCATGCTCTTCATATTTTTCAACGCCGCTTCATGCTCCTCATACTTTTGACAGCTTTTGAAGTCTTCATACTTTTCAGACTTTTTCAGGCTCTTCATGTTTTTGAACACCGCTTCATGCTCCTCCTATTTTCAGACCGTTTCATGCTCCTCATATTTTTGACACCTTTTGAAGCTATTCCTAATTTTGACGCCATTACAGGCTCTTCATGTTTTTCAACACCACTTCATGCTCCTCCTATTTTTCAGACCGTTTCATGCTCCTCATGTATTTCACACCTGTTGAAGCTCTTCATATTTTTCACACCTTTTCAGGGTCTTCATGTTTTTGAACAACGTTTCATGCTCTTCCTATTTTTCAGACCATTTCATGCTACTCTCATTTTTGACACCGGTTGAAGCGCTTCATATTTTTGACACCTTTTGAAGCTCTTCTTATTTTTCACACCTTTTCAGCCTATTCATGTTGTTCAACACCATTCATGCTCCTCCTATTTTTCAGACCGTTTCATGCTCCTCATGTTTTTGACACCTTTGAAGCTCTTCATATATTTCACTCCTTTTCAGGCTCTTCATGTTTCGGAACACCACTTCATGCTCGTCCTATTTTTCAGACCGTTACATGCTCATGTCATTTTTGACACCTTTTGAAGTTTTTCATATTTTTCACACCTTTTGAAGCTCTTCATATTTTTCACACGTTTTCAGGCTCTTCATGTTTTTCAACACCGCTTCTTGCTCCTCCTATTTTTGAGACCATTTCATGCTTCTCACATTTTTGACACGATTTGAAGCTCTTCATATTTTTCACACCTTTTTGTGCTTTTCATGATGTTCAACATCGCCTCATGCTCCTCCTATTTTTCAGACCGTTTCATGCTCCTCATATTTTTGACACCTTTTAAAGCTCTTCATATTTTTCACACCTTTCTTGCTCTTCATAATGTTCATCACCGTTTCATGCTCCTCCTATTTTTCAGACCGTTTAATGCTCCTAGTATTTTTGACACCTTTTGAAGCTCTTAATATATTTGACACCTTTTCAGGCTCTTCATGTTTTTCAAGACCACTTCATGCTTCTCCTATTTTTCAGACCTTTTCATGCTACTCTCATTTTTGACACCGTTTGAGCTCTTCTAATTTTTGACACCTTTTGAAGCTCTTCATATTTTTTACACATTTTGAACGTCTTCATATTTTTCACACCTTTTCAGGTTCTTCATGCTTTTGAACACCGTTTCATGCTCCTCCTATTTTTCAGACCGTTTCATGCTCCTCATATATTTGACAACTTTTGATGCTCTTCATAGTTTTCACACCTTTTCAGGCTTTTCATGTTTTTGAACACCGCTTAATGCTCCTCCTATTTTTCAGACAGTTTCATGCTCCTCATATTTTTGACACCTTTTGAAGCTCTTCATATATTTCACACCTTTTCAGGCTCTTCATGTTTTTTTTAACACCGTTTCATGCTTCTCCTATTTTTCAGACCGTTTAATGCTCCTCATTTTTTGACACCTTTTGAATCTCTTCATATTTTTCACACCTTTTGAAACTCTTCATATTTTTCACACGTTTTCAGGCTCTTCATGTTTTTCAACACCGCTTCATGTTCCTCCTATTTTTCAGACCGTTTCATGCTCCTCATATATTTGACACATTTTGAGGCTCTTCATATTTTTCACACCTTTCCAGGCTCTTCATGTTTTTGAACACCGTTTCAAGCTCCTCCTATTTTTTAGTCCGTATCATGCTCCTCATATTTTTGACAATTTTTGAAGCTCTTCTTATTTTTCACACCTTTTCAGGCTCTTCAAGTTTTTGAACACCGCTTCATGCTCCTCCTATTTTTCAGACCATTTCATGCTCCTCACATTTTTCACCCCTTTTGAAGCTCTTCACACTTTTCACAGCTTTTCAGGCTATTCATGTTTTTGAGCACAGATTCATGCTCCTCCTATTTTTCAGACCGTTTCATGCTCCTCATATTTTTGACACCTTTTGAAGCTATTCATATTTTTCACACCTTTTCAGGCTCTTCATGTTTTTAACACTGCTTCATGCTCCTCCTATTTTTCAGACCGTTTCATGCTCCTCATATTTTTGACACGTTTTGATGCTCTTCATATTTTTCACACCTTTCCAGGCTCTTCATATTTTTGAACACCGTTTCATGCTACTCCTTTTTCAGAACGTTTCATGCTCTTCATATTTTTGACACCTCTTGAAGCTCTTCATATTTTTCATACTGTTTCAGGATCTCCATGTATTTGAATACCGCTTCATGCTCCTCCTATTTTTGCGACCGTTTCATGCTCCTCATATTTTTGACACTTTTTAAAGGTCTTCATATTTTTCACACCTTTTCAGGCTCTTCATATTTTTGAACACCGCTTCATGCTCCTCCACTTTGTCAGACCATTTCATGCTCCTCATGTATTTCACACCTTTTGATGCTCTTCGTATATTTCACACCTTTTAGGCTCTTCATGTTTTTCAACACGATTTCATGCTCCTCCTATTTTTCAGACGGTTTCATGCTCATCTCATTTTTGAAAACTTTTGAAGCTCTTCGTATTTTTCACACCTTTTGAAGCTCTTCATATTTTTCACACATTCTCAGGCTCTTCATGTATTTCAACACTGCTTCATGATCCTCCTATGTTTCAGACCGTTTCATGCTCCTCATATTTTTGACACCTTTTGAGGCTCTTCATATTTTTCACACCATTCCATGCTCTTCAGGGTTTTGAACACCTTTATGTTCCTCCTAATTTTGAGACAGTTTCATGCTCCTTATATTTTTGACACATTTTGAAGCTCTTCATATTTTTCACAACTTTTCAGGCTCTTCATGTTTTTCAACACCGCTTCATGCTCCTCCTATTTTTCTGACCGTTTCATGCTCCTCATATTTTTGACACATTTTGAAGCTCTTCATATATTTCACAGCTTTTCAGGCTCTACATGTTTTTCAACGCCACTTCATGCTCCTGCTGTTTTTCAGATCGTTTCATGCTCCTCTTATTTTTGACATCTTTTAAAGCTCTTCATAATTTTCACACCTTTACAGGCTCTTCATGTTTTTGAACATCGCTTCAAGCTCCTCTTAATTTTCAGACCATTTCATGCTCCTCATGTATTTCACACCTTTTGAAGCCCTTCATATTTCTCACACCTTTTCAAGCTGTTCATGTTTTCAACACCGCTTCATGATCTTCCTATTTTTCAGACCGTTTCATGCTTGCCGTATTTTTGACAACTTTTGAAGCTCTTCATATTTTTCACAACTTTTCAGGCTCTTCGTGTTTTTCAACACCACTTCACGCTCCTCCTATTTTTCAGACCGTTTCATGCTCCTCATATTTTTGACACCTTTTGAAGCTCTTCATATTTTTCACAGCTTTTGAAGCTCTTCATATTTTTCACACCTTTAAAGGCTCTTAATGTTTTTCAACACCACTTCATGCTCCTCCTATCTTTCAGACCGTTTCATGCTCATGTCATTTTTGACACTTTTTGGAGCTCTTCATATTTTTCACACGTGTTCAGGCTCTTCTTTTTTCTCAACACCACTTCATACTCCTCCTATTTTTCAGACCGTTTCATGCTCATCTCATTTATGACACCTTTTGAAGCACTTCAAATTTTTCACACCTTTTCAGGCTCTTCATGTTTTTCAACACCACATCTTGCTCCTCATGTTTTTCAAATCGTTTCATGCTCCTCATATTTTTAACAGCTTTTGAAACTCTTCATATTTTTCACACCATTTCAGGCTCTTCATGTTTTTGAACACCGCTTCACGCTCCTCCTATTTTTCATACCGTTTCATGCTCCTCATATTTTTCACACCTTTTGAAGCTCTTCATATATTTCACACCTTTTAGGCTCTTCATGTTTTTCAACACCACTTCATGCTCCTCCTATTTTTCAGACTGTTTCATGCAACGCTTATTATTGACACCTTTTGAAACTCTTTATATTTGTCACACCTTTTCAGGCTCTTCATGTTTTTCAACACCGCGTCATTCTCTTCTTATTTTTCAGACCGTTTCATGCTCCTCTTATTTTTCAGACCGTTTCACGCTCCTCATAATTTTGACACGTTTTGAGGCTCTTCATATGTTTCACACCTTTTCAGGCTCTTCATGTTTTTGAACACCGTTTCATGCTGCTCCTATTTTTCAGACAGTTTCAAGCTCCTCATATTTTTGACATCTTTGGAAGCTCTTCATATTTTTCACACCTTTTCTGGTTCTTCATGTTTTTCAACACCGCTTCATGCTCCTCCTATTTTTCAGACAGATTCATGCTCCTCTTGTATTTCACACCTTTTGAAGCTCTTCATATGTTTCACACATTTTCAGGCTCTTCAAGATTTTTGACAACGTTTCATGCTGCTCCTATTTTTCAGACCGTTTCATGCTCCTCATAATTTTGACAGCTTTTGAATCTCCTCATGTTTTTGACACTTTTTGAAGCTCTTCATATTTTTCACACCTTTTGAAGCTCTTCATATTTTTCACACCTTTTGAAGCTCTTCATATTTTTCACAGATTTTCAGGCTCTTCATATTTTTCACACCTTTTGAAGCTCTTCATATTTTTCACAGATTTTCAGGCTCTTCATGTTTTTGAATACCGTTTCATGCTCCTCCTATTTTTCAGACCGTTTCATGCTCCTCATATTTTTGAAACCTTTTGAAACTCTTCATATTTTTCACACAATTTCAGGCTCTTCATGTTTTTGAACACCGCTTCATGCTCCTCCTCTTTTTCAGACCGTTTCATGCTCCTCATGTATTTCACACCTTTTGAAGCTCTTCATATTTTTCACAGATTTTCAGGCTCTTCATGTTTTTGAATACCGTTTCATGCTCCTCCTATTTTTCAGACCGTTTCATGCTCCTCATATTTTTGAAACCTTTTGAAACTCTTCATATTTTTCACACAATTTCAGGCTCTTCATGTTTTTTAACACCGCTTCATGCTCCTCTCATTTTTCAGACCGTTTCATGCTCCTCACATTGTTGACACTTTTTGAAGCTCTTCATATTTTTCACACTTTTTAGGCTCTTCAGGTGTTTCAACACCGCTTCATGATCTTCCTATTTTTCAGACCGTTTCATGTTCCTCATATTTTTGACACCTTTTGAAGCTCGTCGTATTTTTCACACGTTTTCATGCTCTTCATATTTTTCAACACCACTTCATGCTCCTCCTATTTTTCAGAGCGTTTCATGCTCCTCATATTTTTGACAGGTTTTGAGGCTCTTCATATTTTTCACACATTTTCAGGCTCCTCATGTTTTTCAACACCGTTTCATGCTCCTCCTATTTTTCAGACCGTTTCATGCTCCTCATATTTTTGACACCTTTTGAAACACTTCATGTTTTTCACACATTTTCAGACTCTTCATGTTTTTGAACAGCGCTTCATGCTCCTCCTATTTTTCAGTCTGTTTCATGCTCCTCATATTTTTGACACCTTTTGAAGCTCTTCATATTTTTCACACCTTTTCAGGCTCTTCATGTTTTTGAACACCGCTTCATGCTCCTCCTATTTTTCAGACCGTTTCATGCTCCTCATATATTTCACACCTTTTGAAGCTCTTCCTATTTTCACACCTTTTGAAGCTCTTCATATTTTTCACACGTTTTCAGGCTCTTCACTTTTTCAACACCGCTTCATGCTCCTCCTATTTTTCAGATCGTTTCATGCTCGTCATATTTTTGACACTTTTTGAAGCTCTTCATATATTTCACACCCTTTCAAGCTCTTCATATTTTTCAACACCACTTCATGCCCCTCCTATTTTCAGACAGTTTCATGTTCATCTCATTTTTGACAGCTTTTGAAGCTCTTCATATTTTTCACACCTTTTGAACCTCATCATATATTTCACACTCCTCAGGCTCTTCATGTTTTACAACACCACTTCATGCTCCTCCTATTTTTCAAACCATTCAGGATCATCTCATTTTTGACCCCTTTTGAAGCTCTTCATATTTTTCACACCTTTTGAAGCTCTTCATATATTTCACAGCTTTTCAGGCTCTTCATGTTTTTGAACACCGTTTCATGCTCCTCCTATTTTTCAGACCGTTTCTTGCTCCTCATATTTTTGACACCTTTTGAAGCTCTTCATATTTTTCACACCGTTTCAGGCTCTTCTTGTGTTTGAACACCGCTTCATGCTCCTCCTATTTTTCAGACCGTTTCATGCTCCTCATGTATTTCACACCTTTTGAAGCTCTTCATATTTTTCTCACCTTTTCAGGCTCTTCATGTTTTTGAACACCGTTTAATGCTCCTCCTCTTTTTCAGACCGTTTCATGCTCCTCATATATTTGGCACCTTTGGAAGCTCTACATATTTTTCACACCTTTTCAGGTTCCTCATGTTTTTCCACACCGCTTCATGCTCCTCCTATTTTTCAGACTGCTTCATGCTCATCTCATTTTTGACAGCTTTGAATCTCTTCATATTTTTCACACCTTTTGAAGCTCTTCATATTTTTCACACGTTTTCATGCTCTTCATGTTTTTCCACACCGCTTCATGCTCGTCCTATTTTCCAGACCGTTTCATGCACATCTCATATTTGACAACTTTGGAAGCTTTTCATATTTTTCACACCTTTTGAGTCTCTTCATATTTTTCACACCTTTTCATGCTCTTTTCATATTTTTCAACACCGCTTCATGCTCCTCATACTTTTGACAGCTTTTGAAGTCTTCATACTTTTCAGACTTTTTCAGGCTCTTCATGTTTTTGAACACCGCTTCATGCTCCTCCTATTTTTCAGAACGTTTCATGCTCCTCATGTATTTCACACCTTTTGAAGCTCTTCATATATTTCACACATTTTCAGGCTCTCATGTTTTTGAACACAGCTTCTTGCTCCTCCTATTTTTCAGACCGTTTCATGCTCCTCATATATTACACACCTTTTGAAGCTCTTCATATATTTCACACATTTTCAGTCTCTTTATGTTTTTGAACACAGCTTCATGCTCCTCCTATTTTCAGACCGTTTCATGCTCCTCATAATTTTGAAACCTTTTGAAGCTCTTCATATTTTTCACACCTTTTCAGGCTGTTCATGTTTTTGAACACAGCTTCATGCTCCTCCTATTTTCAGACCGTTTCATGCTCCTCATAATATTGACACCTTTTGAAGCTCTTCATATATTTCACACGTTTTCAGTCTCTTCAGGTTTTTCAACACCACTTCATACTCCTCCTATTTTTCAGACCGTTTCATACTCATCTCATTTTTTACACCTTTGTAAGATCTTCATATTTTTCACACCTTTTGAAACTCTTCATATTTTTTACACCTTTTCAGGCTCTACATGTTATTGATCACCGCTTCATGTTCCTCCTATTTTTCAGATAGTTTCATGCTCCTCATATTTTTGACACCTTTTGAAGCTCTTCATATTATTCACACCTTATGAGGCTCTTCATGTTTTTGAACACCGTTTCATACTCTTCCTATTGTTCAGACCGTTTCCTGCTCCTCATATTTTTGACACCTTTTGAAGCTCTTCATATTTTTCACACCTTTTCAGGCTCTTCATGTTTTTGAACACCGCTTCATGCTCCTCCTATTTTTGACACCTTTTGAAGCTGTTCATCTTTTTCACACCTTTTCAGGCTCTTCATGTTTTTGAACACCGCTTCATGCTCCTCCTATTTTTCAGACCGTTTCATGCTCCTCATATATTTCACACCTTTTGAAGCTCTTCATATTTTCACACCTTTTGAAGCTCTTCATATTTTTCACACGTTTTCAGGCTCTTCAGTTTTTCAACACCGCTTCATGCTCCTCCTATTTTTCAGATCGTTTCATGCTCCTCATATTTTTGACACTTTTTGAAGCTCTTCATATATTTCACACCTTTTCAGGCTCTTCATATTTTTCAACACCACTTCATGCCCCTCCTATTTTCAGACATTTTCATGTTCATCTCATTTTTGACAGCTTTTGAAGCTCTTCATACTTTTCACACCTTTTGAACCTCATCATATATTTCACACTCCTCAGGCACTTCATGTTTTACAACACCACTTCATGCTCCTCCTATTTTTCAAACCGTTTCAGGATCATCTCATTTTTGACCCCTTTTCAAGCTCTTCATATTTTTCACACCTTTTGAAGCTCTTCATATATTTCACAGCTTTTCAGGCTCTTCATGTTTTTGAACACCGTTTCATGCTCCTCCTATTTTTCAGACCGTTTCATGCTCCTCATATTTGTGACACCTTTTGAAGCTCTTCATATTTTTCACACATTTTCAGGCTTTTCATGTGTTTGAACACCGCTTCATGCTCCTCCTATTTTTCAGACCGTTTCATGCTCCTCATATATTTCACACCTTTTGAAGCTCTTCATATTTTTCACACCTTTTCAGGCACTTCATATTTTTGAACACCGTTTAATGCTCCTCCTCTTTTTCAGACCGTTTCATGCTCCTCATATATTTGGCACCTTTTGAAGCTCTACATATTTTTCACACCTTTTCAGGTTCCTCATATTTTTCCACACCGCTTCATGCTCGTCCTATTTTTCAGATCGTTTCATGCTCCTCCTGTATTTGACACCTTCGAAGCTCTTCACATTTTTCACACCTTTTCAGGCTCTTTATATTTTTGAATACCGCTTCATGCTCCTCCTATTTTTCAGAACGTTTCATGCTCCTCATTTATTTCACACCTTTTAAAGCTCTTCATATGTTTCACACCTTTTCAGGCTCTTCAAGTTTTTGAACACCATTTCATGCTGCTCCTATTTTTCAGACCGTTTCATGCTCCTCATATTTTGACACCTTTAGAAGCTCTTCATATTTTTCACACTTTTCAGGCTGTTCATGTTTTTCAAAACTACTTCATGCTCCTCTTATATTTCAGACCGTTTCATGCTCCTCATATTTTTGACAATTTTTGAAGCTCTTCATCTTTTTCACACCTTTTCAGGCTCTTCATGTTTTTCAACACCACTTCATGTTCCTCCTATTTTTCAGACCGTTTCATGCTCCTCATATTTTTCACACCTTTTGAAGCTCTTCATATTTTTCACACATTTTCAGGCTTTTCATGTGTTTGAACACCGCTTCATGCTCCTCCTATTTTTCAGACCGTTTCATGCTCCTCATATATTTCACACCTTTTGAAGCTCTTCATATTTTTCACACCTTTTCAGGCACTTCATGTTTTTGAACACCGTTTAATGCTCCTCCTCTTTTTCAGACCGTTTCATGCTCCTCATATATTTGGCACCTTTTGAAGCTCTACATATTTTTCACACCTTTTCAGGTTCCTCATATTTTTCCACACCGCTTCATGCTCGTCCTATTTTTCAGATCGTTTCATGCTCCTCCTGTATTTCACACCTTCGAAGCTCTTCATATTTTTCACACCTTTTCAGGCTCTTTATATTTTTGAATACCGCTTCATGCTTCTCCTATTTTTCAGAACGTTTCATGCTCCTCATTTATTTCACAACTTTTGAAGCTCTTCATATGTTTCACACCTTTTCAGGCTCTTCAAGTTTTTGAACACCATTTCATGCTGCTCCTATTTTTCAGACTGTTTCATGCTCCTCATATTTTGACACCTTTAGAAGCTCTTCATATTTTTCACACTTTTCAGGCTGTTCATGTTTTTCAAAACTACTTCATGCTCCTCTTATATTTCAGACCGTTTCATGCTCCTCATATTTTTGACAATTTTTGAAGCTCTTCATCTTTTTCACACCTTTTCAGGCTCTTCATGTTTTTCAACACCACTTCATGTTCCTCCTATTTTTCAGACCGTTTCATGCTCCTCATATTTTTCACACCTTTTGAAGCTCTTCATATATTTCACACTTTTTCATTTTCTTCATGTTTTTGAACAATGCTTCATGCTCCTCCTATTTTTCAGACCTTTTCATGCTCTTCCTATTTTTCAGACCGTTTCATACTCCTCATATTTTTGACACCTTTTGAATCTCTTCATATATTTCACACTTTTTCAGGCTCTTCATGTTTTTCAACACCACTTCATGCTCCTCCTGTTTTTTAGACCGTTTCATGCTCAACTCATTTATGACACCTTTTGAACTCTTCATATTTTTCACACCTTTTGAAGCTCTTCATATTTTTCATACCTTTTCAGGCTCTTCAGGTTTTTCAACACCGCTTCATGCTCCTCCTATTTTCAGACCG
The DNA here is from genome assembly GCF_033118175.1 of Dama dama. NCBI lineage: Eukaryota > Metazoa > Chordata > Mammalia > Artiodactyla > Cervidae > Dama > Dama dama. The sequence goes on from NW_026870895.1 coordinate 5,460,579, forward strand.
TTTCATTCTCCTCCTCTTTTTCAGACCGTTTCATGCTACTCATATTTTTGACACCTTTTGAAGCTCTTCATATTTTTCACACCTTTTCAGGCTCTTCATGTATTTCAACACCGCTTCATGCTCCTCCTATTTTTCAGACTGTTTCATGCAACGCTTATTATTGACACCTTTTGAAACTCTTTATATTTGTCACACCTTTTCAGGCTCTTCATGTTTTTCAACACCGCGTCATTCTCTCCTTATTTTTCAGACCGTTTCATGCTCCTCTTATTTTTCAGACCGTTTCATGCTCCTCATAATTTTGACACGTTTTGAGGCTCTTCATATATTTCACACCGTTTCAGGCTCTTCATGTTTTTCAACACCGCTTCATGCTCCTCCTATTTTCAGACCGTTTCATTCTCCTCCTCTTTTTCAGACCGTTTCATGCTACTCATATTTTTGACACCTTTTGAAGCTCTTCATATTTTTCACACCTTTTCAGGCTCTTCATGTTTTTCAACACCGCTTCACGCTCCTCCTATTTTTCAGACTGTTTCATGCAACGCTTATTATTGACACCTTTTGAAACTCTTTATATTTGTCACTCCTTTTCAGGCTCTTCATGTTTTTCAACACCGCGTCATTCTCTTCTTATTTTTCAGACCGTTTCATGCTCCTCTTATTTTTCAGACCGTTTCATGCTCCTCATAATTTTGACACGTTTTGAGGCTCTTCATATGTTTCACACCTTTTCAGGCTTTTCATGTTTTTGAACACCGTTTCATGCTTCTCCTATTTTTCAGACCGTTTCATGCTCCTCTTATTTTTCAGACCGTTTCATGCTCCTCATAATTTTGACACGTTTTGAGGCTCTTCATATGTTTCACACCTTTTCAGGCTTTTCATGTTTTTCAACACCGCTTCATGCTCCTCCTATTTTTCAGACAGATTCATGCTCCTCTTGTATTTCACACCTTTTGAAGCTCTTCATATGTTTCACACATTTTCAGGCTCTTCAAGATTTTGGACAACGTTTCATGCTGCTCCTATTTTTCAGACCGTTTCATGCTCCTCATAATTTTGAAACCTTTTGAAACTCTTCATATTTTTGACACAATTTCAGGCTCTTCATATTTTTCACACCTTTTGAAGCTCTTCATATTTTTCACACCTTTTGAAGCTCTTCATATTTTTCACAGATTTTCAGGCTCTTCATATTTTTCACACCTTTTGAAGCTCTTCATATTTTTCACAGATTTTCAGGCTCTTCATGTTTTTGAATACCGTTTCATGCTCCTCCTATTTTTCAGACCTTTTCATGCTCCTCATATTTTTGAAACCTTTTGAAACTCTTCATATTTGTCACACAATTTCAGGCTCTTCATGTTTTTGAACACCGCTTCATGCTCCTCCTCTTTTTCAGACCGTTTCATGCTCCTCATGTATTTCACACCTTTTGAAGCTCTTCATATTTTTCACACATTTTCAGGCTCTTCATGTTTTTTAACACCGCTTCATGCTCCTCTCATTTTTCAGACAGTTTCATGCTCCCCACATTGTTGACACCTTTTGAAGCTCTTCATATTTTTCACACTTTTTAGGCTCTTCAGGTGTTTCAACACCGCTTCATGATCTTCCTATTTTTCAGACCGTTTCATGTTCCTCATATTTTTGACACCTTTTGAAGCTCGTCGTATTTTTCACACGTTTTCATGCTCTTCATATTTTTCAACACCACTTCATGCTCCTCCTATTTTTCAGAGCGTTTCATGCTCCTCATATTTTTGACAGGTTTTGAGGCTCTTCATATTTTTCACACATTTTCAGGCTCCTCATGTTTTTCAACACCGTTTCATGCTCCTCCTATTTTTCAGACCGTTTCATGCTCCTCATATTTTTGACACCTTTTGAAACACTTCATGTTTTTCACGCATTTTCAGACTCTTCATGTTTTTGAACAGCGCTTCACGCTCCTCCTATTTTTCAGTCTGTTTCATGCTCCTCATATTTTTGACAACTTTTGAAGCTCTTCATATTTTTCACACCTTTTCAGACTCTTCATGTTTTTGAACACCGCTTCATGCTCCTCCTATTTTTCAGACCGTTTCATGCTCCTCATATATTTCACACCTTTTGAAGCTCTTCCTATTTTCACACCTTTTGAAGCTCTTCATATTTTTCACACGTTTTCAGGCTCTTCACTTTTTCAACACCGCTTCATGCTCCTCCTATTTTTCAGATCGTTTCATGCTCGTCATATTTTTGACACTTTTTGAAGCTCTTCATATATTTCACACCTTTTCAGGCTCTTCATATTTTTCAACACCACTTCATGCCCCTCCTATTTTCAGACAGTTTCATGTTCATCTCATTTTTGACAGCTTTTGAAGCTCTTCATATTTTTCACACCTTTTGTACCTCATCATATATTTCACACTCCTCAGGCTCTTCATGTTTTACAACACCACTTCATGCTCCTCCTATTTTTCAAACCATTCAGGATCATCTCATTTTTGACCCCTTTTGAAGCTCTTCATATTTTTCACACCTTTTGAAGCTCTTCATATATTTCACAGCTTTTCAGGCTCTTCATGTTTTTGAACACCGTTTCATGCTCCTCCTATTTTTCAGACCGTTTCTTGCTCCTCATATTTTTGACACCTTTTGAAGCTCTTCATATTTTTCACACCTTTTCAGGCTTTTCATGTGTTTGAACACCGCTTCATGCTCCTCCTATTTTTCAGACCGTTTCATGCTCCTCATGTATTTCACACCTTTTGAAGCTCTTCATATTTTTCACACCTTTTCAGGCACTTCATGTTTTTGAACACCGTTTAATGTTCCTCCTCTTTTTCAGACCGTTTCATGCTCCTCATATATTTGGCACCTTTTGAAGCTCTACATATTTTTCACACATTTTCAGGTTCCTCATGTTTTTCCACACCGCTTCATGCTCGTCTTATTTTTCAGATCGTTTCATGCTCCTCCTGTATTTCACACCTTTGAAGCTCTTCACATTTTTCACACCTTTTCAGGCTCTTTATATTTTTGAATATCGTTTAATGCTCCTTCTCTTTTTCAGACCGTTTCATGCTCCTCATTTATTTCACACCTTTTGAAGCTCTTCATATGTTTCACACCTTTTCAGGCTCTTCAAGTTTTTGAACACCATTTCATGCTGCTCCTATTTTTCAGACCGTTTCATGCTCCTCATATTTTTGACACCTTTAGAAGCTCTTCATATTTTTCACACTTTTCAGGCTGTTCATGTTTTTCAAAACTACTTCATGCTCCTCTTATTTTTCAGACCGTTTCATGCTCCTCATATTTTTGACAATTTTTGAAGCTCTTCATATTTTTCACACCTTTTCAGGCTCTTCAAGTTTTTGAACAACGCTTCAATGCTCCTTCTATTTTTCAGACCGTTTCAAGCTCCTCATATTTTTGACAACTTTTAAAGCTCTTTATATTTTTCACACCTTTTCAGGCTCTTCATGCTTTTCAACACCACTTCATGCTCCTCCTATTTTTCAGACCTCTTCATGATCATCTCATTTTTGACACCTTTGAAGCTCTTCATAATTTTCACACCTTTTGAAGCTCTTCATATTTTTCACACCTTTTGAAGCTCTTTATATTTTTCACAGCTTTTCAGGCACTTCATATTTTTCAACAGCACTTCATGCTCCTCCTATTTTTCAGACCGTTTCATGCTCCTCATATTGTTGACACTTTTTGAAGCTCTTCATATTTTTCATACATTTTCAGGCTCTTCATATTTCTGAATACCGCTTAATGCTCCTCATATTTTTCAGACCGTTTCATGCTCCTCATGTATTTCACACCTTTTGAAGCTCTTCATATTTTTCACACGTTTTCATGCTCTTCATGTTTTTCCACACCGCTTCATGCTCGTCCTATTTTCCAGACCGTTTCATGCACATCTCATATTTGACAACTTTGGAAGCTTTTCATATTTTTCACACCTTTTGAGTGTCTTCATATTTTTCACACCTTTTCATGCTCTTCATATTTTTCAACGCCGCTTCATGCTCCTCATACTTTTGACAGCTTTTGAAGTCTTCATACTTTTCAGACTTTTTCAGGCTCTTCATGTTTTTGAACACCGCTTCATGCTCCTCCTATTTTCAGACCGTTTCATGCTCCTCATATTTTTGACACCTTTTGAAGCTATTCCTAATTTTGACGCCATTACAGGCTCTTCATGTTTTTCAACACCACTTCATGCTCCTCCTATTTTTCAGACCGTTTCATGCTCCTCATGTATTTCACACCTGTTGAAGCTCTTCATATTTTTCACACCTTTTCAGGGTCTTCATGTTTTTGAACAACGTTTCATGCTCTTCCTATTTTTCAGACCATTTCATGCTACTCTCATTTTTGACACCGGTTGAAGCGCTTCATATTTTTGACACCTTTTGAAGCTCTTCTTATTTTTCACACCTTTTCAGCCTATTCATGTTGTTCAACACCATTCATGCTCCTCCTATTTTTCAGACCGTTTCATGCTCCTCATGTTTTTGACACCTTTGAAGCTCTTCATATATTTCACTCCTTTTCAGGCTCTTCATGTTTCGGAACACCACTTCATGCTCGTCCTATTTTTCAGACCGTTACATGCTCATGTCATTTTTGACACCTTTTGAAGTTTTTCATATTTTTCACACCTTTTGAAGCTCTTCATATTTTTCACACGTTTTCAGGCTCTTCATGTTTTTCAACACCGCTTCTTGCTCCTCCTATTTTTGAGACCATTTCATGCTTCTCACATTTTTGACACGATTTGAAGCTCTTCATATTTTTCACACCTTTTTGTGCTTTTCATGATGTTCAACATCGCCTCATGCTCCTCCTATTTTTCAGACCGTTTCATGCTCCTCATATTTTTGACACCTTTTAAAGCTCTTCATATTTTTCACACCTTTCTTGCTCTTCATAATGTTCATCACCGTTTCATGCTCCTCCTATTTTTCAGACCGTTTAATGCTCCTAGTATTTTTGACACCTTTTGAAGCTCTTAATATATTTGACACCTTTTCAGGCTCTTCATGTTTTTCAAGACCACTTCATGCTTCTCCTATTTTTCAGACCTTTTCATGCTACTCTCATTTTTGACACCGTTTGAGCTCTTCTAATTTTTGACACCTTTTGAAGCTCTTCATATTTTTTACACATTTTGAACGTCTTCATATTTTTCACACCTTTTCAGGCTCTTCATGCTTTTGAACACCGTTTCATGCTCCTCCTATTTTTCAGACCGTTTCATGCTCCTCATATATTTGACAACTTTTGATGCTCTTCATAGTTTTCACACCTTTTCAGGCTTTTCATGTTTTTGAACACCGCTTAATGCTCCTCCTATTTTTCAGACAGTTTCATGCTCCTCATATTTTTGACACCTTTTGAAGCTCTTCATATATTTCACACCTTTTCAGGCTCTTCATGTTTTTTTTAACACCGTTTCATGCTTCTCCTATTTTTCAGACCGTTTAATGCTCCTCATTTTTTGACACCTTTTGAATCTCTTCATATTTTTCACACCTTTTGAAACTCTTCATATTTTTCACACGTTTTCAGGCTCTTCATGTTTTTCAACACCGCTTCATGTTCCTCCTATTTTTCAGACCGTTTCATGCTCCTCATATATTTGACACATTTTGAGGCTCTTCATATTTTTCACACCTTTCCAGGCTCTTCATGTTTTTGAACACCGTTTCAAGCTCCTCCTATTTTTTAGTCCGTATCATGCTCCTCATATTTTTGACAATTTTTGAAGCTCTTCTTATTTTTCACACCTTTTCAGGCTCTTCAAGTTTTTGAACACCCCTTCATGCTCCTCCTATTTTTCAGACCATTTCATGCTCCTCACATTTTTCACCCCTTTTGAAGCTCTTCACACTTTTCACAGCTTTTCAGGCTATTCATGTTTTTGAGCACAGATTCATGCTCCTCCTATTTTTCAGACCGTTTCATGCTCCTCATATTTTTGACACCTTTTGAAGCTATTCATATTTTTCACACCTTTTCAGGCTCTTCATGTTTTTAACACTGCTTCATGCTCCTCCTATTTTTCAGACCGTTTCATGCTCCTCATATTTTTGACACGTTTTGATGCTCTTCATATTTTTCACACCTTTCCAGGCTCTTCATATTTTTGAACACCGTTTCATGCTACTCCTTTTTCAGAACGTTTCATGCTCTTCATATTTTTGACACCTCTTGAAGCTCTTCATATTTTTCATACTGTTTCAGGATCTCCATGTATTTGAATACCGCTTCATGCTCCTCCTATTTTTGCGACCGTTTCATGCTCCTCATATTTTTGACACTTTTTAAAGGTCTTCATATTTTTCACACCTTTTCAGGCTCTTCATATTTTTGAACACCGCTTCATGCTCCTCCACTTTGTCAGACCATTTCATGCTCCTCATGTATTTCACACCTTTTGATGCTCTTCGTATATTTCACACCTTTTAGGCTCTTCATGTTTTTCAACACGATTTCATGCTCCTCCTATTTTTCAGACGGTTTCATGCTCATCTCATTTTTGAAAACTTTTGAAGCTCTTCGTATTTTTCACACCTTTTGAAGCTCTTCATATTTTTCACACATTTTCAGGCTCTTCATGTATTTCAACACTGCTTCATGATCCTCCTATGTTTCAGACCGTTTCATGCTCCTCATATTTTTGACACCTTTTGAGGCTCTTCATATTTTTCACACCATTCCATGCTCTTCAGGGTTTTGAACACCTTTATGTTCCTCCTAATTTTGAGACAGTTTCATGCTCCTTATATTTTTGACACATTTTGAAGCTCTTCATATTTTTCACAACTTTTCAGGCTCTTCATGTTTTTCAACACCGCTTCATGCTCCTCCTATTTTTCTGACCGTTTCATGCTCCTCATATTTTTGACACATTTTGAAGCTCTTCATATATTTCACAGCTTTTCAGGCTCTACATGTTTTTCAACGCCACTTCATGCTCCTGCTGTTTTTCAGATCGTTTCATGCTCCTCTTATTTTTGACATCTTTTAAAGCTCTTCATAATTTTCACACCTTTACAGGCTCTTCATGTTTTTGAACATCGCTTCAAGCTCCTCTTAATTTTCAGACCATTTCATGCTCCTCATGTATTTCACACCTTTTGAAGCCCTTCATATTTCTCACACCTTTTCAAGCTGTTCATGTTTTCAACACCGCTTCATGATCTTCCTATTTTTCAGACCGTTTCATGCTTGCCGTATTTTTGACAACTTTTGAAGCTCTTCATATTTTTCACAGCTTTTGAAGCTCTTCATATTTTTCACACCTTTAAAGGCTCTTAATGTTTTTCAACACCACTTCATGCTCCTCCTATCTTTCAGACCGTTTCATGCTCATGTCATTTTTGACACTTTTTGGAGCTCTTCATATTTTTCACACGTGTTCAGGCTCTTCTTTTTTCTCAACACCACTTCATACTCCTCCTATTTTTCAGACCGTTTCATGCTCATCTCATTTATGACACCTTTTGAAGCACTTCAAATTTTTCACACCTTTTCAGGCTCTTCATGTTTTTCAACACCACATCTTGCTCCTCATGTTTTTCAAATCGTTTCATGCTCCTCATATTTTTAACAGCTTTTGAAACTCTTCATATTTTTCACACCATTTCAGGCTCTTCATGTTTTTGAACACCGCTTCACGCTCCTCCTATTTTTCATACCGTTTCATGCTCCTCATATTTTTCACACCTTTTGAAGCTCTTCATATATTTCACACCTTTTAGGCTCTTCATGTTTTTCAACACCACTTCATGCTCCTCCTATTTTTCAGACCGTTTCATGCTCATCTCATTTTTGACACCTTTTGAAGCTCTTCATATTTTTCACACCTTTTGATGCTCTTCAAATTTTTCACACATTTTCAGGCTCGTCATGTTTTTCAACACTGCTTCATGATCCTCCTCTTTTTCAGACGGTTTCATGCTCCTCATATTTTTCACACCTTTTTAATCTCTTCATATTTTTCACACCTTTTCAGGCTCTTCATGTTTATGAGCATAGCTTTATGCTCCTCCTATTTTTCAGAACGTTTCATTCTCCTCATATTTTTCCCTCCTTTTGAAGCTCTTCATTTTTTTCACACCTTTTCAGGCTATTCATGTTTTTGAACACCGTTTCATGCTGCTCCTATTTTTCAGACCGTTTCATGCTCCTCCTATTTTTCAGACCGTTTCATGCTCCTCATATTTTTGACACATTTTCAAGCTCTTCATATTTTTCACACCTTTTCATGCTCCTCATGTTTTTCAACACCGCTTCATGCTCCTCCTATTTTTCAGACCGTTTCATGCTCGTCATATTTTGAAACCTTTTTAAGCTCTTCATATTTTTCACACCCTTTCAGGCTCTCCATATTTTTGATCACCGATTCATGTTCCTCCTATTTTTGAGACTGTTTCATGCTTCTCATATTTTTGACACCTTTTGAAGCTCTTCATATTTTTCACACCTTTTCAGTCTCTTCATGTTTTTGAACAACGCTTCATGCTCCTCCTATATTTCAGACCGTTTCATGCTCCTTATATTTTTCACACCTTTTGAAGCTCTTCAGATTTTTCACACCTTTTCAGGCTCTTCATGTTTTTGAACACCGCTTCATTCTCCTCCTATTTTTCAGACCGTTTCACGCTGCACATATTTTTGACACCTTTTGAAGCTCCTCCTATTTTCCACACCTTTTCAGGCTCTTCAAGTTTTTCAACACCGTTTCATGCTCCTGCTTGTTTTCATACCTTTTCATGCTACTCATATACTTGACAGCTTTTGAAGCTCTTCATATTTTTCACATCTTTTTAGACTCTCCATGTTTTTGAACACAGCTTCATGCTCCTCCTATTTTTGAGACCGCTTCATGCTCCTCATATTTTTGACACCCTTTGAATCTCTTCATATTTTTCACACCTTCTCAGGCTCTTCATGTTTTTCAACACCACTTCATGCTCCTCCTATTTTTCAGACCGTTTCATTCTCCTCATATTTTTGATACCTTTTGAAGCTCTTCATATATTTCACACCTTTTCAGGCTCTTCATGTTTTTAACACCACTTCATGCTCTCTATTATTCAGACCATTTCCTGCTCATCGATTTTTGACACGTTTTGAAGCTCTTCATATATTTCACACCATTTCAGGCTCTTCACGTTTTTCAACACAGCTTCATGCTCCTCATATTTTTCAGACCGTTTCATGCTCCTCATATATTTGACACGTTTTGAAGCTTTTCATATTTTTCACAACTTTTCAGGCTCTTCATGTTACTGAACACCGCTTCATTCTCCTCCTATTGTTCAGACCGTTTCATGCTCCTCATATTTTTCACACCTTTTGAAGCTCTTCATATTTTTCACAAATTTTCAGGCTCTTCATGTTTTTGAACACCACTTCTTGCTCCTCCTATTTTTCAGAGAGTTTCATGCTCCTCATGTATTTCACACCTTTTGAAGCTCTTCATATTTTTCACACTTTTTCAGGCTCTTCATCTTTTTCCACACCACTTCATGCTTCTCCTATTTTTCAGACCGTGTCATGCTCCTCATGTATTTCAACCTTTTGAAGCTCTTTATATTTTTCACACCTTTTCAGGCTCTTCATATATTTGTTCAGCGTTTCATGCTCCTTTATATTTCATACCGTTTCATGCTCCTCATTTTTTGACACCTTCTGAAGCTCTTCATATTTTTCACACCTTTTCAGGCTCTTCAGTTTTTTCAACACGTCTTCATGCCCCTCCTATTTTTCAGACCATTTCGTTCTCCTCATATTTTTGATACCTTTTGAAGCTCTTCATATATTTCACACCTTTTCAGGCTCTTCATGTTTTTAAAACCACTTCATGCTCTCCTATTTTTCAGACCATTTCCTGCTCATCGATTTTTGACACATTTTGAAGCTCCTCATGTATTTCACACCTTTTGAAGCTCTTCATATTTTTCACACTTTTTCAGGCTCTTCATCTTTTTCCACACCACTTCATGCTTCTCCTATTTTTCAGACCGTGTCATGCTCCTCATGTATTTCAACCTTTTGAAGCTCTTTATATTTTTCACACCTTTTCAGGCTCTTCATGTATTTGTTCAGCGTTTCATGCTCCTTTATATTTCATACCGTTTCATGCTCCTCATTTTTTGACACCTTTTGAAGCTCTTCATATTTTTCACACCTTTTCAGGCTCTTCAGTTTTTTCAACACGTCTTCATGCCCCTCCTATTTTTCAGACCGTTTCATTCTCCTCATATTTTTGATACCTTTTGAAGCTCTTCATATATTTCACACCTTTTCAGGCTCTTCATGTTTTTAAAACCACTTCATGCTCTCCTATTTTTCAGACCATTTCCTGCTCATCGATTTTTGACACATTTTGAAGCTCCTCATGTATTTCACATCTTTTGAAGCTCTTCATATTTTTCACACTTTTTCAGGCTCTTCATCTTTTTCCACACCACTTCATGCTTCTCCTATTTTTCAGACTGTTTCATGCTCCTCATTTATTTCACACCTTTTGAAGCTCTTCACATTTTTCATACCTTTTCAGGCTCTTCATGTTTTTGATCAGCATTTCATGCTCCTTCTATTTTTCAGACCGTTTCATGCTCCTCATATTTTTGACAAATTTTGAAGCTCTTCATATTTTTCACACATTTTCAGGCTCTTCATGTTTTGAACACCGCTTCATGCTCCTCCTATTTTTCAGACCGTTTCATGCTCCTCATACTTTTGACACCTTATGAAGCTCTCCATATTTTTCACACTTTTCAGGCTCTTCATGTTTTTCAACACCACTTCATGCTCCTCCTATTTTTCAGACCTTTTCATGCTCCTCATATTTTTGACACGTTTAGAAGATCTTCATATTTTTCACACCTTTTTAGGCTCTTCATTTTTTTCAACACCTCTTCATGCTCCTCGCATTTTTCAACACCGCTTCATGCTCCTCCTATTTTTCAGACCGTTTCATGCTCCTCATATTTTTCACACATCTTGAAGCTCTTTATATTTGTCACACCTTTTCAGGCTGTTCATGTTTTTTAACACCGCTTCATGCTCCTCCTATTTTTGAGATCGTTTCATGCTCCTCATATTTTTCACACCTTTTGAAGCTCTTCATATTTTTCGCACCTTCTCAGGCGCTTCATGTATTTGAGCACAGATTCATGCTCCTCCTATTTTTCAGACCGTTTCATGCTCCTCATATTTTTGACACCTTTTGAAGCTCTTCATTTTTTTCACACCTTTTCAGGCTCTTCATGTTTTTCAACACCGCTTCATGCTCCTCCTATTTTTGAGACCGTTTCATGCTCCTCATATTTTTGACACCTTTTGAAGCTCTTCATATTTTTCACACCTTTTCATGCTCTTCATGTTTTTCACACCGTTTCATGCTCTTCCTATTTTTCAGACCGTTACATGCTCCTCATATTTTTCACACGTTTTGAAGCTTTTCATATTTTTCACACCTTTTGAAGCTTTTCATATTTTTCACACGTTTTCAGGCTCTTCATGTTTTCAACACCGCTTCATGCACCTCCTATTTTTCAGATCGTTTCATGCCCCTCATATTTTTCACAACTTTTGAAGATCTTCATATATTTCACACCATTTCAGGCTCTTCATGTTTTTGAAAAAAACTTCATGCTTCTCCTATTTTTCAGAGCGTTTAATGCTCCTCATGTACTTCACACCTTTTGAAGGTCTTCATATTTTTCACACCTTTTCAGGCTCTTCTTGTTTTTCAACACCGCTTCATGCTCCTCCTATTTTTCAGACCGTTTCATGCTCCTCATATTTTTGACAACTTTTGAAGCTCTTCATATATTTCACACTTTTTCAGGCTCATCATGTTTTTCAACACCACTTCATGCTCCTCCTATTTTTCAGACCGTTTCATGCTCATCTCATTTTTGACACCTTTTGAAGCTCTTCATATTTTTCACACTTTTAGAAGCTCTTCATATTTTTCACACGTTCTCAGGCTCTTCATGTTTTTGAACACCACTTCATGCTCCTCATATATTTCAGACAGTTTCATGCTCCTCTTATTTGTGACACCTTTTGAAGCTCTTCGTATTTTTCACACATTTTCAGGCTCTTCATGTTTTTCAACATGACTTCATGCTCCTCCTATTTTTCAGACTGTTTCATGCTCCTCATATTTTTGACACCTTTTGAAATCTTCATATACTTCACACCTTTTCAGGCTCTTCATTTTTTTGAAAACAACTTAATGCTCCTTCTATTTTTCAGACCGTTTCATGGTCATCTCATTTTTGACACTTTTTGAAGCTCTCATATATTTCATACCTTTTGAAGATCTTCATATTTTTCACACGTTTTCAGGCTCTTCATATTTTTCAACTCCGCATCATGCTCCTCCTATTTTTCAGACAGATTCATGCTCCTCATATTTTTGACACGTTTTGAAGCTCTTCATATTTTTCCCACCTTTTCAGGCTCTTCATGGTTTTCAACACTGTTTCATGATCCTCCTATTTTTCAGACCGTTTCATACTCCTCATAATTTTGACACCTTTTGAAGCTCTTCTTATATTTCACACCTTTTCAGACTCTTCATGTTTTTGAACACCACTTCAAGTTCCTCCTATTTTTGCGACCGTGTCATGCTCTTCATATTTTTGACACCCTTTGAAGCTCTTCATATTTTTCACACCTTTTGAAGCTCTTCATATATTTCACACATTTTCAGGCTCTTCATGTTTTTCAACACCACTTCATGCTCCTCCTATTTTTCAGACCGTTTCATGCTCATCTAATTTTTGACACCTTTTGAAGCTCTTCATATATTTCACACCTTTTGAAGCTCTTCATATTTTTCACATTTTTGAAGCTCTTCAAATTTTTCACACCTTTTCAGGCTCTTCATGTTTTTCAACACCACTTCATGCTCCTCCTTTTTCAGACCATTTCATGCTCATCTCATTTTTCGCACTTTTTGAAGCTCTTCATATTTTTGACACCTTTTGAGCTCTTCATATTTTTCACACCTTTTGAGGCTCTTCATGTTTTTCAACACCGTTTCATGCTCCTCCTATAATTCAGACGGTTTCATGCTCCTCATGTATTTCACTCCTTTTGAAGCTCTTCATATTTTACACACCTTTTCAGGCTCTTCATGTTTTTCAACAACGCTTCATGCTCCTCCTGTTTTTCAGACCGTTTCATGCTCATCTCATTTTTGACACCTTTTGAAGCTCTTCATATTTTTCACACCTTTGAAGCTCTTCATATTTTTCAAACCTTTTCAGGCTCTTCATGTTTTTGAACTCTGCTTCATGCTCCTCCAATTTTTCAGACCTTTTCATGCTCCTCATATTTGTGACATCTTTTGAAGCTTTTCATATTTTTCACATTTTTGAAGCTCTTCAAATTTTTCACACCGTTTCAGGCTCTTCTTGTGTTTGAACACCGCTTCATGCTCCTCCTATTTTTCAGACCGTTTCATGCTCCTCATGTATTTCACACCTTTTGAAGCTCTTCATATTTTTCTCACCTTTTCAGGCTCTTCATGTTTTTGAACACCGTTTAATGCTCCTCCTCTTTTTCAGACCGTTTCATGCTCCTCATATATTTGGCACCTTTGGAAGCTCTACATATTTTTCACACCTTTTCAGGTTCCTCATGTTTTTCCACACCGCTTCATGCTCCTCCTATTTTTCAGACTGCTTCATGCTCATCTCATTTTTGACAGCTTTGAATCTCTTCATATTTTTCACACCTTTTGAAGCTCTTCATATTTTTCACACGTTTTCATGCTCTTCATGTTTTTCCACACCGCTTCATGCTCGTCCTATTTTCCAGACCGTTTCATGCACATCTCATATTTGACAACTTTGGAAGCTTTTCATATTTTTCACACCTTTTGAGTCTCTTCCTATTTTTCACACCTTTTCATGCTCTTTTCATATTTTTCAACACCGCTTCATGCTCCTCATACTTTTGACAGCTTTTGAAGTCTTCATACTTTTCAGACTTTTTCAGGCTCTTCATGTTTTTGAACACCGCTTCATGCTCCTCCTATTTTTCAGAACGTTTCATGCTCCTCATGTATTTCACACCTTTTGAAGCTCTTCATATATTTCACACATTTTCAGGCTCTCATGTTTTTGAACACAGCTTCTTGCTCCTCCTATTTTTCAGACCGTTTCATGCTCCTCATATATTACACACCTTTTGAAGCTCTTCATATATTTCACACATTTTCAGTCTCTTTATGTTTTTGAACACAGCTTCATGCTCCTCCTATTTTCAGACCGTTTCATGCTCCTCATAATTTTGAAACCTTTTGAAGCTCTTCATATTTTTCACACCTTTTCAGGCTGTTCATGTTTTTGAACACAGCTTCATGCTCCTCCTATTTTCAGACCGTTTCATGCTCCTCATAATATTGACACCTTTTGAAGCTCTTCATATATTTCACACGTTTTCAGTCTCTTCAGGTTTTTCAACACCACTTCATACTCCTCCTATTTTTCAGACCGTTTCATACTCATCTCATTTTTTACACCTTTGTAAGATCTTCCTATTTTTCACACCTTTTGAAACTCTTCATATTTTTTACACCTTTTCAGGCTCTACATGTTATTGATCACCGCTTCATGTTCCTCCTATTTTTCAGATAGTTTCATGCTCCTCATATTTTTGACACCTTTTGAAGCTCTTCATATTATTCACACCTTATGAGGCTCTTCATGTTTTTGAACACCGTTTCATACTCTTCCTATTGTTCAGACCGTTTCCTGCTCCTCATATTTTTGACACCTTTTGAAGCTCTTCATATTTTTCACACCTTTTCAGGCTCTTCATGTTTTTGAACACCGCTTCATGCTCCTCCTATTTTTGACACCTTTTGAAGCTGTTCATCTTTTTCACACCTTTTCAGGCTCTTCATGTTTTTGAACACCGCTTCATGCTCCTCCTATTTTTCAGACCGTTTCATGCTCCTCATATATTTCACACCTTTTGAAGCTCTTCATATTTTCACACCTTTTGAAGCTCTTCATATTTTTCACACGTTTTCAGGCTCTTCAGTTTTTCAACACCACTTCATGCCCCTCCTATTTTCAGACATTTTCATGTTCATCTCATTTTTGACAGCTTTTGAAGCTCTTCATACTTTTCACACCTTTTGAACCTCATCATATATTTCACACTCCTCAGGCACTTCATGTTTTACAACACCACTTCATGCTCCTCCTATTTTTCAAACCGTTTCAGGATCATCTCATTTTTGACCCCTTTTCAAGCTCTTCATATTTTTCACACCTTTTGAAGCTCTTCATATATTTCACAGCTTTTCAGGCTCTTCATGTTTTTGAACACCGTTTCATGCTCCTCCTATTTTTCAGACCGTTTCATGCTCCTCATATTTTTGACACCTTTTGAAGCTCTTCATATTTTTCACACATTTTCAGGCTTTTCATGTGTTTGAACACCGCTTCATGCTCCTCTTATTTTTCAGACCGTTTCATGCTCCTCATATATTTCACACCTTTTGAAGCTCTTCATATTTTTCACACCTTTTCAGGCACTTCATATTTTTGAACACCGTTTAATGCTCCTCCTCTTTTTCAGACCGTTTCATGCTCCTCATATATTTGGCACCTTTTGAAGCTCTACATATTTTTCACACCTTTTCAGGTTCCTCATATTTTTCCACACCGCTTCATGCTCGTCCTATTTTTCAGATCGTTTCATGCTCCTCCTGTATTTGACACCTTCGAAGCTCTTCACATTTTTCACACCTTTTCAGGCTTTTTATATTTTTGAATACCGCTTCATGCTCCTCCTATTTTTCAGAACGTTTCATGCTCCTCATTTATTTCACACCTTTTAAAGCTCTTCATATGTTTCACACCTTTTCAGGCTCTTCAAGTTTTTGAACACCATTTCATGCTGCTCCTATTTTTCAGACCGTTTCATGCTCCTCATATTTTGACACCTTTAGAAGCTCTTCATATTTTTCACACTTTTCAGGCTGTTCATGTTTTTCAAAACTACTTCATGCTCCTCTTATATTTCAGACCGTTTCATGCTCCTCATATTTTTGACAATTTTTGAAGCTCTTCATCTTTTTCACACCTTTTCAGGCTCTTCATGTTTTTCAACACCACTTCATGTTCCTCCTATTTTTCAGACCGTTTCATGCTCCTCATATTTTTCACACCTTTTGAAGCTCTTCATATTTTTCACACATTTTCAGGCTTTTCATGTGTTTGAACACCGCTTCATGCTCCTCCTATTTTTCAGACCGTTTCATGCTCCTCATATATTTCACACCTTTTGAAGCTCTTCATATTTTTCACACCTTTTCAGGCACTTCATGTTTTTGAACACCGTTTAATGCTCCTCCTCTTTTTCAGACCGTTTCATGCTCCTCATATATTTGGCACCTTTTGAAGCTCTACATATTTTTCACACCTTTTCAGGTTCCTCATATTTTTCCACACCGCTTCATGCTCGTCCTATTTTTCAGATCGTTTCATGCTCCTCCTGTATTTCACACCTTCGAAGCTCTTCATATTTTTCACACCTTTTCAGGCTCTTTATATTTTTGAATACCGCTTCATGCTTCTCCTATTTTTCAGAACGTTTCATGCTCCTCATTTATTTCACAACTTTTGAAGCTCTTCATATGTTTCACACCTTTTCAGGCTCTTCAAGTTTTTGAACACCATTTCATGCTGCTCCTATTTTTCAGACTGTTTCATGCTCCTCATATTTTGACACCTTTAGAAGCTCTTCATATTTTTCACACTTTTCAGGCTGTTCATGTTTTTCAAAACTACTTCATGCTCCTCTTATATTTCAGACCGTTTCATGCTCCTCATATTTTTGACAATTTTTGAAGCTCTTCATCTTTTTCACACCTTTTCAGGCTCTTCATGTTTTTCAACACCACTTCATGTTCCTCCTATTTTTCAGACCGTTTCATGCTCCTCATATTTTTCACACCTTTTGAAGCTCTTCATATATTTCACACTTTTTCATTTTCTTCATGTTTTTGAACAATGCTTCATGCTCCTCCTATTTTTCAGACCTTTTCATGCTCTTCCTATTTTTCAGACCGTTTCATACTCCTCATATTTTTGACACCTTTTGAATCTCTTCATATATTTCACACTTTTTCAGGCTCTTCATGTTTTTCAACACCACTTCATGCTCCTCCTGTTTTTTAGACCGTTTCATGCTCAACTCATTTATGACACCTTTTGAACTCTTCATATTTTTCACACCTTTTGAAGCTCTTCATATTTTTCATACCTTTTCAGGCTCTTCAGGTTTTTCAACACCGCTTCATGCTCCTCCTATTTTCAGACCGTTTCATTCTCCTCCTCTTTTTCAGACCGTTTCATGCTACTCATATTTTTGACACCTTTTGAAGCTCTTCATATTTTTCACACCTTTTCAGGCTCTTCATGTATTTCAACACCGCTTCATGCTCCTCCTATTTTTCAGACTGTTTCATGCAACGCTTATTATTGACACCTTTTGAAACTCTTTATATTTGTCACACCTTTTCAGGCTCTTCATGTTTTTCAACACCGCGTCATTCTCTCCTTATTTTTCAGACCGTTTCATGCTCCTCTTATTTTTCAGACCGTTTCATGCTCCTCATAATTTTGACACGTTTTGAGGCTCTTCATATATTTCACACCGTTTCAGGCTCTTCATGTTTTTCAACACCGCTTCATGCTCCTCCTATTTTTAGACCGTTTCATTCTCCTCCTCTTTTTCAGACCGTTTCATGCTACTCATATTTTTGACACCTTTTGAAGCTCTTCATATTTTTCACACCTTTTCAGGCTCTTCATGTTTTTCAACACCGCTTCACGCTCCTCCTATTTTTCAGACTGTTTCATGCAACGCTTATTATTGACACCTTTTGAAACTCTTTATATTTGTCACTCCTTTTCAGGCTCTTCATGTTTTTCAACACCGCGTCATTCTCTTCTTATTTTTCAGACCGTTTCATGCTCCTCTTATTTTTCAGACCGTTTCATGCTCCTCATAATTTTGACACGTTTTGAGGCTCTTCATATGTTTCACACCTTTTCAGGCTTTTCATGTTTTTGAACACCGTTTCATGCTTCTCCTATTTTTCAGACCGTTTCATGCTCCTCTTATTTTTCAGACCGTTTCATGCTCCTCATAATTTTGACACGTTTTGAGGCTCTTCATATGTTTCACACCTTTTCAGGCTTTTCATGTTTTTCAACACCGCTTCATGCTCCTCCTATTTTTCAGACAGATTCATGCTCCTCTTGTATTTCACACCTTTTGAAGCTCTTCATATGTTTCACACATTTTCAGGCTCTTCAAGATTTTGGACAACGTTTCATGCTGCTCCTATTTTTCAGACCGTTTCATGCTCCTCATAATTTTGAAACCTTTTGAAACTCTTCATATTTTTGACACAATTTCAGGCTCTTCATATTTTTCACACCTTTTGAAGCTCTTCATATTTTTCACACCTTTTGAAGCTCTTCATATTTTTCACAGATTTTCAGGCTCTTCATATTTTTCACACCTTTTGAAGCTCTTCATATTTTTCACAGATTTTCAGGCTCTTCATGTTTTTGAATACCGTTTCATGCTCCTCCTATTTTTCAGACCTTTTCATGCTCCTCATATTTTTGAAACCTTTTGAAACTCTTCATATTTGTCACACAATTTCAGGCTCTTCATGTTTTTGAACACCGCTTCATGCTCCTCCTCTTTTTCAGACCGTTTCATGCTCCTCATGTATTTCACACCTTTTGAAGCTCTTCATATTTTTCACACATTTTCAGGCTCTTCATGTTTTTTAACACCGCTTCATGCTCCTCTCATTTTTCAGACAGTTTCATGCTCCCCACATTGTTGACACCTTTTGAAGCTCTTCATATTTTTCACACTTTTTAGGCTCTTCAGGTGTTTCAACACCGCTTCATGATCTTCCTATTTTTCAGACCGTTTCATGTTCCTCATATTTTTGACACCTTTTGAAGCTCGTCGTATTTTTCACACGTTTTCATGCTCTTCATATTTTTCAACACCACTTCATGCTCCTCCTATTTTTCAGAGCGTTTCATGCTCCTCATATTTTTGACAGGTTTTGAGGCTCTTCATATTTTTCACACATTTTCAGGCTCCTCATGTTTTTCAACACCGTTTCATGCTCCTCCTATTTTTCAGACCGTTTCATGCTCCTCATATTTTTGACACCTTTTGAAACACTTCATGTTTTTCACGCATTTTCAGACTCTTCATGTTTTTGAACAGCGCTTCACGCTCCTCCTATTTTTCAGTCTGTTTCATGCTCCTCATATTTTTGACAACTTTTGAAGCTCTTCATATTTTTCACACCTTTTCAGACTCTTCATGTTTTTGAACACCGCTTCATGCTCCTCCTATTTTTCAGACCGTTTCATGCTCCTCATATATTTCACACCTTTTGAAGCTCTTCCTATTTTCACACCTTTTGAAGCTCTTCATATTTTTCACACGTTTTCAGGCTCTTCACTTTTTCAACACCGCTTCATGCTCCTCCTATTTTTCAGATCGTTTCATGCTCGTCATATTTTTGACACTTTTTGAAGCTCTTCATATATTTCACACCTTTTCAGGCTCTTCATATTTTTCAACACCACTTCATGCCCCTCCTATTTTCAGACAGTTTCATGTTCATCTCATTTTTGACAGCTTTTGAAGCTCTTCATATTTTTCACACCTTTTGTACCTCATCATATATTTCACACTCCTCAGGCTCTTCATGTTTTACAACACCACTTCATGCTCCTCCTATTTTTCAAACCATTCAGGATCATCTCATTTTTGACCCCTTTTGAAGCTCTTCATATTTTTCACACCTTTTGAAGCTCTTCATATATTTCACAGCTTTTCAGGCTCTTCATGTTTTTGAACACCGTTTCATGCTCCTCCTATTTTTCAGACCGTTTCTTGCTCCTCATATTTTTGACACCTTTTGAAGCTCTTCATATTTTTCACACCTTTTCAGGCTTTTCATGTGTTTGAACACCGCTTCATGCTCCTCCTATTTTTCAGACCGTTTCATGCTCCTCATGTATTTCACACCTTTTGAAGCTCTTCATATTTTTCACACCTTTTCAGGCACTTCATGTTTTTGAACACCGTTTAATGTTCCTCCTCTTTTTCAGACCGTTTCATGCTCCTCATATATTTGGCACCTTTTGAAGCTCTACATATTTTTCACACATTTTCAGGTTCCTCATGTTTTTCCACACCGCTTCATGCTCGTCTTATTTTTCAGATCGTTTCATGCTCCTCCTGTATTTCACACCTTTGAAGCTCTTCACATTTTTCACACCTTTTCAGGCTCTTTATATTTTTGAATATCGTTTAATGCTCCTTCTCTTTTTCAGACCGTTTCATGCTCCTCATTTATTTCACACCTTTTGAAGCTCTTCATATGTTTCACACCTTTTCAGGCTCTTCAAGTTTTTGAACACCATTTCATGCTGCTCCTATTTTTCAGACCGTTTCATGCTCCTCATATTTTTGACACCTTTAGAAGCTCTTCATATTTTTCACACTTTTCAGGCTGTTCATGTTTTTCAAAACTACTTCATGCTCCTCTTATTTTTCAGACCGTTTCATGCTCCTCATATTTTTGACAATTTTTGAAGCTCTTCATATTTTTCACACCTTTTCAGGCTCTTCAAGTTTTTGAACAACGCTTCAATGCTCCTTCTATTTTTCAGACCGTTTCAAGCTCCTCATATTTTTGACAACTTTTAAAGCTCTTTATATTTTTCACACCTTTTCAGGCTCTTCATGCTTTTCAACACCACTTCATGCTCCTCCTATTTTTCAGACCTCTTCATGATCATCTCATTTTTGACACCTTTGAAGCTCTTCATAATTTTCACACCTTTTGAAGCTCTTCATATTTTTCACACCTTTTGAAGCTCTTTATATTTTTCACAGCTTTTCAGGCACTTCATATTTTTCAACAGCACTTCATGCTCCTCCTATTTTTCAGACCGTTTCATGCTCCTCATATTGTTGACACTTTTTGAAGCTCTTCATATTTTTCATACATTTTCAGGCTCTTCATATTTCTGAATACCGCTTAATGCTCCTCATATTTTTCAGACCGTTTCATGCTCCTCATGTATTTCACACCTTTTGAAGCTCTTCATATTTTTCACACGTTTTCATGCTCTTCATGTTTTTCCACACCGCTTCATGCTCGTCCTATTTTCCAGACCGTTTCATGCACATCTCATATTTGACAACTTTGGAAGCTTTTCATATTTTTCACACCTTTTGAGTGTCTTCATATTTTTCACACCTTTTCATGCTCTTCATATTTTTCAACGCCGCTTCATGCTCCTCATACTTTTGACAGCTTTTGAAGTCTTCATACTTTTCAGACTTTTTCAGGCTCTTCATGTTTTTGAACACCGCTTCATGCTCCTCCTATTTTCAGACCGTTTCATGCTCCTCATATTTTTGACACCTTTTGAAGCTATTCCTAATTTTGACGCCATTACAGGCTCTTCATGTTTTTCAACACCATTCATGCTCCTCCTATTTTTCAGACCGTTTCATGCTCCTCATGTTTTTGACACCTTTGAAGCTCTTCATATATTTCACTCCTTTTCAGGCTCTTCATGTTTCGGAACACCACTTCATGCTCGTCCTATTTTTCAGACCGTTACATGCTCATGTCATTTTTGACACCTTTTGAAGTTTTTCATATTTTTCACACCTTTTGAAGCTCTTCATATTTTTCACACGTTTTCAGGCTCTTCATGTTTTTCAACACCGCTTCTTGCTCCTCCTATTTTTGAGACCATTTCATGCTTCTCACATTTTTGACACGATTTGAAGCTCTTCATATTTTTCACACCTTTTTGTGCTTTTCATGATGTTCAACATCGCCTCATGCTCCTCCTATTTTTCAGACCGTTTCATGCTCCTCATATTTTTGACACCTTTTAAAGCTCTTCATATTTTTCACACCTTTCTTGCTCTTCATAATGTTCATCACCGTTTCATGCTCCTCCTATTTTTCAGACCGTTTAATGCTCCTAGTATTTTTGACACCTTTTGAAGCTCTTAATATATTTGACACCTTTTCAGGCTCTTCATGTTTTTCAAGACCACTTCATGCTTCTCCTATTTTTCAGACCTTTTCATGCTACTCTCATTTTTGACACCGTTTGAGCTCTTCTAATTTTTGACACCTTTTGAATCTCTTCATATTTTTCACACCTTTTGAATCTCTTCATATTTTTCACACCTTTTGAGGCTCTTCATATATTTCACACCTTTTCAGGCTCTTCATGTTTTTGAACACCGTTTTATGCTCCTCCTATGTTTCAGACCGTTTCATACTCCTCATATTTGTGACACCTTTTGAAGCTCTTCATATTTTCACACCTTTTCGGGCTCTTCATGTATTTGAACACAGTTTCATGCTCCTCCTATTTTCAGACCGTTTCTTGCTCCTCATAATTTTGATACCTTTGAGTCTCTTTATATTTTTCACACTTTTTGAAGCTCTTCATATATTTCACACGTTTTAAGTCTCTTCATGTTTTTCAACAACGCTTCATGCTCCTCCTATTTTTCAGACCGTTTGATGCTCCTCTTATTTTTGCCACGTTTTGAGGCTCTTCATATATTTCACACCTTTTCAGGCACTTCATGTTTTTGAACACCGTTTTATATTCCTCCTGTTTTTCAGACCGTTTCATGCTCCTCGTATGTTGACACCTTTTGAAGCTCTTCATATTTTTCATACCTTTTCAGGCTCTTCATGTTTTTCAACAACACTTCAAGCTCCTCCTTTTTTTCACACCGTTTCATGCTTCTCATATTTTTGACACCTTTTGAAGCTCTTCATATTTTTCACACCTTTTCAGGCTCTTCATGTTTTTCAACACCGCTTGATGCTCCTCCTATTTTTCAGACCGTTTCATGCTCCTCTTGTATTTCACACCTTTTGAAGCTCTTCATATTTTTCACACCTTTTCAGGCTCTTCATGTTTTTGAACACCGTTTCATGTTCCTCCTATTTTTCAGACCGTTTCATGCTCCTCATATTTTTGACACCTTTTGAAGCTCTTCATATTTTTCACACCTTTTCAGGCTCTTCATGTTTTTCAACACCGCTTCATGGTCCTCCTATTTTTCAGACGGTTTCATGCTCACATATTTTGACACCTTTTGAAGCTCTTCATATTTTTCACAGCTTTTCATGCTCTTCATGTTTTTCAACATCGCTTCATGCTCCTCCTATTTTTCAGACAGTTTCAAGCTCCTCATGTATTTCACACCATTTGAAGCTCTTCATATTTTTCACACCTTTTCAGGCTCTTCATGTTTTTCAACACCGTTTCATGTTACTCCTATTTTTCAGACAGTTTCATGCTCCTCATATTTTTGACACATTTTGAAGCTCTTCATATTTTTCACACCTTTTCTGTTTCGTCATGTTTTTCAACACCGCTTCATGCTCCTCCTATTTTTCAGGCTGTTTCTTGCTTCTCTTGTATTTCACACCTTTTGAAACTCTTCATATTTTTCACACCTTTTCAGGCTCTTCATGTTTTTCAACACTGCTTCATTATCCTCGTATTTTTAAGACAGTTTCATGCTCGTCTCACTATTGAAACCTTTTGAAGCGCTTCATATATTTCAAACATTTTCAGGCTCTTCATGTTTTTAACACTACTTCATGCTTCTCATATTTTTCAGACCGTTTCATGCTCCTCATATTTTTGACACCTTTTGAAGCTCGTCATATTTTTCACACCTTTTCAGGCTCTTCATGTTTTTGAACACCGTTTCATGCTCCTCCTATTTTTCAGATCGTTTCATGCTCTTCATATTTTTCACACCTTTTCAGGCTCATCATGTTTTTGCACAGCGCTTCATGATCCTCATATTTTTCACACCGTTTCATGCTCCTCATATTTTTCACACCTTTTGATGCTCTTCATATATTTCACACCTTTTCAGGCTCTTTATGTTTTTGAACACCACTTCATGCTCCTCGTGTGTTTCAGACCGTTTCATGCTCCTCACATTTTTGACACGTTTTGGGGCTGTCATATTTTTCACACCATTCCAGGCTCTTCATATTTTTGAACACAGTTTCATGCTCCTCCTATTTTTCAGACCTTTTCATGCTCCTCATATTTTAGAAAATTTTGAAGTTCTTCATATTTTTCACACTTTTTCAGGCTCTTCATATTATTGAACACCACTTCATGCTCCTCCTATTTTTCAAACGGTTTCATGCTCCTCATATTTTTCACACCTTTTCAAGCTCTTCATATTTTTCACAGCTTTTCCGGTCTTCATGTTTTTCAACACCGCTTCATGCTCCTCCTATTTTTCAGACCGTCTCATGCTCCTCATATTTTTCACACCTTTTGAAGATCTTCATATTTTGCACACCTTTTCAGACTCTTCATGTTTTTCAACACCACTTCATTCTCCTTCTATTTTTCAGACCGTTTCATGCTCCTCATATTTTTGACACCTTTTGAATCTCTTCATATACTTCACACTTTTTCAGGCTCTTCATGTTTTTCACCAACACTTCATGCTCCTCCTATTTTTTAGGCCATTTCATGCTCATCTCATTTTTGACACCGTTTGAAGCTCTTCATATTTTTCACACCGTTTGAAGCTCTTCATATTTTTCACACCTTTTGAAGCTTTTCATATTTTTCACACGTTTTCAGGCTCTTCATGTTTTCAACACCGCTTCATGCACCTCCTATTTTTCAGATCGTTTCATGCCCCTCATATTTTTCACAACTTTTGAAGATCTTCATATATTTCACACCATTTCAGGCTCTTCATGTTTTTGAAAAAAACTTCATGCTTCTCCTATTTTTCAGAGCGTTTAATGCTCCTCATGTACTTCACACCTTTTGAAGGTCTTCATATTTTTCACACCTTTTCAGGCTCTTCTTGTTTTTCAACACCGCTTCATGCTCCTCCTATTTTTCAGACCGTTCATTCTCCTCATAATTTTGAAACATTTTGAAGCTCTTCTTATTTTTCACACCTTTTCAGGCTCTTCATGGTTTTCAAGAACGCTTCATGCTCCTCCTATTTTCCAGACCGTACATGCTCCTCATAATTTTGACACCTTTTGAAGCTCTTCATATTTTTCACACCTTTTCAGGCTCTTCTTGTTTTTCAACACCGCTTCATGCTCCTCCTATTTTTCAGACCGTTTCATGCTCCTCATATTTTTGACAACTTTTGAAGCTCTTCATATATTTCACACTTTTTCAGGCTCATCATGTTTTTCAACACCACTTCATGCTCCTCCTATTTTTCAGACCGTTTCATGCTCATCTCATTTTTGACACCTTTTGAAGCTCTTCATATTTTTCACACTTTTAGAAGCTCTTCATATTTTTCACACGTTCTCAGGCTCTTCATGTTTTTGAACACCACTTCATGCTCCTCATATATTTCAGACAGTTTCATGCTCCTCTTATTTGTGACACCTTTTGAAGCTCTTCGTATTTTTCACACATTTTCAGGCTCTTCATGTTTTTCAACATGACTTCATGCTCCTCCTATTTTTCAGACTGTTTCATGCTCCTCATATTTTTGACACCTTTTGAAATCTTCATATACTTCACACCTTTTCAGGCTCTTCATTTTTTTGAAAACAACTTAATGCTCCTTCTATTTTTCAGACCGTTTCATGGTCATCTCATTTTTGACACTTTTTGAAGCTCTCATATATTTCATACCTTTTGAAGATCTTCATATTTTTCACACGTTTTCAGGCTCTTCATATTTTTCAACTCCGCATCATGCTCCTCCTATTTTTCAGACAGATTCATGCTCCTCATATTTTTGACACGTTTTGAAGCTCTTCATATTTTTCCCACCTTTTCAGGCTCTTCATGGTTTTCAACACTGTTTCATGAACCTCCTATTTTTCAGACCGTTTCATACTCCTCATAATTTTGACACCTTTTGAAGCTCTTCTTATATTTCACACCTTTTCAGACTCTTCATGTTTTTGAACACCACTTCAAGTTCCTCCTATTTTTGCGACCGTGTCATGCTCTTCATATTTTTGACACCCTTTGAAGCTCTTCATATTTTTCACACCTTTTGAAGCTCTTCATATTTTTCGCAACTTTTCAGGCTCTTCATGTTTTTCAACACAGCTTCATGCTCCTTCTATTTTTCAGACCGTTTCATGCCCCTATGTATTTCACACCTTTTGAAGCTCTTCATATTTTTCACACCTTTTCAGGCCCTTCGTGTTTTTCAAAAGCGTTTCGTGCTCCTCCTATTTTTCAGACCTTTTCATGCTCCTCATATTTTTGACCTCTTTTGAAGCTCCTAATATTTTTCACAAATTTTGAAGCTCTTCATATATTTTACACTTTTTCAGGCTCTTCATGTTTTACAACAACACTTCCTGCTCCTCCTATTTTTCAGACCGTTTCATGCTCATCTCATATTTGACAGCTTTTGAAGCTCTTCATATTTTTCACACCTTTTCAGGCTCTTCATGTTTATGAACACCGCTTCATGCTCCTCCTATAATTCAGAGGGTTTCATGCTCCTCATGTATTTCACTCCTTTTGAAGCTCTTCACATTTTACACACCTTGTCAGACTCTTCATGATTTTCAACCCCACTTCATGCTCCTCCTAATTTTCAGACCGTTTCATTTTCCTCATATTTTTGACACCTTTTGAAGCTCTTCATGTTTTTTACACTTTTTCAGGCTCTTCATGTTTTTCAACATGGCTTCATGCTCCTCCTATTTTTCAGACTGTTTCATGCTCCTCACATATTACACACCTTTTGAAGCTCTTCATATTTTTCACACTTTTTCAGGCTCTTCATGTTTTTCACGACCGCTTCATGCTCCTCCTATTTTTCAGGCCGTTTCATGCTCCTCTTGTATTTCACACCTTTTGAAGCTCTTCATATTTTTCACACATTTTCATGCTCTTCATGTTTTTGAACATCGCTACAATCCTCCTCCTATTCTTCAGATCGTTTCATGCTTCTCATATTTTCACACCTTTTGAAGCTCTTCAATTTTTCACACCTTTTCAGGCTCTTCATGTTTGTCAACACCGCTTCAAGCTCCTCCTATTTTTCAGACAGTTTCATGCTCCTCATGTATTTCACACCATTTGAAGCTCTTCATATTTTTCACACCTTTTCAGGCTCTTCATGTTTTTGAACACCGTTTCATCTTCCTCCTATTTTTCAGACAGTTTCATGCTCCTCATATTTTTGACACCTTTTGAAGCTCTTCATATTTTTCACACATTTTCTGTTTCGTCATGTTTTTCAACACCACTTCATGCTCCTCCTATTTTTCAGGCTGTTTCATTCTTCTCTTGTATTTCACACCTTTTGAAGCTCTTAATATTTTTCACACATTTTCATGCTCTTCATGTTTTTGAACATTGCTACAATCCTCCTCCTAT
Source organism: Dama dama (assembly GCF_033118175.1). Lineage (NCBI taxonomy): Eukaryota > Metazoa > Chordata > Mammalia > Artiodactyla > Cervidae > Dama > Dama dama. The sequence goes on from NW_026870895.1 coordinate 5,488,112, forward strand.
TCTTGTGACCGTTTCATGCTCCTCATATTTTTCACACCTTTTGAAGCTCTTCATATTTTTCACACCTTTTCAGGCTCTTCATATTTTTCAACACCGCTTCATGCTCCTCCGTTTTTTCAGAGCGTTTCATGCTCCTCATATTTTTGACACATTTTGAAGCTCCTCATATTTTTCACACTTTTTGAAGCTCTTCAAATATTTCACACTTTTTCAGTATCTTCATGTTTTCAACACCACTTCATGCTCCTCCTATTTTTCAGACCGTTTCATGCACCTCATATTTTTCACACCTTTTGAAGCTCTTCATATTTTTCACACCTTTTCAGGCTCTTCATGTTTTTCAACACCGCTTCATGCTCCACCTATTTTTCAGACCGTTTCAGGCTCCTCATATTTTTGACACCTTTTGAAGCTCTTCATATTTTTCACAACTTTTCAGGCTCTTCATGTTTTTGAACAGCGCTTCATGCTCCTCCTATTTTTCAGACCGTTTCATGCTCCTCATTTTTTTGACACCTTTTGAAGCTCTTCATATTTTTCACATCTTTTCAGGCTCTTTATGTTTTTGAACACGGCTTCATGCTCCTCTTATTTTTCAGACCGTTTCATGCTCATCTCATTTTTGACACCTTTTGAAGCTCTTCATATTTTTCACAACTTTTCAGGCTCTTCATACTTTTGAACTCCGCTTCATGCTCCTCCTAATTTTCAGACCGTTTCATGCTCTTCATATTTTTGACACCTTTTGAAGCTCTTCATATATTTCACACCTTTTCAAGCTCTTCATATTTCTCAGACCTTTTCAGGCACTTCATGTTTTTGAACACTGCTTCATGCTCCTCCTATTTTTCAGACCGTTTCAAGCTGCTCATATTTTTGACACCTTTTGAAGCTCTTCATATTTTTCACAACTTTTCAGGCTCTTCATTTTTTTCAACACCACTTCATGCTCCTCCTATGTTTCAGACCGTTTCATGCTCATCTCATTTTTGACACCTTTTGAAGCTCTTCATATTTTTCTCAAGTTCTCAGGCTCCTCATGTTTTTCAACACCGCTTCATGCTCCTCCTATTTTTCAGACCGTTTCATGCTTCTCATATTTATGACACCTTTTGAAGCTCTTCATATTTTTCACACCTTTTAAGGCTCTTCATGTTTTGAACACCGCTTCATGCTCCTCCTCTTTTTCAGACCGTTTCATGCACCTCATATTTTTGACAACTTTTGAAGCTCTTCATATTTTTCACACCTTTTCAGGCTCTTCATACTTTTGAACACCGCTTCATGCTCCTCCTATTTTTCAGACCGTTTCATGCTCCTTGTAATTTTGACACCTTTTGAAGCTCTTCATATTTTTCACACCTTTTCAGGCTCTTCATGTTTTTCAACACCGCTTCATGCTCCTCCTATTTTTCAGAATGTTACATGCTCCTCATATTTTTGACACCTTTTGAAGCTCTTAATGTATTTCACACCTTTTCAGGCTCTTCATGTTTTTCAACACCGCTTCATGCTCCTCCTATTTTTCAGACCGTTTCATGCTCCTCATATTTTTGACACCTTTTGAAGCTCTTCATATTTTTCACACCTTTTCAGGCTCTTCATTTTTTTCAACACTACTTCTTGCTCCTCCAATTTTTCAGACCGTTTCATGCTCATCTAATTTTTGACACCTGTTGAAGCTCTTCATATTTTTCACACCTTCTGAAGCTCTTCATATTTTTCACACTTTTTCAGGCTCTTTATGTTTTTCAACACCACTTCATGGTTCTCCTATTTTACAGCCCGTTTTATGCTCCTCATGTTTTTCACACATTTTGAAGCTCGTCATATTTTTCACACCTTGTCACGCTCTTCAAGATATTGATCACAGTTTCACTCTCCTCCTATTTTTCAGACCGTTTCATGCTCCTCATATTTTTCACACCTTTCAAGCTCTACATATTTTTCACACCTTTTCAGGCTCTTCATGTTTTTTAACAGAGCTTCATGCTCCTCCTATTTTTCAGACCGTTCCCTGTTCCTCATAATTTTGACACATTTTGAAGCTCTTCGTATTTTTCACACCTTTTCAGGCTATTCATGTTTTTCAACACCGCTTCATGCTCCTCCTATTTTTCAAACAGTTTCATGCACCTCATATTTTTCACACCTTTTGAAGCTCTTCATATATTTCACACCTTTTCAAGCTCTTCATATTTCTCAGACCTTTTCAGGCACTTCATGTTTTTGAACACTGCTTCATGCTCCTCCTATTTTTCAGACCGTTTCAAGCTCCTCATATTTTTGACACCTTTTGAAGCTCTTCATATTTGTCACAACTTTTCAGGCTCTTCATTTTTTTCAACACCACTTCATGCTCCTCCTATGTTTCAGACCGTTTCATGCTCATCTCATTTTTGACACCTTTTGAAGCTCTTCATATTTTTCTCAAGTTCTCAGGCTCCTCATGTTTTTCAACACCGCTTCATGCTCCTCCTATTTTTCAGACCGTTTCATGCTTCTCATATTTATGACACCTTTTGAAGCTCTTCATATTTTTCACACCTTTTAAGGCTCTTCATGTTTTGAACACCGCTTCATGCTCCTCCTCTTTTTCAGACCGTTTCATGCACCTCATATTTTTGACAACTTTTGAAGCTCTTCATATTTTTCACACCTTTTCAGGCTCTTCATACTTTTGAACACCGCTTCATGCTCCTCCTATTTTTCAGACCGTTTCATGCTCCTTGTAATTTTGACAACTTTTGAAGCTCTTCATATTTTTCACACCTTTTCAGGCTCTTCATGTTTTTCAACACCGCTTCATGCTCCTCCTATTTTTCAGAATGTTACATGCTCCTCATATTTTTGACACCTTTTGAAGCTCTTAATGTTTTTCACACCTTTTCAGGCTCTTCATGTTTTTCAACACCGCTTCATGCTCCTCCTATTTTTCAGACCGTTTCATGCTCCTCATATTTTTGACACCTTTTGAAGCTCTTCATATTTTTCACACCTCTTCAGGCTCTTCATTTTTTTCAACACTACTTCTTCCTCCTCCAATTTTTCAGACCGTTTCATGCTCATCTAATTTTTGACACCTGTTGAAGCTCTTCATATTTTTCACACCTTCTGAAGCTCTTCATATTTTTCACACTTTTTCAGGCTCTTTATGTTTTTCAACACCACTTCATGCTTCTCCTATTTTACAGCCCGTTTCATGCTCCTCATGTTTTTCACACATTTTGAAGCTCGTCATATTTTTCACACCTTGTCAGGCTCTTCAAGATATTGATCACAGTTTCACTCTCCTCCTATTTTTCAGACCGTTTCATGCTCCTCATATTTTTCACACCTTTCAAGCTCTTCATATTTTTCACACCTTTTCAGGCTCTTCATGTTTTTTAACAGAGCTTCATGCTCCTCCTATTTTTCAGACCGTTCCCTGTTCCGCATAATTTTGACACATTTTGAAGCTCTTCATATTTTTCACACCTTTTCAGGCTATTCATGTTTTTCAACACCGCTTCATGCTCCTCCTATTTTTCAAACAGTTTCATGCACCTCATATTTTTTACACCTTTTGAAGCTCTTCATATTTTTCACACCTTTTCAGGCTCTTCATGTGTTTCAACACCGCTTCATGCTCCACCTATTTTTCAGACCGTTTCAGGCTCCTCATATTTTTGACACCTTTTGAAGCTCTTCATATTTTTCACAACTTTTCAGGCTCATGTTTTTGAACAGCGCTTCATGCTCCTCCTATTTTTCAGACCGTTTCATGCTCCTCATATTTTTGACACCTTTTGAAGCTCTTCATATTTTTCACATCTTTTCAGGCTCTTTATGTTTTTGAACACCGCTTCATGCTCCTCTTATTTTTCAGACCGTTTCATGCTCATCTCATTTTTGACACCTTTTGAAGCTCTTCATATTTTTCACACCTTTTCAGGCTCTTCATGTTTTTCAACACTGCTTCATTCTCCTACTATTTTTCAGAACGTTTCATGCTACTCATATTTTTGACAACTTTTGAAGCTCTTCATATTTTTCACACCTTTTCAGGCTCGTCATGTTTTTGAACACCGCTTCTCGCTCCTCCTATTTTTCAGACCGTTTCACGCTCATCTCATTTTTGACACCTTTTGTAGCTCTTCATATTTTACACGTATTCAGGCTCTTCATGTTTTTCAACACCGTTTCTGATCCTCCTATTTTTCAGACCGTTTCATGCTCATCTCATTTTTAACACCTTTTGAAGCTTTTCATATTTTTCACAACTTTTCAGGCTCTTCATGTTTTTGAACACCGCTTCATGATGCTCCTATTTTTCAGACCGTTTCATGCTCATGTCATTTTTGACACCTTTGAAGCTCTTCATATTTTTCACAAGTTTTGAAGCTCTTCATATTTTTCAGACGTTTTCATGCTCTTCATTTTTTACAACACCGTTTCATGCTGCTTCTATTTTTCAGACCGTTTCATGCTCCTCATATTTTTCACACCTTTTGAAGCTCTTCATATTTTTCACACCTTTTCAGGCTCTTCATCTTTTTCCACACCACATCATGCTTCTCCTATTTTTCACCCCGTTTCATGCTCCTCATGTATTTCACACCTTTTGAAGCTCTTCATATTTTTCACACCTTTTCAGGCTCTTCATGTTTTTCAACACCGCTTCATGCTCCACCTATTTTTCAGACCGTTTCATGCTCCTCATATTTTTACACCTTTTGAAGCTCTTCATATTTTTCACAAGTTTTCAGGCTCTTCATGTTTTTGAACACCGCTTCATACTCCTCCTATTTTTCAGACGGTTTCATGCTCCTCATATTTTTGACACCTTTTGAAGCTCTTCATATTTTCACACCTTTTCAGGCTCTTCATGTTTTTGAACACCGCTTCATGCTCCTCTTATTTTTCAGACCGTTTCATGCTCATCTCATTTTTGACACCTTTTGAAGCTCTTCATATTTTTCACACCTTTTCAGGCTCTTCATGTTTTTCAACACCGTTTTATGATCCTCCTATTTTTAAGAACTTTTCATGCTCATCTCATTTTTGACACCTTTTGAAGATTTTCATATTTTTCACAAATTTTCAGGCTCTTCATGTTTTTGAACCCCGCTTCATGTTTCTCTTATTTTTCAGAGAGTTTCATGCTCCTCATGTATTTCACACCTTTTGAAGCTCTTCATATTTTTCACACTTTTTCAGGCTCTTCAAGATTTTGATCACAGTTTCACGCTCCTCCTATTTTTCAGACCGTTTCATGCTCCTCATATTTTTGACACTTTTTGAAGCTCTTCATAATTTTCACACCTTTTCAAGCTCTTCATGTTTTTGAACACCGCTTCATGATCCTCCTATTTTTCAGACCGGTTCATGCTCTTCATATTTTTCACATCTTTTCAGGCTCTTCATGTTTTTCAACACAACTTCATGCTTCTCTTCTTTTTCAGACCGTTTATTGCGCATCTCATTTTTGACAATTTTGAAGCTCTTCATATTTTTCACACCTTTTGAAGCTCTTCATATTTTTCACACGTTTTCAGGCTCTTCATGTTTTTCAGACAGTTTCATGGTGCTTCTATTTTTCAGACCGTTTCATGCTCCTCATATTTTTCACACCTTTGAAGCTCTTCATATTTTTTACACCTTTTCAGGCTCTTCATGTTTTTGAACACAGCTTCATGCTCCTCCTATTTTTCAGACTGTTCCCTGTTCCTCATATTTTTGACACCTTTTGAAGCTCTTCATATTTTTCACACCTTTTCAGGCTATTCATGTTTTTCAACACGGCTTCATGCTCCTCCTATTTTTCAAACAGTTTCATGCACCTCATATTTTTCACACATTTTGAAGCTCTTCATATTTTTCACACCTTTACAGGCTCTTCATGTTTTTCCACACCATTTCATGCTTCTCCTATTTTTCAGACCTTTTCATGATCCTCATGAATTTCACACCTTTTGAAGCTCTTCATATTTTTCACATCTTTTCAGGCTCTTCATGTTTTTGAACACCACTTCATGCTTCTCCTATTTTTCAGCCCGTTTCATGCTCCTCATGTTTTTCACACATTTTGAAGCTCGTCATATTTTTCACACCTTGTCAGTCTCTTCAAGATTTTGATCACAGTTTCACTCTCCTCCTATTTTTCAGACCGTTTCATGCTCCTCATATTTTTGACACCTTTTGAAGCTCTTCATAATTTTCACACCTTTTCAAGCTCTTCATGTTTTTGAACACCGCTTCATGATCCTCCTATTTTTCAGTCCGGTTCATGCTCTCCATATTTTTCACATCTTTTCAGGCTCTTCATGTTTTTCAACACAACTTCATGCTTCTCTTCTTTTTCAGACCGTTTATTGCGCATCTCATTTTTGACAATTTTGAAGCTCTTCATATTTTTCACAACTTTTGAAGCTCTTCATATATTTCACACGTTTTCAGGCTCTTCATGTTTTTCAGAACGTTTCATGCTGCTTCTATTTTTCAGACCGTTTCATGCTCCTCATATTTTTGCCACCTTTTGAAGCTCTTCATATTTTTCACAACTTTTGAAGCTCTTCATATTTTTCACACCTTTTCAGGCTCTTCATGTTTTTGAACACCACTTCATGCTCCTCCTATTTTTCAGACCGTTTCATGCTCCTCATATTTTTGCCACCTTTTGAAGCTCTTCATATTTTTCACAACTTTTCAGGCGATTCATGTTTTTGAACACCGCTTAAAGCTTCACCTATTTTTCAGACCGTTTCATGCTGCTCATATTTTTGACACCTTTTGAAGCTCTTCATATTTTTCACACCTTTTCAGGCTCTTCATGTTTTTGAACACCGCTTCTTGCTCCTCCTATTTTTCAGACCGTTTCATGCTCATCTCATTTTTGACACCTTTTGTAGCTCTTCATATTTTTCACACGTTTTCAGGCTCTTCATGTTTTTCAACACCGTTTCTTGATCCTCCTATTTTTCAGACCGTTTCATGCTCATCTCATTTTTACACCTTTTGAAGCTTTTCATATTTTTCACAACTTTTCAGGCTCTTCATGTTTTTGAACACCGCCTCATGCTCCTCCTATTTTTCAGAGAGTTTCATGCTCCTCATGTATTTCACACTTTTTGAATGTCTTCATATTTTTCACACCTTTTCAGGCTCTTCATCTTTTTCCACACCACATCATGCTTCTCCTATTTTTCACCCCGTTTCATGCTCCTCATGTATTTCACACCTTTTGAAGCTCTTCATATTTTTCACACCTTTTCAGGCTCTTCATGTTTTTCCACACCACTTCATGCTTCTCCTATTTTTCAGCCCGTTTCTTGCTCCTCATGTATTTCACACCTTTTGAAGCTCTTCATATTTTTCACACCTTTTCAGGCTCTTCATGTTTTTGAACACCGCTTCATGCTCCTCCTATTTTTCAGACCGTTTCATGCTCCTCATATTTTTGACACCTTTTGAAGCTCTTCATATTTTTCACACCTTTTCAGGCTCGTCATGTTTTTGAACTCCGCTTCTCGCTCCTTCTATTTTTCAGACCGTTTCATGCTCATCTCATTTTTGACACCTTTTGTAGCTCTTCATATTTTACACGTATTCAGGCTCTTAATGTTTTTCAACACCGTTTCTTGATCCTCCTATTTTTCAGACCGTTTCATGCTTATCTCATTTTTAACACCTTTTGAAGCTTTTCATATTTTTCACAACTTTTCAGGCTCTTCATGTTTTTGAACACCGCTTCATGATGCTCCTATTTTTCAGACCGTTTCATGCTCATGTCATTTTTGACACCTTTGAAGCTCTTCATATTTTTCACACCTTTTGAAGCTCTTCATATTTTTCACACCTTTTCAGGCTCTTCATGTTTTTCCCCACCACTTCATGCTTCTCCTATTTTTCAGCCCGTTTCTTGCTCCTCATGTATTTCACACCTTTTGAAGCTCTTCATATTTTTCACACCTTTTCAGGCTCTTCATGTTTTTGAACACCACTTCATGCTCCTCATAATTTTGACACCTTTTGAAGCTCTTCATATTTTTCGTACCTTTTGATGCTCTTCATATTTTTCATACCTTTTCAGGCTCTTCATGTTTTTCAACACCGCTTCATCCTCCTCCTATTTTTCAGACCGTTTCATGCTCCTCATACTTTTGACACCTTTTGAAGCTCCTCATATATTTCACACCTTTTCAGGCTCTTCATGTTTTTCAACACCACTTCATGCTCCTCCTATTTTTCAGACCGTTTCATGCTCCTCATGTATTTCACACCTCTTGAAGCTCTTCATATTTTTCACACCTTTTCAGGCTCTTCATGTTTTTGAACAACGTTTCATGCTCTTCCTATTTTTCAGACCATTTCGTGCTACTCTCATTTTTGACACCGTTTGAATCGCTTCATATTTTTGACACCTTTTGAAGCTCTTCTTATTTTTCACACCTTTTCAGCCTATTCATGTTGTTCAACACCCTTCATGCTCCTCCTATTTTTCAGACCGTTTCATGCTCCTCATATTTTTGACACCTTTGAAGCTCTTCATATATTTCACTCCTTTTCAGGCTCTTCATGTTTCGGAACAACACTTCATGCTCGTCCTATTTTTCAGACCGTTACATGCTCATGTCATTTTTGACACCTTTTGAAGATTTTCATATTTTTCACACCTTTTGAAGCTCTTCATATGTTTCACACGTTTTCAGGCTCTTCATGTTTTTCAACACCGCTTCTTGCTCCTCCTATTTTTGAGACCATTTCATGCTTCTCACATTTTTGACACGATTTGAAGCTCTTCATATTTTTCACACCTTTTCAACCTTTAATGTTTTGGAACATCAATTCATGCTTCACCGATTTTTCAGACCGATTCATGCTCTTCATATTTTTGACACCTTTTGAAGGTCTTCATATTTTTCACACCTTTTCAGGCTCTTCATGTTTTTGAACACCGTTTCATGCTTCTCCTATTTTTCAGATCATCATGCTCTTCATATATTTGACACGATTTGCAGCTCTTCATATATTTCACACCTTTTCAGGCTCTTCATGTTTTTAAACACCGCTTCATTCTCCTCCTACTTTCAGGCCGTTTCATGCTCCTCATATTTTTGACACCTTTTGAAGCTCTTCATATTTTTCACACCTTTTCATGCTCTTCATGTTGTTCAACACGACTTCATGCTCCTCCTATTTTTTCAGACCGTTTCATGCTCCTAATATTTTTGACACCTTTTGAAGCTCTTCATATATTTCACACCTTTTTGTGCTTTTCATGATGTTCAACATCGCCTCATGCTCCTCCTATTTTTCAGACCGTTTAATGCTCCTAGTATTTTTGACACCTTTTGAAGCTCTTAATATATTTGACACATTTTCAGGCTCTTCATGTTTTTCAAGACCACTTCATGCTTCTCCTATTTTTCAGACCTTTTCTTGCTACTCTCATTTTTGACACCGTTTGAGCTCTTCATATTTTTAACACCTTTTGAAGCTCTTCATATTTTTCACACCTTTTCAGGCTCTTCATGTATTTCAACACTGCTTCATGATCCTCCTATATTTCAGACCGTTTCATGCTCCTCATATTTTTGACACCTTTTGAGCCTCTTCATATTTTTCACACCATTCCAGGCTCTTCAGATTTTTGAACACCGTCATGTTCCTCCTAATTTTGAGACAGTTTCATGCTCCTCATATTTTTGACACATTTTGAAGCTCTTCATATATTTCACAGCTTTTCAGGCTCTACATGTTTTTCAACACCACTTCATGCTCCTGCTGTTTTTCAGATCGTTTCATGCTCCTCATATTTTTGACATCTTTTAAAGCTCTTCATATTTTTCACACCTTTTCAGTGTCTTCATGTTTTTCAACACCTCATCATGCTCCTCCTATTTTTCAGACCGTTTCATGCTCATCTCACTATTACACCGTTTTAAGCTCTTCATATTTTTCACACCTTTTGAAGCTCTTAATATTTTCCACAGGTTTTCAGGCTCTTCATGTTTTTACAACTGCTTCATGCTCCTCCTATTTTTCAGAAAGTTTCATGCTCCTCATATTTTTGACACGTTTTGATGCTCTTCATATTTTTCACACCTTTCCAGACTCTTCATGTTTTTGAACACCGTTTCATGCTACTATTTTTTCAGAACGTTTCATGCTCTTCATATTTTTGACACGTTTTGAAACTCTTCATATTTTTAGTACCTTTTCAGGATCTCCATATATTTGAATACCGCTTCATGCTCCTCCTAATTTTGAGACCGTTTCATGCTCTTCATATTTTTGACACATTTTAAAGCTCTTCATATATTTCACACCTTTTCAGGCTCTTCATATTTTGAACACTGCTTCATGCTCCTCCTATTTTACAGACCGTTTCATGCTCATCTCATTTTTTACACCTTTTGAAGCTCTTCATATTTTTCACAACTTTTGAAGCTCTTCATATTTTTCACACCTTTTCAGGCTCTTCATGTTTTTCAACACTGCTTCATGCTCCTCCTATTTTTCTGACCGTTTCATGCTCCTCTTATTTTTGACACCGTTTGAAGCTCTTCATATTTTTCACACCTTTTCAGGCTCTTCATGATTTTGAACACCGCTTCATGCTCCTCCTATTTTTCAGACCGTTTCATGGTCATCTCATTTTTCACACGTTTTGAAGCTCTTCATATTTTTCACATCTTTTCAGGCTCTTCATGTTTTTGAACACCGCTTTATGCTCCTCGTATGTTCAGACCGTTTCATGCTCCTCATATTTTGGACACCTTTTGAAGCTCCTCCTATTTTTCACACCTTTTCACGCTCTTCATGTTTTTCAACACTGCTTCATGCTCCTCCTATTTTTCAGACCGTTTCATGCTCCTCATATTTGTGACACCTTTTGAAGCTCCTCCTATTTTTCACACCTTTTCAGGCTCTTCATGTTTTTGAACACCGCTTCATGCTCCTCCTATTGTTCAGACCGTTTCATGATCCTCATGTATTTCACACCTTTTGAAGCTCTTCATATATTTCACACATTTTCAGCCTATCATGTTTTTGAACACAGCTTCTTGCTCCTCCTATTTTTCAGACCGTTTCATGCTCCTCATATTTTTGACACCTTTTGAAGCTCCTCCTATTTTTCACACCTTTTTAGGCTCTTCATGTTTCTGAACACCGCTTCATGCTACTCCTATTTTTCAGACGGTTTCATGCTCCTCATATTTTAGACACCTTTTGAAGCTCTTCATATTTTTCACACCTTTTCAGGCTCTTCATGTTTTTGAACACCGCTTCATGGTCCTCCTATTTTTCAGACCGTTTAGTGCTCCTCATATTTTTGACACCTTTTGAAGCTCTTCATATTTTTCACACCTTTTCAGGCTCTTCATGTTTTTGAACACCGCTTCATGCTCCTCCTATTGTTCAGACCGTTTCATGATCCTCATGTATTTCACACCTTTTGAAGCTCTTCATATATTTCACACATTTTCAGCCTCTCATGTTTTTGAACACAGCTTCTTGCTCCTCCTATTTTTCAGACCGTTTCATGCTCCTCATATTTTTGACACCTTTTGAAGCTCTTCGTATTTTTCCCACCTTTTCAGGCTCTTCATGTTTTTCAACATCACTTCATGCTCCTATTTTTCAGACCGTTTCATACACCTCATGAATTTCAGACCTTTTGAACCTCTTCATATTTTTCACATTTTTGAAGCTCTTCATATATTTCACACCTTTTCAGTCTCTTCTTTTTTTTCAACACCACTTCATGCTCCGCCTATTTTTCAGACCGTTTCATGCTCATCTCATTTTTGACACCTTTTGAAGCTCTTGATATTTCTCACACCTTTTCAGGTTCTTCATGTTTTTCAACACCGCTTCATGCTCCTCCTATTTTTCAGACCGTTTCATGCTCATCTCATTTTTGACACCTTTTGAACCTCTTCATATTTTTCACATCTTTTGAAGCTCTTTATATTTTTCACACATTTTCAGGCTTTTCATGTTTTTGAACACCGCTTCATGCTCCTGCTATTTTTCAGACCGTTTCATGCTCCTCATATTTTTGACACCTTTGGAATCTCTTCATATTTTTCACAACTTTTGAAGCTCTTCATATTTTTAATATTTTTGAAGCTCTTCATATTTTCACAAGTTTTCAGACTCTTCATGTTTTTCAACACCACTTCATGCTCCTGCAATTTTTCCGACCGTTTTATGCCCCTATATTTCTGACACATTTTGAGGCTTTTCCTATTTTTCTCACCTTTTCAGGCTCTTCATGTTTTTGAACACCGTTTCATAATCCTCCTTTTTTTCAGACCGTTTCATGCTCCTCATATTTTTGACACCTTTTGAAACTCTTCATATATATCACTCCTTTTCAGGCTCTTCATTTTTTGAACACCACTTCATGCTCCTCCTATTTTTCAGATCGTTTCATGCTCATCACATTTTTGACACCTTTTGAAGATTTTCAGATTTTTCACACCTTTTCAGGCTCTTCATGTTTTTCAACACCACTTCAAGCTCCTCCAGGTTTGCAGACCATTTCATGCTCCTCATATTTTTCACACCTTTTGAAGCTCTTCATATTTTTCACATCTTTTCAGCCTTTTCATGTTTTTGAACACCGCTTCATGCTCCTCCTATTTTTCAGACCGTTTCAGGCTCCTCATATTTTTGACACCTTTTGAAGCTCTTCATATTTTTCTCACCTTTTCAGGCTCTTCATGTTTTTGAACACCGCTTCCTGCTCCTGCTATATTTCAGACCGTTTCATGCTCCTCATAATTTGACATCTTTTGAAGCTTTTCATATTTTTCACACCTTTTCAGTCTCGTCATGTTTTACAAAAACGCTTCTTGCTCCTCCTATTTTTCAGACCGTTTCATGCTCATTTCATTTTTGACACGTTTTGAAGCTCTTCATATTTTCACAACTTTTGAAGCTCTTCATATTTTTCAAAAGTTTTCAGGCTCTTAATCTTTTTCAACACCGCTTCTTGCTCCTCCTATTTTTCAGACCGTTTCATGCTCCTCATATTTTTGACACCTTTTGAAGCTCTTCATATTTTTCACAAATATTCAGGCTCTTCATGTTTTTGAACACCGCTTTATGCTTCTCCTATTTTTCAAACTGTTTCATGCTCCTCTTATTTTTCACATGTTTTGAAGCTCTTCATATTTTTCACACCTTTTCAGGCTCTTCATGTTTTTGAAAACCTTTTCACACTCTTAATGTTTTTCAACACCGCTTCATGCTCCTCCTTTTTTTCAGATCGTTTCATGCTCCTCATATTTTTGACACCTTTTAATGCTCTTTATATTTTTCACACTTGTCATGCTCTTCATGTTTTCAACACTGTTTCATGCTTCTCCTATTTTTCAAACTGTTTCATGCTCCTCATATTTTTCACAGCTTTTGAAGCTGTTCATATTTTTCACATCTTTTCAGGCTCTTCATGTTTTGGAACACCTTTTCAAGCCCCTCGTATTTTTCAGACCGTTTCATGCTCCTCATATTTTTGACACCTTTTGAACCTCCTCATTTTTTCACAACTTTTGAAGATCCTCATGTTTTTCCACACCATTCCATGCTGCCTCTATTTTTCAGACCGTTTCATGCTACTCTTATTTTTCAAACCGTTTCATTCTCCTCATATTTTTGACACTTTTGAAGCTCTTCATGTCTTTCAACACCGTTTCATGCTGCTCCAATTTTTCAGACCGTTTCATGCTCCTCATATTTTTGACACTTTTGAAGCTCTTCATGTCTTTCAACATTGTTTCATGCTGCCCCTATTTTTCAGACCGTTTCATGCTCCTCCTATTTTTCAGACCGTTTCATGTTCCTCACATTTTTCACACCTTTTGAAACTCTTCATATTTTTCAAAACTTTTCAGGTTCTTCATGTTTTTGACGACTGCTTCATGCTTCTCCTATTTTTCAGACCGTTTCATGCTCCTCATATATTTGACACCTTGTGAAGCTCTTCCTATTTTTCACACCTTTTCAGGCTCTTCATGTTTTTCAACACCGTTTTATGCTCCTCCTATTTTTCAGACCGCTTCAGGTTCCTCATGTATTTCACACCTTTTCAAGCTCTTCATATTTTTCACACCTTTTCAGGCTCTTCATGTTTTTGAACACCGTTTCATGCTCCTCCTATTTTTCAGACCGTTTCATGCTCCTCATATTTTTGACACCATTTGAACGTCCTCATGTTTTCACAACTTTTGAAGCTCTTCATATATTTCACACCTTTTCAGGCACTTCATGATTTTCACGACCACTTCATGCTCCTCCTATTTTTCAGACCGTTTCATGCTCATCTCATTTTTGACACCTTTGGAAGCTCTTCATATTTTTCACACCTTTTGAAGCTCTTCATGTTTTTCACACCTTTTCAGGCTCTTCATGTTTTTGAACACCGATTCATGCTTCTTGTATTTTTCAGACCGTTTCATGCTCCACATGTATTTCACATCTTTTCAAGCTCTTCATATTTTTCACACCTTTTCAGGCTCTTCATGTTTTTGAACACCGTATCATGCTCCTCCTATTTTTCAGACCGTTTCAGGCTCCTCATATTTTTGACACCTTTTGAAGCTCCTCATTTTTTTCACACTTTTGAAGCTCTTCATATATTTCACAACTTTTCAGGCACTTCATGTTTTTCAACACCACTTCATGCTCCTCCTATTTTTCAGACCGGTTCATTCTCCTCATATTTTTGACACCTTTTGAAGCTCTTCATATTTTTCACAACTTTTCAGGCTCTTCATGTTTTTCAACACCACTTCATGCTCCTCCTGTTTTTCAGACCTTTTCATGATCCTCATATTTTTTACACCTTTTGAAGCTCTTACTAATTTTCACACCTTTTCAGGCTTTTCATGTTTTTGAACAACGTTTCATGCTCCTCCTATTTTTCAGACCGTTTCATGCTCCTCATATTTTTGAAACCTTTTGAAACTCTTCATATATTTCACACCTTTTCAGGCTCTTCATGTTTTTCACCACCACGTCATGCTCCTCCTATTTTTCAGACCGTTTCATGCTCCTCATATTTTTGACACCTTTTGTAGCTCTTCATATATTTCAAACCTTTTCAGCGTCTTCATTTTTTTGACCAGCACTTCATGCTCCTCCTATTTTTCAGAACGTTTCATGCTCATCTCTTTTTGACTCCTATTCAAGCTCTTAATATCATTCTTCCCTTTTGAAGCTCTTCATATTTTTCACATGTTTTCATGCTCTTCATGATTTTCAGCACAGTTTCATGCTCCTCCTATTTTTCAGACCGTTTCATGCTCCTCATATTTTTGACACGTTTTGAAGCTCATCATATTTTTCACACCTTTTCAGGCTCTTCATGTTTTTCAGCACAGTTTGATGCTCCTCCTATTTTTCAGACCGTTTCATCCTCCTCATATTTTTGACATATTTTGAAACTCTTCATATATTTCACACCTTTTCAGGCTCTTCATGTTTTTCAACACAACTTCATTCTCCTCCTTTTTTCAGACCGCTTCATGCTCATCTCATTTTTGACACATTTTGAAGCTGTTCACATTTCTCATATCTTTTGAAGCTCTTCATATATTTTACACGTTTTCAGGTTCTTCATGTTTTTCAACACAGCTTCGTGCTGCTCCTAATTTTCAGATCATTTGATGCTCATCGATTTTTACACCTTTTGCAGGTCTTCATATTTTCACACCTTTTGAAGCTGTTCATATTTTTCACACCTTTTTATGCTCTTCATGTATTTGAACACCGTTTCATGCTCCTCCTATTTTTCAGACCGTTTCATGCTCCAATATTTTTGACACCTTTTGAAGCTCTTCTCTTTTTTTCACACCTTTTGAAGCTCTTCATATATTTCACACCTTTTCAGGCTCTTCATGCTTTTAAACAACACTTCATGCTCCTCCTATTTTTCAGACCGTTTCATGCTCCTCATATATTTGACACCTTTTGAAGCTTTGCATATTTTTCACACCTTTTCAGACTCTTCATGTTTTTCAATACCACTTCATGCACCTCCTATTTTTCAGATCGTTTCATGCTCCTCATATTTTTGACACCATTTCAAGCTCCTCATATATATCACACCTTTTCAGGCTCTTCATGTTTTTCAACACAACTTCATGCTCCTCCTATTTTTCAGACCGTTTCACGCTCATCTCATTTTTGACACCTTTTGAAGCTCTTCATATTTTTCACATCTTTCAAAGCTCCTCGTATTTTTCACACCTTTTCAGGCCTTCATGTTTTTGAAGACCGTTTCATGCTCCTAATATATATTTCAGACCGTTTCATGCTCCTTATATTTTTGATACCTTTTGAAGCTCTTCGTATTTTTCCCACCTTTTCAGGCTCTTCATATTTTTCAACATCACTTCATGCTCCTATTTTTCAGACCGTTTCATACACCTCATGAATTTCAGACCTTTTGAACCTCTTCATATTTTTCACATTTTTGAAGCTCTTCATGTATTTCACACCTTTTCAGTCTCTTCTTTTTTTTCAACACCACTTCATGCACCGCCTATTTTTCAGACTTTTCACGTTCAACTCATTTTTGCCACCTTTTGAAGCTCTTCATATTTATCACACCTTTGAAGCTCTTCATATTTTTCACACGTTTTCAGGCTCTTCATGTTTTTCAACACCGCCTCATGCTCCTCCTATTTTTCCGACCGTTTCATGCTCCTCATATTTTTGACACCTTTTGAAGCTCTTCATATTTTTCAAACCTTTTCAGGCTCTTCATGTTTTCGAACTCTGTTTCATGCTCCTCCAATTTTTCAAACCGTTTCATGATCCTCATGTATTTCACACCTTTGAACCTCTTCATATTTTTCACACCTTTTCTGCTCTTCAAGTTTTTCAACATCACTTCATGCTCCTACTTTTTTGCAGACCGTTTCATGCTCCTCATATTTTTGACACCTTTTGAAGCTCTTCATATTTCTCACATCTTTTCAGGCTCTTCATGTCTTTCAACACTGCTTCATGCTCCTCCTATCTTTCAGACGGGTTCATGCTCATCTCATTTTTGACAACTTTTGAATCTCTTCATATTTTTCACATCTTTTCAGGCTCTTCATGTTTTTCAACACCGCTTCATGCTCCTCATATTTTGCAGACCGTTTCATTCTCCTCATATTTTTGACACCTTTTGAAGCTCTTCAGATATTTCACACCTTTCCACGCTCTTCATTTTTTCAACACCACTTCATGCTCCTCCTATTTTTCAGATCGTTTCTTGTTCATCTCATTTTGACACCTTTTGAAGCTCTTCATATTTTTGACACCTTTTGAAGCTCTTCATATTTTTCACACCTTTTCAGGCTCTTCATGTTTTTCAACACCACTTCATGCTCCTCCTTTTTGCAGACCGTTTCATGCTCCTCATATTTTTGACACCTTTTGAAGCTCTTCATATTTTTGAAAATTATGAAGTTCTTCATATTTTTCACACTTTTTCAGGCTCTTCATGATTTTCAACACCGCTTCATGCTCCTCCTATTTTTCAGACATTTTCATGCTCATCTCTTTTTTGACACCTTTTGAAGCTCTTCATATTTTTCACACCTTTTGAAGCTCTTCATGTTTTTCACATCTTTTGAAGCTCTTCATATTTTGCACAACTTTTCAGGCTCTTTATGAGTTTCAACAGCGCTTCATGCTCCTCCTATTTTTCAGACCGTTTCTTGCTCCTCATATTTTTGACACCTTTTGAAGCTTTGAATATATTTCACAACTTTTCAGGCTCTTCATGTTTTTCCACACCACTTCATGCTCCTGCTATTTATCATACCGTTTCATACTCCTCATATTTTTGACACGTTTTGAGGCTCTTCATATTTTTCACACCTTTTCAGGCTCTTCATGTTTTTGAACTCCGCTTCATGCTCCTCCTATTTTTTTCTACCGTATCATGCTCCTCATATTTTTCACACCTTTTGAAGCTCTTCATATTTTTCTCACCTTTTCAGGCTCTTCATGTTTTTGAACAGCACTTCATGCTCCTCCTATTTTTCAGAGAGTTTCATGCTCCTCATGTATATCACACGTTTTGAAGGTCTTCATATTTTTCACACCTTTTCAGGCTCTTCATGTTTTTCCACATCACTTCATGTTTCTCCTATTTTTCAGACCGTTTCATGCTCTTCATATTTTTCACACCTTTTCAGGCTCTTCATGTTTTTGAACACTTCTTCATGCTCCTCCTATTTTTTAGACCGTTTCATGCTCCTCTGATTTTTGACACCTTTTGAAGCTTTGCATATTTTTCACAACTTTTCAGGCTCTTCATGTTTTTGAACACCACTTCATGTTCCTCCTTTTTTCAGACCGTATCATGCTCCTCATAATTTTCACACCTTTTGAAGCTCTTCATTTTTTCACACCTTTTCAGGCTCTTCATTTTTTTTCAACACTACTTGTTGCTCCTCCTATTTTTTAGACCGTTTCATGCTCATCTAATTTTTGACACCTTTTGAAGCTCTTCATATTTTTTACACCTTTTGAAGCTCTTCATATTTTTAACATTTTTGAAGCTCTTCATAATTTTCAAACGATTTCATACTCTTCATGTTTTTCAACACCGCTTCATGCTCCTGCTATTTATCATACCGTTTCATACTCCTCATATTTTTGACAACTTTTGAGGCTCTTCATATTTTTCACACCTTTTCAGGCTCTTCATGTTTTTGAACTCCGCTTCATGCTCCTCCTATTTTTTCGACCGCATCATGCTCCTCATATTTTTCACACCTTTTGAAGCTCTTTATATTTTTCTCACCTTTTCAGGCTCTTCATGTTTTTGAACAGCAATTCATGCTCCTCCTATTTTTTGGAAAGTTTCATGCTCCTCATGTATTTCACACCTTTTGAAGCTCTTCATATTTTTCACACCTTTTCAGGCTCTTCATGTTTTTCCACACCACTTCATGCTTCTCCTATTTTTCAGACCGTTTCATGCTCCTCATGTATTTCACACATTTTGAAGCTCTTCATATTTTCCACACCTTTTCAGGTTCTTCATGTTTTGATCACCGTTTCATGCTCTTCCTATTTTTCAGACCCTTTCATGCTCCTCATATTTTTGACACCTTTTGAAGCTCTTCATATTTTTCACACCTTTTCAGGTTCTTCATGTTTTTGATCACCGTTTCATGCTCCTCCTATTTTTCAGACCCGTTCATGCTCCTCATATTTTTGACACCTTTTGAAGCTCTTCATATTTTTCACACCTTTTCAGGTTCTTCATGTTTTTGATCACCGTTTCATGCTCCTCCTATTTTTCAGACCCTTTCATGCTCCTCATATTTTTGACACCTTTTGAAGCTCTTCATATTTTTCACACCTTTTCAGGCTCTTCATGTTTTTCAACACCGCTTCATGCTCCTCCTCTTTTTCAAACCGTTTCATGCTTCTCATATTTTTGACACCTTTTGAAGCTCTTCATATTTTTCACACATTTTCAGGCTCTTCATGTTTTTCAACACCGCTTCATGCTCCTCCTCTTTTTCAAACCGTTTCATGCTTCTCATATTTTTGACACCTTTTGAAGCTCTTCATATTTTTCACACCTTTTCAGGTTCTTCATGTTTTTTAACAACTCTTCCTGCTCCTCCTATTTTTCAGAACGTTTCATGCTCCTCATATTTTTGACACCTTTTGAAGCTCTTCATATTTTTCACACCTTTTCATGCTTTTCATGTTTTTGAACACCGCTTCATGTTCCTCCTATTTTTCAGACCGTTTCATGCTCCTCATATTTTTGACACCTTTTGAAGCTCTTCATATATTTCACATCTTTTGAAGTCGTTCATATTTTTCCGCCTTTTCAGGCTCTTCATGATTTTCAACACCGATTCATGCTCCTCGTATATTTCAGACCGTTTCATGCTCATCTCACATTTTACACCTTTTGAAGCTCTTCATATTTTTCACACATTTTTAAGCTCTTCATATTTTTCATATTTTTGAAGCTCTTCATTTTTTAACGCGTTTTCAGACTTTTCATGTTTTTCACACCGCTTCATGCTCCAGCTATTTTTCAGACGGTTTCATGCTCCTCATATTTTTGACAGGTTTTGAGGCTTTCATATTTTTCACACCCTTTCAGGCTCTTCATGTTTTTGAACACCGTTTCATAATCCTCCTATTTTTCAGACCGTTTCATGCTCCTCATATTTTTGACACCTTTTTAAGCTCTTCATATTTTTCACACCTTTTCAGGTTCTTCATGTTTTTCAACACCGCTTCATGCACCTCCTATTTTTCAGAAGGTTTCATGCTACTCATATTTTTGACACCTTTTGATGCTCTTCATATTTTTCACACCTTTTCAGGCTATTCATGTTTTTCAACAACGCTTAATGCTCCTCCTATTTTTCAGACCGTTTCTTGCACCTCATATATGTCACACCTTTTCAAGCTCTTCATATTTTTCACACATTTTCAGGCTTTTCATGTTTTTCAACACCACTTCATGCTCCTCCTATTTTTCAGACGTTTCATGCTCATCTCATTTTGACACCTTTTGAAGCTCTTCATATTTTTGACACCTTTTCTTTACCTTCATGATTTTCAACACCGCTTCATGCTCCTCCTATTTTTCAGACCGTTTCATGCTCATCTCATTTTTGACACCTTTTGAAGCTCTTCATATTTTTCACACCTTTTGAAGCTCTTCATATTTGTCACATTTTTGAAGCTCTTCATATTTTTCACACGATTTCCGACTCTTCATGTTTTTCAACACCGCTTCATGCTCCTGCTATTTATCATACCGTTTCATACTCCTCATATTTTTGACACCTTTTGAGGCTCTTCATATTTTTCACACCTTTTCAGGCTTTCATTTTTTTCAACACCACTTCATGCTCCTCCTATTTTTCAGACCGTTTCATGCTCATCTCATTTCTGACACCTTTTGAAGCTCTTCATATTTTTCACACGTTTTGAAGCTCTTCATATTTTTCACACCTTTTCAGGCTCTTCATGTTTTTCAACACCGCTTCATGCTCCTCCTATTTTTCAGACCGTTTCATGCACCTCATATTTTTCACACCTTTTGAAGCTCTTCATATTTTTCACACCTTTTCAGGCTCTTCATGTTTTTCAACACCGCTTCATGCTCCGCCTATTTTACAGACCGTTTCATTCTCTTCATTTTTTTGACACCTTTTAAAGCTCCTCCTATAATTCACACCTTTTCAGGCTTTTCATGTTTTTCAACACCACTTCATGCTCCTCCTATTTTTCAGACCGATTTATGCTCCACATATTTTTCACACCTTTTGAAGCTCTTCATATTTTTCACACCTTTTCAGGCTCTTCATATTTTTGAACACTGCTTCATGCTCCTCCTATTTTTCAGACCGTTTCATGCTCCTCATATTTTTGACAGATTTTGAAGCTTTTCATATTTTTCACACCTTTTCAGGCTCTTCAAGTTTTTCAACACCACTTCATGCTCCTCCTTTTGCAGACCTTTTCTTGCTCCTCATATTTTGACACCTTTTGATGATCCTCATATTTTTCACACCTTTTCAGTCTCTTCTTTTTTTTCAACACCACTTCATGCTCCTCCTATTTTTCAAACCGTTTCATGCTCATCTCATTTTTGACACCTTTTGAAGCTTTACATATTTTTCATATCTTTTGAAGCTTTTCAAATTTTTCACACCTTTTCAGGATCTTCTTGTTTTTCAACACCGCTTCATGCTCCTAATATTTTTCAGACAGTTTCTTGCACCTCATATATTTCACACCTTTTGAAACTCTTCATATTTTTCACACCTTTTCAGGCTCTTCATGTTTTTCAACACTGCTTCATGCTCCTCCTCTTTTTCAGAGCGTTTCATGCTCCTCATATTTTTGACAATTTTGAGGCTTTTCATATTTTTCACACCTATTCAGGCTCTTCATGTTTTTGAACACCGTTTCATAATTCTCCTATTTTTCAGACGGTTTCATGCTCCTCATAATTTTGACACCTTTTGAAGCTGTTCATATTTTTCACACCTTTTCAGGCTCTTCATGTTTTGTAACACCGTTTCATAATCGTCCTATTGTTCAGATCGTTTCAAGCTCCTCATATTTTTGACACCTTTTGAAGGTCTTCATTTTTTTCAAACCTTTTCAGGCTCTTCATGTTTTTGAACACCGCTTCATGCTCCTCCTATTTTTCAGACCGTTTCATGCTCCTCATATTTTTGACACCTTTTGAAGCTCTTCATATTTTTCACACCTTTTCAGGCTCTTCATGTTTTTGAACACCGCTTCATGCTCCTCCTATTTTTCAGACCGTTTCATGCTCCTCATATTTTTGACACCTTTTGAAGCTCTTCATATTTCTCAGAGCTTTTCAGGCTCTTCATGTTTTTGAACACCACTTCATGATCCTCCTATTTTTCACTCCGTTTCATTCTCCTCATATTTTTGACACCTTTTGAAGCTCTTCATATATTTCACACCTTTTCAGGCTCTTCATTTTTTTCAACACCACTTCATGCTCCTCCTATTTTTCAGGACGTTTCATGCTCGTCTAATTTTTGACACATTTGAAGCTCTTCATATTTTTCACACCTTTTGAAGCTCTTCATATTTTTCACACTTTTTCAGGCTCTTCATGTTTTTCAACACCTCTTCATGCTCCTCCTATTTTTCAGACCGTTTCATGCTCCTCATATTTTTGACACTTTTTTAGCTGTTCATATTTTTCACACCTTTCAGGCTCTTCATGTTTTTCAACACCGTTCCATGCTCCTCATATTTTTGACACCTTTTGAAGCTCTTCATATTTTTCACACCTTTTCAGGCTCTTCATGTTTTTCAACACCGCTTCATGCTCCTCCTATTTTTCAGACCGTTTCATGCTCCTCATATTTTTGACACCTTTTGAAGCTCTTCATATTTCTCACAGCTTTTCAGGCTCTTCATGTTTTTGAACACCACTTCATGATCCTCCTATTTTTCACTCCGTTTCGTTCTCTTCATATTTTTGACACCTTTTGAAGCTCTTCATATATTTCACACCTTTTCAGGCTCTTCATTTTTTTCAACACCACTTCATGCTCCTCCTATTTTTCAGGACGTTTCATGCTCGTCTAATTTTTGACACATTTGAAGCTCTTCATATTTTTCACACCTTTTGAAGCTCTTCATATTTTTCACACTTTTTCAGGCTCTTCATGTTTTTCAACACCTCTTCATGCTCCTTCTATTTTTCAGACCGTTTCATGCTCCTCATATTTTTGACACTTTTTGTAGCTGTTCATATTTTTCACACCTTTTCAGGCTCTTCATGTTTTTCAACACCGTTCCATGCTCCTCATATTTTTGACACCTTTTGAAGCTCTTCATATTTTTCACACCTTTTCAGGCTCTTCATGTTTTTCAACACCGCTTCATGCTCCTCCTATTTTTCAGACCGTTTCATACTCCTCATATTTTTGACACCTTTTGAAGGTCTTCATATATTTCACACCTTTTCAGGCTCTTCTTTTTTTTCAACTCCACTTCATGCTCCTCTTATTTTTCAGACCGTTTCATGCTCATCTCATTTTTGACACATTTGAAGCTCTTCATATTTTTCACACCTTTTGAAGCTCTTCATATTTTTCACAACTTTTCAGGCTCTCCATGTTTTTCAACAACGCTTCATGCTCCTCCTATTTTTCAGACCGTTTCATGCTCATCTCATTTTTTTCACCTTTTGAAGCTCTTCATATTTTTAACACCTTTTGAAGCTCTTCATAATTTTCATATTTTTGAAGCTCTTCATATTTTTCACACTTTTTCAGGCTCTTCATGTTTTTCAACACCACTTCAGGCTCCTCCTATTTTTCAGACCCTTTCATGCTAATCTAATTTTTGACACTTTTTGAAGCTCTTCATATTTTTCACACCTTTTCAGTCTCTGCATGTTTTTGAACACCAGTTCATGCTCCTCATATTTTTCAGACCGTTTCATGCTCCTCTTAATTTTGACACCTTTTGAAGCTCTTTATATTTTTAAAACATTTTCAGGCTCTTCATGTTTTTCAACACCGCTTCATGCTCCTCCTATTTTTCAGACCGTTTCATGCTCCTCATATTTTTCACATATTTTGAAGCTCTTCATATTTTTCATACCTTTTCAGGCTCTTCATGTTTTTCAACACCAGTTCATGCTCCTCATATTTTTCAGACCGTTTTATGCTCCTCTATTTTTGACACCTTTAGAAACTCTTCATATTTTTCACACCTTTTCAGGTTCTTCATGTTTTTCAACACCACTTCATGCTCCTCCTATTTTTCAGACCGTTTCGTTCTCCTCATATTTTTGACACCTTTAGAAGCTCCTCATATATTTCACACCTTTTCAGGCTCTTCGTTTTTTTCAACACCACTTCATGCTCCTCCTATTTTTCAGACCGTTTCATGCTCATCTCATTTTTCACACCTTTTGCAGCTCTTCATATTTTTCACACCTTTTGAAGCTCTTCATATTTTTCACACGTTTTCAGGCTCTTCATGTTTTTCAACACCGCCTCATGCTCCTCCTATTTTTCAGACCGATTCATGCTCCTCATATTTTTCACACCTTCTGAAGCTCTTCATATTTTTCACACCTTTTCAGGCTCTTTATGTTTTTGAACACCGCTTCATGCTCCTCCTATTTTTCAGAACTTTTCATGCTCCTCATATTTTTGACACCTTTTGAAGCTCTTCATATTTTTCACACCTTTTCAGGCTCTTCATGTTTTTGAACAGCGCTCATGCTCCTCCTATTTTTCAGACAGTTTCATGCTCCTCATATTTTTGACACCTTTTAAAGCTTTTCATATTTTTCACACATCTTCAGGCTCTTCATTTTTTTCAACACCACTTCATGCTCCTCGTATTTTTCAGACCGTTTCATGCTCCTCGTATTATTGACACCTTTGAAGCTCTTCATATTTTCACGTTTTTGAAGCTCTTCATATTTTTCACACCTTTGCAGGCACTTCATGTTTTTGAAAACCTTTCATGCTCCTCCTATTTTTCAGACCGTTTCATGCTCCTCATATTTTTCACACCTTTGGAAGCTCTTCATATTTTTCACACATTTTCAGGCTTTTCATATTTTCAACACCGCTTCATACTCCTCCTCTTTTTCAGACCGTTTCATGCTCCTCATATTTTTGACACCTTTAATGCTCTTCATATTTTTCACACCTTTTCAGGCTCTTCATGTTTTTCAACACCGCTTCATGCTCCTCCTATTTTTCAGATCATTTCATGCTCCTCATATATTTCACATCTTTTGTAGCTCTTCGTATTTTTCACAACTTTTCAGTCTCTTCAGCTTTCTCAACATCACTTCATGCTTCTCCTATTTTTCAGAAAGTTTCATGCTCCTCATATTTTTGACAACTTTTGAAGCTCTTCATATTTTTCACACCTTTTCAGGCTCTTCATGTTTTTCAACCGTGCTCCATGTTCCTCCTATTTTTCAGATCGTTTCATGCTCCTCATATTTTTGACACCTTTTAAAAATCTTAATATTTTTCACAACTTTTCAGGCTCTTCATGTTTTTGATCACCATTTCATGCTCCTCCTTTTTTTTGACACATTTTGAAGGTCTTCATAATTTTCACACCTTTTCAGGCTCTTCATGTTTTTCAACACCGTTTCATGCTCCTCCTATTTTTCAGATCATTTCATGCTCCTCATATATTTCACATCTTTTGTAGCTCTTCATATTTTTCACACCTTTTCAGTCTCTTCAGGTTTCTCAACATCACTTCATGCTTCTCCTATTTTTCACACCGTTTCATGCTCCTCATATTTTTGACAACTTTTCAAGCTCTTTATATATTTCCCACCTTTTCAGGCACTTAATGTTTTCAACACCGCTTCATGCTCATCCTATTTCTCGGACCGCTTCATGCTCCTCATATTTTTGACATCTTTTGAAGCTCTTCATATTCTTCACACCTTTTCAGGCTCTTCATGTTTTCAACACCTTTTCATGCTCCACCTATTTTTCAGACCGTTTCATGCTCCTCATATTTTTAAAACCTTTTGAAGCTTTTCATATTTTTCACACCTTTTCAGGCTCTTCATTTTTTGCACACCGCTTCATGCTCCTCCTATTTTTCACACAGTTTCATGCTCCTCTCATTATTGACACATTTTGAAGCAATTCATATTTTTCACACCTTTGGAAGCTCTTCATATTTTTCACACATTTTCAGGCTTTTCATGTTTTCAACACCGCTTCATGCTCCTCCTTTTTTTCAGACCGTTTCATGCTCCTCATATTTTTGACACTTTTGAAGCTCTTCATGTCTTTCAACACTGTTTCATGCTGCTCCTATTGTTCAGACCGTTTCATGATCCTCTTTTTTTTCAGATCGTTTCATGCTCCTCATATTTTTGACACCTTTTAAAGATCTTAATATTTTTCAAAACTTTTCAGGCTCTTCATGTTTTTGAACACCATTTCATGCTCCTCCTTTTTTTTGACACATTTTGAAGGTCTTCATAATTTTCACACCTTTTCAGGCTCTTCATGTTTTTCAACACCGTTTCATGCTCCTCCTATTTTTTTCAGATCATTTCATGCTCCTCATATATTTCACATCTTTTGTAGCTCTTCATATTTTTCACACCTTTTCAGTCTCTTCAGGTTTCTCAACATCACTTCATGCTTCTCCTATTTTTCACACCGTTTCATGCTCCTCATATTTTTGACAACTTTTCAAGCTCTTTATATATTTCCCACCTTTTCAGGCACTTAATGTTTTCAACACCATTTCATGCTCATCCTATTTTTCGGACCGCTTCATGCTCCTCATATTTTTGACATCTTTTGAAGCTCTTCATATTTTTCACACCTTTTCAGGCTCTTCATGTTTTCAACACCTTTTCATGCTCCACCTATTTTTCAGACCGTTTCATGCTCCTCATATTTTTAAAACCTTTTGAAGCTTTTCATATTTTTTCACACCTTTTCAGGCTCTTCATTTTTTGCACACCGCTTCATGCTCCTCCTATTTTTCACACAGTTTCATGCTCCTCTCATTATTGACACATTTTGAAGCAATTCATATTTTTCACACCTTTGGAAGCTCTTCATATTTTTCACACATTTTCAGGCTTTTCATGTTTTCAACACCGCTTCATGCTCCTCCTTTTTTTCAGACCGTTTCATGCTCCTCATATTTTTGACACTTTTCAAGCTCTTCATGTCTTTCAACACTGTTTCATTCTGCTCCTATTTTTCAGACCGTTTCATGATCCTCTTATTTTTCAGACCGTTTCATGCTCCTCATATTTTTGACACCTTTTGAAGCTCTTCATGTCTTTCAACTCCGTTTCATGCTGCTCCTATTTTTCAGACCGTTTCATGATCCTCTTATTTTTCAGACCGTTTCATGCTCCTCATATTTTTGACACCTTTTGAAGCTCTTCATGTATTTCACACCTTTTCAGGCTCTTCATGTTTTTCAACAACACTTCATGCTCCTCCTATTTTTCAGACCGATTCATGCTCATCTCATTTTTGAGAACTTTTGAAGCTCTTCATATTTTTCACACCTTTTGAATCTCCTCATATTTTTCACACGTTTTCAGGCTCTTCATGTTTTTGAACAACGTTTCATGCTCCTCCTATTTTTCAGACCGTTTCATGCTCCTCATATTTTTGCCACATTTTGAAGCTCTTCATATATTTCACACCTTTTCAGGCTCTTCATGCTTTTAAACTACACTTCATGCTCCTCCTATTTTTGAGACCGCTTCATGCTCATCTCATTTTTCACACCTTTTGAAGCTGTTCATATTTTTCACACGTTTTCAGGTTCTTCATGTTTTTCAACTCCGCTTCATGCTCCTCCTATTTTTCAGACCGTTTCATGCTCCACATATTTTTGACACGTTTTGAAGCTCTTCATATTTTTCACACCTTTTTAGGCTCTTCCTATTTTTGAACACAGTTTCATGCTCCTCCTATTTTTCAGACCGTTTCATGCTCCTCATATTTTTGACACCTTTTGAAGCTCTTCATATTTTTCACACCTTTTCAGGCTCTTCTTGTGTTTGAACACCGCTTCATGCACCTCCTATTTTCCACACCCATTGAAGGTCTTCATATTTTTCACACCGTTTCAGGCTCTTCTTGTGTTTGAACACCGCTTCATGCACCTCCTATTTTTCAGACCGTTTCATGCTCCTCATATTTTTGACACCTTTTGAAACTCTTCATATGTTTCACACCTTTTCAGGCTCTTCATGTTTTTCAACACCACTTCATGCTCCTCGTTTTTTCAGACCGCTTCATGCTCATCTCATTTTTGACACATTTTGAAGCTCTTCTTATTTTTCACACCTTTTGAAGCTCTTCATATTTTTTACTCTTTTTCAAGCTCTTCATGTTTTTCAACACCGCTTCATGCTCCTCCTGTTTTTCAGAGCGTTTCAAGCTCCTCATATATTTCACACCTTTTGAAGCTCTTCCTATTTTTCACACCTTTTCAGGCTCTTCATGCTTTTGAACACAGCTCCATGCTCCTCCTATTTTTCAGACCGTTCATGCTCCTCGTATTTTTCAGACCGTTTCAGGGTGTCCATGTTTTTGAACACCACTTCATGCTCCTACTATATTTCAGACAGTTTCATGCTCCTCATATTTTTGACATGTTTTGAAGCTCTTAATATTTTTTACAACTTTTCAGGCTCTTCATGTTTTTGAACACAGTTTCATGCTCCTCCTATTTTTCAGACCGTTTCATGCTCCTCTTGTTTTTGACACCGTTGAAGCTCTTCATATTTTTCACACCTTATCAGGCTTCTCATGTTTTTGAACACCGCTTCATGCTCTTCATATTTTTCAGATCGTTTCATGCTCCTCATATTTTTGACACCTTTTGACGCTCTTCATATTTTTCACACCTTTTGAGGCTCTTCATGGTTTTCAACACCGCTTCCTGATCCTCCTATATTTCAGACCGTTTAATGCTCCTCATATTTTTGACATCTTTTGAAGCTCTTCATATTTTTCACACCTTTTCAGGCTCTTCATGTTTTCAACACCTTTTCATGCTCCACCTATTTTTCAGACCGTTTCGTGCTCCTCATATTTTTAAAACCTTTTGAAGCTTTTCATATTTTTTCACACCTTTTCAGGCTCTTCATTTTTTGCACACCGCTTCATGCTCCTCCTATTTTTCACACAGTTTCATGCTCCTCTCATTATTGACACATTTTGAAGCAATTCATATTTTTCACACCTTTGGAAGCTCTTCATATTTTTCACACATTTTCAGGCTTTTCATGTTTTCAACACCGCTTCATGCTCCTCCTTTTTTTCAGACCGTTTCATGCTCCTCATATTTTTGACACTTTTCAAGCTCTTCATGTCTTTCAACACTGTTTCATGCTGCTCCTATTTTTCAGACCGTTTCATGATCCTCTTATTTTTCAGACCGTTTCATGCTCCTCATATTTTTGACACCTTTTGAAGCTCTTCATGTCTTTCAACTCCGTTTCATGCTGCTCCTATTTTTCAGACCGTTTCATGATCCTCTTATTTTTCAGACCGTTTCATGCTCCTCATATTTTTGACAACTTTTGAAGCTCTTCATGTATTTCACACCTTTTCAGGCTCTTCATGTTTTTCAACAACACTTCATGCTCCTCCTATTTTTCAGACCGATTCATGCTCATCTCATTTTTGAGAACTTTTGAAGCTCTTCATATTTTTCACACCTTTTGAATCTCCTCATATTTTTCACACGTTTTCAGGCTCTTCATGTTTTTGAACAACGTTTCATGCTCCTCCTATTTTTCAGACCGTTTCATGCTCCTCATATTTTTGACAACTTTTGAAGCTCTTCATGTATTTCACACCTTTTCAGGCTCTTCATGTTTTTCAACAACACTTCATGCTCCTCCTATTTTTCAGACCGATTCATGCTCATCTCATTTTTGAGAACTTTTGAAGCTCTTCATATTTTTCACACCTTTTGAATCTCCTCATATTTTTCACACGTTTTCAGGCTCTTCATGCTTTTAAACTACACTTCATGCTCCTCCTATTTTTGAGACCGCTTCATGCTCATCTCATTTTTCACACCTTTTGAAGCTGTTCATATTTTTCACACGTTTTCAGGTTCTTCATGTTTTTCAACTCCGCTTCATGCTCCTCCTATTTTTCAGACCGTTTCATGCTCCACATATTTTTGACACGTTTTGAAGCTCTTCATATTTTTCACACCTTTTTAGGCTCTTCCTGTTTTTGAACACAGTTTCATGCTCCTCCTATTTTTCAGACCGTTTCATGCTCCTCATATTTTTGACACCTTTTGAAGCTCTTCATATTTTTCACACCTTTTCAGGCTCTTCTTGTGTTTGAACACCGCTTCATGCACCTCCTATTTTCCACACCCATTGAAGCTCTTCATATTTTTCACACCGTTTCAGGCTCTTCTTGTGTTTGAACACCGCTTCATGCACCTCCTATTTTTCAGACCGTTTCATGCTCCTCATATTTTTGACACCTTTTGAAACTCTTCATATGTTTCACACCTTTTCAGGCTCTTCATGTTTTTCAACACCACTTCATGCTCCTCATTTTTTCAGACCGCTTCATGCTCATCTCATTTTTGACACATTTTGAAGCTCTTCTTATTTTTCACACCTTTTGAAGCTCTTCATATTTTTCACTCTTTTTCAAGCTCTTCATGTTTTTCAACACCGCTTCATGCTCCTCCTGTTTTTCAGAGCGTTTCAAGCTCCTCATATATTTCACACCTTTTGAAGCTCTTCCTATTTTCACACCTTTTCAGGCTCTTCATGCTTTTGAACACAGCTCCATGCTCCTCCTATTTTTCAGACCGTTCATGCTCCTCGTATTTTTCAGACCGTTTCAGGGTGTCCATGTTTTTGAACACCACTTCATGCTCCTACTATATTTCAGACAGTTTCATGCTCCTCATATTTTTGACATGTTTTGAAGCTCTTCATATTTTTTACAACCTTTCAGGCTCTTCATGTTTTTGAACACAGTTTCATGCTCCTCCTATTTTTCAGACCGTTTCATGCTCCTCTTGTTTTTGACACCGTTGAAGCTCTTCATATTTTTCACACCTTATCAGGCTTCTCATGTTTTTGAACACCGCTTCATGCTCTTCATATTTTTCAGATCGTTTCATGCTCCTCATATTTTTGACACCTTTTGACGCTCTTCATATTTTTCACACCTTTTCAGGCTCTTCATGGTTTTCAACACCGCTTCCTGATCCTCCTATATTTCAGACCGTTTCATGCTCCTCATATTTTTGACACGTTTTGAAGCTCTTCGTGTTTTTCACACCTTTTCAGACTCTTCATGTTTTTCAACCCCGCTTCATGCTTCTCCTATTTTTCAGAACGTTTCATGCTCCTCATATTTTTGACACGTTTTGACGCTCTTCATATTTTTCACACCTTTTCAGGCTCTTCATGTTTTTGAACACTGCTTCATGCTCCTCATATTTTTCAGATCATTTCATGCTCCTCATAATTTTGACACCTTTGAAGCTCTTCATATATTTCACAGCTTTTCAGGCTTCTCATGTTTTTAACACCGCTTCATGCTTCTCATATTTTTCAGATCGTTTCATGCTCCTCATATTTTTGACACCTTTTGACGCTCTTCATATTTTTCACACCTTTTCAGGCTCTTCATGTTTTTCAACACCGTTTCATGCTCCTCCTATATTTCAGACCGTTTCATGCTCCTCTTATTTTTGACACCTTCTGAAGATCTTCATATTTTTCACACCTTTTCAGGCTCTTCATGTTTTTGAACACTGCTTCATGCTCCTCATATTTTTCAGATCATTTCATGCTCCTCATAATTTTGACACCTTTGAAGCTCTTCATATATTTCACAGCTTTTCAGGCTTCTCATGTTTTTAACACCGCTTCATGCTTCTCATATTTTTCAGATCGTTTCATGCTCCTCATATTTTTGACACCTTTTGAAGCTCTTCACATTTTTCACACCTTTTCAGGCTCTTCATGTTTTTCAACACCGCTTCCTGATCCTCCTATATTTCAGACCGTTTCATGCTCCTCATATTTTTGACACGTTTTGACGCTCTTCTTATTTTTCACGCCTTTTCAGGCTCTTCATGTTTTTGACCACTGCTTCATGCTCCTCATATTATTGACACCTTTGAAGCTCTTCGTATTTTTCACACCTTTTCAGACTCTTCATGTTTTTCAACAATGCTTCATGCTCCTCCTATTTTTCAGACCGTTTCATGCTCATATCTTTTTTGACACCTTTTGAAGCTCTTCATATTTTTCATACCTTTTGAAGCTCTTCATATTTTTCACACGTTTTCAGGCTCTTCATATTATTCAACACCGCTTCATGCTCCTCCATTTTTCAGACCGTTTCATGCTCCTCGTATTTTTGACACCTTTTGAAGCTCTTCATATTTTTCACACTTTCTCAGGCTCTTCATGTTTTGAACACTGCTTCCTGATGCTCCTATTTCTCACAGCTTTTGAAGCTCTTCATATTTTTCACACCTTTTCAGGCTATTCATATTTTTGAACACCGTTTCATGCTCCTCCTATTTTTCGGAACGTTTCATGCTCCTCATATTTTTGACCCCTTTTGAAGCTCTTCATATTTTTCACACCTTTTCAGGCTCCTCATGGTTTTGAACACTGCTTCTTGCTTCTCCTATTTTTCAGACCGTTTCATGCTCCTCATATTTTTCACACGTTTTGAAACTCTTCACTTCTTTCACATCTTTTCAGGCTCTTCATGTTTTCGAACTCTGCTTCATGCTCCTCCAATTTTTCAAACCGTTTCATGATCCTCATATATTTCACACCTTTGAACCTCTTCATATTTTTCAAACCTTTTCAGGCTCTTCTTGTTTTTGAACTCTGCTTCATGCTCCTCCATTTTTTCAAACCGTTTCATGATCCTCATGTATTTCACACCGTTGAACCTCATCATATTTTTCACACCTCTTCAGGCTCTTCGTGTTTTTCAACACCGTTTCATGTTCCTCCTATTTTTCAGACCGTTTCGTGCTCCTCATGTATTTCACACCTTCTGAAGCTCTTCAGAATTTTCACACATTTTCAGGCTCTTCATGTTTTTCAACACCACTTCATGCTTCTCCAATTTTTCAGACCGTTTCATGTTCCTCATATTTTGACACCTTTTGAAGCTCTTCATATATTTCACACATTTTCAGGCTCTTCATGTTTTTGATCACCGTTTCATGCTCCTCCTATTTTTCAGACCGTTTCATGCTCCTCATATTTTTGACACCTTTTGAAGCTCTTCATATTTTTCACACCTTTTCAGGCTCTTCATGTTTTTGAACACCGCTTCATGATCCTCCGGTTTTTCAGACCGTTTCATGCTCTTCATATTTTGACAACTTTTGAAGCTCTTCATATTTTTCCCACCTTTTCAGGCTCTTCAAGTTTTTGAACAATGCTACAATGCTCCTCCTATTTTTCAGTCCGTTTCATGTTCCTCATGTATTTCACACCTTTTGAAGCTCTTCATATTTTTCACACCTTTTCAGGCTCTTCATGTTTTTCCACAGCACTTCATGCTTCTCTTATTTTTCAGCCCGTTTCATGCTCCTCATGTATTTCACACATTTTGAAGCTCTTCATATTTTTCACACCTTTTCAGGCTCTTCATGTTTTTGAACACCGTTTCATGTTCCTCCTATTTTTGAGACCGTTTCATGCTCCTCATATTTTTCACACCTTTTGAAGCTCTTCATATTTTTCACACGTTTTCAGGCTCCTCATCTTTTCAACACCGGTTCATGCTCCTCATATTTTTCAGACCGTTTCATGATCCTCATGTATTTCACACCTTTTGAACCTCTTCATATTTTTACACCTTTTCAATGTCTTCTTGTTTTTGAACACCGTTTCATGCTGCTCCTATTTTTCAGACCGTTTCATGCTCCTCATATTTTTGACACCTTTTCAAGCTCTTCATATTTTTCACACCTTTTCAGGCTGTTCATGTTTTTCAACACCACTGCATGATTCTCCTATTTTTCAGACCTTTTCATGCTCCTCATATTTTTGACACTTTTGAAGCTCTTCATATTATTCACACCTTTTCAGACTCTTCATGTTTTTCAACACCACTTCATGCACCTCCTATTTTTCAGATCGTTTCATGCTGCTCATATTTTTGAAACCTTTTCAAGCTCCTCATATATATCACACCTTTTCAGGCTCTTCATGTTTTTCAACACAACTTCATGCTCCTCCTATTTTTCAGACCGTTTCATGCTCATCTCATTTTTGACACCTTTTGAAGCTCTTCATATTTTTCACACCTTTTGAAGCTCCTCATATTTTTCACACATTTTCAGGCCTTCATGTTTTTGAAGACCGGTTCATGCTCCTAATATATATTTCAGACCGTTTCATGCTCCTCATATTTTTGACACCTTTTGAAGCTCTTCGTATTTTTCTACCTTTTCAGGCTCTTCATGTTTTTCAACATCACTTCATGCTCCTATTTTTCAGACCGTTTCATACACCTCATGAATTTCACACCTTTTGAACCTCTTCATATTTTTCACATTTTTGAAGCTCTTCATATATTTCACACCTTTTCTGTCTCTTCTTTTTTTTCAACACCACTGCATGATTCTCCTATTTTTCAGACCGTTTCATGCTCATCTCATTTTTGACACCTTTTGAAGCTTTTCATGTTTTTCACAACTTTTCAGGCTCTTCATGTTTTTGAACACCGCTTCATGCTCCTCCTATTTTTCAGACCGTATCATGCTCCTCATATTTTTCCCACCTTTTGAAGCTCTTCATATTTTTCACACATTTTCAGGCTCTTCATGTTTTTCAACACCGTTTCATGCTGCTTCTATTATTCAGACAGTTTCATGCTCCTCATATTTTTGACACCTTTAGAAACTCTTCATATTTTTCACACCTTTTTAGGCTCTTCATGTTTTTCACACGTTTTCAGACTCTTCATATTTTTCAACAACGCTTCATGCTCCTGCTATTTTTCAGACCGTTTCATGCTCCTCATATTTTAGACACCTTTAGAAACTCTACATATTTTTCACACCTATTTAGGCTCTTCATGTTTTCCACACGTTTTCAGACTCTTCATGTTTTTCAACACCGCTTCATGCTCCTGCTATTTTTCAGACCGTTTCATGCTCTTCATATTTTTGACACATTTTGAAGCTCTTCATATTTTTCACACCTTTTCAGGCTCTTCATGTTTTTCAACACCGTTTC
Organism: Dama dama; assembly: GCF_033118175.1. Classification (NCBI taxonomy): domain Eukaryota; kingdom Metazoa; phylum Chordata; class Mammalia; order Artiodactyla; family Cervidae; genus Dama; species Dama dama. The sequence continues at coordinate 5,523,408 of NW_026870895.1, forward strand.
ATGCTGCTTCTTTTATTCAGACAGTTTCATGCTCCTCATATTTTTGACACTTTTTGAAGCTCTTCATATTTTTCACATCTTTGAAGCTCTTCATATTTTTCACGCCTTTTCAGGCTCTTCATGTTTTTCAACACCTTTTCATGCTGCTTCTATTATTCAGACAGTTTCATGCTCCTCATATTTTTGACACCTTTTGAAGCTCTTCATATTTTTCACATCTTTGAAGCTCTTCATATTTTTCACGCCTTTTCAGGTTCTTCATGATTTTCAACACCGCTTCATGCTCCTCGTATTTTTCGGACCGTTTCATGCTCATCTCATTTTTGACACCTTTTGAAGCTCTTCATATTTTTCACACCTTTGAAGCTCTTCATATTTTTCATATTTTTGAAGCTCTTCATATTTTCACACATTTTCAGACTCTTCATCTTTTTCAACACCACTTCATGCCCCTGCTATTTTTCAGACCTTTTCATGCTCCTCATATTTTTGACAGGTTTTGAGGCTTTTCATATTTTTCACACCTTTTCTGGCTCTTCATGTTTTTGAACACCGCTTCATGCTCCTGCTATTTTTCAGACCGTTTCATGCTCCTCATGTATTTCACACCTTTTGAAGCTCTTCATATTTTTCACACCTTTTCAAGCCCTTCATGTTCTTCCACATCACTCCATGCTTCTCCTATTTTTCAGACCGTTTCATGCTTCTCATGTATTTCACACCTTTTGAAGCTCTTCATATTTTTCACACCTTTTCAGGCTCTTCATGTTTTTGATCACCGTTTCATGCTCCTCCTATTTTTCAGACCGTTTCATGCTCCTCATATTTATGACACCTTTTGAAGCTCTTCATATTTTTCACACCTTTTCATGCTCTTCATGTTTTTGAAAACCGCTTCATGATCCTCCTATTTTTCAGAGCGTTTCATTCTCCTCATATATTTCACACCTTTTGAAGCTCATCATATTTTTCACACCTTTTCAACCTCTTCATGTTTTTCAAAACCAATTCATGCTCTTCCTATTTTTCAGACCGTTTCATGCTCATCTCGTTTTTGACACCTTTGAAGCTCTTCATATTTTTCACATCTATTGAAGCTCTTCATATTTTTCACACGTTTTCAGGCTCTTCATGTTTTTCAAAACCGTTTCATGCTGCTTCTATTTTTCAGACAGTTTCATGCTCCTCATATTTTTCACACCTTTTGAAGCTCTTCATATTTTTCACACCTTTTCAGGCTCTTCATGTTTTTGAACACAGCTTCATGCTCCTCCTATTTTTCAGACCGTTTCATGCTCCTCATATTTTTGACACTTTTTGAAGCTCTTCATATTTTTCACATCTTTTCAGGCTGTTTATGTTTTTCAACACCGTTTCATGATCCTCCTATTTTTCAAACCGTTTCATGCTCATCTCATTTTTGACACCTTTTGAAGCTTTTCATATTTTTCACACCTTTTCAGGCTCTTCATATTTTTCCACACCACTTCATGCTTCTCCTATTTTTCTGCCCGTTTCATGCTCCTCATGTATTTCACACCTTTTGAAGCTCTTCATATATTTCACAGCTTCTCAGGCTCTTCATGTTTTTCCACAGCAATACAAGCTTATCTTATTTTTCAGCCCGTTTCATGCTCCTCCTATTTTTCAGGCCGTTTCATGCTCATCTCATTTTTTTCACCTTTGAAGCTCTTTATATTTTTCACACTTTTTCAGGCTCTTCATGATTTTCAACACCGTCTCATGTTATTCCAATTTTTCACACCGTTTAATGCTCATCTAATTTTTGACACCTTTTGAAGCTCTTCATATTTTTCACACCTTTTGAAGCTCTTCATATTTTTCACACCTTTTCAGGTTCTTCATGTTTTTGAACACCGTTTCATGCTCCTCCAATATTTCAGACCTTTTCACGATCCTCATATTTTTAACACATTTTGAAGCTCTTCATATTTTTCACACCTATTCAGGCTCTTCAAGTTTTTGGACACAGCTTCATGCTCCTCCAATTTTTCAGACCATTTCACGCTCCTCATATTTTTAACACATTTTGAAGCTCTTCATATATTTCACACCTTTTCAGGCTCTTCATGTTTTTGAACACAGCTTCATGCTCCTCCTATTTTTCAGAGAGTTTCATGCTCCTAATATTTTTGACACCTTTTGAAGCTCTTCATATTTTTCACACCTTTTCAGCTCTTCATGTTTTGAACACCGTTTCATGCTCCTCCTATTTTTCAGACAGTTTCATTCTCCTATATTTTTGACACCTTTTGAAGCTCTTCATATTTTTCACACCTTTTCAGGCTCTTCATTTTTTCAACACCACTTCATGCTCCTCCTATTTTTCAGAACTTTTCTTGCTCATCTAATTTTTGACACCTTTTGAAGCTCTTCATATTTTTCACACCTTTTGAAGCTCTTCATATTTTTCACACCTTTTCAGGTTCTTCATGTTTTTGAACACCGTTTCATGCTCCTCCAATATTTCAGACCTTTTCACGATCCTCATATTTTTAACACATTTTGAAGCTCTTCATATTTTTCACACCTATTCAGGCTCTTCAAGTTTTTGGACACAGCTTCATGCTCCTCCAATTTTTCAGACCATTTCACGCTCCTCATATTTTTAACACATTTTGAAGCTCTTCATATATTTCACACCTTTTCAGGCTCTTCATGTTTTTGAACACAGCTTCATGCTCCTCCTATTTTTCAGAGAGTTTCATGCTCCTAATATTTTTGACACCTTTTGAAGCTCTTCATATTTTTCACACCTTTTCAGCTCTTCATGTTTTGAACACCGTTTCATGCTCCTCCTATTTTTCAGACCGTTTCATTCTCCTATATTTTTGACACCTTTTGAAGCTCTTCATATTTTTCACACCTTTTGTAGCTCTTCATATTTTTCACACCTTTACAGCTCTTTAATTTTTCAAACCGTATCATGCTCCTCCTATTTTTGACACCTTGTGAAGCTTTTCATATTTTTCACACCTTTCAGGTTATTCATGATTTTCAAGACCACATCATGCTGCTCGTATTTTTCAGACCGTTTCATGCTCCTCATATTTTTGACACCTTTTGAAACTCTTCATATATATCACTCCTTTTCAGGCTCTTCATTTTTTGAACACCACTTCATGCTTATCCTATTTTTCAGACTGTTTCATGCTCATCACATATTTGAAACCTTTTGAAGCTTTTCAGATTTTTCACACCTTTTCAGGCTCTTCATGTTTTTCAACACCACTTCAAGCTCCTCCAGGTTTGCAGACTGTTTCATGCTCCTCATATTTTTCACACCTTTTGTTGCTCTTCATATTTTTCACACCTTTTCAGGCTTTTCATGTTTTTTAACACCGCTTCATGCTCCTCCTATTTTTCAGACCGTTTCATGCTCCTCATATTTTTGACACTTTTTGAAGCTCTTCATATTTTTCTCACCTTTTCAGGCTCATCATGTTTTTGAACACCGCTTCATGCTCCTGCTATGTTTCGGACCGTTTCATGCTCCTCATATTGTTGATATCTTTTGAAGCTTTTCATATTTTTCACACCTTTTCAGTCTCTTCATGTTTTTCAAAAACGCTTCTTGCTCCTCCTATTTTTCAGACCGTTTCATGCTCATCTCATTTTTGATACGTTTTGAAGCTCTTCATATTTTTCACAACTTTTGAAGCTCTTCATATTTTTCACACGTTTTCAGGCTCTTCATGTTTGTCAACACCACTTCATGCTCCTCCTATTTTTCAGACTGTTTCATTCTCCTCATATATTTGACACCTTTTGAAGCTCTTCATATATTTCACACATTTTCAGGCTCTCCATCTTTTTGCACACCGCTTCATGCTCCTCTTATTTTTCACACCGTTTCATGCTCCTCTCATTATTGACACATTTCGAAGCTATTCATATTTTTCACACCTTTGGAAGCTCTTCATATTTTTCACACATTTTCAGGCTTTTCATATTTTCAACACCGCTTCATACTCCTCCTCTTTTTCAGACCGTTTCATGCTCCTCATATTTTTGACACCTTTAATGCTCTTCATATTTTTCACACCTTTTCAGGCTCTTCATGTTTTTCAACACCGCTTCATGCTCCTCCTATTTTTCAGATCATTTCATGCTCCTCATATATTTCACATCTTTTGTAGCTCTTCGTATTTTTCACAACTTTTCAGTCTCTTCAGCTTTCTCAACATCACTTCATGCTTCTCCTATTTTTCAGAAAGTTTCATGCTCCTCATATTTTTGACAACTTTTGAAGCTCTTCATATTTTTCACACCTTTTCAGGCTCTTCATGTTTTTCAACCGTGCTCCATGTTCCTCCTATTTTCAGATCGTTTCATGCTCCTCATATTTTTGACACCTTTTAAAAATCTTAATATTTTTCACAACTTTTCAGGCTCTTCATGTTTTTGATCACCATTTCATGCTCCTCCTTTTTTTTGACACATTTTGAAGGTCTTCATAATTTTCACACCTTTTCAGGCTCTTCATGTTTTTCAACACCGTTTCATGCTCCTCCTATTTTTCAGATCATTTCATGCTCCTCATATATTTCACATCTTTTGTAGCTCTTCATATTTTTCACACCTTTTCAGTCTCTTCAGGTTTCTCAACATCACTTCATGCTTCTCCTATTTTTCACACCGTTTCATGCTCCTCATATTTTTGACAACTTTTCAAGCTCTTTATATATTTCCCACCTTTTCAGGCACTTAATGTTTTCAACACCGCTTCATGCTCATCCTATTTTTCGGACCGCTTCATGCTCCTCATATTTTTGACATCTTTTGAAGCTCTTCATATTCTTCACACCTTTTCAGGCTCTTCATGTTTTCAACACCTTTTCATGCTCCACCTATTTTTCAGACCGTTTCATGCTCCTCATATTTTTAAAACCTTTTGAAGCTTTTCATATTTTTCACACCTTTTCAGGCTCTTCATTTTTTGCACACCGCTTCATGCTCCTCCTATTTTTCACACAGTTTCATGCTCCTCTCATTATTGACACATTTTGAAGCAATTCATATTTTTCACACCTTTGGAAGCTCTTCATATTTTTCACACATTTTCAGGCTTTTCATGTTTTCAACACCGCTTCATGCTCCTCCTTTTTTTCAGACCGTTTCATGCTCCTCATATTTTTGACACTTTTGAAGCTCTTCATGTCTTTCAACACTGTTTCATGCTGCTCCTATTGTTCAGACCGTTTCATGATCCTCTTTTTTTTCAGATCGTTTCATGCTCCTCATATTTTTGACACCTTTTAAAGATCTTAATATTTTTCACAACTTTTCAGGCTCTTCATGTTTTTGAACACCATTTCATGCTCCTCCTTTTTTTTGACACATTTTGAAGGTCTTCATAATTTTCACACCTTTTCAGGCTCTTCATGTTTTTCAACACCGTTTCATGCTCCTCCTATTTTTTTCAGATCATTTCATGCTCCTCATATATTTCACATCTTTTGTAGCTCTTCATATTTTTCACACCTTTTCAGTCTCTTCAGGTTTCTCAACATCACTTCATGCTTCTCCTATTTTTCACACCGTTTCATGCTCCTCATATTTTTGACAACTTTTCAAGCTCTTTATATATTTCCCACCTTTTCAGGCACTTAATATTTTCAACACCGCTTCATGCTCATCCTATTTTTCGGACCGCTTCATGCTCCTCATATTTTTGACATCTTTTGAAGCTCTTCATATTTTTCACACCTTTTCAGGCTCTTCATGTTTTCAACACCTTTTCATGCTCCACCTATTTTTCAGACCGTTTCATGCTCCTCATATTTTTAAAACCTTTTGAAGCTTTTCATATTTTTTCACACCTTTTCAGGCTCTTCATTTTTTGCACACCGCTTCATTCTCCTCCTATTTTTCACACAGTTTCATGCTCCTCTCATTATTGACACATTTTGAAGCAATTCATATTTTTCACACCTTTGGAAGCTCTTCATATTTTTCACACATTTTCAGGCTTTTCATGTTTTCAACACCGCTTCATGCTCCTCCTTTTTTTCAGACCGTTTCATGCTCCTCATATTTTTGACACTTTTCAAGCTCTTCATGTCTTTCAACACTGTTTCATGCTGCTCCTATTTTTCAGACCGTTTCATGCTCCTCATATTTTTGACACCTTTTGAAGCTCTTCATGTATTTCACACCTTTTCAGGCTCTTCATGTTTTTCAACAACACTTCATGCTCCTCCTATTTTTCAGACCGATTCATGCTCATCTCATTTTTGAGAACTTTTGAAGCTCTTCATATTTTTCACACCTTTTGAATCTCCTCATATTTTTCACACGTTTTCAGGCTCTTCATGTTTTTGAACAACGTTTCATGCTCCTCCTATTTTTCAGACCGTTTCATGCTCCTCATATTTTTGCCACATTTTGAAGCTCTTCATATATTTCACACCTTTTCAGGCTCTTCATGCTTTTAAACTACACTTCATGCTCCTCCTATTTTTGAGACCGCTTCATGCTCATCTCATTTTTCACACCTTTTGAAGCTGTTCATATTTTTCACACGTTTTCAGGTTCTTCATGTTTTTCAACTCCGCTTCATGCTCCTCCTATTTTTCAGACCGTTTCATGCTCCACATATTTTTGACACGTTTTGAACCTCTTCATATTTTTCACACCTTTTTAGGCTCTTCCTGTTTTTGAACACAGTTTCATGCTCCTCCTATTTTTCAGACCGTTTCATGCTCCTCATATTTTTGACACCTTTTGAAGCTCTTCATATTTTTCACACCTTTTCAGGCTCTTCTTGTGTTTGAACCCCGCTTCATGCACCTCCTATTTTCCACACCCATTGAAGCTCTTCATATTTTTCACACCGTTTCAGGCTCTTCTTGTGTTTGAACACCGCTTCATGCACCTCCTATTTTTCAGACCGTTTCATGCTCCTCATATTTTTGACACCTTTTGAAACTCTTCATATGTTTCACACCTTTTCAGGCTCTTCATGTTTTTCAACACCACTTCATGCTCCTCGTTTTTTCAGACCGCTTCATGCTCATCTCATTTTTGACACATTTTGAAGCTCTTCTTATTTTTCACACCTTTTGAAGCTCTTCATATTTTTCACTCTTTTTCAAGCTCTTCATGTTTTTCAACACCGCTTCATGCTCCTCCTGTTTTTCAGAGCGTTTCAAGCTCCTCATATATTTCACACCTTTTGAAGCTCTTCCTATTTTTCACACCTTTTCAGGCTCTTCATGCTTTTGAACACAGCTCCATGCTCCTCCTATTTTTCAGACCGTTCATGCTCCTCGTATTTTTCAGACCGTTTCAGGGTGTCCATGTTTTTGAACACCACTTCATGCTCCTACTATATTTCAGACAGTTTCATGCTCCTCATATTTTTGACATGTTTTGAAGCTCTTCATATTTTTTACAACTTTTCAGGCTCTTCATGTTTTTGAACACAGTTTCATGCTCCTCCTATTTTTCAGACCGTTTCATGCTCCTCTTGTTTTTGACACCGTTGAAGCTCTTCATATTTTTCACACCTTATCAGGCTTCTCATGTTTTTGAACACCGCTTCATGCTCTTCATATTTTTCAGATCGTTTCATGCTCCTCATATTTTTGACACCTTTTGACGCTCTTCATATTTTTCACACCTTTTCAGGCTCTTCATGGTTTTCAACACCGCTTCCTGATCCTCCTATATTTCAGACCGTTTCATGCTCCTCATATTTTTGACATCTTTTGAAGCTCTTCATATTTTTCACACCTTTTCAGGCTCTTCATGTTTTCAACACCTTTTCATGCTCCACCTATTTTTCAGACCGTTTCATGCTCCTCATATTTTTAAAACCTTTTGAAGCTTTTCATATTTTTTCACACCTTTTCAGGCTCTTCATTTTTTGCACACCGCTTCATGCTCCTCCTATTTTTCACACAGTTTCATGCTCCTCTCATTATTGACACATTTTGAAGCAATTCATATTTTTCACACCTTTGGAAGCTCTTCATATTTTTCACACATTTTCAGGCTTTTCATGTTTTCAACACCGCTTCATGCTCCTCCTTTTTTTCAGACCGTTTCATGCTCCTCATATTTTTGACACTTTTCAAGCTCTTCATGTCTTTCAACACTGTTTCATGCTGCTCCTATTTTTCAGACCGTTTCATGATCCTCTTATTTTTCAGACCGTTTCATGCTCCTCATATTTTTGACACCTTTTGAAGCTCTTCATGTCTTTCAAATCCGTTTCATGCTGCTCCTATTTTTCAGACCGTTTCATGATCCTCTTATTTTTCAGACCGTTTCATGCTCCTCATATTTTTGACACCTTTTGAAGCTCTTCATGTATTTCACACCTTTTCAGGCTCTTCATGTTTTTCAACAACACTTCATGCTCCTCCTATTTTTCAGACCGATTCATGCTCATCTCATTTTTGAGAACTTTTGAAGCTCTTCATATTTTTCACACCTTTTGAATCTCCTCATATTTTTCACACGTTTTCAGGCTCTTCATGTTTTTGAACAACGTTTCATGCTCCTCCTATTTTTCAGACCGTTTCATGCTCCTCATATTTTTGCCACATTTTGAAGCTCTTCATATATTTCACACCTTTTCAGGCTCTTCATGCTTTTAAACTACACTTCATGCTCCTCCTATTTTTGAGACCGCTTCATGCTCATCTCATTTTTCACACCTTTTGAAGCTGTTCATATTTTTCACACGTTTTCAGGTTCTTCATGTTTTTCAACTCCACTTCATGCTCCTCCTATTTTTCAGACCGTTTCATGCTCCACATATTTTTGACACGTTTTGAAGCTCTTCATATTTTTCACACCTTTTTAGGCTCTTCCTGTTTTTGAACACAGTTTCATGCTCCTCCTATTTTTCAGACCGTTTCATGCTCCTCATATTTTTGACACCTTTTGAAGCTCTTCATATTTTTCACACCTTTTCAGGCTCTTCTTGTGTTTGAACACCGCTTCATGCACCTCCTATTTTCCACACCCATTGAAGCTCTTCATATTTTTCACACCGTTTCAGGCTCTTCTTGTGTTTGAACACCGCTTCATGCACCTCCTATTTTTCAGACCGTTTCATGCTCCTCATATTTTTGACACCTTTTGAAACTCTTCATATGTTTCACACCTTTTCAGGCTCTTCATGTTTTTCAACACCACTTCATGCTCCTCGTTTTTTCAGACCGCTTCATGCTCATCTCATTTTTGACACATTTTGAAGCTCTTCTTATTTTTCACACCTTTTGAAGCTCTTCATATTTTTCACTCTTTTTCAAGCTCTTCATGTTTTTCAACACCGCTTCATGCTCCTCCTGTTTTTCAGAGCGTTTCAAGCTCCTCATATATTTCACACCTTTTGAAGCTCTTCCTATTTTTCACACCTTTTCAGGCTCTTCATGCTTTTGAACACAGCTCCATGCTCCTCCTATTTTTCAGACCGTTCATGCTCCTCGTATTTTTCAGACCGTTTCAGGGTGTCCATGTTTTTGAACACCACTTCATGCTCCTACTATATTTCAGACAGTTTCATGCTCCTCATATTTTTGACATGTTTTGAAGCTCTTCGTGTTTTTCACACCTTTTCAGACTCTTCATGTTTTTCAACCCCGCTTCATGCTTCTCCTATTTTTCAGAACGTTTCATGCTCCTCATATTTTTGACACGTTTTGACGCTCTTCATATTTTTCACACCTTTTCAGGCTCTTCATGTTTTTGAACACTGCTTCATGCTCCTCATATTTTTCAGATCATTTCATGCTCCTCATAATTTTGACACCTTTGAAGCTCTTCATATATTTCACAGCTTTTCAGGCTTCTCATGTTTTTAACACCGCTTCATGCTTCTCATATTTTTCAGATCGTTTCATGCTCCTCATATTTTTGACACCTTTTGACGCTCTTCATATTTTTCACACCTTTTCAGGCTCTTCATGTTTTTCAACACCGTTTCATGCTCCTCCTATATTTCAGACCGTTTCATGCTCCTCTTATTTTTGACACCTTCTGAAGATCTTCATATTTTTCACACCTTTTCAGACTCTTCATGTTTTTGATCACCGTTTCATGCTCCTCCTAATTTTCAGACCGTTTCATGCTCCTCATATTTTTGACACCTTTTGAAGCTCTTCACATTTTTCACACCTTTTCAGGCTCTTCATGTTTTTCAACACCGCTTCCTGATCCTCCTATATTTCAGACCGTTTCATGCTCCTCATATTTTTGACACGTTTTGACGCTCTTCTTATTTTTCACGCCTTTTCAGGCTCTTCATGTTTTTGAACACTGCTTCATGCTCCTCATATTATTGACACCTTTGAAGCTCTTCGTATTTTTCACACCTTTTCAGACTCTTCATGTTTTTCAACAATGCTTCATGCTCCTCCTATTTTTCAGACCGTTTCATGCTCATATCTTTTTTGACACCTTTTGAAGCTCTTCATATTTTTCATACCTTTTGAAGCTCTTCATATTTTTCACACGTTTTCAGGCTCTTCATATTATTCAACACCGCTTCATGCTCCTCCATTTTTCAGACCGTTTCATGCTCCTCGTATTTTTGACACCTTTTGAAGCTCTTCATATTTTTCACACTTTCTCAGGCTCTTCATGTTTTGAACACTGCTTCCTGATGCTCCTATTTCTCACAGCTTTTGAAGCTCTTCATATTTTTCACACCTTTTCAGGCTATTCATATTTTTGAACACCGTTTCATGCTCCTCCTATTTTTCGGAACGTTTCCTGCTCCTCATATTTTTGACCCCTTTTGAAGCTCTTCATATTTTTCACACCTTTTCAGGCTCCTCATGGTTTTGAACACTGCTTCTTGCTTCTCCTATTTTTCAGACCGTTTCATGCTCCTCATATTTTTCACACGTTTTGAAGCTCTTCACTTCTTTCACATCTTTTCAGGCTCTTCATGTTTTCGAACTCTGCTTCATGCTCCTCCAATTTTTCAAACCATTTCATGATCCTCATATATTTCACACCTTTGAACCTCTTCATATTTTTCAAACCTTTTCAGGCTCTTCTTGTTTTTGAACTCTGCTTCATGCTCCTCCATTTTTTCAAACCGTTTCATGATCCTCATGTATTTCACACCGTTGAACCTCATCATATTTTTCACACCTCTTCAGGCTCTTCGTGTTTTTCAACACCGTTTCATGTTCCTCCTACTTTTCAGACCGTTTCGTGCTCCTCATGTATTTCACACCTTCTGAAGCTCTTCAGAATTTTCACACATTTTCAGGCTCTTCATGTTTTTCAACACCACTTCATGCTTCTCCAATTTTTCAGACCGTTTCATGTTCCTCATATTTTGACACCTTTTGAAGCTCTTCATATATTTCACACCTTTTCAGGCTCTTCATGTTTTTGATCACCGTTTCATGCTCCTCCTATTTTTCAGACCGTTTCATGCTCCTCATATTTTTGACACCTTTTGAAGCTCTTCATATTTTTCACACCTTTTCAGGCTCTTCATATTTTTGAACACCGCTTCATGATCCTCTGGTTTTTCAGACCGTTTCATGCTCTTCATATTTTGACAACTTTTGAAGCTCTTCATATTTTTCCCACCTTTTCAGGCTCTTCAAGTTTTTGAACAATGCTACAATGCTCCTCCTATTTTTCAGTCCGTTTCATGTTCCTCATGTATTTCACACCTTTTGAAGCTCTTCATATTTTTCACACCTTTTCAGGCTCTTCATGTTTTTCCACAGCACTTCATGCTTCTCTTATTTTTCAGCCCGTTTCATGCTCCTCATGTATTTCACACATTTTGAAGCTCTTCATATTTTTCACACCTTTTCAGGCTCTTCATGTTTTTGAACACCGTTTCATGTTCCTCCTATTTTTGAGACCGTTTCATGCTCCTCATATTTTTCACACCTTTTGAAGCTCTTCATATTTTTCACACGTTTTCAGGCTCCTCATCTTTTCAACACCGGTTCATGCTCCTCATATTTTTCAGACCGTTTCATGATCCTCATGTATTTCACACCTTTTGAACCTCTTCATATTTTTACACCTTTTCAATGTCTTCTTGTTTTTGAACACCGTTTCATGCTGCTCCTATTTTTCAGACCGTTTCATGCTCCTCATATTTTTGACACCTTTTCAAGCTCTTCATATTTTTCACACCTTTTCAGGCTGTTCATGTTTTTCAACACCACTGCATGATTCTCCTATTTTTCAGACCTTTTCATGCTCCTCATATTTTTGACACTTTTGAAGCTCTTCATATTTTTCACACCTTTTCAGACTCTTCATGTTTTTCAACACCACTTCATGCACCTCCTATTTTTCAGATCGTTTCATGCTGCTCATATTTTTGAAACCTTTTCAAGCTCCTCATATATATCACACCTTTTCAGGCTCTTCATGTTTTTCAACACAACTTCATGCTCCTCCTATTTTTCAGACCGTTTCATGCTCATCTCATTTTTGACACCTTTTGAAGCTCTTCATATTTTTCACACCTTTTGAAGCTCCTCATATTTTTCACACATTTTCAGGCCTTCATGTTTTTGAAGACCGGTTCATGCTCCTAATATATATTTCAGACCGTTTCATGCTCCTCATATTTTTGACACCTTTTGAAGCTCTTCGTATTTTTCTACCTTTTCAGGCTCTTCATGTTTTTCAACATCACTTCATGCTCCTATTTTTCAGACCGTTTCATACACCTCATGAATTTCACACCTTTTGAACCTCTTCATATTTTTCACATTTTTGAAGCTCTTCATATATTTCACACCTTTTCTGTCTCTTCTTTTTTTTCAACACCACTGCATGATTCTCCTATTTTTCAGACCGTTTCATGCTCATCTCATTTTTGACACCTTTTGAAGCTTTTCATGTTTTTCACAACTTTTCAGGCTCTTCATGTTTTTGAACACCGCTTCATGCTCCTCCTATTTTTCAGACCGTATCATGCTCCTCATATTTTTCCCACCTTTTGAAGCTCTTCATATTTTTCACACGTTTTCAGGCTCTTCATGTTTTTCAACACCGTTTCATGCTGCTTCTATTATTCAGACAGTTTCATGCTCCTCATATTTTTGACACCTTTAGAAACTCTTCATATTTTTCACACCTTTTTAGGCTCTTCATGTTTTTCACACGTTTTCAGACTCTTCATATTTTTCAACAACGCTTCATGCTCCTGCTATTTTTCAGACCGTTTCATGCTCCTCATATTTTAGACACCTTTAGAAACTCTACATATTTTTCACACCTATTTAGGCTCTTCATGTTTTCCACACGTTTTCAGACTCTTCATGTTTTTCAACACCGCTTCATGCTCCTGCTATTTTTCAGACCGTTTCATGCTCTTCATATTTTTGACACATTTTGAAGCTCTTCATATTTTTCACACCTTTTCAGGCTCTTCATGTTTTTCAACACCGTTTCATGCTGCTTCTTTTATTCAGACAGTTTCATGCTCCTCATATTTTTGACACTTTTTGAAGCTCTTCATATTTTTCACATCTTTGAAGCTCTTCATATTTTTCACGCCTTTTCAGGCTCTTCATGTTTTTCAACACCTTTTCATGCTGCTTCTATTATTCAGACAGTTTCATGCTCCTCATATTTTTGACACCTTTTGAAGCTCTTCATATTTTTCACATCTTTGAAGCTCTTCATATTTTTCACGCCTTTTCAGGTTCTTCATGATTTTCAACACCGCTTCATGCTCCTCGTATTTTTCGGACCGTTTAATGCTCATCTCATTTTTGACACCTTTTGAAGCTCTTCATATTTTTCACACCTTTGAAGCTCTTCATATTTTTCATATTTTTGAAGCTCTTCATATTTTCACACATTTTCAGACTCTTCATCTTTTTCAACACCGCTTCATGCCCCTGCTATTTTTCAGACCTTTTCATGCTCCTCATATTTTTGACAGGTTTTGAGGCTTTTCATATTTTTCACACCTTTTCTGGCTCTTCATGTTTTTGAACACCGCTTCATGCTCCTGCTATTTTTCAGACCGTTTCATGCTCCTCATGTATTTCACACCTTTTGAAGCTCTTCATATTTTTCACACCTTTTCAAGCCCTTCATGTTCTTCCACATCACTCCATGCTTCTCCTATTTTTCAGACCGTTTCATGCTTCTCATGTATTTCACACCTTTTGAAGCTCTTCATATTTTTCACACCTTTTCAGGCTCTTCATGTTTTGATCACCGTTTCATGCTCCTCCTATTTTTCAGCCCGTTTCATGCTCCTCATATTTATGACACCTTTTGAAGCTCTTCATATTTTTCACACCTTTTCATGCTCTTCATGTTTTTGAAAACCGCTTCATGATCCTCCTATTTTTCAGAGCGTTTCATTCTCCTCATATATTTCACACCTTTTGAAGCTCATCATATTTTTCACACATTTTCAACCTCTTCATGTTTTTCAAAACCAATTCATGCTCTTCCTATTTTTCAGACCGTTTCATGCTCATCTCATTTTTGACACCTTTGAAGCTCTTCATATTTTTCACACCTATTGAAGCTCTTCATATTTTTCACACGTTTTCAGGCTCTTCATGTTTTTCAAAACCGTTTCATGCTGCTTCTATTTTTCAGACAGTTTCATGCTCCTCATATTTTTCACACCTTTTGAAGCTCTTCATATTTTTCACACCTTTTCAGGCCCTTCATGTTTTTGAACACAGCTTCATGCTCCTCCTATTTTTCAGACCGTTTCATGCTCCTCATATTTTTGACACTTTTTGAAGCTCTTCATATTTTTCACATCTTTTCAGGCTGTTTATGTTTTTCAACACCGTTTCATGATCCTCCTATTTTTCAAACCGTTTCATGCTCATCTCATTTTTGACACCTTTTGAAGCTTTTCATATTTTTCACACCTTTTCAGGCTCTTCATATTTTTCCACACCACTTCATGCTTCTCCTATTTTTCTGCCCGTTTCATGCTCCTCATGTATTTCACACCTTTTGAAGCTCTTCATATATTTCACAGCTTCTCAGGCTCTTCATGTTTTTCCACAGCAATACATGCTTATCTTATTTTTCAGCCCGTTTCATGCTCCTCCTATTTTTCAGGCCGTTTCATGCTCATCTCAATTTTTTCACCTTTGAAGCTCTTTATATTTTTCACACTTTTTCAGGCTCTTCATGATTTTCAACACCGTTTCATGTTATTCCAATTTTTCACACCGTTTAATGCTCATCTAATTTTTGACACCTTTTGAAGCTCTTCATATTTTTCACACCTTTTGAAGCTCTTCATATTTTTCACACCTTTTCAGGTTCTTCATGTTTTTGAACACCGTTTCATGCTCCTCCAATATTTCAGACCTTTTCACGATCCTCATATTTTTAACACATTTTGAAGCTCTTCATATTTTTCACACCTATTCAGGCTCTTCAAGTTTTTGGACACAGCTTCATGCTCCTCCAATTTTTCAGACCATTTCACGCTCCTCATATTTTTAACACATTTTGAAGCTCTTCATATATTTCACACCTTTTCAGGCTCTTCATGTTTTTGAACACAGCTTCATGCTCCTCCTATTTTTCAGAGAGTTTCATGCTCCTAATATTTTTGACACCTTTTGAAGCTCTTCATATTTTTCACACCTTTTCAGCTCTTCATGTTTTGAACACCGTTTCATGCTCCTCCTATTTTTCAGACAGTTTCATTCTCCTATATTTTTGACACCTTTTGAAGCTCTTCATATTTTTCACACCTTTTCAGGCTCTTCATTTTTTCAACACCACTTCATGCTCCTCCTATTTTTCAGAACTTTTCTTGCTCATCTAATTTTTGACACCTTTTGAAGCTCTTCATATTTTTCACACCTTTTGAAGCTCTTCATATTTTTCACACCTTTTCAGGTTCTTCATGTTTTTGAACACCGTTTCATGCTCCTCCAATATTTCAGACCTTTTCACGATCCTCATATTTTTAACACATTTTGAAGCTCTTCATATTTTTCACACCTATTCAGGCTCTTCAAGTTTTTGGACACAGCTTCATGCTCCTCCAATTTTTCAGACCATTTCACGCTCCTCATATTTTTAACACATTTTGAAGCTCTTCATATATTTCACACCTTTTCAGGCTCTTCATGTTTTTGAACACAGCTTCATGCTCCTCCTATTTTTCAGAGAGTTTCATGCTCCTAATATTTTTGACACCTTTTGAAGCTCTTCATATTTTTCACACCTTTTCAGCTCTTCATGTTTTGAACACCGTTTCATGCTCCTCCTATTTTTCAGACCGTTTCATTCTCCTATATTTTTGACACCTTTTGAAGCTCTTCATATTTTTCACACCTTTTGTAGCTCTTCATATTTTTCACACCTTTAAAGCTCTTCATTTTTTTCAAACCGTATCATGCTCCTCCTATTTTTGACACCTTGTGAAGCTTTTCATATTTTTCACACCTTTCAGGTTATTCATGATTTTCAAGACCACATCATGCTGCTCGTATTTTTCAGACCGTTTCATGCTCCTCATATTTTTGACACCTTTTGAAACTCTTCATATATATCACTCCTTTTCAGGCTCTTCATTTTTTGAACACCACTTCATGCTTATCCTATTTTTCAGACTGTTTCATGCTCATCACATATTTGAAACCTTTTGAAGCTTTTCAGATTTTTCACACCTTTTCAGGCTCTTCATGTTTTTCAACACCACTTCAAGCTCCTCCAGGTTTGCAGACTGTTTCATGCTCCTCATATTTTTCACACCTTTTGTTGCTCTTCATATTTTTCACACCTTTTCAGGCTTTTCATGTTTTTTAACACCGCTTCATGCTCCTCCTATTTTTCAGACCGTTTCATGCTCCTCATATTTTTGACACTTTTTGAAGCTCTTCATATTTTTCTCACCTTTTCAGGCTCATCATGTTTTTGAACACCGCTTCATGCTCCTGCTATGTTTCGGACCGTTTCATGCTCCTCATATTGTTGATATCTTTTGAAGCTTTTCATATTTTTCACACCTTTTCAGTCTCTTCATGTTTTTCAAAAACGCTTCTTGCTCCTCCTATTTTTCAGACCGTTTCATGCTCATCTCATTTTTGATACGTTTTGAAGCTCTTCATATTTTTCACAACTTTTGAAGCTCTTCATATTTTTCACACGTTTTCAGGCTCTTCATGTTTGTCAACACCACTTCATGCTCCTCCTATTTTTCAGACTGTTTCATTCTCCTCATATATTTGACACCTTTTGAAGCTCTTCATATATTTCACACATTTTCAGGCTCTCCATCTTTTTGCACACCGCTTCATGCTCCTCTTATTTTTCACACCGTTTCATGCTCCTCTCATTATTGACACATTTCGAAGCTATTCATATTTTTCACACCTTTGGAAGCTCTTCATATTTTTCACACATTTTCAGGCTTTTCATATTTTCAACACCGCTTCATACTCCTCCTCTTTTTCAGACCGTTTCATGCTCCTCATATTTTTGACACCTTTAATGCTCTTCATATTTTTCACACCTTTTCAGGCTCTTCATGTTTTTCAACACCGCTTCATGCTCCTCCTATTTTTCAGATCATTTCATGCTCCTCATATATTTCACATCTTTTGTAGCTCTTCGTATTTTTCACAACTTTTCAGTCTCTTCAGCTTTCTCAACATCACTTCATGCTTCTCCTATTTTTCAGAAAGTTTCATGCTCCTCATATTTTTGACAACTTTTGAAGCTCTTCATATTTTTCACACCTTTTCAGGCTCTTCATGTTTTTCAACCGTGCTCCATGTTCCTCCTATTTTTCAGATCGTTTCATGCTCCTCATATTTTTGACACCTTTTAAAAATCTTAATATTTTTCACAACTTTTCAGGCTCTTCATGTTTTTGATCAGCATTTCATGCTCCTCCTTTTTTTTGACACATTTTGAAGGTCTTCATAATTTTCACACCTTTTCAGGCTCTTCATGTTTTTCAACACCGTTTCATGCTCCTCCTATTTTTCAGATCATTTCATGCTCCTCATATATTTCACATCTTTTGTAGCTCTTCATATTTTTCACACCTTTTCAGTCTCTTCAGGTTTCTCAACATCACTTCATGCTTCTCCTATTTTTCACACCGTTTCATGCTCCTCATATTTTTGACAACTTTTCAAGCTCTTTATATATTTCCCACCTTTTCAGGCACTTAATGTTTTCAACACCGCTTCATGCTCATCCTATTTCTCGGACCGCTTCATGCTCCTCATATTTTTGACATCTTTTGAAGCTCTTCATATTCTTCACACCTTTTCAGGCTCTTCATGTTTTCAACACCTTTTCATGCTCCACCTATTTTTCAGACCGTTTCATGCTCCTCATATTTTTAAAACCTTTTGAAGCTTTTCATATTTTTCACACCTTTTCAGGCTCTTCATTTTTTGCACACCGCTTCATGCTCCTCCTATTTTTCACACAGTTTCATGCTCCTCTCATTATTGACACATTTTGAAGCAATTCATATTTTTCACACCTTTGGAAGCTCTTCATATTTTTCACACATTTTCAGGCTTTTCATGTTTTCAACACCGCTTCATGCTCCTCCTTTTTTTCAGACCGTTTCATGCTCCTCATATTTTTGACACTTTTGAAGCTCTTCATGTCTTTCAACACTGTTTCATGCTGCTCCTATTGTTCAGACCGTTTCATGATCCTCTTTTTTTTCAGATCGTTTCATGCTCCTCATATTTTTGACACCTTTTAAAGATCTTAATATTTTTCAAAACTTTTCAGGCTCTTCATGTTTTTGAACACCATTTCATGCTCCTCCTTTTTTTTGACACATTTTGAAGGTCTTCATAATTTTCACACCTTTTCAGGCTCTTCATGTTTTTCAACACCGTTTCATGCTCCTCCTATTTTTTTCAGATCATTTCATGCTCCTCATATATTTCACATCTTTTGTAGCTCTTCATATTTTTCACACCTTTTCAGTCTCTTCAGGTTTCTCAACATCACTTCATGCTTCTCCTATTTTTCACACCGTTTCATGCTCCTCATATTTTTGACAACTTTTCAAGCTCTTTATATATTTCCCACCTTTTCAGGCACTTAATGTTTTCAACACCGCTTCATGCTCATCCTATTTTTCGGACCGCTTCATGCTCCTCATATTTTTGACATCTTTTGAAGCTCTTCATATTTTTCACACCTTTTCAGGCTCTTCATGTTTTCAACACCTTTTCATGCTCCACCTATTTTTCAGACCGTTTCATGCTCCTCATATTTTTAAAACCTTTTGAAGCTTTTCATATTTTTTCACACCTTTTCAGGCTCTTCATTTTTTGCACACCGCTTCATGCTCCTCCTATTTTTCACACAGTTTCATGCTCCTCTCATTATTGACACATTTTGAAGCAATTCATATTTTTCACACCTTTGGAAGCTCTTCATATTTTTCACACATTTTCAGGCTTTTCATGTTTTCAACACCGCTTCATGCTCCTCCTTTTTTTCAGACCGTTTCATGCTCCTCATATTTTTGACACTTTTCAAGCTCTTCATGTCTTTCAACACTGTTTCATGCTGCTCCTATTTTTCAGACCGTTTCATGATCCTCTTATTTTTCAGACCGTTTCATGCTCCTCATATTTTTGACACCTTTTGAAGCTCTTCATGTCTTTCAACTCCGTTTCATGCTGCTCCTATTTTTCAGACCGTTTCATGATCCTCTTATTTTTCAGACCGTTTCATGCTCCTCATATTTTTGACACCTTTTGAAGCTCTTCATGTATTTCACACCTTTTCTGGCTCTTCATGTTTTTCAACAACACTTCATGCTCCTCCTATTTTTCAGACCGATTCATGCTCATCTCATTTTTGAGAACTTTTGAAGCTCTTCATATTTTTCACACCTTTTGAATCTCCTCATATTTTTCACACGTTTTCAGGCTCTTCATGTTTTTGAACAACGTTTCATGCTCCTCCTATTTTTCAGACCGTTTCATGCTCCTCATATTTTTGCCACATTTTGAAGCTCTTCATATATTTCACACCTTTTCAGGCTCTTCATGCTTTTAAACTACACTTCATGCTCCTCCTATTTTTGAGACCGCTTCATGCTCATCTCATTTTTCACACCTTTTGAAGCTGTTCATATTTTTCACACGTTTTCAGGTTCTTCATGTTTTTCAACTCCGCTTCATGCTCCTCCTATTTTTCAGACCGTTTCATGCTCCACATATTTTTGACACGTTTTGAAGCTCTTCATATTTTTCACACCTTTTTAGGCTCTTCCTGTTTTTGAACACAGTTTCATGCTCCTCCTATTTTTCAGACCGTTTCATGCTCCTCATATTTTTGACACCTTTTGAAGCTCTTCATATTTTTCACACCTTTTCAGGCTCTTCTTGTGTTTGAACCCCGCTTCATGCACCTCCTATTTTCCACACCCATTGAAGCTCTTCATATTTTTCACACCGTTTCAGGCTCTTCTTGTGTTTGAACACCGCTTCATGCACCTCCTATTTTTCAGACCGTTTCATGCTCCTCATATTTTTGACACCTTTTGAAACTCTTCATATGTTTCACACCTTTTCAGGCTCTTCATGTTTTTCAACACCACTTCATGCTCCTCGTTTTTTCAGACCGCTTCATGCTCATCTCATTTTTGACACATTTTGAAGCTCTTCTTATTTTTCACACCTTTTGAAGCTCTTCATATTTTTCACTCTTTTTCAAGCTCTTCATGTTTTTCAACACCGCTTCATGCTCCTCCTGTTTTTCAGAGCGTTTCAAGCTCCTCATATATTTCACACCTTTTGAAGCTCTTCCTATTTTTCACACCTTTTCAGGCTCTTCATGCTTTTGAACACAGCTCCATGCTCCTCCTATTTTTCAGACCGTTCATGCTCCTCGTATTTTTCAGACCGTTTCAGGGTGTCCATGTTTTTGAACACCACTTCATGCTCCTACTATATTTCAGACAGTTTCATGCTCCTCATATTTTTGACATGTTTTGAAGCTCTTCATATTTTTTACAACTTTTCAGGCTCTTCATGTTTTTGAACACAGTTTCATGCTCCTCCTATTTTTCAGACCGTTTCATGCTCCTCTTGTTTTTGACACCGTTGAAGCTCTTCATATTTTTCACACCTTATCAGGCTTCTCATGTTTTTGAACACCGCTTCATGCTCTTCATATTTTTCAGATCGTTTCATGCTCCTCATATTTTTGACACCTTTTGACGCTCTTCATATTTTTCACACCTTTTCAGGCTCTTCATGGTTTTCAACACCGCTTCCTGATCCTCCTATATTTCAGACCGTTTCATGCTCCTCATATTTTTGACATCTTTTGAAGCTCTTCATATTTTTCACACCTTTTCAGGCTCTTCATGTTTTCAACACCTTTTCATGCTCCACCTATTTTTCAGACCGTTTCATGCTCCTCATATTTTTAAAACCTTTTGAAGCTTTTCATATTTTTTCACACCTTTTCAGGCTCTTCATTTTTTGCACACCGCTTCATGCTCCTCCTATTTTTCACACAGTTTCATGCTCCTCTCATTATTGACACATTTTGAAGCAATTCATATTTTTCACACCTTTGGAAGCTCTTCATATTTTTCACACATTTTCAGGCTTTTCATGTTTTCAACACCGCTTCATGCTCCTCCTTTTTTTCAGACCGTTTCATGCTCCTCATATTTTTGACACTTTTCAAACTCTTCATGTCTTTCAACACTGTTTCATGCTGCTCCTATTTTTCAGACCGTTTCATGATCCTCTTATTTTTCAGACCGTTTCATGCTCCTCATATTTTTGACACCTTTTGAAGCTCTTCATGTCTTTCAACTCCGTTTCATGCTGCTCCTATTTTTCAGACCGTTTCATGATCCTCTTATTTTTCAGACCGTTTCATGCTCCTCATATTTTTGACACCTTTTGAAGCTCTTCATGTATTTCACAACTTTTCAGGCTCTTCATGTTTTTCAACAACACTTCATGCTCCTCCTATTTTTCAGACCGATTCATGCTCATCTCATTTTTGAGAACTTTTGAAGCTCTTCATATTTTTCACACCTTTTGAATCTCCTCATATTTTTCACACGTTTTCAGGCTCTTCATGTTTTTGAACAACGTTTCATGCTCCTCCTATTTTTCAGACCGTTTCATGCTCCTCATATTTTTGCCACATTTTGAAGCTCTTCATATATTTCACACCTTTTCAGGCTCTTCATGCTTTTAAACTACACTTCATGCTCCTCCTATTTTTGAGACCGCTTCATGCTCATCTCATTTTTCACACCTTTTGAAGCTGTTCATATTTTTCACACGTTTTCAGGTTCTTCATGTTTTTCAACTCCGCTTCATGCTCCTCCTATTTTTCAGACCGTTTCATGCTCCACATATTTTTGACACGTTTTGAAGCTCTTCATATTTTTCACACCTTTTTAGGCTCTTCCTGTTTTTGAACACAGTTTCATGCTCCTCCTATTTTTCAGACCGTTTCATGCTCCTCATATTTTTGACACCTTTTGAAGCTCTTCATATTTTTCACACCTTTTCAGGCTCTTCTTGTGTTTGAACCCCGCTTCATGCACCTCCTATTTTCCACACCCATTGAAGCTCTTCATATTTTTCACACCGTTTCAGGCTCTTCTTGTGTTTGAACACCGCTTCATGCACCTCCTATTTTTCAGACCGTTTCATGCTCCTCATATTTTTGACACCTTTTGAAACTCTTCATATGTTTCACACCTTTTCAGGCTCTTCATGTTTTTCAACACCACTTCATGCTCCTCGTTTTTCAGACCGCTTCATGCTCATCTCATTTTTGACACCTTTTGAAGCTCTTAATATTTTTCACACCTTTTGAAGCTCCTCATATTTTTCACACATTTTCAGGCCTTCATGTTTTTGAAGACCGGTTCATGCTCCTAATATATATTTCAGACCGTTTCATGCTCCTCATATTTTTGACACCTTTTGAAGCTCTTCGTATTTTTCTACCTTTTCAGGCTCTTCATGTTTTTCAACATCACTTCATGCTCCTATTTTTCAGACCGTTTCATACACCTCATGAATTTCACACCTTTTGAACCTCTTCATATTTTTCACATTTTTGAAGCTCTTCATATATTTCACACCTTTTCTGTCTCTTCTTTTTTTTCAACACCACTGCATGATTCTCCTATTTTTCAGACCGTTTCATGGTCATCTCATTTTTGACACCTTTTGAAGCTTTTCATGTTTTTCACAACTTTTCAGGCTCTTCATGTTTTTGAACACCGCTTCATGCTCCTCCTATTTTTCAGACCGTATCATGCTCCTCATATTTTTCCCACCTTTTGAAGCTCTTCATATTTTTCACACGTTTTCAGGCTCTTCATGTTTTTCAACACCGTTTCATGCTGCTTCTATTATTCAGACAGTTTCATGCTCCTCATATTTTTGACACCTTTAGAAACTCTTCATATTTTTCACACCTTTTTAGGCTCTTCATGTTTTTCACACGTTTTCAGACTCTTCATATTTTTCAACAACGCTTCATGCTCCTGCTATTTTTCAGACCGTTTCATGCTCCTCATATTTTAGACACCTTTAGAAACTCTACATATTTTTCACACCTATTTAGGCTCTTCATGTTTTTCACACGTTTTCAGACTCTTCATGTTTTTCAACACCGCTTCATGCTCCTGCTATTTTTCAGACCGTTTCATGCTCTTCATATTTTTGACACATTTTGAAGCTCTTCATATTTTTCACACCTTTTCAGGCTCTTCATGTTTTTCAACACCGTTTCATGCTGCTTCTTTTATTCAGACAGTTTCATGCTCCTCATATTTTTGACACTTTTTGAAGCTCTTCATATTTTTCACATCTTTGAAGCTCTTCATATTTTTCACGCCTTTTCAGGCTCTTCATGTTTTTCAACACCTTTTCATGCTGCTTCTATTATTCAGACAGTTTCATGCTCCTCATATTTTTGACACCTTTTGAAGCTCTTCATATTTTTCACATCTTTGAAGCTCTTCATATTTTTCACGCCTTTTCAGGTTCTTCATGATTTTCAACACCGCTTCATGCTCCTCGTATTTTTCGGACCGTTTCATGCTCATCTCATTTTTGACACCTTTTGAAGCTCTTCATATTTTTCACACCTTTGAAGCTCTTCATATTTTTCATATTTTTGAAGCTCTTCATATTTTCACACATTTTCAGACTCTTCATCTTTTTCAACACCGCTTCATGCCCCTGCTATTTTTCAGACCTTTTCATGCTCCTCATATTTTTGACAGGTTTTGAGGCTTTTCATATTTTTCACACCTTTTCTGGCTCTTCATGTTTTTGAACACCGCTTCATGCTCCTGCTATTTTTCAGACCGTTTCATGCTCCTCATGTATTTCACACCTTTTGAAGCTCTTCATATTTTTCACACCTTTTCAAGCCCTTCATGTTCTTCCACATCACTCCATGCTTCTCCTATTTTTCAGACCGTTTCATGCTCCTCATGTATTTCACACCTTTTGAAGCTCTTCATATTTTTCACACCTTTTCAGGCTCTTCATGTTTTTGATCACCGTTTCATGCTCCTCCTATTTTTCAGACCGTTTCATGCTCCTCATATTTATGACACCTTTTGAAGCTCTTCATATTTTTCACATCTTTTCATGCTCTTCATGTTTTTGAAAACCGCTTCATGATCCTCCTATTTTTCAGAGCGTTTCATTCTCCTCATATATTTCACACCTTTTGAAGCTCATCATATTTTTCACACCTTTTCAATCTCTTCATGTTTTTCAAAACCAATTCATGCTCCTCCTATTTTTCAGACCGTTTCATGCTCATCTCATTTTTGACACCTTTGAAGCTCTTCATATTTTTCACACCTATTGAAGCTCTTCATATTTTTCACACGTTTTCAGGCTCTTCATGTTTTTCAAAACCGTTTCATGCTGCTTCTATTTTTCAGACCGTTTCATGCTCCTCATATTTTTCACACCTTTTGAAGCTCTTCATATTTTTCACACCTTTTCAGGCTCTTCATGTTTTTGAACACTGCTTCATGCTCCTCCTATTTTTCAGACCGTTTCATGCTCCTCATATTTTTGACACTTTTTGAAGCTCTTCATATTTTTCACATCTTTTCAGGCTGTTTATGTTTTTCAACACCGTTTCATGATCCTCCTATTTTTCAAACCGTTTCATTCTCATCTCATTTTTGACACCTTTTGAAGCTTTTCATATTTTTCACACCTTTTCAGGCTCTTCATATTTTTCCACACCACTTCATGCTTCTCCTATTTTTCTGCCCGTTTCATGCTCCTCATGTATTTCACATCTTTTGAAGCTCTTCATATATTTCACAGCTTCTCAGGCTCTTCATGTTTTTCCACAGCAATACATGCTTATCTTATTTTTCAGCCCGTTTCATGCTCCTCCTATTTTTCAGGCCGTTTCATGCTCATGTCATTTTTTTCACCTTTGAAGCTCTTTATATTTTTCACACTTTTTCAGGCTCTTCATGATTTTCAACACCGTTTCATGTTATTCCTATTTTTCAGACCGTTTAATGCTCATCTCATTTTTGACACCTTTTGAAGCTTTTCATATTTTTCACAACTTTTCAGGCTCTTCATGTTTTTGAACACCGCTTCATGCTCCTCCTATTTTTCAGAGAGTTTCATGCTCATCTCATTTTTACACCTTTTGAAGCTCTTCATATTTTTCACACCTTTTCAGGCTCTTCATATTTTTGAACACTACTTGTTGCTCCTCCTATTTTTTAGACCGTTTCATGCTCATCTAATTTTTGACACCTTTTGAAGCTCTTCATATTTTTTACACCTTTTGAAGCTCTTCATATTTTTAACATTTTTGAAGCTCTTCATAATTCAAACGACTTCAGACTCTTCATGTTTTTCAACACCGCTTCATGCTCTTGCTATTTATCATACCGTTTCATGCTCCTCATACTTGACACCTTTTGAAGCTCTTCATATTTTTCACACCTTTTCAGGCTCTTCATGTTTTTGAACACCGCTTCATGCTCCTCCTCTTTTTGAAACCGTTTCATGCTCCTCATATTTTTGACACCTTTTGAAGGTCTTCATATTTTTCACATCTTTTCAGGCTCTTCATGTTTTTCAAGACCATTCATGCTCCTCCGATTTTTGAGACCGTTTCATGCTCCTCATATTTTTGACACTTTTAGAAACTCTTCATATTTTTCACACATTTTCAGGCTCTTCATGTTTTTGAACACCTCTTCATGCTCCTCCTATTTTTCAGACCGTTTCATTCTCCTCATATTTTTGACACGTTTTCAAGCTCTTCATATATTTCACACCTTTTCAGCCTCTTCTTTTTTTTCAACACCACTTCATGCTCTTATTTTTTAGACCGTTTCATGCTCATCTCATTTTTGACACATTTGAAGCTCTTCATATTTTTCACACCTTTTGAAGCTCTTCATATTTTTCACACGTTTTCATGCTCTTCATGTTTTTCAACACCACTTCATGCTCCTCCTATTATTCAGAACGTTTCATTCTCCTCATATTTTTGACACCTTTTGAAGGTCTTCATATATTTCACACCTTTTCAGCCTCTTCTTTTTTTTCAACACCACTTCATTCTCCTCTTATTTTTCAGACCAATTCATGCTCATCTCATTTTTGACACATTTGAAGCTCTTCATATTTTTCACACCTTTTGAAGCTCTTCATATTTTTCACAACATTTCAATCTCTTCATGTTTTCAACAACACTTCATGCTCATATTATTTTTCAGACTGTTTCATGCTCCTCATATTTTTGACACCTTTAGAAGCTCTTCATATTTTTCACAACTTTGAAGCTCTTCATATTTTTCACACGTTTTCAGGCTCCTCATGTTTTTCAACACCGCTTCATGCTGCTTCTATTTTTCAGACCGTTTCATGCTCCTCATATATTTGACACGTTTTGAAGCTCTTCATATTTTTCACACGTTTTCAGGCTCTTCATGTTTTTGATCACCATTTCATGCTTCTCCTATTTTTCAGACCGTTTCATGCTCCTCATATTTTTGACACCTTTTAAAGCTCCTCATATTTTTCACACCTTTTCAGGCTCTTCATGGTTTTAAACACAGCCTCTTGCAGCTCCTATTTTTCAGACCGTTTCATGCTCCTCATATTTTTGACACTTTTAGAAGCTCTTCTTATTTTTCACACCTTTTCAGGCTCTTCATGTTTTCAACACAGCTTCATGCTCCTCCTATTTTTCAGACCGTTTCATTCTCCTCATATTTTTGACACCTTTTGAAGCTCTTCATATTTTTCACACCTTTTCAGGCTCGTCATGTTTTTGAACATCGCTTCATGCGCCTCCTAT
Organism: Dama dama; assembly: GCF_033118175.1. Classification (NCBI taxonomy): domain Eukaryota; kingdom Metazoa; phylum Chordata; class Mammalia; order Artiodactyla; family Cervidae; genus Dama; species Dama dama. The sequence goes on from NW_026870895.1 coordinate 5,550,732, forward strand.
TTTTCAGACCGTTTCATGCTCCTCATATTTTTGACACTTTTTGAAGCTGTTCATGTTTTTCATACCTTTTCAAGCTCTTCATGTTTTTCAACACCATTTCATGCTCCTCATATTTTTGACACCTTTTGAAGCTCTTCATATTTTTCACACCTTTTCAGACTCTTCATGTTTTTAAACACCGCTTCAGTCTCCTCCTATTTTTCAAACCATTTCATGATCCGCATATTTTTGCCACCTTTTGAAGCTTTTCATATTTTTCAGACCTTTTCTGGCTGTTCAAGTTTTTCAACACCACTTCATGCTCCTCCTTTTTTGCAGACCGTTTCATGCTCCTCATATTTTTGACACCTTTTGAAGCTTTTCATATTTTTCACAATTTTTCAGGCTCTTCATGTTTTAGAACACCGCTTCATGCTCCTCCTATTTTTCAGACCGTATCCTGCTCCTCATATTATTCACACCTATTGAAGCTCTTCATATTTTTCACACCATTTAAGACTCTTCATGTTTTTGAACACCACTTCATGCTCCTCCTATTTTTCAGAGAGTTTCATGCTCCTCATGTATTTCACACCTTTTTAAGCTCTTCATATTTTTCACACCTTTTCAGGCTCTTCATGTTTTTCCACACCACTTCATGCTTCTCCCATTTTTCAGACCGTTTCATGCTCCTCATGAATTTCACACCTTTTGAAGCTCTTCATATTTTTCACACCTTTTCAGGCTCTTCATGTTTCTGATCACCGTTTCATTCTCCTCCTATTTTTCAGACCGTTTCATGCTCCTCATATTTTTGACCCCTTTTGAAGCTCTTCACATTTTTCACACCTTTTCAGGCTCTTCATGTTTTTGAACACCGCTCATGATCCTCCTAATTTTCAGAAAGTTTCATGCTCCTCATATTTTTGACCCCTTTTGAAGCTCTTCATATTTTTCACACCTTTTCAGGCTCTTCATGTTTTTGATCACCGTTTCATGCTCCTCCTATTTTTCAGAACGTTTCATGCTCCTCATATTTTTGACACCTTTTGAATCTCTTCATATTTTTCACACCTTTTCAGGCTCTTCATGTTTTTCAACACCGTTTCATGGTGCTTCTATTTTTCACACAGTTTCATGCTCTCCATATTCTTCACAACTTTTGAAGCTCTTCATATTTTTCACACCTTTTCAGGCTCTTCATGTTTTTGAACACAGCTACATGCTCCTCCTATTTTTCAGACCGTTTCATGCTCCTCATATTTTTGACACCTTTTGAAACTCTTCATATATTTGATGCCTTTTCAGGCTATTCATGTCTTTCAACACCGTTTTAGGATCCTCCTATTTTTCAGACCGTTTCATGCACATCTCATTTTTGACACTTTTGAAGCTTTTCATATTTTTCACACCTTTTCAGGCTCTTCATGTTTTTGAACACCGGTTCATGATCCTCCTATTTTTCAGACCGTTTCATGCTCCTCATGTATTTCACACCTATTGAAGCTCTTCATATTTTTCACACCTTTTCAGGCTCGTCATGTTTTAATCACCGTTTCATGCTCCTCCTATTTTTCAGACCGTTTCATGCTCCTCATATTTTTGACACCTTTTGAAGCACTTCATATTTTTCACACGTTTTCAGGCTCTTCATGTTTTTCAACACCGCTTCATGCTCCTCCTATTTTCAGACCGTTTCATGCTCATCTCATTTTTGACACTTTTTGAAGCTCTTCATATTTTACACACCTTTTGAAGCTCTTCATATTTTTCACACGTTTTCAGGCTCTTCATTTTTTTCAACACCGCTTCATGCTCCTCCTATGTTTCAGACCGTTTAATCCTCCTAATGTATTTCACACCTTTTGAATCACTTCATATTTTTCACACATTTTCAGGCTCTTCATGTTTTTGAACACCATTTCATGCTCCTCCTATGTTGCAGACCGTTTCATGCTTCTCATATGTTTGACACCATTTGAAGCTCTTCATATTTTTCACACATTTTCAGACACCTCACGTTTTTGAACACCGCTCATGCTCCTTCTATCTTTCAGACCGTTTCATGCTCTTCATATTTTTGATACCTTTTGAAGCTCTTCATATTTTTCACACCTTTTCAGGCTCTTCATGTTTTTCCACACCACTTCATGCTTCTCATATTTTTCAGATCGTTTCATGCTCCTCATGAATTTCACACCTTTTGAAGCTCTTCATATTTTTCACAACTTTTCAGGCTCTTCATGTTTCTGATCACCGCTTCATGCTCTTCCTATTTTTCAGACCGTTTCATGCTCATCTCATTTTTGACACCTTTTGAGCTCTTCATATTTTTCACACCTTCTGAAGCTCTTCATATTTTTCACACGTTGTCAGGCTGTTCATGTTTTTGAACACGGCTTCATGCTGCTTCTATTTTTCAGCCCGTTTCATGCTCCTCATATTTTTGACACGTTTTGAAGCTCTTCATATTTTTCACACCTTTTCAGTCTCTGCATTTTTTTGAACACCGCTTCATGATCCTCCTATTTTTCAGACCGTTTCATGCTCCACATGTATTTCAAACCTTTTGAAGCTCTTCATATTTTGCACAGATTTTCAGGCTCTTCTTGTTTTTCACAACCACTTCATGCTCCTCCTATTTTTCAGACCGTTTCATGCTCCTCATATATTTGACACCTTTTGAAGCTCTTCATATTTTTCACACCTTTTCAGGCTCTTCATGTTTTTCAACACCACTTCATGCTCCTCCTATTTTTCAGACCGTTTCATGCTCCACATGTATTTCAAACCTTTTGAAGCTCTTCATATTTTGCACAGATTTTCAGGCTCTTCATGTTTTTCAACACTGCTTCATGCTCCTCCTGTTTTTCAGACCGTTTCATGCTCATCTAATTTTTGACACTTTTTGAAGCTCTTCATATTTTACACACCTTTTGAAGCTCTTCATATTTTTCACACGTTTTCAGGCTCTTCATGTTTTTCAACACCGCTTCATGCTCCTCCTCTGTTTCAGACCGTTTAATCCTCCTCATGTATTTCACACCTTTTGAATCACTTCATATTTTTCACACCTTTTCAGGCTCTTCACGTTTTTGAACACCATTTCATGCTCCTCCTATGTTGCAGACCGTTTCATTCTCCTCATATTTTTGACACCTTTTGAAGCTCTTCATATTTTTCACACATTTTGAAGCTCTTCATATTTCTCACAGCTTTTCAGGCTCTTCATGTTTTTCAACACCACTCCATGCTCCTCCTATTTTTCACACCGTTTCGTTCTCCTCATATTTTTCACACCTTTTGAAGCTCTTCATATATTTCACATTTTCAGGCTCTTCATTTTTTTCAACACAACTTCATCCTCCTACTGTTTTTCAGACCGTTTCATTCTCATCTCATTTTGACACCTTTTGAAGCTCTTCATATCTTTCACACCTTTTGAAGCTCTTCATATTTTTCACAAGTTTTCAGGCTCTTCATGTTTTTCAACACCGCTTCATGCTCCTCCTATTTTTCAGACCGTTTCATGCTCCTCATGTATTTCACACCATTTGAAGCTCTTCATATATTTCACACCTTTTCAGGCTCTTCATGTTTTTGAACACGGCGTCATGCTCCTCCTATTTTTCAGACCATTTCATGCTCATCCCTTTTTGACACCTTTTGAAGCTCTTCATATTTTTCACACCTTTTCAGGCTCTTCATGTTTTACAACACCGCTTCATGCTCCTCCTATTTTTCAGACCTTATCATGCTCATCTCTTTTTTCACACCTTTTGAAACTCTTCATATTTTTCACAATTTTTGAAGGTCTTCATATTTTTCACACGTTTTCAGGCTCTTCATGTTTTTCAAAAGCACTTCATGCTCCTCTTATTTTTCAGACCGTTTCATTCTCCTCATATTTTTGACACCTTTGAAGCACTTCATATATTTCACACCTTTTCAGGCTTTTCATTTTTTCAACCCCACTTCATGCTCCTCCTATTTTTCAGACCGGTTCATGCTCATCTCATTTTGATACCTTTTGAAGCTCTTCATATTTCTCATATTTTTGAAGCTCTTCTTATTTTCACACTTTTTCAGACTCTTCATGTTTTTCAACACCACTTCATGCTCCTGCAATTTTTCAGACCGTTTCATGCTTCTCATATTTTTGACACTTTTGGAGGCTTTTACTATTTTTCACACCTTTTCGGGCTCTTCTTGTTTTTGAACACCGTTTCATAATCCTCCTATTTTTCAGACCATTTCTTGCTCCTCATATTTTTCACACCTTTTGAAGCTCTTCATATTTTTCACAACTTTTCAGGCTTTTCATGTTTTTCAACACCGCATCATTCTCCTCCTATTTTACAGACCGTTTCATGCTCATCTCATTTTGACACCTTTTGAAGCTCTTCATATTTTTCACACCTTTTGAAGCTCTTCATATTTTTCACACCTTTTCAGGCTCTTCATGATTTTCAACACCGCTTCATGCTCCTCCTATTTTTCAGACCGTTTCATGCTCATCTCATTTTTGATACCTTTTGAAGCTCTTCATATTTGTCACACTTTTTGAAGCTCTTCATATTTTTCATATTTTTGAATCTCTTCATATTTTCACACCTTTTCAGGCTCTTCATGTTTTTGAACACCGCTTCATGCTGCTTCTATTTTGAGACCGTTTCATGCTCCTCATATTTTTGACACGTTTTGAAGCTCTTCATATTTTTCACACCTTTTCCGGCACTTCATGTATTTCAACACCGTTTCATGCTCCTCCTATTTTTCAGACCATTTCATGCTCCTCATATATTTGATACCTTTTTAAGCTCTTCATATTTTTCACACCTTTTCAGGCTCTTCATGTTTTTGAACACCAATTCATGCTCCTCCTAATTTTCAGACTGTTTCATGCTCCTCATATTTTTCACACCTTTTGAAGCTCTTCATATTTTTCACACCTTTCACGCTCTTCATGTTTTTGAAAATAGCTTCATGCTCCTCCTATTTTTCAGACCGTTTCATGCTCCTCATATTTTTGACACCTTTAGAAGCTCTTCATATTTTTCACACCTTTTCAGGCTCTTCATATTTTTCAACACCATTTCATGATCCTCCTATTTTTCAACCGTTTCATACTCCTCATATATTTGACACCTTTTGAAGCTCTTCATATATTTCACAACTTTTCAGGCTATTAATATTTTTCAACACCACTTCATGCTCCTCGCGTTTTTAAGACCGTTTTATGCTCCTGATATTTTTGACACCTTAGAAGCTCTTCATATTTTTCACACCTTTCAGGCTCTTCATGTTTTTCAACACCGCTTCATGCTCCTCCTATTTTGAGACCGTTTAATCCTCCTCATGTATTTCACACCTTTTGAAGCTCTTCATATTTTTCACACATTTTCAGGCTCTTCATGTTTTGAACACCGTTTCTTGCTCCTCCTATTTTGCAGACCGATTCATGCTCCTCATATTTTGGACAATTTTGAAGCTCTTCATATTTTTCACACCTTTTCAGGCTCTTCATGTTTTTCAACACCGCTTCATGCTCCTCCTATTTTTCAGACCGTTTCATGCTCCTCATATTTTGGACACCTTTAGAGCTCTTCATATTTTTCACACCTTTTCAGGCTGTTCATGTTTTTCAACAACGCTTCATGCTCCTCCTATTTTTGAGACCGTTTAATCCTCCTCATGTATTTCACACCTTTTGAAGCTCTTCATATTTTTCACACCTTTTCAGGCTCTTCATGTTTTTGAACACCACTTCATGCTCCTCCTAATTTTCAGACCGTTTCATGCTCCTCATATTTTTCACACCTTTTGAAGCTCTTCATATTTTTCACACCTTTCACACTCTTCATGTTTTTGAAAATAGCTTCATGCTCCTCCTAATTTTCAGACCGTTTCATGCTCCTCATATTTTTGACACCTTTTGAAGCACTTCATATTTTTCACACGTTTTCAGGCTCTTCATGTTTTTCAACACCGCTTCATGCTCCTCCTATTTTCAGACCGTTTCATGCTCATCTCATTTTTGACACTTTTTGAAGCTCTTCATATTTTACACACCTTTTGAAGCTCTTCATATTTTTCACACGTTTTCAGGCTCTTCATTTTTTTCAACACCGCTTCATGCTCCTCCTATGTTTCAGACCGTTTAATCCTCCTAATGTATTTCACACCTTTTGAATCACTTCATATTTTTCACACCTTTTCAGGCTCTTCATGTTTTTGAACACCATTTCATGCTCCTCCTATGTTGCAGACCGTTTCATGCTTCTCATATGTTTGACACCATTTGAAGCTCTTCATATTTTTCACACATTTTCAGACACCTCACGTTTTTGAACACCGCTCATGCTCCTTCTATCTTTCAGACCGTTTCATGCTCTTCATATTTTTGATACCTTTTGAAGCTCTTCATATTTTTCACACCTTTTCAGGCTCTTCATGTTTTTCCACACCACTTCATGCTTCTCATATTTTTCAGATCGTTTCATGCTCCTCATGAATTTCACACCTTTTGAAGCTCTTCATATTTTTCACAACTTTTCAGGCTCTTCATGTTTCTGATCACCGCTTCATGCTCTTCCTATTTTTCAGACCGTTTCATGCTCATCTCATTTTTGACACCTTTTGAGCTCTTCATATTTTTCACACCTTCTGAAGCTCTTCATATTTTTCACACGTTGTCAGGCTGTTCATGTTTTTGAACACGGCTTCATGCTGCTTCTATTTTTCAGCCCGTTTCATGCTCCTCATATTTTTGACACGTTTTGAAGCTCTTCATATTTTTCACACCTTTTCAGTCTCTGCATTTTTTTGAACACCGCTTCATGATCCTCCTATTTTTCAGACCGTTTCATGCTCCACATGTATTTCAAACCTTTTGAAGCTCTTCATATTTTGCACAGATTTTCAGGCTCTTCTTGTTTTTCACAACCACTTCATGCTCCTCCTATTTTTCAGACCGTTTCATGCTCCTCATATATTTGACACCTTTTGAAGTTCTTCATATTTTGCACACATTTTCAGGCTCTTCATGTTTTTGAACACCGCTTCATGCTCCTCCTATTTTTCAGACCGTTTCATGCTCCTCATAATTTTCACACCTTTTGAAGCTCTTCATATTTTTCACACCTTTTCAGGTTCTTCATGTTTCTGAACAACGCTTCATGCTCCTCCTAATTTTCAGACCGTTTAATGCTCCTCATGTGTTTCACATCTTTTGAAGCTCTTCATATATTACACACCATTTCAGGCTCTTCTTTTTTTTCAACACCATTTCATGCTCCTCCTTTTTTTCAGACCGTTTCATGCTCATCTCATTTTTGACACCTTTTGAAGCTCTTCATATTTTTCACTCCCTTTGAAGCTCTTCAAATTTTTCACACGTTTTCAGGCTCTTCATGTTATCCAACACCGCATCAAGCTCCTCATATATTTCAGACCGTTTCTTGCTCCTCATGTTTTTGACACATTTTGAAGCTCTTCATATTTTTGACAACTTTTCAGGCTCTTCATGTTTTTGAACACGGCGTCATGCTCCTCCTATTTTTCAGACCATTTCATGCTCCTCATTTTTTTGACACCTTTTGAAGCTCTTCATATTTTTCACACCTTTTCAGGCTCTTCATGTTTTTCAACACCACTTCATGCTCCTCCTATTTTTCACACCGTTTCATTCTCCTCATTTTTTTTACACCTTTTGAAGCTCTTCATATTTTTCACACCTTTTCAGGCTCTTCATGTTTTTCAACACCGCTTCATGCTCTTCCTATTTTTCAGACCGTTTCATGCTCATCTCATTTTTGACACCTTTTGAGCTCTTCATATTTTTCACACCTTCTGAAGCTCTTCATATTTTTCACACGTTTTCAGGCTGTTCATGTTTTTGAACACCGCTTCATGCTGCTTCTATTTTTCAGACCGTTTCAGGCTCCTCATATTATTGACACGTTTTGAAGCTCTTCATATTTTTCACACCTTTTCAGTCTCTGCATTTTTTTGAACACCGCTTCATGATCATCCTATTTTTCAGACCGTTTCATGCTCCACATGTATTTCAAACCTTTTGAAGCTCTTCATATTTTGCACACATTTTCAGGCTCCTCATGATTTTCACAACCACTTCATGCTCCTCCTATTTTTCAGACCGTTTCATGCTCCTCATGTTTTTGACACCTTTTGAAGTTCTTCATATTTTTCACACCTTTTCAGGCTTTCATGTTTTTGAACACCACTTCATGCTCCTCCTATTTTTCAGACCGTTTCATGCTCCTCATGTATTTCACACCTTTTGAAGCTCTTCATATTTTTCACAACTTTTCAGGCTCTTCATGTTTCTGATCACCGCTTCATGCTCTTCCTATTTTTCAGACCGTTTCATGCTCATCTCATTTTTGACACCTTTTGAGCTCTTCATATTTTTCACACCTTCTGAAGCTCTTCATATTTTTCACACGTTGTCAGGCTGTTCATGTTTTTGAACACGGCTTCATGCTGCTTCTATTTTTCAGCCCGTTTCATGCTCCTCATATTTTTGACACGTTTTGAAGCTCTTCATATTTTTCACACCTTTTCAGTCTCTGCATTTTTTTGAACACCGCTTCATGATCCTCCTATTTTTCAGACCGTTTCATGCTCCACATGTATTTCAAACCTTTTGAAGCTCTTCATATTTTGCACAGATTTTCAGGCTCTTCTTGTTTTTCACAACCACTTCATGCTCCTCCTATTTTTCAGACCGTTTCATGCTCCTCATATATTTGACACCTTTTGAAGTTCTTCATATTTTGCACACATTTTCAGGCTCTTCATGTTTTTGAACACCGCTTCATGCTCCTCCTATTTTTCAGACCGTTTCATGCTCCTCATGTGTTTCACACCTTTTGAAGCTCTTCATATTTTTCACACCTTTTCAGGTTCTTCATGTTTCTGAACAACGCTTCATGCTCCTCCTAATTTTCAGACCGTTTTAATGCTCCTCATGTGTTTCACACCTTTTGAAGCTCTTCATATATTTCACACCTTTTCAGGCTCTTCTTTTTTTTCAACACCACTTCATGCTCCTCCTTTTTTTCAGACCGTTTCATGCTCATCTCATTTTTGACACCTTTTGAAGCTCTTCATATTTTTCACTCCCTTTGAATCTCTTCAAATTTTTCACACGTTTTCAGGCTCTTCATGTTTTTGAAAACCGTTTCATTCTCCTCCTATTTTTCACACTGTTTCATGCTGCTCATATTTTTGATACATTTTGAAGCTCTTCATATTTTCACACCTTTTCAGGCTCCCCATGTTTTTCAACACGGCTTCATGATCCTACTGTTTTTCAGACCGTTTCATGCTCCTCATATTTTTGACACTTTTGAAGCTCTTCATATTTTTCACACCTTTTCTGGCTCTTCATGATTTCAACACCGCTTCCGCTCGTCCTATTTTTGATACATTTTGAAGCTGTTCATATATTTCACACCTTTTCAGACGTTTCATGTTTTTGAACACCGTTTCATGCTCCTCATATTTTGACAGTTTTTGATGCTCTTCATATTTTTTACAGCTTTTCAGGCTCTTCATGGTTTTCAACACCACTTCATGCTCCTATTTTTCAGACCGTTTCATGCTCCTCATATTTTTCACACCTTTTGAAGCTCTTCATATTTTTCACACCTTTTCAGGCTCTTCATGTTTTTCAACACCCCTTCATGCTCCTCCTATTTTTCAGATCTTAACATTATCCTCACATATTTGACACCTTTTGAAGCTCTTCATATTTTTCACACCTTGTCAGGCTCTTCATGTTTTTCAACACCGCTTCATGCTCCTCCTATTTTTCAGACCTTTTCATGCTCCTCATGTATTTCACATCTTTTGAAGCTCTTAATATTTCTTACACATTTTCAGGCTCTTCATGTTTTTGAACACGGTTTCATGCTCCTCCTATTTTCCAGACCGTTTCATGCTCCTCATATTTTTGACACCTTTTGAAGCTCTTAATATTTTTCACAGCTTTTCAGGCTCTTCATGTTTTTCAACACCGCTTCATGCTCCTCCTATTTTTCAGACTGTTTCCTGCTCCTCATGCATTTCACACCTTTTGAAGCTCTTCATATATTTCACACCTTTTGAATCTCTTCATATTTCTCAAACGTTTTCAGACTCTTCATGTTTTTCAATACCCCTTCTTGCTCATCCTATTTTTCAGACCGTTTCATGTTTCTATCATTTCTGACAACTTTTGAAGCTCTTCATATTTTTCACACCTTTTCAGGCTCTTCATGTTTTTCAACACCACTTCATGCTCCTCCTATTTTTCAGACCGTTTCATGCTCCTCTCATTTCTGACACCTTTTGAAGCTCTTCATATATTTCACACATTTTCAGGCTCTTCATGTTTTTCATCACCACTTCATGCTCCTCCTACTTTTCAGACCGTTTCATGCTCCTCTTATTTTTGACACATTTTGAAGCGCTTCATATTTTCCACACCTTTTGAAGCTCTTCATATTTTTCAAACGTTTTCAGGCTCTTCATGTTTTTCAACACCGCTTCTTGCTCCTCCTATTTTTCAGACCGTTTCATGCTCCTCATATTTTTGAAACATTTTGAAGCTCTTCATATTGTTCACACCTTTTCAGGCTCTTCATGTTTTTGCGCACCGTTTCATGCTGCTCCTATTTTTCAGATCGTTTCATGCTCCTCATATTTTTGACACCTTTTGAAGCTCTTCATATTTTTCACACCTTTTAATGCTCTTCATGATTTTGAACACCGCTTGATGCTCCTCCTATTATTCAGACCGTTACATGCTCCTCATATTTTTGACACCTTTTGAAGCTCTTCATATTTTTGACACCTTTTGAAGCTCTTCATATTTTACACACTTTTTCAGGCTCTTCATGTTTTTCCACACCGCTTCATGCTCCTCGTATTTTTCAGACAGTTTCATGTGCCTCCTCTTTTTAACACCTTTTGAAGGTCTTCATATTTTTCACACCTTTTCAGGCTCTTCATGTTTTTCCGCACCGCTTCCTGCTCTTCCTTTTTTTCAGATCGTTCCATGCTCCTCATATTTTTGACACCTTTTGAAGCTCTTCATATTTTGCACACCTTTTCAGGCTCTTCATGTTTTTGAACACCGTTTCATGCTCTTCCTATTTTTCAGACCGTTTCATGCTCCTCATATTGTTGACATCTTTTGAAGCTCTTCATATATTTCACACCTTTTCTGGCTCTTCATGTTTTTCAACACCACTTCATGCTCCTCCTATTTTTCAGATAGTTTCATGCCCCCTCTATATTTGACACCTTTTGAAGTTCTTCATATACTTCACACCTTTTCAGGGTCTTCATGTTTTTCAACACCGCTTCATGCTCCTCCTATTTGTCATACCTTTTGAAGCTGTTCATATATTTCACACCTTTTCAGGCTCTTCATGTTTTTGAACACCGTTTCATGCTCCTCCTATTTTTCAGACCGTTTCATGCTCCTCATATTGTTGACACCTTTTGAAGCTCTTCATATATTTCACACCTTTTCTGGCTCTTCATGTTTTTCAACACCACTTCATGCTCCTCCTATTTTTCAGACCGTTTCATGCTCCTCATACTTTTGACACCTTTTGAAGCTCTTCATATATTTCCCACCTTTTCATGCTCTTCCTGTTTTTCAACAAAGCTTCATGCTCCTCCTAATTTTCAGACCGTTTCATGCTCCTCATATTTTTCACACCTTTTGAAGCTCTTCATATTTTTCACACCTTTTCAGGCTCTTCATGTTTTTCAACACCGCTTCATGCTCCTCTTATTTTTGATACATTTTGAAGCTGTTCATATATTTCACACCTTTTCAGACGTTTCATGTTTTTGAACACCGTTTCATGCTCCTCATATTTTGACAATTTTTGATGCTCTTCATATTTTTTACAGCTTTTCAGGCTCTTCATGGTTTTCAACACCACTTCATGCTCCTATTTTTCAGACCGTTTCATGCTCCTCATATTTTTCACACCTTTTGAAGCTCTTCATATTTTTCACACCTTTTCAGGCTCTTCATGTTTTTCAACACCCCTTCATGCTCCTCCTATTTTTCAGATCTTAACATTCTCCTCATATATTTGACACCTTTTGAAGCTCTTCATATTTTTCACACCTTTTCAGGCTCTTCATGTTTTTCAACACCGCTTCATGCTCCTCCTATTTTTCACACCTTTTCATGCTCCTCATGTATTTCACATCTTTTGAAGCTCTTAATATTTCTTACACATTTTCAGGCTCTTCATGTTTTTGAACACGGTTTCATGCTCCTCCTATTTTCCAGACCGTTTCATGCTTCTCATATTTTTGACACCTTTTGAAGCTCTTAATATTTTTCACAGCTTTTCAGGCTCTTCATGTTTTTCAACACCGCTTCATGCTCCTCCTATTTTTCAGACCGTTTCATGCTACTCTTGTATTTCACAACTTTTGAAGCTCTTCACATTTTTCACACCTTTTCAGGCTCTTCATGTTTTTCAAACGTTTTCAGGCTCTTCATGTTTTTCAACACCGCTTCTTGCTCCTCCTATTTTTCAGACCGTTTCATGCTCCTCATATTTTTGAAACATTTTGAAGCTCTTCATATTGTTCACACCTTTTCAGGCTCTTCATGTTTTTGCGCACCGTTTCATGCTGCTCCTATTTTTCAGATCGTTTCATGCTCCTCATATTTTTGACACCTTTTGAAGCTCTTCATATTTTTCACACCTTTTAATGCTCTTCATGATTTTGAACACCGCTTGATGCTCTTCCTATTATTCAGACCGTTACATGCTCCTCATATTTTTGACACCTTTTGAAGCTCTTCATATTTTTGACACCTTTTGAAGCTCTTCATATTTTACACACTTTTTCAGGCTCTTCATGTTTTTCCACACCGCTTCATGCTCCTCGTATTTTTCAGACAGTTTCATGTGCCTCCTCTTTTTAACACCTTTTGAAGGTCTTCATATTTTTCACACCTTTTCAGGCTCTTCATGTTTTTCCGCACCGCTTCCTGCTCTTCCTTTTTTTCAGATCGTTCCATGCTCCTCATATTTTTGACACCTTTTGAAGCTCTTCATATTTTGCACACCTTTTCAGGCTCTTCATGTTTTTGAACACCGTTTCATGCTCTTCCTATTTTTCAGACCGTTTCATGCTCCTCATATTGTTGACACCTTTTGAAGCTCTTCATATATTTCACACCTTTTCTGGCTCTTCATGTTTTTCAACACCACTTCATGCTCCTCCTATTTTTCAGATAGTTTCATGCCCCCTCTATATTTGACACCTTTTGAAGTTCTTCATATATTTCACACCTTTTCAGGGTCTTCATGTTTTTCAACACCGCTTCATGCTCCTCCTATTTGTCATACCTTTTGAAGCTGTTCATATATTTCACACCTTTTCAGGCTCTTCATGTTTTTGAACACCGTTTCATGCTCCTCCTATTTTTCAGACCGTTTCATGCTCCTCATATTGTTGACACCTTTTGAAGCTCTTCATATATTTCACACCTTTTCTGGCTCTTCATGTTTTTCAACACCACTTCATGCTCCTCCTATTTTTCAGACCGTTTCATGCTCCTCATACTTTTGACACCTTTTGAAGCTCTTCATATATTTCCCACCTTTTCATGCTCTTCCTGTTTTTCAACAAAGCTTCATGCTCCTCCTAATTTTCAGACCGTTTCATGCTCCTCATATTTTTCACACCTTTTGAAGCTCTTCATATTTTTCACACCTTTTCAGGCTCTTCATGTTTTTCAACACCGCTTCATGCTTCTCCTATTTTTCAGACCGTTTCATGCTCCTCATATTTTTCACACCTTTTGAAGCTCTTCATATTTTTCACACCTTTTCAGGCTCTTCATGTTTTTCAACACCGCTTCATGCTCCTCTTATTTTTGATACATTTTGAAGCTGTTCATATATTTCACACCTTTTCAGACGTTTCATGTTTTTGAACACCGTTTCATGCTCCTCATATTTTGACAGATTTTGATGCTCTTCATATTTTTTACAGCTTTTCAGGCTCTTCATGGTTTTCAACACCACTTCATGCTCCTATTTTTCAGACCGTTTCATGCTCCTCATATTTTTCACACCTTTTGAAGCTCTTCATATTTTTCACACCTTTTCAGGCTCTTCATGTTTTTCAACACCCCTTCATGCTCCTCCTATTTTTCAGATCTTAACATTCTCCTCATATATTTGACACCTTTTGAAGCTCTTCATATTTTTCACACCTTTTCAGACTCTTCATGTTTTTCAACACCGCTTCATGCTCCTCCTATTTTTCAGACCTTTTCATGCTCCTCATGTATTTCACATCTTTTGAAGCTCTTAATATTTCTTACACATTTTCAGGCTCTTCATGTTTTTGAACACGGTTTCATGCTCCTCCTATTTTCCAGACCGTTTCATGCTCCTCATATTTTTGACACCTTTTGAAGCTCTTAATATTTTTCACAGCTTTTCAGGCTCTTCATGTTTTTCAACACCGCTTCATGCTCCTCCTATTTTTCAGACTGTTTCCTGCTCCTCATGCATTTCACACCTTTTGAAGCTCTTCATATATTTCACACCTTTTGAATCTCTTCATATTTCTCAAACGTTTTCAGTCTCTTCATGTTTTTCAACACCCCTTCTTGCTCATCCTATTTTTCAGACCGTTTCATGTTTCTATCATTTCTGACAACTTTTGAAGCTCTTCATATTTTTCACACCTTTTCAGGCTCTTCATGTTTTTCAACACCACTTCATGCTCCTCCTATTTTTCAGACCGTTTCATGCTCCTCTCATTTCTGACACCTTTTGAAGCTCTTCATATATTTCACACATTTTCAGGCTCTTCATGTTTTTCATCACCACTTCATGCTCCTCCTACTTTTCAGACCGTTTCATGCTCCTCTTATTTTTGACACATTTTGAAGCGCTTCATATTTTCCACACCTTTTGAAGCTCTTCATATTTTTCAAACGTTTTCAGGCTCTTCATGTTTTTCAACACCGCTTCTTGCTCCTCCTATTTTTCAGACCGTTTCATGCTCCTCATATTTTTGAAACATTTTGAAGCTCTTCATATTGTTCACACCTTTTCAGGCTCTTCATGTTTTTGCGCACCGTTTCATGCTGCTCCTATTTTTCAGATCGTTTCATGCTCCTCATATTTTTGACACCTTTTGAAGCTCTTCATATTTTTCACACCTTTTAATGCTCTTCATGATTTTGAACACCGCTTGATGCTCCTCCTATTATTCAGACCGTTACATGCTCCTCATATTTTTGACACCTTTTGAAGCTCTTCATATTTTTGACACCTTTTGAAGCTCTTCATATTTTACACACTTTTTCAGGCTCTTCATGTTTTTCCACACCGCTTCATGCTCCTCGTATTTTTCAGACAGTTTCATGTGCCTCCTCTTTTTAACACCTTTTGAAGGTCTTCATATTTTTCACACCTTTTCAGGCTCTTCATGTTTTTCCGCACCGCTTCCTGCTCTTCCTTTTTTTCAGATCGTTCCATGCTCCTCATATTTTTGACACCTTTTGAAGCTCTTCATATTTTGCACACCTTTTCAGGCTCTTCATGTTTTTGAACACCGTTTCATGCTCTTCCTATTTTTCAGACCGTTTCATGCTCCTCATATTGTTGACACCTTTTGAAGCTCTTCATATATTTCACACCTTTTCTGGCTCTTCATGTTTTTCAACACCACTTCATGCTCCTCCTCTTTTTCAGATAGTTTCATGCCCCCTCTATATTTGACACCTTTTGAAGCTCTTCATATATTTCACACCTTTTCAGGGTCTTCATGTTTTTCAACACCACTTCATGCTCCTCCTATTTGTGATACCTTTTGAAGCTGTTCATATATTTCACACCTTTTCAGGCTCTTCATGTTTTTGAACACCGTTTCATGCTCCTCCTATTTTTTAGACCGTTTCATGCTCCTCATATTGTTGACACCTTTTGAAGCTCTTCATATATTTCACACCTTTTCTGGCTCTTCATGTTTTTCAACACCACTTCATGCTCCTCCTATTTTTCAGACCGTTTCATGCTCCTCATACTTTTGACACCTTTTGAAGCTCTTCATATATTTCCCACCTTTTCATGCTCTTCCTGTTTTTCAACAAAGCTTCATGCTCCTCCTAATTTTCAGACCGTTTCATGCTCCTCATATTTTTCACACCTTTTGAAGCTCTTCATATTTTTCACACCTTTTCAGGCTCTTCATGTTTTTCAACACCGCTTCATGCTTCTCCTATTTTTCAGACCGTTTCATGCTCCTCATATTTTTCACACCTTTTGAAGCTCTTCATATTTTTCACACCTTTTCAGGCTCTTCATGTTTTTCAACACCGCTTCATGCTCCTCTTATTTTTGATACATTTTGAAGCTGTTCATATATTTCACACCTTTTCAGACGTTTCATGATTTTGAACACCGTTTCATGCTCCTCATATTTTGACAGTTTTTGATGCTCTTCATATTTTTTACAGCTTTTCAGGCTCTTCATTGTTTTCAACACCACTTCATGCTCCTATTTTTCAGACCGTTTCATGCTCCTCATATTTTTCACACCTTTTGAAGCTCTTCATATTTTTCACACCTTTTCAGGCTCTTCATGTTTTTCAACACCCCTTCATGCTCCTCCTATTTTTCAGATCTTAACATTCTCCTCATATATTTGACACCTTTTGAAGCTCTTCATATTTTTCACACCTTTTCAGGCTCTTCATGTTTTTCAACACCGCTTCATGCTCCTCCTATTTTTCACACCTTTTCATGCTCCTCATGTATTTCACATCTTTTGAAGCTCTTAATATTTCTTACACATTTTCAGGCTCTTCATGTTTTTGAACACGGTTTCATGCTCCTCCTATTTTCCAGACCGTTTCATGCTCCTCATATTTTTGACACCTTTTGAAGCTTTTAATATTTTTCACAGCTTTTCAGGCTCTTCATGTTTTTCAACACCGCTTCATGCTCCTCCTATTTTTCAGACTGTTTCCTGCTCCTCATGCATTTCACACCTTTTGAAGCTCTTCATATATTTCACACCTTTTGAATCTCTTCATATTTCTCAAACGTTTTCAGGCTCTTCATGTTTTTCAACACCCCTTCTTGCTCATCCTATTTTTCAGACCGTTTCATGTTTCTATCATTTCTGACAACTTTTGAAGCTCTTCATATTTTTCACACCTTTTCAGGCTCTTCATGTTTTTCAACACCACTTCATGCTCCTCCTATTTTTCAGACCGTTTCATGCTCCTCTCATTTCTGACACCTTTTGAAGCTCTTCATATATTTCACACATTTTCAGGCTCTTCATGTTTTTCATCACCACTTCATGCTCCTCCTACTTTTCAGACCGTTTCATGCTCCTCTTATTTTTGACACATTTTGAAGCGCTTCATATTTTCCACACCTTTTGAAGCTCTTCATATTTTTCAAACGTTTTCAGGCTCTTCATGTTTTTCAACACCGCTTCTTGCTCCTCCTATTTTTCAGACCGTTTCATGCTCCTCATATTTTTGAAACATTTTGAAGCTCTTCATATTGTTCACACCTTTTCAGGCTCTTCATGTTTTTGCGCACCGTTTCATGCTGCTCCTATTTTTCAGATCGTTTCATGCTCCTCATATTTTTGACACCTTTTGAAGCTCTTCATATTTTTCACACCTTTTAATGCTCTTCATGATTTTGAACACCGCTTGATGCTCCTCCTATTATTCAGACCGTTACATGCTCCTCATATTTTTGACACCTTTTGAAGCTCTTCATATTTTTGACACCTTTTGAAGCTCTTCATATTTTACACACTTTTTCAGGCTCTTCATGTTTTTCCACACCGCTTCATGCTCCTCGTATTTTTCAGACAGTTTCATGTGCCTCCTCTTTTTAACACCTTTTGAAGGTCTTCATATTTTTCACAACTTTTCAGGCTCTTCATGTTTTTCCGCACCACTTCCTGCTCTTCCTTTTTTTCAGATCGTTCCATGCTCCTCATATTTTTGACAACTTTTGAAGCTCTTCATATTTTGCACACCTTTTCAGGCTCTTTATGTTTTTCAACACCACTTCATGCTCCTCCTTTTTTTCAGACCGTTTCATGCTCCTCTTATTTATGACACCTTTTGAAGCTCTTCATATTTTTCAAACCTTTTCAGGTTCCTAATGTTTTTCAACACCGCTTCATGCTCCTCCTATTTTTCAGATAGTTTCATGCCCCCCTCTATATTTGACACCTTTTGAAGCTCTTCATATATTTCACACCTTTTCAGGGTCTTCATGTTTTTCAACACCGCTTCATGCTCCTCCTATTTGTGATACCTTTTGAAGCTGTTCATTTATTTCACACCTTTTCAGGCTCTTCATGTTTTTGAACACCGTTTCATGCTCCTCCTATTTTTCAGACCGTTTCATGCTCCTCATATTGTTGACACCTTTTGAAGCTCTTCATATATTTCACACCTTTTCTGGCTCTTCATGTTTTTCAACACCACTTCATGCTCCTCCTATTTTTCAGACCGTTTCATGCTCCTCATACTTTTGACACCTTTTGAAGCCCTTCATATATTTCACACCTTTTGAATCTCTTCATATTTCTCAAACGTTTTCAGGCTCTTCATGTTTTTCAACACCCCTTCTTGCTCATCCTATTTTTCAGACCGTTTCATGTTTCTATCATTTCTGACAACTTTTGAAGCTCTTCATATTTTCCACACCTTTTCAGGCTCTTTATGTTTTTCAACACCACTTCATGCTCCTCCTTTTTTTCAGACCGTTTCATGCTCCTCTTATTTATGACACCTTTTGAAGCTCTTCATATTTTTCAAACCTTTTCAGGTTCCTATTGTTTTTCAACACCGCTTCATGCTCCTCCTATTTTTCAGATAGTTCCATGCCCCCTCTATATTTGACACCTTTTGAAGCTCTTCATATATTTCACACCTTTTCAGGGTCTTCATGTTTTTCAACACCGCTCCATGCTCCTCCTATTTGTGATACCTTTTGAAGCTGTTCATATATTTCACACCTTTTCAGGCGTTTCATGTTTTTGAACACCGTTTCATGCTCCTCATATTTTGACAGTTTTTGATGCTCTTCATATTTTTCACACCTTACAGGCTCTTCATGGTTTTCAACACCACTTCATGCTCCTATTTTTCAGACCATTTCCTGCTCCTCATATTTTTGACAACTTTTGAAGCTCTTCATATATTTCACACCTTTTCTGGCTCTTCATGTTTTTCACACCACTTCATGCTCCTCCTATTTATCAGACCGTTTCATGCTCCTCATATTTTTGACACCTTTTGAAGCTCTTCATATATTTCCCACCTTTTCAGGCTCTTCATGTTTTTCAACAAAGCTTCATGCTCCTCCTATTTTTCAGACCGTTTCATGCACCTCATATTTTTCACACCATTTGAAGCTCTTCATATTTTTCACACGTTTTCAGGCTGTTCATGTTTTTCAACTCCGCTTCATGCTTCTCCTATTTTTCAGACCGTTTCATGCTCCTCATATTTTTCACCCTTTTGAAGCTCTTCATAATTTTCACACCTTTTGAAGCTCTTCATATTTTTCACACCTTTTCAGGCTTTTCATGTTTTTCAACACCACTTCATGCTCCTCCTATTTTTCCGTCCTTTTCATACTCCTCATATTTTTTACACCTTTTGAAGCTCTTCATATTTTTCACACCTTTTCAGGCTCTTCATGTTTTTCAACACCGCTTCATGCGTCTCCTATATTTCAGACCGTTTCATGCTCCTCATATTTTTGACACCTTTTGAAGCTCTTCATATTTTTCACACCTTTTCATGCTCTTCATGTTTTTCAACACCGTTTCAGGCTCCTCCTATTTTTGACATCTTTTGAATCTCTTCGTATTTTTCACACCTTTTCAGGCTCTTCATGTTTTTCAACACCAGTTAATGTTCCTCCTATTTTTCAGATCGTTTCATGCTCCTCATATTTTTGACAACTTGTGAAGCTCCTCATATTTTTCACACCTTTTGAAGCTCTTCATATTTTTCACACCTTTTCAAGCTCTTCATGTTTTGAATACCGTTTCATGCTCCTCCTATTTTTCAGACCGTTTCATGTTCCTCATGTATTTCACAGCTTTTGAAGCTCCTAATATTTTTCATACCTTTTTAGGCTCTTCATGTTTTTGAACAACGTTTCATGCCCCTCCTATTTTTCAGACCGTTTCATGCTCCTCATATTATTGGCACCTTTTGAAGTTCTTCATATTTTTCACACCTTTTCAGACTCTTCATGTTTTTGAACACCACTTCATGCTCCTCCTAGTTTTCAGACCGTTTCATGCTACTCTTGTATTTCACAACTTTTGAAGCTCTTCACATTTTTCACACCTTTTCAGGCTCTTCATGTTTTTCAAACGTTTTCAGGCTCTTCATGTTTTTCAACACCGCTTCTTGCTCCTCCTATTTTTCAGACCGTTTCATGCTCCTCATATTTTTGAAACATTTTGAAGCTCTTCATATTGTTCACACCTTTTCAGGCTCTTCATGTTTTTGCGCACCGTTTCATGCTGCTCATATTTTTCAGATCGTTTCATGCTCCTCATATTTTTGACACCTTTTGAAGCTCTTCATATTTTTCACACCTTTTAATGCTCTTCATGATTTTGAACACCGCTTGATGCTCCTCCTATTATTCAGACCGTTACATGCTCCTCATATTTTTGACACCTTTTGAAGCTCTTCATATTTTTGACACCTTTTGAAGCTCTTCATATTTTACACACTTTTTCAGGCTCTTCATGTTTTTCCACACCGCTTCATGCTCCTCGTATTTTTCAGACAGTTTCATGTGCCTCCTCTTTTTAACACCTTTTGAAGGTCTTCATATTTTTCACACCTTTTCAGGCTCTTCATGTTTTTCCGCACCGCTTCCTGCTCTTCCTTTTTTTCAGATCGTTCCATGCTCCTCATATTTTTGACACCTTTTGAAGCTCTTCATATTTTGCACACCTTTTCAGGCTCTTTATGTTTTTCAACACCACTTCATGCTCCTCCTTTTTTTCAGACCGTTTCATGCTCCTCTTATTTATGACACCTTTTGAAGCTCTTCATATTTTTCAAACCTTTTCAGGTTCCTAATGTTTTTCAACACCGCTTCATGCTCCTCCTATTTTTCAGATAGTTTCATGCCCCCTCTATATTTGACACCTTTTGAAGCTCTTCATATATTTCACACCTTTTCAGGGTCTTCATGTTTTTCAACACCGCTTCATGCTCCTCCTATTTGTGATACCTTTTGAAGCTGTTCATATATTTCACACCTTTTCAGGCTCTTCATGTTTTTGAACACCGTTTCATGCTCCTCCTATTTTTCAGACCGTTTCATGCTCCTCATATTGTTGACACCTTTTGAAGCTCTTCATATATTTCACACCTTTTCTGGCTCTTCATGTTTTTCAACACCACTTCATGCTCCTCCTATTTTTCAGACCGTTTCATGCTCCTCATACTTTTGACACCTTTTGAAGCTCTTCATATATTTCCCACCTTTTCATGCTCTTCCTGTTTTTCAACAAAGCTTCATGCTCCTCCTAATTTTCAGACCGTTTCATGCTCCTCATATTTTTCACACCTTTTGAAGCTCTTCATATTTTTCACACCTTTTCAGGCTCTTCATGTTTTTCAACACCGCTTCATGCTTCTCCTATTTTGCAGACCGTTTCATGCTCCTCATATTTTTCACACCTTTTGAAGCTCTTCATATTTTTCACACCTTTTCAGGCTCTTCATGTTTTTCAACACCGCTTCATGCTCCTCTTATTTTTGATACATTTTGAAGCTGTTCATATATTTCACACCTTTTCAGACGTTTCATGTTTTTGAACACCGTTTCATGCTCCTCATATTTTGACAGTTTTTGATGCTCTTCATATTTTTTACAGCTTTTCAGGCTCTTCATGGTTTTCAACACCACTTCATGCTCCTATTTTTCAGACCGTTTCATGCTCCTCATATATTTCACACCTTTTGAAGCTCTTCATATTTTTCACACCTTTTCAGGCTCTTCATGTTTTTCAACACCCCTTCATGCTCCTCCTATTTTTCAGATCTTAACATTCTCCTCATATATTTGACACCTTTTGAAGCTCTTCATATTTTTCACACCTTTTCAGGCTCTTCATGTTTTTCAACACCGCTTCATGCTCCTCCTATTTTTCACACCTTTTCATGCTCCTCATGTATTTCACATCTTTTGAAGCTCTTAATATTTCTTACACATTTTCAGGCTCTTCATGTTTTTGAACACGGTTTCATGCTCCTCCTATTTTCCAGACCGTTTCATGCTCCTCATATTTTTGACACCTTTTGAAGCTCTTCATATTTTTCACACCTTTTGAAGCTCTTCATATTTTTCACAAGTTTTCAGGCTCTTCATGTTTTTCAACACCGCTTCATGCTCCTCCTATTTTTCAGACTGTTTCCTGCTCCTCATGCATTTCACACCTTTTGAAGCTCTTCATATATTTCACACCTTTTGAATCTCTTCATATTTCTCAAACGTTTTCAGGCTCTTCATGTTTTTCAACACCCCTTCTTGCTCATCCTATTTTTCAGACCGTTTCATGTTTCTATCATTTCTGACAACTTTTGAAGCTCTTCATATTTTTCACACCTTTTCAGGCTCTTCATGTTTTTCAACACCACTTCATGCTCCTCCTATTTTTCAGACCGTTTCATGCTCCTCTCATTTCTGACACCTTTTGAAGCTCTTCATATATTTCACACATTTTCAGGCTCTTCATGTTTTTCATCACCACTTCATGCTCCTCCTACTTTTCAGACCGTTTCATGCTCCTCTTATTTTTGACACATTTTGAAGCGCTTCATATTTTCCACACCTTTTGAAGCTCTTCATATTTTTCAAACGTTTTCAGGCTCTTCATGTTTTTCAACACCGCTTCTTGCTCCTCCTATTTTTCAGACCGTTTCATGCTCCTCATATTTTTGAAACATTTTGAAGCTCTTCATATTGTTCACACCTTTTCAGGCTCTTCATGTTTTTGCGCACCGTTTCATGCTGCTCCTATTTTTCAGATCGTTTCATGCTCCTCATATTTTTGACACCTTTTGAAGCTCTTCATATTTTTCACACCTTTTAATGCTCTTCATGATTTTGAACACCGCTTGATGCTCCTCCTATTATTCAGACCGTTACATGCTCCTCATATTTTTGACACCTTTTGAAGCTCTTCATATTTTTGACACCTTTTGAAGCTCTTCATATTTTACACACTTTTTCAGGCTCTTCATGTTTTTCCACACCGCTTCCTGCTCTTCCTTTTTTTCAGATCGTTCCATGCTCCTCATATTTTTGACACCTTTTGAAGCTCTTCATATATTTCACACCTTTTCTGGCTCTTCATGTTTTTCCACACCACTTCATGCTCCTCGTATTTTTCAGACAGTTTCATGTGCCTCCTCTTTTTAACACCTTTTGAAGGTCTTCATATTTTTCACACCTTTTCAGGCTCTTCATGTTTTTCCGCACCGCTTCCTGCTCTTCCTTTTTTTCAGATCGTTCCATGCTCCTCATATTTTTGACACCTTTTGAAGCTCTTCATATTTTGCACACCTTTTCAGGCTCTTTATGTTTTTCAACACCACTTCATGCTCCTCCTTTTTTTCAGACCGTTTCATGCTCCTCTTTTTTATGACACCTTTTGAAGCTCTTCATATTTTTCAAACCTTTTCAGGTTCCTAATGTTTTTCAACACCGCTTCATGCTCCTCCTATTTTTCAGATAGTTTCATGCCCCCTCTATATTTGACACCTTTTGAAGCTCTTCATATATTTCACACCTTTTCAGGGTCTTCATGTTTTTCAACACCGCTCCATGCTCCTCCTATTTGTGATACCTTTTGAAGCTGTTCATATATTTCACACCTTTTCAGGCGTTTCATGTTTTTGAACACCGTTTCATGCTCCTCATATTTTGACAGTTTTTGATGCTCTTCATATTTTTCACACCTTACAGGCTCTTCATGGTTTTCAACACCACTTCATGCTCCTATTTTTCAGACCATTTCCTGCTCCTCATATTTTTGACAACTTTTGAAGCTCTTCATATATTTCACATCTTTTCAGGCTCTTCATGTTTTTCACACCACTTCATGCTCCTCCTATTTATCACACCGTTTCATGCTCCTCATATTTTTGACACCTTTTGAAGCTCTTCATATATTTCCCACCTTTTCAGGCTCTTCATGTTTTTCAACAAAGCTTCATGCTCCTCCTATTTTTCAGACCGTTTCATGCACCTCATATTTTTCACACCATTTGAAGCTCTTCATATTTTTCACACGTTTTCAGGCTGTTCATGTTTTTCAACTCCGCTTCATGCTTCTCCTATTTTTCAGACCGTTTCATGCTCCTCATATTTTTCACCCTTTTGAAGCTCTTCATAATTTTCACACCTTTTGAAGCTCTTCATATTTTTCACACCTTTTCAGGCTTTTCATGTTTTTCAACACCACTTCATGCTCCTCCTATTTTTCAGTCCTTTTCATACTCCTCATATTTTTTACACCTTTTGAAGCTCTTCATATTTTTCACACCTTTTCAGGCTCTTCATGTTTTTCAACACCGCTTCATGCGTCTCCTATATTTCAGACCGTTTCATGCTCCTCATATTTTTGACACCTTTTGAAGCTCTTCATATTTTTCACACCTTTTCATGCTCTTCATGTTTTTCAACACCGTTTCAGGCTCCTCCTATTTTTGACATCTTTTGAATCTCTTCGTATTTTTCACACCTTTTCAGGCTCTTCATGTTTTTCAACACCAGTTAATGTTCCTCCTATTTTTCAGATCGTTTCATGCTCCTCATATTTTTGACAACTTGTGAAGCTCCTCATATTTTTCAAACCTTTTGAAGCTCTTCATATTTTTCACACCTTTTCAAGCTCTTCATGTTTTGAATACCGTTTCATGCTCCTCCTATTTTTCAGACCGTTTCATGTTCCTCATGTATTTCACAGCTTTTGAAGCTCCTCATATTTTTCATACCTTTTTAGGCTCTTCATGTTTTTGAACAACGTTTCATGCCCCTCCTATTTTTCAGACCGTTTCATGCTCCTCATATTATTGGCACCTTTTGAAGTTCTTCATATTTTTCACACCTTTTCAGACTCTTCATGTTTTTGAACACCACTTCATGCTCCTCCTAGTTTTCAGACCGTTTCATGCTACTCTTGTATTTCACAACTTTTGAAGCTCTTCACATTTTTCACACCTTTTCAGGCTCTTCATGTTTTTCAAACGTTTTCAGGCTCTTCATGTTTTTCAACACCGCTTCTTGCTCCTCCTATTTTTCAGACCGTTTCATGCTCCTCATATTTTTGAAACATTTTGAAGCTCTTCATA
Organism: Dama dama; assembly: GCF_033118175.1. Classification (NCBI taxonomy): domain Eukaryota; kingdom Metazoa; phylum Chordata; class Mammalia; order Artiodactyla; family Cervidae; genus Dama; species Dama dama. The sequence goes on from NW_026870895.1 coordinate 5,576,164, forward strand.
TTGTTCACACCTTTTCAGGCTCTTCATGTTTTTGCGCACCGTTTCATGCTGCTCCTATTTTTCAGATCGTTTCATGCTCCTCATATTTTTGACACCTTTTGAAGCTCTTCATATTTTTCACACCTTTTAATGCTCTTCATGATTTTGAACACCGCTTGATGCTCCTCCTATTATTCAGACCGTTACATGCTCCTCATATTTTTGACACCTTTTGAAGCTCTTCATATTTTTGACACCTTTTGAAGCTCTTCATATTTTACACACTTTTTCAGGCTCTTCATGTTTTTCCACACCGCTTCATGCTCCTCGTATTTTTCAGACAGTTTCATGTGCCTCCTCTTTTTAACACCTTTTGAAGGTCTTCATATTTTTCACACCTTTTCAGGCTCTTCATGTTTTTCCGCACCGCTTCCTGCTCTTCCTTTTTTTCAGATCGTTCCATGCTCCTCATATTTTTGACACCTTTTGAAGCTCTTCATATTTTGCACACCTTTTCAGGCTCTTTATGTTTTTCAACACCACTTCATGCTCCTCCTTTTTTTCAGACCGTTTCATGCTCCTCTTATTTATGACACCTTTTGAAGCTCTTCATATTTTTCAAATCTTTTCAGGTTCCTAATGTTTTTCAACACCGCTTCATGCTCCTCCTATTTTTCAGATAGTTTCATGCCCCCTCTATATTTGACACCTTTTGAAGCTCTTCATATATTTCACACCTTTTCAGGGTCTTCATGTTTTTCAACACCGCTTCATGCTCCTCCTATTTGTGATACCTTTTGAAGCTGTTCATATATTTCACACCTTTTCAGGCTCTTCATGTTTTGAACACCGTTTCATGCTCCTCCTATTTTTCAGACCGTTTCATGCTCCTCATATTGTTGACACCTTTTGAAGCTCTTCATATATTTCACACCTTTTCTGGCTCTTCATGTTTTTCAACACCACTTCATGCTCCTCCTATTTTTCAGACCGTTTCATGCTCCTCATACTTTTGACACTTTTTGAAGCTCTTCATATATTTCCCACCTTTTCATGCTCTTCCTGTTTTTCAACAAAGCTTCATGCTCCTCCTAATTTTCAGACCGTTTCATGCTCCTCATATTTTTCACACCTTTTGAAGCTCTTCATATTTTTCACACCTTTTCAGGCTCTTCATGTTTTTCAACACCGCTTCATGCTTCTCCTATTTTTCAGACCGTTTCATGCTCCTCATATTTTTCACACCTTTTGAAGCTCTTCATATGTTTCACACCTTTTCAGGCTCTTCATGTTTTTCAACACCGCTTCATGCTCCTCTTATTTTTGATACATTTTGAAGCTGTTCATATATTTCACACCTTTTCAGACGTTTCATGTTTTTGAACACCGTTTCATGCTCCTCATATTTTGACAGTTTTTGATGCTCTTCATATTTTTTACAGCTTTTCAGGCTCTTCATGGTTTTCAACACCACTTCATGCTCCTATTTTTCAGACCGTTTCATGCTCCTCATATTTTTCACACCTTTTGAAGCTCTTCATATTTTTTCACACCTTTTCAGGCTCTTCATGTTTTTCAACACCCCTTCATGCTCCTCCTATTTTTCAGATCTTAACATTCTCCTCATATATTTGACACCTTTTGAAGCTCTTCATATTTTTCACACCTTTTCAGGCTCTTCATGTTTTTCAACACCGCTTCATGCTCCTCCTATTTTTCACACCTTTTCATGCTCCTCATGTATTTCACATCTTTTGAAGCTCTTAATATTTCTTACACATTTTCAGGCTCTTCATGTTTTTGAACACGGTTTCATGCTCCTCCTATTTTCCAGACCGTTTCATGCTCCTCATATTTTTGACACCTTTTGAAGCTTTTAATATTTTTCACAGCTTTTCAGGCTCTTCATGTTTTTCAACACCGCTTCATGCTCCTCCTATTTTTCAGACTGTTTCCTGCTCCTCATGCATTTCACACCTTTTGAAGCTCTTCATATATTTCACACCTTTTGAATCTCTTCATATTTCTCAAACGTTTTCAGGCTCTTCATGTTTTTCAACACCCCTTCTTGCTCATCCTATTTTTCAGACCGTTTCATGTTTCTATCATTTCTGACAACTTTTGAAGCTCTTCATATTTTTCACACCTTTTCAGGCTCTTCATGTTTTTCAACACCACTTCATGCTCCTCCTATTTTTCAGACCGTTTCATGCTCCTCTCATTTCTGACACCTTTTGAAGCTCTTCATATATTTCACACATTTTCAGGCTCTTCATGTTTTTCATCACCACTTCATGCTCCTCCTACTTTTCAGACCGTTTCATGCTCCTCTTATTTTTGACACATTTTGAAGCGCTTCATATTTTCCACACCTTTTGAAGCTCTTCATGTTTTTCAAACGTTTTCAGGCTCTTCATGTTTTTCAACACCGCTTCTTGCTCCTCCTATTTTTCAGACCGTTTCATGCTCCTCATATTTTTGAAACATTTTGAAGCTCTTCATATTGTTCACACCTTTTCAGGCTCTTCATGTTTTTGCGCACCGTTTCATGCTGCTCCTATTTTTCAGATCGTTTCATGCTCCTCATATTTTTGACACCTTTTGAAGCTCTTCATATTTTTCACACCTTTTAATGCTCTTCATGATTTTGAACACCGCTTGATGCTCCTCCTATTATTCAGACCGTTACATGCTCCTCATATTTTTGACACCTTTTGAAGCTCTTCATATTTTTGACACCTTTTGAAGCTCTTCATATTTTACACACTTTTTCAGGCTCTTCATGTTTTTCCACACTGCTTCATGCTCCTCGTATTTTTCAGACAGTTTCATGTGCCTCCTCTTTTTAACACCTTTTGAAGGTCTTCATATTTTTCACAACTTTTCAGGCTCTTCATGTTTTTCCGCACCACTTCCTGCTCTTCCTTTTTTCAGATCGTTCCATGCTCCTCATATTTTTGACACCTTTTGAAGCTCTTCATATTTTGCACACCTTTTCAGGCTCTTTATGTTTTTCAACACCACTTCATGCTCCTCCTTTTTTTCAGACCGTTTCATGCTCCTCTTATTTATGACACCTTTTGAAGCTCTTCATATTTTTCAAACCTTTTCAGGTTCCTAATGTTTTTCAACACCGCTTCATGCTCCTCCTATTTTTCAGATAGTTTCATGCCCCCTCTATATTTGACACCTTTTGAAGCTCTTCATATATTTCACACCTTTTCAGGGTCTTCATGTTTTTCAACACCGCTTCATGCTCCTCCTATTTGTGATACCTTTTGAAGCTGTTCATTTATTTCACACCTTTTCAGGCTCTTCATGTTTTTGAACACCGTTTCATGCTCCTCCTATTTTTCAGACCGTTTCATGCTCCTCATATTGTTGACACCTTTTGAAGCTCTTCATATATTTCACACCTTTTCTGGTTCTTCATGTTTTTCAACACCACTTCATGCTCCTCCTATTTTTCAGACCGTTTCATGCTCCTCATACTTTTGACACCTTTTGAAGCTCTTCATATATTTCCCACCTTTTCATGCTCTTCCTGTTTTTCAACAAAGCTTCATGCTCCTCCTAATTTTCAGACCGTTTCATGCTCCTCATATTTTTCACACCTTTTGAAGCTCTTCATATTTTTCACACCTTTTCAGGCTCTTCATGTTTTTCAACACCGCTTCATGCTTCTCCTATTTTTCAGACCGTTTCATGCTCCTCATATTTTTCACACCTTTTGAAGCTCTTCATATTTTTCACACCTTTTCAGGCTCTTCATGTTTTTCAACACCGCTTCATGCTCCTCTTATTTTTGATACATTTTGAAGCTGTTCATATATTTCACACCTTTTCAGACGTTTCATGTTTTTGAACACCGTTTCATGCTCCTCATATTTTGACAGTTTTTGATGCTCTTCATATTTTTTACAGCTTTTCAGGCTCTTCATGGTTTTCAACACCACTTCATGCTCCTATTTTTCAGACCGTTTCATGCTCCTCATATTTTTCACACCTTTTGAAGCTCTTCATATTTTTCACACCTTTTCAGGCTCTTCATGTTTTTCAACACCCCTTCATGCTCCTCCTATTTTTCAGATCTTAACATTCTCCTCATATATTTGACACCTTTTGAAGCTCTTCATATTTTTCACACCTTTTCAGGCTCTTCATGTTTTTCAACACCGCTTCATGCTCCTCCTATTTTTCACACCTTTTCATGCTCCTCATGTATTTCACATCTTTTGAAGCTCTTAATATTTCTTACACATTTTCAGGCTCTTCATGTTTTTGAACACGGTTTCATGCTCCTCCTATTTTCCAGACCGTTTCATGCTCCTCATATTTTTGACACCTTTTGAAGCTCTTAATATTTTTCACAGCTTTTCAGGCTCTTCATGTTTTTCAACACCGCTTCATGCTCCTCCTATTTTTCAGACTGTTTCCTGCTCCTCATGCATTTCACACCTTTTGAAGCCCTTCATATATTTCACACCTTTTGAATCTCTTCATATTTCTCAAACGTTTTCAGGCTCTTCATGTTTTTCAACACCCCTTCTTGCTCATCCTATTTTTCAGACCGTTTCATGTTTCTATCATTTCTGACAACTTTTGAAGCTCTTCATATTTTTCACACCTTTTCAGGCTCTTCATGTTTTTCAACACCGCTTCATGCTCCTCTTATTTTTGATACATTTTGAAGCTGTTCATATATTTCACACCTTTTCCGACGTTTCATGTTTTTGAACACCGTTTCATGCTCCTCATATTTTGACAGTTTTTGATGCTCTTCATATTTTTTACAGCTTTTCAGGCTCTTCATGGTTTTCAACACCACTTCATGCTCCTATTTTTCAGACCGTTTCATGCTCCTCATATTTTTCACACCTTTTGAAGCTCTTCATATTTTTCACACCTTTTCAGGCTCTTTATGTTTTTCAACACCACTTCATGCTCCTCCTTTTTTTCAGACCGTTTCATGCTCCTCTTATTTATGACACCTTTTGAAGCTCTTCATATTTTTCAAACCTTTTCAGGTTCCTAATGTTTTTCAACACCGCTTCATGCTCCTCCTATTTTTCAGATAGTTCCATGCCCCCTCTATATTTGACACCTTTTGAAGCTCTTCATATATTTCACACCTTTTCAGGGTCTTCATGTTTTTCAACACCGCTCCATGCTCCTCCTATTTGTGATACCTTTTGAAGCTGTTGATATATTTCACACCTTTTCAGGCGTTTCATGTTTTTGAACACCGTTTCATTCTCCTCATATTTTGACAGTTTTTGATGCTCTTCATATTTTTCACACCTTACAGGCTCTTCATGGTTTTCAACACCACTTCATGCTCCAATTTTTCAGACCATTTCCTGCTCCTCATATTTTTGACAACTTTTGAAGCTCTTCATATATTTCACACCTTTTCTGGCTCTTCATGTTTTTCACACCACTTCATGCTCCTCCTATTTATCAGACCGTTTCATGCTCCTCATATTTTTGACACCTTTTGAAGCTCTTCATATATTTCCCACCTTTTCAGGCTCTTCATGTTTTTCAACAAAGCTTCATGCTCCTCCTATTTTTCAGACCGTTTCATGCACCTCATATTTTTCACACCATTTGAAGCTCTTCATATTTTTCACACGTTTTCAGGCTGTTCATGTTTTTCAACTCCGCTTCATGCTTCTCCTATTTTTCAGACCGTTTCATGCTCCTCATATTTTTCACCCTTTTGAAGCTCTTCATAATTTTCACACCTTTTGAAGCTCTTCATATTTTTCACACCTTTTCAGGCTTTTCATGTTTTTCAACACCACTTCATGCTCCTCCTATTTTTCAGTCCTTTTCATACTCCTCATATTTTTTACACCTTTTGAAGCTCTTCATATTTTTCACACCTTTTCAGGCTCTTCATGTTTTTCAACACCGCTTCATGCGTCTCCTATATTTCAGACCGTTTCATGCTCCTCATATTTTTGACACCTTTTGAAGCTCTTCATATTTTTCACACCTTTTCATGCTCTTCATGTTTTTCAACACCGTTTCAGGCTCCTCCTATTTTTGACATCTTTTGAATCTCTTCGTATTTTTCACACCTTTTCAGGCTCTTCATGTTTTTCAACACCAGTTAATGTTCCTCCTATTTTTCAGATCGTTTCATGCTCCTCATATTTTTGACAACTTGTGAAGCTCCTCATATTTTTCACACCTTTTGAAGCTCTTCATATTTTTCACACCTTTTCAAGCTCTTCATGTTTTGAATACCGTTTCATGCTCCTCCTATTTTTCAGACCGTTTCATGTTCCTCATGTATTTCACAGCTTTTGAAGCTCATCATATTTTTCATACCTTTTTAGGCTCTTCATGTTTTTGAACAACGTTTCATGCCCCTCCTATTTTTCAGACCGTTTCATGCTCCTCATATTATTGGCACCATTTGAAATTCTTCATATTTTTCACACCTTTTCAGACTCTTCATGTTTTTGAACACCACATCATGCTCCTCCTAGTTTTCAGACCGTTTCATGCTACTCTTGTATTTCACAACTTTTGAAGCTCTTCACATTTTTCACACCTTTTCAGGCTCTTCATGTTTTTCAAACGTTTTCAGGCTCTTCATGTTTTTCAACACCGCTTCTTGCTCCTCCTATTTTTCAGACCGTTTCATGCTCCTCATATTTTTGAAACATTTTGAAGCTCTTCATATTGTTCACACCTTTTCAGGCTCTTCATGTTTTTGCGCACCGTTTCATGCTGCTCCTATTTTTCAGATCGTTTCATGCTCCTCATATTTTTGACACCTTTTGAAGCTCTTCATATTTTTCACACCTTTTAATGCTCTTCATGATTTTGAACACCGCTTGATGCTCCTCCTATTATTCAGACCGTTACATGCTCCTCATATTTTTGACACCTTTTGAAGCTCTTCATATTTTTGACACCTTTTGAAGCTCTTCATATTTTACACACTTTTTCAGGCTCTTCATGTTTTTCCACACCACTTCATGCTCCTCGTATTTTTCAGACAGTTTCATGTGCCTCCTCTTTTTAACACCTTTTGAAGGTCTTCATATTTTTCACACCTTTTCAGGCTCTTCATGTTTTTCCGCACCGCTTCCTGCTCTTCCTTTTTTTCAGATCGTTCCATGCTCCTCATATTTTTGACACCTTTTGAAGCTCTTCATATTTTGCACACCTTTTCAGGCTCTTTATGTTTTTCAACACCACTTCATGCTCCTCCTTTTTTTCAGACCGTTTCATGCTCCTCTTATTTATGACACCTTTTGAAGCTCTTCTTATTTTTCAAAGCTTTTCAGGTTCCTAATGTTTTTCAACACCGCTTCATGCTCCTCCTATTTTTCAGATAGTTTCATGCCCCCTCTATATTTGACACCTTTTGAAGCTCTTCATATATTTCACACCTTTTCAGGGTCTTCATGTTTTTCAACACCGCTTCATGCTCCTCCTATTTGTGATACCTTTTGAAGCTGTTCATTTATTTCACACCTTTTCAGGCTCTTCATGTTTTTGAACACCGTTTCATGCTCCTCCTATTTTTCAGACCGTTTCATGCTCCTCATATTGTTGACACCTTTTGAAGCTCTTCATATATTTCACACCTTTTCTGGCTCTTCATGTTTTTCAACACCACTTCATGCTCCTCCTATTTTTCAGACCGTTTCATGCTCCTCATACTTTTGACACCTTTTGAAGCTCTTCATATATTTCCCACCTTTTCATGCTCTTCCTGTTTTTCAACAAAGCTTCATGCTCCTCCTAATTTTCAGACCGTTTCATGCTCCTCATATTTTTCACACCTTTTGAAGCTCTTCATATTTTTCACACCTTTTCAGGCTCTTCATGTTTTTCAACACCGCTTCATGCTTCTCCTATTTTTCAGACCGTTTCATGCTCCTCATATTTTTCACACCTTTTGAAGCTCTTCATATTTTTCACACCTTTTCAGGCTCTTCATGTTTTTCAACACCGCTTCATCCTCCTCTTATTTTTGATACATTTTGAAGCTGTTCATATATTTCACACCTTTTCAGACGTTTCATGTTTTTGAACACCGTTTCATGCTCCTCATATTTTGACAGTTTTTGATGCTCTTCATATTTTTTACAGCTTTTCAGGCTCTTCATGGTTTTCAACACCACTTCATGCTCCTCCTATTTTTCAGACCGTTTCATGCTCCTCTCATTTCTGACACCTTTTGAAGCTCTTCATATATTTCACACATTTTCAGGCTCTTCATGTTTTTCATCACCACTTCTTGCTCCTCCTACTTTTCAGACCGTTTCATGCTCCTCTTATTTTTGACACATTTTGAAGCGCTTCATATTTTCCACACCTTTTGAAGCTCTTCATGTTTTTCAAACGTTTTCAGGCTCTTCATGTTTTTCAACACCGCTTCTTGCTCCTCCTATTTTTCAGACCGTTTCATGCTCCTCATATTTTTGAAACATTTTGAAGCTCTTCATATTGTTCACACCTTTTCAGGCTCTTCATGTTTTTGCGCACCGTTTCATGCTGCTCCTATTTTTCAGATCGTTTCATGCTCCTCATATTTTTGACACCTTTTGAAGCTCTTCATATTTTTCACACCTTTTAATGCTCTTCATGATTTTGAACACCGCTTGATGCTCCTCCTATTATTCAGACCGTTACATGCTCCTCATATTTTTGACACCTTTTGAAGCTCTTCATATTTTTGACACCTTTTGAAGCTCTTCATATTTTACACACTTTTTCAGGCTCTTCATGTTTTTCCACACCGCTTCATGCTCCTCGTATTTTTCAGACAGTTTCATGTGCCTCCTCTTTTTAACACCTTTTGAAGGTCTTCATATTTTTCACACCTTTTCAGGCTCTTCATGTTTTTCCGCACCGCTTCCTGCTCTTCCTTTTTTTTCAGATCGTTCCATGCTCCTCATATTTTTGACACCTTTTGAAGCTCTTCATATTTTGCACACCTTTTCAGGCTCTTTATGTTTTTCAACACCACTTCATGCTCCTCCTTTTTTTCAGACCGTTTCATGCTCCTCTTATTTATGACACCTTTTGAAGCTCTTCATATTTTTCAAACCTTTTCAGGTTCCTAATGTTTTTCAACACCGCTTCATGCTCCTCCTATTTTTCAGATAGTTTCATGCCCCCTCTATATTTGACACCTTTTGAAGCTCTTCATATATTTCACACCTTTTCAGGGTCTTCATGTTTTTCAACACCGCTCCATGCTCCTCCTATTTGTGATACCTTTTGAAGCTGTTCATATATTTCACACCTTTTCAGGCGTTTCATGTTTTTGAACACCGTTTCATGCTCCTCATATTTTGACAGTTTTTGATGCTCTTCATATTTTTCACACCTTACAGGCTCTTCATGGTTTTCAACACCACTTCATGCTCCTATTTTTCAGACCATTTCCTGCTCCTCATATTTTTGACAACATTTGAAGCTCTTCATATATTTCACACCTTTTCTGGCTCTTCATGTTTTTCACACCACTTCATGCTCCTCCTATTTATCAGCCCGTTTCATGCTCCTCATATTTTTGACACCTTTTGAAGCTCTTCATATATTTCCCACCTTTTCAGGCTCTTCATGTTTTTCAACAAAGCTTCATGCTCCTCCTATTTTTCAGACCGTTTCATGCACCTCATATTTTTCACACCATTTGAAGCTCTTCATATTTTTCACACGTTTTCAGGCTGTTCATGTTTTTCAACTCCGCTTCATGCTTCTCCTATTTTTCAGACCGTTTCATGCTCCTCATATTTTTCACCCTTTTGAAGCTCTTCATAATTTTCACACCTTTTGAAGCTCTTCATATTTTTCACACCTTTTCAGGCTTTTCATGTTTTTCAACACCACTTCATGCTCCTCCTATTTTTCAGTCCTTTTCATACTCCTCATATTTTTTACACCTTTTGAAGCTCTTCATATTTTTCACACCTTTTCAGGCTCTTCATGTTTTTCAACACCGCTTCATGCGTCTCCTATATTTCAGACCGTTTCATGCTCCTCATATTTTTGACACCTTTTGAAGCTCTTCATATTTTTCACACCTTTTCATGCTCTTCATGTTTTTCAACACCGTTTCAGGCTCCTCCTATTTTTGACATCTTTTGAATCTCTTCGTATTTTTCACACCTTTTCAGGCTCTTCATGTTTTTCAACACCAGTTAATGTCCCTCCTATTTTTCAGATCGTTTCATGCTCCTCATATTTTTGACAACTTGTGAAGCTCCTCATATTTTTCACACCTTTTGAAGCTCTTCATATTTTTCACACCTTTTCAAGCTCTTCATGTTTTGAATACCGTTTCATGCTCCTCCTATTTTTCAGACCGTTTCATGTTCCTCATGTATTTCACAGCTTTTGAAGCTCCTCATATTTTTCATACCTTTTTAGGCTCTTCATGTTTTTGAACAACGTTTCATGCCCCTCCTATTTTTCAGACCGTTTCATGCTCCTCATATTATTGGCACCTTTTGAAGTTCTTCATATTTTTCACACCTTTTCAGACTCTTCATGTTTTTGAACACCACTTCATGCTCCTCCTAGTTTTCAGACCGTTTCATGCTACTCTTGTATTTCACAACTTTTGAAGCTCTTCACATTTTTCACACCTTTTCAGGCTCTTCATGTTTTTCAAACGTTTTCAGGCTCTTCATGTTTTTCAACACCGCTTCTTGCTCCTCCTATTTTTCAGACCGTTTCATGCTCCTCATATTTTTGAAACATTTTGAAGCTCTTCATATTGTTCACACCTTTTCAGGCTCTTCATGTTTTTGCGCACCGTTTCATGCTGCTCCTATTTTTCAGATCGTTTCATGCTCCTCATATTTTTGACACCTTTTGAAGCTCTTCATATTTTTCACACCTTTTAATGCTCTTCATGATTTTGAACACCGCTTGATGCTCCTCCTATTATTCAGACCGTTACATGCTCCTCATATTTTTGACACCTTTTGAAGCTCTTCATATTTTTGACACCTTTTGAAGCTCTTCATATTTTACACACTTTTTCAGGCTCTTCATGTTTTTCCACACCGCTTCATGCTCCTCGTATTTTTCAGACAGTTTCATGTGCCTCCTCTTTTTAACACCTTTTGAAGGTCTTCATATTTTTCACACCTTTTCAGGCTCTTCATGTTTTTCCGCACCGCTTCCTGCTCTTCCTTTTTTTCAGATCGTTCCATGCTCCTCATATTTTTGACACCTTTTGAAGCTCTTCATATTTTGCACACCTTTTCAGGCTCTTTATGTTTTTCAACACCACTTCATGCTCCTCCTTTTTTTCAGACCGTTTCATGCTCCTCTTATTTATGACACCTTTTGAAGCTCTTCATATTTTGCACACCTTTTCAGGCTCTTTATGTTTTTCAACACCACTTCATGCTCCTCCTATTTTTCAGACCGTTTCATGCTCCTCATATTTTTCACCCTTTTGAAGCTCTTCATAATTTTCACACCTTTTGAAGCTCTTCATATTTTTCACACCTTTTCAGGCTTTTCATGTTTTTCAACACCACTTCATGCTCCTCCTATTTTTCAGTCCTTTTCATACTCCTCATATTTTTTACACCTTTTGAAGCTCTTCATATTTTTCACACCTTTTCAGGCTCTTCATGTTTTTCAACACCGCTTCATGCGTCTCCTATATTTCAGACCGTTTCATGCTCCTCATATTTTTGACACCTTTTGAAGCTCTTCATATTTTTCACACCTTTTCATGCTCTTCATGTTTTTCAACACCGTTTCAGGCTCCTCCTATTTTTGACATCTTTTGAATCTCTTCGTATTTTTCACACCTTTTCAGGCTCTTCATGTTTTTCAACACCAGTTAATGTTCCTCCTATTTTTCAGATCGTTTCATGCTCCTCATATTTTTGACAACTTGTGAAGCTCCTCATATTTTTCACACCTTTTGAAGCTCTTCATATTTTTCACACCTTTTCAAGCTCTTCATGTTTTGAATACCGTTTCATGCTCCTCCTATTTTTCAGACCGTTTCATGTTCCTCATGTATTTCACAGCTTTTGAAGCTCCTCATATTTTTCATACCTTTTTAGGCTCTTCATGTTTTTGAACAACGTTTCATGCCCCTCCTATTTTTCAGACCGTTTCATGCTCCTCATATTATTGGCACCTTTTGAAGTTCTTCATATTTTTCACACCTTTTCAGACTCTTCATGTTTTTGAACACCACTTCATGCTCCTCCTAGTTTTCAGACCGTTTCATGCTACTCTTGTATTTCACAACTTTTGAAGCTCTTCACATTTTTCACACCTTTTCAGGCTCTTCATGTTTTTCAAACGTTTTCAGGCTCTTCATGTTTTTCAACACCGCTTCTTGCTCCTCCTATTTTTCAGACCGTTTCATGCTCCTCATATTTTTGAAACATTTTGAAGCTCTTCATATTGTTCACACCTTTTCAGGCTCTTCATGTTTTTGCGCACCGTTTCATGCTGCTCCTATTTTTCAGATCGTTTCATGCTCCTCATATTTTTGACACCTTTTGAAGCTCTTCATATTTTTCACACCTTTTAATGCTCTTCATGATTTTGAACACCGCTTGATGCTCCTCCTATTATTCAGACCGTTACATGCTCCTCATATTTTTGACACCTTTTGAAGCTCTTCATATTTTTGACACCTTTTGAAGCTCTTCATATTTTACACACTTTTTCAGGCTCTTCATGTTTTTCCACACCGCTTCATGCTCCTCGTATTTTTCAGACAGTTTCATGTGCCTCCTCTTTTTAACACCTTTTGAAGGTCTTCATATTTTTCACACCTTTTCAGGCTCTTCATGTTTTTCCGCACCGCTTCCTGCTCTTCCTTTTTTTCAGATCGTTCCATGCTCCTCATATTTTTGACACCTTTTGAAGCTCTTCATATTTTGCACACCTTTTCAGGCTCTTTATGTTTTTCAACACCACTTCATGCTCCTCCTTTTTTTCAGACCGTTTCATGCTCCTCTTATTTATGACACCTTTTGAAGCTCTTCATATTTTGCACACCTTTTCAGGCTCTTTATGTTTTTCAACACCACTTCATGCTCCTCCTATTTTTCAGACCGTTTCATGCTCCTCATATTTTTCACCCTTTTGAAGCTCTTCATAATTTTCACACCTTTTGAAGCTCTTCATATTTTTCACACCTTTTCAGGCTTTTCATGTTTTTCAACACCACTTCATGCTCCTCCTATTTTTCAGTCCTTTTCATACTCCTCATATTTTTTACACCTTTTGAAGCTCTTCATATTTTTCACACCTTTTCAGGCTCTTCATGTTTTTCAACACCGCTTCATGCGTCTCCTATATTTCAGACCGTTTCATGCTCCTCATATTTTTGACACCTTTTGAAGCTCTTCATATTTTTCACACCTTTTCATGCTCTTCATGTTTTTCAACACCGTTTCAGGCTCCTCCTATTTTTGACATCTTTTGAATCTCTTCGTATTTTTCACACCTTTTCAGGCTCTTCATGTTTTTCAACACCAGTTAATGTTCCTCCTATTTTTCAGATCGTTTCATGCTCCTCATATTTTTGACAACTTGTGAAGCTCCTCATATTTTTCACACCTTTTGAAGCTCTTCATATTTTTCACACCTTTTCAAGCTCTTCATGTTTTGAATACCGTTTCATGCTCCTCCTATTTTTCAGACCGTTTCATGTTCCTCATGTATTTCACAGCTTTTGAAGCTCCTCATATTTTTCATACCTTTTTAGGCTCTTCATGTTTTTGAACAACGTTTCATGCCCCTCCTATTTTTCAGACCGTTTCATGCTCCTCATATTATTGGCACCTTTTGAAGTTCTTCATATTTTTCACACCTTTTCAGACTCTTCATGTTTTTGAACACCACTTCATGCTCCTCCTAGTTTTCAGACCGTTTCATGCTACTCTTGTATTTCACAACTTTTGAAGCTCTTCACATTTTTCACACCTTTTCAGGCTCTTCATGTTTTTCAAACGTTTTCAGGCTCTTCATGTTTTTCAACACCGCTTCTTGCTCCTCCTATTTTTCAGACCGTTTCATGCTCCTCATATTTTTGAAACATTTTGAAGCTCTTCATATTGTTCACACCTTTTCAGGCTCTTCATGTTTTTGCGCACCGTTTCATGCTGCTCCTATTTTTCAGATCGTTTCATGCTCCTCATATTTTTGACACCTTTTGAAGCTCTTCATATTTTTCACACCTTTTAATGCTCTTCATGATTTTGAACACCGCTTGATGCTCCTCCTATTATTCAGACCGTTACATGCTCCTCATATTTTTGACACCTTTTGAAGCTCTTCATATTTTTGACACCTTTTGAAGCTCTTCATATTTTACACACTTTTTCAGGCTCTTCATGTTTTTCCACACCGCTTCATGCTCCTCGTATTTTTCAGACAGTTTCATGTGCCTCCTCTTTTTAACACCTTTTGAAGGTCTTCATATTTTTCACACCTTTTCAGGCTCTTCATGTTTTTCCGCACCGCTTCCTGCTCTTCCTTTTTTTCAGATCGTTCCATGCTCCTCATATTTTTGACACCTTTTGAAGCTCTTCATATTTTGCACACCTTTTCAGGCTCTTTATGTTTTTCAACACCACTTCATGCTCCTCCTTTTTTTCAGACCGTTTCATGCTCCTCTTATTTATGACACCTTTTGAAGCTCTTCATATTTTGCACACCTTTTCAGGCTCTTTATGTTTTTCAACACCACTTCATGCTCCTCCTATTTTTCAGACCGTTTCATGCTCCTCATATTTTTCACCCTTTTGAAGCTCTTCATAATTTTCACACCTTTTGAAGCTCTTCATATTTTTCACACCTTTTCAGGCTTTTCATGTTTTTCAACACCACTTCATGCTCCTCCTATTTTTCAGTCCTTTTCATACTCCTCATATTTTTTACACCTTTTGAAGCTCTTCATATTTTTCACACCTTTTCAGGCTCTTCATGTTTTTCAACACCGCTTCATGCGTCTCCTATATTTCAGACCGTTTCATGCTCCTCATATTTTTGACACCTTTTGAAGCTCTTCATATTTTTCACACCTTTTCATGCTCTTCATGTTTTTCAACACCGTTTCAGGCTCCTCCTATTTTTGACATCTTTTGAATCTCTTCGTATTTTTCACACCTTTTCAGGCTCTTCATGTTTTTCAACACCAGTTAATGTTCCTCCTATTTTTCAGATCGTTTCATGCTCCTCATATTTTTGACAACTTGTGAAGCTCCTCATATTTTTCACACCTTTTGAAGCTCTTCATATTTTTCACACCTTTTCAAGCTCTTCATGTTTTGAATACCGTTTCATGCTCCTCCTATTTTTCAGACCGTTTCATGCTCCTCATGTATTTCACACCTTTTAAAGCTCTTCATATTTTTCACACCTTTTCAGGATCTTCATATTTTTGAACAACGTTTCATGCCCCTCCTATTTTTCAGACTGTTTCATGCTCCTCCTATTTTTGACACCTTTTGAAGCTCTTCATATTTCTCACCATTTCAGGCTTTTCATGTCTTTGAACACCGTTTAATGCTCCTCCTATTTTTCAGACCGTTTCATGCTCCTCATATTTTTGACACCTTTTGAAGCTCTTCATATTTTACCCACCTTTTCAGGCTCTTCATGTTTTTCAACACCGTTTCATGCTCCTCATGTATTTCCAACCGTTTGAAGCTCTTCTTATTTTTCACAACTTTTCAGGCTCTTCATGTTTTTGAACACGGTTTCATGCTCCTCCTATTTTTCAGACCGTTTCATGCTCCTCATGTATTTCACACCTTTTAAAGCTCTTCATATTTTTCACACCTTTTCAGGATCTTCATATTTTTGAACACCGTTTCACTCTCCTCCTATTTTTCAGACCGTTTCATGCTCCTCATATTTTTGACACATTTTGAAGCTCTTCATATTTTTCACACCTTTTCAGGCTCCCAATGTTTTTCAACACCGCTTCATGCTCGTCATATTTTCCAGACCGTTTCATGCTCGTCTCATTTTTGACACCTTTTGAAGCTCTTCATATTTCTCACAACTTTAAAGCTCTTCATGTTTTTCACACGTTTTCAGGCTCTTCATGTTTTTCAACACCGCTTCATGCTCCTCCCATTTTTCAGACCGTTTCATGCTCCTCATATTTTTGACACCTTTTGAAGCTCTTCATATTTTTCACACCTTTTCAGGCTCTTCATGTTTTTCAACACTGCTTCATGCTCTTCCTATTTTTCAGACCGTTTCATGCTCCTCATATTTTTGACACCTTTTGAAGCTCTTCATATTTTTCACACCTTTTCATGCTCTTCATGATTTTGAATACCGCTTCATGCTCCTCCTATTTTTCAGACCGGTTCATGCTGCTCATATTTTGACACCTTTTGAAGCTCTTCATATTTTTCACACCTTTTCATGTTCTTCATGTTTTTCAACACCGATTCATGCTCCTCATATTTTTGACACCTTTTGAATCTCTTCATATTTTTCACACCTTTTCAGGCTCTTCATGTTTTTGAACACCACTTGTGTTCCTCCTATTTTTCAGACCGTTTCATGCTCCTCATATTTTTGACACCTTTTGAAGCTCTTAATATATTTCACACCTTTTCAGACTCTTCATGATTTCCAACCCCGCTTCAAGCTCCTCATATTTTTCAGACCGTTTCATGCTCATCTCATTTTTATCACCTTTTGAAGATCTTCATATTTTTCACACCTTTTGAAGCTCTTCATATTTGTCACACGTTTTCAGGCTCTTCATGGTTTTCAACACCACTTCATGCTTCTCCTATTTTTCAGACCGTTTCATGCTCCTCATATTTTTGACACCTTTTGAAGCTCTTCATATTTTATCCACCTTTTCAGGCTCTTCATGTTTTTCAACACCGCTTCATGCTCTTCCTATTTTGCAGACCGTTTCATGCTCCTCATGTATTTCCAGCCTTTTGAAGCTCTTCATATTTTTCACACCTTTGCAGCCTCCCCATGTTTTTCAACACGGCTTCATGATCCTCCTGATTTTCAGACCGTTTCATGCTCCTCATATTTTGACACGTTTTTAAGATCTTCATATTTTTCACACATTTTCAGGCTCTTCATGTTTTTCAAAACCGATTCATGCTCCTCCTATCTTTCAAACCCTTTCATCCTCCTCATATTTTGACACCTTTTGAAGCTCTTCATATTTTTCACACCTATTCATTCTCTTCATGTTTTTAAACTCTACTTCATGCTCCTGTATTTTTCAGACCGATTCATGCTCCTCATGTATGTCACACCTTTTGAAGCTCTTCATATTTTACCCACCTTTTCAGGCTCGTCATGTTTTTCAAGACGGTTTCATGCTCCTCATGTATTTCCAACCGTTTGAAGCTCTTCATATTTTCACAACTTTTCAGGCTCTACATGTTTTTGAACACGGTTTCATGCACCTCCTATTTTTCAGATCGTTTCATGCTCCTCATGTATTTCACACCTTTTAAAGCTCTTCATATTTTTCACACCTTTTCAAGCTCTTCATGTTTTTGAACACCGTTTCATTCTCCTCCTATTTTTCAGACCGTTTCATGCTCCTCATATTTTTGACACCTTTTGAAGCTCTTCATATTTTGACACCTTTTTAGGCTCTTCATGTTTTTCAACATCACTTCATGCTCCTCCTATTTTTCAGACCGTTTCATGCTCTTCATGTTTTTGACACTTTTTGAAGCTCTTCATATTTTTCACACCTTTTCTGGCTCTTCATGTTTTCAACACCGCTTCATGCTCGTCCTATTTATCAGACCGTTTCATGCTCGTCTCATTTTTGACACCTTTTGAAGCTCTTCATATTTCTCACAACTTTTAAGCTCTTCATGTTTTTCATACGTTTTCAGGCTATTCATGTTTTTCCACACCGCTTCATGCTCCTCCCATTTTTCAGACCGATTCATGCTCCTCCTATTTTTCAGACCGTTTCATGCTCCTCCTATTTTTGACACCTTTTGAAGCTCTTCATATTTTTCACACATTTTCATGCTTTTCATATTTTTGAACACCATTTCATGCTCCTCCTATTTTTCAGACCGTTTCATGCTCCTCCTATTTTTGACACCTTTTGAAGCTCTTCATATTTTTCACACCTTTTCAGGCTCTTCATGTTTTTGAACACCACTTCATGTTTCTCCTATTTTTCAGACCGTTTCATGCTCCTCATATTTTTGACACCTTTTGAAGCTCTTCATATTTTTCACACCTTTTCAGGGTCTTCATGTTTTTTACACCGCTTCATGTTCCTCCTATTTTTCAGACTGTTTCATGCTCCTCCTATTTTTGACACCTTTTGAAGCTCTTCATATTTCTCACCATTTCAGGCTTTTCATGTCTTTGAACACCGTTTAATGCTCCTCCTATTTTTCAGACCGTTTCATGCTCCTCATATTTTTGACACCTTTTGAAGCTCTTCATATTTTACCCACCTTTTCAGGCTCTTCATGTTTTTCAACACCGTTTCATGCTCCTCATGTATTTCCAACCGTTTGAAGCTCTTCTTATTTTTCACAACTTTTCAGGCTCTTCATGTTTTTGAACACGGTTTCATGCTCCTCCTATTTTTCAGACCGTTTCATGCTCCTCATGTATTTCACACCTTTTAAAGCTCTTCATATTTTTCACACCTTTTCAGGATCTTCATATTTTTGAACACCGTTTCACTCTCCTCCTATTTTTCAGACCGTTTCATGCTCCTCATATTTTTGACACATTTTGAAGCTCTTCATATTTTTCACACCTTTTCAGGCTCCCAATGTTTTTCAACACCGCTTCATGCTCGTCATATTTTCCAGACCGTTTCATGCTCGTCTCATTTTTGACACCTTTTGAAGCTCTTCATATTTCTCACAACTTTAAAGCTCTTCATGTTTTTCACACGTTTTCAGGCTCTTCATGTTTTTCAACACCGCTTCATGCTCCTCCCATTTTTCAGACCGTTTCATGCTCCTCATATTTTTGACACCTTTTGAAGCTCTTCATATTTTTCACACCTTTTCAGGCTCTTCATGTTTTTCAACACTGCTTCATGCTCTTCCTATTTTTCAGACCGTTTCATGCTCCTCATATTTTTGACACCTTTTGAAGCTCTTCATATTTTTCACACCTTTTCATGCTCTTCATGATTTTGAATACCGCTTCATGCTCCTCCTATTTTTCAGACCGGTTCATGCTGCTCATATTTTGACACCTTTTGAAGCTCTTCATATTTTTCACACCTTTTCATGTTCTTCATGTTTTTCAACACCGATTCATGCTCCTCATATTTTTGACACCTTTTGAATCTCTTCATATTTTTCACACCTTTTCAGGCTCTTCATGTTTTTGAACACCACTTGTGTTCCTCCTATTTTTCAGACCGTTTCATGCTCCTCATATTTTTGACACCTTTTGAAGCTCTTCATATATTTCACACGTTTTCAGGCTCTTCATGTTTTTGAACACCACTTCATGCTTCTCCTATTTTTCAGACCGTTTTATGCTCCTCTTTTTTTTCACACCTTTTGAAGCTCTTCATATTTTTCAACCTATTTAGGCTCTTCATGTTTTTGAACACGGTTTCATGCTCCTCCTATTTTTCAAACTCTGTCATGCTCATCTCATTTTTAACAACTTTGAAGCTCTTCATATTTTTCACACCTTATGAAGCTCTTCATATTTCTCAAACGTTTTCAGGCTCTTCATGTTTTTCAACACCCCTTCTTGCTCATCATATTTTTCAGACCGTTTCATGCTTCTCTCATTTCTGACACATTTTGAAGCTCGTCATATATTTCACACATTTTCAGGCTCCTCATGTTTTTCAACAAAGCTTCATGCTCCTCCTATTTTTCAGACCGTTTCATACTCATCTCGCTTTTGACACATTTTGAAGCTCTTCATATTTTCCACACCTTTTGAAGCTCTTCATATTTTTCAAACGCTTTCAGGCTCTTAATTTTTTCAACACCGCTTCTTGCTCCTCCTATTTTTCAGACCGTTTCATGCTCCTCATATTTTTGACACGTTTTGAAGCTCTTCATATTTTTCACACCTTTTCAGTCTCTTCAAGTTTTTGAACACCGTTTCATGCTCCTCCTATTTTTCAGACCGTTTCATGCTCCTCATATTTTTGACACCTTTTGAAGCTCTTCATGTTTTTCACACCTTTTCAGGCTCTTCATGTTTTTCAAAGCCACTTCATGCTTCTCCTATTTTTCAGACCGTTTCATGCTCCTCTCATTTCTGACACCTTTTGAAGCTCTTCATATTTTACCCACCTTTTCAGGCTCTTCATGTTTTTCAACACCGTTTCATGCTCCTCATGTATTTCCAACCGTTTGAAGCTCTTCATATTTTTCACAACTTTTCAGGCTCTTCATGTTTTTGAACACGGTTTCATGCTACTCCTATTTTTCAGACCGTTTCATGCTCCTCATGTATTTCACACCTTTTGAAGCTCTTTATATCTTTCACACCTTTTTAGGCTCTTCATGTTTTTGAACACGATTTCAGGCTCCTCCTATTTTTCGGACTGTTTCATGCTCATCTCATTTTTGACACCTTTTGAAGCTCTTCATATTTTTGACACCTTATGAAGCTCTTCATATTTCTCAAACGTTTTCAGGCTCTTCATGTTTTTCAACACTACTTCTTGCTCCTCCTATTTTTCAGATCGTTTCATGCTCCTCATATTTTTGACACGTTTTGAAGCTCTTCATATTTTTCACACCTTTTCAGGCTCTTCATGTCTTTGAACACCGTTTCATGCTGCTCCTATTTTTCAGATCTTTTCATGCTCCTCATATTTTTGACACATTTTGAAGCTCTTCATTTTTTTCACACCTTTTGAAGCTCTTCATTTTTTTCACACCTTTTGAAGCTCTTCATAATTTTCACACCTTTTCAGGGTCTTCATGTTTTTTACACCGCTTCATGCTCCTCCTATTTTTCAGACTGTTTCATGCTCCTCCTATTTTTGACATCATTTGAAGCTCTTCATATTTCACACCATTTCAGGCTCTTCATGTTTTTGAACACCACTTGTGTTCCTCCTATTTTTCAGACCGTTTCATGCTCCTCATATTTTTGACACCTTTTGAAGCTCTTCATATATTTCACACGTTTTCAGGCTCTTCATGTTTTTCAACACCACTTCATGCTTCTCCTATTTTTCAGACCGTTTTATGCTCCCCTTTTTTTTCACACCTTTTGAAGCTCTTCATATTTTTCAACCTATTTAGGCTCTTCATGTTTTTGAACACGGTTTCATGCTCCTCCTATTTTTCAAACTGTGTCATGCTCATCTCATTTTTAACAACTTTGAAGCTCTTCATATTTTTCACACCTTATGAAGCTCTTCATATTTCTCAAACGTTTTCAGGCTCTTCATGTTTTTCAACACCCCTTCTTGATCATCCTATTTTTCAGACCGTTTCATGCTTCTCTCATTTCTGACACATTTTGAAGCTCTTCATTTTTTTCACACCTTTTGAAGCTCTTTATATCTTTCACACCTTTTCAGGCTCTTCATGTCTTTGAACACCGTTTCATGCTGCTCCTATTTTTCAGATCTTTTCATGCTCCTCATATTTTTGACACATTTTGAAGCTCTTCATTTTTTTCAACCTTTTGAAGCTCTTCATTTTTTTCACACCTTTTGAAGCTCTTCATATTTTTCACAACTTTTCTGGCTCTTCATGTTTTCAACACCGCTTCATGCTCGTCCTATTTTCCAGACCGTTTCATGCTCGTCTCATTTTTGACACCTTCTGAAGCTCTTCATATTTCTCACAACTTTTAAGCTCTTCATGTTTTTCACACTTTTTCAGGCTCTTCATGTTTTTCAACACCGCTTCATGCTCCTCCCATTTTTCAGACCGTTTCACGCTCCTCCTATTTTTCAGACCGTTTCATGCTCCTCATATTTTTGACACGTTTTGAAGCTCTTCATATTTTTCACAACTTTTCAGGCTTTTCATGTTTTTCAACATCACTTCATGCTCCTCCTATATTTCAGACCGTTTCATGCTCCTCTCATTTCTGACACCTTTTGAAGCTCTTCATATATTTCACACATTTTCAGGCTCTTCACGTTTTTCAACACCACTTCATGCTCCTCCTATTTTTCAGACCGTTTCATGCTCCTCTTATTTTTGACACATTTTGAAGCTCTTCATATTTTCCATACCTTTTGAAGCTCTTCATATTTTTCAAACGTTTTCAGGCTCTTCATGTTTTTCAACACCGCTTCTTGCTCCTCCTATTTTTCAGACCGTTTCATGCTCCTCATATTTTTCACACCATTTGAAGCTCTTCATATTTTTCACAACTTTTCAGGCTCTTCATGTTTTTGAATACCACTTCATGCTCTTCCTATTTTTCAGACCGTTTCATGCTCCTCATATATTTGACACCTTTTGAAGCTCTTCATATTTTCACACCTTTTCAGGCTCTTCTTGTTTTTCAACACCGCTTCATGCTCCTCCTATTTTTCAAACCGTTTCATGCTCCTCATATTTTTGACACCTTTTGAAGCTCTTCATATATTTCACACCTTTTCAGGCTCTTCATGTTTTTCAACACTGCTTCATGCTCCTCCAATTTTTCAGACCGTTTCATGCTCCTCATATTTTTGACACGATTTGAAGCTCTTCATATTTTTCACACATTTTCAGGGTCTTCATGTTTTTCAACACCGCTTCATGCTCCTCTTATTTTTGATACATTTTGAAGCTGTTCATATATTTCACACCTTTTCAGACGTTTCATGGTTTTGAACACCGTTTCATGCTCCTTATATTTTGACAGTTTTTGATGCTCTTCATATTTTTCACAGCTTTTCAGGCTCTTCATGGTTTTCAACACCACTTCATGCTCCTATTTTTCAGACCGTTTCCTGCTCCTCATATTTTTGACACATTTTCAAACTCTTCATATTTTACACACCTTTTCAGGCTCTTCATTTTTTTCAACACCGGTTCATGCTCCTCCTATTTTTCATACCGCTTCATGCTCCTCCTATTTTTGACACCTTTTGAATCTCTTCATATTTTTCAAACCTTTTTAAGCTCTTCATGTTTTTCAACACCGCTTCATTTTTCTCCTATTTTTCCGACCGTTTCATGCTCCTCATATTTTTGACACTTTTTGAGGCTCTTCATATTTTTCACACATTTTCTTGCTTTCCATATTTTTGAACACCGTTTCATGCTCCTCATATTTTTGACAATTTTGAAGCTCTTCAAAATTTTGACCCCTTTTGATGCTCTTCATATATTTCACACCTTTTCAGTCTCTTCATGTTTTTCGATGCCACTTCATGCTCCTCCTATTTTTCAGACCGTTTCATGCTCCTCATATTTTTGACACCTTTGAAGCTCTTCATAATTTGACACCTTTTGAAGCTCTTCATATTTTTCACACCTTTTCAGGCTCTTCATGTTTTTCAACACCGCTCCATGCTCCTCCTATTTTTCAGACCTTTTCATGCTCCTCATGTATTTCACATCTTTTGAAGCTCTTAATATTTCTTACACATTTTCAGGCTCTTCATGTTTTTGAACACGGTTTCATGCTCCTCCTATTTTCCAGACCGTTTCATGCTCCTCATATTTTTGACACCTTTTGAAGCTCTTAATATTTTTCACAGCTTTTCAGGCTCTTCATGTTTTTCAACACTGCTTCATGCTCCTCCTATTTTTCAGACTGTTTCCTGCTCCTCATGTATTTCACTCCTTTTGAAGCTCTTCATATATTTCACTCCTTTTGAATCTCTTCATATTTCTCAAACGTTTTCAGGCTCTTCATGTTTTTCAACACCCCTTCTTGCTCCTCCTATTTATCAGCCCGTTTCATGCTCCTCATATTTTTGACACCTTTTGAAGCTCTTCATATATTTCCCACCTTTTCAGGCTCTTCATGTTTTTCAACAAAGCTTCATGCTCCTCCTATTTTTCAGACCGTTTCATGCACCTCATATTTTTCACACCATTTGAAGCTCTTCATATTTTTCACACGTTTTCAGGCTGTTCATGTTTTTCAACTCCGCTTCATGCTTCTCCTATTTTTCAGACCGTTTCATGCTCCTCATATTTTTCACCCTTTTGAAGCTCTTCATAATTTTCACACCTTTTGAAGCTCTTCATATTTTTCACACCTTTTCAGGCTTTTCATGTTTTTCAACACCACTTCATGCTCCTCCTATTTTTCAGTCCTTTACATACTCCTCATATTTTTTACACCTTTTGAAGCTCTTCATATTTTTCACACCTTTTCAGGCTCTTCATGTTTTTCAACACCGCTTCATGCGTCTCCTATATTTCAGACCGTTTCATGCTCCTCATATTTTTGACACCTTTTGAAGCTCTTCATATTTTTCACACCTTTTCATGCTCTTCATGTTTTTCAACACCGTTTCAGGCTCCTCCTATTTTTGACATCTTTTGAATCTCTTCGTATTTTTCACACCTTTTCAGGCTCTTCATGTTTTTCAACACCAGTTAATGTCCCTCCTATTTTTCAGATCGTTTCATGCTCCTCATATTTTTGACAACTTGTGAAGCTCCTCATATTTTTCACACCTTTTGAAGCTCTTCATATTTTTCACACCTTTTCAAGCTCTTCATGTTTTGAATACCGTTTCATGCTCCTCCTATTTTTCAGACCGTTTCATGTTCCTCATGTATTTCACAGCTTTTGAAGCTCCTCATATTTTTCATACCTTTTTAGGCTCTTCATGTTTTTGAACAACGTTTCATGCCCCTCCTATTTTTCAGACCGTTTCATGCTCCTCATATTATTGGCACCTTTTGAAGTTCTTCATATTTTTCACACCTTTTCAGACTCTTCATGTTTTTGAACACCACTTCATGCTCCTCCTAGTTTTCAGACCGTTTCATGCTACTCTTGTATTTCACAACTTTTGAAGCTCTTCACATTTTTCACACCTTTTCAGGCTCTTCATGTTTTTCAAACGTTTTCAGGCTCTTCATGTTTTTCAACACCGCTTCTTGCTCCTCCTATTTTTCAGACCGTTTCATGCTCCTCATATTTTTGAAACATTTTGAAGCTCTTCATATTGTTCACACCTTTTCAGGCTCTTCATGTTTTTGCGCACCGTTTCATGCTGCTCCTATTTTTCAGATCGTTTCATGCTCCTCATATTTTTGACACCTTTTGAAGCTCTTCATATTTTTCACACCTTTTAATGCTCTTCATGATTTTGAACACCGCTTGATGCTCCTCCTATTATTCAGACCGTTACATGCTCCTCATATTTTTGACACCTTTTGAAGCTCTTCATATTTTTGACACCTTTTGAAGCTCTTCATATTTTACACACTTTTTCAGGCTCTTCATGTTTTTCCACACCGCTTCATGCTCCTCGTATTTTTCAGACAGTTTCATGTGCCTCCTCTTTTTAACACCTTTTGAAGGTCTTCATATTTTTCACACCTTTTCAGGCTCTTCATGTTTTTCCGCACCGCTTCCTGCTCTTCCTTTTTTTCAGATCGTTCCATGCTCCTCATATTTTTGACACCTTTTGAAGCTCTTCATATTTTGCACACCTTTTCAGGCTCTTTATGTTTTTCAACACCACTTCATGCTCCTCCTTTTTTTCAGACCGTTTCATGCTCCTCTTATTTATGACACCTTTTGAAGCTCTTCATATTTTGCACACCTTTTCAGGCTCTTTATGTTTTTCAACACCACTTCATGCTCCTCCTATTTTTCAGACCGTTTCATGCTCCTCATATTTTTCACCCTTTTGAAGCTCTTCATAATTTTCACACCTTTTGAAGCTCTTCATATTTTTCACACCTTTTCAGGCTTTTCATGTTTTTCAACACCACTTCATGCTCCTCCTATTTTTCAGTCCTTTTCATACTCCTCATATTTTTTACACCTTTTGAAGCTCTTCATATTTTTCACACCTTTTCAGGCTCTTCATGTTTTTCAACACCGCTTCATGCGTCTCCTATATTTCAGACCGTTTCATGCTCCTCATATTTTTGACACCTTTTGAAGCTCTTCATATTTTTCACACCTTTTCATGCTCTTCATGTTTTTCAACACCGTTTCAGGCTCCTCCTATTTTTGACATCTTTTGAATCTCTTCGTATTTTTCACACCTTTTCAGGCTCTTCATGTTTTTCAACACCAGTTAATGTTCCTCCTATTTTTCAGATCGTTTCATGCTCCTCATATTTTTGACAACTTGTGAAGCTCCTCATATTTTTCACACCTTTTGAAGCTCTTCATATTTTTCACACCTTTTCAAGCTCTTCATGTTTTGAATACCGTTTCATGCTCCTCCTATTTTTCAGACCGTTTCATGTTCCTCATGTATTTCACAGCTTTTGAAGCTCCTCATATTTTTCATACCTTTTTAGGCTCTTCATGTTTTTGAACAACGTTTCATGCCCCTCCTATTTTTCAGACCGTTTCATGCTCCTCATATTATTGGCACCTTTTGAAGTTCTTCATATTTTTCACACCTTTTCAGACTCTTCATGTTTTTGAACACCACTTCATGCTCCTCCTAGTTTTCAGACCGTTTCATGCTACTCTTGTATTTCACAACTTTTGAAGCTCTTCACATTTTTCACACCTTTTCAGGCTCTTCATGTTTTTCAAACGTTTTCAGGCTCTTCATGTTTTTCAACACCGCTTCTTGCTCCTCCTATTTTTCAGACCGTTTCATGCTCCTCATATTTTTGAAACATTTTGAAGCTCTTCATATTGTTCACACCTTTTCAGGCTCTTCATGTTTTTGCGCACCGTTTCATGCTGCTCCTATTTTTCAGATCGTTTCATGCTCCTCATATTTTTGACACCTTTTGAAGCTCTTCATATTTTTCACACCTTTTAATGCTCTTCATGATTTTGAACACCGCTTGATGCTCCTCCTATTATTCAGACCGTTACATGCTCCTCATATTTTTGACACCTTTTGAAGCTCTTCATATTTTTGACACCTTTTGAAGCTCTTCATATTTTACACACTTTTTCAGGCTCTTCATGTTTTTCCACACCGCTTCATGCTCCTCGTATTTTTCAGACAGTTTCATGTGCCTCCTCTTTTTAACACCTTTTGAAGGTCTTCATATTTTTCACACCTTTTCAGGCTCTTCATGTTTTTCCGCACCGCTTCCTGCTCTTCCTTTTTTTCAGATCGTTCCATGCTCCTCATATTTTTGACACCTTTTGAAGCTCTTCATATTTTGCACACCTTTTCAGGCTCTTTATGTTTTTCAACACCACTTCATGCTCCTCCTTTTTTTCAGACCGTTTCATGCTCCTCTTATTTATGACACCTTTTGAAGCTCTTCATATTTTGCACACCTTTTCAGGCTCTTTATGTTTTTCAACACCACTTCATGCTCCTCCTATTTTTCAGACCGTTTCATGCTCCTCATATTTTTCACCCTTTTGAAGCTCTTCATAATTTTCACACCTTTTGAAGCTCTTCATATTTTTCACACCTTTTCAGGCTTTTCATGTTTTTCAACACCACTTCATGCTCCTCCTATTTTTCAGTCCTTTTCATACTCCTCATATTTTTTACACCTTTTGAAGCTCTTCATATTTTTCACACCTTTTCAGGCTCTTCATGTTTTTCAACACCGCTTCATGCGTCTCCTATATTTCAGACCGTTTCATGCTCCTCATATTTTTGACACCTTTTGAAGCTCTTCATATTTTTCACACCTTTTCATGCTCTTCATGTTTTTCAACACCGTTTCAGGCTCCTCCTATTTTTGACATCTTTTGAATCTCTTCGTATTTTTCACACCTTTTCAGGCTCTTCATGTTTTTCAACACCAGTTAATGTTCCTCCTATTTTTCAGATCGTTTCATGCTCCTCATATTTTTGACAACTTGTGAAGCTCCTCATATTTTTCACACCTTTTGAAGCTCTTCATATTTTTCACACCTTTTCAAGCTCTTCATGTTTTGAATACCGTTTCATGCTCCTCCTATTTTTCAGACCGTTTCATGTTCCTCATGTATTTCACAGCTTTTGAAGCTCCTCATATTTTTCATACCTTTTTAGGCTCTTCATGTTTTTGAACAACGTTTCATGCCCCTCCTATTTTTCAGACCGTTTCATGCTCCTCATATTATTGGCACCTTTTGAAGTTCTT
This sequence comes from Dama dama, assembly GCF_033118175.1. Lineage (NCBI taxonomy): Eukaryota > Metazoa > Chordata > Mammalia > Artiodactyla > Cervidae > Dama > Dama dama. The sequence goes on from NW_026870895.1 coordinate 5,604,297, forward strand.
CATATTTTTCACACCTTTTCAGACTCTTCATGTTTTTGAACACCACTTCATGCTCCTCCTAGTTTTCAGACCGTTTCATGCTACTCTTGTATTTCACAACTTTTGAAGCTCTTCACATTTTTCACACCTTTTCAGGCTCTTCATGTTTTTCAAACGTTTTCAGGCTCTTCATGTTTTTCAACACCGCTTCTTGCTCCTCCTATTTTTCAGACCGTTTCATGCTCCTCATATTTTTGAAACATTTTGAAGCTCTTCATATTGTTCACACCTTTTCAGGCTCTTCATGTTTTTGCGCACCGTTTCATGCTGCTCCTATTTTTCAGATCGTTTCATGCTCCTCATATTTTTGACACCTTTTGAAGCTCTTCATATTTTTCACACCTTTTAATGCTCTTCATGATTTTGAACACCGCTTGATGCTCCTCCTATTATTCAGACCGTTACATGCTCCTCATATTTTTGACACCTTTTGAAGCTCTTCATATTTTTGACACCTTTTGAAGCTCTTCATATTTTACACACTTTTTCAGGCTCTTCATGTTTTTCCACACCGCTTCATGCTCCTCGTATTTTTCAGACAGTTTCATGTGCCTCCTCTTTTTAACACCTTTTGAAGGTCTTCATATTTTTCACACCTTTTCAGGCTCTTCATGTTTTTCCGCACCGCTTCCTGCTCTTCCTTTTTTTCAGATCGTTCCATGCTCCTCATATTTTTGACACCTTTTGAAGCTCTTCATATTTTGCACACCTTTTCAGGCTCTTTATGTTTTTCAACACCACTTCATGCTCCTCCTTTTTTTCAGACCGTTTCATGCTCCTCTTATTTATGACACCTTTTGAAGCTCTTCATATTTTGCACACCTTTTCAGGCTCTTTATGTTTTTCAACACCACTTCATGCTCCTCCTATTTTTCAGACCGTTTCATGCTCCTCATATTTTTCACCCTTTTGAAGCTCTTCATAATTTTCACACCTTTTGAAGCTCTTCATATTTTTCACACCTTTTCAGGCTTTTCATGTTTTTCAACACCACTTCATGCTCCTCCTATTTTTCAGTCCTTTTCATACTCCTCATATTTTTTACACCTTTTGAAGCTCTTCATATTTTTCACACCTTTTCAGGCTCTTCATGTTTTTCAACACCGCTTCATGCGTCTCCTATATTTCAGACCGTTTCATGCTCCTCATATTTTTGACACCTTTTGAAGCTCTTCATATTTTTCACACCTTTTCATGCTCTTCATGTTTTTCAACACCGTTTCAGGCTCCTCCTATTTTTGACATCTTTTGAATCTCTTCGTATTTTTCACACCTTTTCAGGCTCTTCATGTTTTTCAACACCAGTTAATGTTCCTCCTATTTTTCAGATCGTTTCATGCTCCTCATATTTTTGACAACTTGTGAAGCTCCTCATATTTTTCACACCTTTTGAAGCTCTTCATATTTTTCACACCTTTTCAAGCTCTTCATGTTTTGAATACCGTTTCATGCTCCTCCTATTTTTCAGACCGTTTCATGCTCCTCATGTATTTCACACCTTTTAAAGCTCTTCATATTTTTCACACCTTTTCAGGATCTTCATATTTTTGAACAACGTTTCATGCCCCTCCTATTTTTCAGACTGTTTCATGCTCCTCCTATTTTTGACACCTTTTGAAGCTCTTCATATTTCTCACCATTTCAGGCTTTTCATGTCTTTGAACACCGTTTAATGCTCCTCCTATTTTTCAGACCGTTTCATGCTCCTCATATTTTTGACACCTTTTGAAGCTCTTCATATTTTACCCACCTTTTCAGGCTCTTCATGTTTTTCAACACCGTTTCATGCTCCTCATGTATTTCCAACCGTTTGAAGCTCTTCTTATTTTTCACAACTTTTCAGGCTCTTCATGTTTTTGAACACGGTTTCATGCTCCTCCTATTTTTCAGACCGTTTCATGCTCCTCATGTATTTCACACCTTTTAAAGCTCTTCATATTTTTCACACCTTTTCAGGATCTTCATATTTTTGAACACCGTTTCACTCTCCTCCTATTTTTCAGACCGTTTCATGCTCCTCATATTTTTGACACATTTTGAAGCTCTTCATATTTTTCACACCTTTTCAGGCTCCCAATGTTTTTCAACACCGCTTCATGCTCGTCATATTTTCCAGACCGTTTCATGCTCGTCTCATTTTTGACACCTTTTGAAGCTCTTCATATTTCTCACAACTTTAAAGCTCTTCATGTTTTTCACACGTTTTCAGGCTCTTCATGTTTTTCAACACCGCTTCATGCTCCTCCCATTTTTCAGACCGTTTCATGCTCCTCATATTTTTGACACCTTTTGAAGCTCTTCATATTTTTCACACCTTTTCAGGCTCTTCATGTTTTTCAACACTGCTTCATGCTCTTCCTATTTTTCAGACCGTTTCATGCTCCTCATATTTTTGACACCTTTTGAAGCTCTTCATATTTTTCACACCTTTTCATGCTCTTCATGATTTTGAATACCGCTTCATGCTCCTCCTATTTTTCAGACCGGTTCATGCTGCTCATATTTTGACACCTTTTGAAGCTCTTCATATTTTTCACACCTTTTCATGTTCTTCATGTTTTTCAACACCGATTCATGCTCCTCATATTTTTGACACCTTTTGAATCTCTTCATATTTTTCACACCTTTTCAGGCTCTTCATGTTTTTGAACACCACTTGTGTTCCTCCTATTTTTCAGACCGTTTCATGCTCCTCATATTTTTGACACCTTTTGAAGCTCTTAATATATTTCACACCTTTTCAGACTCTTCATGATTTCCAACCCCGCTTCAAGCTCCTCATATTTTTCAGACCGTTTCATGCTCATCTCATTTTTATCACCTTTTGAAGATCTTCATATTTTTCACACCTTTTGAAGCTCTTCATATTTGTCACACGTTTTCAGGCTCTTCATGGTTTTCAACACCACTTCATGCTTCTCCTATTTTTCAGACCGTTTCATGCTCCTCATATTTTTGACACCTTTTGAAGCTCTTCATATTTTATCCACCTTTTCAGGCTCTTCATGTTTTTCAACACCGCTTCATGCTCTTCCTATTTTGCAGACCGTTTCATGCTCCTCATGTATTTCCAGCCTTTTGAAGCTCTTCATATTTTTCACACCTTTGCAGCCTCCCCATGTTTTTCAACACGGCTTCATGATCCTCCTGATTTTCAGACCGTTTCATGCTCCTCATATTTTGACACGTTTTTAAGATCTTCATATTTTTCACACATTTTCAGGCTCTTCATGTTTTTCAAAACCGATTCATGCTCCTCCTATCTTTCAAACCCTTTCATCCTCCTCATATTTTGACACCTTTTGAAGCTCTTCATATTTTTCACACCTATTCATTCTCTTCATGTTTTTAAACTCTACTTCATGCTCCTGTATTTTTCAGACCGATTCATGCTCCTCATGTATGTCACACCTTTTGAAGCTCTTCATATTTTACCCACCTTTTCAGGCTCGTCATGTTTTTCAAGACGGTTTCATGCTCCTCATGTATTTCCAACCGTTTGAAGCTCTTCATATTTTCACAACTTTTCAGGCTCTACATGTTTTTGAACACGGTTTCATGCACCTCCTATTTTTCAGATCGTTTCATGCTCCTCATGTATTTCACACCTTTTAAAGCTCTTCATATTTTTCACACCTTTTCAAGCTCTTCATGTTTTTGAACACCGTTTCATTCTCCTCCTATTTTTCAGACCGTTTCATGCTCCTCATATTTTTGACACCTTTTGAAGCTCTTCATATTTTGACACCTTTTTAGGCTCTTCATGTTTTTCAACATCACTTCATGCTCCTCCTATTTTTCAGACCGTTTCATGCTCTTCATGTTTTTGACACTTTTTGAAGCTCTTCATATTTTTCACACCTTTTCTGGCTCTTCATGTTTTCAACACCGCTTCATGCTCGTCCTATTTATCAGACCGTTTCATGCTCGTCTCATTTTTGACACCTTTTGAAGCTCTTCATATTTCTCACAACTTTTAAGCTCTTCATGTTTTTCATACGTTTTCAGGCTATTCATGTTTTTCCACACCGCTTCATGCTCCTCCCATTTTTCAGACCGATTCATGCTCCTCCTATTTTTCAGACCGTTTCATGCTCCTCCTATTTTTGACACCTTTTGAAGCTCTTCATATTTTTCACACATTTTCACGCTTTTCATATTTTTGAACACCATTTCATGCTCCTCCTATTTTTCAGACCGTTTCATGCTCCTCCTATTTTTGACACCTTTTGAAGCTCTTCATATTTTTCACACCTTTTCAGGCTCTTCATGTTTTTGAACACCACTTCATGTTCCTCCTATTTTTCAGACCGTTTCATGCTCCTCATATTTTTGACACCTTTTGAAGCTCTTCATATTTTTCACACCTTTTCAGGGTCTTCATGTTTTTTACACCGCTTCATGTTCCTCCTATTTTTCAGACTGTTTCATGCTCCTCCTATTTTTGACACCTTTTGAAGCTCTTCATATTTCTCACCATTTCAGGCTTTTCATGTCTTTGAACACCGTTTAATGCTCCTCCTATTTTTCAGACCGTTTCATGCTCCTCATATTTTTGACACCTTTTGAAGCTCTTCATATTTTACCCACCTTTTCAGGCTCTTCATGTTTTTCAACACCGTTTCATGCTCCTCATGTATTTCCAACCGTTTGAAGCTCTTCTTATTTTTCACAACTTTTCAGGCTCTTCATGTTTTTGAACACGGTTTCATGCTCCTCCTATTTTTCAGACCGTTTCATGCTCCTCATGTATTTCACACCTTTTAAAGCTCTTCATATTTTTCACACCTTTTCAGGATCTTCATATTTTTGAACACCGTTTCACTCTCCTCCTATTTTTCAGACCGTTTCATGCTCCTCATATTTTTGACACATTTTGAAGCTCTTCATATTTTTCACACCTTTTCAGGCTCCCAATGTTTTTCAACACCGCTTCATGCTCGTCATATTTTCCAGACCGTTTCATGCTCGTCTCATTTTTGACACCTTTTGAAGCTCTTCATATTTCTCACAACTTTAAAGCTCTTCATGTTTTTCACACGTTTTCAGGCTCTTCATGTTTTTCAACACCGCTTCATGCTCCTCCCATTTTTCAGACCGTTTCATGCTCCTCATATTTTTGACACCTTTTGAAGCTCTTCATATTTTTCACACCTTTTCAGGCTCTTCATGTTTTTCAACACTGCTTCATGCTCTTCCTATTTTTCAGACCGTTTCATGCTCCTCATATTTTTGACACCTTTTGAAGCTCTTCATATTTTTCACACCTTTTCATGCTCTTCATGATTTTGAATACCGCTTCATGCTCCTCCTATTTTTCAGACCGGTTCATGCTGCTCATATTTTGACACCTTTTGAAGCTCTTCATATTTTTCACACCTTTTCATGTTCTTCATGTTTTTCAACACCGATTCATGCTCCTCATATTTTTGACACCTTTTGAATCTCTTCATATTTTTCACACCTTTTCAGGCTCTTCATGTTTTTGAACACCACTTGTGTTCCTCCTATTTTTCAGACCGTTTCATGCTCCTCATATTTTTGACACCTTTTGAAGCTCTTCATATATTTCACACGTTTTCAGGCTCTTCATGTTTTTCAACACCACTTCATGCTTCTCCTATTTTTCAGACCGTTTTATGCTCCTCTTTTTTTTCACACCTTTTGAAGCTCTTCATATTTTTCAACCTATTTAGGCTCTTCATGTTTTTGAACACGGTTTCATGCTCCTCCTATTTTTCAAACTCTGTCATGCTCATCTCATTTTTAACAACTTTGAAGCTCTTCATATTTTTCACACCTTATGAAGCTCTTCATATTTCTCAAACGTTTTCAGGCTCTTCATGTTTTTCAACACCCCTTCTTGCTCATCATATTTTTCAGACCGTTTCATGCTTCTCTCATTTCTGACACATTTTGAAGCTCGTCATATATTTCACACATTTTCAGGCTCCTCATGTTTTTCAACACCACTTCATGCTCCTCCTATTTTTCAGACCGTTTCATACTCATCTCGCTTTTGACACATTTTGAAGCTCTTCATATTTTCCACACCTTTTGAAGCTCTTCATATTTTTCAAACGCTTTCAGGCTCTTAATTTTTTCAACACCGCTTCTTGCTCCTCCTATTTTTCAGACCGTTTCATGCTCCTCATATTTTTGACACGTTTTGAAGCTCTTCATATTTTTCACACCTTTTCAGTCTCTTCAAGTTTTTGAACACCGTTTCATGCTCCTCCTATTTTTCAGACCGTTTCATGCTCCTCATATTTTTGACACCTTTTGAAGCTCTTCATGTTTTTCACACCTTTTCAGGCTCTTCATGTTTTTCAAAGCCACTTCATGCTTCTCCTATTTTTCAGACCGTTTCATGCTCCTCTCATTTCTGACACCTTTTGAAGCTCTTCATATTTTACCCACCTTTTCAGGCTCTTCATGTTTTTCAACACCGTTTCATGCTCCTCATGTATTTCCAACCGTTTGAAGCTCTTCATATTTTTCACAACTTTTCAGGCTCTTCATGTTTTTGAACACGGTTTCATGCTACTCCTATTTTTCAGACCGTTTCATGCTCCTCATGTATTTCACACCTTTTGAAGCTCTTTATATCTTTCACACCTTTTTAGGCTCTTCATGTTTTTGAACACGATTTCAGGCTCCTCCTATTTTTCGGACTGTTTCATGCTCATCTCATTTTTGACACCTTTTGAAGCTCTTCATATTTTTGACACCTTATGAAGCTCTTCATATTTCTCAAACGTTTTCAGGCTCTTCATGTTTTTCAACACCGCTTCTTGCTCATCCTATTTTTCACCGTTTCATGTTTCTATCATTTCTGACAACTTTTGAAGCTCTTCATATATTTCACACATTTTCAGGCTCTTCATGTTTTTCAACACCACTTCATGCTCCTCCTATTTTTCAGACCGTTTCATGCTCATCTCACTTTGACACATTTTGAAGCTCTTCATATTTTCCACACCTTTTGAAGCTCTTCATATTTTTCAAACGTTTTCAGGCTCTTCATTTTTTTCAACACTACTTCTTGCTCCTCCTATTTTTCAGATCGTTTCATGCTCCTCATATTTTTGACACGTTTTGAAGCTCTTCATATTTTTCACACCTTTTCAGGCTCTTCATGTCTTTGAACACCGTTTCATGCTGCTCCTATTTTTCAGATCTTTTCATGCTCCTCATATTTTTGACACATTTTGAAGCTCTTCATTTTTTTCACAGCTTTTGAAGCTCTTCATTTTTTTCACACCTTTTGAAGCTCTTCATAATTTTCACACCTTTTCAGGGTCTTCATGTTTTTTACACCGCTTCATGCTCCTCCTATTTTTCAGACTGTTTCATGCTCCTCCTATTTTTGACATCATTTGAAGCTCTTCATATTTCACACCATTTCAGGCTCTTCATGTTTTTGAACACCACTTGTGTTCCTCCTATTTTTCAGACCGTTTCATGCTCCTCATATTTTTGACACCTTTTGAAGCTCTTCATATATTTCACACGTTTTCAGGCTCTTCATGTTTTTCAACACCACTTCATGCTTCTCCTATTTTTCAGACCGTTTTATGCTCCCCTTTTTTTTCACACCTTTTGAAGCTCTTCATATTTTTCAACCTATTTAGGCTCTTCATGTTTTTGAACACGGTTTCATGCTCCTCCTATTTTTCAAACTGTGTCATGCTCATCTCATTTTTAACAACTTTGAAGCTCTTCATATTTTTCACACCTTATGAAGCTCTTCATATTTCTCAAACGTTTTCAGGCTCTTCATGTTTTTCAACACCCCTTCTTGATCATCCTATTTTTCAGACCGTTTCATGCTTCTCTCATTTCTGACACATTTTGAAGCTCTTCATTTTTTTCACACCTTTTGAAGCTCTTTATATCTTTCACACCTTTTCAGGCTCTTCATGTCTTTGAATACCGTTTCATGCTGCTCCTATTTTTCAGATCTTTTCATGCTCCTCATATTTTTGACACATTTTGAAGCTCTTCATTTTTTTCAACCTTTTGAAGCTCTTCATTTTTTTCACACCTTTTGAAGCTCTTCATATTTTTCACAACTTTTCTGGCTCTTCATGTTTTCAACACCGCTTCATGCTCGTCCTATTTTCCAGACCGTTTCATGCTCGTCTCATTTTTGACACCTTCTGAAGCTCTTCATATTTCTCACAACTTTTAAGCTCTTCATGTTTTTCACACTTTTTCAGGCTCTTCATGTTTTTCAACACCGCTTCATGCTCCTCCCATTTTTCAGACCGTTTCACGCTCCTCCTATTTTTCAGACCGTTTCATGCTCCTCATATTTTTGACACGTTTTGAAGCTCTTCATATTTTTCACAACTTTTCAGGCTTTTCATGTTTTTCAACATCACTTCATGCTCCTCCTATATTTCAGACCGTTTCATGCTCCTCTCATTTCTGACACCTTTTGAAGCTCTTCATATATTTCACACATTTTCAGGCTCTTCACGTTTTTCAACACCACTTCATGCTCCTCCTATTTTTCAGACCGTTTCATGCTCCTCTTATTTTTGACACATTTTGAAGCTCTTCATATTTTCCATACCTTTTGAAGCTCTTCATATTTTTCAAACGTTTTCAGGCTCTTCATGTTTTTCAACACCGCTTCTTGCTCCTCCTATTTTTCAGACCGTTTCATGCTCCTCATATTTTTCACACCATTTGAAGCTCTTCATATTTTTCACAACTTTTCAGGCTCTTCATGTTTTTGAATACCACTTCATGCTCTTCCTATTTTTCAGACCGTTTCATGCTCCTCATATATTTGACACCTTTTGAAGCTCTTCATATTTTCACACCTTTTCAGGCTCTTCTTGTTTTTCAACACCGCTTCATGCTCCTCCTATTTTTCAAACCGTTTCATGCTCCTCATATTTTTGACACCTTTTGAAGCTCTTCATATATTTCACACCTTTTCAGGCTCTTCATGTTTTTCAACACTGCTTCATGCTCCTCCAATTTTTCAGACCGTTTCATGCTCCTCATATTTTTGACACGATTTGAAGCTCTTCATATTTTTCACACATTTTCAGGGTCTTCATGTTTTTCAACACCGCTTCATGCTCCTCTTATTTTTGATACATTTTGAAGCTGTTCATATATTTCACACCTTTTCAGACGTTTCATGGTTTTGAACACCGTTTCATGCTCCTTATATTTTGACAGTTTTTGATGCTCTTCATATTTTTCACAGCTTTTCAGGCTCTTCATGGTTTTCAACACCACTTCATGCTCCTATTTTTCAGACCGTTTCCTGCTCCTCATATTTTTGACACATTTTCAAACTCTTCATATTTTACACACCTTTTCAGGCTCTTCATTTTTTTCAACACCGGTTCATGCTCCTCCTATTTTTCATACCGCTTCATGCTCCTCCTATTTTTGACACCTTTTGAATCTCTTCATATTTTTCAAACCTTTTTAAGCTCTTCATGTTTTTCAACACCGCTTCATTTTTCTCCTATTTTTCCGACCGTTTCATGCTCCTCATATTTTTGACACTTTTTGAAGCTCTTCATATTTTTCACACATTTTCTTGCTTTCCATATTTTTGAACACCGTTTCATGCTCCTCATATTTTTGACAATTTTGAAGCTCTTCAAAATTTTGACCCCTTTTGATGCTCTTCATATATTTCACACCTTTTCAGTCTCTTCATGTTTTTCGATGCCACTTCATGCTCCTCCTATTTTTCAGACCGTTTCATGCTCCTCATATTTTTGACACCTTTGAAGCTCTTCATAATTTGACACCTTTTGAAGCTCTTCATATTTTTCACACCTTTTCAGGCTCTTCATGTTTTTCAACACCGCTCCATGCTCCTCCTATTTTTCAGACCTTTTCATGCTCCTCATGTATTTCACATCTTTTGAAGCTCTTAATATTTCTTACACATTTTCAGGCTCTTCATGTTTTTGAACACGGTTTCATGCTCCTCCTATTTTCCAGACCGTTTCATGCTCCTCATATTTTTGACACCTTTTGAAGCTCTTAATATTTTTCACAGCTTTTCAGGCTCTTCATGTTTTTCAACACTGCTTCATGCTCCTCCTATTTTTCAGACTGTTTCCTGCTCCTCATGTATTTCACTCCTTTTGAAGCTCTTCATATATTTCACTCCTTTTGAATCTCTTCATATTTCTCAAACGTTTTCAGGCTCTTCATGTTTTTCAACACCCCTTCTTGATCATCCTATTTTTCAGACCGTTTCATGTTTCTATCATTTCTGACACCTTTTGAAGCTCTTCATATTTTACCCACCTTTTCAGGCTCTTCATGTTTTTCAACACCGTTTCATGCTCCTCATGTATTTCCAACCGTTTGAAGCTCTTCATATTTTTCACAACTTTTCAGGCTCTTTATGTTTTTGAACACGGTTTCATGCTCCTCCTATTTTTCAGACCGTTTCATGCTCCTCATGTATTTCACACCTTTTGAAGCTCTTTATATTTTTCACACCTTTTTAGGCTCTTCATGTTTTTGAACACGATTTCAGGCTCCTCCTATTTTTTGGACTGTTTCATGCTCATCTCATTTTTGACACCTTTTGAAGCTCTTCATATTTTTCACACCTTATGAAGCTCTTCATATTTCTCAAACGTTTTCAGGCTCTTCATGTTTTTCAACACCGCTTCTTGCTCATCCTATTTTTCAGACCGTTTCATGTTTCTATCATTTCTGAAAACTTTTGAAGCTCTTCATATATTTCACACATTTTCAGGCTCTTCATGTTTTTCAACACCACTTCATGCTCCTCCTATTTTTCAGACCGTTTCATGCTCATGTCACTTTGACACATTTTGAAGCTCTTCATATTTTCCACACCTTTTGAAGCTCTTCATATTTTTAAAACGTTTTCAGGCTCTTCATTTTTTTCAACACTGCTTCTTGCTCCTCCTATTTTTCAGATCGTTTCATGTTCCTCATATTTTTGACGCGTTTTGAAGCTCTTCATATTTTTCACACCTTTTCAGGCTCTTCATGTCTTTGAACACCGTTTCATGCTGCTCCTATTTTTCAGATCTTTTCATGCTCCTCATATTTTTGACACATTTTGAAGCTCTTCATTTTTTTCACACCTTTTGAAGCTCTTCATTTTTTTCACACCTTTGAAGCTCTTCATATTTTTCACACCTTTTCTGGCTCTTCATGTTTTCAACACCACTTCATGCTCGTCCTATTTTCCAGACCGTTTCATGCTCGTCTCATTTTTGACACCTTTTGAAGCTCTTCATATTTCTCACAACTTTTAAGCTCTTCATGTTTTTCACACGTTTTCAGGCTCTTCCTGTTTTTCAACACCGCTTCATGCTCCTCCCATTTTTCAGACCGTTTCGTGCTCCTCCTATTTTTCAGACCGTTTCATGCTCCTCATATTTTTGACACCTTTTGAAGCTCTTCATATTTTTCACACCTTTTCAGGCTCTTCATGTTTTTCAACACCGCTTCATGCTCTTCCTATTTTTCAGACCGTTTCATGCTCATCATATTTTTGACACCTTTTGAAGCTCTACATAATTTTCACACCTTTTAAGGCTTTTCATGTTTTTCAACATCACTTCATGCTCCTCCTATATTTCAGACCGTTTCATGCTCCTCTCATTTCTGACACCTTTTGAAGCTCTTCATATATTTCACACATTTTCAGGCTCTTCATGTTTTTGAACACCACTTCATGCTCCTCCTATTTTTCAGAGAGTTTCACGCTCCTCATGAATTCACACCTTTTGAAGCTCTTCATATTTTTCATACCTTTTCAGGCTCTTCATGTTTTTCCACACCACTTCATGCTTCTCCTATTTTTCAGACCGTTTCATGCTCCTCATGAATTTCACACCTTTTGAAGCTCTTCATATTTTTCACAACTTTTCAGTCTTTTCATGTTTCTGATCACCGTTTCATGCTCCTCCTATCTTTCAGATCGTTTCATGCTTCTCATATTTTTGACACCATTTGAAGCTCTTCATATTTTTCACACCTTCTCAGGCTCCTCATGTTTTGAACACCGCTCATGATCCTTCAAATTTTCAGACTGTTTCATGCTCTTCATATTTTTGACACCTTTTGAAACTCTTCATATTTTTCACACCTTTTCAGGTTCTTCATGTGTTTCCACACCACTTCATGCTTCTCGTATTTTTCAGACCGTTTCATGCTCCTCCTTAATTTCACACCTTTTGAAGCTCTTCATATATTTCAAACTTTTTCAGGCTGTTCATTTTTTTCAACACCGGTTCTTGCTCTTCCTATTTTTCAGACCGTTTCATGCTCCTCATATTTTTGACACGTTTTGAAGCTTTTCATATTTTTCACACCTTTTCAGGCTCTTCATGTTTTTCAACACCATTTCAGGCCGCATCTATTTTTCAGACCGTTTCATGCTCCTCATATTTTTGACACCTTTTGAAACTCTTCATATTTTTCACACCTTTTCAGGATCTTCATGTTTTTCAACACCGTTTCATGATCCTCCTATTTTTCAGACCGTTTCATGCTCATCTCATTTTTGACACCTTTTGAAGCTTTTCATATTTTTCACAACTTTTTAGGCTCTTTATGTTTTTGAACACCGCTTCATGCTCCTCCTATTTTTCAGAGTGTGTCATGCTCCTAATGTATTTCACTCCTTTTGAAGCTTTTCATATTTTTCACACCTTTTCAGGCTCTTCATGTTTTTCCACACCACTTCATGCTTCTATTTTTCAGCTCGTTTCATGGTCCTCATGTATTTCACACCTTTTGAAGCACTTCATATTTTTCACACCTTTTCACTCTCTTCATGTTTTTCAACACCATTTCATGCAGCATCTATTTTCAGACCGTTTCATGCTCTCATATTTTTCACTCCTTTTGAAGCTCTTCATATTTTTCACAACTTTTCAAGCTCTTCATGTTTTTGAACACCACTTCATGCTCCTCCTATTTTTCAGAGAGTTTAATGATCCTCATGTATTTCACATATTTTGAAGCTCTTCATATTTTTCACACCTTTTCATGCTCTTCATGTTTTTGAACACCGTTTCATACTCCCCTATTTTTCAGACCGTTTCATGCTCCTCAAATTTTTGACACATTTTGAAGCTCTTCATATTTTTCACACCTTTTCAGGCTCTTCGTGTTTTTCAACACCACTTCATGCTCCTCCTATTTTTCAGACCATTCATGCTCATCGAAATTGTGACACCTTTTGTAGCTCTTCATATTTTTCACACCTTCTGAAGCTCTTCATATTTTTCACACCTTTTCAGGCTCTTCATGTTTTTGAACACCGTTTCATACTCCCCTATTTTTCAGACCGTTTCATGCTCCTCATATTTTTGACACATTTTGAAGCTCTTCATATATTTCAAACATTTTCCAGCTCTTCATGATTTTCAAAACCGCTTCATGCTCCTCCTATTTTTCACACCGTTTCATGCTCATCTCATTTTTGACACCTTTTGAAGCTCTTCATATTTTTCACACCATTTCAGGCTTTTCATGGTTTTGAACACCGCTTCATGCTCCTGCTATTTTTCACACCGTTTCATGCTCATCTAATTTTTGACACCTTTTGAAGCTCTTCATATATTTCACACCTTTTGAAGCTCTTCATATTTTTCACATTTTTGAACCTCTTCATATTTTTCACACTTTTTCAGGTTCTTCATGTTTTTCAACACCGCTTCATGCTCCTCCTATTTTTCAGACCGTTTCATGCTCCTCATATTTTTGACACCTTTTGAAGCTCTTCATATTTTTCACACCTTTTCAGGCTCTTCATGTTTTTGAACACAGATTCATGCTCCTCCTATTTTTCAGCCCGTTTCATGCTCCTCATGTATTTCACACCTTTTGAAGCTCTTCATATTTTTCACACCTTTTCAGCATCTTCATGTTTTTGATCACCGTTTCATGCTCCTCATATTTTTGACACCTTTTGAAGCTCTTCATATTTTTCACACGTTTTCAGGCTCTTCATGTCTTTGAACACCGCTTCATGATCCTCCTATTTTTCAGACCGTTTCGTGCTCTTCATATTTTTGACAGCTTTTGAAGCTCTTCATATTTTTCACACCTTTTCATGCTCTTCATGTTTTTCAACACCGTTTCATGCTGATTCTATTTTTCAGACCATTTCATGCTCCTCATATTTTTCACACCTTTTGAAGCTCTTCATATTTTTCACACCTTTCAGGCTCTTCATGTTTTTCGACACCGTTTCATGCTGCTTCTATTTTTCAGACCGTTTCATGAGCCTCATATTTTTCACACCTTTTGAAGATCTTCATATTTTTCACACGTTTTCAGGCTCTACATGTTTTTGAACACAGCTTCATGCTACTCCTATTTTTCAGACCGTTTCATGCTCATCTCATTTTTGAAACCTTTGAAGCTCTTCATATTTTTCACACCTTTTGAAGCTCTTCATATTTTTCACACCATTTCAAGCTCTTCATGTTTTTCAACACCCCTTCTTACTCCTCCTATTTTTCAGACCATTTCATGCTCCTTATATATTTGACACGTTTTGAAGCTCTTCATATTTTTCACACGTTTTCAGGCTCTTCATGTTTTTGAACACCGCTTCATGCTCCTCCTATTTTTCAGACCGTTTCATGCTACTCATATTTTTGACACCTTTTCAAGCTCTTCATATTTTTCACACCTTTTCAGCCTCTTCATTTTTTTCAAAACTACTTCTTGTTCCTCCTATTTTGCAGACCTTTTCATGCTCATCAAATTTTTGACACCTTTTGAAGCTCTTCATATTTTTCACACCTTTTCAGGCTCTTCATGTTTCTGAACACCACTTCATGCTCCACCTATTTTTCAGACCGTTTCAAGCTCCTCATTTTTTTGAAACCTTTTGACGCTCTTCATATATTTCACACCTTTTCAGGGTCTTCATGTTTTTCAACACCGTTTCATGACACTCCTATTTTTCAGACCGTTTCATGCTCCTCATATTTTTGACACCTTTTGAAACTCTTCATATATTTCACACCTTATCAAACTCTTCATGTTTTTGAACACCGCTTCATGCTCCTCCTATTTTTCAGACCGTTTCATGCTCCTCACATTTTTGACACCATTTGAAGCTCTTCATATTTTTCACAGCTTTTCAGGTTCTTCATGTTTTTCAACACCGCTTCATGCTCCTCCTATTTTTCAGACCGTTTCATGCTCATCTCATTTTTGACACCTTTTGAAGCTCTTCATATTTTACCACATCTTTTGAAGCTCTTCGTATTTTTCACACCATTCCAGGCTCTTCTTGTTTTTCAACACCCCTTCTTGCTCCTCCTACTTTTCAGACCATTTCATGCTCCTCATATTTTTGACACGTTTTGAAGCTCTTCATATTTTTCACAACTTTTCAGGCTCTTCATGAATTTCAAAGCCTCTTCATGCTCCTCCTATTTTTCAGACCCTTTCATGCTCATCTAATTTTTGACATCTTTTGAAGCTCTTCATATTTTTCACAACTTTTAAAGCTCTTCATATTTTTCATATTTTTGAAGCTCTTCATATTTTCACATGTTTTCAGACTCTTCATGTTTTTCAACACCGCTTCAAGCTCCTCCTATTTTTCAGAGAGTTTAATGCTCCTCATGTATTTCACACCTTTTGAAGCTCTTCATATTTTTCACACCCTTTCAGGCTCTTCATGTTTTTGATCACCGTTTCATGCTCCTCCTCTTTTTCAGACCGTTTCATGCTCCTCATATTTTTCACACCTTTTGAAGCTCTTCATATTTTTCACATCTTTTCAGGCTCTTCATGTTTTTCAACACCACTTCATGCTTCTCTTATTTTTCAGACCGTTTCATGCTCATCTCATTTTTGACACCTTTGAAGCTCATCATATTTTTCACACCTTTTGAAGATCTTCATATTTTTCACTCCTTTTCAGGCTCTTCATATTTTTCAACACCGTTTCATGCTGCTTTTATTTTTCAGACCGTTTAATGCTCCTCATGTATTTCACACATTTTGAAGCTTTTCATATTTTTCACACCTTTTCATGCTCTTCATGTTTTTCAACACCGTTTCATGCTGCTTCTGTTTTTCAGACCGTTTCATGCTCCTCATATTTTTCACCCGTTTGGAAGCTGTTCATATTTTTCACACCTTTTCAGGCTCTTCAGGTTTTTGAACACCACTTCATGCTCCTCCTATTTTTCAGATCGTTTCATGCTCAACTCATTTTTGACAGCTTTTGAAACTCTTCATATTTTTCACACCTTTTGAAGCTCTTCATATATTTCATACCTTCTCTGGCTCTTCATGTTTTTCAACATCTCTTCATGCTCCTCCTATTTTTCAGACCCTTTCATGCTAATCTAATTTTTGACACCTTTAGAAGGTCTTCATATTTTTCACACCTTTTGAAGCTTTTCATATTTTTCACACCTTTTCAGGCTCTTCATGTTTTTGAACAACGCTTGATGCTCCTCCTATTTTTCAGACCGTTTCATGCTCCTCATGTACTTCACACGTTTTGAAGCTCTTCATATTTTTCACACCTTTTCAGCCTCTTTATGATTTTGAACACCGCTTCATCATCCTCCTATTTTTCAGAATGTTTCATGCTCCTCATATTTTTGACAACTTTTGAAGCTTTTCATATTTTTCACAACTTTTCAGGCTCTTCATGTTTTTGAACAGAGCTTCATGCTCCTCCTATTTTTCAGACCGTATCATGTTCCTCATGTATTTTACACCTTTTGAAGCTCTTCATATTTTTCACACCTTTTCAGGCTCTTCATGCATTTGAACACCTTTTCATACTCCTCCTATTTTTCAGACCGTTTCATGCTCCTCATAGTTTTGACACCTTTTCAGGTTCTTCATGTTTTTCAACACCGCTTCATGCTCCTCCTATTTTTCAGACCGTTTCATGCTCCTCATATTTTTGACACCTTTTGAAGCTCTTAATATATTTCACAGCTTTTCAGACTCTTCATGATTTCCAACACCGCTTCATGCTCCTCATATTTTTCAGACCGTTTCATGCTCATCTCATTTTTATCACCTTTTGAAACTCTTCATATTTTTCACACCGTTTGAAGCTCTTCATATTTTTCACACCTTTTCAGGCTCTTCATGTTTTTCAACACCACTTCTTGCTCCTCCTATTTTTCAGACCGTTTCATTATCCTCATATTTTGGACACCTTTTCAGGTTCTTCATGTTTTTCAACACCCCTTCATGCTCCTCCTATTTTTCAGACAGTTTCATTATCCTCATATTTTTGACACATTTTGAAGCTCTTCATATTTTTCACACCTTTTCAGGCTCTTCATGTTTTTCAACACCGCTTCATGCTCCTCCTATTTTTCAGACCATTTCATGCTCCTCTAATTTTTTTTTTTATTGTTATTTTTTTAAATTTTTTTTTATTATTCTTATTTTTTTTTCCCAGTGGGTTTTGTCATACATTGATATGAATCAGCCATGGATTTACATGTATTCCCAATCCCAATCCCCCCTCCCACCTCCCTCTCCACCCGATTCCTCTCTGTCTTCCCAGTGCACCAAGCTGGAGCACTTGTCTCATGCATCCTACCTGGGCTGGTGATCTGTTTCACCATAGATAGCATACATGCTGTTCTTTTGAAATATCCCACCCTCACATTCTCCCACAAAGTTCAAAAGTCTGTTCTGTATTTCTGTGTCTCTTTTTCTGTTCTGCATATAGGGTTATCGTTATCACCTTTCTAAATTCCATATACATGTGTCAGCATGCTCTAATGTTCTTTATCTTTCTGGCTTACTTCACTCTGTATAATGGGCTCCAGCTTCATCCATCTCATTAGGACTGATTCAAATGAATTTTTTAATGGCTGAGTAATATTCCATGGTGTATATGTACCACAGCTTTCTTATCCATTCATCTGCTGATGGGCATCTAGGTTGCTTCCATATCCTGGCTATTATAAACAGTGCTGCGATGAACATTGGGGTGCACGTGTCTCTTTCAGATGAACCTATGGACACCTTATCTTTGACAAAGGAGGCAAGGATATACAATGGAAAAAAGACAACCTCTTTAACAAGTGGTGCTGGGAAAACTGGTCAACCACTTGTAAAAGAATGAAAATAGAACACTTTCTAACACCATACACAAAAATAAACTCAAAATGGATTAAAGATCTAAATGTAAGACCAGAAACTATAAAACTCCTAGAGGAGAAGATAGGCAAATCACTCTCCGACATAAATCAAAGCAAGATCCTCTATGACCCACCTCCCAGAATATTGGAAATAAAAGCAAAACTAAACAAATGGGACCTAATGAAACTTAAAAGCTTTTGCACTACAAAGGAAACTATAAGTAAGGTGAAAAGACAGCCCTCAGATTGGGAGAAAATAATAGCAAATGAAGAAACAGACAAAGGATTAATCTCAAAAATATACAAACAAATCCTGCAGCTCAATTCCAGAAAAATAAATGACCCAATAAAAAATGAGCCAAAGAACTAAACAGACATTTCTCCAAAGAAGACATACAGATGGCTAACAAACACATGAAAAGATGCTCAACATCACTCATTATTAGAGAAATGCAAATCAAAACCACAATGAGGTACCATTATATGCCAGTCAGGATGGCTGCTATCCAAAAGTCTACAAGCAATAAATGCTGGAGATGGTGTGGAGAAAAGGGAACCCTCTTACACTGTTGGTGGGAATGCACACTAGTACAGCCCCCATGGAAAACAGTGTGGAGATTTCTTAAAAAACTGGAAATAGAACTGCCGTATGACCCAGCAATCCCACTTCTGGGCATACACACTGAGGAAACCAGATCCTCTTATTTTTCAGACCGTTTCAAGCTCCTCATATTTTTTACACCTTTTGAAGCTCTTCATATATTTCACACCTTTTCAGGCTCTTCATGTTTTTCAACACCGCTTCATGCTCCTCCTATTTTTCAGACCGTTTCATGGTCCTCATGATTTTGACACCTTTTGAAGCTCTTCATATTTTTCACACCTTTTCATGCTCTTCATGTTTTTGAACACCATTTCATGCTCCTCCTATTTTTTAAACCGTTTCATGCTCCTCATATTTTTCACACCTTTTGAAGCTCTTCATATTTTTCACACCTTTTCAGGC
This sequence comes from Dama dama, assembly GCF_033118175.1. Taxonomy (NCBI): domain Eukaryota; kingdom Metazoa; phylum Chordata; class Mammalia; order Artiodactyla; family Cervidae; genus Dama; species Dama dama. Next base: position 5,623,476 of record NW_026870895.1, read on the forward strand.
TCTTCATATTTTTGAACACCGTTTCATGATCCTCCTAATTTTCAGACCGTTTCATGCTCCTCATATGTTTCACACCTTTTGAAGCTCTTCATATTTTTCGCACCTTTTCAGGCTCTTCATATTTTTCAACACCACTTCATGCTTCTCCAATTTTTCAGACCGTTTCATGCTCCTCATATATTTGACACCTTTTGAAGCTCTTCATATTTTTCACATCTTTTCAGGCTCTTCATATTTTTCAACCCGCTTAAGCTCCTCCTATTTTCAGACCGTTTCTTGCTCCTCATATTTTTGACACCTTTGAGGCTCTTCATATATTTCACACCTTTTCAGGCTCTTCATGTTTTTGAACACCGATTCATGCTCCTCCTATTTTTCAAACCGTTTCATGCTCCTCCTATTTTTCAGACCGTTTCATGCTCCTCATATTTTTCACACCTTTTGATCCTCTTCATATTTTTCACACCTTTTCAGGCTCTTCATGTTTTCAACACCGCTTCATGCTCCTACTATTTTTCAGACCGTTTCCTGCTCCTCATATTTTTGACACCTTTTGAAGCACTTCATATTATTCACACCTTTTCAGGCTCTTCATGTTTTTCAACACCGCTTCATGCTCCTCCTTTTTTTCAGACCGTTTCATGCTCCTCATATTTTTGACGCCTTTTGAAGCTCTTCATATTTTTCACACTTCTCCAGGCTCTTCATGTTTTTGAACACCGTTTCATGCTCCTCCTGTTTTTCAGACCGTTTCATGCTGCTCATATTTTTGACACCTTTTGAAGTTCTTCATATTTTTCACACCTTTTCAGGCTCTTCAGGTTTTTCAACATCACTTCATGCTCCTCCTATTTTTCAGGCCGTTCATGCTCCTTATATTTTTGACACCTTTTGAAGTTCTTCATATTTTTCACACCTTACAGGCTCTTCATGGTTTTCAACACCACTTCATGCTCCTCCTATTTTTCAGACCGTTTCATGCTCCTCCTATTTTTCAGACCGTTTCATGCTCCTCATCTTTTTGACACGTTTTGAAACTCTTCATATTTATCACACCTTTTCAGGCTCTTCATGTTTTTCAACACCACTTCATGCTCCTCCTATTTTTCAGACCGCTTCATGCTCCTCATATTTTTCACACCTTTTGAAGCTCTTCATATTTTTCACACCTTTTCAGGCTATTCATGTTTTTCAACACCACTTCATGCTTCTCCTAATTTTCAGACCGTTTCATGCTCCTCATGTATTTCACACCTTTTGAAGCTCTTCATATATTTCACACCTTTTCAGTCTCTTCTTTTTTTTCAACAAAACTTCATGCTCCTCCTATATTTCAGACCGTTTGATGCTCATCTCATTTTTGACACCTTTGGAAGCTCTTCATATATTTCACACCTTTTAAGGCTTTTCATGTTTTTGAACACCGCTTCATGCTCCTCCTATTTCTCAGACCGTTTCATGCTCCTCATATTTTTGACACCTTTTGAAACTCTTCATATTTTTCACAACTTTTTAGGCTCTTCCTTTTTTTGAACACCGCTTCATACTCCTCCTGTTTTTCAGACCGTTTAATGCTCCTCATGTATTTCACACCTTTTGAAGCTCTTCATATTTTTCACACGTTTTCAGGCTCTTCATGTTTTTGAACACAGCTTCATGCTCCTCCTATTTTTCAGCCCGTTTCATGCTCCTCATGTATTTCACACCTTTTAAAGCTCTTCATATTTTTCACACGTTTTCAGGCTCTTCATGTTTTTAATCACCGTTTCATGCTCCTCCTATTTTTCAGACCGTTTAATGCTCCTCATATATTTCACAACTTTTGAAGCTCTTCATATTTTTCATATTTTTGAAGCTCTTCATATTTTTCACACCTTTTCAGGCTCTTCATGTTTTTCAACACCGTTTCATGCTGCTTTTATTTTTCAGACCGTTTCATGCTCCTCATGTTTTTCACAGCTTTTGAGCTCTTAATATTTTTCACACCTTTTCAGGCTCTTCATGTTTTTCAACACCGTTTCATGATCCTCCTATTTTTCAGACCGTTTCATACTCATCTCATTTTTGACACCTTTTGAATCTTTTCATATTTTTCACAACTTTTTAGGCTCTTCATGTTTTTGAACACGGCTTCATGCTCCTCCTCTTTTTCAGAGTTTCATGCTCCTCATGTATTTCACACCTTTTGAAGCTCTTCATATTTTTCACACCTTTTCAGCATCTTCATGTTTTTGATCACCATTTCATGCTCCTCCTATTTTTCAGACCGTTTCATGCACCTCATATTTTTCACACCTTTTGAAGCTCTTCATATTTTTCACACCTTTTCAGTCTCCTCATGTTTTTCAACACCTCTTCATGCTCCTCCTACTTTTCAGACCGTTTAATGTTCCTCATGTATTTCACACCTTTTGAAGTTCTTCATGTTTTTCACACCTTTTGAAGCTCTTCATATTTTTCACACGTTTTCAGGCTCTTCATGTATTTCAAAACCGCTTCATGCTGCTTCTATTTTTCAGACCGTTTCATGCTCCTCATATTTTTGACCCGTTTGGAAGCTGTTCATATTTTTCACACCTTTTCAGGCTCTTCAGGTTTTTGAACACCACTTCATGCTCCTCCTATTTTTCAGATCGTTTCATGCTCATCTCATTTTTGACACCTTTTGAATCTCTTCATATTTTTCACACCTTTTGAAGCTCTTCATATATTTCACACCTTCTCTGGCTCTTCATGTTTTTCAACATCACTTCATGCTCCTCCTATTTTTCAGACCCTTTCATGCTAATCTAATTTTTGACACCTTTTGAATGTCTTCATATTTTTCACACCTTTTGAAGCTCTTCATATTTTTCACACCTTTTCACGCTCTTCATGTTTTTGAACACCGCTTCATGGTCCTCCCTTTTTTCAGAACGTTTCATGCTCCTCATATTTTTGACACCTTTTGAAGCTCTTCATATTTTTCACAACTTTTCAGGCTCTTCATGTTTTTGATAACCGCTTCATGCTACTCCTATTTTTCAGCCCGTTTCATGCTCCTCCTATTTTTCACACCTTTTGAAGCTCTTCATATTTTTCACACCTTTTCAGGCTCTTCATATTTTTGAACACCGCTTGATGCTCCTCCTATTTTTCAGACCGCTTCATGCTCCTCATGTACTTCACACGTTTTGAAGCTCTTCATATTTTTCACACCTTTTCAGCCTCTTCATGTGTTTGAACACCGCTTCATGGTCCTCCCTTTTTTCAGCCCATTATATGCTCCTCATATATTTGACACCTTTTGAAGCTCTTCATAATTTCCACACCTTTTCAGGCTCTTCATGTTTTTGAACACCATTTCATGCTCCTCTTATTTTTTTTTATTGTTATTTTTTTAATTTTTTTTTTATTATTTTTATTTTTTTTTCCCAGTGGGTTTTGTCATACATTGATATGTATCAGCCATGGATTTACATGTATTCCCAATTCCATTCCCCCTTCCCACCTCCCTCTCCACCCGATTCCTCTCCGTCTTCCCAGTGCACCAAGCCGGAGCACTTGTCTCATGCATCCTACCTGGGCTGGTGATCTGTTTCACCATAGATAGCATACATGCTGTTCTTTTGAAATATCCCACCCTCACATTCTCCCACAAAGTTCAAAAGTCTGTTCTGTATTTCTGTGTCTCTTTTTCTGTTCTGCATATAGGGTTATCGTTATCACCTTTCTAAATTCCATATACATGTGTCAGCATGCTCTAATGTTCTTTATCTTTCTGGCTTACTTCACTCTGTATAATGGGCTCCAGCTTCATCCATCTCATTAGGACTGATTCAAATGAATTTTTTAATGGCTGAGTAATATTCCATGGTGTATATGTACCACAGCTTTCTTATCCATTCATCTGCTGACGGGCATCTAGGTTGCTTCCATGTCCTGGCTATTATAAACAGTGCTGCGATGAACATTGGGGTGCACGTGTCTCTTTCAGACGAACCTATGGACACCTTATCTTTGACAAAGGAGGCAAGGATATACAATGGAAAAAAGACAACCTCTTTAACAAGTGGTGCTGGGAAAACTGGTCAACCACTTGTAAAAGAATGAAAATAGAACACTTTCTAACACCATACACAAAAATAAACTCAAAATGGATTAAAGATCTAAATGTGAGACCAGAAACTATAAAACTCCTAGAGGAGAAGATAGGCAAAACACTCTCTGACATAAATCAAAGCAAGATCCTCTATGACCCACCTCCCAGAATATTGGAAATAAAAGCAAAACTAAACAAATGGGACCTAATGAAACTTAAAAGCTTTTGCACTACAAAGGAAACTATAAGTAAGGTGAAAAGACAGCCCTCAGATTGGGAGAAAATAATAGCAAATGAAGAAACAGACAAAGGATTAATCTCAAAAATATACAAGCAAATCCTGCAGCTCAATTCCAGAAAAATAAATGACCCAATAAAAAATGAGCCAAAGAACTAAACAGACATTTCTCCAAAGAAGACATACAGATGGCTAACAAACACATGAAAAGATGCTCAACATCACTCATTATTAGAGAAATGCAAATCAAAACCACAATGAGGTACCATTATATGCCAGTCAGGATGGCTGCTATCCAAAAGTCTACAAGCAATAAATGCTGGAGATGGTGTGGAGAAAAGGGAACCCTCTTACACTGTTGGTGGGAATGCACACTAGTACATCCCCTATGGAAAACAGTGTGGAGATTTCTTAAAAAACTGGAAATAGAACTGCCGTATGACCCAGCAATCCCACTTCTGGGCATACAAACTGAGGAAACCAGATCCTCTTATTTTTCAGACCGTTTCAAGTTCCTCATATTTTTTACACCTTTTGAAGCTCTTCATATATTTCACACCTTTTCAGGCTCTTCATGTTTTTCAACACCGCTTCATGCTCCTCCTATTTTTCAGACCGTTTCATGGTCCTCATGATTTTGACACCTTTTGAAGCTCTTCATATTTTTCACACCTTTTCATGCTCTTCATGTTTTTGAACACCATTTCATGCTCCTCCTATTTTTAAACCGTTTCATGCTCCTCATATTTTTCACACCTTTTGAAGCTCTTCATATTTTTCACACCTTTTCAGGCTCTTCATATTTTTCAACAAAGTTTCATGCTCCTCCTATTTTTCAGACCGTTTAATGCTCCCCATAATTTTGACACCTTTTGAAGCGCTTCATAATTATCACACCTTTTCAGGCTCTTCATGTTTTTCAAATCTGCTTCTGCTCCTCCTATTTTTCAGACTGCTTCATGCTCCTCATATTTTTGACACCTTTTGAAGCTCTTCATATTTTTCACACCTTTTCATGCTCTTCATGTTTTTCAACACCGCTTTATTCTCCTCATATTTTTCAGACCGTTTCATGCTCCTCATATTTTTGACACCTTTTGAAGCTCTTCATATTTTTCACACTTTTTCAGGCTCTTCATGATTTTGAACACCGTTTCATGCTTCTCCTATTTTTTAGACCATTTCATGCTCCTCATATTTTGTCACCTCTTGATGCTCTTCATATTTTTCACAGCTTTTCAGGCTCTTCATGTTTTTGAACACCGATTCATGCTCCTCATATTTTTCAGACCGTTTCAGGCTCCTCATATTTTTGACATCTTTTGAAGCTCTTCATATTTTTCACACCTTTTCAGGCTCTTCATGTTTTTGAACACCACCTCATGCTCCTCCTAAGTTTCAGACCGTTACATGCTCCTCATATATTTGATATCTTTTGAAGCTCTTCATATTTTTCACACATTTTATGCACTTCTTGTTTTCAACACCACATCATGCTCCTTCTATTTTTCAAACCGTTTCATGCTCCTCATATTTTGGATATCTTTTGAAGCTCGTCATATTTCTAACAACTTTTCAGGCTCTTCATGTTTTCAACACAGTGTCATGCTCCTCCTATTTTTCAGACCGTTTCATGCTCCTCATATTTTGACTCCTTTTGAAGCTCTTCATATTTTTCACACATTTTCAGGCTCTTCATGTTTTTCAACACCGCTTCTTGCTCATCCTCTTTTTCAGACCGTTTCATGCCCCTCATATTTTTGACACCTTTTCAAGCTCTTCACATTTTTCAAACCTTTTCAGGCTCTTCATGTTTTTGAACAACGTTTCATGCTCCTCCTATTTTTCAGACAGTTTCATGCCCCTCATATTTTTGACACCTATTCAAGCTCTTCACATTTTTCAAAACATTTCAGGCTCTTCATGTTTTGAACACCGTTTCATCCTCCTCCTAATTTTCAGACCGTTTCATGCTCCTCATATATTTGACAACTTTTGAAGCTCTTCATATTTTTCACAACTTTTCAGGTTCTTCATGTATTCAACACCACTTCATGCTCCTCCTATATTTCTGACCGTGTCATGCTCCTCATATTTTTGACAAATTTTGATGCTCTTCCTATTTTTCACAACTTTTCAGGCTCTTCATGTTTTTCTACACCGTTTCATGCTCCTCCTATTTTTGACATCTTTTGAAGCTCTTCATATATTTCACACCTTTTCAGGGTTTTCATGTTTTTGAACACCGTTTCATGCTCCTCATATTTTTCAGACCGTTTCATGCTCCTCATATTTTTGACACCTTTTGAAGCTCTTAATATATTTCACACCTTTTCAGGGTTTTCATGTTTTTGAACACCGTTTCATGCTCCTCATATTTTTCAGACCGTTTCACGGTCCTCATCATTTTGACACCTTTTGAAGCTCTTCATATTTTTCACAATTTTTCAGGCTCCTCATGTTTTTGAACACCGTTTCATGTTCCTCCATTTTTTCAGACCGTTTCATGATCCTCATATTTTGACATCTTTTGAAGCTCTTCATATTTTTCACACCTTTTCAGGCTCTTCATATTTTTCAACAAGGTTTCATGCTCCTCCTATTTTTCAGACAGTTTCATGCTCCTCATATTTTTGACACCTTTTGAAGCTCTTCATATTTTTCACACCTTTCCATGCTCCTCATGTTTTTCAACACCGTTTCATGCTCCTCCTCTCTTTCAGACCGTTTCAGGCTCCTCATATGCTTCACACCTTTTTCAGGCTCTTCATGTATTTCAACACCACGTCATGCTCCTCCTATTTTTCAGACCGTTTCTTGCTCCACATATTTTTGACACCTTTTGAAGCTCTTCATATTTTTCACACCTTTTCAGGCTCTTCATATTTTTCAACACAACTTCATGCTCCTCCTTTATTTGAGACCGTTTCATGCGCCTCATATTTTTGACACCTTTTGAAGCTCTCCATAGATTTCACACCTTTTCAGGCTCTTCATGTTTTTCTACACCGCTTCTTGCTCCTCCTATTTTTCAGAGCTTTTCATGCTCCTCATATTTTTGCCACCTTTTGAAGCTCTTCATATTTTTCACACCTTTTCAGGCTTTTCATATTTTTCAAGACCGCTTCATGCTTCTACTATTTTTCAGACCTTTTCACGCTCCTCCTAAATTTCAGACCATTTCATGCTCCTTATATTTTTGACACCTTTTGAAGCTCTTCATATTTTTCACATTTTTTCTGTGTCTTCATGTTTTTCTACACCATTTCATGCTCCTCCTATTTTTCAGACCGTTTCATTCTCCTCATATGTTTCACAACTTTTTCAGGCTCTTCATGTTTCTCAACACCACTTCATGCTCCTCCTACTTTTCAGACCCTTTCATGCTCCTCATATTTTTGACACCTTTTGAAGTTCTTCATATTTTTCACACCTTTTCAGGCTTTTCATGTTTTTCAACACTGCTTCATTCTCCTCCTTTATTTCAGACTGTTTCATGCTCCTCATCTTTTTGACACCTTTTGAAGCTCTTTATATTTTTCACACCTTTTCAGGCTTTTCATGTTTTTCTACACCGCTTCATTCTCTTCCTATTTTTCAGACTTTTTCATGCTCCTCATATTTTTGACATCCTTTGAAGCTCTTCATATTTTTCACACCTTTTCAGGCTTTTCATGTATTTCAACACTGTCTCATGAGCCTCCTATTTTTCAGACCATTTCATGCTCCTCATATGTTTCACACCTTTTTCAGGCTCTTCATGTTTCTCAACACCACTTCATCCTCCTCCTATTTTTCAGACCGTTTCATGCTGCTCATATTTTTGACACCTTTTGAAGTTCTTCATATTTTTCACACCTTTTCAGGCTCCTCACGTTTTTCAACACCACTTCATGCTCCTCCTATTTTTCAGGCCGTTTCATGCTCCTTATATTTTTGACACGTTTTGAAGTTCTTCATATTTTTCACACCTTACAGGCTCTTCATGGTTTTCAACACCACTTCATGCTCCTCCTATTTTTCAGACCGTTTCATGCTGCTCATATATTTGACACCTTTTGAAGCTCTTCAGATTTTTCACACCTTTTCAGGCTCTTCATATTTTTCAACACCGCTTCATGCTCCTCCTATTTTTGAGACCGTTTCATGCTCCTCATCATTTTGACACGTTTTGAAACTCTTCATATTTAACACATCTTTTCAGGCTCTTCATGTTTTTCAACACCATTTCATGCTCCTCCTTTTTTTCAGACCGTTTTATGCTCCTCATATATTTGACACCTTTTGAAGCTCTTCATAATTTCCACACCTTTTCAGGTTCTTCATGTTTTTCTACACCGCTTCATGCTCCCCCTATATTTCAGACCGTTCATGCCTCTCATATTTTTGAAACCTTTTGAAGCTCTTCATATTTTTCACACCTTTTCAGGCTTTTCATGTTTTTCAACACCGCTTCATGCTCCTACTATTTTTCAGACCTTTTCATGCTCCTCATATGTTTCACACCTTTTTAAGCTCTTCATATTTTAACACCTTTTCACGCTCCTCCTATATTTCAGACCGTTTCAAGCTCCTCATATTTTTGACACCTTTTGAAGCTCTTCATATTTTTCACATTTTTTCAGGGTCTTCATGTTTTTCTACACCACTTCATGCTCCTCCTATTTTTCAGACCGTTCCATTCTCCTCATATGTTTCTCAACTTTTTCAGGCTTTTCATGTTTCTCAACACCACTTCATGCTCCTCCTATTTTTCAGACCGTTTCATGCTCCTCATATTTTTGACACCTTTTGAAGTTCTTCATATTTTTCACACCTTTTCAGGCTTTTCATGTTTTTCAACACTGCTTCATTCTCCTCCTTTATTTCAGACCGTTTCATGCTCCTCATCTTTTTGACACCTTTTGAAGCTCTTCATATTTTTCACACCTTTTCAGGCTCTTCATGTTTTTCAACACCACTTCATGCTCCTCCTATTTTTCTGACCGTTTCATGCTCATCATATTTTTGACACAGTTTGAAGCTCTTCATACTTTTCACACCTTTTGATGCTCTTCATGTTTTTGAAAACAGTTTCTTGCTTCTCATATTTTTCAGACCGTTTCATGGTCCTCATATTTTTGACACCTTTTGAAGCTCTTCATATTTTTCACATTTTTTCAGGGTCTTCATGTTTTTCTACACCACTTCATGCTCCTCCTATTTTTCAGACCGTTTCATTCTCCTCATATGTTTCTCAACTTTTTCAGGCTTTTCATGTTTCTCAACACCACTTCATGCTCCTCCTATCTTTCAGACCGTTTCATGCTCCTCATATATTTGACACCTTTTGAAGCTCTTCATAATTTCCACACCTTTTCAGGCTCTTCATGTTTTTGAACACCGTTTCCTGCTCCTCTTATTTTTTTTTTATTGTTATTTTTTTAATTTTTTTTTCATTATTTTTATTTTTTTTTTCCAGTGGGTTTTGTCATACTTTGATATGAATCAGCCATGGATTTACATGTATTCCCAGTCCCGATTCCCCCTCCCACCTCCCTCTCCACCCGATTCCTCTGGGTCTTCCCAGTGCACCAAGCCGGAACACTTGTCTCGTGCATCCTACCTGGGCTGGTGATCTGTTTCACCATAGATAGCATACATGCTGTTCTTTTGAAATATCCCACCCTCACATTCTCCCACAAAGTTCAAAAGTCTGTTCTGTATTTCTGTGTCTCTTTTTCTGTTCTGCATATAGGGTTATCATTGTCACCTTTCTAAATTCCATATACATGTGTCAGTATGCTGTAATGTTCTTTATCTTTCTGGCTTACTTCACTCTGTATAATGGGCTCCAGCTTCATCCATCTCATTAGGACTGATTCAAATGAATTCTTTTTAATGGCTGAGTAATATTCCATGGTGTATATGTACCACAGCTTTCTTATCCATTCATCTGCTGACGGGCATCTAGGTTGCTTCCATGTCCTGGCTATTATAAACAGTGCTGCGATGAACATTGGGGTGCACGTGTCTCTTTTAGACGAACCTATGGACACCTTATCTTTGACAAAGGAGGCAAGGATATACAATGGAAAAAAGACAACCTCTTTAACAAGTGGTGCTGGGAAAACTGGTCAACCACTTGTAAAAGAATGAAAATAGAACACTTTCTAACTTCATACACAAAAATAAACTCAAAATGGATTAAAAATCTAAATGTAAGACCAGAAACTATAAAACTCCTAGAGGAGAAGATAGGCAAAACACTCTCCGACATAAATCAAAGCAAGATCCTCTATGACCCACCTCCCAGAATAATGGAAATAAAAGCAAAACTAAACAAATGGGACCTAATGAAACTTAAAAGCTTTTGCACTACAAAGGAAACTATAAGTAAGGTGAAAAGACAGCCCTCAGATTGGGAGAAAATAATAGCAAATGAAGAAACAGACAAAGGATTAATCTCAAAAATATACAAGCAAATCCTGCAGCTCAATTCCAGAAAAATAAATGACCCAATAAAAAATGAGCCAAAGAACTAAACAGACATTTCTCCAAAGAAGACATACAGATGGATAACAAACACATGAAAAGATGCTCAACATCACTCATTATTAGAGAAATGCAAATCAAAACCACAATGAGGTACCATTATATGCCAGTCAGGATGGCTGCTATCCAAAAGTCTACAAGCAATAAATGCTGGAGAGGGAGTGGAGAAAAGGGAACCCTCTTATACTGTTGGTGGGAATGCACACTAGTACAGCCGCTATGGAAAACGGTGTAGAGATTTCTTAAAAAACTGGAAATAGAACTGCCATATGACCCAGCAATTCCACTTCTGGGCATACACACTGAGGAAACCAGATCCTCTTATTTTTCAGACCGTTGCAAACTCCTCATATTTTTTACACCTTTTGAAGCTCTTCATATATTTCACACCTTTTCAGGCTCTTCATGTTTTTCAACAACGCTTCATGCTCCTCCTATTTTTCAGAACGTTTCATGGTCCTCATATTTTTAACACGTTTTGAAGCTCTTCATATTTTTCACACCTTTCCGTGCTCTTCATGTTTTTCAACACGCATTCATGCTCCTCCGATTATTCAGATCGTTTCATGCTCCTCATATTTTTGAAACATTTTGAAGCTCTTCATATTTTCGACACCTTTCAGGCTCTTCATGTTTTTGAACACAGTTTCATGCTCCTCCTATTTTTCAGACTGTTTCATGCTCCTCGTATTTTTGACACTTTTTGAAGCTCTTCATATTTTTCACACCTTTTCAGGCTCTTCATGTTATTCAACACCGTTTCATGCTCCTCCTATATTTCAGACCGTTTCATGCTCCTCATATTTTTGACACCTTTTGAAGCTCTTCATATTTTTCACACCTTTTCAGGCTCTTTGGATTTTTGAACACCGCTTCATGCTCCTCCAATTTTTAAGAAGGTTTCATGCTCCTCATATTTTTGACACGTTTAGAAGCTCTTCATATTTTTCACACCTTTTCAGGCTCTTCATGTTTTTGAACACAGTTTATGCTCTTCATATTTTTCACACATTTTCATGCTCTTCATATTTTTCACACCTTTTTACGCTCTTCATGTTTTTCAACACCGCTTCATACTCCTCCTATTTTTCACACTGTTTCATACTCCTCATATTTTTGACACGATTTGAAGCTCTTCATATTTTTCACACCTTTTCAGGCTCTTCATGTTTTTCAAGACTACTTCATGCTTCTCCTATTTTTCAGACCGTTTAATGCTCCTCATTTATTTCACATCTTTTGAAGCTCTTCATATTTTACACACCTTTTCAGGCTCTTGATGTTTTTGAACACCGTTTCACGCTCCTCCTATTTTTTAGCCCGATTAATGCTCCTCATATTTTTCACACCTTTGGAAGCTCTTCATATTTTTCACACCTTTATAGGCTCTTCACGTTTTTCAACACCACTTCATGCTCTTCCTATTTTTCAGACCGTTTCATGCTCCTCATATTTTTGACACCTTTTGAAGCTCTTCATATTTTTCACACACTTTCAGTCTTTTCATGTTTTTCAAAACTGCTTCATGCTCCTCCTATTTTTCAGACAGTTTCATTCTCCTCATATTTTTGACACATTTTGAAGCTTTTCATATATTTCACACCTTATCAGGCTCTTCATGTTTCTCAACATCACTTCATGCTCCACATATATTTCAGACCGTTTCATGCTCCTCATATTTTTGACACCTTTTGAAGCTCTCTATAATTTTCACACCTTTTCAGGCTCTTCATATTTTTAAACACTGCTTCATGCTCTTCCTATTTTTCAGATCATTTCATGCTCCTCATATTTTTGACACCTTTTGAAGCTCTTCATATTTTTCACACCTTTTCAGGCTCTTCATGTTTTTCTACACCACTTAATGCTCCTCCTATTTTTCAGACCGTTTTATTCTACTCATATGTTTCACACCGTTTTCAAACTCTTCATGTTTTTCAACACCACTTCATGCTCCTCCTATTTTTCAGACTGTTCATGCTTCTCATATTTTTGACACCTTTTCAAGCTCTTCATATTCTTCACACCTTTTCAGGTTCTTCATGTTTTTCAACACCGCTTCATGTTCCTCCTATTTTTCAGACCGTTTCATGCTACTCACATTTTTGACACCTTTGAAGCTCTTCATATATTTCACAACTTTTCAGGCTTTTCATGTTTTTGAACACTGTTTCATGCTCCTCATATTTTTGACACCTTTTGAAGCTCTTCATATTTTTCACACCTTTTCAGGCACTTCATATTTTTGAAGACCGTTTCGTGCTCCTTCTATTTTTTAAACCGTTTCATGCTCCTCATATTTTTGACACCTTTTGAAGCTCTTCATATTTATCACACCTTTTCAGGCTCTTTCTGTTTTTCAATACTACTTCATGCTCCTCCTATTTTTCAGACCGTTCCATGCTCCTGATATTTTTGACACCTTTTGAAGCTCTTCATATTTTTCACACCTTTTCAGGCACTTCATGTTTTTGAAGACCGTTTCGTGCTCCTTCTATTTTTTAAACCGTTTCATGTTCCTCATATTTTTGACACCTTTTGAAGCTCTTCATATTTTTCAAACCTTTTCTGGCTCTTCATGTTTTTGAACACAGGTTCATGCTCCTCCTATTTTTCAGACCGTTCCATGCTCCTGATATTTTTGACACCTTTTGAAGCTCTTCATATTTTTCACACCTTTTCAGGCTCTTCATGTTTTTCAACACCACTTCATGCTCCTACTATTTTTCAGACCGTTTCATTCTCCTCATATTTTTGACACCTTCTGAAGATCTTCATATTTTTCACACCTTTCCAAGTCTTCATGTTTTTGAACACCATTTCATGCTCCTCCTATTTTTCAGACCGTTTCATGCTCCTCATATTTTTGACACCTTTTGAAGCTCTTCATATTTTTCACACCTTTTCAGGCTCTTCATGTTTTTGAACACCGTTTCATGTTCTTCATATTTTTGACACCTTTTGAAGCTCTTCATATTTTTCACACCTTTTCAGGCTCTTCATGTTTTCAACACCGTTTCATGCTCCTCCTATTTTTAGACCGTATCATGCTCCTCATATTTTGACACCTTTTGAAGCTCTTCATAATATTCACACCTTTTCAGGCTCTTCATGTTTTTGAACACCGCTTCAGGCTCCTTCTATTTTCAGACTGTTTCATGCTCCTCATGTTTTTGAGACGTTTTGAAGCTCTTCATATTTTTCACACCTTTTCAGAATTTTCATGTTTTTGAACACAGTTTCATTCTCCTCATATTTTTCACACATTTTAATGCTCTTCATATTTTTCACACCTTTTCAGGCTCTTCATGTTTTTGAACACCGTTTCATGATCCTCCTATTTTTGACACCTTTTGAAGCTCTTTATATTTTTCACACCTTTTGAAGCTCGTGATATTTTTCACACGTTTTCAGGTTCTTCATGTTTTTCAACAACGCTTCTTGCTCCTCATATTTTTCAGACCGTTTCATGCTCCTCATATTTTTGACACCTGTTGAAGCTCTTCATATTTTCACACCTTTCGAAGCTCTTCATATTTTTCACACCTTTTGAAGCTCTTCATTTTTTGAACACCGCTTCATGCTCCTCCTATTTTTCAGACCGTTTCATGCTCCTCATGTATTTCACACCTCTTGAAGCTCTTCATATTTTTCACACCTTTTCAGGCTCTTCATGTTTTTCAACAACGCTTCATGCTCATCCTCTTTTTCACACCGTTTAATGCTCTTCATGTATTTCACACCTCTTGAAGCTCTTCATATTTTTCACACCTTTTCAGGCTCTTCATGTTTTTCAACACCATTTCATGCTTCTTCTATTTTTCAGACCGTTACATGCTCAGCTCTTTTTTGACAGCTTTTGAATCTCTTCATATTTTTCACACCTTTTGAAGCTCTTCATATTTTTCAACACCGTTTCATGCTGCTTTTATTTTTCAGACCGTTTAATGCTCCTCATGTATTTCACACATTTTGAAGCTTTTCATATTTTTCACACCTTTTCATGCTCTTCATGTTTTTCAACACCGTTTCATGCTGCTTCTGTTTTTCAGACCGTTTCATGCTCCTCATATTTTTCACCCGTTTGGAAGCTGTTCATATTTTTCACACCTTTTCAGGCTCTTCAGGTTTTTGAACACCACTTCATGCTCCTCCTATTTTTCAGATCGTTTCATGCTCAACTCATTTTTGACAGCTTTTGAAACTCTTCATATTTTTCACACCTTTTGAAGCTCTTCATATATTTCATACCTTCTCTGGCTCTTCATGTTTTTCAACATCTCTTCATGCTCCTCCTATTTTTCAGACCCTTTCATGCTAATCTAATTTTTGACACCTTTAGAAGGTCTTCATATTTTTCACACCTTTTGAAGCTTTTCATATTTTTCACACCTTTTCAGGCTCTTCATGTTTTTGAACAACGCTTGATGCTCCTCCTATTTTTCAGACCGTTTCATGCTCCTCATGTACTTCACACGTTTTGAAGCTCTTCATATTTTTCACACCTTTTCAGCCTCTTTATGATTTTGAACACCGCTTCATCATCCTCCTATTTTTCAGAATGTTTCATGCTCCTCATATTTTTGACAACTTTTGAAGCTTTTCATATTTTTCACAACTTTTCAGGCTCTTCATGTTTTTGAACAGAGCTTCATGCTCCTCCTATTTTTCAGACCGTATCATGTTCCTCATGTATTTTACACCTTTTGAAGCTCTTCATATTTTTCACACCTTTTCAGGCTCTTCATGCATTTGAACACCTTTTCATACTCCTCCTATTTTTCAGACCGTTTCATGCTCCTCATAGTTTTGACACCTTTTCAGGTTCTTCATGTTTTTCAACACCGCTTCATGCTCCTCCTATTTTTCAGACCGTTTCATGCTCCTCATATTTTTGACACCTTTTGAAGCTCTTAATATATTTCACAGCTTTTCAGACTCTTCATGATTTCCAACACCGCTTCATGCTCCTCATATTTTTCAGACCGTTTCATGCTCATCTCATTTTTATCACCTTTTGAAACTCTTCATATTTTTCACACCGTTTGAAGCTCTTCATATTTTTCACACCTTTTCAGGCTCTTCATGTTTTTCAACACCACTTCTTGCTCCTCCTATTTTTCAGACCGTTTCATTATCCTCATATTTTTGACACCTTTTCAGGTTCTTCATGTTTTTCAACACCCCTCATGCTCCTCCTATTTTTCAGACAGTTTCATTATCCTCATATTTTTGACACATTTTGAAGCTCTTCATATTTTTCACACCTTTTCAGGCTCTTCATGTTTTTCAACACCGCTTCATGCTCCTCCTATTTTTCAGACCATTTCATGCTCCTCTAATTTTTTTTTTTATTGTTATTTTTTTAAATTTTTTTTTATTATTCTTATTTTTTTTTCCCAGTGGGTTTTGTCATACATTGATATGAATCAGCCATGGATTTACATGTATTCCCAATCCCAATCCCCCCTCCCACCTCCCTCTCCACCCGATTCCTCTCTGTCTTCCCAGTGCACCAAGCTGGAGCACTTGTCTCATGCATCCTACCTGGGCTGGTGATCTGTTTCACCATAGATAGCATACATGCTGTTCTTTTGAAATATCCCACCCTCACATTCTCCCACAAAGTTCAAAAGTCTGTTCTGTATTTCTGTGTCTCTTTTTCTGTTCTGCATATAGGGTTATCGTTATCACCTTTCTAAACTCCATATACATGTGTCAGCATGCTCTAATGTTCTTTATCTTTCTGGCTTACTTCACTCTGTATAATGGGCTCCAGCTTCATCCATCTCATTAGGACTGATTCAAATGAATTTTTTAATGGCTGAGTAATATTCCATGGTGTATATGTACCACAGCTTTCTTATCCATTCATCTGCTGATGGGCATCTAGGTTGCTTCCATATCCTGGCTATTATAAACAGTGCTGCGATGAACATTGGGGTGCACGTGTCTCTTTCAGATGAACCTATGGACACCTTATCTTTGACAAAGGAGGCAAGGATATACAATGGAAAAAAGACAACCTCTTTAACAAGTGGTGCTGGGAAAACTGGTCAACCACTTGTAAAAGAATGAAAATAGAACACTTTCTAACACCATACACAAAAATAAACTCAAAATGGATTAAAGATCTAAATGTAAGACCAGAAACTATAAAACTCCTAGAGGAGAAGATAGGCAAATCACTCTCCGACATAAATCAAAGCAAGATCCTCTATGACCCACCTCCCAGAATATTGGAAATAAAAGCAAAACTAAACAAATGGGACCTAATGAAACTTAAAAGCTTTTGCACTACAAAGGAAACTATAAGTAAGGTGAAAAGACAGCCCTCAGATTGGGAGAAAATAATAGCAAATGAAGAAACAGACAAAGGATTAATCTCAAAAATATACAAACAAATCCTGCAGCTCAATTCCAGAAAAATAAATGACCCAATAAAAAATGAGCCAAAGAACTAAACAGACATTTCTCCAAAGAAGACATACAGATGGCTAACAAACACATGAAAAGATGCTCAACATCACTCATTATTAGAGAAATGCAAATCAAAACCACAATGAGGTACCATTATATGCCAGTCAGGATGGCTGCTATCCAAAAGTCTACAAGCAATAAATGCTGGAGATGGTGTGGAGAAAAGGGAACCCTCTTACACTGTTGGTGGGAATGCACACTAGTACAGCCCCCATGGAAAACAGTGTGGAGATTTCTTAAAAAACTGGAAATAGAACTGCCGTATGACCCAGCAATCCCACTTCTGGGCATACACACTGAGGAAACCAGATCCTCTTATTTTTCAGACCGTTTCAAGCTCCTCATATTTTTTACACCTTTTGAAGCTCTTCATATATTTCACACCTTTTCAGGCTCTTCATGTTTTTCAACACCGCTTCATGCTCCTCCTATTTTTCAGACCGTTTCATGGTCCTCATGATTTTGACACCTTTTGAAGCTCTTCATATTTTTCACACCTTTTCATGCTCTTCATGTTTTTGAACACCATTTCATGCTCCTCCTATTTTTTAAACCGTTTCATGCTCCTCATATTTTTCACACCTTTTGAAGCTCTTCATATTTTTCACACCTTTTCAGGCTCTTCATATTTTTGAACACCGTTTCATGATCCTCCTAATTTTCAGACCGTTTCATGCTCCTCATATGTTTCACACCTTTTGAAGCTCTTCATATTTTTCGCACCTTTTCAGGCTCTTCATATTTTTCAACACCACTTCATGCTTCTCCAATTTTTCAGACCGTTTCATGCTCCTCATATATTTGACACCTTTTGAAGCTCTTCATATTTTTCACATCTTTTCAGGCTCTTCATATTTTTCAACCCGCTTAAGCTCCTCCTATTTTCAGACCGTTTCTTGCTCCTCATATTTTTGACACCTTTGAGGCTCTTCATATATTTCACACCTTTTCAGGCTCTTCATGTTTTTGAACACCGATTCATGCTCCTCCTATTTTTCAAACCGTTTCATGCTCCTCCTATTTTTCAGACCGTTTCATGCTCCTCATATTTTTCACACCTTTTGATCCTCTTCATATTTTTCACACCTTTTCAGGCTCTTCATGTTTTCAACACCGCTTCATGCTCCTACTATTTTTCAGACCGTTTCCTGCTCCTCATATTTTTGACACCTTTTGAAGCACTTCATATTATTCACACCTTTTCAGGCTCTTCATGTTTTTCAACACCGCTTCATGCTCCTCCTTTTTTTCAGACCGTTTCATGCTCCTCATATTTTTGACGCCTTTTGAAGCTCTTCATATTTTTCACACTTCTCCAGGCTCTTCATGTTTTTGAACACCGTTTCATGCTCCTCCTGTTTTTCAGACCGTTTCATGCTGCTCATATTTTTGACACCTTTTGAAGTTCTTCATATTTTTCACACCTTTTCAGGCTCTTCAGGTTTTTCAACATCACTTCATGCTCCTCCTATTTTTCAGGCCGTTCATGCTCCTTATATTTTTGACACCTTTTGAAGTTCTTCATATTTTTCACACCTTACAGGCTCTTCATGGTTTTCAACACCACTTCATGCTCCTCCTATTTTTCAGACCGTTTCATGCTCCTCCTATTTTTCAGACCGTTTCATGCTCCTCATCTTTTTGACACGTTTTGAAACTCTTCATATTTATCACACCTTTTCAGGCTCTTCATGTTTTTCAACACCACTTCATGCTCCTCCTATTTTTCAGACCGCTTCATGCTCCTCATATTTTTCACACCTTTTGAAGCTCTTCATATTTTTCACACCTTTTCAGGCTATTCATGTTTTTCAACACCACTTCATGCTTCTCCTAATTTTCAGACCGTTTCATGCTCCTCATGTTTTTCACACCTTTTGAAGCTCTTCATATATTTCACACCTTTTCAGTCTCTTCTTTTTTTTCAACAAAACTTCATGCTCCTCCTATATTTCAGACCGTTTGATGCTCATCTCATTTTTGACACCTTTGGAAGCTCTTCATATATTTCACACCTTTTAAGGCTTTTCATGTTTTTGAACACCGCTTCATGCTCCTCCTATTTCTCAGACCGTTTCATGCTCCTCATATTTTTGACACCTTTTGAAACTCTTCATATTTTTCACAACTTTTTAGGCTCTTCCTTTTTTTGAACACCGCTTCATACTCCTCCTGTTTTTCAGACCGTTTAATGCTCCTCATGTATTTCACACCTTTTGAAGCTCTTCATATTTTTCACACGTTTTCAGGCTCTTCATGTTTTTGAACACAGCTTCATGCTCCTCCTATTTTTCAGCCCGTTTCATGCTCCTCATGTATTTCACACATTTTAAAGCTCTTCATATTTTTCACACGTTTTCAGGCTCTTCATATTTTTAATCACCGTTTCATGCTCCTCCTATTTTTCAGACCGTTTAATGCTCCTCATATATTTCACAACTTTTGAAGCTCTTCATATTTTTCATATTTTTGAAGCTCTTCATATTTTTCACACCTTTTCAGGCTCTTCATGTTTTTCAACACCGTTTCATGCTGCTTTTATTTTTCAGACCGTTTCATGCTCCTCATGTTTTTCACAGCTTTTGAGCTCTTAATATTTTTCACACCTTTTCAGGCTCTTCATGTTTTTCAACACCGTTTCATGATCCTCCTATTTTTCAGACCGTTTCATACTCATCTCATTTTTGACACCTTTTGAATCTTTTCATATTTTTCACAACTTTTTAGGCTCTTCATGTTTTTGAACACGGCTTCATGCTCCTCCTCTTTTTCAGAGTTTCATGCTCCTCATGTATTTCACACCTTTTGAAGCTCTTCATATTTTTCACACCTTTTCAGCATCTTCATGTTTTTGATCACCATTTCATGCTCCTCCTATTTTTCAGACCGTTTCATGCACCTCATATTTTTCACACCTTTTGAAGCTCTTCATATTTTTCACACCTTTTCAGTCTCCTCATGTTTTTCAACACCTCTTCATGCTCCTCCTACTTTTCAGACCGTTTAATGTTCCTCATGTATTTCACACCTTTTGAAGTTCTTCATGTTTTTCACACCTTTTGAAGCTCTTCATATTTTTCACACGTTTTCAGGCTCTTCATGTATTTCAAAACCGCTTCATGCTGCTTCTATTTTTCAGACCGTTTCATGCTCCTCATATTTTTGACCCGTTTGGAAGCTGTTCATATTTTTCACACCTTTTCAGGCTCTTCAGGTTTTTGAACACCACTTCATGCTCCTCCTATTTTTCAGATCGTTTCATGCTCATCTCATTTTTGACACCTTTTGAATCTCTTCATATTTTTCACACCTTTTGAAGCTCTTCATATATTTCACACCTTCTCTGGCTCTTCATGTTTTTCAACATCACTTCATGCTCCTCCTATTTTTCAGACCCTTTCATGCTAATCTAATTTTTGACACCTTTTGAATGTCTTCATATTTTTCACACCTTTTGAAGCTCTTCATATTTTTCACACCTTTTCACGCTCTTCATGTTTTTGAACACCGCTTCATGGTCCTCCCTTTTTTCAGAACGTTTCATGCTCCTCATATTTTTGACACCTTTTGAAGCTCTTCATATTTTTCACAACTTTTCAGGCTCTTCATGTTTTTGATAACCGCTTCATGCTACTCCTATTTTTCAGCCCGTTTCATGCTCCTCCTATTTTTCACACCTTTTGAAGCTCTTCATATTTTTCACACCTTTTCAGGCTCTTCATATTTTTGAACACCGCTTGATGCTCCTCCTATTTTTCAGACCGCTTCATGCTCCTCATGTACTTCACACGTTTTGAAGCTCTTCATATTTTTCACACCTTTTCAGCCTCTTCATGTGTTTGAACACCGCTTCATGGTCCTCCCTTTTTTCAGCCCATTATATGCTCCTCATATATTTGACACCTTTTGAAGCTCTTCATAATTTCCACACCTTTTCAGGCTCTTCATGTTTTTGAACACCATTTCATGCTCCTCTTATTTTTTTTTATTGTTATTTTTTTAATTTTTTTTTTATTATTTTTATTTTTTTTTCCCAGTGGGTTTTGTCATACATTGATATGTATCAGCCATGGATTTACATGTATTCCCAATTCCATTCCCCCTTCCCACCTCCCTCTCCACCCGATTCCTCTCCGTCTTCCCAGTGCACCAAGCCGGAGCACTTGTCTCATGCATCCTACCTGGGCTGGTGATCTGTTTCACCATAGATAGCATACATGCTGTTCTTTTGAAATATCCCACCCTCACATTCTCCCACAAAGTTCAAAAGTCTGTTCTGTATTTCTGTGTCTCTTTTTCTGTTCTGCATATAGGGTTATCGTTATCACCTTTCTAAATTCCATATACATGTGTCAGCATGCTCTAATGTTCTTTATCTTTCTGGCTTACTTCACTCTGTATAATGGGCTCCAGCTTCATCCATCTCATTAGGACTGATTCAAATGAATTTTTTAATGGCTGAGTAATATTCCATGGTGTATATGTACCACAGCTTTCTTATCCATTCATCTGCTGACGGGCATCTAGGTTGCTTCCATGTCCTGGCTATTATAAACAGTGCTGCGATGAACATTGGGGTGCACGTGTCTCTTTCAGACGAACCTATGGACACCTTATCTTTGACAAAGGAGGCAAGGATATACAATGGAAAAAAGACAACCTCTTTAACAAGTGGTGCTGGGAAAACTGGTCAACCACTTGTAAAAGAATGAAAATAGAACACTTTCTAACACCATACACAAAAATAAACTCAAAATGGATTAAAGATCTAAATGTGAGACCAGAAACTATAAAACTCCTAGAGGAGAAGATAGGCAAAACACTCTCTGACATAAATCAAAGCAAGATCCTCTATGACCCACCTCCCAGAATATTGGAAATAAAAGCAAAACTAAACAAATGGGACCTAATGAAACTTAAAAGCTTTTGCACTACAAAGGAAACTATAAGTAAGGTGAAAAGACAGCCCTCAGATTGGGAGAAAATAATAGCAAATGAAGAAACAGACAAAGGATTAATCTCAAAAATATACAAGCAAATCCTGCAGCTCAATTCCAGAAAAATAAATGACCCAATAAAAAATGAGCCAAAGAACTAAACAGACATTTCTCCAAAGAAGACATACAGATGGCTAACAAACACATGAAAAGATGCTCAACATCACTCATTATTAGAGAAATGCAAATCAAAACCACAATGAGGTACCATTATATGCCAGTCAGGATGGCTGCTATCCAAAAGTCTACAAGCAATAAATGCTGGAGATGGTGTGGAGAAAAGGGAACCCTCTTACACTGTTGGTGGGAATGCACACTAGTACATCCCCTATGGAAAACAGTGTGGAGATTTCTTAAAAAACTGGAAATAGAACTGCCGTATGACCCAGCAATCCCACTTCTGGGCATACAAACTGAGGAAACCAGATCCTCTTATTTTTCAGACCGTTTCAAGTTCCTCATATTTTTTACACCTTTTGAAGCTCTTCATATATTTCACACCTTTTCAGGCTCTTCATGTTTTTCAACACCGCTTCATGCTCCTCCTATTTTTCAGACCGTTTCATGGTCCTCATGATTTTGACACCTTTTGAAGCTCTTCATATTTTTCACACCTTTTCATGCTCTTCATGTTTTTGAACACCATTTCATGCTCCTCCTATTTTTAAACCGTTTCATGCTCCTCATATTTTTCACACCTTTTGAAGCTCTTCATATTTTTCACACCTTTTCAGGCTCTTCATATTTTTCAACAAAGTTTCATGCTCCTCCTATTTTTCAGACCGTTTAATGCTCCCCATAATTTTGACACCTTTTGAAGCGCTTCATAATTATCACACCTTTTCAGGCTCTTCATGTTTTTCAAATCTGCTTCTGCTCCTCCTATTTTTCAGACTGCTTCATGCTCCTCATATTTTTGACACCTTTTGAAGCTCTTCATATTTTTCACACCTTTTCATGCTCTTCATGTTTTTCAACACCGCTTTATTCTCCTCATATTTTTCAGACCGTTTCATGCTCCTCATATTTTTGACACCTTTTGAAGCTCTTCATATTTTTCACACTTTTTCAGGCTCTTCATGATTTTGAACACCGTTTCATGCTTCTCCTATTTTTTAGACCATTTCATGCTCCTCATATTTTGTCACCTCTTGATGCTCTTCATATTTTTCACAGCTTTTCAGGCTCTTCATGTTTTTGAACACCGATTCATGCTCCTCATATTTTTCAGACCGTTTCAGGCTCCTCATATTTTTGACATCTTTTGAAGCTCTTCATATTTTTCACACCTTTTCAGGCTCTTCATGTTTTTGAACACCACCTCATGCTCCTCCTAAGTTTCAGACCGTTACATGCTCCTCATATATTTGATATCTTTTGAAGCTCTTCATATTTTTCACACATTTTATGCACTTCTTGTTTTCAACACCACATCATGCTCCTTCTATTTTTCAAACCGTTTCATGCTCCTCATATTTTGGATATCTTTTGAAGCTCGTCATATTTCTAACAACTTTTCAGGCTCTTCATGTTTTCAACACAGTGTCATGCTCCTCCTATTTTTCAGACCGTTTCATGCTCCTCATATTTTGACTCCTTTTGAAGCTCTTCATATTTTTCACACATTTTCAGGCTCTTCATGTTTTTCAACACCGCTTCTTGCTCATCCTCTTTTTCAGACCGTTTCATGCCCCTCATATTTTTGACACCTTTTCAAGCTCTTCACATTTTTCAAACCTTTTCAGGCTCTTCATGTTTTTGAACAACGTTTCATGCTCCTCCTATTTTTCAGACAGTTTCATGCCCCTCATATTTTTGACACCTATTCAAGCTCTTCACATTTTTCAAAACATTTCAGGCTCTTCATGTTTTGAACACCGTTTCATCCTCCTCCTAATTTTCAGACCGTTTCATGCTCCTCATATATTTGACAACTTTTGAAGCTCTTCATATTTTTCACAACTTTTCAGGTTCTTCATGTATTCAACACCACTTCATGCTCCTCCTATATTTCTGACCGTGTCATGCTCCTCATATTTTTGACAAATTTTGATGCTCTTCCTATTTTTCACAACTTTTCAGGCTCTTCATGTTTTTCTACACCGTTTCATGCTCCTCCTATTTTTGACATCTTTTGAAGCTCTTCATATATTTCACACCTTTTCAGGGTTTTCATGTTTTTGAACACCGTTTCATGCTCCTCATATTTTTCAGACCGTTTCATGCTCCTCATATTTTTGACACCTTTTGAAGCTCTTAATATATTTCACACCTTTTCAGGGTTTTCATGTTTTTGAACACCGTTTCATGCTCCTCATATTTTTCAGACCGTTTCACGGTCCTCATCATTTTGACACCTTTTGAAGCTCTTCATATTTTTCACAATTTTTCAGGCTCCTCATGTTTTTGAACACCGTTTCATGTTCCTCCATTTTTTCAGACCGTTTCATGATCCTCATATTTTGACATCTTTTGAAGCTCTTCATATTTTTCACACCTTTTCAGGCTCTTCATATTTTTCAACAAGGTTTCATGCTCCTCCTATTTTTCAGACAGTTTCATGCTCCTCATATTTTTGACACCTTTTGAAGCTCTTCATATTTTTCACACCTTTCCATGCTCCTCATGTTTTTCAACACCGTTTCATGCTCCTCCTCTCTTTCAGACCGTTTCAGGCTCCTCATATGCTTCACACCTTTTTCAGGCTCTTCATGTATTTCAACACCACGTCATGCTCCTCCTATTTTTCAGACCGTTTCTTGCTCCACATATTTTTGACACCTTTTGAAGCTCTTCATATTTTTCACACCTTTTCAGGCTCTTCATATTTTTCAACACAACTTCATGCTCCTCCTTTATTTGAGACCGTTTCATGCGCCTCATATTTTTGACACCTTTTGAAGCTCTCCATAGATTTCACACCTTTTCAGGCTCTTCATGTTTTTCTACACCGCTTCTTGCTCCTCCTATTTTTCAGAGCTTTTCATGCTCCTCATATTTTTGCCACCTTTTGAAGCTCTTCATATTTTTCACACCTTTTCAGGCTTTTCATATTTTTCAAGACCGCTTCATGCTTCTACTATTTTTCAGACCTTTTCACGCTCCTCCTAAATTTCAGACCATTTCATGCTCCTTATATTTTTGACACCTTTTGAAGCTCTTCATATTTTTCACATTTTTTCTGTGTCTTCATGTTTTTCTACACCATTTCATGCTCCTCCTATTTTTCAGACCGTTTCATTCTCCTCATATGTTTCACAACTTTTTCAGGCTCTTCATGTTTCTCAACACCACTTCATGCTCCTCCTACTTTTCAGACCCTTTCATGCTCCTCATATTTTTGACACCTTTTGAAGTTCTTCATATTTTTCACACCTTTTCAGGCTTTTCATGTTTTTCAACACTGCTTCATTCTCCTCCTTTATTTCAGACTGTTTCATGCTCCTCATCTTTTTGACACCTTTTGAAGCTCTTTATATTTTTCACACCTTTTCAGGCTTTTCATGTTTTTCTACACCGCTTCATTCTCTTCCTATTTTTCTGACTTTTTCATGCTCCTCATATTTTTGACATCCTTTGAAGCTCTTCATATTTTTCACACCTTTTCAGGCTTTTCATGTATTTCAACACTGTCTCATGAGCCTCCTATTTTTCAGACCATTTCATGCTCCTCATATGTTTCACACCTTTTTCAGGCTCTTCATGTTTCTCAACACCACTTCATCCTCCTCCTATTTTTCAGACCGTTTCATGCTGCTCATATTTTTGACACCTTTTGAAGTTCTTCATATTTTTCACACCTTTTCAGGCTCCTCACGTTTTTCAACACCACTTCATGCTCCTCCTATTTTTCAGGCCGTTTCATGCTCCTTATATTTTTGACACGTTTTGAAGTTCTTCATATTTTTCACACCTTACAGGCTCTTCATGGTTTTCAACACCACTTCATGCTCCTCCTATTTTTCAGACCGTTTCATGCTGCTCATATATTTGACACCTTTTGAAGCTCTTCAGATTTTTCACACCTTTTCAGGCTCTTCATATTTTTCAACACCGCTTCATGCTCCTCCTATTTTTGAGACCGTTTCATGCTCCTCATCATTTTGACACGTTTTGAAACTCTTCATATTTAACACATCTTTTCAGGCTCTTCATGTTTTTCAACACCATTTCATGCTCCTCCTTTTTTTCAGACCGTTTTATGCTCCTCATATATTTGACACCTTTTGAAGCTCTTCATAATTTCCACACCTTTTCAGGTTCTTCATGTTTTTCTACACCGCTTCATGCTCCCCCTATATTTCAGACCGTTCATGCCTCTCATATTTTTGAAACCTTTTGAAGCTCTTCATATTTTTCACACCTTTTCAGGCTTTTCATGTTTTTCAACACCGCTTCATGCTCCTACTATTTTTCAGACCTTTTCATGCTCCTCATATGTTTCACACCTTTTTAAGCTCTTCATATTTTAACACCTTTTCACGCTCCTCCTATATTTCAGACCGTTTCAAGCTCCTCATATTTTTGACACCTTTTGAAGCTCTTCATATTTTTCACATTTTTTCAGGGTCTTCATGTTTTTCTACACCACTTCATGCTCCTCCTATTTTTCAGACCGTTCCATTCTCCTCATATGTTTCTCAACTTTTTCAGGCTTTTCATGTTTCTCAACACCACTTCATGCTCCTCCTATTTTTCAGACCGTTTCATGCTCCTCATATTTTTGACACCTTTTGAAGTTCTTCATATTTTTCACACCTTTTCAGGCTTTTCATGTTTTTCAACACTGCTTCATTCTCCTCCTTTATTTCAGACCGTTTCATGCTCCTCATCTTTTTGACACCTTTTGAAGCTCTTCATATTTTTCACACCTTTTCAGGCTCTTCATGTTTTTCAACACCACTTCATGCTCCTCCTATTTTTCTGACCGTTTCATGCTCATCATATTTTTGACACAGTTTGAAGCTCTTCATACTTTTCACACCTTTTGATGCTCTTCATGTTTTTGAAAACAGTTTCTTGCTTCTCATATTTTTCAGACCGTTTCATGGTCCTCATATTTTTGACACCTTTTGAAGCTCTTCATATTTTTCACATTTTTTCAGGGTCTTCATGTTTTTCTACACCACTTCATGCTCCTCCTATTTTTCAGACCGTTTCATTCTCCTCATATGTTTCTCAACTTTTTCAGGCTTTTCATGTTTCTCAACACCACTTCATGCTCCTCCTATCTTTCAGACCGTTTCATGCTCCTCATATATTTGACACCTTTTGAAGCTCTTCATAATTTCCACACCTTTTCAGGCTCTTCATGTTTTTGAACACCGTTTCCTGCTCCTCTTATTTTTTTTTTATTGTTATTTTTTTAATTTTTTTTTCATTATTTTTATTTTTTTTTTCCAGTGGGTTTTGTCATACTTTGATATGAATCAGCCATGGATTTACATGTATTCCCAGTCCCGATTCCCCCTCCCACCTCCCTCTCCACCCGATTCCTCTGGGTCTTCCCAGTGCACCAAGCCGGAACACTTGTCTCGTGCATCCTACCTGGGCTGGTGATCTGTTTCACCATAGATAGCATACATGCTGTTCTTTTGAAATATCCCACCCTCACATTCTCCCACAAAGTTCAAAAGTCTGTTCTGTATTTCTGTGTCTCTTTTTCTGTTCTGCATATAGGGTTATCATTGTCACCTTTCTAAATTCCATATACATGTGTCAGTATGCTGTAATGTTCTTTATCTTTCTGGCTTACTTCACTCTGTATAATGGGCTCCAGCTTCATCCATCTCATTAGGACTGATTCAAATGAATTCTTTTTAATGGCTGAGTAATATTCCATGGTGTATATGTACCACAGCTTTCTTATCCATTCATCTGCTGACGGGCATCTAGGTTGCTTCCATGTCCTGGCTATTATAAACAGTGCTGCGATGAACATTGGGGTGCACGTGTCTCTTTTAGACGAACCTATGGACACCTTATCTTTGACAAAGGAGGCAAGGATATACAATGGAAAAAAGACAACCTCTTTAACAAGTGGTGCTGGGAAAACTGGTCAACCACTTGTAAAAGAATGAAAATAGAACACTTTCTAACTTCATACACAAAAATAAACTCAAAATGGATTAAAAATCTAAATGTAAGACCAGAAACTATAAAACTCCTAGAGGAGAAGATAGGCAAAACACTCTCCGACATAAATCAAAGCAAGATCCTCTATGACCCACCTCCCAGAATAATGGAAATAAAAGCAAAACTAAACAAATGGGACCTAATGAAACTTAAAAGCTTTTGCACTACAAAGGAAACTATAAGTAAGGTGAAAAGACAGCCCTCAGATTGGGAGAAAATAATAGCAAATGAAGAAACAGACAAAGGATTAATCTCAAAAATATACAAGCAAATCCTGCAGCTCAATTCCAGAAAAATAAATGACCCAATAAAAAATGAGCCAAAGAACTAAACAGACATTTCTCCAAAGAAGACATACAGATGGATAACAAACACATGAAAAGATGCTCAACATCACTCATTATTAGAGAAATGCAAATCAAAACCACAATGAGGTACCATTATATGCCAGTCAGGATGGCTGCTATCCAAAAGTCTACAAGCAATAAATGCTGGAGAGGGAGTGGAGAAAAGGGAACCCTCTTATACTGTTGGTGGGAATGCACACTAGTACAGCCGCTATGGAAAACGGTGTAGAGATTTCTTAAAAAACTGGAAATAGAACTGCCATATGACCCAGCAATTCCACTTCTGGGCATACACACTGAGGAAACCAGATCCTCTTATTTTTCAGACCGTTGCAAACTCCTCATATTTTTTACACCTTTTGAAGCTCTTCATATATTTCACACCTTTTCAGGCTCTTCATGTTTTTCAACAACGCTTCATGCTCCTCCTATTTTTCAGAACGTTTCATGGTCCTCATATTTTTAACACGTTTTGAAGCTCTTCATATTTTTCACACCTTTCCGTGCTCTTCATGTTTTTCAACACGCATTCATGCTCCTCCGATTATTCAGATCGTTTCATGCTCCTCATATTTTTGAAACATTTTGAAGCTCTTCATATTTTCGACACCTTTCAGGCTCTTCATGTTTTTGAACACAGTTTCATGCTCCTCCTATTTTTCAGACTGTTTCATGCTCCTCGTATTTTTGACACTTTTTGAAGCTCTTCATATTTTTCACACCTTTTCAGGCTCTTCATGTTATTCAACACCGTTTCATGCTCCTCCTATATTTCAGACCGTTTCATGCTCCTCATATTTTTGACACCTTTTGAAGCTCTTCATATTTTTCACACCTTTTCAGGCTCTTTGGATTTTTGAACACCGCTTCATGCTCCTCCAATTTTTAAGAAGGTTTCATGCTCCTCATATTTTTGACACGTTTAGAAGCTCTTCATATTTTTCACACCTTTTCAGGCTCTTCATGTTTTTGAACACAGTTTATGCTCTTCATATTTTTCACACATTTTCATGCTCTTCATATTTTTCACACCTTTTTACGCTCTTCATGTTTTTCAACACCGCTTCATACTCCTCCTATTTTTCACACTGTTTCATACTCCTCATATTTTTGACACGATTTGAAGCTCTTCATATTTTTCACACCTTTTCAGGCTCTTCATGTTTTTCAAGACTACTTCATGCTTCTCCTATTTTTCAGACCGTTTAATGCTCCTCATTTATTTCACATCTTTTGAAGCTCTTCATATTTTACACACCTTTTCAGGCTCTTGATGTTTTTGAACACCGTTTCACGCTCCTCCTATTTTTTAGCCCGATTAATGCTCCTCATATTTTTCACACCTTTGGAAGCTCTTCATATTTTTCACACCTTTTCAGGCTCTTCATCTTTTTGAACACGGCTTCATGCTCCTCCTATATTTCAGAACGTTTCGTGCTCCTCATATTTTTGACACCTTTTGAAGCTCTTCATATTTTTCACACCTTTTCAGGCCTTTCATGTATTTGAAAACCGCTTCATGCTCCTCTTATTTTTTAGACCGTTTCATGCTCCTCATATTTTTGACACCTTTTGTACCTCTTCATATATTTCACACGTTTTCAGTCTATTCATGTTTTTCAACACCACTTCATGCTCCTCCTATTTTTCAGATCATTTCATGCTCCTCCTATTTTTGACACTTTTTGAAGCTCTTCATATATTTCACACTTTTTCAGGCTCTTCAGGTTTTTCAACACCGCTTCATGTTCCTCCTGTTTTTCAGACCGTTTCATGCTCCTCCTATTTTTGACACCTTTTGAAGCTCTTCATATATTTCACGCCTTTTCAGGCTCTTCAGGTTTTTCAACACCCATTCATGCTCCTCCTATTTTTCAGACCGTTTCATGCTCCTCCTATTTTTCAGGTCGTTTCATGCTCTTCATAGTTTTGACACCTTTTGAAACTCTTCATATTTGTCACACCTTTTCATGTTCTTCAGGTTTTTCAACACCGCTTCATATTCCTCCTATTTTTCAGACCGTTTCATGCTCCTCCTATTGTTGACACCTTTTGAAGCTCTTCATATATTTCACGACTTTTCAGTCTCTTCATGTTTTTCAACACCGCTTCATGCTCCTCCTATTTTTCAGACCGTTTCATGCTCCTCCTATTTTTCAGGCCGTTTTATGCTCCTCATAGTTTTGACACCTTTTGAAACTCTTCATATTTTTCACACCTTTTCATGCTCTTCATTTTTTTGAACACCGCTTCATGCTCCTCCTATTTTTCAGACCGTTTCATGCTCCTCCTATTTTTCAGGCCGTTTCATGCTCCTCCTATTTTTGACACCTTTTGAAGCTCTTCATATTTTTCACACCTTTCAGGCTCTTCATGTTTTTCAACACCGCTTCATGATCCTCCTATTTTTCGGACCGTTTCATGCTCCTCGTATTTTTGACACCTTTTGAAGCTCATCATATTTTTCACACGTATTCAGGCTCTTCATGTTTTCAACACCACTTCATGCTTCTTCTATTTTTCAGTCCGTTTCATGATCAGCTCATTTTTGACAGCTTTTGAAGCTCTTCATATTTTTCACACCTTTTGAAGCTCTTCATATTTTTCACACATTTCAAGCTCTTCATGTTTTTCAACACCGCTTCATGATGCTCATATTTTTCTGACCGTTTCATGCTCCTCATATTTTTGACACCTTTTAAAGCTCTTCATATATTTCACACTTTTTTAGGCTCTTCATGTTTTCAACACCACTTCATGCTCCTCCTATTTTTCAGACCGTTTCATGCTCATCTCATTTTTGACACATTTTGAAGCTCTTCATATATTTCACACCTTTTCAGACTCTTCATGTTTTTGAACACCGCTTCATGCTCCTCCTATTTTTCAGACCGTTTCATTCTCATTTCATTTTTGACACCTTTGGAAGCTATTCATATGTTTCACACCTGTTCAGGCTCTTCATGTTTTAGAACACCTATTCATGCTCCTCCTATTTTTCAGACCGTTTCATGCTCATTTCATTTTTGACAGCTTTTGAAGCTCTTCATATTTTTCACTTCTTTTGAAGCTCTTCATATTTTTCACACCTTTTCAGGCTCTTCACGATTTGAAACACAGTTTCATATTCCTCCGATTTTTTCAGACCGTTTCATGCTCCTCATATTTTTGAAACCTTTTGAAGCTCTTCATATATTTCACACCATTTCAGGCTCTTCATGTTTTTGAACATCATTTCATGCTCCTCCTATTTTTCAGAATGTTCCATACTCCCCATATTTTTCACACCTTTTGCAGCTCTTAATATTTTTCACACGTTTTCAGTCTCTTCATGTTTTTCAAAACCGCTTCATGCTCCTCCTATTTTTCAGAACGTTCCATGCTCCTCATATATTACACACCTTTTGAAGCTCTTCATATTTTTCACACCTTTCCAGGCTCTTCATGTTTTTGAACACGGCTTCATGCTCCTCCTATTTTTCAGGCCGTTTCATGCTCCTCAAATTTTTGACACCTTTTGAAGCTCTTCATATTTTTCACACATTTTCATGCTCTTCATGTTTTTCAACACCGATTCATGCTCCTGCTATTTTTCAGACCGTTTCATGCTCCTCCTATTTTTCAGGCCGTTTAATGCTCCTCATGTTTTTGACACCTTTTGAAGCTCTTCATATTTTTCACACCTTTTCAGGCTCTTCAGGTTTTTCAACACTGCTTCATGTTCCTCCTATTCTCAGACCGTTTCATGCTCCTCCTATTTTTCTGACCGTTTCATGCTCCTCATATTTTTGACACTTTTTGAAGCTGTTCATATATTTCACACTTTTTCAGGCTCTTCAGGTTTTTCAACAGCGCTTCATGTTCCTCCTATTCTCAGACCGTTTCATGCTCCTCCTATTTTTGACACCTTTTGAAGCTCTTCATATATATCACGCCTTTTCAGGCTCTTCAGGTTTTTCAACACCGCTTCATGCTCCTCCTATTTTTCAGACCGTTTCATGCTCCTCCTATTTTTCAGGCCGTTTCATGCTCCTCCTATTTTTCAGGCCGTTTCATGCTCTTCATAGTTTTGACACCTTTTGAAACTCTTCATATTTTTCACACCTTTTCATGCTCTTCAGGTTTTTCAACACCTCTTCATGCTCCTCCTATTTTTGAGACCGTTTCATGCTCCTCCTATTTTTCAGGCCGTTTCATGCTCTTCATAGTTTTGACACCTTTGGAAACTCTTCATATTTTTCACACCTTTTCATGCTCTTCAGGTTTTTCAACACCGCTTCATGCTCCTCCTATTTTTCAGACCATTTCATGCTCCTCCTATTTTTCAGGCCGTTTCATGCTCCTCATAGTTTTGACACCTTTTGAAACTCTTCATATTTTTCACACCTTTTCATGCTCTTCATGTTTTTGAACACCGCTTCATGCTCCTCCTATTTTTCAGACCGTTTCATGCTCCTCCTATTTTTCAGGCCGTTTCATGCTCCTTCTATTTTTCAGGCCGTTTAATGCTCCTCATATTTTTGACACCTTTTGAAACTCTTCATATTTTTCACACCTTTTAATGCTCTTCAGGTTTTTCAACAGCGCTTCATTCCCCTCTATTTTTTAGACCGTTTCATGCACCTCATATATTTGACACCTGGAAGCTCTTCATATTTTTCACACCTTTTCATGCTCTGCATTTTTTTCAACACCGCTTCATGCTCCTCTTATTTTTCAGACCGTTTCATGCTCCTCCTAATTTTGACACCTTTTGAAGCTCTTCATATTTTTCACAACTTTTCAGGCTCTTCATTTTTTTGAACACCGTTTCATGCTCCTCCTATTTTTCAGACCGTTTCATGCTCCTCATATTTTTGACACCTTTTGAAGCTCTTCATATTTTTCACACCTTTCAGGCTCTTCATGTTTTCAACACCACTTCATGCTTCTTCTATTTTTCAGTCCGTTTCATGCTCAGCTCATTTTTGACAGCTTTTGAAGCTCTTCATATTTTTCACACCTTTTGAAGCTCTTCATATTTTTCACACATTTCAAGCTCTTCATGTTTTTCAACACCGCTTCATGATGCTCATATTTTTCTGACCGTTTCATGCTCCTCATATTTTTGACACCTTTTGAAGCTCTTCATATATTTCACACTTTTTTAGGCTCTTCATGTTTTCAACACCACTTCATGCTCCTCCTATTTTTCAGACCGTTTCATGCTCATCTCATTTTTGACACATTTTGAAGCTCTTCATTTATTTCACACCTTTTCAGACTCTTCATGTTTTTGAACACCGCTTCATGCTCCTCCTATTTTTCAGACTGTTTCATTCTCATTTCATTTTTGACACATTTGGAAGCTATTCATATGTTTCACACCTGTTCAGGCTCTTCATGTTTTAGAACACCTATTCATGCTCCTCCTATTTTTCAGACCGTTTCATGCTCATTTCATTTTTGACAGCTTTTGAAGCTCTTCATATTTTTCACATCTTTTGAAGCTCTTCATATTTTTCACACCTTTTCAGGCTCTTCACGATTTGGAACACCGTTTCCTATTCCTCCGATTTTTTCAGACCGTTTCATGCTCCTCATATTTTTGAAACCTTTTGAAGCTCTTCATATATTTCACACCATTTCAGGCTCTTCATATTTTTGAACATCATTTCATGCTCCTCCTATTTTTCAGAACGTTCCATGCTCCTCATATTTTTCACACCTTTTGCAGCTCTTCATATTTTACACACGACTTTTCAGTCTCTTCATGTTTTTCAAAACCGCTTCATGCTCCTCCTATTTTTCAGAACGTTTCATAGTTCTCATATTTTTAACACCTTTTGAAGCTCTTCATATTTTTCACACCTTTTCAGCGTCTTCATGTTTTCGACCACCCCTTCATGCTCCTCTTCTTTTTCAGACCATTTCATACTCCTCATATTGTTGACACCTTTTGAAGCTCTTCATATTTTTCACACCTTTCCAGGCTCTTCATGTTTTTGAACATGGCTTCATGCTCCTCCTATTTTTCAGGCCGTTTCTTGCTCTTCATATTTTTGACACATTTTGAAGCTCTTCATATTTTTCACACATTTTTCATGCTCTTCATGTTTTTCAACACCGATTCATGCTCCTGCTATTTTTCAGACCGTTTCATGCTCCTCCTATTTTTCAGGCCGTTTAATGCTCCTCATATTTTTGACACCTTTTGAAGCTCTTCATATTTTTCACACCTTTTCAGGCTCTTCATGTTTTTCAACACCGCTTCATGCTACTCCTATTTTTCAGACCGTTTCATGCTCCTCCTATTTTTCAGAATTTCACGCTCCTCATATTTTGACACCTTTTGAAGCTCTTCATATTTTTCACACCTTTTCATGCTCTTCATGTTTTCAACACCCATTCATGTTCCTCCTATTTTTTAGACCGTTTCAGGCTCATCATATTTTTGACACCTATTGTAGCTCTTCATACATTTCACACCTTGTCAGGCTATTCATGTTTTTCAACACCGCTTCATGCTCCTCCTATTTTTCAGACCGTTTCATGCTCCTCCTATTTTTGACACCTTTTGAAGCTCTTCATATATTTCATGCCTTTTCAGGCTCTTCAGGTTTTTCAACACCGCTTCATGCTCCTCCTATTTTTCAGACCGTTTCATGCTCCTCCTATTTTTCAGGCCGTTTCATGCTCTTCATAGTTTTGACACCTTTTGACACTATTCATATTTTTCACACCTTTTCATGCTCTTCAGGTTTTTCAACACCGCTTCATATTCCTCCTATTTTTCAGACCGTTTCATGCTCCTCCTATTGTTGACACCTTTTGAAGCTCTTCATATATTTCACGCCTTTTCAGACTCTTCAGGTTTTTCAACACCGCTTCATGCTCCTCCTATTTTTCAGACCGTTTCATGCTCCTCATATTTTTGACACATTTTGAAGCTCTTCACATATTTCACGCCTTTTCAGGCTCTTCAGGTTTTTCAACACCGCTTCATGATCCTCCTATTTTTCAGACCATTTATTGCTCCTCATATTTTTGACACATTTTGAAGCTCTTCATATTTTTCACACCTTTTAATGCTCTTCATGTTTTTGAACACCACTTTATGCTCCTCCTATTTTTCAGACAGTTTCTTGATCCTCATATTTGTGACACCTTTTGAAGCTCTTCATATTTTTGACAACTTTTCAAGCTCTTCATGTTTTTCAACACCGCTTCATGCTCCTCCTTTTTTTTTCAGACCATTTCGTGCTCCTCATAAATTTGACACCTTTTGAAACTCTTCATATTTTCACACCTTTTCAGGCTCTTCATGTTTTTCAACACCGCTTCTTGCTCCTCCTATTTTTCAGACCGATTCATGCGCCTCATATTTTTGACACCTTTTGAATCTCTTCGTATTTTTCACACATTTTCAGGCTCTTCAGGTTTTTCAACACCGCTTCATGCTCCTCCTATTTTTCATACCGTCTCATGCTCCTCGTATTTTTGACACTTTTTGAAGCTCTTCATATATTTCACACCTTTTCAGGCTCTTCATGTTTCTGAACACCACTTCATGCTCCTCCTATTTTTCAGACCGTTTCATGCTCCTTATATTTTTGACTCCATTTGAAGCTCTTCATATTTTTCACACCTTTTCATGCTCTTCATGTTTTCAACACCCATTCATGCTCCTCCTATTTTTTAGACCGTATCAGGCTCATCATATTTTTGACACCATTTGTAGCTCTTCATACATTTCACACCTTTTCAGGCTATTCATGTTTTTCAACACCGCTTCATGCTCCTCCTATTTTTCAGACCGTTTCATGCTCCTCCTATTTTTGACACCTTTGAAGCTCTTCATATATTTCACGCCTTTTCAGGCTCTTCAGGTTTTTCAACACAGCTTCATGATCCTCCTATTTTTCAGACCGTTTCATGCTCCCCCTATTTTTCAGTACGTTCCATGCTCCTCATATTTTTCACACCTTTTGCAGCTCTTCATATTTTTCACACGTTTTCAGTCTCTTCATGTTTTTCAAAACCGCTTCATGTTCCTCCTATTTTTCAGAACGTTTCATAGTTCTCATATTTTTGACACCTTTTGAAGCTCTTCATATTTTTCACACCTTTTCAGCGTCTTCATGTTTTCGACCACCCCTTCATGCTCCTCTTCTTTTTCAGACCATTTCATACTCCTCATATTGTTGACACCTTTTGAAGCTCTTCATATATTGCACACCTTTCCAGGCTCTTCATGTTTATCAACATTGCTTCATGCTCCTCCTATTTTTTAGACCGTTTCATGGTCATCTCATTTTTGACACATTTTGAAGCTCTTCATATATTTCACACCTTTTCAGACTCTTCATGTTTTTGAACACCGCTTCATGCTCCTCCTATTTTTCAGATCGTTTCATTCTCATTTCATTTTTGACACCTTTGGAAGCTATTCATATGTTTCACACCTGTTCAGGCTCTTCATGTTTTAGAACACCTATTCATGCGCCTCCTATTTTTCAGACCGTTTCATGCTCATTTCATTTTTGACAGCTTTTGAACCTCTTCATATTTTTCACATCTTTTGAAGCTCTTCATATTTTTCTCACCTTTTCACGCTCTTCACGATTTGGAACACTGTTTCATGTTCCTCCGATTTTTTCAGACCGTTTAATGCTCCTCATATTTTTGAAACCTTTTGAAGCTCTTCATATTTTTCACAACTTTTGATGCTCTTCATATTTCTCACAGCTTTTCAGGCTCTTCATGTTTTCCCACACCACTTCATGCTTCTCCCATTTTTCAGACCGTTTCATGCTCCTCATGAATTTCACACCTTTTGAAGCTCTTCATATTTTTCACACCTTTTCAGGCTCTTCATGTTTTTGAACACCGCTCATGATCCTCCTAATTCAGAACGTTTCATGCTCCTCATATTTTTGACCCCTTTTGAAGCTCTTCATATTTTTCACACCTTTTCAGGCTCTTCATGTTTTTGATCACCGTTTCATGCTCCTCCTATTTTTCAGAACATTTCATGCTCCTCATATTTTTGACACCTTTTGAATCTCTTCATATTTTTCACACCTTTTCAGGCTCTTCATGTTTTTCAACACCGTTTCATGCTGCTTCTATTTTTCACACCGTTTCATGCTCTCCATATTTTTCACACCTTTTGAAGCTCTTCATATTTTACCCACCTTTTCAGGCTCTTCATGTTTTTGAACACAGCTTCATGTTCCTCCTATTTTTAAGACCGTTTCAGGCTCATCATATTTTTGACACCTTTTGTAGCTCTTCATACATTTCACACCTTGTCAGGCTATTCATGTTTTTCAACACCGCTTCATGCTCCTCCTATTTTTCAGACCGTTTCAAGCTCCTCATATTTTTGACACCTTTTGAAACTCTTCATATTTTTGATGCCTTTTCAGGCTCTTCATGTCTTTCAACACCGTTTCATGATCCTCCTATTTTTCAGACCGTTTCATGCTCCTCATATTTTTGACACCTTTTGAAGCTTTTCATATTTTTCACAACTTTTTAGGCTCTTCATGTTTTTGAACACCACTTCATGCTCCTCCTATTTTTCAGAGAGTTTCATGCTCCTATTGTATTTCACACGTTTTGAAGCTCTTCATATTAATCAAACCTTTTCAGGCTCTTTATGTTTTTCAACACCATTTTATGCTGCTTCTATTTTTCAGACCGTTTCATGCTCCTCATATTTTTCACACCTTTTGAAGCTCTTCATATTTTACACACCTTTTCAGGCACTTCATGTTTTTGAACACTGCTTCATGATCCTCCTATTTTTCAGAACATTTCATCCTCTTCATATTTTTGACACCTTTTGAAGCTCTTCATATTTTTCACACCTTTCTAGGCTCTTCATGTTTTTGAACACTGGTTCATGCTCCTCCTATTTTTCAGACCGTTTCATGCTCCCCATGTATTTCACACATTTTGAAGCTCTTCATATTTCTCACACCTTTTGAAGCTCTTCGTATTTTTCACACGTTTTCAGGCTCTTCATGTTTTTGAACACCATTTCATGCTCCTCCTATGTTGCAGACCGTTTCATTTTCCTCATATTTTTGACACCTTTTGAAGCTCTTCATATTTTTCACAACTTTTGATGCTCTTCATATTTCTCACAGCTTTTCAGGCTCTTCATGTTTTTCAACACCACTCCATGCTCCTCCTATTTTTCACAGCGTTTCGTTCTCCTCATATTTTTCACACCTTTTGAAGCTCTTCATATATTTCACACCTTTTCAGGCTCTTCATTTTTTTTAACACCACTTCATGCTCCTCCTGTTTTTCAGACCGTTTCATTCTCATCTCATTTTGACACCTTTTGAAGCTCTTCATATTTTTCACACCTTTTGAAGCTCTTCATATTTTTCACAAGTTTTCAGGCTCTTCATGTTTTTCAACACCGCTTCATGCTCCTCCTATTTTTCAGACCGTTTAATGCTCCTCATGTATTTCACACCGTTTGAAGTTCCTCATATTTTTCACACCTTTTCAGGCTCTTCATATTTTTGAACACGGCGTCATGCTCCTCCTATTTTTCAGACAGTTTCATGCTCCTCATATTTTTGACAGCTTGTGAAACTCTTCATATTTCTCACAGCTTTTCAGGCTCTTCATGTTTTTCAACACCGCTTCATGCTCCTCCTATTTTTCAGACCGTTTCATGCTCCTCATATTTTGGACACCTTTTGAAGCTCTTCATATTTTTCACACCTTTTCATGCTCTTCATGTTTTTGATCACCGTTTCATGCTCCTCCTATTTTTCAGAACGTTTCATGCTCCTCATATTTTTGACACCGTTTGAACCTCTTCATATTTTTCACACCTTTTCAGGCTCTTCATGTTTTTCCATACCGTTTCATGCTGCTTCTATTTTTCACACCGTTTCATGCTCTCCATATTTTTCACACCATTTGAAGCTCTTCATATTTTTCACACCTTTTTGGGCTCCTCTTGTTTTTCAATACCGCTTCATGCTCCTAATATTTTTCAGACCGTTTCTTGCACCTCATATATTTCACACCTTTTGAAACTCTTCATATTTTTCACACCTTTTCAGGCTCTTCATGTTTTTGAACACCGTTTCATAATCCTCCTATTTTTCAGACGGTTTCATGCTCCGCATATTTTTGACACCTTTTGAAGCTCTTCATATTTTTCTCATCTTTTGAAGCTTTTCATATTTTTCACACCTTTTCAGGCTCTTCATGATTTTCAACACTGCTTCATGCTCCTCCTATTTTTCAGACAGTTTCATGCTCATCTCATTTTTGACACCTTTTGAAGCTCTTCATATTTTTCACACCTTTTGAAGCGCTTCATATTTTTCATATTTTTGAAGCTCTTCATATTTTCACACTTTTCAGACACTTCATGTTTTTCAACACCGCTTCATGCTCCTGCTATTTTTCAGATCGTTTCATGCTCCTCATGTATCTCACACCTTTTGAAGCTCTTCATATATTTCACACCTTTTCAGGGTTTTCATTTTTTTCAACACCACTTCATGCTCCTCCTATTTTTCAGACCTTTTCATGCTCATCTCTTTTTGACACCTTTTGAAGCTCTTCATATTTTTCACACCTTTTCAGTCTCTTGATGATTTTCAACACCTCTTCATTCTCCTCCTATTTTTCAGACCGTTTCATGCTCATCTCATTTTGACACATTTAGAAACTCTTCATATTTTTCACACCTTTTCAGGCTCTTCATGTTTTTTAACACCGCTTCATGCTCCTCCTATTTTTCAGACCGTTTCATTCTCCTCATATTTTTGACACCTTTTCAAGCTTTTCATATATTTCACACCTTTTCAGGCTCTTCATGTTTTTCAACACCGCTTCATCCTCCTCCTATTTTTCAGAACGTTTCATGCTCCTCATATTTTTGACACCTTTTGAAGCTCTTCATATTTTTCCCACCTTTTCAGGCTTTTCATGTTTCGAACACCGCTTCATGTTCCTCCTATTTTTCAGACCGTTTCATGCTCTTCATATTTTTGACACCTTTTGAAGCTCTTCATATATTTCACACCTATTCAAGCTCTTCATATTTTTGAACACCGCTTCATGCTCCTCCTATTTTTCAGATTGTTTCACGCTCCTCATATTTTAGACACGTTTTGAAGCTCTTCATATTTCTCACACCTTTTCAGGCTCTTGATGATTTTCAACATCGCTTCATTCTCCTCCTGTTTTTCAGACCGTTTCATGCTCATCTCATTTTGACACCTTTTGAAGCTCTTCATATTTTTCACACCTTTTCAGGCTCTTCATGTTTTTCAACACCACTTCATGCTCCTCCTAGTTTTCAGACCGTTTCATGCTCCTCATATTTTTGACACCTTTTGAAGCTCTTCATATTTTTACCACCACTTCAGGCTCTTCATTTTTTTCAACACCACTTCATGCTCCTCCTATTTTTCAGACCGTTTCAGGCTCATCTAATATTTGACACCATTTGAAGCTCTTCATATTTTTCACACCTTTTGAAGCTCTTCATAATTTTCACACGTTTTCAGGCTCTTCATGTTTTTCAACACCGCTTCATTCTCCTCCTATTTTTCAGACCGTTTCATGCTCATCTCATTTTGACACCTTTTGAAGCTCTTCATATTTTTCACACATTTTGAAGCTCTTCATATTTTTCACACGTTTTCAGGCTCTTCATATTTTTCAACACCACTTCATGCTACTCCTATTTTTCAGACCGTTTCATGCTCATCTAATTTTTGACACTTTTTGAAGCTCTTCATATTTCTCACAACTTTTGAAGCTCTTCATATTTTTCACATCTTTTGAAGCTTTTCATATATTTCACACCTTTTCAGGCTCTTCATGATTTTCAACACTGCTTCATGCTCCTCCTATTTTTCAGACAGTTTCATGCTCATCTCATTTTTGACACCTTTTGAAGCTCTTCATATTTTTCACACCTTTTGAAGCGCTTCATATTTTTCGTATTTTTGAAGCTCTTCATATTTTCACACTTTTCAGACACTTCATGTTTTTCAACACCGCTTCATGCTCCTGCTATTTTGCAGATCGTTTCATGCTCTCATGTATCTCACACCTTTTGAAGCTCTTCATATATTTCACACCTTTTCAGGGTTTTCATTTTTTTCAACACCACTTCATGCTCCTCCTATTTTTCAGACCTTTTCATGCTCATCTCTTTTTGACACCTTTTGAAGCTCTTCATATTTTTCACACCTTTTCAGTCTCTTGATGATTTTCAACACCTCTTCATTCTCCTCCTATTCTTCAGACCGTTTCATGCTAATCTCATTTTGACACATTTAGAAACTCTTCATATTTTTCACACCATTTCAGGCTCTTCATGTTTTTGAACACCGCTTCATGCTGCTTCTATTTTTGAGACCGTTTCATGATCCTCATATATTTGACACCTTTTTAAGCTCTTCATATTTTTCACACCTTTTCAGGCTCTTCATGTTTTTGAACACCACTTCATGCTCCTCCTAATTTTCAGACCGTTTCATGCTCCTCATATTTTTCACACCTTTTGAAGCTCTTCATATTTTTCACACCTTTCACGCTCTTCATG
Organism: Dama dama; assembly: GCF_033118175.1. Classification (NCBI taxonomy): domain Eukaryota; kingdom Metazoa; phylum Chordata; class Mammalia; order Artiodactyla; family Cervidae; genus Dama; species Dama dama. The sequence continues at coordinate 5,665,870 of NW_026870895.1, forward strand.
TTTTTGAAAATAGCTTCATGCTACTCCTATTTTTCAGACCGTTTCATGCTCATATTTTTGACACCTTTTGTAGCTCTTCATATTTTTCACACCTTTTCAGGCTCTTCATGTTTTTCAACACCATTTCATGATCCTCCTATTTTTCAGACCGTTTAATGCTCCTCATATATTTGACACCTTTTGAAGCTCTTCATATATTTCACACCTTTTCAGGCTCTTCATGTTTTTCAACACCATTTCATGATCCTCGTATTTTTAAGACCGTTTTATGCTCCTCATATATTTGACATCTTTTGAAGCTCTTCATATATTTCACACCTTTTCAGGCTCTTCATGTTTTTCAACAACACTTCATGCTCCTCCTATTTTTCAGACCGTTTAATCCTCCTCATGTATTTCACACCTTTTGAAGCTCTTCATATTTTTCACACATTTTCAGGCTCTTCTTGTTTTGAACACCTTTTCTTGCCCCTCCTATTTTGCAGACCGATTCATGTTCCTCATATTTTGAAAATTTTGAAGCTCTTCATATTTTTCACATCTTTTCAGGCTCTTCATGTTTTTCAACACGGCTTCATGCTCTTCCTATTTTTCAGACCGTTTCATGCTCCTCATATTTTGGACACCTTTTGAAGCTCTTCATATTTTTCACACCTTTTCAGGCTCTTAATGCTTTTCAACACCACTTCATGCTCCTTCTATTCTTCAGAGAGTTTCATGCTCTTCATGTATTTCACACCTTTTGAAGCTCTTCATATTTTTCACACCATTTCAGGCTCTTCATGATTTTCAACACCGCTTCATGCTCCTCCTATTTTTCAGACCTTTTCATGCTCATTTCTTTTTCACACCTTTAGAAGCTCTTCATATTTTTCACACCTTTTCAGGCTCTTCATGATTTTCAACACCGCTTCATGCTCCGCCTACTTTTCAGGCCGTTTCATGCTCCTCATATTTTTGACACCGATAGAAGCTCTTCATATTATTCACACCTTTTCAGGCTCTTCATGTTTTTGATCACCGCTTCATGCTCCGCCTATTTTTCAGACAGTTTCATTCTCCTCACATCTTTGCCACCTTTTGAAGCTCTTCAGATATTTCACACCTTTTCAGGCTCTTCATTTTTTTCAACACCAATTCATGATCATCCTATTTTTCAATCGTTTCACGCTACTCATGTATTTCACACATTTTGAAGCTCTTCATATTTTTCACACCTTTTCAGACTCTTCATGTTCTTCAACATCGCTTCATGCTCCTCCTATTTTTGAGACCGTTTCATACTCCTCATATTTTTGACATCTTTTGACGCTCTTCATATTTTTCACACCTTTTCAGGGTCTTCATGTTTTTCAACACCGCTTCATGCACCTCCTATTTTTCAGAACGTTTCATGCTCATCTCATTTTTGACACCTTTTCATGATTTTCATATTTTTCACAACTTTTCAGGCTCTTCATGTTTTGAACACCGCTTCATGCTAATCCTATTTTTCAAACCATATCATGCTCCTCATATTTTTTACACCTTTTGAAGCTCTTCATATATTTCACACCTTTTCAGGCTCTTCATGTTTTTCAAAAGCACTTCATGCTCCTCCTATTTTTCAGACCCTTTCATGCTAACTAATTTTTGACACCTTTTGAAGCTCTTCATATTTTTCACACCTTTTGAAGCTCTTCATATTTTTCACACCTTTTCAGTCTGTTCATGTTTTAAACACCGCTTCATGCTCCTCCTATTTTTCAGACCGGTTCAAGCTAATCTAATTTTTGACACATTTTGAAGCTCTTCATATTTTTCACACCTTTTGAAGCTCTTCATATTTTTCACACCTTTTCAGGCTGTTCATGTTTTTGAACACTGCTTATGCTCCTCCTATTTTTCAGACCGTTTCATGCTCCTCATATTTTTGACACCTTTTGAAGCTCTTCATATTTTTCACACCTTTCCAGGCTCTTCATGTTTTTCAACAACGCTTCATGATCCTGTTATTTTTCAGACCGTTTCATGCTCCTCATATTTTTGACACCTTTTGAAGCTCTTCATATTTTTCACACCTTCAGGCTCTTCATGTTTTTAAACACCACTTCATGCTCCTCCTATTTTTCAGACCCTTTCATGCTAATCTAATTTTTGACACTTTTTGAAGCTCCTCATATTTTTCACACCTTTTTAGTCTCTGCATATTTTTGAACACCGTTTCATGCTCCTCATGTATTTCACACCTTTCGAAGCTCTTCATATTTTGCACACCTTTTCAGGCTCTTCATGTTTTTGAACACCGCTATCCTCCTTCTAACTTTAAGAGGGTTTCATGCTCGTCATATTTTAGACACATTTTGAAGCTCTTCATATTTTTCTCACCTTTTCAGGCTCTTCATGTTTTTGAACACCGCTTCATGCTCCTCCTATTTTTCAGACCGTTTCATACTCCTCATATAATTGACAACTTTTGAAGCTCTTCATATTTTTCACAATTTTTCAGGCTCTATATGTTTTACAACACGACTTCATGCTCCTCCTATTTTTCAGAAATTTTCATGCTCCTCATATATTTCACACCTTTTGAAGCTCTTCATATTTTTCACAACTTTTTAGGCTCTTCATGTTTTTGAACACCGCTTCATGTTCCTCCTATTTTTCAGAAATTTTCATGCTCCTCATATATTTCACACCTTTTGAAGCTCTTCATATTTTTCACAACTTTTCAGGCTCTTCATGTTTTTCAACATGGTTTCATGCTCCTCCTATTTTTCAGACCGTTTCATGCTCCTCATATTTTTGACACCTTTTGAAGCTCTTCATATTTTTCACACCTTTTCAGGCTCTTGAGGTTTTTCAACACCGCTTCATGATCCTCCTATTTTTCAGACCGTTTCATGCTCCTCATATTTTTGACACCTTTTGAAGCTCTTCATATATTTCACACCTTTTCACGCTCTTCATTTTTTTCAACACCGCTTCATGCTCCTCCTATTATTCAGACCGTTTCATGCTCATCTCATTTTTGAAACCTTTTGAAGCTCTTCTTATTTTTCATATTTTTGAAGCTCTTCATATTTTCACACGTTTTCAGACTCTTCATGTTTTTCAACACCGCTTCATGCTCCTGCTATTTTTCAGACCGTTTCATGCTCCTCATATTTTTGACACCTTTTGAAGCTCTTCATATTTTTCACGCATTTACAGGCTCTTCATGATTTTAAACACCGCTTCATGCTCCTCCTATTTTTCAGACGGTTTCATGCTCATCTCATTTTTGACACCTTTTCAAACTTTTCATATTTTTCACACCTTTTCAGGCTCTTCATGTTTTTGAACACCGCTTCATGCCTCTCCTATTTTTCACACCGTATACAGCTCCTCATATTTTTCACACCTATTGAAGCTCTTCATATTTTTCACACCTTTTCAGACTCTTCATGTTTTTGAACACCACTTAATGCTCCTCCTATTTTTCAGAGAGTTTCATGCTCCTCATGTATTTCACACCTTTTCAAGCTCTTCATATTTTTCACACCTTTTCAGGCTCTTCATGTTTTTCCACACCACTTCATGCTTCTATTTTTCAGACCGTTTCATGCTCCTCATGAATTTCACACCTTTTGTAGCTCTTCATATTTTTCACAACTTTTCAGGCTCTTCATGTTTCTGATCACAGTTTCATGCTCCTCCTATTTTTCAGACCGTTTCATGCTCCTCATATTTTTGACACTTTTTGAAGCTCTTCATATTTTTCACACCTTTTCAGGTTCTTCATGTTTTGAACACCGCTTCATGCTCCTCCTATTTTTCAGACCGTTTCAGGCTCCTCATAATTTTCACACCTTTTGAAGCTCTTCATATTTCTCACACCTTTTCAGGCTCTTCATGTTTTTCATCACCACTTCATGCTTCTCCGATTTTTCAGACCGTTTCATGCTCATCTAATATTTGACACTTTTGAAGCTCTTCATATTTTTGACACCTTTTGAAGCTCTTCACATTTTTCACACCTTTTCAGGCTCTTCATGTTTTTGAACACCGTTTCATTCTCCTCCTATTTTTCAGACAGTTTCTTACTCCTCATATTTTTGACACGTTTTGAGGCTCTTCATATTTTTCACACCTTTTCAGCCTCTTCATGATTTTGAACAACGTTTCATGATCCTCCTATTTTTCAGAACGTTTCATGTTCCTCATAATTTTGACACCTTTTAAAGCTATTCATATTTTTCCCACCTTTTCAGGCTCTTCACGTTTTTGAACACCGCTTCATGCTCCTCCTATTTTTCAGACCGTTTCATTCTCCTCATATTTTTGACACCTTTTGATGCTCTTCATATTTTTCACACCTTTTGAAGCTCTTTATATATTTCACACCATTTCAGGCTCTTCATGTTTTCAACATCACTTCATACGCCTCCTATAGTTCAGACCCTTTCATGCTAAACTAATTTTGACACCTTATGAAGCTCTTCATATTTTTCAGACCTTTTCACGCTCTTCATTTTTTTCAACACCGCTTCATGCTCCTCCTATTATTCAGACCGTTTCATGCTCATCTCATTTTTGAAACCTTTTGAAGCTCTTCTTATTTTTCATATTTTTGAAGCTCTTCATATTTTCACACGTTTTCAGACTCTTCATGTTTTTCAACACCGCTTCATGCTCCTTCTCTATTTCAGACCGTTTCATGCTCATCTCGTTTTTGAAACCTTTAGAATCTCTTCATATTTTTCACACCTTTTCAGGCTCTTCATGATTTTTAACACCGCTGCATGCTCCTCCTATTTTTCAGAACTTTTCATGCACCTGATATTTTTCACACCTTTTGAAGCTCGTCATATTTTTCACACGTTTTAAGGCTCTTCATGTTTATCAACACCTCTTCATGCTCCTCCTATTTTTCAGACCTTTTCATGCTCCTCATATATTTGACACCTTTTGAAGCTGTTCATATTTTTCACACCTTTTCAGGCTCTTCAAGTTTTCCAACACCACTTCATGCTCCTCCTATTTTTCAGACCGTTTCATGCTCCTCATATTTTTGACACTTATTGAATCTCTTCATATTTTTCACTCCTTTTCAGGCTCTTCATGATTTTCAACACCGCTTCATGGTCCTCCTATTTTTCAGACAGTTTCATGCTCATCTCATTTTTGACACCTTTTGAAGCTTTTCTAATTTTTCACAACATTTCAGGCTCTTCATGTTTTTGAACACCGCTTCATGCTCCTCCTATTTTTCAGAGAGTTTCTTGCTCCTCATGTATTTCACACCTTTTGAACCTCTTCATATTTTTCACGCATTTTCAGGCTCTTCATGGTTTGCACCACCACTTCATGCTCCTCCTATTTTTCAGACCGTTTCATGCTCATCTCGTTTTTGAAACCTTTAGAATCTCTTCATATTTTTCACACCTTTTCAGGCTCTTCATGTTTTTCAACACCGCTTCATGCTCCTCCTATTTTTCAGACCGTTTCATGCTCATCTCATTTTTGACACCTTTTCAAACTTTTCATATTTTTCACACCTTTTCAGGCTCTTCATGTTTTTGAACACCGCTTCATGCCTCTGCTATTTTTCACACCGTATACAGCTCCTCATATTTTTCACACCTCTTGAAGCTCTTCATATTTTTCACACCTTTTCAGGATCTTCATGTTTTTCCACACCACTTCATGCTTCTATTTTTCAGACCGTTTCATGCTCCTCATGAATTTCACACCTTTTGAAGCTCTTCATATTTTTCACAACTTTTCAGGCTCTTCATGTTTCTGATCACCGTTTCATGCTCCTCCTATCTTTCAGAACGTTTCATGCTTCTCATATATTTGACACCATTTGAAACTCTTCATATTTTTCACACCTTTTCAGGCTCCCCATGTTTTTGAACACTGCTCATGATCCTCCGAATTTTCAGACCGTTTCATGCTCTTCATATTTTTGACACCTTTTGAAACTCTTGATATTTTTCACACCTTTTCAGTTTCTTCATGTTTTTCCACACCACTTCATGCTTCTCGTAATTATCAGACTGTTTCATGCTCCTCATGAATTTCACACCTTTTGAAGCTATTCATATTTTTCACACCTTTTCAGGCTCTTCATGTTTTTCCACACCACTTCATGCTTCTCATATTTTTCAGACCGTTTCATGCTCCTCATGAATTTCACACCTTTTGAAGCTCTTCATATTTCTCACACCTTTTCAGGCTCCTCATGTTTTTGATCACCGTTTCATGCTCCTCCTATTTTTCAGAACGTTTCATGCTCCTCATATTTTTGACACCTTTTGAAGCTCTTCATATTTTTCACACGTTTTCAGGCTCTTCATGATTTTGAACACCGCTTCATGAACCTCCTATTTTACAGACCGTTTCATGCTCTTTATATTTTTGACCCCTTTTGAAGCTCTTCATATTTTTCACAATTTTGAACCTCTTCATATATTTCACACCTTTTCAGGCTCTTGATGTTTTTCATCATCACTTCATGCTTCTCCTATTTTTCAGACCGTTTCATGCTCATCTAATATTTGACACTTTTGAAGCTCTTCATATTTTTGACACCTTTTGAAGCTCTTCACATTTTTCACACCTTTTCAGGCTCTTCATGATTTTGAACACCGTTTCATTCTCCTCCTATTTTTCAGACAGTTTCTTACTCCTCATATTTTTGACACGTTTTGAGGCTCTTCATATTTTTCACACCTTTTCAGGCTCTTCATGATTTTGAACAACGTTTCATGATCCTCCTACTTTTCAGAACGTTTCATGTTCCTCATAATTTTGACACCTTTTGAAGCTCTTCATAGTATTCACACCTTTTCAGTCTCTGCATTTTTTTGAACACCGCTTCATGATCCTCCTATTTTTCAGACCGTTTCATGCTCCACATGTATTTCACACCTTTTGAAGCTCTTCATATTTTGCACACATTTTCAGGCTCTTCATGTTTTTCACAACCACTTCATGCTCCTCCCATTTTTCAGACCATTTCATGCTACTCATAATTTTGACACCTTTTGAAGTTCTTCATATTTTTCACACCTTTTCAGGCTCTTCATGTTTTTGAACACCGCTTCATGCTCCTCCTATTTTTCAGACCGTTTCATGCTCCTCATATTTTTCAAACCTTTTGAAACTCTTCATATTTTTCAGACCTTTGCAGGCTCTTCATGTTTCTGAACAACGCTTCATGCTCCCCCTAATTTTCAGACCGTTTAATGCTCCTCATGTGTTTCACACCTTTTGAAGCTCTTCATATTTTTCACAACTTTTCAGACACTTCATGTTTTTCAACACCACTTCCTGCTCCTCCTATTTTTCAGACCATTTCATGCTCCTCGTATATTTGACACGTTTTGAGGCTCTTTATATTTTTCTCACCTTTTCAGGCTCTGCATGTTGTTCAAGACCGCTTCATGCTCCTCCTATTTTTCAGACCGTTTCATTCTCCTCATATTTTTAACACCTTTTGAAGCTCTTCATATATTTCACACCTTTTCAGGCTCTTCTTTTTTTTCAACACCACTTCTTGCTCCTCCTTTTTTTCAGACCGTTTCATGCTCATCTCATTTTTGACACCTTTTGAAGCTCTTCATATTTTTCACACCTTTGAAGCTCTTCAAATTTTTCACACGTTTTCAGGCTCTTCATGTTTTCCAACGCCGCATCATGCTCCTCAGATATTTCAGACCGTTTCTTGCTCCTCATATTTTTGAGACATTTTGAAGCTCTTCATATTTTTGACAACATTTCAGGCTCTTCATGTTTTTCAACACCGCTTCATGCTCCTCCTATATTTCAGACCGTTTCAGACTCCTCATATTTTTGACACCTTGTGAAGCTCTTCATATTTTTCACACCTTTTCAGGCTCTTCATGATTTTCAACACCGCTGCATGCTCCTCCTATTTTTCAGAACTTTTCAGGCACCTCATATTTTTCACACCTTTTGAAGCTCTTCATATTTTTCACACCTTTTGAAGCTCGTCATATTTTTCACACATTTTAAGGCTCTTCATGTTTATCAACACCGCTTCATGTTCCTCCTATTTTTCAGACCGTTTCATGCTCATCTCGTTTTTGAAACCTTTAGAATCTCTTCATATTTTTCACACCTTTTCAGGCTCTTCATGTTTTTCAACACCGCTTCATGCTCCTCCTATTTTTCAGACCGTTTCATGCTCATCTCATTTTTGACACCTTTTCAAACTTTTCATATTTTTCACACCTTTTCAGGCTCTTCTTGTTTTTGAACACCGCTTCATGCCTCTCCTATTTTTCACACCGTATACAGCTCCTCATATTTTTCACACCTATTGAAGCTCTTCATATTTTTCACACCTTTTCAGGATCTTCATGTTTTTCCACACCACTTCATGCTTCTATTTTTCAGACCGTTTCATGCTCCTCATGAATTTCACACCTTTTGAAGCTCTTCATATTTTTCACAACTTTTCAGGCTCTTCATGTTTCTGATCACCGTTTCATGCTCCTCCTATCTTTCAGACCGTTTCATGCTTCTCATATTTTTGACACCATTTGAAGCTCTTCATATTTTTCACACCTTTTCAGGCTCCCCATGTTTTTGAACACTGCTCATGATCCTCCGAATTTTCAGACCGTTTCATGCTCTTCATATTTTTGACACCTTTTGAAACTCTTCATATTTTTCACACCTTTTCAGTTTCTTCATGTTTTTCCACACCACTTCATGCTTCTCTTTTTTTTCAGACTGTTTCATGCTCCTCAAGAATTTCACACCTTTTGAAGCTCTTCATATTTCTCACACCTTTTCAGGCTCCTCATGTTTTTGATCACCGTTTCATCCTCCTCCTATTTTTCAGAACGTTTCATGCTCCTCACATTTTTGACACCTTTTGAAGCTCTTCATATTTTTCACACGTTTTCAGGCTCTTCATGATTTTGAACACCGCTTCATGAACCTCCTATTTTACAGACCGTTTCATGCTCTTTATATTTTTGACCCCTTTTGAAGCTCTTCATATTTTTCACACCTTTTCAGGCTCTTCATATTTTTCAACGCCGTTTCATGCTGCTTCTACTTTTCAGGCCGTTTCATGCTCCTCATATTTTTCACACCTTTTGAAGCTCTTCATATTTTTCACACCTTTTCAGGCTCTTCATGTTTTTCCACACCACTTCATGCTTCTCATATTTTTCAGACCGTTTCATGCTCCTCATATTTTTGACACCTTTTGAAACTCTTCATATTTTTCACACCTTTTCAGGCTCTTCATGTTTTTCAACACCGTTTCATGATCCTCCTATTTTTCAGACCGTTTCATGCTCATCTCATTTTTGACACCTTTTGAAGCTTTTCATATTTTTCACAACTTTTTAGGCTCTTCATGTTTTTGAACACCACTTCATGCTCCTCCTATTTTTCAGAGAGTTTCATGCTCCTAATATATTTCACTCCTTTTGAAGCTCTTCATATTTTTCACACCTTTTCAGGCTCTTCATGTTTTTCCACACCACTTCATGCTTCTATTTTTCAGCCCGTTTCATGGTCCTCATGTATTTCACAACTTTTGAAGCTCTTCATATTTTTCACACCTTTTCAGGCTCTTCATGTTTTTCAACACCATTTCATGCCGCATCTGTCTTTCAGACCGTTTCATTCTTCTCATATTTTTGACACCATTTGAAGCTCTTCATATTTTTCACACCTTTTCAGGCTCTTCATGTTTTTGAACACCGCTCATGATCTTCCAAATTTTCAGACCGTTTCATGCTCTTCATATTTTTAACACCTTTTGAAGCTCTTCATATTTTTCACACCTTTTCAGGCTCTTCATGTTTTTCCACACCACTTCATGCTTCACCTATTTTTCAGAAAGGTTTCATGCTCCTCATGTATTTCACACCTTTTGAAGCTATTCATATTTTTCACAACTTTTCAGCCTCTTCATGTTTCTGATCACCGTTTCATGCTCCTCCTATCTTTCAGACCGTTTCATGCTTCTCATATTTTTGACACCATTTGAAGCTCTTCATATTTTTCATACATTTTCAGGCTCTTCACGTTTTTGAACACCGCCCATGATCCTCCAAAATTTCAGACCGTTTCATGCTCTTCATATGTTTGACACCTTTTGAAGCTCTTCATATTTTTCACACCTTTTCAGGCTCTTCATGTTTTTCCACACCACTTCATGCTTCTCATATTTTTCAGACCGGTTCATGCTCCTCATGAATTTCACACCTTTTGAAGCTCTTCATATTTCTCACACCTTTTCAGGCTCTTCATGATTTTGAACAACGCTTCATGAACCTCCTATTTTACAGACCGTTTCATGCTCTTTATATTTTTGACCCCTTTTGAAGGTCTTCATATTTTTCACACCTTTTCAGGCTCTTCATATTTTTCAACACCGTTTCTTGCTGCTTCTATTTTTCAGGCCCTTTCATGCTCCTCATATTTTTCACACCTTTTGTAGCTCTTCATATTTTTCACACCTTTTCAGGCTCTTCATGTTTTTCAACACCGTTTCATGCTGCTTCTATTTTTAAGACCGTTTCATGCTCCTCATATTTTTCACACCTTTTGAAGCTCTTCATATTTTTCACCCCTTTTCAGGCTCTTCATATTTTTGAACACAGCTTCATGCTCCTCCTATTTTTCAGACCATTTCATGCTCCTCGTATATTTGACACGTTTTGAGGCTCTTTATATTTTTCTCACCTTTTCAGGTTCTGCATGTTGTTCAAGACCGCTTCATGCTCCTCCTATTTTTCAGACCGTTTCATTCTCCTCATATTTTTAACACCTTTTGAAGCTCTTCATATATTTCACACCTTTTCAGGCTCTTCTTTTTTTTCAACACCACTTCTTGCTCCTCCTTTTTTTCAGACCGTTTCATGCTCATCTCATTTTTGACACCTTTTGAAGCTCTTCATATTTTTCACACCTTTGAAGCTCTTCAAATTTTTCACACGTTTTCAGGCTCTTCATGTTTTCCAACGCCGCATCATGCTCCTCAGATATTTCAGACCGTTTCTTGCTCCTCATATTTTTGACACATTTTGAAGCTCTTCATATTTTTGACAACATTTCAGGCTCTTCATGTTTTTCAACACCGCTTCATGCTCCTCCTATATTTCAGACCGTTTCAGACTCCTCATATTTTTGACACCTTGTGAAGCTCTTCATATTTTTCACACCTTTTCAGGCTCTTCATGATTTTCAACACCGCTGCATGCTCCTCCTATTTTTCAGAACTTTTCAGGCACCTCATATTTTTCACACCTTTTGAAGCTCTTCATATTTTTCACACCTTTTGAAGCTCGTCATATTTTTCACACATTTTAAGGCTCTTCATGTTTATCAACACCGCTTCATGTTCCTCCTATTTTTCAGACCGTTTCATGCTCATCTCGTTTTTGAAACCTTTAGAATCTCTTCATATTTTTCACACCTTTTCAGGCTCTTCATGTTTTTCAACACCGCTTCATGCTCCTCCTATTTTTCAGACCGTTTCATGCTCATCTCATTTTTGACACCTTTTCAAACTTTTCATATTTTTCACACCTTTTCAGGCTCTTCTTGTTTTTGAACACCGCTTCATGCCTCTCCTATTTTTCACACCGTATACAGCTCCTCATATTTTTCACACCTATTGAAGCTCTTCATATTTTTCACACCTTTTCAGGATCTTCATGTTTTTCCACACCACTTCATGCTTCTATTTTTCAGACCGTTTCATGCTCCTCATGAATTTCACACCTTTTGAAGCTCTTCATATTTTTCACAACTTTTCAGGCTCTTCATGTTTCTGATCACCGTTTCATGCTCCTCCTATCTTTCAGACCGTTTCATGCTTCTCATATTTTTGACACCATTTGAAGCTCTTCATATTTTTCACACCTTTTCAGGCTCCCCATGTTTTTGAACACTGCTCATGATCCTCCGAATTTTCAGACCGTTTCATGCTCTTCATATTTTTGACACCTTTTGAAACTCTTCATATTTTTCACACCTTTTCAGTTTCTTCATGTTTTTCCACACCACTTCATGCTTCTCTTTTTTTTCAGACTGTTTCATGCTCCTCAAGAATTTCACACCTTTTGAAGCTCTTCATATTTCTCACACCTTTTCAGGCTCCTCATGTTTTTGATCACCGTTTCATCCTCCTCCTATTTTTCAGAACGTTTCATGCTCCTCACATTTTTGACACCTTTTGAAGCTCTTCATATTTTTCACACGTTTTCAGGCTCTTCATGATTTTGAACACCGCTTCATGAACCTCCTATTTTACAGACCGTTTCATGCTCTTTATATTTTTGACCCCTTTTGAAGCTCTTCATATTTTTCACACCTTTTCAGGCTCTTCATATTTTTCAACGCCGTTTCATGCTGCTTCTACTTTTCAGGCCGTTTCATGCTCCTCATATTTTTCACACCTTTTGAAGCTCTTCATATTTTTCACACCTTTTCAGGCTCTTCATGTTTTTCCACACCACTTCATGCTTCTCATATTTTTCAGACCGTTTCATGCTCCTCATATTTTTGACACCTTTTGAAACTCTTCATATTTTTCACACCTTTTCAGGCTCTTCATGTTTTTCAACACCGTTTCATGATCCTCCTGTTTTTCAGACCGTTTCATGCTCATCTCATTTTTGACACTTTTTGAAGCTTTTCATATTTTTCACAACTTTTTAGGCTCTTCATGTTTTTGAACACCACTTCATGCTCCTCCTATTTTTCAGAGAGTTTCATGCTCCTAATATATTTCACTCCTTTTGAAGCTCTTCATATTTTTCACACCTTTTCAGGCTCTTCATGTTTTTCCACACCACTTCATGCTTCTATTTTTCAGCCCGTTTCATGGTCCTCATGTATTTCACAACTTTTGAAGCTCTTCATATTTTTCACACCTTTTCAGGCTCTTCATGTTTTTCAACACCATTTCATGCCGCATCTGTCTTTCAGACCGTTTCATTCTTCTCATATTTTTGACACCATTTGAAGCTCTTCATATTTTTCACACCTTTTCAGGCTCTTCATGTTTTTGAACACCGCTCATGATCTTCCAAATTTTCAGACCGTTTCATGCTCTTCATATTTTTAACACCTTTTGAAGCTCTTCATATTTTTCACACCTTTTCAGGCTCTTCATGTTTTTCCACACCACTTCATGCTTCACCTATTTTTCAGAAAGGTTTCATGCTCCTCATGTATTTCACACCTTTTGAAGCTATTCATATTTTTCACAACTTTTCAGCCTCTTCATGTTTCTGATCACCGTTTCATGCTCCTCCTATCTTTCAGACCGTTTCATGCTTCTCATATTTTTGACACCATTTGAAGCTCTTCATATTTTTCATACATTTTCAGGCTCTTCACGTTTTTGAACACCGCCCATGATCCTCCAAAATTTCAGACCGTTTCATGCTCTTCATATGTTTGACACCTTTTGAAGCTCTTCATATTTTTCACACCTTTTCAGGCTCTTCATGTTTTTCCACACCACTTCATGCTTCTCATATTTTTCAGACCGGTTCATGCTCCTCATGAATTTCACACCTTTTGAAGCTCTTCATATTTCTCACACCTTTTCAGGCTCTTCATGATTTTGAACAACGCTTCATGAACCTCCTATTTTACAGACCGTTTCATGCTCTTTATATTTTTGACCCCTTTTGAAGGTCTTCATATTTTTCACACCTTTTCAGGCTCTTCATATTTTTCAACACCGTTTCTTGCTGCTTCTATTTTTCAGGCCCTTTCATGCTCCTCATATTTTTCACACCTTTTGTAGCTCTTCATATTTTTCACACCTTTTCAGGCTCTTCATGTTTTTCAACACCGTTTCATGCTGCTTCTATTTTTAAGACCGTTTCATGCTCCTCATATTTTTCACACCTTTTGAAGCTCTTCATATTTTTCACCCCTTTTCAGGCTCTTCATATTTTTGAACACAGCTTCATGCTCCTCCTATTTTTCAGACCGTTTCATGCTCCTCATATTTTTGACACCTTTTGAAGCTCTTCATATTTTTCACACCTTTTCAGGCTCTTCATGTTTTTCAACACCGTTTCATGATCCTCCTATTTTTCAGACCGTTTCATGCTCATCTCATTTTTGACACCTTTTGATTCTTTTCATATTTTTCACAAGTTTTTAGGCTCTTCTTGTTTTTGAACACCGCTTCATGCTCCTCCTATTTTTCAGAGAGTTTCATGCTCCTAATATATTTCACTCCTTTTGAAGCTCTTCATATTTTTCACAGCTTTTCAGGCTCTGCATGTTTTTCCACACCACTTCATGCTTCTATTTTTCAGCCCGTTTCATGGTCCTCATGTATTTCACACCTTTTGAAGCTCTTCATATTTTTCACAACTTTTCAGGCTCTTCATGTTTTTGAACACCATTTCATGCCTCATCTATCTTTCAGACCGTTTCATTCTTCTCATATTTTGACACCATTTGAAGCTCTTCATATTTTTCACACCTTGACAGGCTCTTCATGTTTTTGAACACCGCTTCATGCTCCTCCTATTTTTCAGAACGTTTCATGCTCCTCATATTTTTGACACCTTTTGAAGCTCTACATATTTTTGACACCTTTTGAAGCTCTTCACATTTTTCACACCTTTTGAAGCTCTTCATATTTTTCACACCTTTTCAGGCTGTTCATGTTTTTGAACACCTCATCATGCTCCTCCTATTTTTCAGAATGTTTCATGCTCCTCATGTATTTCAGACATTTTGAAGCTCTCCATATTTTTCACAACTTTTCAGGCTCTTCATGTTTCTGATCACCGTTTCATGCTCCTCCTATCTTTCAGACTGTTTCATGCTTCTCATATTTTTGACACCATTTGAAGCTCTTCATATTTTTCACACCTTTTCAGGCTCCCCATGTTTTTGAACACTGCTCATGATCCTCCGAATTTTCAGACCGTTTCATGCTCTTCATATTTTTGACACCTTTTGAAACTCTTCATATTTTTCACACCTTTTCAGTTTCTTCATGTTTTTCCACACCACTTCATGCTTCTCTTTTTTTTCAGACTGTTTCATGCTCCTCATGAATTTCACACTTTTTGAAGCTATTCATATTTTTCACACCTTTTCAGGCTCTTCATGTTTTTCCACACCACTTCATGCTTCTCATATTTTTCAGACCGTTTCATGCTCCTCATGAATTTCACACCTTTTGAAGCTCTTCATATTTCTCACACCTTTTCAGGCTCCTCATGTTTTTGATCACCGTTTCATGCTCCTCCTATTTTTCAGAACGTTTCATGCTCCTCATATTTTTGACACCTTTTGAAGCTCTTCATATTTTTCACACGTTTTCAGGCTCTTCATGATTTTGAATACCGCTTCATGAACGTCCTATTTTACAGACCGTTTCATGCTCTTTATATTTTTGACCCCTTTTGAAGCTCTTCATATTTTTCACACCTTTTCAGGCTCTTCATATTTTTCAACACCGTTTCATGCTGCTTCTATTTTTCAGGCCGTTTCATGCTCCTCATATTTTTCACACCTTTTGAAGCTCTTCATATTTTTCACACCTTTTCAGGCTCTTCATGTTTTTCAACACCGTTTCATGCTGCTTCTATTTTTCAGACCGTTTCATGCTCCTCATATTTTTGACACCTTTTGAAGCTCTTCATATTTCTCACACCTTTTCAGGCTCTTCATGATTTTGAACAACGCTTCATGAACCTCCTCTTTTACAGACCGTTTAATGCTCTTTATATTTTTGAACCCTTTTGAAGCTCTTCATATTTTTCACACCTTTTCAGGCTCTTCATATTTTTCAACACCGTTTCTTGCTGCTTCTATTTTTCAGGCCGTTTCATGCTCCTCATATTTTTCACACCTTTTGAAGCTCTTCATATTTTTCACACCTATTCAGGCTCTTCATGTTTTTCAACACCGTTTCATGCTGCTTCTATTTTTAAGACCGTTTCATGCTCCTCATATTTTTCACACCTTTTGAAGCTCTTCATATTTTTCACCCCTTTTCAGGCTCTTCATATTTTTGAACACAGCTTCATGCTCCTCCTATTTTTCAGACCGTTTCATGCTCCTCATATTTTTGACACCTTTTGAAACTATTCATATTTTTCACACCTTTTCAGGCTCTTCATGTTTTTCAACACCGTTTCATGATCCTCCTATTTTTCAGACCGTTTCATGCTCATCTCATTTTTGACACCTTTTGATGCTTTTCATATTTTTCACAAGTTTTTAGGCTCTTCATGTTTTTGAACACCGCTTCATGCTCCTCCTATTTTTCAGAGAGTTTCATGCTCCTAATATATTTCACTCCTTTTGAAGCTCTTCATATTTTTCACAGCTTTTCAGGCTCTGCATGTTTTTCCACACCACTTCATGCTTCTATTTTCAGCCCGTTTCATGGTCCTCATGTATTTCACACCTTTTGAAGCTCTTCATATTTTTCACACCTTTTCAGGCTCTTCATGTTTTTCAACACCGTTTCATGCTGCTTTTATTTTTCAGACCGTTTCATGCTCCTCATATTTTTGACACCTTTTGAAACTCTTCATATTTTTCACACCTTTTCAGGCTCTTCATGTTTTTCAGCACCGTTTCATGCTCCTGATATTTTTCAGACCGTTTCATGCTCCTCATATTTTTGACACCGTTTGAAGCTCTTCATATTTCTCACAGCTATTCAGGCTCTTCATGTTTTTCATCACCACTTCATGCTCCTCCTATTTTTCAGACCGTATCTATCTCCTAATATTTTTGACACCGTTTGAAGCTCTTCATATATGTCACACCTTTTCAGGCTCTTCATTTTTTTCAACACCACTTCATGCTCCTCCTATTTTTCAGACCGTTTCATGCTCATCTCATTTTTGACACCTTTTGAAGCTCTTCATATTTTTCACACCTTTTGAAGCTCTTCATATTTTTCACACCTTTTCAGGCTCGTCATGTTTTTCAACACCGCTTAATGCTCCTCCTATTTTTCAGACCATTACATGCACCTCATATTTTTGACACCTTTTGAATCTCTTCATATATTTCACACCTTTTCAGGCCCTTCATATTTTTGAACACCGCTTCATGCTCCTCCTATTTTTGAGACTGTTTCATGCTCCTCATATTTTTGACACCTTTTGAAGCTCTTCATATATGTCACACCTTTTCAGGCTCTTCATTTTTTTCAACACCACTTCATGCTCCTCCTATTTTTCAGACCGTTTCATGCTCATCTCATTTTTGACACCTTTTGAAGCTCTTCATATTTTTCACACGTTTTCAGGCTCGTCATGTTTTTCAACACCGCTTCATGCTCCTCCTATTTTTCAGACCATTACATGCACCTCATATTTTTCACACCTTTTGAAGCTCTTCATATTTTTCACACCTTTTCAGGCTCTTCATGTTTTTCAACACCGCTTCATGCTCCTCCTATTTTTCAGACCGTATCTATCTCCTAATATTTTTGACACCGTTTGAAGCTCTTCATATATGTCACACCTTTTCAGGCTCTTCATTTTTTTCAACACCACTTCATGCTCCTCCTATTTTTCAGACCGTTTCATGCTCATCTCATTTTTGACACCTTTTGAAGCTCTTCATATTTTTTACACCTTTTGAAGCTCTTCATATTTTTCACACGTTTTCAGGCTCGTCATGTTTTTCAACACCGCTTCATGCTCCTCCTATTTTTCAGACCATTACATGCACCTCATATTTTTCACACCTTTTGAAGCTCTTCATATTTTTCACACCTTTTCAGGCTCTTCATGTTTTTCAACACCGCTTCATGCCCCTCCTATTTTTCAGACCGTTGAATGCTCCTCATGTATTTACTACCTTTTGAAGCTCTTCATATTTCTCACACCTTTTCAGGCTCTTTATGTTTTTCAGCACTGCTTCATGCTCCTCCTATTTTTCCAACCATTTCGTTCTCCTCATATTTTTGACACGTTTTGAGGCTATTCATATTTTTCACACCTTTTCAGGCTCTTCATGTTTTTGAACACCGTTTCATAATCCTCCTATTTTTCAGACCGTTTCATGCTCCTCATATTTTTGACACCTTTTAAAGCTCTTCATATTTTTCACACCTTTTCAGGCTCTTCATGTTTTTGATCACCGTTTCATGCTCCTCCTATTTTTCAGACGGTTTCATGCTCCTCATGCATTTAACACCTTTTGAAGCTATACATATTTTCCACACCTTTTCAGGCTGTTCATGTTATTGAACACCGCTTCATGCTCCTCCTATTTTTCAGACCGTATCATGCTCCTCATATTTTTCACACCTTTTGAAGCTCTTCATATTTTTCACACCTTTTCAGGCTCTTCATATTTTTGAACACGACTTCATGCCCCTCTTATTTTTCAGACTGTTTCATGCTCATCACATTTTTGACATCTTTTGAAGCTTTACATATTATTCACATCTTTTGAAGCTCTTCATATTTTTCCCATTTTACAAGCTCTTCATATTTTTCACACGATTTCAGACTCTTCATGTTTTTCAACACCGGTTCATGCTTCTGCTATTTATCATACCGTTTCATACTCCTCATATGTTTGACACGTTTTGAGGCTCTTCATATTTTTAACACCTTTTAAGTCTCTTCATGTTTTTGAACACCGTTTCATAATCCTCCTATTTTTCAGACCGTTTCATGCTCCTCATATTTTTGACACCTTTTGAAGCTCTTCATATTTTTCACACCTTTTCAGGCTCTTCAAGTTTTTGAACACCGCTTCATCCTCCTCCTATTTTTAAGACCGTTTCATGTTCCTCATATTTTTGACACCTTTTGAAGCTCTTCATATTTTTCACACCTTTTCAGGCTCTTCAAGTTTTTGAACACCGCTTTATCCTCCTCCTATTTTTAAGACCGTTTCATGCTCCTCATATTTTTGACACCTTTTGAAGCTCTTCATTTTTCACACCTTTTCAGGCTCTTCATATTTTTCAACACCGCTTCATGCTCCTCCTATTTTTCAGACCGCTTCATGCTCCTCATGTATATCACACCTTTTGAAGCTCTTCATATATTTCACACTTTTCAGTCTCTTGATGTTTTTCAACACCGCTTCATGCTCCGCCTATATTTCAGGCCGTTTCATGCTCCTCATATTTTTGACACCTTTAGAAGCTCTTCATATTATTCACACCTTTTCAGGCTCTTCATGTTTTTGATCACCGCTTCATGCTCCGCCTATTTTTCAGACTGTTTCATTCTCCTCATATATTTCACACCTTATGAAACTCTTCATAATTTTCATACCTTTTCAGGCTCTTCATCATTTTCAACACCGCTTCATGCTCCTTGTGTTTTTCAGACATTTTCATGCTCATCTCTTTTTTGACACCTTTTGAAGCTCTTCATATTTTTCACACCTTTTGAAGCTCTTCATATTTTTCACACTTTTGAAGCTCTTCATACTTTTCACACGTGTTCAAACTCTTCATGTTTTTCAACACCGCTTCATGCTCCTGCTATTTTTCTGACCATTTCATACTCCTCATGTATTTCACACATTTTGAAGCTCTTCATATTTTTCACACCTTTTCAGGCTCTTCATGTTTTTCCACACCGCTTCATGCTCCTCCTTTGTTTCAGACCGTTTAATCCTCCTCATGTATTCCACACCTTTTGAATCTCTTCGTATTTTTCACACCTTTTCAGGCTCTTCATGTTTTTGAACATCATTTCATGCTCCTCCTATTTTGCAGACCATTTCATTCTCCTCATATTTTTGACACCTTTTCAACTTTTCATATATTTCACACCTTTTCAGGCTCTTCATGTTTTTCAACACCGCTTCATCCTCCTCCTATTTTTCAGAACGTTTCATGCTCCTCATATTTTTGACACCTTTAGAAGCTCTTCATATTTTTCACACCCTTTCAGGCTTTTCAAGTTTTTGCACACCGCTTCATGTTCCTCCTATTTTTCAGACCGTTTCATGCTCCTCATATTTTTGACACCTTTTGAATCTCTTCATATATTTCACACCTTTTCAGGCCCTTCATATTTTTGAACACCGCTTCATGCTCCTCCTATTTTTGAGACTGTTTCATGCTCCTCATATTTTTGACACCTTTTGAAGCTCTTCATATTTTTCACACCTTTTCAGGCTCTTCATGTTTTTGAACACCGCTTCATGCTCCTCCTATTTTTCAGACCGTTTCAGGCTCCTCATAATTTTCACACCTTTTGAAGTTCTTCATATTTCTCACACGTTTTCAGGCTCTTCATGTTTTTCATCACCACTTCATGCTTCTCCTATTTTTCAGACCGATTCATGCTCATCTAATATTTGACACTTTTGAAGCTCTTCATATTTTTGACACCTTTTGAAGCTCTTCATATTTTTCACACCTTTTCAGGCTCTTCATATTTTTCAACACCACTTCATGCTCCTCCTATTTTTCAGACCGTTTCATGCTCCTCATGTATATCACACCTTTTGAAGCTCTTCATATATTTCACACTTTTCAGTCTCTTGATGTTTTTCAACACCGCTTCATGCTCCGCCTATATTTCAGGCCGTTTCATGCTCCTCATATTTTTGACACCTTTAGAAGCTCTTCATATTATTCACACCTTTTCAGGCTCTTCATGTTTTTGATCACCGCTTCATGCTCCGCCTATTTTTCAGACTGTTTCATTCTCCTCATATATTTCACACCTTATGAAGCTCTTCATAATTTTCATACCTTTTCAGGCTCTTCATCATTTTCAACACCGCTTCATGCTCCTTGTGTTTTTCAGACATTTTCATGCTCATCTCTTTTTTGACACCTTTTGAAGCTCTTCATATTTTTCACACCTTTTGAAGCTCTTCATATTTTTCACACTTTTGAAGCTCTTCATACTTTTCACACGTGTTCAAACTCTTCATGTTTTTCAACACCGCTTCATGCTCCTGCTATTTTTCTGACCATTTCATACTCCTCATGTATTTCACACATTTTGAAGCTCTTCATATTTTTCACACCTTTTCAGGCTCTTCATGTTTTTCCACACCGCTTCATGCTCCTCCTTTGTTTCAGACCGTTTAATCCTCCTCATGTATTCCACACCTTTTGAATCTCTTCGTATTTTTCACACCTTTTCAGGCTCTTCATGTTTTTGAACATCATTTCATGCTCCTCCTATTTTGCAGACCATTTCATTCTCCTCATATTTTTGACACCTTTTCAACTTTTCATATATTTCACACCTTTTCAGGCTCTTCATGTTTTTCAACACCGCTTCATCCTCCTCCTATTTTTCAGAACGTTTCATGCTCCTCATATTTTTGACACCTTTTGAAGCTCTTCATATTTTTCACACCCTTTCAGGCTTTTCAAGTTTTTGCACACCGCTTCATGTTCCTCCTATTTTTCAGACCGTTTCATGCTCCTCATATTTTTGACACCTTTTGAATCTCTTCATATATTTCACACCTTTTCAGGCCCTTCATATTTTTGAACACCGCTTCATGCTCCTCCTATTTTTGAGACTGTTTCATGCTCCTCATATTTTTGACACCTTTTGAAGCTCTTCATATTTTTCACACCTTTTCAGGCTCTTCATGTTTTTGAACACCGCTTCATGCTCCTCCTATTTTTCAGACCGTTTCAGGCTCCTCATAATTTTCACACCTTTTGAAGTTCTTCATATTTCTCACACGTTTTCAGGCTCTTCATGTTTTTCATCACCACTTCATGCTTCTCCTATTTTTCAGACCGATTCATGCTCATCTAATATTTGACACTTTTGAAGCTCTTCATATTTTTGACACCTTTTGAAGCTCTTCACATTTTTCACACCTTTTCAGGCTCTTCATGTTTTTGAACACCGTTTCATTCTCCTCCTATTTTTCAGACAGTTTCTTACTCCTCATATTTTTGACACGTTTTGAGGCTCTTCATATTTTTCACACCTTTTCAGCCTCTTCATGATTTTGAACAACGTTTCATGATCCTCCTATTTTTCAGAACGTTTCATGTTCCTCATAATTTTGACACCTTTTAAAGCTATTCATATTTTTCACACCTTTTCAGGCTCTTCATGTTTTTGAACACCGCTTCATGCTCCTCCTATTTTTCAGACCGTTTCATGCTCCTCATATTTTTGACACCTTTTGATGCTCTTCATATTTTTCACACCTTTTGAAGCTCTTTGTATATTTCACACCATTTCAGGCTCTTCATGTTTTCAACATCACTTCATACGCCTCGTATTGTTCAGACCCTTTCATGCTAAACTAATTTTGACACCTTATGAAGCTCTTCATATTTTTCACACCTTTTCAGGCTCTTCATGTTTTTGAACACCGCTTCATGCTCCGCCTATTTTTCAGACCGTTTCATGCTCCTCATATTTTTGACACTTTTTGAAGCTCTTCATATTTTTCACTCCTTTTCAGGCTCTTCATGATTTTCAACACCGCTTCATGGTCCTCCTATTTTTCAGACAGTTTCATGCTCATCTCATTTTTGACACCTTTTGAAGCTTTTCAAATTTTTCACAACATTTCAGGCTCTTCATGTTTTTGAACACCGCTTCATGCTCCTCCTATTTTTCAGAGAGTTTCATGCTCCTCATGTATTTCACACCTTTTGAACCTCTTCATATTTTTCACGCATTTACAGGCTCTTCATGATTTTAAACACCGCTTCATGCTCCTCCTATTTTTCAGACGGTTTCATGCTCATCTCATTTTTGACACCTTTTCAAACTTTTCATAATTTTCACACCTTTTCAGGCTCTTCATGTTTTTGAACACCGCTTCATGCCTCTCCTATTTTTCACACCGTATACAGCTCCTCATATTTTTCACACCTATTGAAGCTCTTCGTATTTTTCACACCTTTTCAGACTCTACATGTTTTTGAACACCACTTAATGCTCCTCCTATTTTTCAGAGAGTTTCATGCTCCTCATGTATTTCACACCTTTTGAAGCTCTTCATATTTTTCACACCTTTTCAGGCTCTTCATGTTTTTCCACACCACTTCATGCTTCTATTTTTCAGACCGTTTCATGCTCCTCATGAATTTCACACCTTTTGTAGCTCTGCATATTTTTCACAACTTTTCAGGCTCTTCATGTTTCTGATCACCGTTTCATGCTCCTCCTATCTTTCAGACCGTTTCATGCTTCTCATATTTTTGACACCATTTGAAGCTCTTCATATTTTTCACACCTTTTCAGGCTCCCCATGTTTTTGAACACTGCTCATGATCCTCCGAATTTTGAGACCGTTTCATGCTCTTCATATTTTTGACACCTTTTGAAACTCTTCATATTTTTCACACCTTTTCAGGTTCTTCATGTTTTTCCACACCACTTCATGCTTCTCATATTTTTCAGACCGTTTCACGCTCCTCATGAATTTCACACCTTTTGAAGCTATTCATATTTTTCACACCTTTTCAGGCTCTTCAGGTTTTTCCACACCACTTCATGCTTCTCATATTTTTCAGACCGTTTCATGCTCCTCATGAATTTCACACCTTTTGAAGCTCTTCATATTTCTCACACCTTTTCAGGCTCCTCATGTTTTTGATCACCGTTTCATGCTCCTCCTATTTTTCAGAACGTTTCATGCTCCTCATATTTTTGACACCTTTTGAAGCTCTTCATATTTTTCACACCTTTTCAGGCTCTTCATGTTTTTCAACACCGTTTCATGCTGCTTCTATTTTTCAGACAGTTTCATGCTCTTTATATTTTTGACCCCTTTTGAAGCTCTTCATATTTTTCACCCCTTTTCAGGCTCTTCATATTTTTGAACACAGCTTCATGCTCCTCCTATTTTTCAGACCGTTTCATGCTCCTCATATTTTTGACACCTTTTGAAACTCTTCATATTTTTCACACCTTTTCAGGCTCTTCATGTTTTTGAACACCGCTTCATGCTCCTCCTATATTTCAGAGAGTTTCATGCTCCTAATATATTTCACTCCTTTTGGAGCTTTTCATATTTTTCACACCTTTTCAGGCTCCTCATATTTTTCCACACCACTTCATGCTTCTATTTTTCAGCCCTTTTCATGGTCCTCATGTATTTCTCACCTTTTGAAGCTCTTCATATTTTTCACACCTTTTCAGGCTCTTCATATTTTTCAACACCATTTCATGCCGCATCTATCTTTCAGACCGTTTCATTCTTCTCATATTTTGACACCATTTGAAGCTCTTCATATTTTTCACACCTTTTCAGGATCTTCATGTTTTTGAACACCGCTCATGATCCTTCAAATTTTCAGACCGTTTCATGCTCTTCATATTTTTAACACCTTTTGAAGCTCTTCATATTTTTCATACCTTTTCAGGCTCTTCATGTTTTTCCACACCACTTCATGCTTCTCCTATTTTTCAGAAAGGTTTCATGCTCCTCATGAATTTCACAACTTTTAAAGCTCTTCATATTTTTCACAACTTTTCAGGCTCTTCATGTTTCTGATCACCGTTTCATGCTCCTCCTATCTTTCACAGCGTTTCATGTTTCTCATATTTTTGACACCATTTGAAGCTCTTCATATTTTTCACACCTTTTAATGCTCTTCATGTTTTTGAACACCGATCATGATCCTCCAAAATTTCAGACCGTTTCATGCTCTTCATATTTTTGACACCATTTGAAGCTATTCATATTTTCACACCTTTTCAGGCTCTTCATGATTTTCCACACCACTTCATGCTTCTCATATTTTTCAGACCGTTTCATGCTCCTCATGAATTTCACACCTTTTGAAGCTCTTCATATTTCTCACACCTTTTTAGGCTCCTCATGTTTTGATCACCGTTTCATGCTCCTCCTATTTTTCAGAACGTTTCATGCTCCTCATATTTTTGACACCTTTTGAAGCTCTTCATATATTTCACACGTTTTCAGGCTCTTCATGATTTTGAACACCGCGTCATGAACCTCCTATTTACAGACCGTTTCATGCTCTTTATATTTTTGACCCCTTTTGAAGCTCTTCATATTTTTCACACCTTTTCAGGCTCTTCATATTTTTCAACACCGTTTCATGCTGCTTCTATTTTTCAGGCAGTTTCTTGCTCCTCATATTTTTCACACCTTTTGAAGCTCTTCATATTTTTCACACCTTTTCAGGCTCATCATGTTTTTCAACACCGTTTCATGCTGCTTCTATTTTTCGGACCGTTTCATGCTCCTCATATTTTTCACACCTTTTGAAGCTCTTCATATTTTTCACACCTTTTCAGGCTCTTCATATTTTTGAACACTGCTTCATGCTCCTCCTATTTTTCAGACCGTTTCATGCTCCTCATATTTTTGACACCTTTTGAAACTCTTCATATTTTTTCACACCTTTTCAGGCTCTTCATGTTTTTCAACACCGTTTCATGATCCTCCTATTTTTCAGACCGTTTCATGCTCATCTCATTTTTGACACCTTTTGAAGCTTTTCATATTTTTCACAACTTTTTAGGCTCTTCATGTTTTTGAACACCGCTTCATGCTCCTCCTATTTTTCAGAGAGTTTCATGCTCCTAATATATTTCACTCCTTTTGAAGCTCTTCATATTTTTCACAGCTTTTCAGGCTGTTCATGTTTTTCCACACCACTTCATGCTTCTGTTTTTCAGCCCGTTTCATGGTCCTCATGTATTTCACACCTTTTGAAGCTCTTCATATTTTTCACACCTTTTCAGGCTCTTCATGTTTTTCAACACCATTTCATGCCGCATCTATCTTTCAGACCGTTTCATGCTCCTCATTTTTTTCACACCTTTTGAAGCTCTTCATATTTTTCACACCTTTTCAGGCTCTTCTTGATTTTGAACACCGCTTCATCCTTCTCCTATTTTTCAGAACGTTTCATGCTCCTCATATATTTGACACCTTTTGAAGCTCTTCATATTTTTCACACCTTTTGAAGCTCTTCATATTTTTCACACCTTTTGAAGCTCTTCATATTTTTCACACCTTTTCAGGCTGTTCATGTTTTTGAACACCTCATCATGCTCTTCGTATTTTTCAGAATGTTTCATGTTCCTCATGCATTTCACACCTTTTGAAGCTCTTCATATTTTTCACACCTTTTGAAGCTCTTCATATTTTTTACAGCTTTTGAAGCTCTTCATATTTTTCACACCTTTTGAAGCTCTTCACATTTTTCACACCTTTTCAGGCTCTTCATGTTTTTGAACATGGTTTCATTCTCCTCCTAGTTTTCAGACCCTTTCATGCTCCTCATATTTTTGACACTTTTTGAAGCTCTTCATATTTTTCACAATTTTGAACCTCTTCATATATTTCACACCTTTTCAGGCTCTTCATGTTTTTCATCACCACTTCATGTTTCTCCTATTTTTCAGACCGTTTCATGCTCATCTAATATTTGACACTTTTGAAGCTCTTCATATTTTTGACACCTTTTGAAGCTCTTCACATTTTTCACACCTTTTCAGGCTCTTCATGATTTTGAACACCGTTTCATTCTCCTCCTATTTTTCAGACAGTTTCTTACTCCTCATATTTTTGACACATTTTGAGGCTCTTCATATTTTTCACACCTTTTCAGGCTCTTCATGATTTTGAACAAAGTTTCATGATACTCCTACTTTTCAGAACGTTTCATGTTCCTCATAATTTTGACACCTTTTGAAGCTCTTCATATTTTTCACACCTTTTGAAGCTCTTCACATTTTTCACGCCTTTTAAGGCTCTTCATGTTTTTCCACACCACTTCATGCTTCTCATATTTTTCAGACCGTTTCATGCTCCTCATGAATTCCACACCTTTTGAAGCTCTTCATATTTCTCACACCTTTTCAGGCTCCTCATGTTTTTGATCACCGTTTCATGCTCCTCCTATTTTTCAGAACGTTTCATACTCCTCATATTTTTGACACCTTTTGAAGCTCTTCATATTTTTCACACGTTTTCAGGCTCTTCATGTTTTTCAACACCGTTTCATGCTGCTTCTGTTTTTCAGACCGTTTCATGCTCCTCATATTTTTGACAGCTTTTGAAACTCTTCATATTTTTCACACCTTTTCAGGCTCTTCATGTTTTTCAACACCGTTTCATGATCCTCCTATTTTTCAGACCGTTTCATGCTCATCTCATTTTTGACACCTTTTGAAGCTTTTCATATTTTTCACAACTTTTTAGGCTCTTCATGTTTTTGAACACCGCTTCATGCTCCTCCTATTTTTCAGAGAGTTTCATGCTCCTAATATATTTCACTCCTTTTGAAGCTCTTCATATTTTTCACACCTTTTCAGGCTCTTCATGTTTTTCCACACCATTTCATGCTTCTATTTTTCAGCCCGTTTCATGGTCCTCATGTATTTCACACCTTTTGAACCTCTTCATATTTTTCACACCTTTTCAGGCTCTTCATGTTTTTCAACACCATTTCATGCCGCATCAATCTTTCAGACCGTTTCATTCTTCTCATATTTTTGACACCATTTGAAGCTCTTCATATTTTTCACACCTTTTCAGGCTCTTCATGTTTTTGAACACCGCTCATGATCCTCCAAATTTTCAGACCGTTTCATGCTCTTCATATTTTTGACCCCTTTTGAAGCTCTTCATATTTTTCACACCTTTTCAGGCTCTTCATGTTTTTGAACACCACTTCATGCTCCTCCTATTTTTCAGAGAGTTTCATGCTCCTCATGTATTTCACACCTTTTGAAGCTCTTCATATTTTTCACACCTTTTCAGGCTCTTCATGTTTTTGAACACCGCTCATCATCCTCCAAATTTTCAGACCGTTTCATGCTCTTCATATTTTTAACACCTTTTGAAGCTCTTCATATTTTTCACACCTTTTCAGGCTCTTCATGTTTTTCCACACCACTTCATGCTTCTCCTATTTTTCAGAAAGGTTTCATGCTCCTCATGTATTTCACTCCTTTTGAAGCTATTTATATTTTTCACAACTTTTCAGGCTCTTCATGTTTCTGATCACCGTTTCATGCTCCTCCTATCTTTCAGAGCGTTTCATGCTTCTCATATTTTTGACACCATTTGAAGCTCTTCATATTTTTCATACATATTCAGGCACTTCACGTTTTTGAACACCGCCCATGATCCTCCAAAATTTCAGACCGTTTCATGCTCTTCATATGTTTGACACCTTTTGAAGCTCTTCATATTTTTCACACCTTTTCAGGCTCTTCATGTTTCTCCACACCACTTCATGCTTCTCATATTTTTCAGACCGTTTCATGCTCCTCATGAATTTCACACCTTTTGAAGCTCTTCATATTTCTCACACCTTTTCAGGCTCTTCATGATTTTGAACACCGCTTCATGAACCTCCTAATTTACAGACCGTTTCATGCTCTTTATATTTTTGACCCCTTTTGAAGCTCTTCATATTTTTCACACCTTTTCAGGCTCTTCATGTTTTTCAACACCGTTTCATGCTGCTTTTATTTTTCAGACCGTTTCTTGCTCCTCATATTTTTCACACCTTTTGAAGCTCTTCATAGTTTTCAGCCCTTTTCAGGCTCTTCATATTTTTGAACACAGCTTCATGCTCCTCCTATTTTTAAGACCGTTTCATGCTCCTCATATTTTTGACACCTTTTGAATCTCTTCATATATTTCACACCTTTTCAGGCCCTTCATATTTTTGAACACCGCTTCATGCTCCACCTTTTTTTGAGATTGTTTCATGCTCATCTCATTTTTGACACCTTTTGAAGCTCTTCATATTTTTCACACCTTTTCAGGTTCTTCATGTTTTTGAACACCGCTTCATGCTCCTCCTATTTTTCAGACCGTTTCAGGTTCCTCATAATTTTCACACCTTTTGAAGTTCTTCATATTTCTCACACCTTTTCAGGCTCTTCATGTTTTTCATCACCACTTCATGCTTCTCCCATTTTTCAGACCGTTTCATGCTCATCTAATATTTGACACTTTTGAAGCTCTTCATATTTTTGACACCTTTTGAAGCTCTTCACATTTTTCACACTTTTCAGGCTCTTCATGTTTTTGAACACCGTTTCATTCTCCTCCTATTTTTCAGACAGTTTCTTACTCCTCATATTTTTGACACGTTTTGAGGCTCTTCATATTTTTCACACCTTTTCAGCCTCTTCATGATTTTGAACAACGTTTCATGATCCTCCTATTTTTCAGAACGTTTCATGTTCCTCATAATTTTGACACCTTTTAAAGCTATTCATATTTTTCACACCTTATCAGGCTCTTCATGTTTTTGAACACCGCTTCATGCTCCTCCTACTTTTCAGACCGTTTCATGCTCCTCATATTTTTGACACCTTTTGATGCTCTTCATATTTTTCACACCTTTTGAAGCTCTTTGTATATTTCACACCTTTTCAGGCTCTTCATGTTTTTGAACACCATTTCATGCCTCATCTATCTTTCAGACCGTTTCATTCTTCTCATATTTTGACACCATTTGAAGCTCTTCATATTTTTCACACCTTTACAGGCTCTTCATGTTTTTGAACACCGCATCATGCTCCTCCTATTTTTCAGAATGTTTCATGCTCCTCATGTATTTCACACCTTTTGAAGCTCTTCATATTTTTCACACCTTTTCAGGCTCTTCATGTTTTTGAACACCGCATCATGCTCCTCCTATTTTTCAGAATGTTTCATGCTCCTCATGTATTTCACACCTTTTGAAGCTATTCATATTTTTCACACCTTTTCAGGCTCTTCATGTTTTTGAACACCGCTTCATGCTCCTCCTATCTTTCAGACCGTTTCATGCTCTTCATATTTTTAACACCTTTTGAAGCTCTTCATATTTTTCACACCTTTTCAGGCTCTTCATGTTTTTCCACACCACTTCATGCTTCTATTTTTCAGCCCGTTACATGGTCCTCATGTATTTCACACCTTTTGAAGCTCTTCATATTTTTCACACCTTTTCAGGCTCTTCATGTTTTTGAACACCATTTCATGCCTCATCTATCTTTCAGACCTTTTCATTCTTCTCATATTTTGACACCATTTGAAGCTCTTCATATTTTTCACACCTTTACAGGCTCTTCATGTTTTTGAACACCGCTTCATGCTCCTCCTATTTTTCAGAACGTTTCATGCTCCTCATATTTTTGACACCTTTTGAAGCTCTTCATATTTTTGACACCTTTAGAAGCTCTTCATATTTTTCACACATTTTGAAGCTCTTCATATTTTTCACACCTTTTCAGGCTGTTCATGTTTTTGAACACCTCATCATGCTCTTCCTATTTTTCAGAATGTTTCATGCTCCTCATGTATTTCACACCTCTTGAAGCTCTTCATATTTTTCACACCTTTTCAGGCTCTTCATGTTTTTGAACACCGCATCATGCTCCTCCTATTTTTCAGAATGTTTCATGCTCCTCATGTATTTCAGACATTTTGAAGCTCTCCATATTTTTCACAACTTTTCAGGCTCTTCATGTTTCTGATCACCGTGTCATGCTCCTCCTATCTTTCAGACCGTTTCTTGCTTCTCATATTTTTGACACCATTTGAAGCTCTTCATATTTTTCACACCTTTTCAGGTTCCCCTTGTTTTTGAACACTGCTCTTGATCCTCCGAATTTTCAGACCGTTTCATGCTCTTCATATTTTTGACACCTTTTCAGTTTCTTCATGTTTTTCCACACCACTTCATGCTTCTCATATTTTTCAGACTGTTTCATGCTCATTATGAATTTCACACCTTTTGAAGCTATTCATATTTTTCACACCTTTTCAGGCTCTTCATGTTTTTCCACACCACTTCATGCTTCTCATATTTTTCAGACCGTTTCATGCTCCTCATGAATTTCACACCTTTTGAAGCTCTTCATATTTCTCACACCTTTTCAGGCTCCTCATGTTTTTGATCACCGTTTCATGCTCCTCCTATTTTTCAGAACATTTCATGCTCCTCATATTTTTGACACCTTTTGAAGCTCTTCATATTTTTCACACGTTTTCATTCTCTTCATGATTTTGAACACCGCTTCATGAACCTCCTATTTTACAGACCGTTTCATGCTCTTTATATTTTTGACCCCTTTTGAAGCTCTTCATATTTTTCACAACTTTTCAGGCTCTTCATGTTTCTGATCACCGTTTCATGCTCCTCCTATCTTTCAGACCATTTCATGCTCTTCATATTTTTAACACCTTTTGAAGCTCTTCATATTTTTCACACCTTTTCAGGCTCTTCATGTTTTTCCACACCACTTCATGCTTCTCATATTTTTCAGACCGTTTCATGCTCCTCATGAATTTCACACCTTTTGAAGCTCTTCATATTTCTCACACCTTTTCAGGCTCCTCATGTTTTTGATCACCGTTTCATGCTCCTCCTATTTTTCAGAACATTTCATGCTCCTCATATTTTTGACACCTTTTGAAGCTCTTCATATTTTTCACACGTTTTCATTCTCTTCATGATTTTGAACACCGCTTCATGAACCTCCTATTTTACAGACCGTTTCATGCTCTTTATATTTTTGACCCCTTTTGAAGCTCTTCATATTTTTCACAACTTTTCAGGCTCTTCATGTTTCTGATCACCGTTTCATGCTCCTCCTATCTTTCAGACCATTTCATGCTCTTCATATTTTTAACACCTTTTGAAGCTCTTCATATTTTTCACACCTTTTCAGGCTCTTCATGTTTTTCCACACCACTTCATGCTTCTCATATTTTTCGATCGTTTCATGCTCCTCATGAATTTCACACCTTTTGAAGCTCTTCATATTTTTCACACCTTTTCAGGCTCCTCATGTTTTTGAACACTGCTCATGATCCTCCGAATTTTCAAACATTTTCATGCTCTTCGTATTTTTAAAACCTTTTGAAGTTCTTCATATTTTTCACACCTTTTCAGGCTCTTCCTGTTTTTCCACACCACTTCATGCTTCTCATATTTTTCAGACCGTTTCATGCTCCTCATTAATTTCACTCCTTTTGAAGCTCTTCATATTTCTCACACCTTTTCATGCTCCTCATGTTTTTGATCACAGTTTCATGCTCCTCCTATTTTTCAGAACGTTTCATGCTCCTCATATTTTTGACCCCTTTTGAAGCTCTTCATATTTTTCACACCTTTTCAGGCGCTTCATATTTTTCAACACCGTTTCATGCTGCTTCTATTTTTCAGGCCGTTTCATGCTCCTCATATTTTTCACACCTTTTGAAGCTCTTCATATTTTTCACACCTTTTCAGGCTCTTCATGTTTTTCAACACCGTTTCATGCTGCTTCTATTTTTCAGACCGTTTCATGGTCCTCATGTATTTCACACCTTTTGAAGCTCTTCATATTTTTCACACCTTTTCAGGCTCTTCATATTTTTGAACACAGCTTCATGATCCTCCTATTTTTCAGACCGTTTCATGCTCATCTCATTTTTGACACCTTTTGAAGCTTTTCATATTTTTCACAACTTTTTAGGCTCTTCATGTTTTTGAACACCGCTTCATGCTCCTACTATTTTTCAGAGAGTTTCATGCTGCTAATATATTTCACTCCTTTTGAAGCTCTTCATATTTTTCACACCTTTTCAGGCTCTTCATGTTTTTCCACACCACTTCATGCTTCTATTTTTCAGCCCGTTTCATGGTCCTCATGTATTTCACACCTTTTGAAGCTCATCTTATTTTTCACACCTTTTCAGGCTCTTCATGTTTTTCAACACCATTTCATGCCGCATCTATATTTCAGACCGTTTCATTCTTCTCATATTTTTGACACCATTTGAAGCTCTTCATATTTTTCACAACTTTTCAGGCTCTTCATGTTTCTGATCACCGTTTCATGCTCCTCCTATCTTTCAGACCGTTTCATGCTCTTCATATTTTTAACACCTTTTGAAGCTCTTCATATTTTTCACACCTTTTCAGGCTCTTCATGTTTTTCCACACCACTTCATGCTTCTCCTATTTTTCAGAAAGATTTCATGCTCCTCATGTATTTCACACCTTTTGAAGCTATTCATATTTTTCACAACTTTTCAGGCTCTTCATGTTTCTGATCACCGTTTCATGCTCCTCCTATCTTTCAGACCGTTTCATGCTCTTCGTATTTTTAACACCTTTTGAAGCTCTTCATATTTTTCACACCTTTTCAGGCTCTTCATGTTTTTCCACACCACTTCATGCTTCTCCTATTTTTCAGAAAGATTTCATGCTCCTCATGTATTTCACACCTTTTGAAGCTATTCATATTTTTCACAACTTTTCAGGCTCTTCATGTTTCTGATCACCGTTTCATGCTCCTCCTATCTTTCAGACCGTTTCATGCTCTTCATATTTTTAACACCTTTTGAAGCTCTTCATATTTTCACACCTTTTCAGGCTCTTCATGTTTTTCCACACCACTTCATGCTTCTCCTATTTTTCAGAAAGATTTCATGCTCCTCATGTATTTCACACCTTTTGAAACTATTCATATTTTTCACAACTTTTCAGGCTCTTCATGTTTCTGATCACCGTTTCATGCTCCTCCTATCTTTCAGACCGTTTCATGCTCTTCATATTTTTAACACCTTTTGAAGCTCTTCATATTTTTCACACCTTTTCAGGCTCTTCATGTTTTTCCACACCACTTCATGCTTCTCCTATTTTTCAGAAAGATTTCATGCTCCTCATGTATTTCACACCTTTTGAAGCTATTCATATTTTTCACAACTTTTCAGGCTCTTCATGTTTCTGATCACCGTTTCATGCTCCTCCTATCTTTCAGACCGTTTCATGCTCTTCATATTTTTAACACCTTTTGAAGCTCTTCATATTTTCACACCTTTTCAGGCTCTTCATATTTTTCCACACCACTTCATGCTTCTCCTATTTTTCAGAAAGATTTCATGCTCCTCATGTATTTCACACCTTTTGAAGCTATTCATATTTTTCACAACTTTTCAGGCTCTTCATGTTTCTGATCACCGTTTCATGCTCCTCCTATCTTTCAGACCGTTTCATGCTCTTCATATTTTTAACACCTTTTGAAGCTCTTCATATTTTTCACACCTTTTCAGGCTCTTCATGTTTTTCCACACCACTTCATGCTTCTCCTATTTTTCAGAAAGATTTCATGCTCCTCATGTATTTCACACCTTTTGAAGCTCTTCATATTTTTCACACCTTTTCAGGCTCTTCATGTTTTTGAACACCATTTCATGCCTCATCTATCTTTCAGACCGTTTCATTCTTCTCATATTTTGACACCATTTGAAGCTCTTCATATTTTTCACACCTTTACAGGCTCTTCATGTTTTTGAACACCGCTTCATGCTCCTCCTATTTTTCAGAACGTTTCATGCTCCTCATATTTTTGACACCTTTTGAAGCTCTTCATATTTTTGACACCTTTAGAAGCTCTTCATATTTTTCACACATTTTGAAGCTCTTCATATTTTTCACACCTTTTCAGGCTGTTCATGTTTTTGAACACCTCATCATGCTCTTCCTATTTTTCAGAATGTTTCATGCTCCTCATGTATTTCACACCTTTTGAAGCTCTTCATATTTTTCACACCTTTTCAGGCTCTTCATGTTTTTGAACACCGCATCATGCTCCTCCTATTTTTCAGAATGTTTCATGCTCCTCATGTATTTCAGACATTTTGAAGCTCTCCATATTTTTCACAACTTTTCAGGCTCTTCATGTTTCTGATCACCGTGTCATGCTCCTCCTATCTTTCAGACCGTTTCATGCTTCTCATATTTTTGACACCATTTGAAGCTCTTCATATTTTTCACACCTTTTCAGGCTCCCCATGTTTTTGAACACTGCTCATGATCCTCCGAATTTTCAGACCGTTTCATGCTCTTCATATTTTTGACACCTTTTCAGTTTCTTCATGTTTTTCCACACCACTTCATGCTTCTCATATTTTTCAGACTGTTTCATGCTCATTATGAATTTCACACCTTTTGAAGCTATTCATATTTTTCACACCTTTTCAGGCTCTTCATGTTTTTCCACACCACTTCATGCTTCTCATATTTTTCAGACCGTTTCATGCTCCTCATGAATTTCACACCTTTTGAAGCTCTTCATATTTCTCACACCTTTTCAGGCTCCTCATGTTTTTGATCACCGTTTCATGCTCCTCCTATTTTTCAGAACATTTCATGCTCCTCATATATTTGACACCTTTTGAAGCTCTTCATATTTTTCACACGTTTTCATTCTCTTCATGATTTTGAACACCGCTTCATGAACCTCCTATTTTACAGACCGTTTCATGCTCTTTATATTTTTGACCCCTTTTGAAGCTCTTCATATTTTTCACAACTTTTCAGGCTCTTCATGTTTCTGATCACCGTTTCATGCTCCTCCTATCTTTCAGACCATTTCATGCTCTTCATATTTTTAACACCTTTTGAAGCTCTTCATATTTTTCACACCTTTTCAGGCTCTTCATGTTTTTCCACACCACTTCATGCTTCTCATATTTTTCAGATCGTTTCATGCTCCTCATGAATTTCACACCTTTTGAACCTCTTCATATTTTTCACAACTTTTCAGGCTCTTCATGTTTCTGATCACCGTTTCATGCTCCTCCTATCTTTCAGACCTTTTCATGCTTCTCATATTTTTGACACCATTTGAAGCTCTTCATATTTTTCACACCTTTTCAGGCTCCTCATGTTTTTGAACACTGCTCATGATCCTCCTAATTTTCAAACATTTTCATGCTCTTCGTATTTTTAAAACCTTTTGAAGTTCTTCATATTTTTCACACCTTTTCAGGCTCTTCCTGTTTTTCCACACCACTTCATGCTTCTCATATTTTTCAGACCGTTTCATGCTCCTCATTAATTTCACACCTTTTGAAGCTCTTCATATTTCTCACACCTTTTCAGGCTCCTCATGTTTTTGTTCACAGTTTCATGCTCCTCCTATTTTTCAGAACGTTTCATGCTCCTCATATTTTTGACCGCTTTTGAAGCTCTTCATATTTTTCACACCTTTTCAGGCTCTTCATATTTTTCAACACCGTTTCATGCTGCTTCTATTTTTCAGGCCGTTTCATGCTCCTCATATTTTTCACACCTTTTGAAGCTCTTCATATTTTTCACACCTTTTCAGGCTCTTCATGTTTTTCAACACCGTTTCATGCTGCTTCTTTTTTTCAGACTGTTTCATGGTCCTCATGTATTTCACACCTTTTGAAGCTCTTCATATTTTTCACACCTTTTCAGGCTCTTCATATTTTTGAACACAGCTTCATGCTCCTCCTATTTTTCAGACCGTTTCATGCTCCTCATATTTTTGACACCTTTTGAAACTCTTCATATTTTTCACACCTTTTCAGGCTC
The DNA here is from genome assembly GCF_033118175.1 of Dama dama. Lineage (NCBI taxonomy): Eukaryota > Metazoa > Chordata > Mammalia > Artiodactyla > Cervidae > Dama > Dama dama. The sequence goes on from NW_026870895.1 coordinate 5,702,135, forward strand.
TTCATGTTTTTCAACACCGTTTCATGATCCTCCTATTTTTCAGACCGTTTCATGCTCATCTCATTTTTGACACCTTTTGAAGCTTTTCATATTTTTCACAACTTTTTAGGCTCTTCATGTTTTTGAACACCGCTTCATGCTCCTACTATTTTTCAGAGAGTTTCATGCTCCTAATATATTTCACTTCTTTTGAAGCTCTTCATATTTTTCACACCTTTTCAGGCTCTTCATGTTTTTCCACACCACTTCATGCTTCTATTTTTCAGCTCGTTTCATGGTCCTCATGTATTTCACACCTTTTGAAGCTCATCATATTTTTCACACCTTTTCAGGCTCTTCATGTTTTTCAACACCATTTCTTGCCGCATCTATCTTTCAGACCGTTTCATTCTTCTCATATTTTTGACACCATTTGAAGCTCTTCATATTTTTCACAACTTTTCAGGCTCTTCATGTTTCTGATCACCGTTTCATGCTCCTCCTATCTTTCAGACCGTTTCATGCTCTTCATATTTTTAACACCTTTTGAAGCTCTTCATATTTTTCACACCTTTTCAGGCTCTTCATGTTTTTCCACACCACTTCATGCTTCTCCTATTTTTCAGAAAGATTTCATGCTCCTCATGTATTTCACACCTTTTGAAGCTATTCATATTTTTCACAACTTTTCAGGCTCTTCATGTTTCTGATCACCGTTTCATGCTCCTCCTATCTTTCAGACCGTTTCATGCTCTTCATATTTTTAACACCTTTTGAAGCTCTTCATATTTTTCACACCTTTTCAGGCTCTTCATGTTTTTCCACACCACTTCATGCTTCTCCTATTTTTCAGAAAGATTTCATGCTCCTCATGTATTTCACACCTTTTGAAGCTATTCATATTTTTCACAACTTTTCAGGCTCTTCATGTTTCTGATCACCGTTTCATGCTCCTCCTATCTTTCAGACCGTTTCATGCTCTTCATATTTTTAACACCTTTTGAAGCTCTTCATATTTTCACACCTTTTCAGGCTCTTCATGTTTTTCCACACCACTTCATGCTTCTCCTATTTTTCAGAAAGATTTCATGCTCCTCATGTATTTCACACCTTTTGAAGCTATTCATATTTTTCACAACTTTTCAGGCTCTTCATGTTTCTGATCACCGTTTCATGCTCCTCCTATCTTTCAGACCGTTTCATGCTCTTCATATTTTTAACACCTTTTGAAGCTCTTCATATTTTTCACACCTTTTCAGGCTCTTCATGTTTTTCCACACCACTTCATGCTTCTATTTTTCAGCCCGTTACATGGTCCTCATGTATTTCACACCTTTTGAAGCTCTTCATATTTTTCACACCTTTTCAGGCTCTTCATGTTTTTGAACACCATTTCATGCCTCATCTATCTTTCAGATCGTTTCATTCTTCTCATATTTTGACACCATTTGAAGCTCTTCATATTTTTCACACCTTTACAGGCTCTTCATGTTTTTGAACACCGCTTCATGCTCCTCCTATTTTTCAGAACGTTTCATGCTCCTCATATTTTTGACACCTTTTGAAGCTCTTCATATTTTTGACACCTTTAGAAGCTCTTCATATTTTTCACACCTTTTGAAGCTCTTCATATTTTTCACACCTTTTCAGGCTGTTCATGTTTTTGAACACCTCATCATGCTCTTCCTATTTTTCAGAATGTTTCATGCTCCTCATGTATTTCACACCTTTTGAAGCTCTTCATATTTTTCACACCTTTTCAGGCTCTTCATGTTTTTGAACACCACATCATGCTCCTCCTATTTTTCAGAATGTTTCATGCTCCTCATGTATTTCAGACATTTTGAAGCTCTCCATATTTTTCACAACTTTTCAGGCTCTTCATGTTTCTGATCACCGTTTCATGCTCCTCCTATCTTTCAGACCGTTTCATGCTTCTCATATTTTTGACACCATTTGAAGCTCTTCATATTTTTCACACCTTTTCAGGCTCCCCATGTTTTTGAACACTGCTCATGATCCTCCGAATTTTCAAACCGTTTCATGCTCTTCATATTTTTGACACCTTTTCAATTTCTTCATGTTTTTCCACACCACTTCATGCTTCTCATATTTTTCAGACTGTTTCATGCTCATTATGAATTTCACACCTTTTGAAGCTATTCATATTTTTCACAACTTTTCAGGCTCTTCATGTTTTTCCACACCACTTCATGCTTCTCATATTTTTCAGACCGTTTCATGCTCCTCATGAATTCCACACCTTTTGAAGCTCTTCATATTTCTCACACCTTTTCAGGCTCCTCATGTTTTTGATCACCGTTTCATGCTCCTCCTATTTTTCAGAACATTTCATGCTCCTCATATTTTTGACACCTTTTGAAGCTCTTCATATTTTTCACACGTTTTCATTCTCTTCATGATTTTGAACACCGCTTCATGAACCGCCTATTTTACAGACCGTTTCATGCTCTTTATATTTTTGACCCCTTTTGAAGCTCTTCATATTTTTCACAACTTTTCAGGCTCTTCATGTTTCTGATCACCGTTTCATGCTCCTCCTATCTTTCAGACCGTTTCATGCTCTTCATATTTTTAACACCTTTTGAAGCTCTTCATATTTTTCACACCTTTTCAGGCTCTTCATGTTTTTCCACACCACTTCATGCTTCTCATATTTTTCAGATCGTTTCATGCTCCTCATGAATTTCACACCTTTTGAAGCTCTTCATATTTTTCACAACTTTTCAGGCTCTTCATGTTTCTGATCACCGTTTCATGCTCCTCCTATCTTTCAGACCTTTTCATGCTTCTCACATTTTTGACACCATTTGAAGCTCTTCATATTTTTCACACCTTTTCAGGCTCCTCATGTTTTGGAACACTGCTCATGATCCTCCGAATTTTCACACCTTTTCATGCTCTTCGTATTTTTAAAACCTTTTGAAGTTCTTCATATTTTTCACACCTTTTCAGGCTCTTCCTGTTTTTCCACACCACTTCATGCTTCTCATATTTTTCAGACCGTTTCATGCTCCTCATTAATTTCACACCTTTTGAAGCTCTTCATATTTCTCACACCTTTTCAGGCTCCTCATGTTTTTGATCACAGTTTCATGCTCCTCCTATTTTTCAGAACGTTTCATGCTCCTCATATTTTTGACCGCTTTTGAAGCTCTTCATATTTTTCACACCTTTTCCGGCTCTTCATGTTTTTCAACACCGGTTCATGCTGCTTCTATTTTTCAGGCCGTTTCATGCTCCTCATATTTTTCACACCTTTTGAAGCTCTTCATATTTTTCACACCTTTTCAGGCTCTTCATGTTTTTCAACACCGTTTCATGCTGCTTCTATTTTTCAGACCGTTTCATGGTCCTCATGTATTTCACACCTTTTGAAGCTCTTCATATTTTTCACACCTTTTCAGGCTCTTCATATTTTTGAACACAGCTTCATGCTCCTCCTATTTTTCAGACCGTTTCATGCTCCTCATATTTTTGACACCTTTTGAAACTCTTCATATTTTTCACACCTTTTCAGGCTCTTCATGTTTTTCAACACCGTTTCATGATCCTCCTATTTTTCAGACCGTTTAATGCTCATCTCATTTTTGACACCTTTTGAAGCTTTTCATATTTTTCACAACTTTTTAGGCTCTTCATGTTTTTGAACACCGCTTCATGCTCCTCCTATTTTTCAGAGAGTTTCATGCTCCTAATATATTTCACTCCTTTTGAGGCTCTTCATATTTTTCACACCTTTTCAGGCTCTTCATGTTTTTCCACACCACTTCATGCTTCTATTTTTCAGTCCGTTTCATGGTCCTCATGTATTTCACACCTTTTGAAGCTCATCATATTTTTCACACCTTTTCAGGCTCTTCATGTTTTTCAACACCATTTCATGCCGCATCTATCTTTCAGACCGTTTCATTCTTCTCATATTTTTGCCACCATTTGAAGCTCTTCATATTTTTCACAACTTTTCAGGCTCTTCATGTTTCTGATCACCGTTTCATGCTCCTCCTATCTTTCAGACCGTTTCATGCTCTTCATATTTTTAACACCTTTTGAAGCTCTTCATATTTTTCACACCTTTTCAGGCTCTTCATGTTTTTCCACACCACTTCATGCTTCTCCTATTTTTCAGAAAGATTTCATGCTCCTCATGTATTTCACACCTTTTGAAGCTATTCATATTTTTCACAACTTTTCAGGCTCTTCATGTTTCTGATCACCGTTTCATGCTCCTCCTATCTTTCAGACCGTTTCATGCTCTTCATAGTTTTAACACCTTTTTGAAGCTCTTCATATTTTTCACACCTTTTCAGGCTCTTCATGTTTTTCCACACCACTTCATGCTTCTCATATTTTTCAGATCTTTTCATGCTCCTCATGAATTTCACACCTTTTGAAGCTCTTCATATTTTTCACAACTTTTCAGGCTCTTCATGTTTCTGATCACCGTGTCATGCTCCTCCTATCTTTCAGACATTTTCATGCTTCTCATATTTTTGACACCATTTGAAGCTCTTCATATTTTTCACACCTTTTCAGGCTCCTCATGTTTTTGAACACTGCTCATGGTCCTCCGAATTTTCAAACCTTTTCATGCTTTTCGTATTTTTAAAACCTTTTGAAGCTCTTCATATTTTTCACACCTTTTCAGGCTCTTCCTGTTTTTCCACACCACTTCATGCTTTTCACATTTTTCAGACCGTTTCATGCTCCTCATTAATTTCACACCTTTTGAAGCTCTTCATATTTCTCACACCTTTTCAGGCTCCTCATGTTTTTGATCACAGTTTCATGCTCCTCCTATTTTTCAGAACGTTTCATGCTCCTCATATTTTTGACCCCTTTTGAAGCTCTTCATATTTTTCACACCTATTCAGGCTCTTCATATTTTTCAACACCGTTTCATGCTGCTTCTATTTTTCAGGCCGTTTCATGCTCCTCATATTTTTCACACCTTTTGAAGCTCTTCATATTTTTCACACCTTTTCAGGCTCTTCATGTTTTTCAACACCGTTTCATGCTGCTTCTATTTTTCAGACCGTTTCATGGTCCTCATGTATTTCACACCTTTTGAAGCTCTTCATATTTTTCACACCTTTTCAGGCACTTCATATTTTTGAACACAGCTTCATGCTCCTCCTATTTTTCAGACCGTTTCATGCTCCTCATATTATTGACACCTTTTGAAACTCTTCATGTTTTTCACACCTTTTCAGGCTCTTCATGTTTTTCAACACCGTTTCATGATCCTCCTATTTTTCAGACCGTTTCATGCTCATCTCATTTTTGACACCTTTTGAAGCTCTTCATATTTTTCACACCTTTTCAGGCTCTTCATGTTTTTCAACACCGCTTCATTCTTCTCCTATTTTTCAGACCGTTTCCTGCTCCTCATATTTTTAACAACTTTTGAAGTCTTCATATTTTTCACACCTTTTCAGGCTCTTCATGTTTTTCCACACCACTTCATGCTTCTCCTAATTTTCAGAAAGATTTCATGTCCTCATATATTTCACACCTTTTGAAGATATTCATATTTTTCACAACTTTTCAGGCTCTTCATGTTTCTGATCACCGTTTCATGCTCCTCCTATCTTTCAGACCGTTTCATGCTCTTCATATTTTTAACACCTTTTGAAGCTCTTCATATTTTTCACACCTTTTCAGGCTCTTCATGTTTTTCCACACCACTTCATGCTTCTCATATTTTTCAGATCGTTTCATGCTCCTCATGAATTTCACACCTTTTGAAGCTCTTCATATTTTTCACAACTTTTCAGGCTCTTCATGTTTCTGATCACCGTTTCATGCTCTTCCTATCTTTCAGAACTTTTCATGCTTCTCATATTTTTGACACCATTTGAAGCTCTTCATATTTTTCACACCTTTTCAGGCTCCTCATGTTTTTGAACACTGCTCATGGTCCTCCGAATTTTCAAACCTTTTCATGCTCTTCGTATTTTTAAATCCTTTTGAAGCTCTTCCTATTTTTCACACCTTTTCAGGCTCTTCATATTTTTCAACACCGTTTCTTGCTGCTTCTATTTTTCAGGCCATTTCATGCTCCTCATATTTTCACACCTTTTGAAGCTCTTCATATTTTTCACACCTTTTCAGGCTCTTCATGTTTTTCAACACCGTTTCATGCTGCTTCTATTTTTCAGACCGTTTCATGCTCCTCATATTTTTCACACCTTTTGAAGCTCTTCCTATTTTTCACCCCTTTTCAGGCTCTTCATATTTTTGAACACAGCTTCATGCTCCTCCTATTTTTCAGACCGTTTCATGCTCCTCATATTTTTGACACCTTTTGAAGCTCTTCATATTGTTCACACCTTTTCAGGCTCTTCATGTTTTTCAACACCGTTTCATGCTGCTTCTATTTTTCAGACCGTTTCATGCTCCTCATATTTTTTACACCTTTTGAAGCTTTTCATATTTTTCACAACTTTTTAGGCTCTTCATTTTTTTGAACACCGCTTCATGCTCCTCCTATTTTTCAGAGAGTTTCATGCTCCTAATATATTTCACTCCTTTTTAAGCTCTTCATATTTTTCACAGCTGTTCAGGCTCTGCATGTTTTTCCACACCACTTCATGCTTCTATTTTTCAGCCCGTTACATGGTCCTCATTTATTTCACACCTTTTGAAGCTCTTCATATTTTTCACACCTTTTCAGGCTCTTCATGTTTTTGAACACCATTTCATGCCTCATCTATCTTTCAGACCGTTTCATTCTTCTCATATTTTGACACCATTTGAAGCTCTTCATATTTTTCACACCTTTACAGGCTCTTCATGTTTTTGAACACCGCTTCATGCTCCTCCTATTTTTCAGAACGTTTCATGCTCCTCATATTTTTGACACCTTTTGAAGCTCTTCATATTTTTGACACCTTTTGAAGCTCTTCATATTTTTCACACCTTTTGTAGCTCTTCATATTTTTCACACCTTTTCAGGCTGTTCATGTTTTTTAACACCTCATCATGCTCTTCCTATTTTTCAGAATGTTTCATGCTCCTCATGTATTTCACACCTTTTGAAGCTCTTCATATTTTTCACACCTTTTGAAGCTCTTCATATTTTTCACACCTTTTCAGGCTCTTCATATTTTTGAACACAGCTTCATGCTCCTCCTATTTTTCAGACCTGTTCATGCTCCTCATATTTTTGACACCTTTTGAAACTCTTCATATTTTTTCACACCTTTTCAGGCTCTTCATGTTTTTCAACACCGTTTCATGATCATCCTATTTTTCAGACCGTTACATGCTCATCTCATTTTTGACACCTTTTGAAGCTTTTCATATTTTTCACAACTTTGTAGACTCTTCAAGTTTTTGAACACCGCTTCATGCTCCTCCTATTTTTCAGAGAGTTTCATGCTCCTAATATATTTCACTCCTTTTGAAGCTCTTCATATTTTTCACAGCTTTTCAGGCTGTTCATGTTTTTCCACACCACTTCATGCTTCTGTTTTTCAGCCCGTTTCATGGTCCTCATGTATTTCACACCTTTTGAAGCTCTTCATATTTTTCACACCTTTTCAGGCTCTTCATGTTTTTCAACACCATTTCATGCCGCATCAATCTTTCAGACCGTTTCATGCTCCTCATTTTTTTCACACCTTTTGAAGCTCTTCATATTTTTCACACCTTTTCAGGCTCTTCATGTTTTTGAACACCGCTTCATCCTCCTCCTATTTTTCAGAACGTTTCATGCTCCTCATATATTTGACACCTTTTGAAGCTCTTCATATTTTTCACACCTTTTGAAGCTCTTCATATTTTTCACACCTTTTGAAGCTCTTCATTTTTTCACACCTTTTCAGACTCTTCATGTTTTTGAACACCTCATCATGCTCTTCCTATTTTTCAGAATGTTTCATGCTCCTCATGTATTTCACACCTTTTGAAGCTCTTCATATTTTTCACACCTTTTGAAGCTCTTCATATTTTTCACACCTTTTGAAGCTCTTCACATTTTTCACACCTTTTCAGGCTCTTCATGTTTTTGAACACGGTTTCATTCTCCTCCTAGTTTTCAGACCCTTTCATGCTCCTCATATTTTTGACACCTTTTGAAGCTCTTCATATTTTTCACAATTTTGAACCTCTTCATATATTTCACACCTTTTCAGGCTCTTCATGTTTTTCATCACCACTTCATGCTTCTCCTATTTTTCAGACCGTTTCATGCTCATCTAATATTTGACACTTTTGAAGCTCTTCATATTTTTCACACGTTTTCAGGCTCTTCATATTTTTGAACACAGCTTCATGCTCCTCCTATTTTTCAGACCGTTTCATGCTCCTCATATTTTTGACACCTTTTGAAGCTCTTCATATTTTTCACACCTTTTGAAGCTCTTCACATTTTTCACGCCTTTTCAGGCTCTTCATGTTTTTCCACACCACTTCATGCTTCTCATATTTTTCAGACCGTTTCATGCTCCTCATGAATTTCACACCTTTTGAAGCTCTTCATATTTCTCACACCTTTTCAGGCTCCTCATGTTTTTGATCACCGTTTCATGCTCCTCCTATTTTTCAAAACGTTTCATACTCCTCATATTTTTGACACCTTTTGAAGCTCTTCATATTTTTCACACGTTTTTAGGCTCTTCATATTTTTGAACACAGCTTCATGCTCCTCCTATTTTTCAGACCGTTTCATGCTCCTCATATTTTTGACACCTTTTGAAACTCTTTATATTTTTCACACCTTTTCAGGCTCTTCATGTTTTTCAACACCGTTTCATGCTGCTTCTATTTTTCATACCGTTTCATGGTCCTCATGTATTTCACACCTTTTGAAGCTTTTCATATTTTTCACAACTTTTTAGGCTCTTCATGTTTTTGAACACCGCTTCATGCTCCTCCTATTTTTCAGACCATTTCAGGCTCCTCATATTTTTGACACCTTTTGATGCTCTTCATATTTTTCACACCTTTTGAAGCTCTTTATCTATTTCACACCATTTCCGTCTCTTCATGTTTTCAACATCACTTCTTGCGCCTCCTATTGTTCAGACCCTTTCATGCTAAGCTAATTTTGACACCTTATGAAGCTCTTCATATTTTTCACACAATTTCAGGCTCTTCATGTTTTTGAACACCGCTTCATGCTCGTCCTATTTGCAGACCGTTTCATGCTCCTCATAATTTGACACCTTTTGAAGCTCTTCATATTTTTCACACCTTTTCCGTCTCTGCATATTTTTGAACACCACTTCATGATCCTCCTATTTTTCACACCGTTTCATGCTCCACATGTATTTCACACCTTTTGAAGCTCTTCATATTTTGCACACATTTTCAGGCTCTTCATGTTTTTCACAACCACTTCATGCTCCTCCTATTTTTCAGACCGTTTCATGCTCCTCATATTTTTGACACCTTTTGAAGTTCTTCATATTTTTCACACCATTTCAAGCTCTTCATGTTTTGAATACCGTTTCATGCTCCTCCTATTTTTCAGACCGTTTCTTGTTCCTCATGTATTTCACACCTTTTGAAGCTCCTCATATTTTTCAAACCTTTTTAGGCTCTTCATGTTTTTGAATAACGTTTCATGCCCCTCCTATTTTTCAGACCGTTTCATGCTCCTCATATTATTGGCACCTTTTGAAGTTCTTCATATTTTTCACACCTTTTCAGGTTCTTCATGTTTTTCAAAACCGCTTCATGCTCCTCCTATTTTTCAGACCGTTTCATGCTCCTCTTGTATTTCACAACTTTTGAAGCTCTTCACATTTTTCACACCTTTTCAGGCTCTTCATGTTTTTGAACACCGCTTCATGCTCCTCCTATTTTACAGACCGCTTCATGCTCCTCATATTTATCACACCTTTTGAAGCTCTTCATATTACTCACACCTTTTCAGGCTCTTCATGGTTTTCAACACCACTTCATGCTCCTCCTATTTTTCAGACAGTTTCATGCTCCTCATATTTTTGACACCTTTTGAAGCTCTTCATATTTTTCAGACCTTTTCAGGCTCTTCATGTTTTTCAACACGGTTTCATGCTCCTCCTATTTTCCAGAGCGTTTCATGCTCCTCATATTTTTGACACCTTTTGAATCTCTTAATATATTTCACACCTTTTCAGGCTCTTCATGTTTTTGAACACCGCTTCATGCTCCTCCTATTTTTCAGACTGTTTCCTGCTCCTCATGTATTTCACACCTTTTGAAGCTCTTCATATATTTCACAACTTTTCAGGCTCTTCATGTTTCTGATCACCGTTTCATGCTCTTCCTATCTTTCAGAACTTTTCATGCTTCTCATATTTTTGACACCATTTGAAGCTCTTCATATTTTTCACACCTTTTCAGGCTCCTCATGTTTTTGAACACTGCTCATGGTCCTCCGAATTTTCAAACCTTTTCATGCTCTTCGTATTTTTAAATCCTTTTGAAGCTCTTCCTATTTTTCACACCTTTTCAGGCTCTTCATATTTTTCAACACCGTTTCTTGCTGCTTCTATTTTTCAGGCCATTTCATGCTCCTCATATTTTCACACCTTTTGAAGCTCTTCATATTTTTCACACCTTTTCAGGCTCTTCATGTTTTTCAACACCGTTTCATGCTGCTTCTATTTTTCAGACCGTTTCATGCTCCTCATATTTTTCACACCTTTTGAAGCTCTTCCTATTTTTCACCCCTTTTCAGGCTCTTCATATTTTTGAACACAGCTTCATGCTCCTCCTATTTTTCAGACCGTTTCATGCTCCTCATATTTTTGACACCTTTTGAAGCTCTTCATATTGTTCACACCTTTTCAGGCTCTTCATGTTTTTCAACACCGTTTCATGCTGCTTCTATTTTTCAGACCGTTTCATGCTCCTCATATTTTTTACACCTTTTGAAGCTTTTCATATTTTTCACAACTTTTTAGGCTCTTCATTTTTTTGAACACCGCTTCATGCTCCTCCTATTTTTCAGAGAGTTTCATGCTCCTAATATATTTCACTCCTTTTTAAGCTCTTCATATTTTTCACAGCTGTTCAGGCTCTGCATGTTTTTCCACACCACTTCATGCTTCTATTTTTCAGCCCGTTACATGGTCCTCATTTATTTCACACCTTTTGAAGCTCTTCATATTTTTCACACCTTTTCAGGCTCTTCATGTTTTTGAACACCATTTCATGCCTCATCTATCTTTCAGACCGTTTCATTCTTCTCATATTTTGACACCATTTGAAGCTCTTCATATTTTTCACACCTTTACAGGCTCTTCATGTTTTTGAACACTGCTTCATGCTCCTCCTATTTTTCAGAACGTTTCATGCTCCTCATATTTTTGACACCTTTTGAAGCTCTTCATATTTTTGACACCTTTTGAAGCTCTTCATATTTTTCACACCTTTTGTAGCTCTTCATATTTTTCACACCTTTTCAGGCTGTTCATGTTTTTTAACACCTCATCATGCTCTTCCTATTTTTCAGAATGTTTCATGCTCCTCATGTATTTCACACCTTTTGAAGCTCTTCATATTTTTCACACCTTTTGAAGCTCTTCATATTTTTCACACCTTTTCAGGCTCTTCATATTTTTGAACACAGCTTCATGCTCCTCCTATTTTTCAGACCTGTTCATGCTCCTCATATTTTTGACACCTTTTGAAACTCTTCATATTTTTTCACACCTTTTCAGGCTCTTCATGTTTTTCAACACCGTTTCATGATCATCCTATTTTTCAGACCGTTACATGCTCATCTCATTTTTGACACCTTTTGAAGCTTTTCATATTTTTCACAACTTTGTAGACTCTTCAAGTTTTTGAACACCGCTTCATGCTCCTCCTATTTTTCAGAGAGTTTCATGCTCCTAATATATTTCACTCCTTTTGAAGCTCTTCATATTTTTCACAGCTTTTCAGGCTGTTCATGTTTTTCCACACCACTTCATGCTTCTGTTTTTCAGCCCGTTTCATGGTCCTCATGTATTTCACACCTTTTGAAGCTCTTCATATTTTTCACACCTTTTCAGGCTCTTCATGTTTTTCAACACCATTTCATGCCGCATCAATCTTTCAGACCGTTTCATGCTCCTCATTTTTTTCACACCTTTTGAAGCTCTTCATATTTTTCACACCTTTTCAGGCTCTTCATGTTTTTGAACACCGCTTCATCCTCCTCCTATTTTTCAGAACGTTTCATGCTCCTCATATATTTGACACCTTTTGAAGCTCTTCATATTTTTCACACCTTTTGAAGCTCTTCATATTTTTCACACCTTTTGAAGCTCTTCATTTTTTCACACCTTTTCAGACTCTTCATGTTTTTGAACACCTCATCATGCTCTTCCTATTTTTCAGAATGTTTCATGCTCCTCATGTATTTCACACCTTTTGAAGCTCTTCATATTTTTCACACCTTTTGAAGCTCTTCATATTTTTCACACCTTTTGAAGCTCTTCACATTTTTCACACCTTTTCAGGCTCTTCATGTTTTTGAACACGGTTTCATTCTCCTCCTAGTTTTCAGACCCTTTCATGCTCCTCATATTTTTGACACCTTTTGAAGCTCTTCATATTTTTCACAATTTTGAACCTCTTCATATATTTCACACCTTTTCAGGCTCTTCATGTTTTTCATCACCACTTCATGCTTCTCCTATTTTTCAGACCGTTTCATGCTCATCTAATATTTGACACTTTTGAAGCTCTTCATATTTTTCACACGTTTTCAGGCTCTTCATATTTTTGAACACAGCTTCATGCTCCTCCTATTTTTCAGACCGTTTCATGCTCCTCATATTTTTGACACCTTTTGAAGCTCTTCATATTTTTCACACCTTTTGAAGCTCTTCACATTTTTCACGCCTTTTCAGGCTCTTCATGTTTTTCCACACCACTTCATGCTTCTCATATTTTTCAGACCGTTTCATGCTCCTCATGAATTTCACACCTTTTGAAGCTCTTCATATTTCTCACACCTTTTCAGGCTCCTCATGTTTTTGATCACCGTTTCATGCTCCTCCTATTTTTCAAAACGTTTCATACTCCTCATATTTTTGACACCTTTTGAAGCTCTTCATATTTTTCACACGTTTTTAGGCTCTTCATATTTTTGAACACAGCTTCATGCTCCTCCTATTTTTCAGACCGTTTCATGCTCCTCATATTTTTGACACCTTTTGAAACTCTTTATATTTTTCACACCTTTTCAGGCTCTTCATGTTTTTCAACACCGTTTCATGCTGCTTCTATTTTTCATACCGTTTCATGGTCCTCATGTATTTCACACCTTTTGAAGCTTTTCATATTTTTCAAAACTTTTTAGGCTCTTCATGTTTTTGAACACCGCTTCATGCTCCTCCTATTTTTCAGACCATTTCAGGCTCCTCATATTTTTGACACCTTTTGATGCTCTTCATATTTTTCACACCTTTTGAAGCTCTTTATCTATTTCACACCATTTCCGTCTCTTCATGTTTTCAACATCACTTCTTGCGCCTCCTATTGTTCAGACCCTTTCATGCTAAGCTAATTTTGACACCTTATGAAGCTCTTCATATTTTTCACACAATTTCAGGCTCTTCATGTTTTTGAACACCGCTTCATGCTCGTCCTATTTGCAGACCGTTTCATGCTCCTCATAATTTGACACCTTTTGAAGCTCTTCATATTTTTCACACCTTTTCCGTCTCTGCATATTTTTGAACACCACTTCATGATCCTCCTATTTTTCACACCGTTTCATGCTCCACATGTATTTCACACCTTTTGAAGCTCTTCATATTTTGCACACATTTTCAGGCTCTTCATGTTTTTCACAACCACTTCATGCTCCTCCTATTTTTCAGACCGTTTCATGCTCCTCATATTTTTGACACCTTTTGAAGTTCTTCATATTTTTCACACCATTTCAAGCTCTTCATGTTTTGAATACCGTTTCATGCTCCTCCTATTTTTCAGACCGTTTCTTGTTCCTCATGTATTTCACACCTTTTGAAGCTCCTCATATTTTTCAAACCTTTTTAGGCTCTTCATGTTTTTGAATAACGTTTCATGCCCCTCCTATTTTTCAGACCGTTTCATGCTCCTCATATTATTGGCACCTTTTGAAGTTCTTCATATTTTTCACACCTTTTCAGGTTCTTCATGTTTTTCAAAACCGCTTCATGCTCCTCCTATTTTTCAGACCGTTTCATGCTCCTCTTGTATTTCACAACTTTTGAAGCTCTTCACATTTTTCACACCTTTTCAGGCTCTTCATGTTTTTGAACACCGCTTCATGCTCCTCCTATTTTACAGACCGCTTCATGCTCCTCATATTTATCACACCTTTTGAAGCTCTTCATATTACTCACACCTTTTCAGGCTCTTCATGGTTTTCAACACCACTTCATGCTCCTCCTATTTTTCAGACAGTTTCATGCTCCTCATATTTTTGACACCTTTTGAAGCTCTTCATATTTTTCAGACCTTTTCAGGCTCTTCATCTTTTTCAACACGGTTTCATGCTCCTCCTATTTTCCAGAGCGTTTCATGCTCCTCATATTTTTGACACCTTTTGAATCTCTTAATATATTTCACACCTTTTCAGGCTCTTCATGTTTTTGAACACCGCTTCATGCTCCTCCTATTTTTCAGACTGTTTCCTGCTCCTCATGTATTTCACACCTTTTGAAGCTCTTCATATATTTCACACCTTTTGAAACTCTTCATATATTTCACAGCTTTTCAGGCTCTTCATGTTTTTGAACATGATTTCTTGCTCCTCTTATTTTTCAGACCGTTTCATGCTCCTCATGTATTCCACACATTTTGAAGCTCTTCATATTTTTCACACCTTTTGAAGCTCTTCATATTTTTTGAAGCTTTTCAGGCTCTTCATGTTCTTGAACACCGTTTCAAGCTCCTCCTATTTTTCAGACCGTTTCATGCTCCACCTATTTTTCAGACCGTTTCAACTCATCTCATTTTTGACAGCTTTTGAAATTTTTCATATTTTTCACAACTTTTGAAGCTCTTCATGTTTTTCAACACCGCTTCTTGATCCTCTTATTTTTCAGACCGTTTCATTCTCCTCATATTTGTCACACCTTTTGAAGCTCTTCATATTTTTCACACCTTTTCAGGCTCTTCATATTTTTCAACGCCACTTCATGCTCCTCCTGTTTTTCAGACCGCTTCATGCTCATCTCATTTTTCACACCTTTTGATGCTCTTCATATTTTTCACAACTTTTCAGGCTCTTCATGTTTTTGAACACAGCTTCATGCTCCTCCTATTTTTCAGACCGTTTCATGCTCCTCATATTTTTGACAACCTTTGAAGCTCTTCATATATTTCACTTCTTTTCAGACTCTTCATGTTTTTGAACACCACTTCATGCTCCTCCTATTTTTCAGACCGTTTCATTCTCCTCATGTATTTTACACCTTTTGAAGCTCTTCAAATTTTTCACACCTTTTCAGGCTCTTCATGATTTTCAACACCGTTTCATGCTCCTCCTATTTTTCAGATTGTTTCATGTTCCTCATATTTTTGAAACCTTTTGAAGCTCTTCATATTTTTCACACCTTTTCAGGCTCTTCATGATTTTGAACACGGTTTCATTCTCCTCCTATTTTTCAGGCCATTTCATGCTCCTCATATTTTTGACACCTTTTGAATCTCTTCATAATTTTCACACCTTTACACGCTCTTCATGTCTTTCAAGACCGCTTCATACTCCTCCTCTTTTTCAGACCGTTTCATGCTCCTCATATTTTTGACACCTTTTGTAGCTCTTCATATATTTCACACCTTTTCAAACTCTTCATGTTTTTCACACCTTTTCATGCTCTTCATGTTTTTCAACACCGCTTCAAGCTCCTCCTATTTTTCAGACCGTATCCTGCTCCTCATATTTTTGACACCTTTTGAAGCTCTTCATATATTTCAAACCTTTACAGGCTCTTCATGTTTTTACACCTTTTCAGGCTTTTCATGTTTTTCAACACCGCTTCATGCTCCTCCTATTTTTCAGACCGTTTTGTGCTCCTCATCTTTTTGACACGTTTTGAAGCTCTTCATATATTTCACACATTTTCAGGCTCTTCATGTTTTTCAACACCGCCTCATTCTCCTCCTATTTTTCATACCGTTTCATGCTCCTCATATTTTTGACACCTTTTGAAGCTCTTCATATTTTTCACACCTTTTCAGGCTTTTCATGTTTTTCAACACCGCTTCATGCTCCTCCTATTTTTCAGACCGTTTTGTGCTCCTCATCTTTTTGACACGTTTTGAAGCTCTTCATATATTTTACACATTTTCAGGCTCTTCATGTTTTTCAACACCGCCTCATTCTCCTCCTATTTTTCATACCGTTTCATGCTCCTCATGTATTTCACACCTTTTGAAGCTCTTCATATTTTTCACACCTTTTCAGGCTCTTCATGTTTTTCAACACCACTTCATGCTCCTCCTATTTTTCAGACAGTTTCATGCTCCTCATATTTTTGACACCTTTTGAAGCTCTTCATATTTTTCAGACCTTTTCAGGCTCTTCATGTTTTTCAACACGGTTTCATGCTCCTCCTATTTTCCAGAGCGTTTCATGCTCCTCATATTTTTGACACCTTTTGAATCTCTTAATATATTTCACACCATTTCAGGCTCTTCATGTTTTTGAACACCGCTTCATGCTCCTCCTATTTTTCAGACTGTTTCCTGCTCCTGATGTATTTCACACCTTTTGAAGCTCTTCATATCTTTCACACCTTTTGAAACTCTTCATATATTTCACAGCTTTTCAGGCTCTTCATGTTTTTGAACACAGTTTCATGCTCCTCCTATTTTTCAGACCGTTTCATGCTCCTCCTTTATTTCAGACCGTTTCATGCTCCTCATATTTTTGGCACCTTTTGAAGTTCTTCATATTTTTCACAACTTTTCAGGTTCTTCATGTTTTTCAACACCGCTTTATGCTCCTCCTTTTTTTCAGACCTTTTCATGCTCCTCTTGTATTTCACAACTTTTGAAGCTCTTCACATTTTTCACACCTTTTCAGGCTCTTCAAGTTTTTCACACCGCTTCATGCTCCTCCTATTTTTCAGACCGTTTCATGCTCCTCATGTATTCCACACATTTTGAAGCTCTTTATATTTTTCACACGTTTTCAGGCTCCTCATGTTTTTGAACATGATTTCTTGCTCCTCTTATTTTTCAGACCGTTTCATGCTCCTCATGTATTCCACACATTTTGAAGCTCTTCATATTTTTCATCCTTTTGAAGCTCTTCATATTTTTTGAAGCTTTTCAGGCTCTTCATGTTCTTGAACACCGTTTCAAGCTCCTCCTATTTTTCAGACCGTTTCATGCTCCACCTATTTTTCAGACCGTTTCAACTCATCTCATTTTTGACAGCTTTTGAAATTTTTCATATTTTTCACAACTTTTGAAGCTCTTCATGTTTTTCAACACCGCTTCTTGATCCTCTTATTTTTCAGACCGTTTCATTCTCCTCATATTTGTCACACCTTTTGAAGCTCTTCATATTTTTCACACCTTTTCAGGCTCTTCATATTTTTCAACGCCACTTCATGCTCCTCCTGTTTTTCAGACCGCTTCATGCTCATCTCATTTTTCACACCTTTTGATGCTCTTCATATTTTTCACAACTTTTCAGGCTCTTCATGTTTTTGAACACAGCTTCATGCTCCTCCTATTTTTCAGACCGTTTCATGCTCCTCATATTTTTGACAACCTTTGAAGCTCTTCATATATTTCACTTCTTTTCAGACTCTTCATGTTTTTGAACACCACTTCATGCTCCTCCTATTTTTCAGACCGTTTCATTCTCCTCATGTATTTTACACCTTTTGAAGCTCTTCAAATTTTTCACACCTTTTCTGGCTCTTCATAATTATCAACACCGTTTCATGCTCCTCCTATTTTTCAGATTGTTCCATGTTCCTCATATTTTTGAAACCTTTTGAAGCTCTTCATATTTTTCTCACCTTTTCAGGCTCTTCATGATTTTGAACACGGTTTCATTCTCCTCCTATTTTTCAGATTGTTCCATGTTCCTCATATTTTTGACACATTTTCAAGCTCTTCATATATTTCATATCTTTTAAGGTTCTTCATGTTTCTGAACAAAGCTTCATGCTCCTCCTGTTTTTCACATCTATTGAAGCTCTTCATATATTTCACACCTTTTCAAGCTCTTCATGTTTTTGAAAAACGCTTCATGCTCCTCCTATTTTTCACACCTTTTGAAGCTCTTCATATATTTCACACCTTTTCAAGCTCTTCATGTTTTTGAACAACTTTTCATGCTCCTTCTATTTTTCAGGCCTTTTCATGCTCCTCATACTTTTGACACCTTTTGAAGCTATTCATACATTTCACTCCTTTTCAGGCTCTTCATGTTTTTCAACACAACTTCATGCTCCTCCTATCTTTCAGACCGTTTCATGCTGCTCATATTTTTGACACCTTTTGAAGCTGTTCATATTTTTCACACATTTTCATGCTCTTCATGTTTTTGAACACCTTTTCATGCTCCTCCTATTTTTCAGACCGTTTCATGCTCCACATATTTTTGACACCTTTTGACGCTCTTCATATTTTTCACACCTTTTCAGGCTCTTCATGTTTTTGAACACTAATTCGTGCTCCTCCTATTTTTCAGACCGTTTCATGCTCCTCATTTTTTGACACCTTTTGAAGCTCTTCATATTTTTCACACCTTTTCTTGCTCTTCATGTTTTCAACACCCTTACATCCTCCTCCTATTTTCACCGTTTCATGCTCCTCATACTTTTGACACCTTTTGAAGCTCTTCATATATTTCACACTTTATCAGGCTTTTCATGTTTTTGAACACCGCTTTTTGCGCCTCCTATTTTTCACACCTTTTGAAGCTCTTCGTATATTTCATACCTTTTCAAGCTCTTCATGTTTTTGAACACCACTTCATGCTCCTCATATTTTTCACACCTTTTGAAGCTCTTCATATTTTTCACACATTTTCAGGCGCTTCATGTTTTTGAACACCTTTTCATGCTCCTCCTATTTTTCAGACCGTTTCATGCTCCTCATATTTTTGACACCTTTTGAACCTCTTCATATTTTTCACACCTTTTCAGGCTCTTCATGTTTTTCAACACCGCTTCAATCTTCTCCTATTTTTCAGATTGTTTCATGCTCCTCATATTTTTGACACGTTCTGAACCTATACATATATTTCACACCTTTTCAGGCTCTTCATATTTTTCAATACAGTTTCATGCTCCTCCTATTTTTCAGACCGTTTCATGCTCCTCATATTTTTCACACCTTTTGAAGCTCTTCATATTTTTCACACCTTTTGAAGCTCTTAATAATTTTCACATGTTTTCAGTCTCTTCATGTTTTTGAACACCATTTCATGCTCCTCCTATTTTTCAGAGAGTTTCATGCTCCTCATATTTTTGACACCATTTGAAACTCTTCATATTTTTCACACATTTTCATGCTCTTCATGTTTTTGAACACCTTTTCAAGCTCCTCATATTTTTGACACCTTTTGAAGCTCTTCATATTTTTCACACATTTTCAAGCTCTTCATGTTTTTGAATACCATTTCATTCTCCTCATATTTTTGACACCTTTGAAGCTCTTCGTATTGTTCACAACTTTTCAGACTCTTCATGTTTTTCAACACTGCTTCAATTTTCTCCTATTTTTCAGACCGTTTCATGTTTCTCATATTTTTGACACCTTTTGAAGCTCTTAATAGTTTTCACACCTTTTCAGGCTCTTCATGTTTTTCAACACAGCTTCATGCTCCTCCTATTTTTCAGACTGTTTCATGCTCCTTATATTTTTGACACCTTTTGAAGCTCTTCATATATTTCACTCATTTCAGGCTCTTCATGTTTTTCAACACCACTTCATGCTCCTCCCATTTTTCAGACCGTTTCATGCTCCTCATATATTTGACACTTTTTGAAGCACTTCATATTTTTCACACCTTTTCAGGCTCTTCATGTTTTTCAACACAGCTTCATGCTCCTCCTATTTTTCAGACAGATTCATGCTCGTCATATTTTTGACACCTTTTGAAGCTCTTCATATTTTTCACACCTTTTCAGGCTGTCATGTTTTTGAACACCGCTTCATGCTGCTTCTAATTTTCAGACCGTTTCATGCGCCTCATATTTTTCACACCTTTTGAAGCTCTTCATATTTTTCACACCTTTTCAGGCTCTTCATGTTTTTCAACACCGCTCCATGCTCCTCTTATTCATCAGACCGTTTCATGCTCCTCATATTTTTGACACCTTTGAAACTCTTCATATTTTTCACACCTTTTCAGGCTCTTCATATTTTTCAACACCACTTCATGCTCGTCCTATTTTTCAGACCGTTTCATGCTCGTCATATTTTTCAAACCTTTTAAAGCTCTTCATAATTTTCACACCTATTCATGCTCTTCATTTTTTCCACACTGTTTCATGTTCCTCCTATTTTTCAGACCGTTTCATGCTCCTCATATTTTTCACACCTTTTGAAGCTCTTCATATTTTTCACACTTTTTGAAGCTCTTCATATTTTCACAGTTTTCAGGCTCTTCATGTTTCTGAACACCGCTTCACACTCCTCCTATTTTTCAGACCGTTTCATGCTCTTCATATTTTTCACACCTTTTCAGGCTCTTCATATTTTTGAACACCGTTTGCTGCTCCTCCTATTTTTGAGAACGTTTCATGCTCCTCATATTTTTAACACGTTTTAACGCTCTTCATATTTTTCACACCTTTTCAGGCTCTTTATGTTTTTGAACACCGCTTCATGCTCCTCCTATTTTTCAGAACGTTTCATGCTCCTAATATTTTGACACCTTTTAAGCTGTTCATATTTTACACATTTTCAGGCTCTTCAAGTTTTTGAACACCGTTTCATGCTACTACTACTTTTGATACCTTTTGAAGCTCCTTATATTCTTCAAACCATTTCATGCTCTTCTTTTTTTTCATCATCGCTTCATGCTCCTCCATTTTTCAGATCGTTTCATGCTCCTCCTATTTTTGACACCTTTTGAAGCACTTCATATATTTCCACATTTTCAGGCTCTTCATGTTTTTGAACACAGCTTCATGCTCCTCCTATTTTTCAGACCGTTTCATGCTCCTCATATTTTTGACAACCTTTGAAGCTCTTCATATATTTCACTTCTTTTCAGACTCTTCATGTTTTTGAACACCACTTCATGCTCCTCCTATTTTTCAGACCGTTTCATTCTCCTCATGTATTTTACACCTTTTGAAGCTCTTCAAATTTTTCACACCTTTTCTGGCTCTTCATAATTATCAACACCGTTTCATGCTCCTCCTATTTTTCAGATTGTTCCATGTTCCTCATATTTTTGAAACCTTTTGAAGCTCTTCATATTTTTCACACCTTTTGAGGCTCTTCATGATTTTGAACACGGTTTCATTCTCCTCCTATTTTTCAGATTGTTCCATGTTCCTCATATTTTTGACACATTTTCAAGCTCTTCATATATTTCATATCTTTTAAGGTTCTTCATGTTTCTGAACAAAGCTTCATGCTCCTCCTATTTTTCACATCTATTGAAGCTCTTCATATATTTCACACCTTTTCAAGCTCTTCATGTTTTTGAAAAACGCTTCATGCTCCTCCTATTTTTCACACCTTTTGAAGCTCTTCATATATTTCACACCTTTTCAAGCTCTTCATGTTTTTGAACAACTTTTCATGCTCCTTCTATTTTTCAGGCCTTTTCATGCTCCTCATACTTTTGACACCTTTTGAAGCTATTCATACATTTCACTCCTTTTCAGGCTCTTCATGTTTTTCAACACAACTTCATGCTCCTCCTATCTTTCAGACCGTTTCATGCTCCTCATATTTTTGACACCTTTTGAAGCTGTTCATATTTTTCACACATTTTCATGCTCTTCATGTTTTTGAACACCTTTTCAAACTCCTCATATTTTTGACACTTTTTTAAGCTGTTCATATTTTTAACACCTTTTCAGGCTCTTTATGTTTTTCAAAACCGCTTCATGCTGCTCCTATTTTTCAAAGCGTTTCATGCACCTCATATTTTGACAACTTTTGAAGCACTTCACATTTTTCACACCTTTTGAAGCTCTTCATATTTTTCCCACCTTTTCAGGCTCTTCATGTTTTTCAACACCGCTTCAGGCTCCTCCTATTTTTCATACCGTTTCATGCTCCTCATATTTTTGTCACCTTTTGAAGCTCTTCGTATATTTCACTTATTTCAGGCTCTTCATGTTTTTCAACACCATTTCATGCTCCTCTTATTTTTCAGACCGTTTCATGCTCCTCATATTTTTGACACTTTTTGAAGCTCTTCATATTTTTCACACCTTTTCAGGCTCTTCATGTTTTTCAACACTGCTTCATGCTCCTCCTATTTTACAGACCGTTTCATGCTCCTCATATTTTTGACACCTTTTGAAGCTCTTCATATTTTTCAAACCTTTTCAGGCTCTTCAAGTTTTTCAACACCTCTTCATTCTCCCTCCTATTTTTCAGGCCGTTTCAAGCTCCTCATATTTTTGACACACTTTGAACCTCTTCATATATTTCACACCTTTTAAGGCTCTTCATATTTTTCAACACCGTTTCTTGCTCCTCCTATTTTTCAGACTGTTTCATGCTCCTCATATTTTTGACACCTTTTGAAGCTCTTCATTTTTTTCACACCTTTTCAGGCTCTTCATGTTTTTGAACACCGATTCGTGCTCCTCCTGTTTTTCAGACCGTTTCATGCTCCTCATATATTTGACACCTTTTGAAGCTCTTCATATTTTTCACACCTTTTCTTCCTCTTCATGTTTTCAACACCCTTACATCCTCCTCCTATTTTCAGACCGTTTCATGCTCCTAATACTTTTGACACCTTTTGAAGCTCTTCATATATTTCACACCTTATCAGGCTTTTCATGTTTGTGAACACCGCTTTTTGCGCCTCCTATTTTTCACACCTTTTGAAGCTCTTAGTATATTTCATACCTTTTCAAGCTCTTCATGTTTTTGAACACCACTTCATGCTCCTCATATTTTTCACACCTTTTGAAGCTCTTCATATTTTTCACACATTTTCAGGCGCTTCATGTTTTTGAACACCTTTTCATGCTCCTCCTATTTTTCAGACCGTTTCATGCTCCACATATTTTTGACACCTTTTGACGCTCTTCATATTTTTCACACCTTTTCAGGCTCTTCATGTTTTTGAACACTAATTCGTGCTCCTCCTATTTTTCAGACCGTTTCATGCTCCTCATTTTTTGACACCTTTTGAAGCTCTTCATATTTTTCACACCTTTTCTTGCTCTTCATGTTTTCAACACCCTTACATCCTCCTCCTATTTTCACCGTTTCATGCTCCTCATACTTTTGACACCATTTGAAGCTCTTCATATATTTCACACTTTATCAGGCTTTTCATGTTTTTGAACACCGCTTTTTGCGCCTCCTATTTTTCACACCTTTTGAAGCTCTTCGTATATTTCATACCTTTTCAAGCTCTTCATGTTTTTGAACACCACTTCATGCTCCTCATATTTTTCACACCTTTTGAAGCTCTTCATATTTTTCACACATTTTCAGGCGCTTCATGTTTTTGAACACCTTTTCATGCTCCTCCTATTTTTCAGACCGTTTCATGCTCCTCATATTTTTGACACCTTTTGAACCTCTTCATATTTTTCACACCTTTTCAGGCTCTTCATGTTTTTCAACACCGCTTCAATCTTCTCCTATTTTTCAGATTGTTTCATGCTCCTCATATTTTTGACACGTTCTGAACCTATACATATATTTCACACCTTTTCAGGCTCTTCATATTTTTCAATACAGTTTCATGCTCCTCCTATTTTTCAGACCGTTTCATGCTCCTCATATTTTTCACACCTTTTGAAGCTCTTCATATTTTTCACACCTTTTGAAGCTCTTAATAATTTTCACAGGTTTTCAGTCTCTTCATGTTTTTGAACACCATTTCATGCTCCTCCTATTTTTCAGAGAGTTTCATGCTCCTCATATTTTTGACACCATTTGAAACTCTTCATATTTTTCACACATTTTCATGCTCTTCATGTTTTTGAACACCTTTTCAAGCTCCTCATATTTTTGACACCTTTTGAAGCTCTTCATATTTTTCACACATTTTCAAGCTCTTCATGTTTTTGAATACCATTTCATTCTCCTCATATTTTTGACACCTTTGAAGCTCTTCGTATTGTTCACAACTTTTCAGACTCTTCATGTTTTTCAACACTGCTTCAATTTTCTCCTATTTTTCAGACCGTTTCATGTTTCTCATATTTTTGACACCTTTTGAAGCTCTTAATAGTTTTCACACCTTTTCAGGCTCTTCATGTTTTTCAACACAGCTTCATGCTCCTCCTATTTTTCAGACTGTTTCATGCTCCTTATATTTTTGACACCTTTTGAAGCTCTTCATATATTTCACTCATTTCAGGCTCTTCATGTTTTTCAACACCACTTCATGCTCCTCCCATTTTTCAGACCGTTTCATGCTCCTCATATATTTGACACTTTTTGAAGCACTTCATATTTTTCACACCTTTTCAGGCTCTTCATGTTTTTCAACACAGCTTCATGCTCCTCCTATTTTTCAGACAGATTCATGCTCGTCATATTTTTGACACCTTTTGAAGCTCTTCATA
This sequence comes from Dama dama, assembly GCF_033118175.1. Taxonomy (NCBI): domain Eukaryota; kingdom Metazoa; phylum Chordata; class Mammalia; order Artiodactyla; family Cervidae; genus Dama; species Dama dama. Next base: position 5,726,809 of record NW_026870895.1, read on the forward strand.
TTTTTCACACCTTTTCAGGCTGTCATGTTTTTGAACACCGCTTCATGCTGCTTCTAATTTTCAGACCGTTTCATGCGCCTCATATTTTTCACACCTTTTGAAGCTCTTCATATTTTTCACACCTTTTCAGGCTCTTCATGTTTTTCAACACCGCTCCATGCTCCTCTTATTCATCAGACCGTTTCATGCTCCTCATATTTTTGACACCTTTGAAACTCTTCATATTTTTCACACCTTTTCAGGCTCTTCATATTTTTCAACACCACTTCATGCTCGTCCTATTTTTCAGACCGTTTCATGCTCGTCATATTTTTCAAACCTTTTAAAGCTCTTCATAATTTTCACACCTATTCATGCTCTTCATTTTTTCCACACTGTTTCATGTTCCTCCTATTTTTCAGACCGTTTCATGCTCCTCATATTTTTCACACCTTTTGAAGCTCTTCATATTTTTCACACTTTTTGAAGCTCTTCATATTTTCACAGTTTTCAGGCTCTTCATGTTTCTGAACACCGCTTCACACTCCTCCTATTTTTCAGACCGTTTCATGCTCTTCATATTTTTCACACCTTTTCAGGCTCTTCATATTTTTGAACACCGTTTGCTGCTCCTCCTATTTTTGAGAACGTTTCATGCTCCTCATATTTTTAACACGTTTTAACGCTCTTCATATTTTTCACACCTTTTCAGGCTCTTTATGTTTTTGAACACCGCTTCATGCTCCTCCTATTTTTCAGAACGTTTCATGCTCCTAATATTTTGACACCTTTTAAGCTGTTCATATTTTACACATTTTCAGGCTCTTCAAGTTTTTGAACACCGTTTCATGCTACTACTACTTTTGATACCTTTTGAAGCTCCTTATATTCTTCAAACCATTTCATGCTCTTCTTTTTTTTCATCATCGCTTCATGCTCCTCCATTTTTCAGATCGTTTCATGCTCCTCCTATTTTTGACACCTTTTGAAGCACTTCATATATTTCCACATTTTCAGGCTCTTCATGATTTTGAACACGGTTTCATTCTCCTCCTATTTTTCAGGCCATTTCATGCTCCTCATATTTTTGACACCTTTTGAAGCTCTTCATAATTTTCACACCTTTTCACGCTCTTCATGTCTTTCAAGACCGCTTCATACTCCTCCTCTTTTTCAGACCGTTTCATGCTCCTCATATTTTTGACACCTTTTGTAGCTCTTCATATATTTCACACCTTTTCAAACTCTTCATGTTTTTCACACCTTTTCATGCTCTTCATGTTTTTCAACACCGCTTCAAGCTCCTCCTATTTTTCAGACCGTATCCTGCTCCTCATATTTTTGACACCTTTTGAAGCTCTTCATATATTTCAAACCTTTACAGGCTCTTCATGTTTTTACACCTTTTCAGGCTTTTCATGTTTTTTAACACCGCTTCATGCTCCTCCTATTTTTCAGACCGTTTTGTGCTCCTCATCTTTTTGACACGTTTTGAAGCTCTTCATATATTTCACACATTTTCAGGCTCTTCATGTTTTTCAACACCGCCTCATTCTCCTCCTATTTTTCATACCGTTTCATGCTCCTCATATTTTTGACACCTTTTGAAGCTCTTCATATTTTTCACACCTTTTCAGGTTCTTCATGTTTTTGAACACCGCGTCATGCTCCTCCTATTTTTCAGACCGTTTCATGCTCCTCATATTTTTGACACCTTTTAAAGCTTTCATATTTTTCACAGCTTTTCTGGCTCTTCATGTTTTTGAACACCGTTTCATGCTCCTCCTATTTTTCAGACCGTTTCATGCTCCTCATATTTTTGACACCTTTGAAACTCTTCATATTTTTCACACCTTTTTAGGCTCTTCATATTTTTCAACACCACTTCATGCTCCTCCTATTTTTCAGACCGTTTCATGCTCCTCATATTTTTGACACATTTTGAAGCTCCTCCTATTTTTCACATCTTTTCAGGCTCTTCATGCTTTTCAACACCGCTTCATGCTCCTCCGATATTTCAGACAGTTTCATGCTCCTCAAATTTTTGACAACTTTTGAAGCTCTTCATTTATTTCACACCTTTTCAGGATCTTCATGTTTTTGAACATCGCTTCATGCACCTCCTATTTTTCAGACCGTTTCATGCTCCTCATATTTTTGACACCTTTTGAAGCTCTTCATATATTTCACACCTTTTCGATCTCTTCATGTTTTTCACACCTTGTCAGGCTCTTCATGTTTTTCAACACCCCTTCATGCTCCTCCTATTTTTCAGACCGTTTCATGCTCCTCATATTTTTGACACATTTTCAAGCTCTTCATATATTTCATATTTTTAAGGTTCTTCATGTTTCTGAACAAAGCTTCATGCTCCTCCTATTTTTCACATCTATTGAAGCTCTTCATATATTTCACACCTTTTCAAGCTCTTCATGTTTTTGAAAAACGCTTCATGCTCCTCCTATTTTTCACACCTTTTGAAGCTCTTCATATATTTCACACCTTTTCAAGCTCTTCATGTTTTTGAACACCTTCTCATGCTCCTTCTATTTTTCAGGCCATTTCATGCTCCTCATATTTTTGACACGTTCTGAACCTATTCATGTATTTCACACCTTTTCAGGCTCTTCATATTTTTCAACACAGTTTCATGCTCCTATTTTTCAGACCGTTTCATGCTCCTCATATTTTCCACAACTTTTGAAGCTCTTCATATTTTTCACAGGTTTTCAGTCTCTTCATGTTTTTGAACATTATTTCATGCTCCTCCTATTTTTCAGACCGTTTCATGCTCTCATATTTTTGACACCATTTGAAACTCTGCATATTTTTCATACATTTTCATGCTCTTCATGTTTTTGAACCCTTTTCAAGCTCCTCATACTTTGACACCTTTTTAAGCTGTTCATATTTTTCACACCTTTTCAGGCTTTCATGTTTTTGAATACCATTTCATCCTCCTCATATTTTTGACACCTTTGAAGTTCTTCATATTGTTCACAACTTTTCAGACTCTTCATGTTTTTCAACTCCGCTTCAATTTTCTCCTATTTTTCAGACCGTTTCATGTTTCTCATATTTTTGACACCTTTTGAAGCTCTTAATAGTTTTAACACCTTTTCAGGCTCTTCATGTTTTTCAACACAGCTTCATGCTCCTCCTCTTTTTCAGACCGTTTCATGTTCCTCATATTTTTGACACCTTTTGAAGCTCTTCATATATTTCACTCATTTCAGGCTCTTCATGTTTTTCAACACCACTTCATGCTCCTCCTATTTTTCAGACCGTTTCATGCTCCTCATATATTTGACACTTTTTGAAGCTCTTCATATTTTTCACACCTTTTCAGGCTATTAATGTTTTTCAACAATGATTCATGCTCCTCCTATTTTTCAGACCGTTTCATGCTCGTCATATTTTGACACCTTTTGAAGCTCTTCATATTTTTCACACGTTTTCAGGCTCTTCATGTTTTCCATACCGTTTCATGCTCCTCCTATTTTTCAGACGGTTTCATGGTCCTCATATTTTTCTCACGTTTTGAAGCTCTTCATATTTTTCACACCTTTTCAGGCTGTCATGTTTTTGAACACCTATTCATGCTCCTCCTATTTTTCAGACGGTTTCATGCTCCTCATATTTTTGACACCTTTTGAAGCTCTTCTTATATTTCACACCTTCAGGCTCTTCATGTTTTTCAACACCGCTTCATGCTGGTTCTAATTTTCAGACCGTTTCATGCGCCTCATATTTTTCACACCTTTTGAAGCTCTTCATATTTTTCACACCTTTTCAGGTTCTTCATGTTTTTCAACACCGCTCCATGCTCCTCTTATTCATCATACCGTTTCATGCTCCTCATATTTTTGACACCTTTTGAAGCTCTTCATAGATTTCACACATTTTCAGGCGCTTCATGTTTTTCAACATCACCTCTTGCTCCTCCTTTTTTTCAGACCGTTTCATGCTCCTCATATTTTTAACACGTTTTGAAGCTCCTAATATTTTTCAAACCTTTTCAGGCTCTTCATGTTTTTCATCACCGCTTCATGCTCCTCCTATTTTTCAGACCGTTTCATGCTTCTCATATTTTTCACACCTTTCGAAGCTCTTCATATTTTTCACACCTTTTCTGACTCTTCACGTTTTTCAAGACCGCTTCATGCTCCTCCTATTTTTCAGACCGTTTCATGCTCCTCATATTTTTGACACCTTTTGAAGCTCTTCATATTTTTCATACCTTTTCACGCTCTTCATGTTTTTGAAGAACGCTTCATGCTCCTCCTATTTGTCAGACCGTTTCATGCTTCTCCTAATTTTCAGACTGTTTCATGCAACTCTTATTATTGACATATTTTGAAGCTCTTCATATTTTTCACATCTTTTCAGGCTCTTCATGTTTGTCAACACCGCTTAATGCTCCTCCTATTTTTGAGACCGTTTCATGTTCCTCATATTTTTGACACCTTTTGAAGCTCTTCATATTTTTCACACGTTTTTAGGCTCTTCTTGTTTTTCAACATCGATCTCACTCCTCCTATTTTTGAGACCGTTTCATGCTCCTCATATTTTTGACAAATTTTGTAGCTCTTCATATTTTTCAGACCTTTTCAGGCTCTCCAAGTTTTTGAACACCGCTTTATGTTCCTCCTATTTTTGAGACCGTTTCATGCTCCTCATATTTTTGACACCTTTTGGAGCTCTTCATATATTTCACACCTTTGCAGGCTCTTCATGTTTTTCAACACAGCTTCATGCTCCTCCTATTTTTCAGACCGTTTCATGCTCCTCCTTTTTTTTCAGACTGTTTCATGCACCTCTTATTATTGACACCTTTTGAAGCTCTTCTTATTTTTCACACTTTTTCAGGCTCTTCATGTTTTTCAACACCGCTTCATGCTCCTCATATTTTTGACACCTCTTGAGGCACGTCATATTTTTCATATCCTTTCAGGCTCTTCATATTTTTGAACACCGCTTCATGCTCCTCTTATTTTTCAGACCGTTTCATTCTCCTCATAATTTTCACACCTTTTGAAGCTCTTCATATTTCTCACACCTTCTCAGGCTCTTCATGTTTTTGAGCACAGCTTCATGCTCCTCCTAGTTTTCAGACCGTTTCATGTTCCTCATGTCTTTTACCGCTATTGAAGCTCTTCATATTTTTCACACCTTTTCAGGCTCTTCATGTTTTTGAACACCATTTCATGCTGCTCCTATTTTTCAGACCGTTTCATGCTCCTCATATTTTTGACACGTTTTAAGGCTCTTCATATTTTTCACACCATTCCAGGCTCTTTTTTTTTGAACACCGTTTCATGCTCCTCCTATTTTTCTGACCGTTTCATGCTCTTCATATTTTTGACCCCTTTTGAAGCTCTTCATATTTTTCACACCTTTTTAGGCTCTTCATGTTTTTCAACATAACTTCCTGCTCCTCCTATTTTTCAGACCGTTTCATGCTCTTCATATTTTTGACACTTTTTGAAGCTCTTCATATTTTTCACACCTTTTCAGGCTCTTCATGTTTTTGAACACCGCTTCATGCTCCTCCTATTTTACAGATCGTTTCATGCTCTTCATATTTTTGACCCCTTTTGAAGCTCTTCATATTTTTCACACATTTTCAGGCTCATCATATTTTTCAACACCGTTTCATGCTGCTTCTATTTTTCAGGCCGTTTCATGCTCCTCATATTTTTCATACCTTTTGAAGCTCTTCTTATTTTTCACACCTTTTCAGGCTCTTCATGTTTTTCAACACCTTTTCATGCTGCTTCTATTTTTCAGACCGTTTCATGCTCCTCATATTTTTGACACCTTTTGAAGCTCTTCATATTTTTCACACCTTTTCAGGCTCTTCATATTTTTGAACACAGCTTCATGCTCCTCCTATTTTTCAGAGAGTTTCATGCTCCTAATGTATTTCACTCCTTTTGAAGCTCTTCATATTTTTCACACCTTTTCAGGCTCTTCATGTTTTGCCACACCACTTCATCCTTCTATTTTTCAGCTCGTTTCATGCTCCTCATGTATTTCACACCTTTTGAAGCTCTTCATATTTTTCACACCTTTTCACTCTCTTCATGTTTTCAACACCATTTGATGCCGCATCTATTTTTCAGACCGTTTCATGCTCCTCATATTTTTGACACCTTTAGAAGCTCTTCATATTTTTCACACCTTTTCAGGCTCTTCATGTTTCTCAACACAGCTTCATGCTCCTCCTATTTTTCAGACCCTTTCCTTCTCCTCATATTTTTGACACCTTTTGAAGCTCTTCATATATTTCACACCTTTTCAGTCTCTTCTTTTTTTTCAACACCACTTCATGCTCCTCCTATTTTTCAGACCGTTTTAAGCTCATCTCATTTTTGACACCTTTTGAAGCTTTCATATTTTTCACACCTTTTCATGCTCTTCATGTTTTTGAACACCGCTTCATGCTCCTCCTATTTCTCAGACCGTTTCATGCTCCTCATATTTTTGACACCATTTGAAGCTCTTCATATTTCTCACAGCTTTTCAGGTTCTTCATGTTTTTCACACCGCTTCATGCTCCTCCTATTTTTCAGAACGTTTCATGCTCATCTCATTTTTGCCACCTTTTGAAGCTCGTCATATTTTACCACATCTTTTGAAGCTCTTCGTATTTTTCACACGTTTTCAGGCTCTTCATGTTTTTCAACACCCCTTCTTGCTCATCCTATTTTTCAGACCGTTTCATGTTTCTATCATTTCTGACAACTTTTGAAGCTCTTCATATATTTCGCACCTTTTCAGGCTCTTCATGTTTTTGAACACCGCTTCATGCTCCTCCTATTTTTCAGACCGTTTCATGCTCATCTCACTTTTGACACATTTTGAAGCTCTTCATATTTTCAACACCTTTTGAAGCTCTTCATATTTTTCATATTTTTGTAGCTCTTCATATTTTCACACGTTTTCAGATTCTTCATGTTTTTCAAAACCGCTTCATGCTCCTCCAATTTTTCAGAGAATTTCATGCTCCTCATGTATTTCACACGTTTTGAATTTCTTCATATTTTTCACAACTTTTCAGGCTCTTCATGTTTTTGAACACCGTTTCATGCTGCTCCTATTTTTCAGACGGTTTAATGCTCCTCATATTTTTGACATTTTTTGAAGCTCTTCATATTTTTCGCACATTTTCAGGCTCTTCATGTTTTTGAACACCGCTTCATGCTCCTGCTATTTTTCAGCCCGTTTCTTGCTCCTCCTATTTTTCACACCTTTTGAAGCTCTTTATATTTTTCACACCTTTTCAGGCTCTTCATGTTTTTGAACACCGCTTGATGCTCCTCCTATTTTTCAGACTTTTTCATGATCCTCATGTATTTCACACGTTTTGAAGCTCTTCATATTTTTCACACCTTTTCAAACTCTTCATGATTGTGAACATCGCTTCATGATCCTCCTATTTTTCAGAATGTTTCATGCTCCTCATATTTTTGACAACTTTTGAAGCTTTTCATATTTTTCACAACTTTTCAGGGTCTTCATGTTTTTGAACAGAGCTTCATGCTTCTCCTATTTTTCAGACCGTATCATACTTGTCATATTTTTCACACCTTTTGAACCTCTTCATATTTTTCACACCTTTTCAGTCTCTTCATGTTTTTCAACACAACTTCATGCTCATCCTATTTTCCAGACCGTTTCTTGTTCCTCATGTATTTTACACCTTTTGAAGCTCTTCATATTTTTCACACCTTTTCAGGCTCTTCATGCATTTGAACACCTTTTCATGCTCCTCCTATTTTTCAGACCGTTTCATGCTCCTCATAGTTTTGACACCTTTTGAAGCTCTTCATATTTTTCACACCTTTTCAGGTTCTTCATGTTTTTCAACACCGCTTCATGCTCCTCCTATTTTTCAGACCGTTTCATGCTCCTCATATTTTTGACACCTTTTGAAGCTCTTAATATATTTCACACCTTTTCAGACTCTTCATGGTTTCCAACACCGCTTCATGCTCCTCATATTTTTCAGACCGTTTCATGCTCATCTCATTTTTGTCACCTTTTGAAGCTCTTCATATTTTTCACACCTATTCAGTCTCTTCATGTTTTTAAACACCTCTTCATGCTCCTCCTATTTTTCAGACCGATTCATGCTCCTCCTGTATTTCACACCTTTTGAAGCTCTTCATATTTTACCCAACTTTTCAGGCTCTTCATGTTTTTCAACACCGTTTCATGCTCCTCATGTATTTCCAACCGTTTGAAACTCTTCATATATTTCACAACTTTTCAGGCTCTTCATGTTTTTGAACACGGTTTCATGCTCCTCCTATTTTTAAGACAGTTTCATGCTCCTCATGTATTTCACACCTTTTAAAGCTCTTCATATTTTTCACACCTTTTCAGGCTCCCCATGTTTTTCAACCCGGCTTCATGATCCTACTCTTTTTCAGACCGTTTCATGCTCCTCATATTTTTGACACTTTTTGTAGCTCTTCATATTTTTCACACCTTTTTAGGCTCTTCATGTTTTTCAACATAACTTCCTGCTCCTCCTATTTTTCAGACCGTTTCATGCTCTTCATATTTTTGACACTTTTTGAAGCTCTTCATATTTTTCACACCTTTTCTGGCTCTTCATGTTTTCAACACCACTTCATGCTCGTCCAATTTTCCAGACCTTTTCATGCTCATCTCATTTTTGACACCTTTTGAAGCTCTTCATATTTCTCACAACTTTTAAGCTCTTCATGTTTTTCACACGTTTTCAGGCTCTTCATGTTTTTCAACACCGCTTCATGCTCCTCCCATTTTTCAGACCGTTTCATGCTCCTCCTATTTTTCAGACCGTTTCATGCTCCTCATATTTTTGACACCTTTTGAAGCTCTTCATATTTTTCACACCTTTTCAGGCTCTTCATGTTTTTCAAAGCCACTTCATGTTTCTCCTATTTTTCAGACCGTTTCATGCTCCTCTCATTTCTGACACCTTTTGAAGCTCTTCATATATTTCACACATTTTCAAGCTCTTCATGTTTTTCAACACCACTTCATGCTCCTCCTATTTTTCAGACTGTTTCATGCTCCTCCTGTATTTCACACCTTTTGAAGCTCTTTATATTTTTCACACCTTTTTAGGCTCTTCATGTTTTTGAACACGATTTCAGGCTCCTCCTATTTTTCGGACTGTTTCATGCTCATCTCCTTTTTGACACCTTTTGAAGCTCTTCATAATTTTCACACCTTTTGAATCTCTTCATATTTCTCAAACGTTTTCAGGCTCTTCATGTTTTTCAACACCACTTCTTGCTCATCCTATTTTTCAGACCGTTTCATGTTTCTATCATTTCTGACAATTTTTGAAGCTCTTCATGTATGTCACACATTTTCAGGCTCTTCATGTTTTTCAACACCACTTCATGCTCCTCCTTTTTCAGACCGTTTCATGCTCATCTCACTTTCACACATTTTGAAGCTCTTCATATTTTCCTCACCTTTTGAAGCTCTTCATATTTTTCAAACGTTTTCAGGTTATTCATTTTTTTCAACACCGCTTCTTTCTCCTCCTATTTTTCAGATCGTTCCATGCTCCTCATATTTTTGACACGTTTTGAAGCTCTTCATATTTTTCACACCTTTTCAGGCTCTTCATGTCTTTGAACACCGTTTCATGCTGCTCGTATTTTTCAGATCTTTTCATGCTCCTCATATTTTTGACATTTTTTGAAGCTCTTCATATTTTTCACACCTTTTCAGGCTCTTCATGTATTTGAACACCGCTTCATGCTCCTGCTATTTTTCAGCCCGTTTCATGCTCCTCCTATTTTCCACACCTTTTGAAGCTCTTCATATTTTTCATATTTTTGAAGCTCTTCATATTTTCACACGTTTTCAGACTCTTCATGTTTTTCAAAACCGCTTCATGCTCCTCCTATTTTTCAGAGAGTTTCATGCTCCTCATGTATTTCACACCTTTTGAAGCTCTTCATATTTTCCACACCTTTTCAGGCTGTTCATGTTTTTGAACACCGTTTCATGCTGCTCCTATTTTTCAGACTGTTTAATGCTCCTCATATTTTTGACATTTTTTGAAGCTCTTCATATTTTTCACACCTTTTCAGGCTCTTCATGTATTTGAACACCGCTTCATGCTCCTGCTATTTTTCAGCCCGTTTCATGCTCCTCCTATTTTTCACACCCTTGAAGCTCTTCATATTTTTCACACCTTTTCAGGCTCTTCATGTTTTTGAACACCGCTTGATGCTCCTCCTATTTTTCAGACATTTTCATGCTCCTCATGTATTTCACACGTTTTGAAGCTCTTCATATTTTTCACACCGTTTCAGGCTCTTCATGATTTTGAACACCGCTTCATGATCCTCCTATTTTTCAGAATGTTTCATGCTCCTAATATTTTTGACAACTTTTGAAGCTTTTCATATTGTTCACAACTTTTCAGACTCTTCATGTTTTTCAACACTGCTTCAATTTTCTCCTATTTTTCAGACCGTTTCAGGTTTCTCATATTTTTGACACCTTTTGAAGCTCTTAATAGTTTTCACACCTTTTCAGGCTCTTCATGTTTTTCAACACAACGTCATGCTCCTCCTATCTTTCAGACCGTTTCATGCTCCTCATATTTTTGACAATTTTGAAGGTCTTCATATCTTTCACACCTTTTCAGGCTCTTCATGTTTTTGAACACCGTTTCATGCTCCTCGTATTTTTCAGACCGTTTCATGCTCCTCATATTTTTGACACCTTTTGAAGCTCTTCATATTTTTCACACCTTTTCAGGCTCTTCATGTTTTTCAAAGCCACTTCATGCTTCTCCTATTTTTCAGACCATTTCATGCTCCTCTCATTTCTGACACCTTTTGAAGCTCTTCATATATTTCACACATTTTCAGGCTCTTCATGTTTTTCAACACCACTTCATGCTCCTCCTATTTTTCAGAAAGTTTCATGCTCCTCATGTATTTCACACCTTTTGAAGCTCTTTATATTTTTCACACCTTTTTAGGCTCTTCATGTTTTTGAACACGATTTCAGGCTCCTCCTATTTTTCGGACTGTTTCATGCTCATCTCATTTTTGACACCTTTTGAAGCTCTTCATATTTTTCACACCTTTTGAATCTCTTCATATTTCTCAAACGTTTTCAGGCTCTTCATGTTTTTCAACACCCCTTCTTGCTCATCCTATTTTTCAGACCGTTTCATGTTTCTATCATTTCTGACAACTTTTGAAGCTCTTCATATATTTCACACATTTTCAGGCTCTTCATGTTTTTCAACACCGCTTCATGCTCCTCCTATTTTTCAGAGAGTTTCATGCTCCTCATGTATTTCACACCTTTTGAAGCTCTTCATATTTTCCACACCTTTCAGGCTCTTCATGTTTTTGAACACCGTTTCATGCTGCTCCTATTTTTCAGACCGTTTAATGCTCCTCATATTTTTGACATTTTTTGAAGCTCTTCATATTTTTCACACCTTTTCAGGCTCTTCATGTATTTGAACACCGCTTCATGCTCCTGCTATTTTTCAGCCCGTTTCATGCTCCTCCTATTTTTCACACCTTTTGAAGGTCTTCATATTTTTCACACCTTTTCAGGCTCTTCATGTTTTTGAACACCGCTTGATGCTCCTCCTATTTTTCAGACATTTTCATGCTCCTCATGTATTTCACACGTTTTGAAGCTCTTCATATTTTTCACACCGTTTCAGGCTCTTCATGATTTTGAACACCGCTTCATGATCCTCCTATTTTTCAGAATGTTTCATGCTCCTCATATTTTTGACAACTTTTGAAGCTTTTCATTTTTTTCACAACTTTTCAGCATCTTCATGTTTTTGAACAGAGCTTCATGCTCCTCCTATTTTTCAGACCGTGTCATACTCGTCATATTTTTCACACCTTTTGAACCTCTTCATATTTTTCACACCTTTTCAGTCTCTTCATGTTTTTCAACACAACTTCATGCTCATCCTATTTTCCAGACCGTTTCATGTTCCTCATGTATTTTACACCTTTTGAAGCTCTTCATATTTTTCACACCTTTTCAGGCTCTTCATGCATTTGAACACCCTTTCATGCTCCTCCTATTTTTCAGACCGTTTCTTTCTCCTCATAGTTTTGACACCTTTTGAAGCTCTTCATATTTTTCACACCTTTTCAGGTTCTTCATGTTTTTCAACACCGCTTCATTCTCCTCCTATTTTTCAGACCGTTTCATGCTCCTCATATTTTTGACACCTTTTGAAGCTCTTAATATATTTCACACCTTTTCAGACTCTTCATGATTTCCAACACCGCTTCATGCTTCTCATATTTTTCAGACCGTTTCATGCTCATCTCACTTTTATCACCTTTTGAAGCTCTTCATATTTTTCACAACTTTTGAAGCTCTTCATATTTTTCACACGTTTTCAGGCTCTTCATGTTTTTCAACACCACTTCATGCTTCTCCTATTTTCCAGACCGTTTCATGCTCCTCATGTATTTCCAACCTTTTGAAGCTCTTCATATTTTTCACACCTTTGCAGGCTCCCCATGTTTTTCAACATGGCTTCATGATCCTCCTGTTTTTCAGACTGTTTCATGCTCCTCATATTTTGACACGTTTTGAAGATCTTCATATTTTTCACACATTTTCAGGCTCTTCATGTTTTTCAAAACCGATTCATGCTCCTCCTATGTTTCAGACCGTTTCATGCTCCTCATATTTTGACACCTTTTGAAGCTCTTCATGTTTTTCACACCTTTTCAGGCTCCCCATGTTTTTCAACACCGATTCATGCTCGTCCTATTTTCCAGACCGTTCCATGCTCGTCTCATTTTTGACACCTTTTGAAGCTCTTCATATTTCTCACAACTTTTAAGCTCTTCATGTTTTTCACACGTTTTCAGGCTCTTCATGTTTTTCAACACGGTTTCATGCTCCTCCCATTTTTCAGACCGTTTCATGCTCCTCATATTTTTGACACCTTTTGAAGCTCTTCATATTTTTCACACCTTTTCAGGCTCTTCATGTTTTTCAAAGCCACTTCATGCTTCTCCTATTTTTCAGACCATTTCATGCTCCTCTCATTTCTGACACCTTTTGAAGCTCTTCATATATTTCACACATTTTCAGGCTCTTCATGTTTTTCAACACCACTTCATGCTCCTCCTATTTTTCAGACCGTTTCATGCTCCTCATGTATTTCACACCTTTTGAAGCTCTTTATATTTTTCACACCTTTTTAGGCTCTTCATGTTTTTGAACACGATTTCAGGCTCCTCCTATTTTTCGGACTGTTTCATGCTCATCTCATTTTTGACACCTTTTGAAGCTCTTCATATTTTTCACACCTTTTGAATCTTTTCATATTTCTCAAACGTTTTCAGGCTCTTCATGTTTTTCAACACCCCTTCTTGCTCATCCTATTTTTCAGACCGTTTCATGTTTCTATCATTTCTGACAACTTTTGAAGCTCTTCATATATTTCACACATTTTCAGGCTCTTCATGTTTTTCAACACCACTTCATGCTCCTCCTATTTTTCAGACCGTTTCATGCTCATCTCACTTTTGACACATTTTGAAGCTCTTCATATTTTCCACACCTTTTGAAGCTCTTCATATTTTTCATATTTTTGAAGCTCTTCATATTTTCACACGTTTTCAGACTCTTCATGTTTTTCAAAACCGCTTCATGCTCCTCCTATTTTTCAGAGAGTTTCATGCTCCTCATGTATTTCACACCTTTTGAAGCTCTTCATATTTTCCACACCTTTTCAGGCTGTTCATGTTTTTGAACACCGTTTCATGCTGCTCCTATTTTTCAGACCGTTTAATGCTCCTCATATTTTTGACATTTTTTGAAGCTCTTCATATTTTTCACACCTTTTCAGGCTCTTCATGTATTTGAACACCGCTTCATGCTCCTGCTATTTTTCAGCCCGTTTCATGCTCCTCCTATTTTTCACACCTTTTGAAGCTCTTCATATTTTTCACACCTTTTCAGGCTCTTCATGTTTTTGAACACCGCTTGATGCTCCTCCTATTTTTCAGACATTTTCATGCTCCTCATGTATTTCACACGTTTTGAAGCTCTTCATATTTTTCACACCGTTTCAGGCTCTTCATGATTTTGAACACCGCTTCATGATCCTCCTATTTTTCAGAATGTTTCATGCTCCTTATATTTTTGACAACTTTTGAAGCTTTTCATATTTTTCACAACTTTTCAGCATCTTCATGTTTTTGAACAGAGCTTCATGCTCCTCCTATTTTTCAGACCGTATCATACTCGTCATATTTTTCACACCTTTTGAACCTCTTCATATTTTTCACACCTTTTCAGTCTCTTCATGTTTTTCAACACAACTTCATGCTCATCCTATTTTTCAGACCGTTTCTTTCTCCTCATAGTTTTGACACCTTTTGAAGCTCTTCATATTTTTCACACCTTTTCAGGTTCTTCATGTTTTTCAACACCGCTTCATTCTCCTCCTATTTTTCAGACCGTTTCATGCTCCTCATATTTTTGACACCTTTTGAAGCTCTTCATATTTTTCACACCTTTTCAGGTTCTTCATGTTTTTCAACACCGCTTCATGCTTCTCATATTTTTCAGACCGTTTCATGCTCATCTCACTTTTATCACCTTTTGAAGCTCTTCATATTTTTCACAACTTTTGAAGCTCTTCATATTTTTCACACGTTTTCAGGCTCTTCATGTTTTTCAACACCACTTCATGCTTCTCCTATTTTCCAGACCGTTACATGCTCCTCATGTATTTCCAACCTTTTGAAGCTCTTCATATTTTTCACACCTTTGCAGGCTCCCCATGTTTTTCAACATGGCTTCATGATCCTCCTGTTTTTCAGACTGTTTCATGCTCCTCATATTTTGACACGTTTTGAAGATCTTCATATTTTTCACACATTTTCAGGCTCTTCATGTTTTTCAATACCGATTCATGCTCCTCCTATGTTTCAGACCGTTTCATGCTCCTCATATTTTGACACCTTTTGAAGCTCTTCATATTTTTCACACCTTTTCAGGCTCCCCATGTTTTTCAACACCGATTCATGCTCGTCCTATTTTCCAGACCGTTCCATGCTCGTCTCATTTTTGACACCTTTTGAAGCTCTTCATATTTCTCACAACTTTTAAGCTCTTCATGTTTTTCACACGTTTTCAGGCTCTTCATGTTTTTCAACACGGTTTCATGCTCCTCCCATTTTTCAGACCGTTTCATGCTCCTCATATTTTTGATACCTTTTGAAGCTCTTCATATATTTCACACGTTTTCAGGCTCTTGATGTTTTTCAACACCACTTCATGCTTCTCCTCTTTTTCAGACCGTTTTATGCTCCTCGTATTTTTCACAACTTTTGAAGCTCTTCATATTTTTCAACCTTTTTAGGCTCTTCATGTTTTTGAACACGGTTTCATGCTCCTTCTATTTTTCAAACTGTGTCATGCTCATCTCATTTTTAACAACTTTTGAAGCTCTTCATATTTTTCACACCTTTTGAAGCTCTTCATATTTCTCAAACGTTTTCAGGCTCTTCATGTTTTTCAACACCCCTTCTTGCTCATCCTATTTTTCAGACCGTTTCATGTTTCTATCATTTCTGACAACTTTTGAAGCTCTTCATATATTTCACACATTTTCAGGCTCTTCATGTTTTTCAACACCACTTCATGCTCCTCCTATTTTTCAGACCGTTTCATGCTCATCTCACTTTTGACACATTTTGAAGCTCTTCATATTTTCCACACCTTTTGAAGCTCTTCATATTTTTCATATTTTTGAAGCTCTTCATATTTTCACACGTTTTCAGACTCTTCATGTTTTTCAAAACCGCTTCATGCTCCTCCTATTTTTCAGAGAGTTTCATGCTCCTCATGTATTTCACACCTTTTGAAGCTCTTCATATTTTCCACACCTTTTCAGGCTGTTCATGTTTTTGAACACCGTTTCATGCTGCTCCTATTTTTCAGACCGTTTAATGCTCCTCATATTTTTGACATTTTTTGAAGCTCTTCATATTTTTCACACCTTTTCAGGCTCTTCATGTATTTGAACACCGCTTCATGCTCCTGCTATTTTTCAGCCCGTTTCATGCTCCTCCTATTTTTCACACCTTTTGAAGCTCTTCATATTTTTCACACCTTTTCAGGCTCTTCATGTTTTTGAACACCGCTTGATGCTCCTCCTATTTTTCAGACATTTTCATGCTCCTCATGTATTTCACACGTTTTGAAGCTCTTCATATTTTTCACACCGTTTCAGGCTCTTCATGATTTTGAACACCGCTTCATGATCCTTCTATTTTTCAGAATGTTTCATACTCCTCATATTTTTGACAACTTTTGAAGCTTTTCATATTTTTCACAACTTTTCAGCATCTTCATGTTTTTGAACAGAGCTTCATGCTCCTCCTATTTTTCAGACCGTGTCATACTCGTCATATTTTTCACACCTTTTGAACCTCTTCATATTTTTCACACCTTTTCAGTCTCTTCATGTTTTTCAACACAACTTCATGCTCATCCTATTTTCCAGACCGTTTCATGTTCCTCATGTATTTTACACCTTTTGAAGCTCTTCATATTTTTCACACCTTTTCAGGCTCTTCATGCATTTGAACACCCTTTCATGCTCCTCCTATTTTTCAGACCGTTTCTTTCTCCTCATAGTTTTGACACCTTTTGAAGCTCTTCATATTTTTCACACCTTTTCAGGTTCTTCATGTTTTTCAACACCGCTTCATTCTCCTCCTATTTTTCAGACCGTTTCATGCTCCTCATATTTTTGACACCTTTTGAAGCTCTTAATATATTTCACACCTTTTCAGACTCTTCATGATTTCCAACACCGCTTCATGCTTCTCATATTTTTCAGACCGTTTCATGCTCATCTCACTTTTATCACCTTTTGAAGCTCTTCATATTTTTCACAACTTTTGAAGCTCTTCATATTTTTCACACGTTTTCAGGCTCTTCATGTTTTTCAACACCACTTCATGCTTCTCCTATTTTCCAGACCGTTTCATGCTCCTCATGTATTTCCAACCTTTTGAAGCTCTTCATATTTTTCACACCTTTACAGGCTCCCCATGTTTTTCAACATGGCTTCATGATCCTCCTGTTTTTCAGACTGTTTCATGCTCCTCATATTTTGACACGTTTTGAAGATCTTCATATTTTTCACACATTTTCAGGCTCTTCATGTTTTTCAAAACCGATTCATGCTCCGCCTATGTTTCAGACCGTTTCATGCTCCTCATATTTTGACACCTTTTGAAGCTCTTCATATTTTTCACACCTTTTCAGGCTCCCCATGTTTTTCAACACCGATTCATGCTCGTCCTATTTTCCAGACCGTTCCATGCTCGTCTCATTTTTGACACCTTTTGAAGCTCTTCATATTTCTCACAACTTTTAAGCTCTTCATGTTTTTCACATATTTTCAGGCTCTTCATGTTTTTCAACACGGTTTCATGCTCCTCCCATTTTTCAGACCGTTTCATGCTCCTCATATTTTTGACACCTTTTGAAGCTCTTCATATATTTCACACGTTTTCAGGCTCTTGATGTTTTTCAACACCACTTCATGCTTCTCCTCTTTTTCAGACCGTTTTATGCTCCTCGTATTTTTCACACCTTTTGAAGCTCTTCATATTTTTCAACCTTTTTAGGCTCTTCATGTTTTTGAACACGGTTTCATGCTCCTTCTATTTTTCAAACTGTGTCATGCTCATCTCATTTTTAACAACTTTTGAAGCTCTTCATATTTTTCCCACCTTTTGAAGCTCTTCATATTTCTCAAACGTTTTCAGGCTCTTCATGTTTTTCAACACCCCTTCTTGCTCATCCTATTTTTCAGACCGTTTCATGCTTCTCTCATTTCGGACACATTTTGAAGCTCTTCATATATTTCACACATTTTCAGGCTCTTCATGTTTTTCAACACAACTTCATGCTCCTCCTATTTTTCAGACCGTTTCATACTCATCTCGCTTTTGACACATTTTGAAGCTCTTCCTATTTTTCACACCTTTTCAGGCTCTTCATGTTTTTCAAAGCCACTTCATGCTTCTCCTATTTTTCAGACCGTTTCATGCTCCTCTCATTTCTGACACCTTTTGAAGCTCTTCATATATTTCACACATTTTCAGGCTCTTCATGTTTTTCAACACCACTTCATGCTCCTCCTATTTTTCAGACCGTTTCATGCTCGTCATATTTTTGACACCTTTTGAAGCTCTTCATATTTTTCACACGTTTTCAGGCTCTTCATGTTTTCCATACCGTTTCATGCTCCTCCTATTTTTCAGACGGTTTCATGGTCCTCATATTTTTCTCACGTTTTGAAGCTCTTCATATTTTTCACACCTTTTCAGGCTGTCATGTTTTTGAACACCTATTCATGCTCCTCCTATTTTTCAGACGGTTTCATGCTCCTCATATTTTTGACACCTTTTGAAGCTCTTCTTATACTTCACACCTTCAGGCTCTTCATGTTTTTCAACACCGCTTCATGCTGCTTCTAATTTTCAGACCGTTTCATGCGCCTCATATTTTTCACACCTTTTGAAGCTCTTCATATTTTTCACACCTTTTCAGGTTCTTCATGTTTTTCAACACCGCTCCATGCTTCTCTTATTCATCATACCGTTTCATGCTCCTCATATTTTTGACACCTTTTGAAGCTCTTCATAGATTTCACACATTTTCAGGCGCTTCATGTTTTTCAACATCACCTCTTGCTCCTCCTTTTTTTCAGACCGTTTCATGCTCCTCATATTTTTGACTCCTTTTGAAGCTCTTCATGTTTTTCACACCATTTCAGGCTCTTCATGTTTTTCAACACCGCTTCATGCTCCTCCTATTTTTCAGACTGTTTCATGCTCCTCAGATTATTGACACCTTTTGAAGCTCTTCATATATTTCACAGATTTCAGTCGCTTCATGTTTTTCAACACCACCTCTTGCTCCTCCTTTTTTTCAGACCCTTTCCTGCTCCTCATATTTTTGACTCCTTTTGAAGCACTTCATATTTTTCACACCTTTTCAGGCTCTTCATGTTTTTCAACAATGCCTCATGTTCCTCCTATTTTTTAGACCGTTTCATGCTCGTCATATTTATGACACCTTTTGAAGCTCTTCATATCTTTCACAGCTTTTCAGGCTCTTCATGTTTTCAACACCGTTTCTTGCTCCTCCTATTTTTCAGACGGTTTCATAGTCCTCATATTTTTCACACGTTTTCAAGCTCTTCATGTTTTTCACACCTTTTCAGGCTGTTATGTTTCTGAACACCATTTCATGCTCCTCCTATTTTTCAGACCGTTTCATGCTCCTCATATTTTTGACCCCTTTTGTAGCTCTTCATATTTTTCATACCTTTTCAGGCTCTTCATGTTTTCAACACTGCTTCATGCTCCTCCTTTTTTTCAGACCGTTTCATGCTCCTCATATTTTTGACTCCTTTTGAAGCTCTTCATGTTTTTCACACCATTTCAGGCTCTTCATGTTTTTCAACACCACCTCTTGCTCCTCCTTTTATTCAGACAGTTTCATGCACCTCATATATTTGACACCTTTTGATGCTCTTCATATTTTTCACACCTTTTCAGGCTCTTCATGATTTTCAACACTGCTTCATGCTCCTCCTATTTTTCAGAACTTTTCATGCTCCTCATATTTTTGACACTTTTTGAAGCTCTTCATATTTTTCACACATTGTCAGGCTCTTCATCTTTTTCAACAGCGCTTCTTGCTCCTATTTTTCAGACCGTTTCATGCTCCTCATATTTTTGACACCTTTTGAAGCTCTTCATATTTTTCACACCTTTTCAGGCTCTTCATGTGTTTGAGCAAAGCTGCATGCTCCTCCGATTTTTCAGACCGTTTCATGCTCCTCATATTTTTAACACGTTTTGAAGCTCCTAATATTTTTCAAACCTTTTCAGGCTCTTCATGTTTTTCATCACCGCTTCATGCTCCTCTTATTTTTCAGACCGTTTCATGCTCCTCATATTTTTGACACCTTTTGAAGCTCTTCATATTTTTCATACCTTTTCAGGCTCTTCATGTTTTTGAAGAACACTTCATGCTCCTCCTATTTTTGAGACCGTATCATGCTCCTCATATGTTTGACACATTTGAAGCTCTTCATATTTTTCTCCCCTTTCAGGCTCTTCATGTTTTTGAATACCGCTTCATGCTCCTTCTGTTTCTCAGACCGTTTCATGCTCCTCATATTTTTGACACGTTTTGAAGCTTTTCCTATTTTTCACACCTTTTCATGCTCTTCATGTTTTTCTACACCGTTTCATGCTCCTCCTATTTTTCAGACCGTTTCATGCTCCTCATATTTTTGACACCTTTTGAAGCTCTTCATATTTTTCATACCTTTTCAGGCTCTTCATGTTTTTGAACACCGTTTCATGCTCCTCCTATTTTTCAGACCGTTTCATGCTCCTCATATTTTTGACACCTTTTGAAGCTCTTCATATTTTTCATACCTTTCAGGCTCTTCATGTTTTTGAAGAACGCTTCATGCTCCTCCTATTTTTGAGACCGTATCATGCTCCTCATATATTTGACACATTTGAAGCTCTTCATATTTTTCTCCCCTTTCAGGCTCTTCATGGTTTTGAATACCGCTTCATGCTCCTTCTGTTTCTCAGACCGTTTCATGCTCCTCATATTTTTGACACTTTTTGAAGCTTTTCCTATTTTTCACACCTTTTCATGCTCTTCATGTTTTTCTACACCGTTTCATGCTCCTCCTATTTTTCAGACCGTTTCATGCTCCTCATATTATTGACACGATTTGAAGCTCTTTATATTTGTCACACCTTTTCAGGCTCTTCATGTTTTTCAACACCCCTTCATGCTCCTCCTATTTGTCAGACCGTTTCATGCTTCTCCTAATTTTCAGAGTGTTTCATGCAACTCTTATTATTGACATATTTTGAAGCTCTTCATATTTTTCACATCTTTTCAGGCTCTTCATGTTTTTCAACACCGCTTAATGCTCCTCCTATTTTTGAGACCGTTTCATGTTCCTCATATTTTTGACACCTTTTGAAGCTCTTCATATTTTTCACACGTTTTTAGGCTCTTCTTGTTTTTCAACATCGATCTCACTCCTCCTATTTTTGAGACCTTTTCATGCTCCTCATATTTTTGACAAATTTTGTAGCTCTTCATATTTTTCAGACCTTTTCAGGCTCTCCAAGTTTTTGAACACCGCTTTATGTTCCTCCTATTTTTGAGACCGTTTCATGCTCCTCATATTTTTGACACCTTTTGGAGCTCTTCATATATTTCACACCTTTGCAGGCTCTTCATGTTTTTCAACACAGCTTCATGCTCCTCCTATTTTTCAGACCGTTTCATGCTCCTCCTTTTTTTTCAGACTGTTTCATGCACCTCTTATTATTGACACCTTTTGAAGCTCTTCTTATTTTTCACACTTTTTCAGGCTCTTCATGTTTTTCAACACCGCTTCATGCTCCTATTATTTTGAGAACGTTTCATGCTCCTCATATTTTTGACACCTCTTGAGGCACGTCATATTTTTCACATCATTTCAGGCTCTTCATATTTTTGAACACCGCTTCATGCTCCTCCTATTTTTCAGACCGTTTCATTCTCCTCATAATTTTCACACCTTTTGAAGCTCTTCATATTTCTCACACGTTCTCAGGCTCTTCATGTTTTTGGGCACAGCTTCATGCTCCTCCTAGTTTTCAGACCGTTTCATGTTCCTCATGTCTTTCACCCCTATTGAAGCTCTTCATATTTTTCACACCTTTTCAGGCTCTTCATGTTTTTGAACACCATTTCATGCTGCTCCTATTTTTCAGACCGTTTCATGCTCCTCATATTTTTGACACGTTTTAAGGCTCTTCATATTTTTCACACCATTCCAGGCTCTTATTTTTGAACACCGTTTCATGCTCCTCCTATTTTTCTGACCGTTTCATGCTCTTCATATTTTTGACCCCTTTTGAAGCTCTTAATATTTTTCACACCTTTTTAGGCTCTTCATGTTTTTCAACATAACTTCCTGCTCCTCCTATTTTTCAGACCGTTTCATGCTCTTCATATTTTTGACACTTTTTGAAGCTCTTCATATTTTTCACACCTTTTCAAGCTCTTCATGTTTTTGAACACCGCTTCATGCTCCTCCTATTTTACAGATCGTTTCATGCTCTTCATATTTTTGACCCCTTTTGAAGCTCTTCATATTTTTCACACATTTTCAGGCTCATCATATTTTTCAACACCGTTTCATGCTGCTTCTATTTTTCAGGCCGTTTCATGCTCCTCATATTTTTCATACCTTTTGAAGCTTTTCTTATTTTTCACACCTTTTCAGGCTCTTCATGTTTTTCAACACCGTTTCATGCTGCTTCTATTTTTCAGACCGTTTCATGCTCCTCATATTTTTGACACCTTTTGAAGCTCTTCATATTTTTCACACCTTTTCAGGCTCTTCATATTTTTGAACACAGCTTCATGCTCCTCCTATTTTTCAGAGAGTTTCATGCTCCTAATGTATTTCACTCCTTTTGAAGCTCTTCATATTTTTCACACCTTTTCAGGCTCTTCATGTTTTGCCACACCACTTCATGCTTCTATTTTTCAGCTCGTTTCATGCTCCTCATGTATTTCACACCTTTTGAAGCTCTTCATATTTTTCACACCTTTTCACTCTCTTCATGTTTTCAACACCATTTCATGCCGCATCTATTTTTCAGACCGTTTCATGCTCCTCATATTTTTGACACCTTTAGAAGCTCTTCATATTTTTCACACCTTTTCAGGCTCTTCATGTTTCTCAACACAGCTTCATGCTCCTCCTATTTTTCAGACCCTTTCCTTCTCCTCATATTTTTGACACCTTTTGAAGCTCTTCATATATTTCACACCTTTTCAGTCTATTCTTTTTTTTCAACACCACTTCATGCTCCTCCTATTTTTCAGACCGTTTTAAGCTCATCTCATTTTTGACACCTTTTGAAGCTCTTCATATATTTCACACCATTTCAGGCTTTTCATGTTTTTGAACACCGCTTCATGCTCCTCCTATTTCTCAGACCGTTTCATGCTCCTCTTTTTTTATGACACCTTTTGAAACTCTTCATATTTTTCACAATTTTTCAGGCTCTTCCTGTTTTTGAACACCGCTTCATGCTCCTCCTATTTTTCAGACCGTTTCATGCTCCTCATATTTTTGACACCATTTGAAGCTCTTCATATTTCTCACAGCTTTTCAGGGTCTTCATGTTTTTCAACACCGCTTCATGCTCCTCCTATTTTTCAGAACGTTTCATGCTCATCTCATTTTTGCCACCTTTTGAAGCTCGTCATATTTTACCACATCTTTTGAAGCTCTTCGTATTTTTCACACGTTTTCAGGCTCTTCCTGTTTTTGAACACCGTTTCATGCTGCTCCTATTTTTCAGACCGTTTAATGCTCCTCATATTTTTGACATTTTTTGAAGCTCTTCATATTTTTCGCACCTTTTCAGGCTCTTCATGTTTTTGAACACCGCTTCATGCTCCTGCTATTTTTCAGCCCGTTTCATACTCCTCCTATTTTTCACACCTTTTGAAGCTCTTTATATTTTTCACACCTTTTCAGGCTCTTCATGTTTTTGAGCACCGCTTGATGCTCCTCCTATTTTTCAGACTTTTTCATGCTCCTCATGTATTTCACACGTTTTGAAGCTCTTCATATTTTTCACACCTTTTCAACCTCTTCATGATTGTGAACATCACTTCATGATCCTCCTATTTTTCAGAATGTTTCATGCTCCTCATATTTTTGACAACTTTTGAAGCTTTTCATATTTTTCACAACTTTTCAGGGTCTTCATGTTTTTGAACAGAGCTTCATGCTTCTCCTATTTTTCAGACCGTATGATACTCGTCATATTTTTCACACCTTTTGAACCTCTTCATATTTTTCACACCTTTTCAGTCTCTTCATGTTTTTCAACACAACTTCATGCTCATCCTATTTTCCAGACCGTTTCATGTTCCTCATGTATTTTACACCTTTTGAAGCTCTTCATATTTTTCACCCTTTTCAGGCTCTTCATGCATTTGAACACCCTTTCATGCTCCTCCTATTTTTCAGACCGTTTCATGCTCCTCATAGTTTTAGACACCTTTTGAAGCTCTTCATATTTTTCACACCTTTTCAGGTTCTTCATGTTTTTCAACACCGCTTCATGCTCCTCCTATTTTTCAGACCGTTTCATGCTCCTCATATTTTTGACACCTTTTGAAGCTCTTAATATATTTCACACCTTTTCAGACTCTTCATGATTTCCAACACCGCTTCATGCTCCTCATATTTTTCAGACCGTTTCATGCTCATCTCATTTTTGTCACCTTTTGAAGCTCTTCATATTTTTCACACCTATTCAGTCTCTTCATGTTTTTAAACACCTCTTCATGCTCCTCCTATTTTTCAGACCGATTCATGCTCCTCCTGTATTTCACACCTTTTGAAGCTCTTCATATTTTACCCACCTTTTCAGGCTCTTCATGTTTTTCAACACCGTTTCATGCTCCTCATGTATTTCCAACCGTTTGAAACTCTTCATATATTTCACAACTTTTCAGGCTCTTCATGTTTTTGAACACGGTTTCATGCTCCTCCTATTTTTAAGACAGTTTCATGCTCCTCATGTATTTCACACCTTTTAAAGCTCTTCATATTTTTCACACCTTTTCAGGCTCCCCATGTTTTTCAACCCGGCTTCATGATCCTACTCTTTTTCAGACCGTTTCATGCTCCTCATATTTTTGACACTTTTTGAAGCTCTTCATATTTTTCACACCTTTTTAGTCTCTTCATGTTTTTCAACATAACTTCCTGCTCCTCCTATTTTTCAGACCGTTTCATGCTCTTCATATTTTTGACACTTTTTGAAGCTCTTCATATTTTTCACACCTTTTCTGGCTCTTCATGTTTTCAACACCGCTTCATGCTCGTCCAATTTTCCAGACCGTTTCATGCTCATCTCATTTTTGACACCTTTTGAAGCTCTTCATATTTCTCACAACTTTTAAGCTCTTCATGTTTTTCACACGTTTTCAGGCTCTTCATGTTTTTCAACACCGCTTCATGCTCCTCCCATTTTTCAGACCGTTTCATGCTCCTCCTATTTTTCAGACCGTTTCATGCTCCTCATATTTTTGACACCTTTTGAAGCTCTTCATATTTTTCACACCTTTTCAGGCTCTTCATGTTTTTCAAAGCCACTTCATGCTTCTCCTATTTTTCAGACCGTTTCATGCTCCTCTCATTTCTGACACCTTTTGAAGCTCTTCATATATTTCACACATTTTCAAGTTCTTCATGTTTTTCAACACCACTTCATGCTCCTCCTATTTTTCAGACTGTTTCATGCTCCTCCTGTATTTCACACCTTTTGAAGCTCTTTATATTTTTCACACCTTTTTAGGCTCTTCATGTTTTTGAACACGATTTCAGGCTCCTCCTATTTTTCGGACTGTTTCATGCTCATCTCCTTTTTGACACCTTTTGAAGCTCTTCATAATTTTCACACCTTTTGAATCTCTTCATATTTAATCAAACGTTTTCACGCTCTTCATGTATTTCAACACCCCTTCTTGCTCATCCTATTTTTCAGACCGTTTCATGTTTCTATCATTTCTGACAACTTTTGAAGCTCTTCATGTATGTCACACATTTTCAGGCTCTTCATGTTTTTCAACACCACTTCATGCTCCTCCTTTTTCAGACCGTTTCATGCTCATCTCACTTTTGACACATTTTGAAGCTCTTCATATTTTCCTCACCTTTTGAAGCTCTTCATATTTTTCAAACGTTTTCAGGTTATTCATTTTTTTCAACACCGCTTCTTTCTCCTCCTATTTTTCAGATCGTTCCATGCTCCTCATATTTTTGACACGTTTTGAAGCTCTTCATATTTTTCACACCTTTTCAGGCTCTTCATGTCTTTGAACACCGTTTCATGCTGCTCGTATTTTTCAGATCTTTTCATGCTCCTCATATTTTTGACACATTTTGAAGCTCTTCATTTTTTTCACACCTTTTGAAGCTCTTCATACTTATCACACCTTTTCAGGCTCTTCATGTTTTTTACACCGCTTCATGCTGCTCCTATTTTTCAGACCGTTTCATGCTCCTCATATTTTTGACACCTTTTGAAGGTCTTCATATCTTTCACACCTTTTCAGGCTCTTCATGTTTTTGAACACCGTTTCATGCTCCTCGTATTTTTCAGACCGTTTCATGCTCCTCATATTTTTGACACCTTTTGAAGCTCTTCATATTTTTCACACCTTTTCAGGCTCTTCATGTTTTTCAAAGCCACTTCATGCTTCTCCTATTTTTCAGACCGTTTCATGCTCCTCTCATTTCTGACACCTTTTGAAGCTCTTCATATATTTCACACATTTTCAGGCTCTTCATGTTTTTCAACACCACTTCATGCTCCTCCTATTTTTCAGACCGTTTCATGCTCCTCATGTATTTCACACCTTTTGAAGCTCTTTATATTTTTCACACCTTTTTAGGCTCTTCATGTTTTTGAACACGATTTCAGGCTCCTCCTATTTTTCGGACTGTTTCAAGCTCATCTCATTTTTGACACCTTTTGAAGCTCTTCATATTTTTCACACCTTTTGAATCTCTTCATATTTCTCAAACGTTTTCAGGCTCTTCATGTTTTTCAACACCCCTTCTTGCTCATCCTATTTTTCAGACCGTTTCATGTTTCTATCATTTCTGACAACTTTTGAAGCTCTTCATATATTTCACACATTTTCAGGCTCTTCATGTTTTTCAACACCACTTCATGCTCCTCCTATTTTTCAGACCGTTTCATGCTCATCTCACTTTTGACCCATTTTGAAGCTCTTCATATTTTCCACACCTTTTGAAGCTCTTCATATTTTTCATATTTTTGAAGCTCTTCATATTTTCACACGTTTTCAGACTCTTCATGTTTTTCAAAACCGCTTCATGCTCCTCCTATTTTTCAGAGAGTTTCATGCTTCTCATGTATTTCACACCTTTTGAAGCTCTTCATATTTTCCACACCTTTTCAGGCTGTTCATGTTTTTGAACACCGTTTCATGCTGCTCCTATTTTTCAGAACGTTTAATGCTCCTCATATTTTTGACATTTTTTGAAGCTCTTCATATTTTTCACACCTTTTCAGGTTCTTCATGTTTTTCAACACCGCTTCATTCTCCTCCTATTTTTCAGACCGTTTCATGCTCCTCATATTTTTGACACCTTTTGAAGCTCTTAATATATTTCACACCTTTTCAGACTCTTCATGATTTCCAACACCGCTTCATGCTCCTCATATTTTTCAGACCGTTTCATGCTCATCTCACTTTTATCACCTTTTGAAGCTCTTCATATTTTTCACAACTTTTGAAGCTCTTCATATTTTTCACACGTTTTCAGGCTCTTCATGTTTTTCAACACCACTTCATGCTTCTCCTATTTTCCAGACCGTTTCATGCTCCTCATGTATTTCCAACCTTTTGAAGCTCTTCATATTTTTCACACCTTTGCAGGCTCCCCATGTTTTTCAACATGGCTTCATGATCCTCCTGTTTTTCAGACTGTTTCATGCTCCTCATATTTTGACACGTTTTGAAGATCTTCATATTTTTCACACATTTTCAGGCTCTTCATGTTTTTCAAAACCGATTCATGCTCCTCCTATGTTTCAGACCGTTTCATGCTCCTCATATTTTGACACCTTTTGAAGCTCTTCATATTTTTCACACGTTTTCAGGCTCCCCATGTTTTTCAACACCGATTCATGCTCGTCCTATTTTCCAGACCGTTCCATGCTCGTCTCATTTTTGACACCTTTTGAAGCTCTTCATATTTCTCACAACTTTTAAGCTCTTCATGTTTTTCACACGTTTTCAGGCTCTTCATGTTTTTCTACACGGTTTCATGCTCCTCCCATTTTTCAGACCGTTTCATGCTCCTCATATTTTTGACACCTTTTGAAGCTCTTCATATTTTTCACACCTTTTCAGGCTCTTCATGTTTTTCAACACCGCTTCATGCTCTTCCTATTTTTCAGACCGTTTCATGCTCCTCATATTTTTGACACCTTTTGAAGCTCTTCATATTTTTCACACCTTTTCATGCTCTTCATGTTTTTGAACACCGCTTCATGTTCCTCCTATTTTTCAGACCGGTTCATGCTCCTCATATTTTTGACACCTTTTGAAGCTCTTCATATTTTTCACAACTTTTCATGTTTTTCATGTTTTTCAACACCGCTTCATGCTTCTCCTATTTTTCAGACCGTTTCATGCTCCTCATATTTTTGACACCTTTTGAAGCTCTTCATATTTTTCACACATTTTCAGGCTCTTCATGTTTTTCAACACCGATTCATGCTCCTCATATTTTTGACACCTTTTGAATCTCTTCATATTTTTCACACCTTTTCAGGCTCTTCATGTTTTTGAACACCACTTGTGTTCCTCCTATTTTTCAGACCGTTTCATGCTCCTCATATTTTTGACACCTTTTGAAGCTCTTCATATATTTCACACGTTTTCAGGCTCTTCATGTTTTTCAACACCACTTCATGCTTCTCCTCTTTTTCAGACCGTTTTATGCTCCTCGTATTTTTCACACCTTTTGAAGCTCTTCATATTTTTCAACCTTTTTAGGCTCTTCATGTTTTTGAACACGGTTTCATGCTCCTTCTATTTTTCAAACTGTGTCATGCTCATCTCATTTTTAACAACTTTTGAAGCTCTTCATATTTTTCACACCTTTTGAAGCTCTTCATATTTCTCAAACGTTTTCAGGCTCTTCATGTTTTTCAACACCCCTTCTTGCTCATCCTATTTTTCAGACCATTTCATGCTTCTCTCATTTCGGACACATTTTGAAGCTCTTCATATATTTCACACATTTTCAGGCTCTTCATGTTTTTCAACACAACTTCATGCTCCTCCTATTTTTCAGACCGTTTCATACTCATCTCGCTTTTGACACATTTTGAAGCTCTTCCTATTTTCCACACCTTTTGAAGCTCTTCATATTTTTCAAACGTTTTCAGGCTCTTAATCTTTTTCAACACCGCTTCTTGCTCCTCCTATTTTTCGGACCGTTTCATGCTCCTCATATTTTTGACACCTTTTGAAGCTCTTCATATTTTTCACACCTTTTCAGGCTCTTCATGTTTTTCAAAGCCACTTCATGCTTCTCCTATTTTTCAGACCGTTTCATGCTCCTCTCATTTCTGACACCTTTTGAAGCTCTTCATATATTTCACACATTTTCAGGCTCTTCATGTTTTTCAACACCACTTCATGCTCCTCCTATTTTTCAGACCGTTTCATGCTCCTCATGTATTTCACACCTTTTGAAGCTCTTTATATTTTTCACAACTTTTTAGGCTCTTCATGTTTTTGAACACGATTTCAGGCTCCTCCTATTTTTCGGACTGTTTCATGCTCATCTCATTTTTGACACCTTTTGAAGCTCTTCATATTTTTCACACCTTTTGAATCTCTTCATATTTCTCAAACGTTTTCAGGCTCTTCATGTTTTTCAACACCCCTTCTTGCTCATCCTATTTTTCAGACCGTTTCATGTTTCTATCATTTCTGACAACTTTTGAAGCTCTTCATATATTTCACACATTTTCAAGCTCTTCATGTTTTTCAAAACCACTTCATGCTCCTCCTATTTTTCAGACCGTTTCATGCTCATCTCACTTTTGACATATTTTGAAGCTCTTCATATTTTCCACACCTTTTGAAGCTCTTCATATGTTTCATATTTTTGAAGGTCTTCATATTTTCACACGTTTTCAGACTCTTCATGTTTTTCAAAACCGCTTCATGCTCCTCCTATTTTTCAGAACGTTTCATGCTCCTCATGTATTTCACACCTTTTGAAGCTCTTCATATTTTCCACACCTTTTCAGGCTGTTCATGTTTTTGAACACCGTTTCATGCTGCTCCAATTTTTCAGACCGTTTAATTCTCCTCATATTTTTGACATTTTTTGAAGCTCTTCATATTTTTCACACCTTTTCAGGCTCTTCATGTATTTGAACACCGCTTCATGCTCCTCCTATTTTTCAGACTTTTTCATGCTCCTCATGTATTTCACACGTTTTGAAGCTCTTCTTATTTTTCACACCTTTTCAGCCTCTTTATGATTTTGAACACCGCTTCATGATCCTCCTATTTTTCAGAATGTTTCATGCTCCTAATATTTTTGACAACTTTTGAAGCTTTTCATATTTTTCACAACTTTTCAGCATCTTCATGTTTTTGAACAGAGCTTCATGCTCCTCCTATTTTTCAGACCGTATCATACTCGTCATATTTTTCACACCTTTTGAACCTCTTCATTTTTTTCACACCTTTTCAGTCTCTTCATGTTTTTCAACACAACTTCATGCTCATCCTATTTTCCAGACCGATTCATGCTCCTCATCGATTTCACACCTTTTGAAGCTCTTCATATTTTACCCACCTTTTCAGGCTCTTCATGTTTTTGAACACCGTTTCATTCTCCTCCTATTTTTCAGACCATTTCATGCTCCTCATATTTTTGACACCTTTTGAAGCTCTTCATATTTTTCACACCTTTTCATGCTCTTCATGTTTTTGAATACCGCTATATGCTCCTCCTATTTTTCAGACCGGTTCATGCTCCTCATATTTTTGACACCTTTTGAAGCTCTTCATATTTTTCACACCTTTTCAGGCTCTTAATCTTTTTCAACACCGCTTCTTGCTCCTCCTATTTTTCAGACCGTTTCATGCTCCTCATATTTTTGACACCTTTTGAAGCTCTTCATATTTTGCACACCTTTTCAGGCTCTTCATGTTTTTCAAAGCCACTTCATGCTTCTCCTATTTTTCAGACCGTTTCATGTTCCTCTCATTTCTGACACTTTTTGTAGCTCTTCATATATTTCACACATTTTCAGGCTCTTCAGGTTTTTCAACACCACTTCATGCTCCTCCTATTTTTCAGACCGTTTCATGCTCCTCATGTATTTCACACCTTTTGAAGCTCTTTATATTTTTCACACCTTTTTAGGCTCTTCATGTTTTTGAACACGATTTCAGGCTGCTCCTATTTTTCGGACTGTTTCATGCTCATCTCATTTTTGACACCTTTTGAAGCTCTTCATATTTTTCACACCTTTTGAATCTCTTCATATTTTTCACACGTTTTCAGGCTCTTCATGTTTTTGAACACGATTTCAGGCTGCTCCTATTTTTCGGACCGTTTCATGCTCCTCATGTATTTCCAACCGTTTGAAGCTCTTCATATTTTTCACAACTTTTCAGGCTCTTCATGTTTTTGAACACGGTTTCATGCTCCTCCTATTTTTCAGACCGTTTCATGCTCCTCATGTATTTCACACCTTTTAAAGCTCTTCATATTTTTCACACATTTTCAGGCTCTTCAAGTTTTTGAACACGGTTTCATGCTCCTCCTATTTTTCAGACCGTTTCATGCTCCTCATGTATTTCACACCTTTTAATGCTCTTCATATTTTTCACACATTTTCAGGCTCTTCATGTTTTTGAACACCGTTTCATTCTCCTCCTATTTTTCAGACCGTTTCATGCTCCTCATATTTTTGACACCTTTTGAAGCTCTTCATATTTTTCACACCTTTTCAGGCTCCCCATGTTTTTCAACACGGCTTCAATATCCTACTCTTTTTCAGACCGTTTCGTGCTCCTCATATTTTTGACACGTTTTGAAGCTCTTCATATTTTTCACACCTTTTCTGGCTCTTCATGTTTTCAACACCGCTTCATGCTCGTCCTATTTTCCAGACCGTTTCATGCTCGTCTCATTTTTAACACCTTTTGAAGCTCTTCATATTTCTCACAACTTTTAAGCTCTTCATGTTTTTCACACGTTTTCAGGCTCTTCTTGTTTTTCAACACCGCTTCATGCTCCTCCCATTTTTCAGACCGTTTCATGCTCCTCCTATTTTTCAGACCGTTTCATGCTCCTCATATTTTTGACACCTTTTGAAACTCTTCATATTTTTCACACCTTTTCAGGCTTTTCATGTTTTTCAACACCGCTTCATGCTCTTTATTTTTCAGACCGTTTCATGCTCCTCATATTTTTGACACCTTTTGAAGCTCTTCATATTTTTCACACCTTTTCATGCTCTTCATGTTTTTGAACACCGCTTAATCCTCCTCCTATTTTTCAGACCGGTTCATGCTCCTCATATTTTTGACACCTTTTGAAGCTCTTCATATTTTTCACACCTTTTCATGCTCTTCATGTTTTTGAACACCGCTTCATGCTCCTCCTATTTTTCAGACCGGTTCATGCTCCTCATATTTTTGACACTTTTTGAAGCTCTTCATATTTTTCACACCTTTTCATGTTCTTCATGTTTTTCAACACCGTTTCATGCTTCTCCTATTTTTCAGACAGTTTCATGCTCCTCATATTTTTGACACCTTTTGAAGCTCTTCATATTTTTCACACATTTTCAGGCTCTTCATGTTTTTCAACACCGATTCATGCTCCTCATATTTTTGACACCTTTTGAAGCTCTTCATATATTTCACACGTTTTCAGGCTCTTCATGTTTTTCAACACCACTTCATGCTTCTCCTATTTTTCAGACCGTTTTATGCTCCTCTTATTTTTCACACCTTTTGAAGCTCTTCATATTTTTCAACCTTCTTAGGCTCTTCATGTTTTTGAACACGGTTTCATGCTCCTCCTATTTTTCAAACTGTGTCATGCTCATCTCATTTTTAACAACTTTTGAAGCTCTTCATATTTTTCACACCTTTTGAAGCTCTTCATATTTCTCAAACGTTTTCAGGCTCTTCATGTTTTTCAACACCGCACCTTGGTCATCCTATTTTTCAGACCGTTCAATGCTTCTCTCATTTCTGACACATTTTGAAGCTCTTCATATATTTCACACATTTTCAGGCTCTTCATGTTTTTCAACACCACTTCATGCTCCTCCTATTTTTCAGACCGTTTCATACTCATCTCGCTTTTGACACATTTTGAAGCTCTTCATATTTTTCAAACGTTTTCAGGCTCTTCATTTTTTTCAACACTGCTTCTTGCTCTTCCTATTTTTCAGATCGTTTCATGCTCCTCATATTTTTGACACGTTTTGAAGCTCTTCATATTTTTCACACGTTTTCAGGCTCTTCATGTCTTTGAACACTGTTTCATGCTGCTCCTATTTTTCAGATCTTTTCATGCTCCTCATATTTTTGACACATTTTGAAGCTCTTCATTTTTTTCACACCTTTTGAAGCTCTTCATATTTTTCACACCTTTTCAGGCTCTTCATGTTTATTACACCGCTTGATGCTGCTCCTATTTTTCAGACCGTTTCATCCTCCTCATATTTTTGACACCTTTTTAAGATGGTCATATCTTTCACACCTTTTCAGGCTCTTCATGTTTTTTACACCGTTTCATGCTGGTACTATTTTTCAGAACGTTTCATGCTCCTCCTATTTTTTACACCTTGTGAAGCTCTTCATATTTTTCACACCTTTTCATGCTCTTCATGTTTTTGAACACCGCTTCATGCTCCTCTTCTTTTTCAAACCGGTTCATGCTCCTCATATTTTTGACACCTTTTAAAGCTCTTCATATTTTACCCACCTTTTCAGGTTCTTCATGTTTTTCAACACCCCTTCTTGCTCATTCTATTTTTCAGACCGTTTCATGCTTCTCTCATTTCTGACACATTTTGAAGCTCTACATATATTTCACACATTTTCAGGCTCTTCATGTTTTTCAACACCACTTCATGCTCCTCCTATTTTTCAGACCGTTTCATACTCATCTCGCATTTGACACATTTTGAAGCTCTTCATATTTTCCCCACCTTTTGAAGCTCTTCATATTTTTCAAACGTTTTCAGGCTCTTAATCTTTTTCAACACCGCTTCTTGCTCTTCCTATACTTCGGACCGTTTCATGCTCCTCATATTTTTGACACGTTTTGAAGCTCTTCATATTTTTCACACCTTTTCAGGCTCTTCATGTTTTTTACACCGCTTCATGCTCCTCCTATTTTTCAGACTGTTTCATGCTCCTCCTATTTTTGACACCTTTTGAAGCTCTTCATATTTCACACCATTTCAGGCTCTTCATGTTTTTGAGCACCGTTTAATGCTCCTCCTATTTTTCAGACCGTTTCATGCTCCTCATATTTTTGGCACCTTTTGAAGCTCTTCATATTTTACCCACCTTTTCAGGCTCTTCATGTTTTTCAACACCGTCATGCTCCTCATGTATTTCCAACCGTTTGAAGCTCTTCATATTTTTCACAACTTTTCAGGCTCTTCATGTTTTTGAACACGGTTTCATGCTCCTCCTATTTTTCAGACCGTTTCATGCTCCTCATGTATTTCACACCTTTTAAAGCTCTTCATGTTGTTCACACCTTTTCAGGTTCCCCATGTTTTCAACAACGCTTCATGCTCGTCCTATTTTCCAGACCGTTTCATTCTAGTCTCATTTTTGACACCTTTTGAAGCTCTTCATATTTTTCACACCTTTTCAGGCTCTTCATGTTTTTCAACACCGATTCATGCTCCTCATATTTTTGACACCTTTTGAATCTCTTCATATTTTTCCCACCTTTTCAGGCTCTTCATGTTTTTGAACACCACTTGTGTTCCTCCTAATTTTCTGACCGTTTCATGCTCATCTCATTTTTATCACCTTTTGAAGCTCTTCATATTTTTCACACCTTTTGAAGCTCTTTGTATTTTTCACACGTTTTCAGACTCTTCATGTTTTTCAACACCACTTCATATTTCTCCTATTTTTCAGACGGTTTCATGCTCCTTATATTTTTGACACCTTTTGAAGCTCTTCATAGTTTATCCACCTTTTCAGGCTCTTCATGTTTTTCAACACCGCTTCATGCTCTTCCTATTATCCAGACCGTTTCATGGTCCTCATGTATTTCCAACCGTTTGAAGCTCTTCATATTTTTCACAACTTTTCAGGCTCTTCATGTTTTTGAACACGGTTTCATTCTCCTCCTATTTTTCAGACCGTTTCATGCTCCTCATGTATTTCACAACTTTTAAAGCTCTTCATATTTTTCACACCTTTTCAGGCTCTTCATGTTTTTGAACACGGTTTCATGCTCCTCCTATTTTTCAGACCGTTTTATGCTCCTCATATTTTTGACACCTTTTGAAGCTCTTCATATTTTTCACACCTTTTCATACTCTTCATGATTTCCAACACCGCTTCATGCTCCTCCTATTTTTCAGACCGTTTCATGCTCATCTCATTTTTATCACCTTTTGAAGCTCTTCATATTTTTCACACCTTTTGAAGCTCTTTGTATTTTTCACACGTTTTCAGACTCTTCATGTTTTTCAACACCACTTCATATTTCTCCTATTTTTCAGACGGTTTCATGCTCCTCATATTTTTGACACCTTTTGAAGCTCTTCATAGTTTATCCACCTTTTCAGGCTCTTCATGTTTTTCAACACCGCTTCATGCTCTTCCTATTATCCAGACCGTTTCATGGTCCTCATGTATTTCCAACCGTTTGAAGCTCTTCATATTTTTCACAACTTTTCAGGCTCTTCATGTTTTTGAACACGGTTTCATTCTCCTCCTATTTTTCAGACCGTTTCATGCTCCTCATGTATTTCACAACTTTTAAAGCTCTTCATATTTTTCACACCTTTTCAGGCTCTTCATGTTTTTGAACACCGTTTCATTCTCCTCCTATTTTCAGACCGTTTCATGCTCCTCATATTTTTGACACCTTTTGAAGCTCTTCATATTTTTCACACATTTTCATGCTCTTCATGTTTTTGATCACCGCTTAATCCTCCTCCTATTTTTCAGACCTGTTCATGCTCCTCATATTTTGACACCTTTTGAAGCTCTTCATATTTTTCACACCTTTTCATGTTCTTCATGTTTTTCAACACCGCTTCATGCTTCTCCTATTTTTCAGACCGTTTCATGCTCCTCATATTTTTGACACCTTTTGAAGCTCTTCATATTTTTCACACATTTTCAGGCTCTTCATGTTTTTCAACACTGATTCATGCTCCTCATATTTTTGACACCTTTTGAATCTCTTCATATTTTTCACACCTTTTCTGGCTCTTCATGTTTTTGAACACCACTTCATGCTCCTCATATTTTTCACACCTTTTGAAGCTCTTCATATTTTTCAACCTTTTTAGGCTCTTTATGTTTTTGAACACGGTTTCATGCTCCTCCTATTTTTCAAACTGTGTCATGCTCATCTCATTTTTAACAACTTTTGAAGCTCTTCATATTTTTCACACCTTTTGAAGCTCTTCATATTTCTCAAACGTTTTCAGGCTCTTCATGTTTTTCAACACCCCTTCTTGCTCATCCTATTTTTTAGACCGTTTCATGCTTCTCTCATTTCGGACAAATTTTGAAGCTCTTCATATATTTCACACATTTTCAGGCTCTTCATGTTTTTCAACACAACTTCATGCTCCTCCTATTTTTCAGACCGATTCATACTCATCTCGCTTTTGACACATTTTGAAGCTCTTCCTATTTTCCACACCTTTTGAAGCTCTTCATATTTTTCAAACGTTTTCAGGCTCTTAAACTTTTTCAACACCGCTTCTTGCTCCTCCTATTTTTCGGACCGTTTCATGCTCCTCATATTTTTGACACGTTTTGAAGCTCTTCATATATTTCACACCTTTTCAGGCTCTTCATGTTTTTCAACACCACTTCATGCTCCTCCTATTTTTCAGACCGTTTCATGCTCATCTCACTTTTGACCCATTTTGAAGCTCTTCATATTTTCCACACCTTTTGAAGCTGTTCATATTTTTCATATTTTTGAAGCTCTTCATATTTTCACACGTTTTCAGACTCTTCATGTTTTTCAAAACCGCTTCATGCTCCTCCTATTTTTCTGAGAGTTTCATGCTCCTCATGTATTTCACACCTTTTGAAGCTCTTCATATTTTCCACACCTTTTCAGGCTGTTCATGTTTTTGAACACCGTTTCATGCTGCTCCTATTTTTCAGACCGTTTAATGCTCCTCATATTTTTGACATTTTTTGAAGCTCTTCATATTTTTCACACCTTTTCAGGCTCTTCATGTATTTGAACACCACTTCATGCTCCTGCTATTTTTCAGCCCGTTTCATGCTCCTCCTATTTTTCACACCTTTTGAAGCTCTTCATATTTTTCACACCTTTTCAGGCTCTTCATGTTTTTGAACACCGCTTGATGCTCCTCCTATTTTTCAGACTTTTTCATGCTCCTCATGTATTTCACACGTTTTGAAGCTCTTCATATTTTTCACACCTTTTCAGGCTCTTCATGATTTTGAACACCGCTTCATGATCCTCCTATTTTTCAGAATGTTTCATGCTCCTAATATTTTTGACAACTTTTGAAGCTTTTCATATTTTTCACAACTTTTCAGCATCTTCATGTTTTTGAACAGAGCTTCATGCTCCTCCTATTTTTCAGACCGTATCATACTCGTCATATTTTTCACACCTTTTGAACCTCTTCATATTTTTCACACCTTTTCTGACTCTTCACGTTTTTCAAGACCGATTCATGCTCCTCCTATTTTTCAGACCGTTTCATGCTCCTCATATTTTTGAAACCTTTTGAAGCTCCTCCTATTTTTCACACCTTTTCCGGCTCTTCATGTTTTTGAACACCGTTTCATGCTCCTCCTATTTTTCAGACCGTTTCATGCTCCTCATATTTTTGACACCTTTTGAAGCTCTTCATATTTTTCATACCTTTTCAGGCTCTTCATGTTTTTGAAGAACCCTTCATGCTCCTCCTATTTTTGAGACCGTATCATGCTCCTCATGTGTTTGACACATTTGAAGCTCTTCATATTTTTCTCCCCTTTCAGGCTCTTCATGTTTTTGAATACCGCTTCATGTTCCTTCTGTTTCTCAGACCGTTTCATGCTCCTCATATTTTTGACACTTTTTGAAGCTTTTCCTATTTTTCACACCTTTTCATGCTCTTCATGTTTTTCTACACCGTTTCATGCTCCTCCTATTTTTCAGACCGTTTCATGCTCCTCATATTTTTGACACCTTTTGAAGCTCTTCATATTTTTCATACCTTTTCAGGCTCTTCATGTTTTTGAAGAACGCTTCATGCTCCTCCTATTTTTGAGACCGTATCATGCTCCTCATATGTTTGACACTTTTGAAGCTCTTCATATTTTTCTCCCCTTTCAGGCTCTTCATGTTTTTGAATACCGCTTCATGCTCCTTCTGTTTCTCAGACCGTTTCATGCTCCTCATATTTTTGACACTTTTTGAAGCTTTTCCTATTTTTCACACCTTTTCATGCTCTTCATGTTTTTCTACACCGTTTCATGCTCCTCCTATTTTTCAGACCGTTTCATGCTCCTCATATTATTGACACGATTTGAAGCTCTTTATATTTGTCACACCTTTTCAGGCTCTTCATGTTTTTCAACACCCCTTCATGCTCCTCCTATTTGTCAGACCGTTTCATGCTTCTCCTAATTTTCAGACTGTTTCATGCAACTCTTATTATTGACATATTTTGAAGCTCTTCATATTTTTCACATCTATTCAGGCTCTTCATGTTTTTCAACACCGCTTAATGCTCCTCCTATTTTTGAGACCGTTTCATGTTCCTCATATTTTTGCCACCTTTTGAAGCTCTTCATATTTTTCACACGTTTTTAGGCTCTTCTTGTTTTTCAACATCGATCTCACTCCTCCTATTTTTGAGACCGTTTCATGCTCCTCATATTTTTGACAAATTTTGTAGCTCTTCATATTTTTCAGACCTTTTCAGGCTCTCCAAGTTTTTGAACACCGCTTTATGTTCCTCCTATTTTTGAGACCGTTTCATGCTCCTCATATTTTTGACACGTTTTGGAGCTCTTCATATATTTCACACCTTTGCAGGCTCTTCATGTTTTTCAACACAGCTTCATGCTCCTCCTATTTTTCAGACCGTTTCATGCTCCTCCTTTTTTTTCAGACTGTTTCATGCACCTCTTATTATTGACACCTTTTGAAGCTCTTCTTATTTTTCACACTTTTTCAGGCTCTTCATGTTTTTCAACACCGCTTCATGCTCCTATTATTTTGAGAACGTTTCATGCTCCTCATATTTTTGACACCTCTTGAGGCACGTCATATTTTTCACATCCTTTCAGGCTCTTCATATTTTTGAACACTGCTTCATGCTCCTCCTATTTTTCAGACCGTTTCATTCTCCTCATAATTTTCACACCTTTTGAAGCTCTTCATATTTCTCACACCTTTTCAGGCTCTTCATGTTTTTGAGCACAGCATCATGCTCCTCCTAGTTTTCAGACCGTTTCATGTTCCTCATGTCTTTCACTCCTATTGAAGCTCTTCATATTTTTCACACCTTTTCAGGCTCTTCATGTTTTTGAACACCATTTCATGCTGCTCCTATTTTTCAGACCGTTTCATGCTCCTCATATTTTTGACACGTTTTAAGGCTCTTCATATTTTTCACACCATTCCAGGCTCTTTTTTTTTTGAACACCGTTTCATGCTCCTCCTATTTTTCTGACCGTTTCATGCTCCTCATATTTTTGACACCTTTTGAAGCTCTTCATATTTTTCACACCTTTTCAGGCTCTTCATGTTTTTGAACACCGCTTCATGCTCCTCCTATTTTACAGACCGTTTCATGCTCTTCATATTTTTGACCCCTTTTGAAGCTCTTCATATTTTTCACACATTTTCAGGCTCATCATATTTTTCAAAACCGTTTCATGCTGCTTCTATTATTCAGGCCGTTTCATGCTCCTCATATTTTTATACCTTTTGAAGCTCTTCTTATTTTTCACACCTTTTCAGGCTCTTCATGTTTTTCAACACCGTTTCATGCTGCTTCTATTTTTCAGACCGTTTCATGCTCCTCATATTTTTGACACCTTTTGAAGCTCTTCATATTTTTCACACCTTTTCAGGCTCTTCATATTTTTGAACACAGCTTCATGCTCCTCCTATTTTTCAGAGAGTTTCATGCTCCTAATGTATTTCACTCCTTTTGAAGCTCTTCATATTTTTCACACCTTTTCAGGCTCTTCATGTTTTGCCACACCACTTCATGCTTCTATTTTTCAGCTCGTTTCATGCTCCTCATGTATTTCACACCTTTTGAAGCTCTTCATATTTTTCACACCTTTTCACTCTCTTCATGTTTTCAACACCATTTCATGCCGCATCTATTTTTCAGACCGTTTCATGCTCCTCATATTTTTGACACCTTTAGAAGCTCTTCATATTTTTCACACCTTTTCAGGCTCTTCATGTTTCTCAACACAGCTTCATGCTCCTCCTATTTTTCAGACCCTTTCCTTCTCCTCATATTTTTGACACCTTTTGAAGCTCTTCATATATTTCACACCTTTTCAGTTTCTTCTTTTTTTTCAACACCACTTCATGCTCCTCCTATTTTTCAGACCGTTTTAAGCTCATCTCATTTTTGACACCTTTTGAAGCTCTTCATATATTTCACCCCATTTCAGGCTTTTCATGTTTTTGAACACCGCTTCATGCTCCTATTTCTCAGACCGTTTCATGCTCCTCTTATTTTTGACACCTTTTGAAACTCTTCATATTTTTCACAATTTTTCAGGCTCTTCCTGTTTTTGAACACCGCTTCATGCTCCTCCTATTTTTCAGACCGTTTCATGCTCCTCATATTTTTGACACCATTTGAAGCTCTTCATATTTCTCACAGCTTTTCAGGTTCTTCATGTTTTTCAACACCGCTTCATGCTCCTCCTATTTTTCAGAACGTTTCAT
Source organism: Dama dama (assembly GCF_033118175.1). NCBI lineage: Eukaryota > Metazoa > Chordata > Mammalia > Artiodactyla > Cervidae > Dama > Dama dama. The sequence continues at coordinate 5,767,676 of NW_026870895.1, forward strand.
GCTCATCTCATTTTTGCCACCTTTTGAAGCTCGTCATATTTTACCACATCTTTTGAAGCTCTTCGTATTTTTCACACGTTTTCAGGCTCTTCATGTTTTTGAACACCGTTTCATGCTGCTCCTATTTTTCAGACCGTTTAATGCTCCTCATATTTTTGACATTTTTTGAAGCTCTTCATATTTTTCGCACCTTTTCAGGCTCTTCATGTTTTTGAACACCGCTTCATGCTCCTGCTATTTTTCAGCCCGTTTCATACTCCTCCTATTTTTCACACCTTTTGAAGCTCTTTATATTTTTCACACCTTTTCAGGCTCTTCATGTTTTTAAACACCGCTTGATGCTCCTCCTATTTTTCAGACTTTTTCATGCTCCTCATGTATTTCACACGTTTTGAAGCTCTTCATATTTTTCACACCTTTTCAACCTCTTCATGATTGTGAACATCACTTCATGATCCTCCTATTTTTCAGAATGTTTCATGCTCCTCATATTTTTGACAACTTTTGAAGCTTTTCATATTTTTCACAACTTTTCAGGGTCTTCATGTTTTTGAACAGAGCTTCATGCTTCTCCTATTTTTCAGACCGTATCATACTCGTCATATTTTTCACACCTTTTGAACCTCTTCATATTTTTCACACCTTTTCAGTCTCTTCATGTTTTTCAACACAACTTCATGCTCATCCTATTTTCCAGACCGTTTCATGTTCCTCATGTATTTTACACCTTTTGAAGCTCTTAATATTTTTCACACCTTTTCAGGCTCTTCATGCATTTGAACACCCTTTCATGCTCCTCCTATTTTTCAGACCGTTTCATGCTCCTCATAGTTTTGACACCTTTTGAAGCTCTTCATATTTTTCACACCTTTTCAGGTTCTTCATGTTTTTCAACACCGCTTCATGCTCCTCCTATTTTTCAGACCATTTCATGCTCCTCATATTTTTGACACCTTTTGAAGCTCTTAATATATTTCACAACTTTTCAGAATCTTCATGATTTCCAACACCGCTTCATGCTCCTCATATTTTTCAGACCGTTTCATGCTCATCTCATTTTTGTCACCTTTTGAAGCTCTTCATATTTTTCACACCTCTTCAGTCTCTTCATGTTTTTAAACACCTCTTCATGCTCCTCCTATTTTTCAGACCGATTCATGCTCCTCCTGTATTTCACACCTTTTGAAGCTCTTCATATTTTACCCACCTTTTCAGGCTCTTCATGTTTTTCAACACCGTTTCATGCTCCTCATGTATTTCCAACCGTTTGAAACTCTTCATATATTTCACAACTTTTCAGGCTCTTCATGTTTTTGAACACGGTTTCATGCTCCTCCTATTTTTAAGACAGTTTCATGCTCCTCATGTATTTCACACCTTTTAAAGCTCTTCATATTTTTCACACCTTTTCAGGCTCCCCATGTTTTTCAACCCGGCTTCATGATCCTACTCTTTATCAGACCGTTTCATGCTCCTCATATTTTTGACACTTTTTGAAGCTCTTCATATTTTTCACACCTTTTCTGGCTCTTCATGTTTTCAACACCGCTTCATGCTCGTCCAATTTTCCAGACCATTTCATGCTCATCTCATTTTTGACACCTTTTGAAGCTCTTCATATTTCTCACAACTTTTAAGCTCTTCAGGTTTTTCACACGTTTTCAGGCTCTTCATGTTTTTCAACACCGCTTCATGCTCCTCCCATTTTTCAGACCGTTTCATGCTCCTCCTATTTTTCAGACCGTTTCATGCTCCTCATATTTTTGACACCTTTTGAAGCTCTTCATATTTTTCACACCTTTTCAGGCTCTTCATGTTTTTCAAAGCCACTTCATGCTTCTCCTATTTTTCAGACCGTTTCATGCTCCTCTCATTTCTGACACCTTTTGAAGCTCTTCATATATTTCACACATTTTCAAGCTCTTCATGTTTTTCAACACCACTTCATGCTCCTCCTATTTTTCAGACTGTTTCATGCTCCTCCTGTATTTCACACCTTTTGAAGCTCTTTATATTTTTCACACCTTTTTAGGCTCTTCATGTTTTTGAACACGATTTCAGGCTCCTCCTATTTTTCGGACTGTTTCATGCTCATCTCCTTTTTGACACCTTTTGAAGCTCCTCATAATTTTCACACCTTTTGAATCTCTTCATATTTCTCAAACGTTTTCACGCTCTTCATGTATTTCAACACCCCTTCTTGCTCATCCTATTTTTCAGACCGTTTCATGTTTCTATCATTTCTGACAACTTTTGAAGCTCTTCATGTATGTCACACATTTTCAGGCTCTTCATGTTTTTCAACACCACTTCATGCTCCTCCTTTTTCAGACCGTTTCATGCTCATCTCACTTTTGACACATTTTGAAGCTCTTCATATTTTCCTCACCTTTTGAAGCTCTTCATATTTTTCAAACGTTTTCAGGTTATTCATTTTTTTCAACACCGCTTCTTTCTCCTCCTATTTTTCAGATCGTTCCATGCTCCTCATATTTTTGACACGTTTTGAAGCTCTTCATATTTTTCACACCTTTTCAGGCTCTTCATGTCTTTGAACACCGTTTCATGCTGCTCGTATTTTTCAGATCTTTTCATGCTCCTCATATTTTTGACACATTTTGAAGCTCTTCATTTTTTTCACACCTTTTGAAGCTCTTCATACTTTTCACACCTTTTCAGGCTCTTCATGTTTTTTACACCGCTTCATGCTGCTCCTATTTTTCAGACCGTTTCATGCTCCTCATATTTTTGACACCTTTTGAAGCTCTTCATATTTTTCACACCTTTTCAGGCTCTTCATGTTTTTCAAAGCCACTTCATGCTTCTCCTATTTTTCAGACCGTTTCATGCTCCTCTCATTTCTGACACCTTTTGAAGCTCTTCATATATTTCACACATTTTCAGGCTCTTCATGTTTTTCAACACCACTTCATGCTCCTCCTATTTTTCAGACCGTTTCATGCTCCTCATGTATTTCACACCTTTTGAAGCTCTTTATATTTTTCACACCTTTTTAGGCTCTTCATGTTTTTGAACACGGTTTCAGGCTCCTCCTATTTTTCGGACTGTTTCATGCTCATCTCATTTTTGACACCTTTTGAAGCACTTCATATTTTTCACACCTTTTGAATCTCTTCATATTTCTCAAACGTTTTCAGGCTCTTCATGTTTTTCAACACCCCTTCTTGCTCATCCTATTTTTCAGACCGTTTCATGTTTCTATCATTTCTGACAACTTTTGAAGCTCTTCATATATTTCACACATTTTCAGGCTCTTCATGTTTTTCAACACCACTTCATGCTCCTCCTATTTTTCAGACCGTTTCATGCTCATCTCACTTTTGACCCATTTTGAAGCTCTTCATATTTTCCACACCTTTTGAAGCTCTTCATATTTTTCATATTTTTGAAGCTCTTCATATTTTCACACGTTTTCAGACTCTTCATGTTTTTCAAAACCGCTTCATGCTCCTCCTATTTTTCAGAACGTTTCATGCTCCTCATGTATTTCACACCTTTTGAAGCTCTTCATATTTTCCACACCTTTTCAGGCTGTTCATGTTTTTGAACACCGTTTCATGCTGCTCCTATTTTTCAGACCGTTTAATGCTCCTCATATTTTTGACATTTTTTGAAGCTCTTCATATTTTTCACACCTTTTCAGGCTCTTCATGTATTTGAACACCGCTTCATGCTCCTGCTATTTTTCAGCCCGTTTCATGCTCCTCCTATTTTTCACACCTTTTGAAGCTCTTCATATTTTTCACACCTTTTCAGGCTCTTCATGTTTTTGAACACCGCTTGATGCTCCTCCTATTTTTCAGACTTTTTCATGCTCCTCATGTATTTCACACGTTTTGAAACTCTTCATATTTTTCACACCTTTTCAACCTCTTCATGATTGTGAACATCACTTCATGATCCTCCTATTTTTCAGAATGTTTCATGCTCCTCATATTTTTGACAACTTTTGAAGCTTTTCATATTTTTCACAACTTTTCAGGGTCTTCATGTTTTTGAACAGAGCTTCATGCTTCTCCTATTTTTCAGACCGTATCATACTCGTCATATTTTTCACACCTTTTGAACCTCTTCATATTTTTCACGCCTTTTCAGTCTCTTCATGTTTTTCAACACAACTTCATGCTCATCCTATTTTCCAGACCGTTTCATGTTCCTCATGTATTTTACACCTTTTGAAGCTCTTCATATTTTTCACACCTTTTCAGGTTCTTCATGTTTTTCAACACCGCTTCATGCTCCTCCTATTTTTCAGACCGTTTCATGCTCCTCATATTTTTGACACCTTTTGAAGCTCTTAATATATTTCACACCTTTTCAGACTCTTCATGATTTCCAACACCGCTTCATGCTCCTCATATTTTTCAGACCGTTTCATGCTCATCTCATTTTTGTCACCTTTTGAAGATCTTCATATTTTTCACACCTATTCAATCTCTTCATGTTTTTAAACACCTCTTCATGCTCCTCCTATTTTTCAGACCGATTCATGCTCCTCCTGTATTTCACACCTTTTGAAGCTCTTCATATTTTACCCACCTTTTCAGGCTCTTCATGTTTTTCAACATAACTTCCTGCTCCTCCTATTTTTCAGACCGTTTCATGCTCTTCATATTTTTGACACTTTTTGAAGCTCTTCATATTTTTCACACCTTTTCTGGCTCTTCATGTTTTCAACACCACTTCATGCTCGTCCAATTTTCCAGACCGTTTCATGCTCATCTCATTTTTGACACCTTTTGAAGCTCTTCATATTTCTCACAACTTTTAAGCTCTTCATGTTTTTCACACGTTTTCAGGCTCTTCATGTTTTTCAACACCGCTTCATGCTCCTCCCATTTTTCAGACTGTTTCATGCTCCTCCTATTTTTCAGACCGTTTCATGCTCCTCATATTTTTGACACCTTTTGAAGCTCTTCATATTTTTCACACCTTTTCAGGCTCTTCATGTTTTTCAAAGCCACTTCATGCTTCTCCTATTTTTCAGACCGTTTCATGCTCCTCTCATTTCTGACACCTTTTGAAGCTCTTCATATATTTCACACATTTTCAAGCTCTTCATGTTTTTCAACACCACTTCATGCTCCTCCTATTTTTCAGACTGTTTCATGCTCCTCCTGTATTTCACACCTTTTGAAGCTCTTTATATTTTTCACACCTTTTTAGGCTCTTCATGTTTTTGAACACGATTTCAGGCTCCTCCTATTTTTCGGACTGTTTCATGCTCATCTCCTTTTTGACACCTTTTGAAGCTCTTCATAATTTTCACACCTTTTGAATCTCTTCATATTTCTCAAACGTTTTCACGCTCTTCATGTATTTCAACACCCCTTCTTGCTCATCCTATTTTTCAGACCGTTTCATGTTTCTATCATTTCTGACAACTTTTGAAGCTCTTCATGTATGTCACACATTTTCAGGCTCTTCATGTTTTTCAACACCACTTCATGCTCCTCCTTTTTCAGACCGTTTCATGCTCATCTCACTTTTGACACATTTTGAAGCTCTTCATATTTTCCTCACCTTTTGAAGCTCTTCATATTTTTCAAACGTTTTCAGGTTATTCATTTTTTTCAACACCGCTTCTTTCTCCTCCTATTTTTCAGATCGTTCCATGCTCCTCATATTTTTGACACGTTTTGAAGCTCTTCATATTTTTCACACCTTTTCAGGCTCTTCATGTCTTTGAACACCGTTTCATGCTGCTCGTATTTTTCAGATATTTTCATGCTCCTCATATTTTTGACACATTTTGAAGCTCTTCATTTTTTTCACACCTTTTGAAGCTCTTCATACTTTTCACACCTTTTCAGGCTCTTCATGTTTTTTACACCGCTTCATGCTGCTCCTATTTTTCAGACCGTTTCACGCTCCTCATATTTTTGACACCTTTTGAAGGTCTTCATATCTTTCACACCTTTTCAGGCTCTTCATGTTTTTGAACACCGTTTCATGCTCCTCGTATTTTTCAGACCGTTTCATGCTCCTCATATTTTTGACACCTTTTGAAGCTCTTCATATTTTTCACACCTTTTCAGGCTCTTCATGTTTTTCAAAGCCACTTCATGCTTCTCCTATTTTTCAGACCGTTTCATGCTCCTCTCATTTCTGACACCTTTTTTAAGCTCTTCATATATTTCACACATTTTCAGGCTCTTCATGTTTTTCAACACCACTTCATGCTCCTCCTATTTTTCAGACCGTTTCATGCTCCTCATGTATTTCACACCTTTTGAAGCTCTTTATATTTTTCACACCTTTTTAGGCTCTTCATGTTTTTGAACACGATTTCAGGCTCCTCCTATTTTTCGGACTGTTTCATGCTCATCTCATTTTTGACACCTTTTGAAGCTCTTCATATTTTCACACCTTTTGAATCTCTTCATATTTCTCAAACGTTTTCAGGCTCTTCATGTTTTTCAACACCCCTTCTTGCTCATCCTATTTTTCAGACCGTTTCATGTTTCTATCATTTCTGACAACTTTTGAAGCTCTTCATATATTTCACACATTTTCAGGCTCTTCATGTTTTTCAACACCACTTCATGCTCCTCCTATTTTTCAGACCGTTTCATGCTCATCTCACTTTTGACCCATTTTGAAGCTCTTCATATTTTCCACACCTTTTGAAGCTCTTCATATTTTTCATATTTTTGAAGCTCTTCATATTTTCACACGTTTTCAGACTCTTCATGTTTTTCAAAACCGCTTCATGCTCCTCCTATTTTTCAGAACGTTTCATGCTCCTCATGTATTTCACACCTTTTGAAGCTCTTCATATTTTCCACACCTTTTCAGGCTGTTCATGTTTTTGAACACCGTTTCATGCTGCTCCTATTTTTCAGACCGTTTAATGATCCTCATATTTTTGACATTTTTTGAAGCTCTTCATATTTTTCACACCTTTTCAGGCTCTTCATGTATTTGAACACCGCTTCATGCTCCTGCTATTTTTCAGCCCGTTTCATGCTCCTCCTATTTTTCACACCTTTTGAAGCTCTTCATATTTTTCACACCTTTTCAGGCTCTTCATGTTTTTGAACACCGCTTGATGCTCCTCCTATTTTTCAGACTTTTTCATGCTCCTCATGTATTTCACACGTTTTGAAGCTCTTCATATTTTTCACACCTTTTCAGGCTCTTCATGATTTTGAACACCACTTCATGATCCTCCTATTTTTCAGAATGTTTCATGCTCCTAATATTTTTGACAACTTTTGAAGCTTTTCATATTTTTCACATCTTTTCAGGGTCTTCATGTTTTTGAACAGAGCTTCATGCTCCTCCTATTTTTCAGACCGTATCATACTCGTCATATTTTTCACACCTTTTGAACCTCTTCATATTTTTCACACCTTTTCAGTCTCTTCATGTTTTTCAACACAACTTCATGCTCATCCTATTTTCCAGACCGTTTCATGTTCCTCATGTATTTTATACCTTTTGAAGCTCTTCATATTTTTCACACCTTTTCAGGCTCTTCATGCATTTGAACACCCTTTCATGCTCCTCCTATTTTTCAGACCGTTTCTTTCTCCTCATAGATTTGACACCTTTTGAAGCTCTTCATATTTTTCACAGCTTTTCAGGTTCTTCATGTTTTTCAACACCGCTTCATTCTCCTCCTATTTTTCAGACCGTTTCATGCTCCTCATATTTTTGACACCTTTTGAAGCTCTTAATATATTTCACACCTTTTCAGACTCTTCATGATTTCCAACACCGCTTCATGCTCCTCATATTTTTCAGACCGTTTCATGCTCATCTCACTTTTATCACCTTTTGAAGCTCTTCATATTTTCCACAACTTTTGAAGCTCTTCATATTTTTCATATTTTTGAAGCTCTTCATATTTTCACACGTTTTCAGACTCTTCATGTTTTTCAAAACCGCTTCATGCTCCTCCTATTTTTCAGAGAGTTTCATGCTCCTCATGTATTTCACACCTTTTGAAGCTCTTCATATTTTCCACACCTTTTCAGGCTGTTCATGTTTTTGAACACCGTTTCATGCTGCTCCTATTTTTCAGACCGTTTAATGCTCCTCATATTTTTGACATTTTTTGAAGCTCTTCATATTTTTCACACATTTTCAGGTTCTTCATGTTTTTCAACACCGCTTCATTCTCCTCCTATTTTTCAGACCGTTTCATGCTCCTCATATTTTTGACACCTTTTGAAGCTCTTAATATATTTCACACCTTTTCAGACTCTTCATGATTTCCAACACCGCTTCATGCTCCTCATATTTTTCAGACCGTTTCATGCTCATCTCACTTTTATCACCTTTTGAAGCTCTTCATATTTTTCACAACTTTTGAAGCTCTTCATATTTTTCACACGTTTTCAGGCTCTTCATGTTTTTCAACACCACTTCATGCTTCTCCTATTTTCCAGACCGTTTCATGCTCCTCATGTATTTCCAACCTTTTGAAGCTCTTCATATTTTTCACACCTTTGCAGGCTCCCCATGTTTTTCAACATGGCTTCATGATCCTCCTGTTTTTCAGACAGTTTCATGCTCCTCATATTTTGACACGTTTTGAAGATCTTCATATTTTTCACACATTTTCAGGCTCTTCATGTTTTTCAAAACCGATTCATGCTCCTCCTATGTTTCAGACCGTTTCATGCTCCTCATATTTTGACACCTTTTGAAGCTCTTCATATTTTTCACACCTTTTCAGGCTCCCCATGTTTTTCAACACCGATTCATGCTCGTCCTATTTTCCAGACCGTTCCATGCTCGTCTCATTTTTGACACCTTTTGAAGCTCTTCATATTTCTCACAACTTTTAAGCTCTTCATGTTTTTCACACGTTTTCAGGCTCTTCATGTTTTTCTACACGGTTTCATGCTCCTCCCATTTTTCAGACCGTTTCATGCTCCTCATATTTTTGACACCTTTTGAAGCTCTTCATATTTTTCACACCTTTTCATGCTCTTCATGTTTTTGAACACCGCTTCATGTTCCTCCTATTTTTCAGACCGGTTCATGCTCCTCATATTTTTGACACCTTTTGAAGCTCTTCATATTTTTCACAACTTTTCATGTTTTTCATGTTTTTCAACACCGTTTCATGCTTCTCCTATTTTTCAGACCGTTTCATGCTCCTCATATTTTTGACACCTTTTGAAGCTCTTCATATTTGTCACACATTTTCAGACTCTTCATGTTTTTCAACACCGATTCATGCTCCTCATATTTTTGACACCTTTTGAATCTCTTCATATTTTTCACACCTTTTCAGGCTCTTCATGTTTTTGAACACCACTTGTGTTCCTCCTATTTTTCAGACCGTTTCATGCTCCTCATATTTTTGACACCTTTTGAAGCTCTTCATATATTTCACACGTTTTCAGGCTCTTCATGTTTTTCAACACCACTTCATGCTTGTCCTATTTTTCAGACCGTTTTATGCTCCTCGTATTTTTCACACCTTTTGAAGCTCTTCATATTTTTCAACCTTTTTAGGCTCTTCATGTTTTTGAACACGGTTTCATGCTCCTTCTATTTTTCAAACTGTGTCATGCTCATCTCATTTTTAACAACTTTTGAAGCTCTTCATATTTTTCACACCTTTTGAAGCTCTTCATATTTCTCAAACGTTTTCAGGCTCTTCATGTTTTTCAACACAACTTCATGCTCCTCCTATTTTTCAGACCGTTTCATACTCATCTCGCTTTTGACACATTTTGAAGCTCTTCCTATTTTCCACACCTTTTGAAGCTCTTCATATTTTTCAAACGTTTTCAGGCTCTTAATCTTTTTCAACACCGCTTCTTGCTCCTCCTATTTTTCGGACCGTTTCATGCTCCTCATATTTTTGACACGTTTTGAAGCTCTTCATATATTTCACACCTTTTCAGGCTCTTCATGTTTTTGAACACCGTTTCATGCTCCTCGTATTTTTCAGACCGTTTCATGCTCCTCATATTTTTGACACCTTTTGAAGCTCTTCATATTTTTCACACCTTTTCAGGCTCTTCATGTTTTTGAACACCGTTTCATGCTCCTCCTATTTTTCAGATCGTTTCATGCTCCTCTCATTTCTGACACCTTTTGAAGCTCTTCATATATTTCACACCTTTTGAATCTCTTCATATTTTTCACACGTTTTCAGGCTCTTCATGTTTTTGAACACGATTTCAGGCTGCTCCTATTTTTCGGACTGTTTCATGCTCATCTCATTTTTGACACCTTTTGAAGCTCTTCATATTTTTCACACCTTTTGAATCTCTTCATATTTTTCACACGTTTTCAGGCTCTTCATGTTTTTGAACACGATTTCAGGCTGCTCCTATTTTTCGGACCGTTTCATGCTCTTCATGTATTTCCAACCGTTTGAAGCTCTTCATATTTTTCACAACTTTTCAGGCTCTTCATGTTTTTGAACACGGTTTCATGCTCCTCCTATTTTTCAGACCGTTTCATGCTCCTCATGTATTTCACACCTTTTAAAGCTCTTCATATTTTTCACACATTTTCAGGCTCTTCATGTTTTTGAACACCGTTTCTTTCTCCTCCTATTTTTCAGACCGTTTCATGCTCCTCATGTATTTCCAACCGTTTGAAGCTCTTCATATTTTTCACAACTTTTCAGGCTCTTCATGTTTTTGAACACAGTTTCATGCTCCTCCTATTTTTCAGACCGTTTCATGCTCCTATGTATTTCACACCTTTTAATGCTCTTCATATTTTTCACACATTTTCAGGCTCTTCATGTTTTTGAACACCGTTTCATTCTCCTCCTATTTTTCAGACCGTTTCATGCTCCTCATATTTTTGACACCTTTTGAAGCTCTTCATATTTTTCACACCTTTTCAGGCTCCCCATGTTTTTCAACACGGCTTCAATATCCTACTCTTTTTCAGACCGTTTCGTGCTCCTCATATTTTTGACACGTTTTGAAGCTCTTCATATTTTTCACACCTTTTCTGGCTCTTCATGTTTTCAACACCGCTTCATGCTCGTCCTATTTTCCAGACCGTTTCATGCTCGTCTCATTTTTAACACCTTTTGAAGCTCTTCATATTTCTCACAACTTTTAAGCTCTTCATGTTTTTCACACCTTTTCAGGCTCCCCATGTTTTTCAACACGGCTTCAATATCCTACTCTTTTTCAGACCGTTTCGTGCTCCTCATATTTTTGAGACGTTTTGAAGCTCTTCATATTTTTCACACCTTTTCTGGCTCTTCTTGTTTTTCAACACCGCTTCATGCTCCTCCCATTTTTCAGACCGTTTCATGCTCCTCCTATTTTTCAGACCGTTTCATGCTCCTCATATTTTTGACACCTTTTGAAACTCTTCATATTTTTCACACCTTTTCAGGCTTTTCATGATTTTCAATACCGCTTCATGCTCTTTATTTTTCAGACCATTTCATGCTCCTCATATTTTTGACACCTTTTGAAGCTCTTCATATTTTTCACAGCTTTTCATGCTCTTCATGTTTTTGAACACCGCTTAATCCTCCTCCTATTTTTCAGACCGGTTCATGCTCCTCATATTTTTGACACCTTTTGAAGCTCTTCATATTTTTCACACCTTTTCATGCTCTTCATGTTTTTGAACACCGCTTCATGCTCCTCCTATTTTTCAGACCGGTTCATGCTCCTCATATTTTTGACACTTTTTGAAGCTCTTCATATTTTTCACACCTTTTCATGTTCTTCATGTTTTTCAACACCGTTTCATGCTTCTCCTATTTTTCAGACAGTTTCATGCTCCTCATATTTTTGACACCTTTTGAAGCTCTTCATATTTTTCACACATTTTCAGGCTCTTCATGTTTTTCAACACCGATTCATGCTCCTCATATTTTTGACACCTTTTGAAGCTCTTCATATATTTCACACGTTTTCAGGCTCTTCATGTTTTTCAACACCACTTCATGCTTCTCCTATTTTTCAGACCGTTTTATGCTCCTCGTATTTTTCACACCTTTTGAAGCTCTTCATATTTTTCAACCTTCTTAGGCTCTTCATGTTTTTGAACACGGTTTCATGCTCCTCCTATTTTTCAAACTGTGTCATGCTCATCTCATTTTTAACAACTTTTGAAGCTCTTCATATTTTTCATACCTTTTGAAGCTCTTCATATTTCTCAAACGTTTTCAGGCTCTTCATGTTTTTCAACACCGCTCCTTGGTCATCCTATTTTTCAGACCGTTTCATGCTTCTCTCATTTCTGACACATTTTGAAGCTCTTCATATATTTCACACATTTTCAGGCTCTTCATGTTTTTCAACACCACTTCATGCTCCTCCTATTTTTCAGACCGTTTCATACTCATCTCGCTTTTGACACATTTTGAAGCTCTTCATATTTTTCAAACGTTTTCAGGCTCTTCATTTTTTTCAACACTGCTTCTTGCTCCTCCTATTTTTCAGTTCGTTTCATGCTCCTCATATTTTTGACACGTTTTGAAGCTCTTCATATTTTTCACACGTTTTCAGGCTCTTCATGTCTTTGAACACTGTTTCATGCTGCTCCTATTTTTCAGATCTTTTCATGCTCCTCATATTTTTGACACATTTTGAAGCTCTTCATTTTTTTCACACCTTTTGAATCTCTTCATATTTTTCACACCTTTTCAGGCTCTTCATGTTTATTACACCGCTTGATGCTGCTCCTATTTTTCAGACCGTTTCATGCTCCTCATATTTTTGACACCTTTTTAAGATCGTCATATCTTCCACACCTTTTCAGGTTCTTCATGTTTTTCAACACCCCTTCTTGCTCATTCTATTTTTCCGACCGTTTCATGCTTCTCTCATTTCTGACACATTTTGAAGCTCTACATATATTTCACACATTTTCAGGCTCTTCATGTTTTTCAACACCACTTCATGCTCCTCCTATTTTTCAGACCGTTTCATACTCATCTCGCATTTGACACATTTTGAAGCTCTTCATATTTTCCCCACCTTTTGAAGCTCTTCATATTTTTCAAACGTTTTCTGGCTCTTAATCTTTTTCAACACCGCTTCTTGCTCTTCCTATTCTTCGGACCGTTTCATGCTCCTCATATTTTTGACACGTTTTGAAGCTCTTCATATTTCACACCATTTCAGGCTCTTCATGTTTTTTACACCGCTTCATGCTCCTCCTATTTTTCAGACTGTTTCATGCTCCTCCTATTTTTGACACCTTTTGAAGCTCTTCATATTTCACACCATTTCAGGCTCTTCATGTTTTTGAGCACCGTTTAATGCTCCTCCTATTTTTCAGACCGTTTCATGCTCCTCATATTTTTGGCACCTTTTGAAGCTCTTCATATTTTACCCACCTTTTCAGGCTCTTCATGTTTTTCAACACCGTCATGCTCCTCATGTATTTCCAACCGTTTGAAGCTCTTCATATTTTTCACAACTTTTCAGGCTCTTCATGTTTTTGAACACGGTTTCATGCTCCTCCTATTTTTCAGACCGTTTCATGCTCCTCATGTATTTCACACCTTTTAAAGCTCTTCATGTTGTTCACACCTTTTCAGGTTCCCCATGTTTTCAACAACGCTTCATGCTCGTCCTATTTTCCAGACCATTTCATTCTAGTCTCATTTTTGACACCTTTTGAAGCTCTTCATATTTTTCACACCTTTTCAGGCTCTTCATGTTTTTCAACACCGATTCATGCTCCTCATATTTTTGACACCTTTTGAATCTCTTCATATTTTTCCCACCTTTTCAGGCTCTTCATGTTTTTGAACACCACTTGTGTTCCTCCTAATTTTCTGACCGTTTCATGCTCCTCATATTTTTGACACCTTTTGAAGCTCTTCATATATTTCACACGTTTTCAGGCTCTTCATGTTTTTCAACACCACTTCATGCTTCTCCTATTTTTCAGACCGTTTTATGCTCCTCACATTTTTGACACCTTTTGAAGCTCTTCATATTTTTCACACCTTTTCATACTCTTCATGATTTCCAACACCGCTTCATGCTCCTCCTATTTTTCAGACCGTTTCATGCTCATCTCATTTTTATCACCTTTTGAAGCTCTTCATATTTTTGACACCTTTTGAAGCTCTTCATAGTTTATCCACCTTTTCAGGCTCTTCATGTTTTTCAACACCGCTTCATGCTCTTCCTATTATCCAGACCGTTTCATGGTCCTCATGTATTTCCAACCGTTTGAAGCTCTTCATATTTTTCACAACTTTTCAGGCTCTTCATGTTTTTGAACACGGTTTCATTCTCCTCCTATTTTTCAGACCGTTTCATGCTCCTCATGTATTTCACAACTTTTAAAGCTCTTCATATTTTTCACACATTTTCAGGCTCTTCATGTTTTTCAACACCACTTCATGCTTCTCCTATTTTTCAGACCGTTTCATGCTTCTCTCATTTCTGACACATTTTGAAGCTCTTCATATATTTCACACATTTTCAGGCTCTTCATATTTTTCAACACCACTTCATGCTCCTCCTATTTTAGACCGTTTCATACTCATCTCGCTTTTGACACTTTTTGAAGCTCTTCATATTTTCCACACCTTTTGAAGCTCTTCATATTATCAAACGTTTTCAGGTTCTTAATCTTTTTCAACACCGCTTCTTGCTCTTCCTATTTTTCAGACCGTTTCATGCTCCTCATATTTTTGACACGTTTTGAAGCTCTTCATATTTTTCACACCTTTTAAGGCTCTTCATGTTTTTGAACACCGTTTCATGCTCCTCGTATTTTTCAGACCGTTTCATGCTCCTCATATTTTTGACACCTTTTGAAGCTCTTCATATTTTTCACACCTTTTCAGGCTCTTCATGTTTTTCAAAGCCACTTCATGCTTCTCCTATTTTTCAGACCGTTTCATGCTCCTCTCATTTCTGACACCTTTTGAAGCTCTTTATATATTTCACACATTTTCAGGCTCTTCATGTTTTTCAACACCACTTCATTCTCCTCCTATTTTTCAGACCGTTTCATGCTCATCTAACTTTGACACATTTTGAAGCTCTTCATATTTTCCACACCGTTTGAAGCTCTTCATATTTTTCAAACGTTTTCAGGCTCTTCATTTTTTTCAACACTGCTTCTTGCTCCTCCTATTTTTCAGATCGTTTCATGCTCCTCATATTTTTCACACCTTTTGAAGCTGTTCATATTTTTCACACCTTTTCAGGCTCTTCATGTTTATTACACCGCTTCATGCTGCTCCTATTTTTCAGACCGTTTCATGCTCCTCATATTTTTGACACCTTTTGAAGATCCTCATATCTTTCACACCTTTTCAGGCTCTTCATGTTTTTTACACCGCTTCATGCTGCTCCTATTTTTCAGACCGTTTCATGCTCCTCCTATTTTTTACACCTTTTGAAGCTCTTCATATTTTTCACACCTTTTCAAGCTCTACATGTTTTTGAACACCGTTTCATGCTCCTCCTATTTTTCAGACCGTTTCATGCTCCTCATATTTTTGACACCTTTTGAAGCTCTTTATATTTTTCACACCTTTTGAGCCTCTTCATGTTTTTGAACACCGCTTCATGTTCCTCCTATTTTTCAGACCATTTCATGCTCCTCATATTTTTGACACCTTTTGAAGCTCTTCATATTTTTCACACCTTTTCAGGGTCTTCATGTTTTTTACACCGATTCATGCTCCTCCTATTTTTCAGACTGTTTCATGCTCCTCCTATTTTTGACACCTTTTGAAGCTCTTCATATTTCACACCATTTCAGGCTCTTCATGTTTTTGAACACCGTTTAATGCTCCTCCTATTTTTCAGACCGTTTCATGCTCCTCATATTTTTGACACCTTTTGAAGCTCTTCATATTTTACCCACCTTTTCAGGCTCTTCATGTTTTTCAACACCGTTTCATGCACCTCATGTATTTCCAACTGTTTGAAGCTCTTCATATTTTTCACACCTTTTGAAACTCTTCATATATTTCACAGCTTTTCAGGCTGTTCATGTTTTTGAACACCGCTTTATGCTCCTCCTTTTTTTCAGACCGTTTCATCCTCTCTTATTTCACACCTTTTGAAGCTCTTCACATTTTTCACAACTTTTCAGGCTCTTCATGTTTTTGAACACCGCTTGATGCTCCTCCTATTTTTCAGACCGCTTGTTGCTCCTCATGTTTATCACATCTATTGAAGCTCTTCATATTTTTCACAACTTTTCAGGCTCTTCATGTTTTTCAACACCGCTTCATGGTCCTCCTATTTTTCAGACCGTTTCATGCTCCTCATGTATTTCACACCTTTTGAGCTCTTCATATTTTTCACACCTTTTCATTCTCTTCAGGTTTTTGAACACTGTTTCATGCTCCTCCTATTTTTCAGACCGTTTCATGCTCCTCATGTATTTCACACCTTTTGAAGCTCTTCATATTTTTCACAACTTTTGAGGCTCTCCATGTTTGTCAACACCGCTTCATGCACATCCTATTTTTCAGAGCGTTTCATGCTCCTCATATTTTTGACAACGTTTGAAGCTCTTCATATATTTCACTTCTTTTCAGACTCTTCATGTTTTTGAACACCACTTCATGCTCCTCCTATTTTTCACACCGTTTCATTCTCCTCATGTATTTTACACCTTTTGAAGCTCTTCAAATTTGTCACACCTTTTCAGGCTCTTCATGATTTTCAACAACGTTTCATGCTCCTCCTATTTTTCAGATTGTTTCATGTTCCTCATATTTTTGAAACCTTTTGAAGCTCTTCAAATTTGTCACACCTTTTCAGGCTCTTCATGTTTTTCAATACCGCTTCATGCTCCTCCTGTTTTTCAGACCATTTCATGCTCCTTTTATTTTTGACACCTTTTGAAGCTCTTCATATTTTTCACACCTTTTCAGGTTCTTCATGTTTTTCAACACCGCTTCATGCTCCTCCTATTTTTCAGACCTTTTCATCCTCCTCATCTGTTTGACACCTTTTGAAGCTCTTCATATATTTCACACTTTTTCAGGCTCTTCATTTTTTCAACACCACTTCATGCTCCTCCTATTTTTCAGACCATTTCATGCTCCTCATATTTTTGACACATTTTGAAGCTCCTCCTATTTTTCACACCTTTTCAGGCTCTTCATGTCCTTCAAGACCGCTTCATGCTCGTCCTGTTTTTCAGACCGTTTCATGCTCCTAATATTTTTGACACCTTTTGAAGCTCTTCATATATTTCACACCTTTTCAGGCTCTTCATGCTTTTCAACACCGCTTCATGCTCCTCCTATATTTCAGACCGTTTCATTCTCCTCAAATTTTTGACACCTTTTGAAGCTCTTCATTTATTTCACACCTTTTCAGGATCTTCATGTTTGTGAACATCGCTTAATGCACCTCCTATTTTTCAGACCGTTTCATGCTCCTAATATTTTTGACACCTTTTGAAGCTCTTCATATATTTCACACCTTTTCGATCTCTTCATGTTTTTCACACCTTTTCAGGCTCTTCATGTTTTTCAACACCGCCTAATGCTCCTCCTATTTTTCAAACCGTTTCATGCTCCTCATATTTTTGACACCTTTTGAAGCTCTTCGTATATGTCACACCTTTTCAGGCTCTTCTTGTTTTTTTCACCTTTTCAGGCTCTTCATGTTTTTCAACACCGCTTCATGCTCCTCATATTTTTCAGACTGTTTCATGCTCCTCAAATTTTTGTCACCTTTTGAAGCTCTTCATTATTTTCAAACCTTTACAGGCTCTTCATATATTTCAACACCGCTTCATGCTCCTCCAATTTTTCAGACCGTTTCACGCTCGTCATATTTTTCAAACCTTTTAAAGCTCTTCATAATTTTCACACCTATTCATGCTCTTCATTTTTTCCACACTGTTTCATGCTCCTCCTATTTTTCAGACCGTTTCATGCTCCTCATATTTTTCACACCTTTTGAAGCTCTTCATATTTTTCACACTTTTTGAAGCTCTTCATATTTTTCACAGTTTTCAGGCTTTTCATGTTTCTGAACACCGCTTCATGCTCCTCCTATTTTTCAGACCGTTTCATGCTCTTCATATTTTTCACACCTTTTCAGGCTCTTCATATTTTTGAACACCGTTTGCTTCACCTCCTATTTTTGAGAACGTTTCATGCTCCTTATATTTTTGACACGTTTTGCAGCTCTTCATATTTTTCACACCTTTTCAGGCTCTTGATGTTTTTCAACACGGCTTCATGCTACTCCTGTATTTGGTAACTTTTGAAGCTCCTCATATTCTTCAAACCATTTCATGCTCTTCTTTTTTTTCATCACCGCTTCATGGTCCTCCATTTTTCAGATCGTTTCATGCTCCTCATATTTTTGACACCTTTTGAAGCACTTCAAATATTTCCACATTTTCAGGCTCTTCATGATTTTGAACACGGTTTCATTCTCCTCCTATTTTTCAGGCCATTTCATGCTCCTCATATTTTTGACACCTTTTGAATCTCTTCATAATTTTCACACCTTTTCAGGCTCTTCAATTTTTCAACACCACATCATGCTCCTCTTATTTTTTAGATCGTTTCATGCTCCTCATATTTTTGACACCTTTTGAAGCTTTTCATAAATTTCACACCTTTTCAAACTCTTCATGTTTTTCACACCTTTTCAGGCTCTTCATGTTTTTCAACACCGCTTCATGCTCCTCCTATTTTTCAGACCGTTTCCTGCTCCTCATCTTTTTGACACGTTTTGAAGCTCTTCATATATTTCACACCTTTTCAGGCTCTTCATGTTTTTCAACACCGCCTCATTCTCCTCCTATTTTTCATACCGTTTCATGCTCCTCATATTTTTGACACCTTTTGAAGCTGTTCATATTTTTCACACATTTTCATGCTCTTCATGTTTTTGAACACCTTTTCAAACTCCTCATATTTTTGACACGTTTTTAAGCTGTTCATATTTTTAACACCTTTTCAGGCTCTTTATGTTTTTCATAACCGCTTCATGCTGCTCCTATTTTTCAAATCGTTTCATGCTCCTCATATTTTTGACACTTTTTGAAGCTTTTCCTATTTTTCACACCTTTTCATGCTCTTCATGTTTTTCTACACCGTCTCATGCTCCTCCTATATTTCAGACCGTTTCATGCTCCTCATATTATTGACACGTTTTGAAGCTCTTTATATTTGTCACACCTTTTCAGGCTCTTCATGTTTTTCAACACCCCTTCATGCTCCTCCTATTTTTGAGACCGTTTCATGTTCCTCATATTTTTGACACCTTTTGAAGCTCTTCGTATTTTTCACACGTTTTTAGGCTCTCGTTGTTTTTCAACATCGATCTCACTCCTCCTATTTTTGAGACCGTTTCATGCTCCTCATATTTTTGACAAATTTTGTAGCTCTTCATAATTTTCAGAGCTTTTCAGGCTCTCCAAGATTTTCAACACCGCTTTATGTTCCTCCTATTTTTGAGACGGTTTCATGCTCCTCATATTTTTGACACCTTTTGGAGCTCTTCATATATTTCACACCTTTTCAGGCTCTTCATGTTTTTCAACACCGCTTCATGCTCCTCCTATTTTTCAGACCGTTACATGCACCTCATATTTTTGAAACCTTTTGAAGGTCTTTATATTTGTCACACCTTTTCAGGCTCTTCATGTTTTTCAACACCGCTTCATGCTCCTATTATTTTGAGAACGTTTCATGCTCCTCATATTTTTGACACCTTTTGAGGCACGTCATATTTTTCACATCCTTTCAGCCTCTTCATATTTTTGAACACCGCTTCATGCTCCTCCTATTTTTCAGACCGTTTCATTCTCCTCATAATTTTCACACCTTTTGAAGCTCTTCATATTTCTCACACCATCTCAGGCTCTTCATGTTTTTGAGCACAGCTTCATGCTCCTCCTAGTTTTCAGACCGTTTCATGTTCCTCATGTCTTTCACCCCTATTGAAGCTCTTCATATTTTTCACACCTTTTCAGGCTCTTCATGTTTTTGAACACCATTTCAAGCTGCTCCTATTTTTCAGACCGTTTCATGCTCCTCATATTTTTGACACCTTTTGAAGCTCTTCATATTTTTCACACCTTTTGAAGCTCTTCATATTTTTCAACACCGCTTCATGCTCCTCCTTTTTTTCAGACCGTTACATGCTCCTCATATTTTTGAAACCTTTTGAAGGTCTTTATATTTGTCACACCTTTTCAGGCTCTTCATGTTTCTCAACACAGCTTCATGCTCCTCCTATTTTTCAGCCCCTTTCCTTCTCCTCATATTTTTGACACCTTTTGAAGCTCTTCATATTTTTCACACTTTTTCAGACTCCTCATGTTTTTCAACACCGCTTCATGCTCCTCCTATATTTCAGACCGTTTCATGCTCATCTCATTTTTGACACCTTTTGAAGCGCTTCATATTTTTCACATCTTTTGAAGCTCTTCATATTTTTCACACGTTTTCAGGCTCTTCATGTTTTTCAACACCGCTTCTTGCTCCTCCTGTTTTTCAGACCTTTTCATGCTCCTCATATTTTTGACACGTTTTGAAGCTCTTCATATTTTTCACACCTTTTCAGGCTCTTCATGTTTTTGAACACCGTTTCATGCTCCTCCTATTTTTCAGATTGTTTCATGTTCCTCATATTTTTGAAACCTTTTGAAGCTCTTCATATTTTTCACACCTTTTCAGGCTCCTCATGTTTTTGAACACCGCTCATGATCCTTCAAATTTTCAGACCGTTTCATGCTCTTCATATTTTTGACACCTTTTGAAACTCTTCATATTTTTCACACGTTTTCAGGTTCTTCATGTTTTTCCACACCATTTCATGCTTCTCGTATTTTTCAGACCGTTTCATGCTCCTCATTAATTTCACACCTTTTGAAGCTCTTCATATTTTTCAAACGTTTTCAGTCTGTTAATTTTTTTTAACACCGCTTCTTGCTCCTCCTATTTTTCAGACCGTTTCATGCTCCTCATATTTTTGAAACCTTTTGAAGGTCTTTATATTTGTCACACCTTTTCAGGCTCTTCATGTTTTTCAACACAGCTTCAAGCTCCTCCTATTTTTCAGACCGTTTCATGCTCCTCCTTTTTTTTCAGACTGTTTCATGCACCTCTTATTATTGACACCTTTTGAAGCTCTTCCTATTTTTCACACTTTTTCAGGCTCTTCATGTTTTTCAACACCGCTTCATGCTCCTATTATTTTGAGAACGTTTCATGCTCCTCATATTTTTGACACCTTTTGAGGCACGTCATATTTTTCACATCCTTTCAGGCTCTTCATATTTTTGAACACCGCTTCATGCTCCTCCTATTTTTCAGACCGTTTCATTCTCCTCATAATTTTCACACCTTTTGAAGCTCTTCATATTTCTCACACCTTTTCAGTCTCTTCTTTTTTTCAACACCACTTCATGCTCCTCCTATTTTTCAGACCGTTTTAAGCTCATCTCATTTTTGACACCTTTTGAAGCTCTTCATATATTTCACACCATTTCAGGCTTTTCATGGTTTTGAACACCGCTTCATGCTCCTCCTATTTCTCAGACCGTTTCATGCTCCTCTTATTTTTGACACCTTTTGAAACTCTTCATATTTTTCACAATTTTTCAGTCTCTTCCTGTTTTTGAACATGCTTCATGCTCCTCCTATTTTTCAGACCGTTTAATGCTCCTCATGCATTTCACACCTTTTGAAGCTCTTCATATTTTTCACACGTTTTCAGGCTCTTCATGTTTTTGAACACCGCTTCATGCTCCTCCTATTTTTCAGACCGTTTCATGCTCCTCATGTATTTCACACCTTTTGAAGATGTTCATATTTTTCACACGTTTTCAGGCTCTTCATGTTTTTGAACATCGCTTCCTGCTCCTCCTATTTTCAGACCGTTTCATGCTTCTCATATTTTTGACACCTTTTGAAGCTCTTCATATTTTTCACATCTTTCAGGCTCTTCATGTTTTTGCACACCGCTTCATGCTCCTCCTATTTTTCAGACCGTTTCAAGCTCCTCATATCTTTGACACCTTTTGAAACTCTTCATATATTTCACACCTTTTCAGGGTCTTCATGTTTTTCAACACCGTTTCATGACACTCCTATTTTTCAGACCGTTTCATGCTCCTCATATTTTTGACACCTTTTGAAACTCTTCATATATTTCAAACCTTGTCAGGCTCTTCATGTTTTTGAACACCGCTTCATGCTGCTCCTATTTTTCAGATCGTTTCATGCTCCTCATATTTTTGACACCATTTGAAGCTCTTCATATTTCTCACAACTTTTCAGGTACTTCATGTTTTTCAACACCGCTTCATGCTCCTCCTATTTTTCAGACCGTTTCATGCTCCTCATATTTTTGACACCATTTGAAGCTCTTCATATTTCTCATAGCTTTTCAGGTTCTTCATGTTTTTCAACAACGCTTCATGCTCCTCCTATTTTTCAGACCGTTTCATGCTCATTTCATTTTTGCCACCTTTTGAAGCTCGTCATATTTTACCACATCTTTTGAAGCTCTTCGTATTTTTCACACGTTTTCAGGCTCTTCATGTTTTTCAACACCCCTTCTTGCTCATCCTATTTTTCAGACCGTTTCATGTTTCTATCATTTCTGACAACTTTTGAAGCTCTTCATATATTTCACACATTTTCAGGCTCTTCATGTTTTTCAACACCTCTTCATGCTCCTCCTAATTTTCAGACCGTTTCATGCTCATCTCACTTTTGACACATTTTGAAGCTCTTCATATTTTCAGCACCTTTTGAAGCTCTTCATATTTTTCATATTTTTGAAGCTCTTCATATTTTCACACGTTTTCAGACTCTTCATGTTTTTCAAAACCGCTTCATGCTCCTCCTATTTTTCAGAGAGTTTCATGCTCCTCATGTATTTCACACGTTTTGAATCTCTTCATATTTTTCACAACTTTTCAGGCTCTTCATGTTTTTGAACACCGTTTCATGCTGCTCCTATTTTTCAGACCGTTTAATGCTCCTCATATTTTTGACATTTTTTGAAGCTCTTCATATTTTTCACACCTTTTCAGGCTCTTCATGTTTTTGAACACCGCTTCATGCTCCTGCTATTTTTCAGCCCGTTTCATGCTCCTCCTATTTTTCACACCTTTTGAAGCTCTTTATATTTTTCACACCTTTTCAGGCTCTTCATGTTTTTGAACACCGCTTGATGCTCCTCCTATTTTTCAGACTTTTTCATGCTCCTCATGTATTTCACACGTTTTGAAGCTCTTCATATTTTTCACACCTTTTCAACCTCTTCATGATTGTGAACATCGCTTCATGATCCTCCTATATTTCAGAATGTTTCATGCTCCTCATATTTTTGACAACTTTTGAAGCTTTTCATATTTTTCACAACTTTTCAGGATCTTCATGTTTTTGAACAGAGCTTCATGCTCCTCCTATTTTTCAGACCGTATCATACTCGTCATATTTTTCACACCTTTTGAACCTCTTCATATTTTTCACACCTTTTCAGTCTCTTCATGTTTTTCAACACAACTTCATGCTCATCCTATTTTTTAGACCGTTTCATGTTCCTCATGTATTTTACACCTTTTGAAGCTCTTCATATTTTTCACACCTTTTCAGGCTCTTCATGCATTTGAACACCCTTTCATGCTCCTCCTATTTTTCAGACCGTTTCTTTCTCCTCATAGTTTTGACACCTTTTGAAGCTCTTCATATTTTTCACACCTTTTCAGGATCTTCATGTTTTTGAACACCACTTGTGTTCCTCCTAATTTTCAGACCGTTTCATGCTCCTCATATTTTTGACACTTTTTGAAGCTCTTCATATTTTACCCACATTTTCAGGCTCTTCATGTTTTTCAACACCGTTTCATGCTCCTCATGTATTTCCAACCGTTTGAAGCTCTTCATATATTTCACAACTTTTCAGGCTCTTCATGTTTTTGAACACGGTTTCATGCTCCTCCTATTTTTAAGACCGTTTCATGCTCCTCATGTATGTCACAACTTTTAAATCTTTTCATATTTTTCACACCTTTTCAGGCTCCCCATGTTTTTCAACACGGCTTCATGATCCTACTCTTTTTCAGACCGTTTCATGCTCCTCATATTTTTGACACTTTTTGAAGCTCTTCATATTTTTCACACCTTTTTAGGCTCTTCATGTTTTCCAACATAACTTCCTGCTCCTCCTATTTTTCTGACCGTTTCATGCTCTTCATATTTTTGACACTTTTTGAAGCTCTTCATATTTTTCACAACTTTTCTGGCTCTTCATGTTTTCAACACCGCTTCATGCTCGTCCAATTTTCCAGACAGTTTCATACTCGTCTCATTTTTGACACCTTTTGAAGCTCTTCATATTTCTCACAACTTTTAAGCTCTTCATGTTTTTCACACGTTTTCAGGCTCTTCATGTTTTTCAACACCGCTTCATGCTCCTCCCATTTTTCAGACAGTTTCATGCTCCTCCTATTTTTCAGACCGTTCCATGCTCCTCATATTTTTGACACGTTTTGAAGCTCTTCATATTTTTCACACCTTTTCAGGCTCTTCATGTCTTTGAACACCGTTTCATGCTGCTCCTATTTTTTAGATCTTTTCATGCTCCTCATATTTTTGACACATTTTGAAGCTCTTCATTTTTTTCACACCTTTTGAAGCTCTACATACTTTTCACACCTTTTCAGGCTCTTCATGTTTTTCAAAGCCACTTCATGCTTCTCCTATTTTTCAGACCGTTTCATGCTCCTCTCATTTCTGACACCTTTTGAAGCTCTTCATATATTTCACACATTTTCAGGCTCTTCATGTTTTTCAACACCACTTCATGCTCCTCCTATTTTTCAGACCGTTTCATGCTCCTCATGTCTTTCACACCTTTTGAAGCTCTTTATATTTTTCACACCTTTTTAGGCTCTTCATGTTTTTGAACACGATTTCAGGCTCCTCCTATTTTTCGGACTGTTTCATGCTCATCTCATTTTGACACCTTTTGAAGCTCTTCATATTTTTCACACCTTTTGAATCTCTTCATATTTCTCAAACGTTTTCAGGCTCTTCATGTTTTTCAACACCCCTTCTTGCTCATCCTATTTTTCAGACCGTTTCATGTTTCTATCATTTCTGACAACTTTTGAAGCTCTTCATATATTTCACACATTTTCAGGCTCTTCATGTTTTTCAACACCACTTCATGCTCCTCCTATTTTTCAGACCGTTTCATGCTCATCTCACTTTTGACACATTTTGAAGCTCTTCATATTTTCCACACCTTTTGAAGCTCTTCATATTTTTCATATTTTTGAAGCTCTTCATATTTTCACACATTTTCAGACTCTTCATGTTTTTCAAAACCGCTTCATGCTCCTCCTATTTTTCAGAGAGTTTCATGCTCCTCATGTATTTCACACCTTTTGAAGCTCTTCATATTTTCCACACCTTTTCAGGCTGTTCATTTTTTTGAACACCGTTTCATGCTTCTCCTATTTTTCAGACCGTTTAATGCTCCTCATATTTTTGACATTTTTTGAAGCTCTTCATATTTTTCACACCTTTTCAGGCTCTTCATGTATTTGAACACCGCTTCATGCTCCTGCTATTTTTCAGCCCGTTTCATGCTCCTCCTATTTTTCACACCTTTTGAACCTCTTCATATTTTTCACACCTTTTTAGGCTCTTCATGTTTTTGAACACCGCTTGATGCTCCTCCTATTTTTCAGACTTTTTCATGCTCCTCATGTATTTCACACGTTTTGAAGCTCTTCTTATTTTTCACACCTTTTCAGGCTCTTCATGATTTTGAACACCACTTCATGATCCTCCTATTTTTCAGAATGTTTCATGCTCCTAATATTTTTGACAACTTTTGAAGCTTTTCCTATTTTTCACAACTTTTCAGCATCTTCATGTTTTTGAACAGAGCTTCATGCTCCGCCTATTTTTCAGACCGTATCATACTCGTCATATTTTTCACACCTTTTGAACCTCTTCATATTTTTCACACCTTTTCAGTCTCTTCATGTTTTTCAACACAACTTCATGCTCATCCTATTTTTCAGACCGTTTCATGTTCCTCATGTATTTTACACCTTTTGAAGCTCTTCATATTTTTCACACCTTTTCAGGCTCTTCATGCATTTGAACACCCTTTCATGCTCCTCCTATTTTTCAGACCGTTTCTTTCTCCTCATAGTTTTGACACCTTTTGAAGCTCTTCATATTTTTCACACCTTTTCAGGTTCTTCATGTTTTTCAACACCGCTTCATTCTCCTCCTATTTTTCAGACCGTTACATGCTCCTCATATTTTTGACACCTTTTGAAGCTCTTAATATATTTCACACCTTTTCAGACTCTTCATGATTTCCAACACCGCTTCATGCTCCTCATATTTTTCAGACCGTTTCATGCTCATCTCACTTTTATCACCTTTTGAAGCTCTTCATATTTTTCACAACTTTTGAAGCTCTTCATATTTTTCACACGTTTTCAGGTTCTTCATGTTTTTCAACACCACTTCATGCTTCTCCTATTTTCCAGACCGTTTCATGCTCCTCATGTATTTCCAACCTTTTGAAGCTCTTCATATTTTTCACACCTCTGCAGGCTCCCCATGTTTTTCAACACGGCTTCATGATCCTCCTGTTTTTCAGACTGTTTCATGCTCCTCATATTTTGACACGTTTTGAAGATCTTCATATTTTTCACACATTTTCAGGCTCTTCATGTTTTTCAACACCGATTCATGCTCCTCATATTTTTGACACCTTTTGAATCTCTTCATATTTTTCACACCTTTTCAGGCTCTTCATGTTTTTGAACACCACTTGTGTTCCTCCTATTATTCAGACATTTTCATGCTCCTCATATTTTTGACACCTTTTGAAGCTCTTCATATATTTCACACGTTTTCAGGCTCTTCATGTTTTTCAACACCACTTCATGTTTCTCCTCTTTTTCAGACCGTTTTATGCTCCTCGTATTTTTCACACCTTTTGAAGCTCTTCATATTTTTCAACCTTTTTAGGCTCTTCATGTTTTTGAACACGGTTTCATGCTCCTTCTATTTTTAAAACTGTGTCATGCTCATCTCATTTTTAACAACTTTTGAAGTCTTCATATTTTTCACACCTTTTGAAGCTCTTCATATTTCTCAAACGTTTTCAGGCTCTTCATGTTTTTCAACACCCCTTCTTGCCTATCCTATTTTTCAGACCGTTTCATGCTTCTCTCATTTCGGACACATTTTGAAGCTCTTCATATATTTCACACATTTTCAGGCTCTTCATGTTTTTCAACACAACTTCATGCTCCTCCTATTTTTCAGACCGTTTCATACTCATCTCGCTTTTGACACATTTTGAAGCTCTTCCTATTTTCCACACCTTTTGAAGCTCTTCATATTTTTCAAACGTTTTCAGGCTCTTAATCTTTTTCAACACCGCTTCTTGCTCCTCCTATTTTTCAGACCGTTTCATGCTCCTCATATTTTTGACACCTTTTGAAGGTCTTCATATCTTTCACACCTTTTCAGGGTCTTCATGTTTTTGAACACCGTTTCATGCTCCTCGTATTTTTCAGACCGTTTCATGCTCCTCATATTTTTGACACCTTTTGAAACTCTTCATATATTTCAAACCTTGTCAGGCTCTTCATGTTTTTGAACACCGCTTCATGCTGCTCCTATTTTTCAGATCGTTTCATGCTCCTCATATTTTTGACACCATTTGAAGCTCTTCATATTTCTCACAACTTTTCAGGTACTTCATGTTTTTCAACACCGCTTCATGCTCCTCCTATTTTTCAGACCGTTTCATGCTCCTCATATTTTTGACACCATTTGAAGCTCTTCATATTTCTCATAGCTTTTCAAGTTCTTCATGTTTTTCATCACCGCTTCATGCTCCTCCTATTTTTCAGACCGTTTCATGCTCATTTCATTTTTGCCACCTTTTGAAGCTCGTCATATTTTACCACATCTTTTGAAGCTCTTCGTATTTTTCACACGTTTTCAGGCTCTTCATGTTTTTCAACACCCCTTCTTGCTCATCCTATTTTTCAGACCGTTTCATGTTTCTATCATTTCTGACAACTTTTGAAGCTCTTCATTTATTTCACACATTTTCAGGCTCTTCATGTTTTTCAACACCTCTTCATGCTCCTCCTAATTTTCAGACCGTTTCATGCTCATCTCACTTTTGACACATTTTGAAGCTCTTCATATTTTCAGCACCTTTTGAAGCTCTTCATATTTTTCATATTTTTGAAGCTCTTCATATTTTCACACGTTTTCAGACTCTTCATGTTTTTCAAAACCGCTTCATGCTCCTCCTATTTTTCAGAGAGTTTCATGCTCCTCATGTATTTCACACGTTTTGAATCTCTTCATATTTTTCACAACTTTTCAGGCTCTTCATGTTTTTGAACACCGTTTCATGCTGCTCCTATTTTTCAGACCGTTTAATGCTCCTCATATTTTTGACATTTTTTGAAGCTCTTCATATTTTTCACACCTTTTCAGGCTCTTCATGTTTTTGAACACCGTTTCATGCTCCTGCTATTTTTCAGCCCGTTTCATGCTCCTCCTATTTTTCACACCTTTTGAAGCTCTTTATATTTTTCACACCTTTTCAGGCTCTTCATGTTTTTGAACACCGCTTGATGCTCCTCCTATTTTTCAGACTTTTTCATGCTCCTCATGTATTTCACACGTTTTGAAGCTCTTCATATTTTTCACACCTTTTCAACCTCTTCATGATTGTGAACATCGCTTCATGATCCTCCTATATTTCAGAATGTTTCATGCTCCTCATATTTTTGACAACTTTTGAAGCTTTTCATATTTTTCACAACTTTTCAGGATCTTCATGTTTTTGAACAGAGCTTCATGCTCCTCCTATTTTTCAGACCGTATCATACTCGTCATATTTTTCACACCTTTTGAACCTCTTCATATTTTTCACACCTTTTCAGTCTCTTCATGTTTTTCAACACAACTTCATGCTCATCCTATTTTTTAGACCGTTTCATGTTCCTCATGTATTTTACACCTTTTGAAGCTCTTCATATTTTTCACACCTTTTCAGGCTCTTCATGCATTTGAACACCCTTTCATGCTCCTCCTATTTTTCAGACCGTTTCTTTCTCCTCATAGTTTTGACACCTTTTGAAGCTCTTCATATTTTCCCCACCTTTTCAGGATCTTCATGTTTTTGAACACCACTTGTGTTCCTCCTAATTTTCAGACCGTTTCATGCTCCTCATATTTTTGACACTTTTTGAAGCTCTTCATATTTTACCCACATTTTCAGGCTCTTCATGTTTTTCAACACCGTTTCATGCTCCTCATGTATTTCCAACCGTTTGAAGCTCTTCATATATTTCACAACTTTTCAGGCTCTTCATGTTTTTGAACACGGTTTCATGCTCCTCCTATTTTTAAGACCGTTTCATGCTCCTCATGTATTTCACAACTTTTAAATCTCTTCATATTTTTCACACCTTTTCAGGCTCCCCATGTTTTTCAACACGGCTTCATGATCCTACTGTTTTTCAGACCGTTTCATGCTCCTCATATTTTTGACACTTTTTGAAGCTCTTCATATTTTTCACACCTTTTTAGGCTCTTCATGTTTTCCAACATAACTTCCTGCTCCTCCTATTTTTCTGACCGTTTCATGCTCTTCATATTTTTGACACTTTTTGAAGCTCTTCATATTTTTCACAACTTTTCTGGCTCTTCATGTTTTCAACACCGCTTCATGCTCGTCCAATTTTCCAGACAGTTTCATACTCGTCTCATTTTTGACACCTTTTGAAGCTCTTCATATTTCTCACAACTTTTAAGCTCTTCATGTTTTTCACACGTTTTCAGGCTCTTCATGTTTTTCAACACCGCTTCATGCTCCTCCCATTTTTCAGACAGTTTCATGCTCCTCCTATTTTTCAGACCGTTCCATGCTCCTCATATTTTTGACACGTTTTGAAGCTCTTCATATTTTTCACACCTTTTCAGGCTCTTCATGTCTTTGAACACCGTTTCATGCTGCTCCTATTTTTTAGATCTTTTCATGCTCCTCATATTTTTGACACATTTTGAAGCTCTTCATTTTTTTCACACCTTTTGAAGCTCTACATACTTTTCACACCTTTTCAGGCTCTTCATGTTTTTCAAAGCCACTTCATGCTTCTCCTATTTTTCAGACCGTTTCATGCTCCTCTCATTTCTGACACCTTTTGAAGCTCTTCATATATTTCACACATTTTCAGGCTCTTCATGTTTTTCAACACCACTTCATGCTCCTCCTATTTTTCAGACCGTTTCATGCTCCTCATGTCTTTCACACCTTTTGAAGCTCTTTATATTTTTCACACCTTTTTAGGCTCTTCATGTTTTTGAACACGATTTCAGGCTCCTCCTATTTTTCGGACTGTTTCATGCTCATCTCATTTTGACACCTTTTGAAGCTCTTCATATTTTTCACACCTTTTGAATCTCTTCATATTTCTCAAACGTTTTCAGGCTCTTCATGTTTTTCAACACCCCTTCTTGCTCATCCTATTTTTCAGACCGTTTCATGTTTCTATCATTTCTGACAACTTTTGAAGCTCTTCATATATTTCACACATTTTCAGGCTCTTCATGTTTTTCAACACCACTTCATGCTCCTCCTATTTTTCAGACCGTTTCATGCTCATCTCACTTTTGACACATTTTGAAGCTCTTCATATTTTCCACACCTTTTGAAGCTCTTCATATTTTTCATATTTTTGAAGCTCTTCATATTTTCACACATTTTCAGACTCTTCATGTTTTTCAAAACCGCTTCATGCTCCTCCTATTTTTCAGAGAGTTTCATGCTCCTCATGTATTTCACACCTTTTGAAGCTCTTCATATTTTCCACACCTTTTCAGGCTGTTCATTTTTTTGAACACCGTTTCATGCTTCTCCTATTTTTCAGACCGTTTAATGCTCCTCATATTTTTGACATTTTTTGAAGCTCTTCATATTTTTCACACCTTTTCAGGCTCTTCATGTATTTGAACACCGCTTCATGCTCCTGCTATTTTTCAGCCCGTTTCATGCTCCTCCTATTTTTCACACCTTTTGAACCTCTTCATATTTTTCACACCTTTTTAGGCTCTTCATGTTTTTGAACACCGCTTGATGCTCCTCCTATTTTTCAGACTTTTTCATGCTCCTCATGTATTTCACACGTTTTGAAGCTCTTCATATTTTTCACACCTTTTCAGGCTCTTCATGATTTTGAACACCGCTTCATGATCCTCCTATTTTTCAGAATGTTTCATGCTCCTAATATTTTTGACAACTTTTGAAGCTTTTCCTATTTTTCACAACTTTTCAGCATCTTCATGTTTTTGAACAGAGCTTCATGCTCCGCCTATTTTTCAGACCGTATCATACTCGTCATATATTTCACACCTTTTGAACCTCTTCATATTTTTCACACCTTTTCAGTCTCTTCATGTTTTTCAACACAACTTCATGCTCATCCTATTTTCCAGACCGTTTCATGTTCCTCATGTATTTTACACCTTTTGAAGCTCTTCATATTTTTCACACCTTTTCAGGCTCTTCATGCATTTGAACACCCTTTCATGCTCCTCCTATTTTTCAGACCGTTTCTTTCTCCTCATAGTTTTGACACCTTTTGAAGCTCTTCATATTTTTCACACCTTTTCAGTTTCTTCATGTTTTTCAACACCGCTTCATTCTCCTCCTATTTTTCAGACCGTTACATGCTCCTCATATTTTTGACACCTTTTGAAGCTCTTAATATATTTCACACCTTTTCAGACTCTTCATGATTTCCAACACCGCTTCATGCTCCTCATATTTTTCAGACCGTTTCATGCTCATCTCACTTTTATCACCTTTTGAAGCTCTTCATATTTTTCACAACTTTTGAAGCTCTTCATATTTTTCACACGTTTTCAGGTTCTTCATGTTTTTCAACACCACTTCATGCTTCTCCTATTTTCCAGACCGTTTCATGCTCCTCATGTATTTCCAAACTTTTGAAGCTCTTCATATTTTTCACACCTCTGCAGGCTCCCCATGTTTTTCAACACGGCTTCATGATCCTCCTGTTTTTCAGACTGTTTCATGCTCCTCATATTTTGACACGTTTTGAAGATCTTCATATTTTTCACACATTTTCAGGCTCTTCATGTTTTTCAACACCGATTCATGCTCCTCATATTTTTGACACCTTTTGAATCTCTTCATATTTTTCACACCTTTTCAGGCTCTTCATGTTTTTGAACACCACTTGTGTTCCTCCTATTATTCAGACATTTTCATGCTCCTCATATTTTTGACACCTTTTGAAGCTCTTCATATATTTCACACGTTTTCAGGCTCTTCATGTTTTTCAACACCACTTCATGTTTCTCCTCTTTTTCAGACCGTTTTATGCTCCTCGTATTTTTCACACCTTTTGAAGCTCTTCATATTTTTCAACCTTTTTAGGCTCTTCATGTTTTTGAACACGGTTTCATGCTCCTTCTATTTTTAAAACTGTGTCATGCTCATCTCATTTTTAACAACTTTTGAAGTCTTCATATTTTTCACACCTTTTGAAGCTCTTCATATTTCTCAAACGTTTTCAGGCTCTTCATGTTTTTCAACACCCCTTCTTGCCTATCCTATTTTTCAGACCGTTTCATGCTTCTCTCATTTCGGACACATTTTGAAGCTCTTCATATATTTCACACATTTTCAGGCTCTTCATGTTTTTCAACACAACTTCATGCTCCTCCTATTTTTCAGACCGTTTCATACTCATCTCGCTTTTGACACATTTTGAAGCTCTTCCTATTTTCCACACCTTTTGAAGCTCTTCATATTTTTCAAACGTTTTCAGGCTCTTAATCTTTTTCAACACCGCTTCTTGCTCCTCCTATTTTTCAGACCGTTTCATGCTCCTCATATTTTTGACACCTTTTGAAGGTCTTCATATCTTTCACACCTTTTCAGGGTCTTCATGTTTTTGAACACCGTTTCATGCTCCTCGTATTTTTCAGACCGTTTCATGCTCCTCATATTTTTGACACCTTTTGAAGCTCTTCATATTTTTCACACCTTTTCACGCTCTTCATGTTTTTCAAAGCCACTTCATGCTTCTCCTATTTTTCAGACCGTTTCATGCTCCTCTCATTTCTGACACCTTTTGAAGCTCTTCATATATTTCACACATTTTCAGGCTCTTCATGTTTTTCAACACCACTTCATGCTGCTCCTATTTTTCAGACCGTTTCATGCTCCTCATGTATTTCACACCTTTTGAAGCTCTTTATATTTTTCACACCTTTTTAGGCTCTTCATGTTTTTGAACACGATTTCAGGCTCCTCCTATTTTTCGGACTGTTTCATGCTCATCTCATTTTTGACACCTTTTGAAGCTCTTCATATTTTTCACACCTTTTGAAACTCTTCATATTTCTCAAACGTTTTCAGGCTCTTCATGTTTTTCAACACCACTTCTTGCTCATCCTATTTTTCAGACCGTTTCATGTTTCTATCATTTCTGACAACTTTTGAAGCTCTTCATATATTTCACACATTTTCAGGCTCTTCATGTTTTTCAACACCACTTCATGCTCCTCCTATTTTTCAGACCGTTTCATGCTCATCTCACTTTT
Source organism: Dama dama (assembly GCF_033118175.1). Classification (NCBI taxonomy): domain Eukaryota; kingdom Metazoa; phylum Chordata; class Mammalia; order Artiodactyla; family Cervidae; genus Dama; species Dama dama. The sequence continues at coordinate 5,801,268 of NW_026870895.1, forward strand.
GACACATTTTGAAGCTCTTCATATTTTCCACACCTTTTGAAGCTCTTCATATTTTTCATATTTTTGAAGCTCTTCATATTTTCACACGTTTTCAGACTCTTCATGTTTTTCAAAACCGCTTCATGCTCCTCCAATTTTTCAGAGAGTTTCATGCTCCTCATGTATTTCACACCTTTTGAAGCTCTTCATATTTTCCACACCTTTTCAGGCTCTTCATGTTTTTGAACACCGTTTCATGCTGCTCCTATTTTTCAGACCGTTTAATGCTCCTCATATTTTTGACATTTTTTGAAGCTCTTCATATTTTTCACACCTTTTCAGGCTCTTCATGTATTTGAACACCGCTTCATGCTCCTGCTATTTTTCAGCCCGTTTCATGCTCCTCCTATTTTTCACACCTTTTGAAGCTCTTCATATTTTTCAAACGTTTTCAGGCTCTTAATCTTTTTCAACACCGCTTCTTGCTCCTCCTATTTTTCAGACCGTTTCATGCTCCTCATATTTTTGACACCTTTTGAAGGTCTTCATATCTTTCACACCTTTTCAGGGTCTTCATGTTTTTGAACACCGTTTCATGCTCCTCGTATTTTTCAGACCGTTTCATGCTCCTCATATTTTTGACACCTTTTGAAGCTCTTCATATTTTTCACACCTTTTCACGCTCTTCATGTTTTTCAAAGCCACTTCATGCTTCTCCTATTTTTCAGACCGTTTCATGCTCCTCTCATTTCTGACACCTTTTGAAGCTCTTCATATATTTCACACATTTTCAGGCTCTTCATGTTTTTCAACACCACTTCATGCTGCTCCTATTTTTCAGACCGTTTCATGCTCCTCATGTATTTCACACCTTTTGAAGCTCTTTATATTTTTCACACCTTTTTAGGCTCTTCATGTTTTTGAACACGATTTCAGGCTCCTCCTATTTTTCGGACTGTTTCATGCTCATCTCATTTTTGACACCTTTTGAAGCTCTTCATATTTTTCACACCTTTTGAAACTCTTCATATTTCTCAAACGTTTTCAGGCTCTTCATGTTTTTCAACACCACTTCTTGCTCATCCTATTTTTCAGACCGTTTCATGTTTCTATCATTTCTGACAACTTTTGAAGCTCTTCATATATTTCACACATTTTCAGGCTCTTCATGTTTTTCAACACCACTTCATGCTCCTCCTATTTTTCAGACCGTTTCATGCTCATCTCACTTTTGACACATTTTGAAGCTCTTCATATTTTCCACACCTTTTGAAGCTCTTCATATTTTTCATATTTTTGAAGCTCTTCATATTTTCACACGTTTTCAGACTCTTCATGTTTTTCAAAACCGCTTCATGCTCCTCCAATTTTTCAGAGAGTTTCATGCTCCTCATGTATTTCACACCTTTTGAAGCTCTTCATATTTTCCACACCTTTTCAGGCTCTTCATGTTTTTGAACACCGTTTCATGCTGCTCCTATTTTTCAGACCTTTTAATGCTCCTCATATTTTTGACATTTTTTGAAGCTCTTCATATTTTTCACACCTTTTCAGGCTCTTCATGTATTTGAACACCGCTTCATGCTCCTGCTATTTTTCAGCCCGTTTCATGCTCCTCCTATTTTTCACACCTTTTGAAGCTCTTCATATTTTTCACACCTTTTCAGGCTCTTCATGTTTTTGAACACCGCTTGATGCTCCTCCTATTTTTTAGACTTTTTCATGCTCCTCATGTATTTCACACGTTTTAAAGCTCTTCATATTTTTCACACCTTTTCAGCCTCTTCATGATTTTGAACACCGCTTCATGATCCCCCTTTTTTTCAGAATGTTTCATGCTCCTAATATTTTTGACAACTTTTGAAGCTTTTCATATTTTTCACAACTTTTCAGGATCTTCATGTTTTTGAACAGAGCTTCATGCTCCTCCTATTTTTCAGACCGTATCATACTTGTCATATTTTTCACACCTTTTGAACCTCTTCATATTTTTCACACCTTTTCAGTCTCTTCATGTTTTTCAACACAACTTCATGCTCATCCTATTTTCCAGACCGTTTCATGTTCCTCATGTATTTTACACCTTTTGAAGCTCTTCATATTTTTCACACCTTTTCAGGCTCTTCATGCATTTGAACACCCTTTCATGCTCCTCCTATTTTTCAGACCGTTTCTTTCTCCTCATAGTTTTGACACCTTTTGAAGCTCTTCATATTTTTCACACCTTTTCAGGTTCTTCATGTTTTTCAACACCGCTTCATTCTCCTCCTATTTTTCAGACCGTTTCATGCTCCTCATATTTTTGACACCTTTTGAAGCTCTTAATATATTTCACACCTTTTCAGACTCTTCATGATTTCCAACACCGCTTCATGATCCTCTTATTTTTCAGACCATTTCATGCTCATCTCATTTTTATCACCTTTTGAAGCTCTTCATATTTTTCACAACTTTTGAAGCTCTTCATATTTTTCACACGTTTTCAGGCTCTTCATGTTTTTCAACACGACTTCATGCTTCTCCTATTTTCCAGACCGTTTCATGCTCCTCATGTATTCCGCACCTCTTAAAGCTCTTCATATTTTTCACAACTTTTCAGGCTCTTCATGTTTTTGAACACCGTTTCATGCTCCTCCTATTTTTCAGACCGTTTCATGCTCCTCATATTTTTGACACCTTTTGAAGCTCTTCATATTTTTCACACCTTTTCAGGCTCTTCATGTTTTTCAAAGCCACTTCATGCTTCTCCTATTTTTCAGACCGTTTCATGCTCCTCTCATTTCTGACACCTTTTGAAGCTCTTCATATATTTCACACATTTTCAGGCTCTTCATGTTTTTCAACACCACTTCATGCTCCTCCTATTTTTCAGACCGTTTCATGCTCCTCATGTATTTCACACCTTTTGAAGCTCTTTATATTTTTCACACCTTTTTAGGCTCTTCATGTTTTTGAACACGATTTCAGGCTCCTCCTATTTTTCGGACTGTTTCATGCTCATCTCATTTTTGACACCTTTTGTAGCTCTTCATATTTTTCACACCTTTTGAATCTCTTCATATTTCTCAAACGTTTTCAGGCTCTTCATGTTTTTCAACACCCCTTCTTGCTCATCCTATGTTTCAGACCGTTTCATGTTTCTATCATTTCTGACAACTTTTGAAGCTCTTCATATATTTCACACATTTTCAGGCTCTTCATGTTTTTCAACACCACTTCATGCTCCTCCTATTTTTCAGACCGTTTCATGCTCATCTCACTTTTGACACATTTTGAAGCTCTTCATATTTTCCACACGTTTTGAAGCTCTTCATATTTTTCATATTTTTGAAGCTCTTCATATTTTCACACGTTTTCAGACTCTTCATGTTTTTCAAAACCGCTTCAAACCCCTCCTATTTTTCAGAGAGTTTCATGCTCCTCATGTATTTCACACCTTTGAAGCTCTTCATATTTTTCACACCTTTTCAGGCTCTTCATGTTTTTGAACATCGCTTCATGCTCCTGCTATTTTTCAGCCCGTTTCATGCTCCTCCTATCTTTCACACCTTTTGAAGCTCTTCATATTTTTCACACCTTTTCAGGCTCTTCATGTTTTTCAACACCGCTTCATGTTCCTCCTATTTTTCAGACCGTTTCATGCTCCTCATATTTTTGACACCTTTTGAAGCTCTTCATGTTTTTCACACCTTTTCATACTCTTCATGATTTCCAACACCGCTCCATGCTCCTCCTATTTTTCAGACCGTTTCAATCTCATCTTATTTTGATCAGCTGTTGAAGCTCTTCACATTTTTCACACCTTTTGAAGTTCTTCATATTTTTCACACGTTTTCAGGCTTTTCATGTTTTCAACACCACTTCATGCTTCTCCTATTTTTCAGACCATTTCATGCTCCTCATATTATTGACACCTTTTGAAGCTCTTCATATTTTATCCACCTTTTCAGACTCTTCATGTTTTTCAACAACGCTTCATGCTCTTCCTATTTTCCAGACCGTTTCATGCTCCTCATGTATTTCACACCTTTTAAAGCTCTTCATATTTTTCACACATTTTCAGGCTCTTCATGTTTTTGAACACCGTTTCATTTTCCTCCTATTTTTCAGACCGTTTCATGCTCCTCATGTATTTCCAACCGTTTGAAGCTCTTCATATTTTTCACAACTTTTCAGGCTCTTCATGTTTTTGAACACGGTTTCATGCTCCTCCTATTTTTCAGACCGTTTCATGCTCCTCATGTATTTCACACCTTTTAATGCTCTTCATATTTTTCACACATTTTCAGGCTCTTCATGTTTTTGAACACCGTTTCATTCTCCTATTTTTCAGACCGTTTCATGCTCCTCATATTTTTGACACCTTTTGAAGCTCTTCATATTTTTCACACCTTTTCAGGCTCCCCATGTTTTTCAACACGGCTTCATGATCCTACTCTTTTTCAGACCGTTTCGTGCTCCTAATATTTTTGACACGTTTTGAAGCTCTTCATATTTTTCACACCTTTTTAGGCTCTTCATGTTTTTCAACATCACTTCATGCTCGTCCTATTTTCCAGACCGTTTCATGCTCTTCATATTTTTGACACTTTTTGAAGCTCTTCATATTTTCCACACCTTTTCTGGCTCTTCATGTTTTCAACACCGCTTCATGCTCGTCCTATTTTCCAGACCGTTTCATGCTCGTCTCATTTTTGACACCTTTTGAAGCTCTTCATATTTCTCACAACTTTTAAGCTCTTCATGTTTTTCACACGTTTTCAGGCTCTTCTTGTTTTTCAACACCGCTTCATGCTCCTCCCATTTTTCAGACCGTTTCATGCTCCTATTTTTCAGACCGTTTCATGCTCCTCATATTTTTGACACCTTTTGAAACTCTTCATATTTTTCACACCTTTTCAGGCTTTTCATGTTTTTGAACACCGCTTCATGCTCCTCCTATTTTTCAGACCGGTTCATGCTCCTCATATTTTTGACACCTTTTGAAGCTCTTCATATTCTTCACACCTTTTCATGCTCTTCAGGTTTTTGAACACCGCTTCATGCTCCTCCTATTTTTCTGACCGGTTCATGCTCCTCATATTTTTGACACCTTTTGAAGCTCTTCATGTTTTTCACACCTTTTCATGTTCTTCATGTTTTTCAACACCGTTTCATGCTTCTCCTATTTTTCAGACCGTTTCATGCTCCTCATATTTTTGACACCTTTTGAAGCTCATCATATTTTTCACGCATTTTCAGGCTCTTCATGTTTTTCAACACCGATTCATGCTCCTCATATTTTTGACACCTTTTGAAGCTCTTCATATATTTCACACGTTTTCAGGCTCTTCATGTTTTTCAACACCACTTCATGCTTCTCCTATTTTTCAGACCGTTTTATGCTCCTCGTATTTTTCACACCTTTTGAAGCTCTTCATATTTTTCTACCTTCTCAGGCTCTTCATGATTTTGAACACGGTTTCATGCTCCTCCTATTTTTCAAACTGTGTCATGCTCATCTCATTTTAAACAACTTTTGAAGCTCTTCATATTTTTCACACCTTTTGAAGCTCTTCATATTTCTCAAACGTTTTCAGGCTCTTCATGTTTTTCAACACCCCTCCTTGCTCATCCTATTTTTCAGACCGTTTCATGCTTCTCTCATTTCTGACACATTTTGAAGCTCTTCATATATTTCACACATTTTCAGGCTCTTCATGTTTTTCAACACCACTTCATGCTCCTCCTATTTTTCAGACCGTTTCATACTCATCTCGCTTTTGACACATTTTGAAGCTCTTCATATTTTTCAAACGTTTTCAGGCTCTTCATTTTTTTCAACACTGCTTCTTGCTCCTCCTATTTTTCAGATCGTTTCATGCTCCTCATGTATTTCACACGTTTTGAAGCTCTTCATATTTTTCACACCTTTTCAGGCTCTTCATGATTTTGAACACCGCTTCATGATCCTCCTATTTTTCAGAATGTTTCATGCTCCTAATATTTTTGACAACTTTTGAAGCTTTTCCTATTTTTCACAACTTTTCAGCATCTTCATGTTTTTGAACAGAGCTTCATGCTCCTCCTATTTTTCAGACCGTATCATACTCGTCATATTTTTCACACCTTTTGAACCTCTTCATATTTTTCACACCTTTTCAGTCTCTTCATGTTTTTCAACACAACTTCATGCTCATCCTATTTTCCAGACCGTTTCATTTTCCTCATGTATTTTACACCTTTTGAAGCTCTTCATATTTTTCACACCTTTTCAGGCTCTTCATGCATTTGAACACCCTTTCATGCTCCTCCTATTTTTCAGACCGTTTCTTTCTCCTCATAGTTTTGACACCTTTTGAAGCTCTTCATATTTTTCACACCTTTTCAGGTTCTTCATGTTTTTCAACACCGCTTCATTCTCCTCCTATTTTTCAGACCGTTTCATGCTCCTCATATTTTTGACACCTTTTGAAGCTCTTAATATATTTCACACCTTTTCAGACTCTTCATGATTTCCAACACCGCTTCATGCTCCTCATATTTTTCAGACCGTTTCATGCTCATCTCACTTTTATCACCTTTTGAAGCTCTTCATATTTTTCACAACTTTTGAAGCTCTTCATATTTTTCACACGTTTTCAGGCTCTTCATGTTTTTCAACACCACTTCATGCTTCTCCTATTTTCCAGACCGTTTCATGCTCCTCATGTATTTCCAACCTTTTGAAGCTCTTCATATTTTTCACACCTCTGCAGGCTCCCCATGTTTTTCAACACGGCTTCATGATCCTCCTGTTTTTCAGACTGTTTCATGCTCCTCATATTTTGACACGTTTTGAAGATCTTCATATTTTTCACACATTTTCAGGCTCTTCATGTTTTTCAACACCGATTCATGCTCCTCATATTTTTGACACCTTTTGAATCTCTTCATATTTTTCACACCTTTTCAGGCTCTTCATGTTTTTGAACACCACTTGTGTTCCTCCTATTTTTCAGACCGTTTCATGCTCCTCGTATTTTTCACACCTTTTGAAGCTCTTCATATTTTTCTACCTTTTTAGGCTCTTCATGTTTTTGAACACGGTTTCATGCTCCTTCTATTTTTAAAACTGTGTCATGCTCATCTCATTTTTAACAACTTTTGAAGTCTTCATATTTTTCACACCTTTTGAAGCTCTTCATATATTTCACACGTTTTCAGGCTCTTCATGTTTTTCAACACCACTTCATGCTTCTCCTCTTTTTCAGACCGTTTTATGCTCCTCGTATTTTTCACACCTTTTGAAGCTCTTCATATTTTTCAACCTTTTTAGGCTCTTCATGTTTTTGAACACGGTTTCATGCTCCTTCTATTTTTAAAACTGTGTCATGCTCATCTCATTTTTAACAACTTTTGAAGTCTTCATATTTTTCACACCTTTTGAAGCTCTTCATATTTCTCAAACGTTTTCAGGCTCTTCATGTTTTTCAACACCCCTTCTTGCCTATCCTATTTTTCAGACCGTTTCATGCTTCTCTCATTTCGGACACATTTTGAAGCTCTTCATATATTTCACACATTTTCAGGCTCTTCATGTTTTTCAACACAACTTCATGCTCCTCCTATTTTTCAGACCGTTTCATGCTCCTCATATTTTTGACACCTTTTGAAGGTCTTCATATCTTTCACACCTTTTCAGGCTCTTCATGTTTTTGAACACCGTTTCATGCTCCTCGTATTTTTCAGACCGTTTCATGCTCCTCATATTTTTGACACCTTTTGAAGCTCTTCATATTTTTCACACCTTTTCAGGCTCTTCATGTTTTTCAAAGCCACTTCATGCTTCTCCTATTTTTCAGACCGTTTCATGCTCCTCTCATTTCTGACACCTTTTGAAGCTCTTCATATATTTCACACATTTTCAGGCTCTTCATGTTTTTCAACACCACTTCATGCTCCTCCTATTTTTCAGACCGTTTCATGCTCCTCATGTATTTCACACCTTTTGAAGCTCTTCATATTTTCCACACCTTTTTAGGCTCTTCATGTTTTTGAACACGATTTCAGGCTCCTCCTATTTTTCGGACTGTTTCATGCTCATCTCATTTTTGACACCTTTTGAAGCTCTTCATATTTTTCACACCTTTTGAATCTCTTCATATTTCTCAAACGTTTTCAGGCTCTTCATGTTTTTCAACACCCCTTCTTGCTCATCCTATTTTTCAGACCGTTTCATGTTTCTATCATTTCTGACAACTTTTGAAGCTCTTCATATATTTCACACATTTTCATGCTCTTCATGTTTTTCAACACCACTTCATGCTCCTCCTATTTTTCAGACCGTTTCATGCTCATCTCACTTTTGACACATTTTGAAGCTCTTCATATTTTCCACACCTTTTGAAGCTCTTCATATTTTTCATATTTTTGAAGCTCTTCATATTTTCACACGTTTTCAGACTCTTCATGTTTTTCAAAACCGCTTCATGCTCCTCCTATTTTTCAGAACGTTTCATGCTCCTCATGTATTTCACACCTTTTGAAGCTCTTCATATTTTCCACACCTTTTCAGGCTCTTCATGTTTTTGAACACCGTTTCATGCTGCTCCTATTTTTCAGACCGTTTAATGCTCCTCATATTTTTGACATTTTTTGAAGCTCTTCATATTTTTCACACCTTTTCAGGCTCTTCATGTATTTGAACACCGCTTCATGCTCCTGCTATTTTTCAGCCCGTTTCATACTCCTCCTATTTTTCACACCTTTTGAAGCTCTTCATATTTTTCACACCTTTTCAGGCTCTTCATGTTTTTGAACACCGCTTGATGCTCCTCCTATTTTTAGACTTTTTCATGCTCCTCATGTATTTCACACGTTTTAAAGCTCTTCATATTTTTCACACCTTTTCAGCCTCTTCATGATTTTGAACACCGCTTCATGATCCTCCTTTTTTTCAGAATGTTTCATGCTCCTAATATTTTTGACAACTTTTGAAGCTTTTCATATTTTTCACAACTTTTCAGGATCTTCATGTTTTTGAACAGAGCTTCATGCTCCTCCTATTTTTCAGACCGTATCATACTCGTCATATTTTTCACACCTTTTGAACCTCTTCATATTTTTCACACCTTTTCAGTCTCTTCATGTTTTTCAACACAACTTCATGCTCCTCCTATTTTCCAGACCGTTTCATGTTCCTCATGTATTTTACACCTTTTGAAGCTCTTCATATTTTTCACACCTTTTCAGGCTCTTCATGCATTTGAACACCCTTTCATGCTCCTCCTATTTTTCAGACCGTTTCTTTCTCCTCATAGTTTTGACACCTTTTGAAGCTCTTCATATTTTTCACACCTTTTCAGGTTCTTCATGTTTTTCAACACCGCTTCATTCTCCTCCTATTTTTCAGACCGTTTCATGCTCCTCATATTTTTGACACCTTTTGAAGCTCTTAATATATTTCACACCTTTTCAGACTCTTCATGATTTCCAACACCGCTTCATGATCCTCTTATTTTTCAGACCGTTTCATGCTCATCTCATTTTTATCACCTTTTGAAGCTCTTCATATTTTTCACAACTTTTGAAGCTCTTCATATTTTTCACACGTTTTCAGGCTCTTCATGTTTTTCAACACCACTTCATGCTTCTCCTATTTTCCAGACCGTTTCATGCTCCTCATGTATTTCCAACCTTTTGAAGCTCTTCATATTTTTCACACCTCTGCAGGCTCCCCATGTTTTTCAACACGGCTTCATGATCCTCCTGTTTTTCAGACTGTTTCATGCTCCTCATATTTTGACACGTTTTGAAGATCTTCATATTTTTCACACATTTTCAGGCTCTTCATGTTTTTCAAAACCGAGTCATGCTCCTCCTCTGTTTCAGACCGTTTCATGCTCCTCATATTTTGACACCTTTGGAAACTCTTCATATTTTTCACACCTATTCAGTCTCTTCATGTTTTTAAACACCACTTCATGCTCCTCCTATTTTTCAGACCGATTCATGCTCCTCATCTATTTCACACCTTTTGAAGCTCTTCATATTTTACCCACCTTTTCAGGCTCTTCATGTTTTTCAACACCGTTTCATGCTCCTCATGTATTTCCAACCGTTTGAAGCTCTTCATATTTTTCACAACTTTTCAGGCTCTTCATGTTTTTGAACACGGTTTCTTGCTCCTCCTATTTTTCAGACCGTTTCATGCTCCTCATGTATTCCGCACCTCTTAAAGCTCTTCATATTTTTCACAACTTTTCAGGCTCTTCATGTTTTTGAACACCGTTTCATGCTCCTCCTATTTTTCAGACCGTTTCATGCTCCTCATATTTTTGACACCTTTTGAAGCTCTTCATATTTTTCACACCTTTTCAGGCTCTTCATGTTTTTCAAAGCCACTTCATGCTTCTCCTATTTTTCAGACCGTTTCATGCTCCTCTCATTTCTGACACCTTTTGAAGCTCTTCATATATTTCACACATTTTCAGGCTCTTCATGTTTTTCAACACCACTTCATGCTCCTCCTATTTTTCAGACCGTTTCATGCTCCTCATGTATTTCACACCTTTTGAAGCTCTTTATATTTTTCACACCTTTTTAGGCTCTTAATGTTTTTGAACACGATTTCAGGCTCCTCCTATTTTTCGGACTGTTTCATGCTCATCTCATTTTTGACACCTTTTGAAGCTCTTCATATTTTTGACACCTTTTGAAACTCTTCATATTTCTCAAACGTTTTCAGGCTCTTCATGTTTTTCAACACCCCTTCTTGCTCATCCTATTTTTCAGACTGTTTCATGTTTCTATCATTCCTGACAACTTTTGAAGCTCTTCATATATTTCACACATTTTCAGGCTCTTCATGTTTTTCAACACCACTTCATGCTCCTCCTATTTTTCAGACCGTTTCATGCTCATCTCACTTTTGACACATTTTGAAGCTCTTCATATTTTCCACACCTTTTGAAGCTCTTCATATTTTTCATATTTTTGAAGCTCTTCATATTTTCACACGTTTTCAGACTCTTCATGTTTTTCAAAACCGCTTCAAACCCCTCCTATTTTTCAGAGAGTTTCATGCTCCTCATGTATTTCACACCTTTTGAAGCTCTTCATATTTTTCACACCTTTTCAGGCTCTTCATGTTTTTGAACATCGCTTCATGCTCCTGCTATTTTTCAGCCCGTTTCATGCTCCTCCTATCTTTCACACCTTTTGAAGCTCTTCATATTTTTCACACCTTTTCAGGCTCTTCATGTTTTTCAACACCGCTTCATGTTCCTCCTATTTTTCAGACCGTTTCATGCTCCTCATATTTTTGACACCTTTTGAAGCTCTTCATGTTTTTCACACCTTTTCATACTCTTCATGATTTCCAACACCGCTCCATGCTCCTCCTATTTTTCAGACCGTTTCAATCTCATCTTATTTTGATCAGCTGTTGAAGCTCTTCACATTTTTCACACCTTTTGAAGCTCTTCATATTTTTCACACGTTTTCAGGCTCTTCATGTTTTCAACACCACTTCATGCTTCTCCTATTTTTCAGACCATTTCATGCTCCTCATATTATTGACACCTTTTGAAGCTCTTCATATTTTATTCACCTTTTCAGGCTCTTCATGTTTTTCAACACCGCTTCATGCTCTTCCTATTTTCCAGACCGTTTCATGCTCCTCATGTATTTCACACCTTTTAAAGCTCTTCATATTTTTCACACATTTTCAGGCTCTTCATGTTTTTGAACACCGTTTCATTCTCCTCCTATTTTTCAGACCGTTTCATGCTCCTCATGTATTTCCAACCGTTTGAAGCTCTTCATATTTTTCACAACTTTTCAGGCTCTTCATGTTTTTGAACACGGTTTCATGCTCCTCCTATTTTTCAGACCGTTTCATGCTCCTCATGTATTTCACACCTTTTAATGCTCTTCATATTTTTCACACATTTTCAGGCTCTTCATGTTTTTGAACACCGTTTCATTCTCCTCCTATTTTTCAGACCGTTTCATGCTCCTCATATTTTTGACACGTTTTGAAGCTCTTCATATTTTTCACACCTTTTTAGGCTCTTCATGTTTTTCAACATCACTTCATGCTCGTCCTATTTTCCAGACCGTTTCATGCTCTTCATATTTTTGACACTTTTTGAAGCTCTTCATATTTTCCACACCTTTTCTGGCTCTTCATGTTTTCAACACCGCTTCATGCTCGTCCTATTTTCCAGACCGTTTCATGCTCGTCTCATTTTTGACACCTTTTGAAGCTCTTCATATTTCTCACAACTTTTAAGCTCTTCATGTTTTTCACACATTTTCAGGCTCTTCTTGTTTTTCAACACCGCTTCATGCTCCTCCCATTTTTCAGACCGTTTCATGCTCCTATTTTTCAGACCGTTTCATGCTCCTCATATTTTTGACACCTTTTGAAACTCTTCATATTTTTCACACCTTTTCAGGCTTTTCATGTTTTTGAACACCGCTTCATGCTCCTCCTATTTTTCAGACCGGTTCATGCTCCTCATATTTTTGACACCTTTTGAAGCTCTTCATATTTTTCACACCTTTTCATGCTCTTCAGGTTTTTGAACACCACTTCATGCTCCTCCTATTTTTCTGACCGGTTCATGCTCCTCATATTTTTGACACCTTTTGAAGCTCTTCATATTTTTCACACCTTTTGATGTTCTTCATGTTTTTCAACACCGTTTCATGCTTCTCCTATTTTTCAGACCGTTTCATGCTCCTCATATTTTTGACACCTTTTGAAGCTCATCATATTTTTCACGCATTTTCAGGCTCTTCATGTTTTTCAACACCGATTCATGCTCCTCATATTTTTGACACCTTTTGAAGCTCTTCATATATTTCACACGTTTTCAGGCTCTTCATGTTTTTCAACACCACTTCATGCTTCTCCTATTTTTCAGACCGTTTTATGCTCCTCGTATTTTTCACACCTTTTGAAGCTCTTCATATTTTTCAACCTTCTTAAGCTCTTCATGTTTTTGAACACGGTTTCATGCTCCTCCTATTTTTCAAACTGTGTCATGCTCATCTCATTTTTAACAACTTTTGAAGCTCTTCATATTTTTCACACCTTTTGAAGCTCTTCATATTTCTCAAACGTTTTCAGGCTCTTCATGTTTTTCAACACCCCTCCTTGTTCATCCTATTTTTCAGACCGTTTCATGCTTCTCTCTTTTCTGACACATTTTGAAGCTCTTCATATATTTCACACATTTTCAGGCTCTTCATGTTTTTCAACACCACTTCATGCTCCTCCTATTTTTCAGACCGTTTCATACTCATCTCACTTTTGACACATTTTGAAGCTCTTCATATTTTTCAAACGTTTTCAGGCTCTTCATTTTTTTCAACACTGCTTCTTGCTCCTCCTATTTTTCAGATCGTTTCATGCTCCTCATATTTTTGACACGTTTTGAAGCTCTTCATATTTTTCACACCTTTTCCGGCTCTTCATGTCTTTGAACACGGTTTCATGCTGCTCCTATTTTTCAGATCTTTTCATGCTCCTCATATTTTTGACACATTTTGAAGCTCTTCATTTTTTTCACACCTTTTGAAGCTCTTCATATTTTTCACACCTTTTCAGGCTCTTCATGTTTATTACACCGCTTGATGCTGCTCCTATTTTTAAGACCGTTTCATGCTCCTCCTATTTTTTACACCTTTTGAAGCTCTTCATATTTTTCACACCTTTTAATGCTCTTCATGTTTTTGAACACCGCTTCATGCTCCTCTTCTTTTTCAGACCGGTTCATGCTCCTCATATTTTTGACACCTTTTGAAGCTCTTCATATTTTACCCACCTTTTCAGGCTCTTCATGTTTTTCAACACCCCTTCTTGCTCATTCTATTTTTCAGACCGTTTCATGCTTCTCTCATTTCTGACACATTTTGAAGCTCTTCATATATTTCACACATTTTCAGGCTCTTCATGTTTTTCAACACCACTTCATGCTCTTCCTATTTTTCAGACCGTTTCATACTCATCTCGCATTTGACACATTTTGAAGCTCTTCATATTTTCCACACCTTTTGAAGCTCTTCATATTTTTCAAACGTTTTCAGGCTCTTAATCTTTTTCAAAACCGCTTCTTGCTCCTCCTATTTTTCGGACCGTTTCATGCTCCTCATATTTTTGACACGTTTTGAAGCTCTTCATATTTTTCACACCTTTTCAGGCTCTTCATGTTTTTTACACCGCTTCATGCTCCTCCTATTTTTCAGACTGTTTCATGCTCCTCCTATTTTTGACACCTTTTGAAGCTCTTCATATTTCACACCATTTCAGGCTCTTCATGTTTTTGAACACCGTTTAATGCTCCTCCTATTTTTCAGACCGTTTCATGCTCCTCATATTTTTGACACCTTTTGAAGCTCTTCATATTTTACCCACCTTTTCAGGCTCTTCATGTTTTTCAACACCGTCATGCTCCTCATGTATTTCCAACCGTTTGAAGCTCTTCATATTTTTCACAACTTTTCAGGCTCTTCATGTTTTTGAACACGGTTTCATGCTCCTCCTATTTTTCAGACCGTTTCATGCTCCTCATGTATTTCACACCTTTTAAAGCTCTTCATATTTTTCACACCTTTTCAGGCTCCCCATGTTTTCAACACCGCTTCATGCTCGTCCTATTTTCCAGACCGTTTCATTCTAGTCTCATTTTTGACACCTTTTGAAGCTCTTCATATTTTTCACACCTTTTCAGGCTCTTCATGTTTTTCAACACCGATTCATGTTCCTCATATTTTTGACACCTTTTGAATCTCTTCATATTTTTCCCACCTTTTCAGGCTCTTCATGTTTTTGAACACCACTTGTGTTCCTCCTAATTTTCAGACCGTTTCATGCTCCTAATATTTGTGACACCTTTTGAAGCTCTTCATATATTTCACACGTTTTCAGGCTCTTCATGTTTTTCAACACCCCTTCTTGCTCATCCTATTTTTCAGACCGTTTCATGCTTTTCTCATTTCTGACACATTTTGAAGCTCTTCATATATTTCACACATTTTCAGGCTCTTCATGTTTTTCAACACCACTTCATGCTCCTCCTATTTTTCAGACCGTTTCATACTCATCTCGCTTTTGACACATTTTGAAGCTCTTCATATTTTCCACACCTTTTGAAGCTCTTCATATTATCA
Source organism: Dama dama (assembly GCF_033118175.1). Taxonomy (NCBI): domain Eukaryota; kingdom Metazoa; phylum Chordata; class Mammalia; order Artiodactyla; family Cervidae; genus Dama; species Dama dama. Next base: position 5,816,388 of record NW_026870895.1, read on the forward strand.
AACGTTTTCAGGTTCTTAATCTTTTTCAACACCGCTTCTTGCTCCTCCTATTTTTCAGACCGTTTCATTCTAGTCTCATTTTTGACACCTTTTGAAGCTCTTCATATTTTTCACACCTTTTCAGGCTCTTCATGTTTTTCAACTCCGATTCATGTTCCTCATATTTTTGACACCTTTTGAATCTCTTCATATTTTTCCCACCTTTTCAGGCTCTTCATGTTTTTGAACACCACTTGTGTTCCTCCTAATTTTCAGACCGTTTCATGCTCCTCATATTTTTGACACCTTTTGAAGCTCTTCATATTTTACCCACCTTTTCAGGCTCTTCATGTTTTTCAACACCGTTTCATGGTCCTCATGTATTTCCAACCGTTTGAAGCTCTTCATATTTTTCACAACTTTTCAGGCTCTTCATGTTTTTGAACACGGTTTCATTCCTCTCCTATTTTTCAGACCGTTTCATGCTCCTCATGTATTTCACACCTTTTAAAGCTCTTCATATTTTTCACACCTTTTCAGGCTCTTCATGTTTTTGAACACCGTTTCATTCTCCTCCTATTTTTCAGACCGTTTCATGCTCCTCATATTTTTGACACCTTTTGAAGCTCTTCATATTTTTCACACCTTTTCATGCTCTTCATGTTTTTGAACACCGCTTAATCCTCCTCCTATTTTTCAGACCTGTTCATGCTCCTCATATTTTGACACCTTTTGAAGCTCTTCATATTTTTCACACCTTTTCATGTTCTTCATGTTTTTCAACACCGCTTCATGCTTCTCCTATATTTCAGACCGTTTCATGCTCCTCATATTTTTGACACCTTTTGAAGCTCTTCATATTTTTCACACATTTTCAGGCTCTTCATGTTTTTCAACACCGATTCATGCTCCTCATATTTTTGACACCTTTTGAAGCTCTTCATATATTTCACACGTTTTCAGGCTCTTCATGTTTTTCAACACCACTTCATGCTTCTCCTATTTTTCAGACCGTTTTATGCTCCTCGTATTTTTCACACCTTTTGAAGCTCTTCATATTTTTCAACCTTTTTAGGCTCTTTATGTTTTTGAACAGGGTTTCATGCTCCTCCTATTTTTCAAACTGTGTCATGCTCATCTCATTTTTAACAACTTTTGAAGCTCTTCATATTTTTCACAACTTTTGAAGCTCTTCTTATTTCTCAAACGTTTTCAGGCTCTTCATGTTTTTCAACACCCCTCCTTGCTCATCCTATTTTTCAGACCGTTTCATGCTTTTCTCATTTCTGACACATTTTGAAGCTCTTCATATATTTCACACATTTTCTGGCTCTTCATGTTTTTCAACACCACTTCATGCTCCTCCTATTTTTCAGACCGTTTCATACTCATCTCGCTTTTGACACATTTTGTAGCTCTTCATATTTTTCAAACGTTTTCAGGCTCTTCATGTTTTTCAACACTGCTTCTTGCTCCTCCTATTTTTCAGATCGTTTCATGCTCGTCATATTTTTGACACGTTTTGAAGCTCTTCATATTTTTCACACCTTTTCAGGCTCTTCATGTCTTTGAACACCGTTTCATGCTGCTACTATTTTTCAGATCTTTTCATGCTCCTCATATTTTTGACACATTTTGAAGCTCTTCATTTTTTTCACACCTTTTGAAGCTCTTCATATTTTTCACACCTTTTCAGGCTCTTCATGTTTATTACACCGCTTGATGCTGCTCCTATTTTTAAGACCGTTTCATGCTCCTCTTATTTTTGACACCTTTTGAAGATCTTCATATCTTTCACACCTTTTCAGGCTCTTCAATGTTTTTTACACCGCTTCATGCTGCTCCTATTTTTCAGACCGTTTCATGCTCCTCCTATTTTTTACACCTTTTGAAGCTCTTCATATTTTTCACACCTTTTCATGCTCTTCATGTTTTTGAACACCGCTTCATGCTCCTCTTCTTTTTCAGACCGGTTCATGCTCCTCATATTTTTGACACCTTTTGAAGCTCTTCATATATTTCACACGTTGTCAGGCTCTTCATGTTTTTCAACACCACTTCATGCTCCTCCTATTTTTCAGACCGTTTCATGCTCATCTCACTTTTGACACATTTTGAAGCTCTTCATATTTTCCACACCTTTTGAAGCTCTTCATATTTTTCATATTTTTGAAGCTCTTCATATTTTCACACGTTTTCAGACTCTTCATGTTTTTCAAAACCGCTTCATGCTCCTCCTATTTTTCAGAGAGTTTCATGCTCCTCATGTATTTCACACCTTTTGAAGCTCTTCATATTTTCCACACCTTTTCAGGCTGTTCATGTTTTTGAACACCGTTTCATGCTGCTCCTATTTTTCAGACCGTTTAATGCTCCTCATATTTTTGACATTTTTTGAAGCTCTTCATATTTTTCACACCTTTTCAGGCTCTTCATGTATTTGAACACCGCTTCATGCTCCTGCTATTTTTCAGCCCGTTTCAGGCTCCTCCTATTTTTCACACCTTTTGAAGCTCTTCATATTTTTCACACCTTTTCAGGCTCTTCATGTTTTTGAACACCGCTTGATGCTCCTCCTATTTTTCAGACTTTTTCATGCTCCTCATGTATTTCACACGTTTTGAAGCTCTTCATATTTTTCACACCTTTTCAGCCTCTTCATGATTTTGAACACCGCTTCATGATCCTCCTATTTTTCAGAATGTTTCATGCTCCTAATATTTTTGACAACTTTTGAAGCTTTTCATATTTTTCACAACTTTTCAGCATCTTCATGTTTTTGAACAGAGCTTCATGCTCCTCCTATTTTTCAGACCGTATCAACTCGTCATATTTTTCATACCTTTTGAACCTCTTCATATTTTTCACACCTTTTCAGGCTCTTCATGTTTTTCAACACCGATTCATGCTCCTCCTATGTTTCAGACCGTTTCATGCTCCTCATATTTTGACACGTTTGGAAGCTCTTCATATTTTTCACACCTATTCAGTCTCTTCATGTTTTTAAACACCACTTCATGCTCCTCCTATATTTCAGACCGATTCATGCTCCTCATCTATTTCACACCTTTTGAAGCTCCTCATATTTTACCCACCTTTTCAGGCTCTTCATGTTTTTCAACACCGTTTCATGCTCCTCATGTATTTCCAACCTTTTGAAGCTCTTCATATTTTTCACACCTCTGCAGGCTACCCATGTTTTTCAACACGGCTTCATGATCCTCCTGTTTTTCAGACTGTTTCATGCTCCTCATATTTTGACACGTTTTGAAGATCTTCATATTTTTCACACATTTTCAGGCTCTTCATGTTTTTCAACACCCCTTCTTGCTCCTCCTATGTTTCAGACCGTTTCATGCTCCTCATATTTTGACACCTTTGGAAGCTCTTCATATTTTTCACACCTATTCAGTCTCTTCATGTTTTTAAACACCACTTCATGCTCCTCCTATTTTTCAGACCGATTCATGCTCCTCATCTATTTCACACCTTTTGAAGCTCCTCATATTTTACCCACCTTTTCAGGCTCTTCATGTTTTTCAACACCGTTTCATGCTCCTCATGTATTTCCAACCGTTTAAAGCTCTTCATATTTTTCACAACTTTTCAGGCTCTTCATGTTTTTGAACACGGTTTCTTGCTCCTCCTATTTTTCAGACCGTTTCATGATCCTCATGTCTTTCGCACCTCTTAAAGCTCTTCATATTTTTCACAACTTTTCAGGCTCTTCATGTTTTTGAACACCGTTTCATGCTCCTTCTATTTTTCAGACCGTTTCATTCTCCTCATATTTTTGACACCTTTTGAAGCTCTTCATATTTTTCACACCTTTTCAGGCTCTTCATGTTTTTCAAAGCCACTTCATGCTTCTCCTATTTTTCAGACCGTTTCATGCTCCTCTCATTTCTGACACCTTTTGAAGCTCTTCATATATTTCACACATTTTCAGGCTCTTCATGTTTTTCAACACCACTTCATCCTCCTCCTATTTTTCAGACCGTTTCATGCTCCTCATGTATTTCACACCTTTTGAAGCACTTTATATTTTTCACACCTATTTAGGCTCTTCATGTTTTTGAACACGATTTCAGGATCCTCCTATTTTTCGGACTGTTTCATGCTCATCTCATTTTTGACACCTTTTGAAGCTCTTCATATTTTTCACACCTTTTGAATCTCTTCATATTTCTCAAACGTTTTCAGGCTCTTCATGTTTTTCAACACCCCTTCTTGCTCATCCTATGTTTCAGACCGTTTCATGTTTCTATCATTTCTGACAACTTTTGAAGCTCTTCATATATTTCACACATTTTCAGGCTCTTCATGTTTTTCAACACCACTTCATGCTCCTCCTATTTTTCAGACCGTTTCATGCTCATCTCACTTTTGACACATTTTGAAGCTCTTCATATTTTCCACACCTTTTGAAGCTCTTCATATTTTTCATATTTTTGAAGCTCTTCATATTTTCACACGTTTTCAGACTCTTCATGTTTTTCAAAACCGCTTCAAACGCCTCCTATTTTTCAGAGAGTTTCATGCTCCTCATGTATTTCACACCTTTTGAAGCTCTTCATATTTTTCACACCTTTTCAGGCTCTTCATGTTTTTGAACATCGCTTCATGCTCCTGCTATTTTTCAGTCCGTTTCATGCTCCTCCTATCTTTCACAACTTTTGAAGCTCTTCATATTTTTCACACCTTTTCAAGGTCTTCATGTTTTTCAACACCGCTTCATGCTCCTCCTATTTTTGATACCTTTTGAAGCTGTTCATATATTTCACACCTTTGCAGGCGTTTCATGTTTTTGAACACCGTTTCATGCTCCTCATATGTTGACAGTTTTTGATGCTCTTCATATTTTTCACAGCTTTTCAGGCTCTTCATGTTTTTCAACAGCACTTCATGCTCCTATTTTTCAGACCGTTTCCTGCTCCTCATATTTTTGTCACATTTTCAAACTCTTCATATTTTTCACACCTTTTCAGGCTCTTCATATTTTTCAACACTGCTTCATTTTCCTCCTATTTTTCAGACCGCTTCATGCTCCTCCTATTTTTGACACCTTTTGAAGCTCTTCATATTTTTCAAACCTTTTCAAGCTCTTCATGTTTTTCAACACCGCTTCATTTTCCTCCTATTTTTCAGACCGTTTCATGCTCCTCATATTTTTGACACCTTTTGAAGCTCTTCATATTTTTCACACCTTTAATTGCTTTCCATGTTTTTGAACACCGTTTCATGCTCCTCATATTTTTGACACCTTTGAAGCTCTTCAAAATTTTGACACCTTTTGAAGCTCTTCATATATTTCCCACCTTTTCAGTCTCTTCATGTTTTTCAATGCCACTTAATGCTCCTCCTATTTTTCAGACCGTTTCATGCTTCTCATAATTTTGACACCTTTTGAAGTTCTTCATATTTTTCACACCTTTTCAGGTTCTTCATGTTTTTCAACACTGCTTCATGATCCTCCTATTTTTCAGAGCGTTTCATGCTCCTCATGTATTTCACACCTTTTAAAGCTCTTCATATTTTTCACACCTTTTCAGGCTCTTCATGTTTTTGAACACCGTTTCATTCTCCTCCTATTTTTCAGACCGTTTCATGCTCCTCATATTTTTGACACCTTTTGAAGCTCTTCATATTTTTCACACCTTTTCATGCTCTTCATGTTTGTGAACACCGCTTAATCCTCCTCCTATTTTTCAGACCTGTTCATGCTCCTCATATTTTGGCACCTTTTGAAGCTCTTCATATTTTTCACACCTTTTCATGTTCTTCATGTTTTTCAACACCGCTTCATGCTTTTCCTATATTTCAGACCGTTTCATGCTCCTCATATTTTTAACACCTTTTGAAGCTCTTCATATTTTTCACACATTTTCAAGCTCTTCATGTTTTTCAACACCGATTCATGCTCCTCATATTTTTGTCACCTTTTGAAGCTCTTCATATATTTCACACGTTTTCAGGCTCTTCATGTTTTTCAACACCACTTCATGCTTCTCCTACTTTTCAGACCGTTTTATGCTCCTCGTATTTTTCACACCTTTTGAAGCTCTTCATAATTTTCAACCTTTTTAGGCTCTTTATGTTTTTGAACACGGTTTCATGCTCCTCCTATTTTTCGGACTGTTTCATGCTCATCTCATTTTTGACACCTTTTGAAGCTCTTCATATTTTTCACACCTTTTGAATCTCTTCATATTTCTCAAACGTTTTCAGGCTCTTCATGTTTTTCAACACCCCTTCTTGCTCATCCTATTTTTCAGACCGTTTCATGCTTCTCTCATTTCTGACACATTTTGAAGCTCTTCATATATTTCACACATTTTCAGGCTCTTCATGTTTTTCAACACCACTTCATGCTCCTCCTATTTTTCAGACCGTTTCATACTCATCTCGCTTTTGACACATTTTGAAGTTCTTCATATTTTCCACACCTTTTGAAGCTCTTCATATTATCAAACGTTTTCAGGTTCTTAATCCTTTTCAACACCGCTTCTTGCTCCTCCTATTTTTCAGACCGTTTCATGCTCCTCATATTTTTGACACGTTTTGAAGCTCTTCATGTTTTTCAAAGCCACTTCATGCTTCTCCTATTTTTCAGACCGTTTCATGCTCCTCTCATTTCTGACACCTTTTGAAGCTCTTCATATATTTCACACATTTTCAGGCTCTTCATGTTTTTCAACACCACTTCATGCTCCTCCTATTTTTCAGACCGTTTCATGCTCCTCATGTATTTCACACCTTTTGAAGCTCTTTATATTTTTCACACCTTTTTAGGCTCTTCATGTTTTTGAACATGATTTCAGGCTCCTCCTATTTTTCGGACTGTTTCAGGCTCATCTCATTTTTGACACCTTTTGAAGCTCTTCATATTTTTCACACTTTTTGAATCTCTTCATATTTCTCAAACGTTTTCAGGCTCTTCATGTTTTTCAACACCCCTTCTTGCTCATCCTATTTTTCAGACCGTTTCATGTTTCTATCATTTCTGACAACTTTTGAAGCTCTTCATATATTTCACACATTTTTAGGCTCTTCATGTTTTTCAACACCACTTCATGCTCCTCCTATTTTTCAGACCGTTTCATGCTCATCTCACTTTGACACATTTTGAAGCTCTTCATATTTTCCACACCTTTTGAAGCTCTTCATATTTTTCAAACGTTTTCAGGCTCTTCATTTTTTTCAACACTGCTTCTTGCTCCTCCTATTTTTCAGATCGTTTCATGCTCCTCATATTTTTCACACCTTTTGAAGCTCTTCATATTTTTCACACCTTTTCAGGCTCGTCATGTTTATTACAACGCTGCATGCTGCTCCTATTTTTCAGACCGTTTCATGCTCCTCAAATTTTTGACACCTTTTGAAGATCTTCATATCTTTCACACCTTTTCAGGCTCTTCATGTTTTTTACACCGCTTAATGCTGCTCCTATTTCTCAGCCCGTTTCATGCTCCTCCTATTTTTTACACCTTTTGAAGCTCTTCATATTTTTCACACCTTTTCATGATCTACATGTTTTTGAACACCGTTTCATGCTCCTCCTATTTTTCAGACCGTTTCATGCTCCTCATATTTTTGACTCCTTTTGAAGCTCTTCATATTTTTCACACCTTTTGAGCCTCTTCATGTTTTTGAACACCGCTTCATGTTCCTCCTATTTTTCGAACCGTTTCATGCTCCTCATATTTTTGACACCTTTTGAAGCTCTTCATATTTTTCACACCTTTTCAGGGTCTTCATGTTTTTTACACCGCTTCATGCTCCTCCTATTTTTCTGACTGTTTCATGCTCCTCCTATTTTTGACACCTTTTGAAGCTCTTCATATTTCACACCATTTCAGGCTCTTTATGTTTGTGAACACTGTTTAATGCTCCTCCTATTTTTCAGACCGTTTCATGCTCCTCATATTTTTGACACCTTTTGAAGTTCTTCATATTTTACCCACCTTTTCAGGCTCTTCATGTTTTTCAACACCGTTTCATGCACCTCATGTATTTCCAACCGTGTGAAGCTCTTCATATTTTTCACAACTTTTCAGGCTCTTCATGTTTTTGAACACGGTTTCATGCTCCTCCTATTTTTCAGACCGTTTCATGCTCCTCATGTATTTCACACCTTTTAAAGCTCTTCATATTTTTCACACCTATTCAGGCTCTTCATGATTTTGCACACCGTTTCATGCTGCTCCTATTTTTCAGATCGTTTCATGCTCCTCATATTTTTGACACCTTTTGAAGCTCTTCATTTTTTTCACACATTTTCATGCTCTTCATGTTTTTGAACACCGCTTCATGCTCCTCCTATTTTTCAAACCGGTTCATACTCCTCATATTTTTGACACCTTTTGAAGCTCTTCATATTTTTGAAACCTTTTCAGGTTCTTCATGTTTTTCAACACCGCTTCATGCTCCTCCTATTTTTCAGATAGTTTCATGCCCCCTCTATTTTTGACACCTTTTGAAGCTCTTCATATATTTCACACCTTTTCAGGCTCTTCATGTTTTTGAACACCGTTTTATGCTCCTCCTATTTTTCAAACCGTTTAATGCTCCTCATATTTTACACACCATTTGAAGCTCTTCATATTTTTCACAACTTTTCAGGCTCTTCATGTTTTTGAATACCACTTCATGCTCTTCCTATTTTTCAGACCGTTTCATGCTCATTATATATTTGACACCTTTTGAAGCTCTTCATATTTTTCACACCTTTTCAGGGTCTTCATGTTTTTCAACACCGCTTCATGCTCCTCCTATTTTTGATACCTTTTGAAGCTGTTCATATATTTCACACCTTTGCAGGCGTTTCATGTTTTTGAACACCGTTTCATGCTCCTCATATGTTGACAGTTTTTGATGCTCTTCATATTTTTCACAGCTTTTCAGGCTCTTCATGTTTTTCAACACCACTTCATGCTCCTATTTTTCAGACCGTTTCCTGCTCCTCATATTTTTGTCACATTTTCAAACTCTTCATATTTTTCACACCTTTTCAGGCTCTTCATGTTTTTCAACACCGGTTTATGCTCCTCCTATTTTTCATACCGCTTCATGCTCCTCCTATTTTTGACACCTTTTGAAGCTCTTCATATTTTTCAAACCTTTTCAAGCTCTTCATGTTTTTCAACACCGCTTCATTTTCCTCCTATTTTTCAGACCGTTTCATGCTCCTCATATTTTTGACACCTTTTGAAGCTCTTCATATTTTTCACACCTTTTCTTGCTTTCCATGTTTTTGAACACCGTTTCATGCTCCTCATATTTTTGACACCTTTGAAGCTCTTCAAAATTTTGACACCTTTTGAAGCTCTTCATATATTTCACACCTTTTCAGTCTCTTCATGTTTTTCAATGCCACTTCATGCTCCTCCTATTTTTCAGACCGTTTCATGCTTCTCATATTTTTGACACCTTTGAAGCTCTTCATAATTTTGACACCTTTTGAAGCTCTTCATATTTTTCACACCTTTTCAGGTTCTTCATGTTTTTCAACACTGCTTCATGATCCTCCTATTTTTCAGAGCGTTTCATGCTCCTCATGTATTTCACACCTTTTAAAGCTCTTCATGTTTTTCACACCTTTTCAGGCTCTTCATGTTTTTGAACACCGTTTCATTCTCCTCCTATTTTTCAGACCGTTTCATGCTCCTCATATTTTTGACACCTTTTGAAGCTCTTCATATTTTTCACACCTTTTCATGCTCTTCATGTTTGTGAACACCGCTTAATCCTCCTCCTATTTTTTAGACCGTTTCATGCTCATCTCATTTTTGACACCTTTTGAAGCTCTTCATATTTTTCACACCTTTTCATGTTCTTCATGTTTTTCAACACCGCTTCATGCTCCTCATATTTTTGTCACCTTTTGAAGCTCTTCATATATTTCACACATTTTCAGGCTCTTCATGTTTTTCAACACCGATTCATGCTCCTCATATTTTTGTCACCTTTTGAAGCTCTTCATATTTTTCACACATTTTCAGGCTCTTCATGTTTTTCAACACCACTTCATGCTTCTCCTATTTTTCAGACCGTTTTATGCTCCTCGTATTTTTCACACCTTTTGAAGCTCTTCATATTTTTCAACCTTTATAGGCTCTTTATGTTTTTGAACACGGTTTCATGCTCCTCCTATTTTTCAAACTGTGTCATGCTCATCTCATTTTTAACAACTTTTGAAGCTCTTCATATATTTCACACCTTTTGAAGCTCTTCATATTTCTCAAACGTTTTCAGGCTCTTCATGTTTTTCAACACCCCTTCTTGCTCATCCTATTTTTCAGACCGTTTCATGCTTCTCTCATTTCTGACACATTTTGAAGCTCTTCATATATTTCACACATTTTCAGGCTCTTCATGTTTTTCAACACCACTTCATGCTCCTCCTATTTTTCAGACCGTTTCATACTCATCTCGCTTTTGACACATTTTGAAGCTCTTCATATTTTCCACACCTTTTGAAGCTCTTCATATTATCAAACGTTTTCAGGTTGTTAATCCTTTTCAACACCGCTTCTTGCTCCTCCTATTTTTCAGACCGTTTCATGCTCCTCATATTATTGACACGTTTTGAAGCTCTTCATATTTTTCACACCTTTTCAGGCTCTTCATGTTTTTCAAAGCCACTTCATGCTTCTCCTATTTTTCAGACCGTTTCATGCTCCTCTCATTTCTGACACCTTCTGAAGCTCTTCATATATTTCACACATTTTCAGGCTCTTCATGTTTTTCAACACCACTTCATGCTCCTCCTATTTTTCAGACCGTTTCATGCTCCTCATGTATTTCACACCTTTTGAAGCTCTTTATATTTTTCACACCTTTTTAGGCTCTTCATGTTTTTGAACATGATTTCAGGCTCCTCCTATTTTTCGGACTGTTTCAGGCTCATCTCATTTTTGACACCTTTTGAAGCTCTTCATATTTTTCACACTTTTTGAATCTCTTCATATTTCTCAAACGTTTTCAGGCTCTTCATGTTTTTCAACACCCCTTCTTGCTCATCCTATTTTTCAGACCGTTTTATGTTTCTATCATTTCTGACAACTTTTGAAGCTCTTCATATATTTCACACATTTTCAGGCTCTTCATGTTTTTCAACACCACTTCATGCTCCTCCTATTTTTCAGACCGTTTCATGCTCATCTCACTTTGACACATTTTGAAGCTCTTCATATTTTCCACACCTTTTGAAGCTCTTCATATTTTTCAAACGTTTTCAGGCTCTTCATTTTTTTCAACACTGCTTCTTGCTCCTCCTATTTTTCAGATCGTTTCATGCTCCTCATATTTTTCCCACCTTTTGAAGCTCTTCATATTTTTCACACCTTTTCAGGCTCTTCATGTTTATTACAACGCTGCATGCTGCTCCTATTTTTCAGACCGTTTCATGCTCCTCAAATTTTTGACACCTTTTGAAGATCTTCATATCTTTCACACCTTTTCAGGCTCTTCATGTTTTTTACACCGCTTAATGCTGCTCCTATTTCTCAGCCCGTTCCATGCTCCTCATATTTTTCACATGTTTTGAAGCTCTTCATATTTTTCACACCTTTTCATGCTCTACATGTTTTTGAACACCGTTTCATGCTCCTCCTATTTTTCAGACCGTTTCATGCTCCTCATATTTTTGACTCCTTTTGAAGCTCTTCATATTTTTCACACCTTTTGAGCCTCTTCATATTTTTGAACACCGCTTCATGTTCCTCCTATTTTTCGAACCGTTTCATGCTCCTCATATTTTTGACACCTTTTGAAGCTCTTCATATTTTTCACACCTTTTCAGGGTCTTCATGTTTTTTACACCGCTTCATGCTCCTCCTATTTTTCTGACTGTTTCATGCTCCTCCTATTTTTGACACCTTTTGAAGCTCTTCATATTTCACACCATTTCAGGCTCTTTATGTTTTTGAACACCGTTTAATGCTCCTCCTATTTTTCAGACCGTTTCATGCTCCTCAAATTTTTGACACCTTTTGAAATTCTTCATATTTTACCCACCTTTTCAGGCTCTTCATGTTTTTCAACACCGTTTCATGCTCCTCATGTATTTCACACCTTTTAAAGCTCTTCATATTTTTCACACCTTTTCAGGCTCGTCATGTTTTTGCACACCGTTTCATGCTGCTCCTATTTTTCAGATCGTTTCATGCTCCTCATATTTTTGACACCTTTTGAAGCTCTTCATATTTTTCACACCTTTTCATGCTCTTCATGTTTTTGAACACCGCTTCATGCTCCTCCTATTTTTCAAACCGGTTCATACTCCTCAAATTTTTGACACCTTTTGAAGCTCTTCATATTTTTCAAACCTTTTCAGGTTCTTCATGTTTTTCAATACCGCTTCATGCTCCTCCTATTTTTCAGATAGTTTCATGCCCCCTCTATTTTTGACACCTTTTGAAGCTCTTCATATATTTCACACCTTTTCAGGCTATTCATGTTTTTGAACACCGTTTTATGCTCCTCCTATTTTTCAAACCGTTTAATGCTCCTCGTATTTTTCACACCATTTGAAGCTCTTCATTTTTTTCACAACTTTTCAGGCTCTTCATGTTTTTGAATACCACTTCATGCTCTTCCTATTTTTCAGACCGTTTCATGCTCCTCATATATTTGACACCTTTTGAAGCTCTTCATATTTTTCACACCTTTTCAGGGTCTTCATGTTTTTCAACACCGCTTCATGCTCCTCCTATTTTTGATACCTTTTGAAGCTGTTCATATATTTCACACCTTTGCAGGCGTTTCATGTTTTTGAACACCGTTTCATGCTCCTCATATTTTGACAGTTTTTGATGCTCTTCATATTTTTCACAGCTTTTCAGGCTCTTCATGTTTTTCAACACCACTTCATGCTCCTCCTATTTTTCAGATCTTAACTTTCTCTTCATATATTTGACACCTTTTGAAGCTCTTCATATTTTTCACACCTTTTCAGGCTCTTCATGTTTTTCAACACCGCTTCATGCTCCTCCTATTTTTCAGACCGTTTCATGCTCCTCATGTATTTCACACCTTTTGAAGCTCTTCATATTTTTCACACATTTTCAGGCTCTTCATGTTTTTGAACACGGTTTCATGCTCCTCCTATTTTCCAGACCGTTTCATGCTCCTCATATTTTTGACACCTTTTGAAGCTCTTAATATTTTTCACAGCTTTTCAGGCTCTTCATGTTTTTCAACACCGCTTCATGCTCCTCCTATTTTTCAGACTGTTTCCTGCTCCTCATGTATTTCACACCTTTTGAAGCTCTTCATATATTTCACACCTTTTGAAACTCTTCATATATTTCACAGCTTTTCAGGCTCTTCATGTTTTTGAACACCGTTTTATGCTCCTCCTATTTTTCAAACCGTTTAATGCTCCTCATATTTTTCACACCATTTGAAGCTCTTCATTTTTTTCACAACTTTTCAGGCTCTTCATGTTTTTGAATACCACTTCATGCTCCTCCTATTTTTCAGACCGTTTCATGCTCCTCATGTATTTCACACCTTTTGAAGCTCTTCATATTTTTCACACATTTTCAGGCTCTTCATGTTTTTGAACACGGTTTCATGCTCCTCCTATTTTCCAGACCGTTTCATGCTCCTCATATTTTTGACACCTTTTGAAGCTCTTAATATTTTTCACAGCTTTTCAGGCTCTTCATGTTTTTCAACACCGCTTCATGCTCCTCCTATTTTTCAGACTGTTTCCTGCTCCTCATGTATTTCACACCTTTTGAAGCTCTTCATATATTTCACACCTTTTGAAACTCTTCATATATTTCACAGCGTTTCAGGCTCTTCATGTTTTTGAACACCGTTTCATGCTCCTCCTATTTTTCAAACCGTTTAATGCTCCTCGTATTTTTCACACCATTTGAAGCTCTTCATGTTTTTCACATCTTTTCAGGCTCTTCATGTTTTTGAATACCACTTCAGGCTCTTCCTATTTTTCAGACCGTTTCATGCTCCTCATATATATGACACCTTTTGAAGCTCTTCATATTTTTCACGCCTTTTCAGGCTCTTCATGTTTTTCAACACCGCTTCATTATGCTCCTATTTTTCAGAGCGTTTCATGCTCCTCATATTTTTGACACCTTTTGAATCTCTTTATATATTTCACACCTTTTCAGGCTCTTCATGTTTTTGAACACCGTTTCATGCTCCTCCTATTTTTCAGACTGTTTCCTGCTCCTCCTGTATTTCACACCTTTTGAAGCTCTTCATATATTTCACACCTTTTGAAACTCTTCATATATTTCACAGCTTTTCAGGCTCTTCATGTTTTTGAACACCGTTTCATGCTCCTTCTATTTTTCAGACCGTTTCATGCTCCTCCTTTATTTCAGACCGTTTCATGCTCCTCATATTTTTGGCACCTTTTGAAGTTCTTCATATTTTTCACAACTTTTCAGGTTCTTCATTTTTTTCAACACCGCTTTATGCTCCTCCTTTTTTTCAGACCGTTTCATCCTCCTCTCTTGTTTCACACCTTTTGAAGCTCTTCACATTTTTCACACCTTTTCAGGCTCTTCATGTTTTTGAACACCGCTTCATGCTCCTCCTATTTTTCAGACCGCTTGTTGCTCCTCATGTTTATCACACCTATTGAAGCTCTTCATATTTTTCACAACTTTTCAGGCTCTTCATGTTTTTCAACACCGCTTCATGGTCCTCCTATTTTTCAGACCGTTTCATGCTCCTCATGTATTTCACACCTTTTGAGCTCTTCATATTTTTCACACCTTTTCAGGCTGCCCATGTTTCTCAACACCGCTTCATGCTCCTCGTATTTTTCAGACCGTTTCACGTTCCTCATGTATTTCACACCTTTTGAAGCTCTTCATATTTTTCACACCTTTTCAGGCTCTCCATGTTTCTCAACACCGCTTCATGCTCCTCCTATTTTACAGACCGCTTCATGCTCCTCATATTTTTCACACCTTTTGAAGCCCTTCATATTTTTCACACCTTTTCAGGGTCTTCATGTTTTTCAACACCATTTCATGCCGCATCTATCTTTCAGACCGTTTCATTCTTCTCATATTTTGACACCATTTGAAGCTCTTCATATTTTTCACACCTTTTCAGGCTCTTCATGTTTTTGAACACCGCTCATAGTCCTCCAAATTTTCAGACCGTTTCATGCTCTTCATATTTTTAACACCTTTTGAAGCTCTTCATATTTTTCACACCTTTTCAGGCTCTTGATGTTATTCAACACCACTTCATGCTACTCCTGTTTTTCAGACCGTTTCATGCTCCTCATTTATTTCACACCTTTTGAAGCTCTTCATATTTTTCACACCTTTTCAGGCTCGTCATGTTTTTGAACACCGCTTCATGCTCCTCCTATTTTTCAGACCATTTCATGCTCCTCATATTTTTCACACCTTTTGAAGCTCTTCATATTTCTCACAGGTTTTCATGCTCTTCGTGTTTTTGAACACCATTTCATGCTCCTCCTATTTTGCAGACCGGTTCTTTCTCCTCATATTTTTAACACCTTTTGAAGCTCTTCATATATTTCACACCTTTTCAGGCTCTTCATGTTTTTCAACACCGCTTAATGCTCCTCCTATTTTTCAGACCGTTTCATGCTCCTCATGTATTTCACACCTTTTGAAGCTCTTCATATTTTTCACACATTTTCAGGCTCTTCATGTTTTTGAACACGGTTTCATGCTCCTCCTATTTTCCAGACCGTTTCATGCTCCTCATATTTTTGACACCTTTTGAAGCTCTTAATATTTTTCACAGCTTTTCAGGCTCTTCATGTTTTTCAACACCGCTTCATGCTCCTCCTATTTTTCAGACTGTTTCCTGCTCCTCATGTATTTCACACCTTTTGAAGCTCTTCATATATTTCACACCTTTTGAAACTCTTCATATATTTCACAGCTTTTCAGGCTCTTCATGTTTTTGAACACCGTTTTATGCTCCTCCTATTTTTCAAACCGTTTAATGCTCCTCATATTTTTCACACCATTTGAAGCTCTTCATTTTTTTCACAACTTTTCAGGCTCTTCATGTTTTTGAATACCACTTCATGCTCCTCCTATTTTTCAGACCGTTTCATGCTCCTCATGTATTTCACACCTTTTGAAGCTCTTCATATTTTTCACACATTTTCAGGCTCTTCATGTTTTTGAACACGGTTTCATGCTCCTCCTATTTTCCAGACCGTTTCATGCTCCTCATATTTTTGACACCTTTTGAAGCTCTTAATATTTTTCACAGCTTTTCAGGCTCTTCATGTTTTTCAACACCGCTTCATGCTCCTCCTATTTTTCAGACTGTTTCCTGCTCCTCATGTATTTCACACCTTTTGAAGCTCTTCATATATTTCACACCTTTTGAAACTCTTCATATATTTCACAGCTTTTCAGGCTCTTCATGTTTTTGAACACCGTTTCATGCTCCTCCTATTTTTCAAACCGTTTAATGCTCCTCGTATTTTTCACACCATTTGAAGCTCTTCATGTTTTTCACATCTTTTCAGGCTCTTCATGTTTTTGAATACCACTTCAGGCTCTTCCTATTTTTCAGACCGTTTCATGCTCCTCATATATATGACACCTTTTGAAGCTCTTCATATTTTTCACGCCTTTTCAGGCTCTTCATGTTTTTCAACACCGCTTCATTATGCTCCTATTTTTCAGAGCGTTTCATGCTCCTCATATTTTTGACACCTTTTGAATCTCTTTATATATTTCACACCTTTTCAGGCTCTTCATGTTTTTGAACACCGTTTCATGCTCCTCCTATTTTTCAGACTGTTTCCTGCTCCTCCTGTATTTCACACCTTTTGAAGCTCTTCATATATTTCACACCTTTTGAAACTCTTCATATATTTCACAGCTTTTCAGGCTCTTCATGTTTTTGAACACCGTTTCATGCTCCTTCTATTTTTCAGACCGTTTCATGCTCCTCCTTTATTTCAGACCGTTTCATGCTCCTCATATTTTTGGCACCTTTTGAAGTTCTTCATATTTTTCACAACTTTTCAGGTTCTTCATTTTTTTCAACACCGCTTTATGCTCCTCCTTTTTTTCAGACCGTTTCATCCTCCTCTCTTGTTTCACACCTTTTGAAGCTCTTCACATTTTTCACACCTTTTCAGGCTCTTCATGTTTTTGAACACCGCTTCATGCTCCTCCTATTTTTCAGACCGCTTGTTGCTCCTCATGTTTATCACACCTATTGAAGCTCTTCATATTTTTCACAACTTTTCAGGCTCTTCATGTTTTTCAACACCGCTTCATGGTCCTCCTATTTTTCAGACCGTTTCATGCTCCTCATGTATTTCACACCTTTTGAGCTCTTCATATTTTTCACACCTTTTCAGGCTGCCCATGTTTCTCAACACCGCTTCATGCTCCTCGTATTTTTCAGACCGTTTCACGTTCCTCATGTATTTCACACCTTTTGAAGCTCTTCATATTTTTCACACCTTTTCAGGCTCTCCATGTTTCTCAACACCGCTTCATGCTCCTCCTATTTTACAGACCGCTTCATGCTCCTCATATTTTTCACACCTTTTGAAGCTCTTCATATTTTTCACACATTTTCAGGCTCTTCATGTTTTTCAACACCGCTTCATGCTTCTATTTTTCAGCCCGTCATGGTCCTCATGTATTTCACACCTTTTGAAGCCCTTCATATTTTTCACACCTTTTCAGGGTCTTCATGATTTTCAACACCATTTCATGCCGCATCTATCTTTCAGACCGTTTCATTCTTCTCATATTTTGACACCATTTGAAGCTCTTCATATTTTTCACACCTTTTCAGGCTCTTCATGTTTTTGAACACCGCTCATAGTCCTCCAAATTTTCAGACCGTTTCATGCTCTTCATATTTTTAACACCTTTTGAAGCTCTTCATATTTTTCACACCTTTTCAGGCTCTTGATGTTATTCAACACCACTTCATGCTACTCCTGTTTTTCAGACCGTTTCATGCTCCTCATTTATTTCACACCTTTTGAAGCTCTTCATATTTTTCACACCTTTTCAGGCTCGTCATGTTTTTGAACACCGCTTCATGCTCCTCCTATTTTTCAGACCATTTCATGCTCCTCATATTTTTCACACCTTTTGAAGCTCTTCATATTTCTCACAGGTTTTCATGCTCTTCGTGTTTTTGAACACCATTTCATGCTCCTCCTATTTTGCAGACCGGTTCTTTCTCCTCATATTTTTAACACCTTTTGAAGCTCTTCATATATTTCACATCTTTTCAGGCTTCTCATTTTTTTCAACACCACTTCATGCTCCTCCTTTTTTTCAGACCGTTTCATGCTCATCTCATTTTGACATCTTTTGATGCTCTTCTAATTTTTCACATCTTTTGAAGCTCTTCATATTTTTCACGCCTTTTCAGGCTTTTCATGATTTTCAACACACCTTCATGCTCTTCGTATTTTTCAGACCATTTCATGCTCATCTCATTTTTGACACCTTTTGAAGCTCTTCATATTTTTCACATCTTTGGAAGCTCTTCATATTTTTCACACGTTTTCAGTCTCTTCATGTTTTTCAACACCCTTTCTTGCTCTTCATTTTTTCAGACCGTTTCATGCTCCTCATATTTTTGACACCTTTTGAAGCTCTTCATATTTTTCATACCTTTTCAGGCTCTTCACGTTTTTAAACAACGCTTCATGCTCCTCCTATTTTTCAGACAATTTCATGCTCCTCATATTTTTCACACCTTTTCAGGCTCTTCATGTTTTTGAACACAGCTTCATGCTCCTCCCATTTTTCAGACCGTTTCATGCTCCTCATATTATTGACACCTTTTGAATCTCTTCATATTTTTCACACCTTTTCAGGCTCTTCATGTTTTTCAACACCGCCTTATGCTCCTCCTTTTTTTCAGACTTTTTCATGCTCCTCATGTAATTCACACCTTTTGAAGCTCTTTATATTTTTCACACCTTTTCAGGCTCTTCATGTTTTTCAACACCACTTCATGCTCCTAATATTTTTCAGACCGTTTCATGCTCATCTAATTTTTAACACCTTTTGAAACTCTTCATATATTTCACACCTTTTGAAGCACTTCATATTTTTCACACGTTTTCAGGCTCTTCATGTTTTTGAACACCACTTCATGCTCCTCCTATTTTTCAGAGAGTTTCATGCTCCTAATATATTTCACTCCTTTTGAAGCTCCTCATATTTTTCACACCTTTTCAGGCTCTTCATGTTTTTCCACACCACTTCATGCTTCTATTTTTCAGCCCGTCATGGTCCTCATGTATTTCACACCTTTTGAAGCTCTTCATATTTTTCACACCTTTTCAGGGTCTTCATGTTTTTCAACACCATTTCATGCCGCATCTATCTTTCAGACCGTTTCATTCTTCTCATATTTTGACACCATTTGAAGCTCTTCATATTTTTCACACCTTTTCAGGCTCTTCATGTTTTTGAACACCACTCATGGTCCTCCAAATTTTCAGACCGTTTCATGCTCTTCATATTTTTAACACCTTTTGAAGCTCTTCATATTTTTCACACCTTTTCAGGCTCGTCATGTTTTTGAACACCGCTTCATGCTCCTCCTATTTTTCAGACCATTTCATGCTCCTCATATTTTTCACACCTTTTGAAGCTCTTCATATTTTTCACACCTTTTCAGGCTCTTCATGTTTTTCAACACCACTTCATGCTCCTCGTATTTTTCAGACCGTTTCATGCCCCTAATAGTTTTGACACCTTTTGAAGCTCTTCATATTTTTCACACGTTTTCAGACTCTTCATGTTTTTGAACACCGCTTCATGCTCCTCCTATTTTCCAGACCGTTTCATGCTCCTCATATTTTTGACACATTTTGAAGCTCTTCATATTTTTCACATCTTTTCAGGCTCTTCAGGTTTTTCAACTCCACTTCATGCTCCTCCTATTTTTCAGACCGTTTCATGCTCATCTCATTTTTGACACCTTTTCAAACTTTTCATATTTTTCACTCCTTTTCAGGCTCTTCATGTTTTGAACACCGCTTCATGCTTCTCCTATTTTTCACACCGTATACTGCTCCTCATATTTTTCACACCTATTGAAGCTCTTCATATTTTTCACACCTTTTCAGACTCTTCATGTTTTTCGACACCACTTCATGCTTCTATTTTTCAGACCGTTTCATGCTCCTCATGAATTTCACACCTTTTGAAGCTCTTCATATTTTTCACAACTTTTCAGGCTCTTCATGTTTCTGATCACCATTTCATGCTCCTCCTATCTTTCAGGCCGTTTCATGCTTCTCATATTTTTGACACCATTTGAAGCTCTTCATATTTTTCACACCTTTTCAGGCTCCTCATGTTTTTGAACACTGCTCATGATCCTCCGAATTTTCACACCGTTTCATGCTCTTCATATTTTTGACACCTTTTGAAGCTCTTCATATTTTTCACACCTTTTCAGGCTCTTCATGTTTTTCCACACGACTTCATGCTTCTATTTTTCAGCCCGTTTCATGGTCCTCATGTATTTCACACCTTTTGAAGCTCTTCATATTTTTCACACCTTTTCAGGCTCTTCATGTTTTTCAACACCATTTCATGCCGCATCTATCTTTCAGACCGTTGCATTCTTCTCATATTTTTGACACCATTTGAAGCTCTTCATATTTTTCACACCTTTTCAGGCTCTTCATATTTTTGAAACCGCTCATGATCCTCCAAATTTTCAGACCGTTTCATGCTCTTCATATTTTTAACACCTTTTGAAGCTCTTCATATTTTTCACACCTTTTCAGGCTCTTCATGTTTTTCAACACCACTTCATCCTCCTCCCATTTTTCAGACCGTTCATGCTCATCTAATTTTTAACACCTTTTGAAACTCTTCATATATTTCACACCTTTTGAAGCTCTCCATATTTTTCACATTTTTGAAGCTCTTCATATTTTTCACACCTTTTCAGGCTCTTCATGTTTTTCAACACCATTTCATGCTGCTTCTGTTTTTCAGACCGTTTCATGCTCCTCATATTTTTGACACCTTTTGAAGCTCTTCATAATTTTCACACCTTTTCAGCCTCTTCATGTTTTTCAACACCACTTCATGCTCCTCGTATTTTTCAGACCGTTTCATGCCCCTAATAGTTTTGACACCTTTAGAAGCTCTTCATATTTTCAACACGTTTTCAGGCTCCTCATGTTTTTGAACACCGCTTCATGCTCCTCCTATTTTCCAGACCGTTTCATGCTCCTCATATTTTTGAAACATTTTGAAGCTCTTCATATTTTTCACACCTTTTCAGGCTCCTCAGGGTTTTCAACACCACTTCATGCTCCTCCTATTTTTCAGACCGTTTCATCCTCCTCATATTTTTGACACCTTTAGAAGCTCTTCATTATTTCACAACTTTTCAGGCTCTTCATGTGTTTTATCACTGCTTCATGCTCGTCCTATTTTTTAGACCTTTCATGCTCCTCATATTTTTGACACCTTTTGAAGCTCTTCATATTTTTCACACCTTTTCAGACTCTTCATGTTTTTGATCACCGTTTCATGCTCCTCCTATTTTTCAGACCTTTTCATGGTCCTCACATTTTTGACAATTATTGAAGCTCTTCATATTTTTCACTCCTTTTCAGGCTCTTCATGTTTTTCAACACCGCTTCATGGTCCTCCTATTTTTCAGACAGTTTCATGCTCATCTCATTTTTGACACCTTTTGAAGCTTTTCAAATTTTCACCACATTTCAGGCTCTTCATGTTTTTGAACACCGCTTCATGCTCCTCCTATTTTTCAGACCGTTTCATGCTCATCTCATTTTTGACACCTTTTCAAACTTTTCATATTTTTCACTCCTTTTCAGGCTCTTCATGTTTTTCAACACCGCTTCATGCTTCTCCTATTTTTCACACCATATACTGCTCCTCATATTTTTCACACCTATTGAAACTCGTCATATTTTTCACAACTTTTCAGACTCTTCATGTTTTTGAACACCACTTCATGCTCCTCCTATTTTTCAGAGAGTTTCATGCTCCTCATATATTTCACACCTTTTCAAGCTCTTCATATTTTTCACACCTTTTCAGGCTCTTCATGTTTTTCCACACCACTTCATGCTTCTATTTTTCAGACCGTTTCATGCTCCTCATGAATTTCACACCTTTTGAAGCTCTTCATATTTTGCACAACTTTTCAGGCTCTTCATGTTTCTGATCACCATTTCATGCTCCTCCTATCTTTCAGACTGTTTCATGCTTCTCATATTTTTGATACCATTTGAAGCTCTTCATATTTTTCACACCTTTTCATGCTCCTCATGTTTTTGAACACTGCTCATGATCCTCCGAATTTTCAGACCGTTTCATGCTTTTCATATTTTTGACACCTTTTGAAACTCTTCATATTTTTCGCACCTCTTCAGGTTCTTCATGTTTTTCCACACCACTTCATGCTTCTCGTATTTTTCAAACCTTTTCATGCTTCTCATGAATTTCACACCTTTTGAAGCTCTTCATATTTTTCACAACTTTTCAGGCTCTTCATGTTTCTGATCACCGTTTCATGCTCCTCCTATCTTTCACACCGTTTCATGCCTCTCATATTTTTGACACCATTTGAAGCTCTTCATATTTTTCACACCTTTTCAGGCTCTTCATGTTTTTGAACACCGATCATGATCCTCGAAAATTTCAGAGCGTTTCATGCTCTTCATATTTTTGACACCTTTTGAAGCTATTCATATTTTTCACACCTTTTCAGGCTCTTCATGTTTTTCCACACGACTTCATGCTTCTTATATTTTTCAGACCGTTTCATGCTCCTCATGAATTTCACCCCTTTTGAAGCTCTTCCTATTTCTCACACCTTTTCAGGCTCCTCATGTTTTTGATCACCGTTTCATGCTCCTCCTATTTTTCAGAACGTTTCATGCTCCTCATATTTTTGACACCTTTTGAAGCTCTTCATATTTTTCACACCTTTTCAGGCTCTTCATGTTTTTCAACACCGTTTCATGCTGCTTCTATTTTTCAGACCGTGTCATGCTCCTCATATTTTTCACACCTTTGAAGCTCTTCATATTTTTCACCCCTTTTCAGGCTCTTCATATTTTTGAACACAGCTTCATGCTCCTCCTATTTTTCAGACCGTTTCATGCTCCTCATATTTTTGACACCTTTTGAAACTCTTCATATTTTTCATACCTTTTCAGGCTCTTCATGTTTTTCAACACCGTTTCATGATCCTCCTATTTTTTAGACCGTTTCATGCTCATCTCATTTTTGACACCTTTTGAAGCTTTTCATATTTTTCACAACTTTTTAGGCTCTTCATGTTTTTGAACACCGCTTCATGCTCCTCCTATTTTTCAGAGAGTTTCATGCTCCTAATATATTTCACTCCTTTTGAAGCTCCTCATATTTTTCACACCTTTTCAGGCTCTTCATGTTTTTCCACACCACTTCATGCTTCTATTTTTCAGCCCGTCATGGTCCTCATGTATTTCACACCTTTTGAAGCTCTTCATATTTTTCACACCTTTTCAGGGTCTTCATGTTTTTCAACACCATTTCATGCCGCATCTATCTTTCAGACCGTTTCATTCTTCTCATATTTTGACACCATTTGAAGCTCTTCATATTTTTCACACCTTTTCAGGCTCTTCATGTTTTTGAACACCACTCATGGTCCTCCAAATTTTCAGACCGTTTCATGCTCTTCATATTTTTAACACCTTTTGAAGCTCTTCATATTTTTCACACCTTTTCAGGCTCGTCATGTTTTTGAACACCGCTTCATGCTCCTCCTATTTTTCAGACCATTTCATGCTCCTCATATTTTTCACACCTTTTGAAGCTCTTCATATTTTTCACACCTTTTCAGGCTCTTCATGTTTTTCAACACCACTTCATGCTCCTCGTATTTTTCAGACCGTTTCATGCCCCTAATAGTTTTGACACCTTTTGAAGCTCTTCATATATTTCACACTTTTTCTGACTCTTCATGTTTTTGAACACCGCTTCATGCTCCTCCTATTTTCCAGACCGTTTCATGCTCCTCATATTTTTGACACATTTTGAAGCTCTTCATATTTTTCACATCTTTTCAGGCTCTTCAGGTTTTTCAACTCCACTTCATGCTCCTCCTATTTTTCAGACCGTTTCATGCTCATCTCATTTTTGACACCTTTTCAAACTTTTCATATTTTTCACTCCTTTTCAGGCTCTTCATGTTTTGAACACCGCTTCATGCTTCTCCTATTTTTCACACCGTATACTGCTCCTCATATTTTTCACACCTATTGAAGCTCTTCATATTTTTCACACCTTTTCAGACTCTTCATGTTTTTCGACACCACTTCATGCTTCTATTTTTCAGACCGTTTCATGCTCCTCATGAATTTCACACCTTTTGAAGCTCTTCATATTTTTCACAACTTTTCAGGCTCTTCATGTTTCTGATCACCATTTCATGCTCCTCCTATCTTTCAGGCCGTTTCATGCTTCTCATATTTTTGACACCATTTGAAGCTCTTCATATTTTTCACACCTTTTCAGGCTCCTCATGTTTTTGAACACTGCTCATGATCCTCCGAATTTTCACACCGTTTCATGCTCTTCATATTTTTGACACCTTTTGAAGCTCTTCATATTTTTCACACCTTTTCAGGCTCTTCATGTTTTTCCACACGACTTCATGCTTCTATTTTTCAGCCCGTTTCATGGTCCTCATGTATTTCACACCTTTTGAAGCTCTTCATATTTTTCACACCTTTTCAGGCTCTTCATGTTTTTCAACACCATTTCATGCCGCATCTATCTTTCAGACCGTTGCATTCTTCTCATATTTTTGACACCATTTGAAGCTCTTCATATTTTTCACACCTTTTCAGGCTCTTCATATTTTTGAAACCGCTCATGATCCTCCAAATTTTCAGACCGTTTCATGCTCTTCATATTTTTAACACCTTTTGAAGCTCTTCATATTTTTCACACCTTTTCAGGCTCTTCATGTTTTTCAACACCACTTCATGCTCCTCCCATTTTTCAGACCGTTCATGCTCATCTAATTTTTAACACCTTTTGAAACTCTTCATATATTTCACACCTTTTGAAGCTCTCCATATTTTTCACATTTTTGAAGCTCTTCATATTTTTCACACCTTTTCAGGCTCTTCATGTTTTTCAACACCATTTCATGCTGCTTCTGTTTTTCAGACCGTTTCATGCTCCTCATATTTTTGACACCTTTTGAAGCTCTTCATAATTTTCACACCTTTTCAGCCTCTTCATGTTTTTCAACACCACTTCATGCTCCTCGTATTTTTCAGACCGTTTCATGCCCCTAATAGTTTTGACACCTTTAGAAGCTCTTCATATTTTCAACACGTTTTCAGGCTCCTCATGTTTTTGAACACCGCTTCATGCTCCTCCTATTTTCCAGACCGTTTCATGCTCCTCATATTTTTGAAACATTTTGAAGCTCTTCATATTTTTCACACCTTTTCAGGCTCCTCAGGGTTTTCAACACCACTTCATGCTCCTCCTATTTTTCAGACCGTTTCATCCTCCTCATATTTTTGACACCTTTAGAAGCTCTTCATTATTTCACAACTTTTCAGGCTCTTCATGTGTTTTATCACTGCTTCATGCTCGTCCTATTTTTTAGACCTTTCATGCTCCTCATATTTTTGACACCTTTTGAAGCTCTTCATATTTTTCACACCTTTTCAGACTCTTCATGTTTTTGATCACCGTTTCATGCTCCTCCTATTTTTCAAACCTTTTCATGGTCCTCACATTTTTGACAATTATTGAAGCTCTTCATATTTTTCACTCCTTTTCAGGCTCTTCATGTTTTTCAACACCGCTTCATGGTCCTCCTATTTTTCAGACAGTTTCATGCTCATCTCATTTTTGACACCTTTTGAAGCTTTTCAAATTTTCACCACATTTCAGGCTCTTCATGTTTTTGAACACCGCTTCATGCTCCTCCTATTTTTCAGACCGTTTCATGCTCATCTCATTTTTGACACCTTTTCAAACTTTTCATATTTTTCACTCCTTTTCAGGCTCTTCATGTTTTTCAACACCGCTTCATGCTTCTCCTATTTTTCACACCATATACTGCTCCTCATATTTTTCACACCTATTGAAACTCGTCATATTTTTCACAACTTTTCAGACTCTTCATGTTTTTAAACACCACTTCATGCTCCTCCTATTTTTCAGAGAGTTTCATGCTCCTCATATATTTCACACCTTTTCAAGCTCTTCATATTTTTCACACCTTTTCAGGCTCTTCATGTTTTTCCACACCACTTCATGCTTC
Organism: Dama dama; assembly: GCF_033118175.1. NCBI lineage: Eukaryota > Metazoa > Chordata > Mammalia > Artiodactyla > Cervidae > Dama > Dama dama. Next base: position 5,842,683 of record NW_026870895.1, read on the forward strand.
TATTTTTCAGACCGTTTCATGCTCCTCATGAATTTCACACCTTTTGAAGCTCTTCATATTTTGCACAACTTTTCAGGCTCTTCATGTTTCTGATCACCATTTCATGCTCCTCCTATCTTTCAGACTGTTTCATGCTTCTCATATTTTTGATACCATTTGAAGCTCTTCATATTTTTCACACCTTTTCATGCTCCTCATGTTTTTGAACACTGCTCATGATCCTCCGAATTTTCAGACCGTTTCATGCTTTTCATATTTTTGACACCTTTTGAAACTCTTCATATTTTTCGCACCTCTTCAGGTTCTTCATGTTTTTCCACACCACTTCATGCTTCTCGTATTTTTCAAACCTTTTCATGCTTCTCATGAATTTCACACCTTTTGAAGCTCTTCATATTTTTCACAACTTTTCAGGCTCTTCATGTTTCTGATCACCGTTTCATGCTCCTCCTATCTTTCACACCGTTTCATGCCTCTCATATTTTTGACACCATTTGAAGCTCTTCATATTTTTCACACCTTTTCAGGCTCTTCATGTTTTTGAACACCGATCATGATCCTCGAAAATTTCAGAGCGTTTCATGCTCTTCATATTTTTGACACCTTTTGAAGCTATTCATATTTTTCACACCTTTTCAGGCTCTTCATGTTTTTCCACACGACTTCATGCTTCTTATATTTTTCAGACCGTTTCATGCTCCTCATGAATTTCACCCCTTTTGAAGCTCTTCCTATTTCTCACACCTTTTCAGGCTCCTCATGTTTTTGATCACCGTTTCATGCTCCTCCTATTTTTCAGAACGTTTCATGCTCCTCATATTTTTGACACCTTTTGAAGCTCTTCATATTTTTCACACCTTTTCAGGCTCTTCATGTTTTTCAACACCGTTTCATGCTGCTTCTATTTTTCAGACCGTGTCATGCTCCTCATATTTTTCACACCTTTGAAGCTCTTCATATTTTTCACCCCTTTTCAGGCTCTTCATATTTTTGAACACAGCTTCATGCTCCTCCTATTTTTCAGACCGTTTCATGCTCCTCATATTTTTGACACCTTTTGAAACTCTTCATATTTTTCATACCTTTTCAGGCTCTTCATGTTTTTCAACACCGTTTCATGATCCTCCTATTTTTTAGACCGTTTCATGCTCATCTCATTTTTGACACCTTTTGAAGCTTTTCATATTTTTCACAACTTTTTAGGCTCTTCATGTTTTGAACACCGCTTCATGCTCCTCCTATTTTTCAGAGAGTTTCATGCTCCTAATATATTTCACTCCTTTTGAAGCTCCTCATATTTTTCACACCTTTTCAGGCTCTTCATGTTTTTCCACACCACTTCATGCTTCTATTTTTCAGCCCTTCATGGTCCTCATGTATTTCACACCTTTTGAAGCTCTTCATATTTTTCACACCTTTTCAGGGTCTTCATGTTTTTCAACACCATTTCATGCCGCATCTATCTTTCAGACCGTTTCATTCTTCTCATATTTTGACACCATTTGAAGCTCTTCATATTTTTCACACCTTTTCAGGCTCTTCATGTTTTTGAACACCACTCATGGTCCTCCAAATTTTCAGAACGTTTCATGCTCTTCATATTTTTAACACCTTTTGAAGCTCTTCATATTTTTCACACCTTTTCAGGCTCGTCATGTTTTTGAACACCGCTTCATGCTCCTCCTATTTTTCAGACCATTTCATGCTCCTCATATTTTTCACACCTTTTGAAGCTCTTCATATTTTTCACACCTTTTCAGGCTCTTCATGTTTTTCAACACCACTTCATGCTCCTCGTATTTTTCAGACCGTTTCATGCCCCTAATAGTTTTGACACCTTTTGAAGCTCTTCATATTTTTCACACGTTTTCAGACTCTTCATGTTTTTGAACACCGCTTCATGCTCCTCCTATTTTCCAGACCGTTTCATGCTCCTCATATTTTTGACACATTTTGAAGCTCTTCATATTTTTCACATCTTTTCAGGCTCTTCAGGTTTTTCAACTCCACTTCATGCTCCTCCTATTTTTCACACCGTTTCATGCTCATCTCATTTTTGACACCTTTTCAAACTTTTCATATTTTTCACACCTTATCAGGCTCTTCATGTTTTTGAACACCGCTTCATGCTTCTCCTATTTTTCACACCGTATACTGCTCCTCATATTTTTCACACCTATTGAAGCTCTTCATATTTTTCACACCTTTTCAGACTCTTCATGTTTTTCGACACCACTTCATGCTTCTATTTTTCAGACCGTTTCATGCTCCTCATGAATTTCACACCTTTTGAAGCTCTTCATATTTTTCACAACTTTTCAGGCTCTTCATGTTTCTGATCACCATTTCATGCTCCTCCTATCTTTCAGGCCGTTTCATGCTTCTCATATTTTTGACACCATTTGAAGCTCTTCATATTTTTCACACCTTTTCAGGCTCCTCATGTTTTTGAACACTGCTCATGATCCTCCGAATTTTCACACCGTTTCATGCTCTTCATATTTTTGACACCTTTTGAAGCTCTTCATATTTTTCACACCTTTTCAGGCTCTTCATGTTTTTCCACACGACTTCATGCTTCTATTTTTCAGCCCGTTTCATGGTCCTCATGTATTTCACACCTTTTGAAGCTCTTCATATTTTTCACACCTTTTCAGGCTCTTCATGTTTTTCAACACCATTTCATGCCGCATCTATCTTTCAGACCGTTGCATTCTTCTCATATTTTTGACACCATTTGAAGCTCTTCATATTTTTCACACCTTTTCAGGCTCTTCATATTTTTGAAACCGCTCATGATCCTCCAAATTTTCAGACCGTTTCATGCTCTTCATATTTTTAACACCTTTTGAAGCTCTTCATATTTTTCACACCTTTTCAGGCTCTTCATGTTTTTCAACACCACTTCATGCTCCTCCCATTTTTCAGACCGTTCATGCTCATCTAATTTTTAACACCTTTTGAAACTCTTCATATATTTCACACCTTTTGAAGCTCTCCATATTTTTCACATTTTTGAAGCTCTTCATATTTTTCACACCTTTTCAGGCTCTTCATGTTTTTCAACACCATTTCATGCTGCTTCTGTTTTTCAGACCGTTTCATGCTCCTCATATTTTTGACACCTTTTGAAGCTCTTCATAATTTTCACACCTTTTCAGCCTCTTCATGTTTTTCAACACCACTTCATGCTCCTCGTATTTTTCAGACCGTTTCATGCCCCTAATAGTTTTGACACCTTTAGAAGCTCTTCATATTTTCAACACGTTTTCAGGCTCCTCATGTTTTTGAACACCGCTTCATGCTCCTCCTATTTTCCAGACCGTTTCATGCTCCTCATATTTTTGAAACATTTTGAAGCTCTTCATATTTTTCACACCTTTTCAGGCTCCTCAGGGTTTTCAACACCACTTCATGCTCCTCCTATTTTTCAGACCGTTTCATCCTCCTCATATTTTTGACACCTTTAGAAGCTCTTCATTATTTCACAACTTTTCAGGCTCTTCATGTGTTTTATCACTGCTTCATGCTCGTCCTATTTTTTAGACCTTTCATGCTCCTCATATTTTTGACACCTTTTGAAGCTCTTCATATTTTTCACACCTTTTCAGACTCTTCATGTTTTTGATCACCGTTTCATGCTCCTCCTATTTTTCAAACCTTTTCATGGTCCTCACATTTTTGACAATTATTGAAGCTCTTCATATTTTTCACTCCTTTTCAGGCTCTTCATGTTTTTCAACACCGCTTCATGGTCCTCCTATTTTTCAGACAGTTTCATGCTCATCTCATTTTTGACACCTTTTGAAGCTTTTCAAATTTTCACCACATTTCAGGCTCTTCATGTTTTTGAACACCGCTTCATGCTCCTCCTATTTTTCAGACCGTTTCATGCTCATCTCATTTTTGACACCTTTTCAAACTTTTCATATTTTTCACTCCTTTTCAGGCTCTTCATGTTTTTCAACACCGCTTCATGCTTCTCCTATTTTTCACACCATATACTGCTCCTCATATTTTTCACACCTATTGAAACTCGTCATATTTTTCACAACTTTTCAGACTCTTCATGTTTTTAAACACCACTTCATGCTCCTCCTATTTTTCAGAGAGTTTCATGCTCCTCATATATTTCACACCTTTTCAAGCTCTTCATATTTTTCACACCTTTTCAGGCTCTTCATGTTTTTCCACACCACTTCATGCTTCTATTTTTCAGACCGTTTCATGCTCCTCATGAATTTCACACCTTTTGAAGCTCTTCATATTTTGCACAACTTTTCAGGCTCTTCATGTTTCTGATCACCATTTCATGCTCCTCCTATCTTTCAGACTGTTTCATGCTTCTCATATTTTTGATACCATTTGAAGCTCTTCATATTTTTCACACCTTTTCATGCTCCTCATGTTTTTGAACACTGCTCATGATCCTCCGAATTTTCAGACCGTTTCATGCTTTTCATATTTTTGACACCTTTTGAAACTCTTCATATTTTTCGCACCTCTTCAGGTTCTTCATGTTTTTCCACACCACTTCATGCTTCTCGTATTTTTCAAACCTTTTCATGCTTCTCATGAATTTCACACCTTTTGAAGCTCTTCATATTTTTCACAACTTTTCAGGCTCTTCATGTTTCTGATCACCGTTTCATGCTCCTCCTATCTTTCACACCGTTTCATGCCTCTCATATTTTTGACACCATTTGAAGCTCTTCATATTTTTCACACCTTTTCAGGCTCTTCATGTTTTTGAACACCGATCATGATCCTCGAAAATTTCAGAGCGTTTCATGCTCTTCATATTTTTGACACCTTTTGAAGCTATTCATATTTTTCACACCTTTTCAGGCTCTTCATGTTTTTCCACACGACTTCATGCTTCTTATATTTTTCAGACCGTTTCATGCTCCTCATGAATTTCACCCCTTTTGAAGCTCTTCCTATTTCTCACACCTTTTCAGGCTCCTCATGTTTTTGATCACCGTTTCATGCTCCTCCTATTTTTCAGAACGTTTCATGCTCCTCATATTTTTGACACCTTTTGAAGCTCTTCATATTTTTCACACCTTTTCAGGCTCTTCATGTTTTTCAACACCGTTTCATGCTGCTTCTATTTTTCAGACCGTGTCATGCTCCTCATATTTTTCACACCTTTGAAGCTCTTCATATTTTTCACCCCTTTTCAGGCTCTTCATATTTTTGAACACAGCTTCATGCTCCTCCTATTTTTCAGACCGTTTCATGCTCCTCATATTTTTGACACCTTTTGAAACTCTTCATATTTTTCATACCTTTTCAGGCTCTTCATGTTTTTCAACACCGTTTCATGATCCTCCTATTTTTTAGACCGTTTCATGCTCATCTCATTTTTGACACCTTTTGAAGCTTTTCATATTTTTCACAACTTTTTAGGCTCTTCATGTTTTGAACACCGCTTCATGCTCCTCCTATTTTTCAGAGAGTTTCATGCTCCTAATATATTTCACTCCTTTTGAAGCTCCTCATATTTTTCACACCTTTTCAGGCTCTTCATGTTTTTCCACACCACTTCATGCTTCTATTTTTCAGCCCTTCATGGTCCTCATGTATTTCACACCTTTTGAAGCTCTTCATATTTTTCACACCTTTTCAGGGTCTTCATGTTTTTCAACACCATTTCATGCCGCATCTATCTTTCAGACCGTTTCATTCTTCTCATATTTTGACACCATTTGAAGCTCTTCATATTTTTCACACCTTTTCAGGCTCTTCATGTTTTTGAACACCACTCATGGTCCTCCAAATTTTCAGAACGTTTCATGCTCTTCATATTTTTAACACCTTTTGAAGCTCTTCATATTTTTCACACCTTTTCAGGCTCGTCATGTTTTTGAACACCGCTTCATGCTCCTCCTATTTTTCAGACCATTTCATGCTCCTCATATTTTTCACACCTTTTGAAGCTCTTCATATTTTTCACACCTTTTCAGGCTCTTCATGTTTTTCAACACCACTTCATGCTCCTCGTATTTTTCAGACCGTTTCATGCCCCTAATAGTTTTGACACCTTTTGAAGCTCTTCATATTTTTCACACGTTTTCAGACTCTTCATGTTTTTGAACACCGCTTCATGCTCCTCCTATTTTCCAGACCGTTTCATGCTCCTCATATTTTTGACACATTTTGAAGCTCTTCATATTTTTCACATCTTTTCAGGCTCTTCAGGTTTTTCAACTCCACTTCATGCTCCTCCTATTTTTCACACCGTTTCATGCTCATCTCATTTTTGACACCTTTTCAAACTTTTCATATTTTTCACACCTTATCAGGCTCTTCATGTTTTTGAACACCGCTTCATGCTTCTCCTATTTTTCACACCGTATACTGCTCCTCATATTTTTCACACCTATTGAAGCTCTTCATATTTTTCACACCTTTTCAGACTCTTCATGTTTTTCGACACCACTTCATGCTTCTATTTTTCAGACCGTTTCATGCTCCTCATGAATTTCACACCTTTTGAAGCTCTTCATATTTTTCACAACTTTTCAGGCTCTTCATGTTTCTGATCACCATTTCATGCTCCTCCTATCTTTCAGGCCGTTTCATGCTTCTCATATTTTTGACACCATTTGAAGCTCTTCATATTTTTCACACCTTTTCAGGCTCCTCATGTTTTTGAACACTGCTCATGATCCTCCGAATTTTCACACCGTTTCATGCTCTTCATATTTTTGACACCTTTTGAAGCTCTTCATATTTTTCACACCTTTTCAGGCTCTTCATGTTTTTCCACACGACTTCATGCTTCTATTTTTCAGCCCGTTTCATGGTCCTCATGTATTTCACACCTTTTGAAGCTCTTCATATTTTTCACACCTTTTCAGGCTCTTCATGTTTTTCAACACCATTTCATGCCGCATCTATCTTTCAGACCGTTGCATTCTTCTCATATTTTTGACACCATTTGAAGCTCTTCATATTTTTCTCACCTTTTCAGGCTCTTCATATTTTTGAAACCGCTCATGATCCTCCAAATTCTCAGACCGTTTCATGCTCTTCATATTTTTAACACCTTTTGAAGCTCTTCATATTTTTCACACCTTTTCAGGCTCTTCATGTTTTTCAACACCACTTCATGCTCCTCCCATTTTTCAGACCGTTCATGCTCATCTAATTTTTAACAGCTTTTGAAACTCTTCATATATTTCACACCTTTTGAAGCTCTCCATATTTTTCACATTTTTGAAGCTCTTCATATTTTTCACACCTTTTCAGGCTCTTCATGTTTTTCAACACCATTTCATGCTGCTTCTGTTTTTCAGACCGTTTCATGCTCCTCATATTTTTGACACCTTTTGAAGCTCTTCATAATTTTCACACCTTTTCAGCCTCTTCATGTTTTTCAACACCACTTCATGCTCCTCGTATTTTTCAGACCGTTTCATGCCCCTAATAGTTTTGACACCTTTAGAAGTTCTTCATATTTTCAACACGTTTTCAGGCTCCTCATGTTTTTGAACACCGCTTCATGCTCCTCCTATTTTCCAGACCGTTTCATGCTCCTCATATTTTTGAAACATTTTGAAGCTCTTCATATTTTTCACACCTTTTCAGGCTCCTCAGGGTTTTCAACACCACTTCATGCTCCTCCTATTTTTCAGACCGTTTCATCCTCCTCATATTTTTGACACCTTTAGAAGCTCTTCATTATTTCACAACTTTTCAGGCTCTTCATGTGTTTTATCACTGCTTCATGCTCGTCCTATTTTTTAGACCTTTCATGCACCTCATATTTTTGACACCTTTTGAAGCTCTTCATATTTTTCACACCTTTTCAGACTCTTCATGTTTTTCATCACCGTTTCATGCTCCTCCTATTTTTCAGACCTTTTCATGGTCCTCACATTTTTGACAATTATTGAAGCTCTTCATATTTTTCACTCCTTTTCAGGCTCTTCATGTTTTTCAACACCGCTTCATGGTCCTCCTATTTTTCAGACAGTTTCATGCTCATCTCATTTTTGACATCTTTTGAAGCTTTTCAAATTTTCACCACATTTCAGGCTCTTCATGTTTTTGAACACCGCTTCATGCTCCTCCTATTTTTCAGACCGTTTCATGCTCATCTCATTTTTGACACCTTTTCAAACTTTTCATATTTTTCACTCCTTTTCAGGCTCTTCATGTTTTTCAACACCGCTTCATGCTTCTCCTATTTTTCACACCATATACTGCTCCTCATATTTTTCACACCTATTGAAACTCGTCATATTTTTCACAACTTTTCAGACTCTTCATGTTTTTGAACACCACTTCATGCTCCTCCTATTTTTCAGAGAGTTTCATGCTCCTCATATATTTCACACCTTTTCAAGCTCTTCATATTTTTCACACCTTTTCAGGCTCTTCATGTTTTTCCACACCACTTCATGCTTCTATTTTTCAGACCGTTTCATGCTCCTCATGAATTTCACACCTTTTGAAGCTCTTCATATTTTGCACAACTTTTCAGGCTCTTCATGTTTCTGATCACCATTTCATGCTCCTCCTATCTTTCAGACTGTTTCATGCTTCTCATATTTTTGATACCATTTGAAGCTCTTCATATTTTTCACACCTTTTCATGCTCCTCATGTTTTTGAACACTGCTCATGATCCTCCGAATTTTCAGACCGTTTCATGCTTTTCATATTTTTGACACCTTTTGAAACTCTTCATATTTTTCGCACCTCTTCAGGTTCTTCATGTTTTTCCACACCACTTCATGCTTCTCGTATTTTTCAAACCTTTTCATGCTTCTCATGAATTTCACACCTTTTGAAGCTCTTCATATTTTTCACAACTTTTCAGGCTCTTCATGTTTCTGATCACCGTTTCATGCTCCTCCTATCTTTCACACCGTTTCATGCCTCTCATATTTTTGACACCATTTGAAGCTCTTCATATTTTTCACACCTTTTCAGGCTCTTCATGTTTTTGAACACCGATCATGATCCTCGAAAATTTCAGAGCGTTTCATGCTCTTCATATTTTTGACACCTTTTGAAGCTATTCATATTTTTCACACCTTTTCAGGCTCTTCATGTTTTTCCACACGACTTCATGCTTCTTATATTTTTCAGACCGTTTCATGCTCCTCATGAATTTCACCCCTTTTGAAGCTCTTCCTATTTCTCACACCTTTTCAGGCTCCTCATGTTTTTGATCACCGTTTCATGCTCCTCCTATTTTTCAGAACATTACATGCTCCTCATATTTTTGACACCATTTGCAGCTCTTCATATTTTTCACACCTTTCATGGCTCTTCATGTTTTTCCACAGCACTTCATGCTTCTCCTATTTTTCAGCCCGTTTCATGCTCCTCATGTATTTCACCCCTTTTGAAGCTCTTCATATTTTTCACACCTTCTCAGGCTCTTGATGTTATTCAACACCACTTCATGCTACTCCTGTTTTTCAGAACATTACATGCTCCTCATATTTTTGAAACCTTTAGAAGCTCTTCATATTTTTCACACCTTTTCAGGCTCTTCATGTTTTTGAACACCGCTTCATGCTCCTCCTATATTCCAGACCGTTTCATGCTCCTCATTTATTTCACACCTTTTGAAGCTCTTCATATTATTCACACATTTTCAGGCTCATCATGTTTTTGAACACCGCTTCATGCTCCTCCTATTTTTCAGACCGTTTCATGCTCCTCATTTATTTCACACCTTTTGAAGCTCTTCATATTTTTCACACCTTTTCAGTCTCTTCATGTTTTTCAACACCGTTTCATGCTGCTTCTATATTTCAGACCGTTTCATGCTCCTCATATTTTTCACACCTTTTGAAGCTCTTCATATTTTTCACAGCTTTTCAGGCTCTTCATATTTTTGAACACAGCTTCATGCTCCTCCTATTTTTCAGACTGTTTCATGCTCCTCATATTTTTAACACCTTTTGAAACTCTTCATATTTTTCACACCTTTTCAGGCTCTTCATGTTTTTCAACACCGTTTCATGATCCTCCTATTTTTCAGACCGTTTCATGCTCATCTCATTTTTGACACCTTTTGAAGCTTTTCATATTTTTCACAACTTTTTAGGCTCTTCATGTTTTTGAACATCGCTTCATGCTCCTCCTATTTTTCAGAGAGTTTCATGCTCCTAATGTATTTCACTCCTTTTGAAGCTCTTCATATTTTTCACACCTTTTCAGCCTCTTCATATTTTGCCACACCACTTCATGCTTCTATTTTTCAGCTCGTTTCATGCTCCTCATGTATTTCACACCTTTTGAAGCTCTTCATATTTTTCACACCTTTTCACTCTCTTCATGTTTTTCAACACCATTTCATGCCGCATCAATTTTTCAGACCGTTTCATGCTCCTCATATTTTTGACACCTTTAGAAGCTGTTCATATTTTTCATACCTTTTCAGGCTCTTCATGTTTCTCAACACAGCTTCATGCTCCTCCTATTTTTCAGACCCTTTCCTTCTCCTCATATTTTTGACACCTTTTGAAGCTCTTCGTATATTTCACACCTTTTCAGTCTCTTCTTTTTTTTCAACACCACTTCATGCTCCTCCTATTTTTCAGACCGTTTTAAGCTCATCTCATTTTTGACACCTTTTGAAGCTCTTCATATATTTCACACCTTTTTAGGCTCGTCATGTTTTTGAACACCGCTTCATGCTCCTCCTATTTTTCAGACCATTTCATGCTCCTCATATTTTCACACCTTTTGAAGCTCTTCATATTTCTCAAAGCTTTTCATGCTCTTCGTGTTTTTGAACACCATTTCATGCTCCTCCTATTTTGCAGACCGTTTCTTTCTCCTCATATTTTTGACACCTTTTGAAGCTCTTCATATATTTCACACCTTTTCAGGCTTTTCATTTTTTTCAACACCACTTCATGCTCCTTGTATTTTTCAGATCGTTTCATGCTCATCTCATTTTGACATCTTTTGATGCTCTTCATATTTTTGACCCCTTTTGAAGCTCTTCATATTTTTCACACCTTTTCAAGCTCATCATATTTTTCAACACCGTTTCATTCTGCTTCTATATTTCAGGCCGTTTCATGCTCCTCATATTTTTCATACCTTTTGAAGCTCTTCATATTTTTCACACCTTTTCAGGCTCTTCATGTTTTTCAACACCGTTTCATGCTCCTCCTATCTTTCAGACCGTTTCATGCTTCTCATAATTTTGACACCATTTGAAGCTCTTCATATTTTTCACACCTTTTCAGGCTCTTCATATTTTTGAACACCGCTCATGATCTTCCAAATTTTCAGACCGTTTCATGCTCTTCATATTTTTGACTCCTTTTGAAGCTCTTCATAGATTTCACACATTTTCAGGCGCTTCATGTTTTTCAACATCACCTCTTGCTCCTCCTTTTTTTCAGACCGTTTCATGTTCCTCATATTTTTGACTCCTTTTGAAGCTCTTCATGTTTTTCACACCATTTCAGGCTCTTCATGTTTTTCAGCACCGCTTCATGCTCCTCCTATTTTTCAGACTGTTTCATGCTTTCAGATTATTGACACCTTTTGAAGCTCTTCATATATTTCACAGATTTCAGTCGCTTCATGTTTTTCAACACCACCTCTTGCTCCTCCTTTTTTTCAGACCCTTTCCTGCTCCTCATATTTTTGACTCCTTTTGAAGCTCTTCATATTTTTAATACCTTTTCAGGCTCTTCATGTTTTTCAACAATGCCTCATGTTCCTCCTATTTTTTAGACCGTTTCATGCTCGTCATATTTATGACACCTTTTGAAGCTCTTCATATCTTTCACAGCTTTTCAGGCTCTTCATGTTTTCAACACCGTTTCTTGCTCCTCCTATTTTTCAGACGGTTTCATAGTCCTCATATTTTTCACACATTTTCAAGCTCTTCATGTTTTTCACACCTTTTCAGGCTGTTATGTTTTTGAACACCATTTCATGCTCCTCCTATTTTTCAGACCGTTTCATGCTCCTCATATTTTTGACCCCTTTTGTAGCTCTTCATATTTTTCATACCTTTTCAGGCTCTTCATGTTTTCAACACCGCTTCATGCTCCTCCTATTTTTCAGAACTTTTCATGCTCCTCATATTTTTGACCCCTTTTGAAGCTCTTCATATTTTTCACACCTTTTCAGGCTCTTCATGATTTTCAACACTGCTTCATGCTCCTCCTATTTTTCAGAACTTTTCATGCTCCTCATATTTTTGACACTTTTTGAAGCTCTTCATATTTTTCACACATTTTCAGGCTCTTCATCTTTTTCAACAGCGCTTCTTGCTCCTATTTTTCAGACCGTTTCATGCTCCTCATATTTTTGACACCTTTTGAAGCTCTTCATATTTTTCACACCTTTTCAGGCTCTTCATGTGTTTGAGCAAAGCTGCATGCTCCTCCGATTTTTCAGACCGTTTCATGCTCCTCATATTTTTAACACGTTTTGAAGCTCCTAATATTTTTCAAACCTTTTCAGGCTCTTCATGTTTTTCATCACCGCTTCATGCTCCTCCTATTTTTCAGACCGTTTCATGCTCCTCATATTTTTGAAACCTTTTGAAGCTCCTCCTATTTTTCACACCTTTTCAGGCTCTTCATGTTTTTCAACACAGCTTCATGCTCCTCCTATTTTTCAGACCCTTTCCTTCTCCTCATATTTTTGACAACTTTGGAAGCTCTTCATATATTTCACACCTTTTCAGGCTATTCTTTTTTTTCAACACCACTTCATGCTCCTCCTATTTTTCAGACCGTTTTAAGCTCATCTCATTTTTGACACCTTTTGAAGCTCTTCATATATTTCACACCTTTTCAGGCTCTTCATGTTTTTCAACACCCCTTCATGCTCCTCCTATTTTTCAGACCGTTTCATGCTCCTCCTTTATTTCAGACCGTTTCATGCTCCTCATATTTTTGGCACCTTTTCAAGTTCTTCATAATTTTCACAACTTTTCAGGTTCTTCATGTTTTTCAACACCGCTTTATGCTCCTCCTTTTTTTCAGACCGTTTCATGCTCCTCTTGTATTTCACAACTTTAGAAGCTCTTCACATTTTTCACACCTTTTCAGGCTCTTCATGTTTTTCAACACCGCTTCACGCTCCTCCTATTTTTCAGACCGTTTCATGCTCCTCATGTATTCCACACATTTTGAAGCTCTTTATATTTTTCACACGTTTTCAGGCTCCTCATGTTTTTGAACATGATTTCTTGCTCCTCCTATTTTTCAGACCGTTTCATGCTCCTCATATTTTTGACACCTTTTGAAGCTCTTCATATTTTTCATGCCTTTTCAGGCTTTTCATGTTTTTCAACATCGCTTCATGATCCTCATACTTTTCTGAGCGTTTCATGCTCCTCATATTATTGAAACCTTTTGAATCTCTTCATATATTTCACACCTTTTCAGGCTCTTCATGTTTTTGAACACCGCTTCACGCTCCTCTTATTTTTGAGACCGTTTCATGCTCCTCATGTATTCCACACATTTTGAAGCTCTTCATATTTTTCACACTTTTTGAAGCTCTTCATATTTTTTGAAGCTTTTCAGGCTCTTCATGTTCTTGAACACCGCTTCTTGCTCCTCTTATTTTTCAGACCGTTTCATGCTCCTCATATTTGTCACACCTTTTGAAGCTCTTCATATTTTTCACACCTTTTCAGGCTCTTCATGTTTTTCAACGCCACTTCATGCTCCTCCTATTTTTCAGACCGCTTCATGCTCATCTCATTTCTGACACCTTTTGAAGCTCTTCATATTTTTCACAACTTTTCAGGCTCTTCATGTTTTTGAACACAGCTTCATGCGCCTCCTATTTTTCAGACCGTTTCATGCTCCTCATATTTTTGACAACCTTTGAAGCTCTTCATATATTTCACTTCTTTTCAGACTCTTCATGTTTTTGAACACCACTTCATGCTCCTCCTATTTTTCACACCGTTTCATTCTCCTCATGTATTTTACACCTTTTGAAGCTCTTCAAATTTTTCACACCTTTTCAGGCTCTTCATGATTTTCAACACCGTTTCATGTTCCTCCTATTTTTCAGATTGTTTCATGTTCCTCATATTTTTGAAACCTTTTGAAGCTCTTCATATTTTTCACACCTTTTCAGGCTCTTCATGTTTTTGAACACCGCTTCATGCTCCTCCTATTTTTCAGACCGTTTCATGGCCTCATGTATTTCACACCTTTTGAAGCTCTTTATATTTTTCACACCTTTTCAGGCTCTTCATGTTTTTCAACACCGCTTCATGCTCCTCCTGTTTTTCAGACCATTTCATGCTCCTTTTATTTTTGACACCTTTTGAAGCTCTTCATATTTTTCACACCTTTTCAGGTTCTTCATGTTTTTCAACACCGCTTCATGCTCCTCCTATTTTTCAGACCTTTTCATCCTCCTCATCTGTTTGACACCTTTTGAAGCTCTTCATATATTTCACGCTTTTTCAGGCTCTTCATGATTTTCAACACCACTTCATGCTCCTCCTATTTTTCAGACCATTTCATGCTCCTCCTATTTTTCACACCTTTTCAGGCTCTTCATTTCCTTCAAGACCGCTTCATGCTTGTCCTGTTTTTCAGACCGTTTCATGCTCCTAATATTTTTGACACCTTTTGAAGCTCTTCATATATTTCACACCTTTTCAGGCTCTTCATGCTTTTAAACACCGCTTCATGCTCCTCCTATATTTCAGACCGTTTCATGCTCCTCAAATTTTTGACACCTTTTGAAGCTCTTCATTTATTTCACACCTTTTCAGAATCTTCATGTTTGTGAACATCGCTTCATGCACCTCCTATTTTTCAGACCGTTTCATGCTCCTAATATTTTTGACACCTTTTGAAGCTCTTCATATATTTCACACCTTTTCGATCTCTTCATGTTTTTCACACCTTTTCAGGCTCTTCATGTTTTTCAACACCGCCTCATGCTCCTCCTGTTTTTCAGACCGTTTCATGCTCCTCATATTTTTGACACCTTTTGAAGCTCTTCGTATATGTCACACCTTTTCAGGCTCTTCTTGTTTTTTTCACCTTTTCAGGCTCTTCATGTTTTTCAACACCGCTTCATGCTCCTCATATTTTTCAGACCGTTTCATGCTCCTCATATTTTTGACACCTTTTGAGGCTCTTCATATTTTTCATACCTTTTCAAGTTCTTCATGTATTTGAACACCCCTTCATGCTCCTCATATTTCAAACACCTTTTGAAGCTCTTCATTTTTTTCACACCATTTCATGCTCTTCATGTTTTTCAACACCACTTCATGCTCCTCATATTTTTCAGACCGTTTCATGCTCGTCATATTTTTCAAACCTTTTAAAGCTCTTCATAATTTTCACACCTATTCATGCTCTTCATTTTTTCCACACTGTTTCATGCTCCTCCTATTTTTCAGACCGTTTCCTGCTCCTCATCTGTTTGACACGTTTTGAAACTCTTCATATATTTCACACCTTTTCAGGCTCTTCATGTTTTTCAACACCGCCTCATTCTCCTCCTATTTTTCATACCGTTTCATGCTCCTCATATTTTTGACACCTTTTGAAGCTCTTCATATTTTTCACACCTTTCAGACTCTTCAAGTTTTTGAACATCGTTTCATGCTCCTCCTATTTTTCAGACCGTATCATGCTCCTAATATTTTTGATACCTTTTGAAGCTTTCATATTTTTCACACCTTTTCTGGCACTTCCTATTTTTGAACACCGTTTCATGCTCCTCCTATTTTTCAGACCGTTTCATGCTCCTCATATTTTTGACACCTTTGAAACTCTTCATATTTTTCACACCTTTTCAGGCTCTTCATATTTTTCAACACCAATTCATGCTCCTCCTATTTTTCAGACCGTTTCATGCTCGTCATATTTTTCAAACCTTTTAAAGCTCTTCATAATTTTCACACCTATTCATGCTCTTCATTTTTTCCACACTGTTTCATGCTCCTCCTATTTTTCAGACCGTTTCATGCTCCTCATATTTTTCACACCTTTTGAAGCTTTTCATAGTTTTCACACTTTTTGAAGCTCTTCATATTTTTCACAGTTTTCAGGCTCTTCATGTTTCTGAACACCGCTTCACGCTCCTCCTATTTTTCAGACCGTTTCATGCTCTTCATATTTTTCACACCTTTTCAGGCTCTTCATATTTTTGAACACCGTTTGCTGCTCCTCCTATTTTTGAGAACGTTTCATGCTCCTCATGTTTTTAACACGTTTTAACGCTCTTCATATTTTTCACACCTTTTCAGGCTCTTTATGTTTTTGAACACCGCTTCATGCTCCTCCTATTTTTCAGAACGTTTCATGCTCCTAATATTTTGACACCTTTTAAGCTGTTCATATTTTACACATTTTCAGGCTCTTCAAGTTTTTGAACACTGTTTCATGCTACTACTATTTTTGATACCTTTTGAAGCTCCTTATATTCTTCAAACCATTTCATGCTCTTCTTTTTTTTCATCACCGCTTCATGCTCCTCCATTTTTCAGATCGTTTCATGCTCCTCCTATTTTTGACACCTTTTGAAACACTTCATATATTTCCACATTTTCAGGCTCTTCATGATTTTGAACACGGTTTCATTCTCCTCCTATTTTTCAGGCCATTTCATGCTCCTCATATTTTGACACCTTTTGAATCTCTTCATAATTTTCACACCTTTTCACACTCTTCATGTCTTTCAAGACCGCTTCATACTCCTCCTCTTTTTCAGACCGTTTCATGCTCCTCATATTTTTGACACCTTTTGAAGCTCTTCATATATTTCACACCTTTTCAAACTCTTCATGTTTTTCACACATTTTCAGGCTCTTCATGTTTTTCAACACCGCTTCATGCTCCTCCTATTTTTCAGACCGTATCCTGCTCCTTATACTTTTGACACCTTTTGAAGCTCTTCATATATTTCAAACCTTTACAGGCTCTTCATGTTTTTACACCTTTTCAGGCTCTTCATGTTTTTCAACACCGCTTCATGCTCCTCCTATTTTTCAGACCGTATTGTGCTCCTTATCTTTTTGACACGTTTTGAAGCTCTTCATATATTTCACACATTTTCAGGCTCTTCATGTTTTTCAACACCGCCTCATTCTCCTCCTATTTTTCATACCGTTTCATGCTCCTCATATTTCTGACACCTTTTGAAGCTCTTCATATTTTTCACACCTTTTCAGGTTCTTCATGTTTTTGAACACCGCGTCATGCTCCTCCTATTTTTCAGACCGTTTCATGCTCCTCATATTTTTGACACCTTTTAAAGCTTTCATATTTTTCACACCTTTTCTGGCACTTCCTATTTTTGAACACCGTTTCATGCTCCTCCTATTTTTCAGACCGTTTCATGCTCCTCATATTTTTGACACCTTTGAAACTCTTCATATTTTTCACACCTTTTTAGGCTCTTCATATTTTTCAACACCACTTCATGCTCCTCCTATTTTTCAGACCGTTTCATGCTCCTCATATTTTTGACACATTTTGAAGCTCCTCCTATTTTTCACACCTTTTCAGGCTCTTCAAGTTTTGCAACACTGCTTCATGCTCCTCTTATTTTTTAGACCGTTTCATGCTACTCATATTTTTGACACTTTTTTGAAGCTCTTCATACTTTTCACACCTTTTCAGGCTCTTTATGTTTTTGAACACCGCTTCATGCTCCTCCTATTTTTCAGAACGTTTCATGCTCCTAATATTTTGACACCTTTTAAGCTGTTCATATTTTACACATTTTCAGGCTCTTCAAGTTTTTGAACACCGTTTCATGCTACTACTATTTTTGATACCTTTTGAAGCTCCTTATATTCTTCAAACCATTTCATGCTCTTCTTTTTTTTCATCACCGCTTCATGCTCCTCCATTTTTCAGATCGTTTCATGCTCCTCCTATTTTTGACACCTTTTGAAGCACTTCATATATTTCCAAATTTTCAGGCTCTTCATGATTTTGAACACGGTTTCATTCTCCTCCTATTTTTCAGGCCATTTCATGCTCCTCATATTTTTGACACCTTTTGAATCTCTTCATAATTTTCACACCTTTTCACACTCTTCATGTCTTTCAAGACCGCTTCATACTCCTCCTCTTTTTCAGACCGTTTCATGCTCCTCATATTTTTGACACCTTTTGAAGCTCTTCATATTTTACCCACCTTTTCAGGCTCTTCATGTTTTTCAACACCGTCATGCTCCTCATGTATTTCCAACCGTTTGAAGCTCTTCATATTTTTCACAACTTTTCAAGCTCTTCATGTTTTTCAGCACCACTTCATATTTCTCCTGTTTTTCAGACCGTTTCATGCTCCTCATATTTTTGACACCTTTTGAAGCTCTTCATAGTTTATCCACCTTTTCAGGTTCTTCATGTTTTTCAACACCGCTTCATGCTCTTCCTATTTTTCAGACCGTTTCATGCTCATCTCATTTTTAACAACTTTTGAAGCTCTTCATATTTTTCACACCTTTTGAAGCTCTTCATATTTCTCAAACCTTTTCAGGCTATTCATGTTTTTCAACACCCCTTCTTGCTCATCCTATTTTTCAGACCGTTTCATGCTTCTCTCATTTCGGACACATTTTGAAGCTCTTCATATATTTCACACATTTTCAGGCTCTTCATGTTTTTCAACACCACTTCATGCTCCTCCTATTTTTGAGACCATTTCATACTCATCTCGCTTTTGACACATTTTGAAGCTCTTCATATTTTCCACACCTTTTGAAGCTCTTCATATTATCAAACGTTTTCAGGTTCTTAATCTTTTTCAACACCGCTTCTTGCTCCTCCTATTTTTCAGACCGTTTCATGCTCCTCATATTTTTGACACGTTTTGAAGCTCTTCATATTTTTCACACCTTTTAAGGCTCTTCATGTTTTTGAACACCGTTTCATGCTCCTCGTATTTTTCAGACCGTTTCATGCTCCTCATATTTTTGACACCTTTTGAAGCTCTTCATATTTTTCACACCTTTTCAGGCTCTTCATGTTTTTCAAAGCCACTTCATGCTTCTCCTATTTTCCAGACCGTTTCATGCTCCTCTCCTTTCTGACACCTTTTGAAGCTCTTCATATATTTCACACATTTTCAGGCTCTTCATATTTTTCAACACAACTTCATGCTCCTCCTATTTTTCAGACCGTTTCATGCTCATCTCACTTTGACACATTTTGAAGCTCTTCATATTTTCCACACCTTTCGAAGCTCTTCATATTTTTCAAACGTTTTCAGGCTCTTCATTTTTTTCAACACTGCTTCTTGTTCCTCCTATTTTTCAGATCGTTTCATGCTCCTCATATTTCTCACACCTTTTGAAGCTCTTCATATCTTTCACACCTTTTCAGGCTCTTCATGTTTTTTACACCGTTTCATGCTGCTCCTATTTTTCAGACCGTTTCATGCTCCTCCTATTTTTACACCTTTTGAAGCTCTTCATATTTTTCACACCTTTTCATGCTCTACATGTTTTTGAACACCGTTTCATGCTCCTCCTATTTATCAGACCGTTTCATGCTCCTCATATTTTTGACACCTTTTGAAGCTCTTTATATTTTCACACCTTTTGAGCCTCTTCATGTTTTTGAACACCGCTTCATGTTCCTCCTATTTTTCAGACCGTTTCATGCTCCTCATATTTTTGACACCTTTTGAAGCTCTTCATATTTTTCACACCTTTTCAGTCTCCCCATGTTTTTCAACACGGCTTCATGATCCTCCTGTTTTTCAGACCGTTTCATGCTCCTCATATTTTTGACACGTTTTGAAGCTCTTCATATTTTTCACACCTTTTTAGGCTCTTCATGTATTTCAACATCACTTCATGCTCCTCCGATTTTTCAGACCGTTTCAAGCTCTTCATATTTTTGACACTTTTTGAAGCTCTTCATATTTTTCACACCTTTTCTGGCTCTTCATGTTTTCAACACCGCTTCATGCTCGTCCTATTTTCCAGACCGTTTCATGCTCGTCTCATTTTTGACACCTTCTGAAGCTCTTCATATTTCTCACAGCTTTTAAGCTCTTCATGTGTTTCACACGTTTTCAGGCTCTTCATGTTTTTCAACACCGCTTCATGCTCTTCCTATTTTTCAGACCGTTATCATGCTCCTCATATTTTTGACACCTTTTGAAGCTATTCATATTTTTCACACCTTTTCAGGCTCTTCATATATTTCAACACCGCTTCATGCTCCTCCCATTTGTGAGACCGTTTCATTCTCGTCATATTTTTCAAACCTTTTAAAGCTCTTCATAATTTTCACACCTATGCATGCTCTTCATTTTTTCCACACTGTTTCATGCTCCTCATATTTTTCAGACCGTTTCATGCTCCTCATATTTTTCACACCTTTTGAAGCTCTTCATATTTTTCACACTTTTTGAAGCTCTTCATATTTTTCACAGTTTTCAGGCTCTTCATGTTTCTGAACACCGCTTCATGCTCCTCCTATTTTTCAGACCGTTTCATGCTCTTCATATTTTTCACACCTTTTCAGGCTCTTCATATTTTTGAACACCGTTTGCTTCACCTCCTATTTTTGAGAACGTTTCATGCCCCTCATATTTTTGACACGTTTTGCAGCTCTTCATATTTTTCACACCTTTTCAGGCTCTTGATGTTTTTCAACACGGCTTCATGCTACTCCTATTTTTGATAACTTTTGAAGCTCCTCATATTCTTCAAACCATTTCATGCTCTTCTTTTTTTTCATCACCGCTTCATGGTCCTCCATTTTTCAGATCGTTTCATGCTCCTCATATTTTTGACACCTTTTGAAGCACTTAATGTATTTCCACATTTTCAGGCTCTTCATGATTTTGAACACGGTTTCATTCTCCTCCTATTTTTCAGGCCATTTCATGCTCCTCATATTTTTGACACCTTTTGAATCTCTTCATAATTTTCACACCTTTTCAGGCTCTTCAATTTTTCAATACCACATCATGCTCCTCTAATTTTTTAGACCGTTTCATGCTCCTCATATTTTTGACACCTTTTGAAGCTCTTCATAAATTTCACACCTTTTCAAACTCTTCATGTTTTTCACACCTTTTCAGGCTGTTCATGTTTTTCAACACCGCTTCATGCTCCTCCTATTTTTCAGACCGTTTCCTGCTCCTCATCATTTTGACACGTTTTGAAGCTCTTCATATATTTCACACCTTTTCAGGCTCTTCATGTTTTTCAACACCGCCTCATTCTCCTCCTATTTTTCATACCGTTTCATGCTCCTCATATTTTTGACACCTTTTGAAGCTCTTCATATTTTTCACACCTTTCAGACTCTTCAAGTTTTTGAACATCGTTTCATCCTCCTCCTATTTTTCAGACCATATCATGCTCCTAATATTTTTGATACCTTTTGAACCTTTCATATTTTTCACACCTTTTCTGGCTCTTCATATTTTTGAACACCGTTTGCTGCTCCTCCTATTTTTGAGAACGTTTCATGCTCCTCATATTTTTAACACGTTTTAACGCTCTTCATATTTTTCACACCTTTTCAGGCTCTTTATGTTTTTGAACACCGCTTCATGCTCCTCCTATTTTTCAGAACGTTTCATGCTCCTAATATTTTGACACCTTTTAAGCTGTTCATATTTTACACATTTTCAGGCTCTTCAATTTTTTGAACACCGTTTCATGCTACTACTATTTTTCATACCTTTGAAGCTCCTTATATTCTTCAAACCATTTCATGCTCTTCTTTTTTTTCATCACCGCTTCATGCTCCTCCATTTTTCAGACCGTTTCATGCTCCTCATATTTTTGACACCATTTGAAGCTCTTCAAATTTCTCACAGCTTTTCAGGTTCTTCATGTTTTTCAACACCGCTTCATGCTCCTCCTATTTTTCAAACCGTTTCATGCTCATCTCATTTTTGCCACCTTTTGAAGCTCGTCATATTTTACCACATCTTTTGAAGCTCTTCGTATTTTTCACACGTTTTCAGGCTCTTCATGTTTTTCAACACCCCTTCTTGCTCATTCTATTTTTCAGACCGTTTCATGTTTCTATCATTTCTGACAACTTTTGAAGCTCTTCATATATTTCACACATTTTCAGGCTCTTCATGTTTTTCAACACCACTTCATGCTCCTCCTATTTTTCAGACCGTTTCATGCTCATCTCACTTTTGACACATTTTGAAGCTCCTCATATTTTCAACACCTTTTGAAGCTCTTCATATTTTTCATATTTTTGAAGCTCTTCATATTTTCACACGTTTTCAGACTCTTCATGTTTTTCAAAACCGCTTCATGCTCCTCCTATTTTTCAGAGAGTTTCATGCTCCTCATGTATTTCACACGTCTTGAATCTCTTCATATTTTTCACAACTTTTCAGGCTGTTCATGTTTTTGAACACCGTTTCATGCTGCTCCAATTTTTCAGACCGTTTAATGCTCCTCATATTTTTGACATTTTTTGAAGCTCTTCATATTTTTCACACCTTTTCAGGCTCTTCATGTTTTTGAACACCGCTTCATGCTCCTGCTATTTTTCAGCCCGTTTCATGCTCCTCCTATTTTTCACACCTTTTGAAGCTCTTTATATTTTTCACACCTTTTCAGGCTCTTCATGTTTTGGAACACCGCTTGAACCTCCTACTATTTTTCAGACTTTTTCATGCTCCTCATGTATTTCACAAGTTTTGAGGCTCTTCATATTTTTCACACCTTTTCAACCTCTTCATGATTTTGAACACCGCTTCATGATCCTCCTATTTTTCAGAATGTTTCATGTTCCTCACATTTTTGACAACTTTTGAAGCTTTTCATATTTTTCACAACTTTTCAGGATCTTCATGTTTTTGAACAGAGCTTCATGCTCCTCCTATTTTTCAGACCGTATCATACTCGTCATATTTTTCACACCTTTTGAACCTCTTCATATTTTTCACACCTTTTCAGTCTCTTCATGTTTTTCAACACAACTTCATGCTCATCCTATTTTCCAGACCGTTTCATGTTCCTCATGTATTTTACACCTTTTGAAGCTCTTCATATTTTTCACACCTTTTCAGGCTCTTCATGCATTTGAACACCCTTTCATGCTCCTCCTATTTTTCAGACCGTTTCATGCTCCTCATAGTTTTGACACCTTTTGAAGCTCTTCATATTTTTCACACCTTTTCAGGTTCTTCATATTTTTCAACACCGCTTCATGCTCCTCCTATTTTTCAGACCGTTTCATGCTCCTCATATTTTTGACACCTTTTGAAGCTCTTAATATATTTCACACCTTTTCAGACTCTTCATGATTTCCAACACCGCTTCATGCTCCTCCTATTTTTCAGACCGATTCATGCTCCTCCTGTATTTCACACCTTTTGAAGCTCTTCATATTTTACCCACCTTTTCAGGCTCTTCATGTTTTTCAACACCGTTTCATGCTCCTCATGTATTTCCAACCGTTTGAAGCTCTTCATATATTTCACAACTTTTCAGGCTCTTCATGATTTTGAACACGGTTTCATGCTCCTCCTATTTTTAAGACCGTTTCATGCTCCTCATGTATTTCACACCTTTAAAAGCTCTTCATATTTTTCACACCTTTTCAGGCTCCCCATGTTTTTCAACACGGCTTCATGATCCTACTGTTTTTCAGACCGTTTCATGCTCCTCATATTTTTGACACTTTTTGAAGCTCTTCATATTTTTCGCACCTTTTTAGGCTCTTCATGTTTTTCAACATAACTTCCTGCTCCTCCTATTTTTCAGACCGTTTCATGCTCTTCATATTTTTGACACTTTTTGAAGCTCTTCATATTTTTCACACCTTTTCTGGCTCTTCATGTTTTCAACACCGCTTCATGCTCGTCCAATTTTCCAGACCGTTTCATGCTCGTCTCCTTTTTGACACCTTTTGAAGCTCTTCATATTTCTCACAACTTTTAAGCTCTTCATGTTTTTCACACGTTTTCAGGCTCTTCATGTTTTTCAACACCGCTTCATGCTCCTCCCATTTTTCAGACCGTTTCATGCTCCTCCTATTTTTCAGACCGTTTCATGCTCCTCATATTTTTGACACCTTTTGAAGCTCTTCATATTTTTCACTCCTTTTCAGGCTCTTTATATCTTTGAACACCGTTTCATGCTGCTCCTATTTTTCAGATCTTTTCATGCTCCTCATATTTTTGACACAT
Organism: Dama dama; assembly: GCF_033118175.1. Lineage (NCBI taxonomy): Eukaryota > Metazoa > Chordata > Mammalia > Artiodactyla > Cervidae > Dama > Dama dama. The sequence continues at coordinate 5,866,814 of NW_026870895.1, forward strand.
TTTGAAGCTATTCATTTTTTTCACACCTTTTGAAGCTCTTCATACTTTTCACACCTTTTCAGGCTCTTCATGTTTTTTACACCGCTTCATGCTGCTCCTATTTTTCAGACCGTTTCATGCTCCTCATATTTTTGACACCTTTTGAAGGTCTTCATATCTTTCACACCTTTTCAGGCTCTTCATGTTTTTGAACACCGTTTCATGCTCCTCGTATTTTTCTGACCGTTTCATGCTCCTCATATTTTTGACACCTTTTGAAGCTCTTCATATTTTTCACACCATTTCAGGCTCTTCATGTTTTTGAACACCGTTTAATGCTCCTCCTATTTTTCAGACAGTTTCATGCTCCTCATATTTTTGACACCTTTTGAAGCTCTTCATATTTTACCCACCTTTTCAGGCTCTTCATGTTTTTCAACACCGTCATGCTCCTCATGTATTTCCAACCGTTTGAAGCTCTTCATATTTTTCACAACTTTTCAGGCTCTTCATGTTTTTGAACACGGTTTCATGCTCCTCCTATTTTTCAGACCGTTTCATGCTCCTCATGTATTTCAGACCTTTTAAAGCTCTTCATATTTTTCACACCTTTTCAGGCTCCCCATGTTTTCAACACCGCTTCATGCTCGTCCTATTTTCCAGACCGTTTCATCTAGTCTCATTTTTGACACCTTTTGAAGCTCTTCATATTTTTCCCACCTTTTCAGGCTCTTCATGTTTTTGAACACCACTTGTGTTCCTCCTAATTTTCAGACCGTTTCATGCTCCTCATATTTTTGACACCTTTTGAAGCTCTTCATATATTTCACACGTTTTCAGGCTCTTCATGTTTTTCAACACCACTTGATGCTTCTCCTATTTTTCAGACCGTTTTATGCTCCTCATATTTTTGACACCTTTTGAAGCTCTTCATATTTTTCACACCTTTTTTTACTCTTCATGATTTCCAACACCGCTTCATGCTCCTCCTATTTTTCAGACCGTTTCATGCTCATCTCATTTTTATCACCTTTTGAAGCTCTTCATATTTTTCACACCTTTTGAAGCTCTTCGTATTTTTCACACGTTTTCAGACTCTTCATGTTTTTCAACACCACTTCATATTTCTCCTATTTTTCAGACCGTTTCATGCTCCTCATATTTTTGACACCTTTTGAAGCTCTTCATAGTTTATCTACCTTTTCAGGCTCTTCATGTTTTTCAACACCGCTTCATGCTCTTCCTATTTTCCAGACCGTTACATGCTCCTCATGTATTTCCAACCTTTTGAAGCTCTTCATATTTTTCACACCTTTGCAGGCTCCCCATGTTTTTCAACACGGCTTCATGATCCTCCTGTTTTTCAGACCGTTTCATGCTCCTCATATTTTGACACGTTTTGAAGATCTTCATATTTTTCACACATTTTCAGGCTCTTCATGTTTTTCAAAACCGGTTCATGCTCCTCCTATGTTTCAGAACGTTTCATGCTCCTCATATTTTGACACCTTTTGAAGCTCTTCATATTTTTCACACCTATTCAGTCTCTTCATGTTTTTAAACACTACTTCATGGTCCTCCTATTTTTCAGACCGATTCATGTTCCTCATGTATTTCACACCTTTTGAAGCTCTTCATATATTTCACACCTTTTCAGGCTCGTCATGTTTTTCCAGACGGTTTCATGCTCCTCATGTATTTCCAACCGTTTGAAGCTCTTCATATTTTTCACAACTTTTCAGGCTCTTCATGTTTTTGAACACAGTTTCATGCTCCTCCTATTTTTCAGACCGTTTCATGCTCCTCATGTATTTCACAACTTTTAAAGCTCTTCATATTTTTCACACCTTTTCAGGCTCTTCATGTTTTTGTATACCGTTTCATTCTCCTCCTATTTTTCAGACCGTTTCATGCTCCTCATATTTTTGACACCTTTTGAAGCTCTTCATATATTTCACACGTTTTCAGGCTCTTCATGTTTTTCAACACCACTTCATGCTTCTCCTATTTTTCAGACCGTTTTATGCTCCTCGTATTTTTCACACCTTTTGAAGCTCTTCATATTTTTCAACCTTTTTACGCTCTTTATGTTTTTGAACACGGTTTCTTGCTCCTCCTATTTTTCAAACTGTTTTATGCTCATCTCATTTTTAACAACTTTTGAAGCTCTTCATATTTTTCACACCTTTTGAAGCTCTTCATATTTCTCAAACGTTTTCAGGCTCTTCATGTTTTTCAACACCCCTTCTTGCTCATCCTATTTTTCAGACCGTTTCATGCTTCTCTCATTTCTGACACATTTTGAAGCTCTTCATATATTTCACACATTTTCAGGCTCTTCATGTTTTTCAACACCACTTCATGCTCCTCCTATTTTTCAGACCGTTTCATACTCATCTCGCTTTTGACACAATTTGAAGCTCTTCATATTTTCCACACCTTTTGAAGCTCTTCATATTATCAAACGTTTTCAGGTTCTTAATCTTTTTCAACACCGCTTCTTGCTCCTCCTATTTTTCAGACCGTTTCATGCTCCTCATATTTTTGACACGTTTTGTAGCTCTTCATATTTTTCACACCTTTTAAGGCTCTTCATGTTTTCGAACACCGTTTCATGCTCCTCGTATTTTTCAGACCGTTTCATGCTCCTCATATTTTTGACACCTTTTGAAGCTCTTCATATTTTTCACACCTTTTCAGGCTCTTCATGTTTTTCAAAGCCACTTCATGCTTCTCCTATTTTTCAGACCGTTTCATGCTCCTCTCATTTCTGACACCTTTTGAAGCTCTTCATATATTTCACACATTTTCAGGCTCTTCATGTTTTTCAACACCACTTCATGCTCCTCCTATTTTTCAGACCGTTTCATGCTCCTCATGTATTTCACACCTTTTGAAGCTCTTTATATTTTTCACACCTTTTTAGGCTCTTCATGTTTTTGAACATGATTTCAGGCTCCTCCTATTTTTCGGACTGTTTCATGCTCATCTCATTTTTTACACCTTTTGAAGCTCTTCATATTTTTCACACCTTTTGAATCTCTTCATATTTCTCAAACGTTTTCAGGCTCTTCATGTTTTTCAACACCCCTTCTTGCTCATCCTATTTTTCAGACCGTTTCAGGTTTCTATCATTTCTGACAACTTTTGAAGCTCTTCATATATTTCACACCTTTTCAGTCTCCCCATGTTTTTCAACACGGCTTCATGATCCTCCTGTTTTTCAGACCTTTTCATGCTCCTCATATTTTTGACACGTTTTGAAGCTCTTCATATTTTTCACACCTTTTTAGGCTCTTCATATTTTTCAACATCACTTCATGCTCCTCCGATTTTTCAGACCGTTTCAAGCTCTTCATATTTTTGACACTTTTTGAAGCTCTTCATATTTTTCACACCTTTTCAGGGTCTTCATGTTTTTCAACACCGCTTCATGCTCCTCATATTTTTGATACCTTTTGAAGCTGTTCATATATTTCACACCTTTGCAGGCGTTTCATGTTTTTGAACACCGTTTCATGCTCCTCATATTTTGACAGTTTTTGATGCTCTTCATATTTTTCACAGCTTTTCAGGCTCTTCATGTTTTTCAACACCACTTCATGCTCTTATTTTCCAGACCGTTTCCTGCTCCTCATATTTTTGTCACATTTTCAAACTCTTCATATTTTTCATACCTTTTCAGGCTCTTCATGTTTTTCAACACCGGTTCATGCTCCTCCTATTTTTCATACCGCTTCATGCTCCTCCTATTTTTGACACCTTTTGAAGCTCTTCATATTTTTCAAACCTTTTCAAGCTCTTCATGTTTTTCAACACCGCTTCATTTTCCTCCTATTTTTCAGACCGTTTCATGCTCCTCATATTTTTTACACCTTTTGAAGCTCTTCATATGTTTGACACCTTTTGAAGCTCTTCATATTTTTCACACTTTTTCATGCTCTTCATGTTTTTCCACAGCGCTTCATGCTCCTCGTATTTTTAAGACAGTTTCATGTGCCTCCTCTTTTTAACACCTTTTGAAGGTCTTCATATTTTTCACACCTTTTCAGTCTCTTCATGTTTTTCGCACCGCTTCATGCTCTTCCTTTTTTTCAGACCGTTCCATGCTCCTCATATTTTTGACACCTTTTGAAGCTCTTCCTATTTTTCACAACTTTTCAGGCTCTTTATATTTTTCAACACCACTTCATGCTCCTCCTATTTTTCAGACCGTTTCATGCTCCTCTTATTTTGACACCTTTTGAAGCTCTTCATAATTTTCAAACCTTTTCATGTTCTTCATGTTTTTCAAAACCGCTTCATGCTCCTCCTATTTTTCAGATAGTTTCATGCCCCCTCTATTTTTGACACCTTTTGAAGCTCTTCATATATTTCACACCTTTTCAGGCTCTTCATGTTTTTGAACCCCTTTTTATGCTCCTTCTATTTTTCAAACCGTTTAATGCTCCTCGTATTTTTCACACCATTTGAAGCTCTTCGTGTTTTTCACATCTTTTCAGGCTCTTCATGTTTTTGAATACCACTTCAGGCTCTTCCTATTTTTCAGACCGTTTCATGCTCCTCATATATTTGACACCTTTTGAAGCTTTTCATATTTTTCACACCTTTTCAGGCTCTTCATGTTTTTCAACACCGCTTCATTATGCTCCTATTTTTCAGAGCGTTTCATGCTCCTCATATTTTTGACACCTTTTGAATCTCTTCATATATTTCACACCTTTTCAGGCTCTTCATGTTTTTGAACCCCGCTTCATGCTCCTCCTATTTTTCAGACTGTTTCCTGCTCCTCATATATTTCACACCTTTTGAAGCTCTTCATATATTTCACACCTTTTGAAACTCTTCATATATTTCACAGCTTTTCAGGCTCTTCATGTTTTTGAACACCGTTTCATGCTCCTTCTATTTTTCAGACCGTTTCATGCTCCTCCTTTATTTCAGACCGTTTCATGCTCCTCATATTTTTGGCACCTTTTGAAGTTCTTCATATTTTTCACAACTTTTCAGGTTCTTCATTTTTTTCAACACCGCTTTATGCTCCTCCTTTTTTTCACACGGTTTCATCCTCCTCTCTTATTTCACACCTTTTGAAGCTCTTCACATTTTTCACACCTTTTCAGGCTCTTCATGTTTTTGAACACCGCTTCATGCTCCTCCTATTTTTCAGACCGCTTGTTGCTCCTCATGTTTATCACACCTATTGAAGCTCTTCATATTTTTCACAGCTTTTCAGGCTCTTCATGTTTTTCAACACCGCTTCATGGTCCTCCTATTTTTCAGACCGTTTCATGCTCCTCATGTATTTCACACCTTTTGAGCTCTTCATATTTTTCACACCTTTTCATTCTCTTCAGGTTTTTGAACACCGTTTCATGCTCCTCCTATTTTTCAGACCGTTTCATGCTCCTCATGTATTTCACACCTTTTGAAGCTCTTCATATTTTTCACACCTTTTCAGGCTCTCCGTGTTTCTCAAGATCGTTTCATGCTTCTCGTATTTTTCAGGTCGTTTCATACTCCTCATATTTTTGACACGTTTTGAAGCTCTTCATGTTTTTCACACGTCTTCAGGCTCTTCATGTCTTTGAACACCGTTTCATGCTGCTCCTATTTTTCAGATCTTTTCATGCTCCTCATATTTTTGACACATTTTGAAGCTCTTCATTTTTTTCACACCTTTTGAAGCTCTTCATATTTTTCACACCTTTTCAGGCTCTTCATGTTTTTCGCACCGCTTCATGCTCTTCCTTTTTTTCAGACCGTTCCATGCTCCTCATATTTTTGACACCTTTTGAAGCTCTTCCTATTTTTCACAACTTTTCAGGCTCTTTATATTTTTCAACACCACTTCATGCTCCTCCTATTTTTCATACCGCTTCATGCTCCTCCTATTTTTGACACCTTTTGAAGCTCTTCATATTTTTCAAACCTTTTCAATCTCTTCATGTTTTTCAACACCGCTTCATTTTCCTCCTATTTTTCAGACCGTTTCATGCTCCTCATATTTTTGACACCTTTTGAAGCTCTTCATATTTTTCACACCTTTTCAGGCTCTTCATGTTTTTGAACACCGTTTCATGCTCCTCCTATTTTTCAGACCGTTTCATGCTCCTCATATTTTTGACACGTTTTGAAGCTCTTCATGTTTTTCACACGTCTTCAGGCTCTTCATGTCTTTGAACACCGTTTCATGCTGCTCCTATTTTTCAGACCGTTTCATGCTCCTCATATTTTTGACACCTTTTGAAGGTCTTCATATCTTTCACACCTTCAGGCTCTTCATGTTTTTTACACCGCTTCATGCTGCTCCTATTTTTCAGACCGTTTCATGCTCCTCCTATTTTTGACACCTTTTGAAGCTCTTCATATTTTTCACACCTTTTCAGGCTCTTCATGTTTTTGAACACCGTTTCATGCTCCTCCTATTTTTCAGACCGTTTCATGCTCCTCATATTTTTGACACCTTTTGAAGCTCGTCATATTTTTCACACCTTTTCAGGGTCTTCATGTTTTTTACACCATTTCATGCTCCTCCCATTTTTCAGACTGTTTCATGCTCCTCCTGTTTTTGACACCTTTTGAAGCTCTTCATATTTCACACCATTTCAGGCTCTTCATATTTTTGATCACCGTTTAATGCTCCTCCTATTTTTCAGACCGTTTCATGCTCCTCATTTTTTTGACACCTTTGAAGCTCTTCATATTTTACCCACCTTTTAAGGCTCTTCATGTTTTTCAACACCGATTCATGCTCCTCATATTTTTGACACCTTTTGAATCTCTTCATATTTTTCACACCTTTTCAGGCTCTTCATGTTTTTGAACACCGTTTCATGATCCTCCTATTTTTCATACCGTTTCATGCTCCTCATTTTTTTGACACCTTTTGAATCTCTTCATATTTTTCACACCTTTTCAGGCTCTTCATGTTTTTGAACACCGCTTCATGCTCCTCCTATTTTTCAGACCGTTTCATGCTCCTCATGTATTTCTCACCTTTTGAAGCTCTTCACATTTTTCACACCTTTTCAGGCTCTTTATGTTTTTGACCACCGCTTCATGCTCCTCCTATTTTTCAGACCGTTTCATACGCCTCATATTTTTGACACCTTTGGAAGCTCTTCATATTTTTCACACCTTTAGAAGCTCTTCATATTTTTCACACCTTTTCAGGCTCTTCATGTTTTTCAACTTCGCTCATGCTCCTCCTATTTTTTAGACCGTTTCATGCTCCTCATGCATTTCACACCTTTTGAAGCTCTTCATATTTTTCACACCTTTTCAGGCTCTTCATGTTTTTGAACACTGTTTCATGCTCCTCCTATTTTTCAGACCGGTTCATGCTCCTCGTATTTTTGACTCCTTTTGAAGCTCTTCATATTTTTCACACCTTTTCAGGATCTTCATGTTTCTCAACACCACTTCATGCTCCTCGTATTTTTCAGGCCGTTTCATGCTCCTGCTATTTTTGACACCTTTTGAAGCTCTTCATATTTTTCACACCTTTTCAGGCTCTTCATGTTTTTCAACAACACTTCATGCTCCTCCTATTTTTCTGAGCGTTTCATGCTCCTCATATTTTTATACCTTCTGAAGCTCTTCATATTTTTCACACCTTTTCAGTCTCTTCATATTTTTGAACACGGTTTCATGCTCCTCCTATTTTTCAGAACGTTTCATGCTCCTCATATTTTTATACCTTTGGAAGCTCTTCACATTTTTCACACCTTTTCAGGCTCTTCATGTTTTTCAACACCGCTTCTTGATCTTCCTATTTTTCAGACCGTTTCATGCTCCTCATGTATTTCTCACCATTTGAAGCTCCTCATATTTTTGACACCTTTTGAAGCTCTTCATATATTTCACACCTTTTCAGGCACTTCATGTTTTTCAACACCATTTCATGCTCCTCCTATTTTTCAAAACGTTTCATGCTCATCTCATTTTTGACACCTCTGGAAGCTCTTCATATTTTTCACACCTTTTGAAGCTCTTCATATTTTTCAAAGTTTTCTTTCTCTTCATGTTTTCAACACCGCTTCATACTCCTTCTATTTTTCAGACCGTTACATGCACCTCATATTTTTGACACTTTTTGAGGCTTTTCATATTTTTCACACCTTTTCATTCTTTTCATGTTTTTGAACACCATTTAATGCTCCTCCTATTTTTCACACTTTTTGAAGCTCTTCATATTTTTCACACTTTTTCATGCTCTTCATGTTTTTGAACACCGTTTCATGCTCCTCCTATTTTTCACACCTTTTGAAGCTCTTCATATTTTTTAAACCTTTTCATGCTTTTCATGTTTTTGAATACCATTTCATGATCCTCCTATTTTTCAGACCATGTCATGCTCCTCATTTTTTTGACAACTTTTGAATCTCTTCATATTTTTCACACCTTTTCAGGCTCTTCATGTTTTTGAACACCGCTTCACGCTCCTCCTATTTTTCAGAACGTTTCATGCTCCTCATATTTTTGACACCTTTTGAAGCTCTTTATATTTTTCACACTTTTTCATGCTCTTCATGTTTTTGAACACCGTTTCATGCTCCTCCTATTTTTCACACCTTTTTAAGCTCTTCATATATTTCACACCTTTTCATGCTCTTCATGTTTTTGAACACCGTTTCATGATCCTCCTATTTTTCATACCGTTTCATGCTCCTCATATTTTTGACATCGTGTGAGGCTCTTCATATTTTTCACACTTTTTCATGCTCTTCATGTTTTTGAACACCGTTTCATGCTCCTCCTATTTTTCCGAACGTTTCATGCTCCTCATATTTTTACACCTTTGGAAGCTCTTCACATTTTTCACACCTTTTCAGGCTCTTCATGTTTTTCAACACCGCTTTTTGATCTTCCTATTTTTCAGACCGTTTCTTGCTCCTCATGTATTTCTCACCATTTGAATCTCTTCATATTTTTCACACCTTTTCAGGCTCTTCATGTTTTTGAACACCGCCTCACGCTCCTCCTATTTTTCAGACCGTTTCATGCTCCTCATATATTTCTCACCTTTTGAAGCTCTTCATATTATTCACACCTTTTCAGGCTCTTTATGTTTTTGACCACAGCTTCATGCTCCTGCTATTTTTCAGACTGTTTCATGCGCCTCATATTTTTGACACCTTTTGAAGCTCTTCAGATTTTTCACACCTTTTCAGTCTCTTCATGATTTTTAGCACCGCTTCATGATCCTCCTATTTTTCAGACCGTTTCATGCTCCTCCTATTTTTGACACCTTTTGAAGCTCTTCTTATTTTTCACGCCTTTTCAAGCTCTTCATGTTTTTCAACACCGCTTCATGCTCTTCATATTTTTCACACCTTTTGTATCTCTTCATATTTTTCACACCTTTTCAGGCTCTTCATGTTTTTCAACACCGATTCATGCTCCTCCTATTTTTCAGACCGATTCATTCTCCTCATACTTTTGACACCTTTTGAAACTCTTTGTATTTTTCACACCTTTCAGACTCTTCATGTTTTTCAACACCGCTTCATTCTCCTCCTATTTTTCAGACCGTTTCATGCTCCTCATATTTTCCACATCTTTTGAAGCTCTTCATATTTTTCACACCTTTTCAGGCTCTTCATGTTTTTGAACACCGCTTCATGCTCCTCCTATTTTTCAGACCGTTTCATGCTCCTCATGTATTTCACACCTTTTAAAGCTCTTCATATTTTTCACACCTTTTCAGGCTCTTCATATTTTTGAACATGGTTTCATGCTCCTCCTATTTTTCAGAACGTTTCATGCTCCTCATATTTTTACACCTTTGGAAGCTCTTCACATTTTTCACACCTTTTCAGGCTTTTCATGTTTTTCAACACCGCTTCTTGATCTTCCTATTTTTCAGACCGTTTCATGCTCCTCATGTATTTCTCACCATTTGAAGCTCTTCATATTTTTCACACCTTTTGAAGCTCTTCCTATATTTCACACTTTTTCAGGCACTTCATGTTATTCAACACCACTTCATGCTCCTCCTATTTTTCAAAGCGTTTCATGCTCATCTCATTTTTCACACCTCTGGAAGCTCTTCATATTTTTCACACCTTTTGAAGCTCTTCATATTTTTCAAAAGTTTTCATTCTGTTTATGTTTCTCAACACCGCTTCATGCTCCTTCTATTTTTCAGACCGTTACATGCTCCTCATATTTTTGACACGATTTGAGGCTTTTCATATTTTTCACACCTTTTCATGCTCTTCATGTTTTTAAACACCATTTCATGCTCCTCCTATTTTTCATACCTTTTTAAGCTCTTCATATTTTTTACACTTTTTCAGGCTCTTCATGTTTTTGAACACCGTTTCATGCTCCTCCTATTTTTCACACCTTTTTAAGCTCTTCATATATTTCACACCTTTTCATGCTCTTCATGTTTTTGAACACCGTTTCATGATCCTCCTATTTTTCATACCGTTTCATGCTCCTCATATTTTTGACATCGTGTGAAGCTCTTCATATTTTTCACACTTTTTCATGCTCTTCATGTTTTTGAACACCGTTTCATGCTCCTCCTATTTTTCACACCTTTTGAAGCTCTTCATATTTTTCAAACCTTTTCATGCTTTTCATGTTTTTGAACACCGTTTCATGATCCTCCTATTTTTCAGACCATGTCATGCTCCTCATTTTTTTGACAACTTTTGAATCTCTTCATATTTTTCACACATTTTCAGGCTCTTCATGTTTTTGAACACCGCTTCACGCTCCTCCTATTTTTCAGACCGTTTCATGCTCCTCATATATTTCTCACCTTTTGAAACTCTTCATATTATTCACACCTTTTCAGGCTCTTTATGTTTTTGACCACAGCTTCATGCTCCTGCTATTTTTCAGACCGTTTCATGCGCCTCATATTTTTGACACCTTTTGAAGCTCTTCAGATTTTTCACACCTTTTCAGGCTCTTCATGTTTTTGAACACTGTTTCATGCTCCTCCTATTTTTCAGACCGTTTCATGCTCCTCATATTTTTGACATCTTTCCAAACTCTTCATATATTTCACATCTTTTTAGGCTCTTCATGTTTTTCAGAACCGCTTCATGATCCTCCTATCTTTCAGACCGTTTCATGCTCCTCCTATTTTTGACACCTTTTGTAACTCTTCATATTTTTCACACCTTTTCAGTCTCTTCATATTTTTGAACACAGTTTCATGCTCCTCCTATTTTTCAGAACGTTTCGTGCTCCTCATATTTTTATACCTTTGGAAGCTCTTCACATTTTTCACACCTTTTCAGGCTCTTCATGTTTTTCAACACCGCTTCTTGATCTTCCTATTTTTCAGACCGTTTCATGCTCCTCATGTATTTCTCACCATTTGAAGCTCCTCATATTTTTACACCTTTTGAAGCTCTTCATATATTTCACACCTTTTCAGGCACTTCAGGTTTTTCAACACCACTTCATGCTCCTCCTATTTTTCAAAACGTTTCATGCTCATCTCATTTTTGACAACTCTGGAAGCTCTTCATATTTTTCACACCTTTTGAAGCTCTTCCTATTTTTCAAAGTTTTCATTCTCTTCATGTTTTTCAACACCGCTTCATACTCCTTCTATTTTTCAGACCGTTACATGCACCTCATATTTTTGACACGTTTTGAGGCTTTTCATATTTTTCACACCTTTTCATGCTTTTCATGTTTTTGAACAACATTTAATGCTCCTCCTATTTTTCACACCTTTTGAAGCTCTTCATATTTTTCACACTTTTTCAGGCTCTTCATGTTTTTGAACACCGTTTCATGCTCCTCATATTTTTGACATCGTGTGAAGCTCTTCATATTTTTCACACTTTTTCATGCTCTTCATGTTTTTGAACACCGTTTCATGCTCCTCCTATTTTTCACACCGTTTGAAGCTCTTCATATTTTTCACACCTTTTCATGCTCTTCATGTTTTTGAACACTGTTTCATGATCCTCCTATTTTTCAGACCATGTCATGCTCCTCATTTTTCTGACAACTTTTGAATCTCTTCATATTTTTCACACCTTTTCAGGCTCTTCATGTTTTTGAACACCGCTTCACACTCCTCCTATTTTTCAGACCGTTTCATGCTCCTCATATATTTCTCACCTTTTGAAGCTCTTCATATTATTCACACCTTTTCAGGCTCTTTATGTTTTTGACCACAGCTTCATGCTCCTGCTATTTTTCAGACCGTTTCATGCGCCTCATATTTTTGACACCTTTTGAAGCTCTTCAGATTTTTCACACCTTTTCAGGCTCTTCATGATTTTTAGCACCGCTTCATGATCCTCCTATTTTTCAGACCGTTTCATGCTCCTCCTATTTTTGACACCTTTTGAAGCTCTTCTTATTTTTCACGCCTTTTCAAGCTCTTCATGTTTTTCAACACCGCTTCATGCTCTTCATATTTTTCACACCTTTTGTATCTCTTCATATTTTTCACACCTTTTCAGGCTCTTCATGTTTTTCAACACCGATTCATGCTCCTCCTATTTTTCAGACCGATTCATTCTCCTCATACTTTTGACACCTTTTGAAACTCTTTGTATTTTTCACACCTTTCAGACTCTTCATGTTTTTCAACACCGCTTCATTCTCCTCCTATTTTTCAGACCGTTTCATGCTCCTCATATTTTCCACATCTTTTGAAGCTCTTCATATTTTTCACACCTTTTCAGGCTGTTCATGTTTTTGAACACCGCTTCATGCTCCTCCTATTTTTCAGACCGTTTCATGCTCCTCATATTTTCCACATCTTTTGAAGCTCTTCATATTTTTCACACCTTTTCAGGCTGTTCATGTTTTTGAACACCGCTTCATGCTCCTCCTATTTTTCAGACCGTTTCATGCTCCTCATGTATTTCACACCTTTTAAAGCTCTTCATATTTTTCACACCTTTTCAGGCTCTTCATATTTTTGAACATGGTTTCATGCTCCTCCTATTTTTCAGAACGTTTCATGCTCCTCATATTTTTACACCTTTGGAAGCTCTTCACATTTTTCACACCTTTTCAGGCTCTTCATGTTTTTCAACACCGCTTCTTGATCTTCCTGTTTTTCAGACCGTTTCATGCTCCTCATGTATTTCTCACCATTTGAAGCTCTTCATATTTTTCACACCTTTTGAAGCTCTTCCTATATTTCACACTTTTTCAGGCACTTCATGTTATTCAACACCACTTCATGCTCCTCCTATTTTTCAAAACGTTTCATGCTCATCTCATTTTTCACACCTCTGGAAGCTCTTCATATTTTTCACACCTTTTGAAGCTCTTCATATTTTTCAAAAGTTTTCATTCTCTTCATGTTTCTCAACACCGCTTCATGCTCCTTCTATTTTTCAAAACGTTTCATGCTCATCTCATTTTTCACACCTCTGGAAGCTCTTCATATTTTTCACACCTTTTGAAGCTCTTCATATTTTTCAAAAGTTTTCATTCTGTTCATGTTTCTCAACACCGCTTCATGCTCCTTCTATTTTTCAGACCGTTACATGCTCCTCATATTTTTGACACGATTTGAGGCTTTTCATATTTTTCACACCTTTTCATGCTCTTCATGTTTTTAAACACCATTTCATGCTCCTCCTATTTTTCATACCTTTTTAAGCTCTTCATATTTTTCACACTTTTTCAGGCTCTTCATGTTTTTGAACACCGTTTCATGCTCCTCATATTTTTGACACCTTTTGAAGCTCTTTATATTTTTCACACTTTTTCATGCTCTTCATGTTTTTGAACACCGTTTCATGCTCCTCCGATTTTTCACAACTTTTTAAGCTCTTCATATATTTCACACCTTTTCATGCTCTTCATGTTTTTGAACACCGTTTCATGCTCCTCATATTTTTGACACCTTTTGAAGCTCTTTATATTTTTCACACTTTTTCATGCTCTTCATGTTTTTGAACACCGTTTCATGCTCCTCCTATTTTTCACACCTTTTTAAGCTCTTCATATATTTCACACTTTTTCAGGCTCTTCATGTTTTTGAACACCGTTTCATGCTCCTCATATTTTTGACACCTTTTGAAGCTCTTTATATTTTTCACACTTTTTCATGCTCTTCATGTTTTTGAACACCGTTTCATGCTCCTCCTATTTTTCACACCTTTTTAAGCTCTTCATATATTTCACACCTTTTCATGCTCTTCTTGTTTTTGAACACCGCTTCATGCTCCTCCTATTTTTCAGACCGCTTCATGCTCCTCATATTTTCACACCTTTTGAAACTCTTCATATTTTTCAAACCTTTTCAGGCTCTTCATGTTTTTCAACACCACTTCATGATCCTCCTGTTTTTCAGAGCGTTTCATGCGCCTCATATTTTTGACACCTTCTGAAGCTCTTCAGATTTTTCACACCTTTTCAGGCTCTTCATGTTTTTGAACACTGTTTCATGCTCCTCCTATTTTTCAGACCGTTTCATGCTCCTCATATTTTTGACATCTTTCCAAACTCTTCATATATTTCACATCTTTTTAGGCTCTTCATGTTTTTCAGAACCGCTTCATGATCCTCCTATCTTTCAGACCGTTTCATGCTCCTCCTATTTTTGACACCTTTTGTAACTCTTCATATTTTTCACACCTTTTCAGTCTCTTCATATTTTTGAACACAGTTTCATGCTCCTCCTATTTTTCAGAACGTTTCGTGCTCCTCATATTTTTATACCTTTGGAAGCTCTTCACATTTTTCACACCTTTTCAGGCTCTTCATGTTTTTCAACACCGCTTCTTGATCTTCCTATTTTTCAGACCGTTTCATGCTCCTCATGTATTTCTCACCATTTGAAGCTCCTCATATTTTTACACCTTTTGAAGCTCTTCATATATTTCACACCTTTTCAGGCACTTCAGGTTTTTCAACACCACTTCATGCTCCTCCTATTTTTCAGACCGTTTCATGCTCCTCATATTTTTGACACCTTTTGAATCTCTACATATATTTCACAATTCCGTGTTCCACATCAAACGTGAAAGGAGCTTTGATTTCCTTGATGGCATTCCAGAGAAAACCCAAGATCACTGTCTCAAGTCTAGAGGGATCCTGAGTTCACTGGAGCAACACGAAAAGCCTCCGTGGACCCCAAATCAACTCGAGATGAGAGCTTAGTCCCTGGCTTCGACTCAAGAGGAATACCAACTTTCCACAAGCACCTCAAGAGGAGGCTTCTCTCAGCTACAGGTATGTGAGAGAGACCCTGAGTTTGTGGCCTCAAGTGGAATGGACACCGAAATGCTCTGACTCGAAGTAAGGCCGGATATCCCTGCAGTGAATTGAATGCAGTCTCGTCTTGCATCTCCCAAGACAATGGGTTGTCTTAATCCCCTGTGGAGACCACAGAGAAAGACCTAGTCCTCCGCCTCAAAGCGACCGGATTCCTCACATCCTTTGAAAACTCAAGAGGTCCACGGAGATCAATGCTTCCAAAGGAGATGATGCCTCACTCCTCTTGAAAATGGATAGGAGTCCCAGGATCCCTGTGGCACGTGGAAAGGGACCCTGGGTCTCCCGCCTCACGTGGAGATGCGTCCCAATTGCCATGCCAAGACTCGAGGAGAATCCCGAGGTGTCCCTCGCACCTAGGCAGGAGTCCTGACATCGCTGAACAAACACTTGTCTGGAAGGGACCTCCCAGTCGTAACTCGAGAATATACCCCAGGTTCCGGCCGCAACTCGAGAAAAACCATGAGACTTCCCCCTCGCCACGAGATGAGGCCCGATTACCCTGCACTGCGTGCAGAGCAATTTCGTGTTCCACATCAAACGTGAAAGGAGCCTTGATTTCCTTGATGGCACTCCAGAGAAAACCCAAGATCACTGTCTCAAGACTAGAGGGATCCTGAGGTCACTGGAGCGACACGAAAGGGCTCTGTGGACCTCAAATCAACTCTAGATGAGAGCTTAGTCCCTGGCTTCGACTCAAGAAGAATACCAACTTTCCACAAGCACCTCAAGAGGAGGCTACTCTCAGCCACAGGTATGTGAGAGGGACCCTGAGTTTGTGGCCTCAAGTGGAATGGACACCGAGATGCTCTGACTCGAAATAAGGCCGGATATCCCTGCAGTGAATTGAATGCAGGCTCGTCTTGCATCTCCCAAGACGCAGGGTTGTGTGAATCCCCTGTTGAGGCCACAGAGAACGACCTAGTCCTCCGCCTCAACGCGACCGGAGGCCTCACATCCTTTGAAAACTCGAGAGGTCCGCGGAGATCAATGCTTCCAAAGGAGACGATGCCTGACTCCTCTTGAAAATGGATAGGAGTCCCAGGATCCCTGTGGCACGTGGAAAGGGACCCTGGGTCTCCCTCCTCACGTGGAGACGCGTCCCAATTGCCATGCCAAGACTCGAGGAGAATCCCGAGGTGTCCCTCGCACCTAGGCAGGAGTGCTGACGTCGCTGAACAAACACGTGTCTGGAAGGGCCCTCCCCGTCGTAACTCGAGAATATACCCCAGGTTCCGGCCGCAACTCGAGAAAAACCATGAGACATCCCCCTCGCCGCGAGATGAAGCCCGATTCCCCTGCACTGTGTGCAGAGCAATTCCGTGTTCCACATCAAACGTGAAAGGAGCCTTGATTTCCTTGATGGCACTCCAGAGAAAACCCAAGATCACTGTCTCAAGTCTAGAGGGATCCTGAGGTCACTGGAGCAACACGAAAGGGCTCCGTGGACCCCAAATCAACTCGAGATGAGAGCTTAGTCCCTGGCTTCGAATCAAGTGGAATACCAACTTTCCACAAGCCCCTCAAGAGGAGGCTTCTCTCAGCTACAGGTATGTGAGAGGGACCCTGAGTTTGTGGCCTCAAGTGGAATGGACACCGAGATGCTCTGACTCGAAGTAAGGCTGGATATCCCTGAAGTGAATTGAATGCAGGCTCGTCTTGCATCTCCCAAGACGAAGGGATCTCTGAATCCCCTCTGGAGACCACAGAGAAAGACCTAGTTCATCGCCTCATCTCGACCAGAGGCCTCACATCCTTTGAAAACTCGAGAGGTCCACGGAGAACAATGCTTCCAAAGGAAACAATGCCTGACTCCTCTTGAAAATGGATAGGAGTCCCAGGATCCCTGTGGCACGTGGAAAGGGACCCTGGGTCTCCCGCATCACTTGGAGACGCGTCCCAATTGCCATGCCAAGACTCGAGGAGAATCCCGAGGTGTCCCTCGCACCTAGGCAGGAGTCCTGACGTCGCTGAACAAACACGTGTCTGGAAAGGCCCTCCCCGTCGTAACTCGAGAATATACCCCAGGTTCCGGCCGCAACTCGATAAAAACCATGAGACTTCGCCGTCGCCGCGAGATGAGGCCTGATTCCCCTGAACTGCCTGCAGAGCAAATACGTGTTCCACATCAAACGTGAAAGGAGCCTTGATTTCCTTGATGGCACTCCAGAGAAAACCCAAGATAACTGTCTCAAGTCTAGAGGGATCTTGAGGTCACTGGAGCAACACGAAAGGGCTCTGTGGACCCCAAATCAACTTGAGATGAGAGCTTACTCCCTGGCTTCGACTCAAGAGGAATACCAACTTTCCACAAGCACCTCAAGAGGAGGCTTCTCTCAGCTACAGGTATGTGAGAGGGACCCTGAGATTGTGGCCTCAAGTGGAATGGACACCGAGATGCTCTGACTCGAAGTAAGGACGGATATCCCTGCTGTGAATTGAATGCAGGCTCGTCTTGCATCTCCCAAGACGAAGGGTTGTCTGAATCCCCTGTGGAGGGCACAGAAAAAGACCTAGTCCTCCGCCTCAACGCAATAGGAGGCCTCATATTCATTGAAATCTCGAGAGGTCTGAAGAGATCAATACTTCCGATAGAGACGATGCCTGACTCCTCTTGAAAATGGATAGGAGTCCCAGGATCCCTGTGGCACGTGGAAAGGGACACTGGGTCTCCGCCTCACGTGGAGACGCGTCCCAATTGCCATGCAAAGTCTCGAGGAGAATCCCGAGGTGTCCCTCGCACCTAGGCAGGAGTCCTGACGTCGCTGAACAAACACGTGTCTGGAAGGGCCCTCCCCATCGTAATTCGAGAATATATCCCAGGTTCCAGCCGCAACTCCAGAAAAACCATGACACTTCCCACTCGACGCGAGATGAGGCCCGATTTCCCTGCTCTGCGTGCAGAGCAATTCCGTGTTCCACATCAAACGTGAAAGGAGCCTTGATTTCCTTGATTTTACTCCAGAGAAAACCCAAGATCACTGTCTCAAGTCGAGAGGGATCCTGAGGTCACTGTAGCAACACGAAAGGGCTCCGTGGACCCCAAATCAACACGAGATGAGAGCTTAGTCCCTGGCTTCGACTCAAGAGGAATATCAACTTTCCACAAGCACCTCAAGAAGAAGCTTCCCTGAGCTACAGGTATGTGAGAGGGACCCTGAGTTTGTGGCCTCCAGTGGAATGGACACGGAGAAGGTCTGACTCGAAGTTAGGCCGGATATCCCTGCAGTGAATTGAATGCAGGCTCGTCTTGCATCTCCCAAGACGAAGGGATGTCTGAATCCCCTGTGGAGACCACAGAGAAAGACCTAGTTCTCCTCCTCATCGCGACCAGAGCCCTCACATCCTTTGAAAACTCGAGAGGTCCGCGGAGATCAATGCTTCCCAAGGAGACGATGCCTGAGTCCTTTTGAAAATTGATAGGAGTCCCAGGATCCCAGTGGCACGTGGAAAGGGACCCTGGGTCTCCTGCCTCACGTGGAGACGTGTCCCAATTGCCATGCCAAGACTCGAGGAGAATCCCGAGGTGTCCCTAGCACCTAGGCAGGAGGCCTGACGTCGCTGAACAACACGGGTCTGGAAGGGCCCTCCCCGTCGTAACTCGAGAATATACCCCAGGTTCCGGCCCCAACTCGAGAAAAACCATGAGACTTCCCCCTCGCCGCGAGATGAGTCCCGATTCCCCTGCACTGCGTGCAGAGCAATTCCGTATCCCACATCAAACGTGAAAAGAGCCTTGATTTCCTTGATGGCACTCCAGAGAAAACCGAAGATAACTTTCTCAAATCTAGAGGGTTCCTGAGGTCACTGTAGCAACACGAAAGGGCTCCGTGGACTCCAAATCAACACGAGATGAGAGCTTAGTCCCTGGCTTCGACTCAAGAGGAATACCAACTTTCCACAAGCACCTCAAGAGGAGGCTTCTCTCAGCTACAGGTATGTGAGAGGACCCTGAGTTTGTGGCCTCAAGTGGAATGGACACCGAGATTCTCTGACTCGAAGTAAGGCCAGATACCCCTGCAGTGAATTGAATGCAGGCTCGTCTTGCTTCTCCCAAGACGAAGGGATGTCTGAATCCCCTGTGGAGACCACAGAGAAAGACCTTGTCCTCCGCCTCATCGCGACCGGAGGCCTCACATCCTTTGAAAACTCGAGAGGTCCGCGGAGATCAATGCTTCCAAAGGAGACGATGCCTGACTCCTCTTGAAAATGGATAGGAGTCCCACGATCCCTGTGGCACGTCGAAAGGGACCCTGGGTCTCCCGCCTCACGTGGAGACGCGTCCCAATTGCCATGCCAAGACTCGAGGAGAATCCCGAAGTGTCCCTCGCACCTAGGCAGGAGTCCTGACGTCGCTGAACACACACGTGTCTGGAAGGGTCCTCCCCGTCGTAACTCGAGAATATACCCCAGGTTCCGGCCGCAACTCGAGAAAAACCATGAGACTTCCCCCTCGCCGCGAGATGAGGACCGATTCCCCTGCACTGCATGCAGAGCAATTCCGTGTTCCACATCAAAACGTGAAAGGAGCCTTGATTTGCTTGATGGCACTCCAGAGAAAACCCAAGATCACTGTCTCAAGTCTAGAGGGATCCTGAGGTCACTGGAGCAACACGAAAGGGCTCCGTGGACCCCAAATCAACTCGAGATGAGAGCTTAGTCCCTGGCTTCGACTCAAGAGGAATACCAGCTTTCCAGAAGCACCTCAAGAGGAGGCTTCTCTCAGCTACAGGTATGTGAGAGGGACCCTGAGTTTGTGGCCTCAAGTGCAATGGCACCGAGATGCTCTGACTCGAAGTAAGGCCGGATATCCGAGCAGTGAATTGAATGCAGGCTCGTCTTGCATCTCCCAAGATGAAGGGATCTCTGAATCCCCTCTGGAGACCACAGAGAAAGACCTAGTTCACCGCCTCATCTCGAACAGAGGCCTCACATCCTTTGAAAACTCGAGAGGTCCACGGAGAACAATGCTTCCAAAGGAAACAATGCCTGACTCCTCTTGAAAATGGATAGGAGTCCCAGGATCCCTGTGGCACGTGGAAAGGGACCCTGGGTCTCCCGCATCACGTGGAGACGCGTCCCAATTGCCATGCCAAGACTCGAGGAGAATCCCGAGGTGTCCCTCGCACCTAGGCAGGAGTCCTGACTTCGCTGAACAAACACGTGTCTGGAAAGGCCCTCCCCGTCGTAACTCGAGAATATACCCCAGGTTCTGGCCGCAACTCGAGAAAAACCATGAGACATCGCCGTCGCCGTGAGATGAGGCCTGATTCCCCTGAACTGCCTGCAGAGCAAATACGTGTTCCACATCAAACGTGAAAGGAGCCTTGATTTCCTTGATTTTACTCCAGAGAAAACCCAAGATCACTGTCTCAAGTCTAGAGGGATCCTGAGGTCACTGGAGCAACACGAAAGGGCTCCGTGGACCCCAAATCAACTCGAGATGAGAGCTTAGTCCCTGGCTTCGACTCAAGAGGAATATCAACTTTCCACAAGCACCTCAAGAGGAGGCTTTTCTCAGCTACAGGTATGTGAGAGGGACCCTGAGTTTGTGCCCTCAAGTGGAATGGACACCGAGATGTTCTGACTTGAAGTAAGGCCGGATATCCCTGCAGTGAATTGAATGCAGGCTCGTCTTGCATCTCGCAAGACGAAGGGATGTCTGAATCCCCTGTGGAGACCACAGAGAAAGACCTAGTAATCCACCTCAACGCGACCGGAGGCCTCACATCCTTTGAAAACTCAAGAGGTCTGCGAAGATCAATGCTTCCAAAGGAGACGATGCCTGACTACTCTTGAAAATGGATAGGAGTCCCAGGATCACTGTGGCACGTGGAAAGGGACCCTGGGTCTCCCGCCTCACGTGGAGACGCGTCCCAATTTCCATGCCAAGACTCGAGGAGAATCCCGAGGTGTCCCTCGCACCTAGGCAGGAGTCCTGACGTCGCTGAACAAACACGTGTCTGGAAGGGCCATCCCCGTCGTAACTCGAGAATATACCCCAGGTTCCGGCCGCAACTCGAGAAAAACCATGAGACTTCCCCCTCGCCAAGAGATGAGGCCCGATTCCCTTGCACTGCGTGCAGAGCAATTCCGTGTTCCACATCAAACGTGAAAGGAGCCTTGATTTCCTTGATGCACTCCAGAGAAAACCCAAGATCACTCTCTCAAGTCTGGAGGGATCCTGAGGTCACTGTAGCAACTCGAAAGGGATCCGTGGACCCCAAATCAACTCGAGATGAGAGCTTGGTCCCTGGATTCGATTCAAGAGTCATATCAACTTGCCACAAGCACCTAAAGAGGAGGCTTCTCTCAGCTAAAGGTATGTGAGAGGGACCCTGAGTTTGTGGCCTCAAGTGGAATGGACACCGAGATGCTCTGGCTAGAAGTAAGGCCGGATATCCCTGCTGTGAATTGAATGCTGGCTCGTCTTGCATCTCCCAAGACGAAGGGATGTCTGAATCCCCTGTGGAGACCACAGAGAAAGACCTAGTTCTCCGCCTCATAACGACCGGAGGCGTTACATCCTTTGAAAACTCGAGAGGTCCACGGAGATCAATGCTTCCAAAGGAGACGATGCCTGACTCCTCTTGAAAATGGATAGGAGTCCCAGGATCCCTGTGGCACGTGGAAAGGGACCCTGGGTCTCCCGCCTCACGTGGAGACGCGTCCCAATTGCCATGCCAAGACTCGAGGAGAATCACGAGGTGTCCCTCGCACCTAGGCAGGAGTCCTGACGTCGCTGAACAAACACGTGTCTGGAAGGGCCCTCCCCGTCGTAACTCGAGAATATACCCCAGGTTCCGGCAGCAACTCGAGAAAAACCATGAGACTTCCCCCTCGCGGCAAGATGATGCCCGATTCCCCTTCACTGCGAGCAAAGCAATTCCGTGTTCCACATCAAACTTGAAAGGAGCCTTGATTTCCTTGATGGCACTCCAGAGAAAACCCAAGATCACTGTCTCAATTCTAGAGGGATCCTGAGGTCACTGTAGCAACACGAAAGGGCTTCGAGGGCCGCAAATCAACTCGAGATGAGAGCTTCGTCCCTGCCTTCAACTCAAGAGGAATACCAACTTTCCACAAGCACCTCAAGAGGAGGCTTCTGTCACCTTCAGGTATGTGAGAGGGACCCTGAGCTGGTGGCCTCAAGTCGAATGGATAGCGTGATGCTCTGACTCGAATAAAGGCCGGATATCCCTGCAGTGAATTGAATGCAGGCTCGTCTTGCATCTCCTAAGAAGAAGGGATGTATGAATCCCCTGTGGGGACCACAGAGAAAGCACTAGTTCTCCGCCTCATCATGACCGGAGGCCTCACATCCTTTGAAACATAGAGAGTCCACGGAGATCAATGCTTCCAAAGGAGACGATGCCTGACTCTTCTTGAAAATGGATAGGAGTCCCAGGATCCCTGTGGCACGTGAAAAGGGACCCTGGGTCTCCCGCCTCACGTGGAGACGCGTCCCAATTGCCATGCCAAGACTCGAGGAGAATCCCGAGGTGTCCCTCGCACCTACGCAGGAGTCCGGACATCGCTGAACAAACACGTGTCTGGAAGGGCCCTCCCCGTCGTAACTCGAGAATATACCCCAGGTTCCGGCCGCAACTCGAGAAAAACCATGAGACTTCCCCCTCGTTGCAAGATGAGGCCCGATTCCCCTGGACTGCGTGCAGAGCAATTCCGTGTTCCACATCAAACGTGAAAGGAGCCTTGATTTCCTTGATGGCACTCTAGAGAAAACCCAAGATCACTGTCTCAAGTCTAGAGGGATCCTGAGGTCACTTTAGCAACATGAAAGGGCTCCGTGTACCCCATATCAACTCGAGATGAGAGCTTAGTCCCTGGCTTCGACTCAAGAGGAATACCAACTTTCCACAAGCACATCAAGAGGAGGCTTCTCTCAGCTACAGGTATGTGAGAGGGACCCTGAGTGTGTGGCCTCAAGTGGAAAGGACACCGAGATTCTCTGACTCGAAGTAAGCCCGGATATCCCTGCAGTGAATTGAATGCAGGCTCGTCTTGCATCTCCCAAGACGAAGGGATGTCTGAATCCCCTGTGGAGACGACAGAGAAAGACCTAGTCCACTGCCTCATCGCGACCAGAGGCCTCACATCCTATGAGAACTTGAGAGGTCTGCAGAGATCAATGCTTCCAAAGGATACGATGCCTGATTCCTCTTGAAAATGGATAGGAGTCCCAGGATCCCTGTGGCACGTAGAAAGGGACACTGTGTCTCCCGCCTCACGTGGAGACGTGTGCCAATTGCCATGCCAAGACTCGAGGAGAATCCCGAGGTGTCCCTCGCACCTAGACGGGAGTCTTGACATCGCTGAACAAACACGTGTCTGGAAGGGCCCTCCCCGTCGTAACTCGAGAATATACCCCAGGTTCCGGCCGCAACTCGAGAAAAACCATGAGATTTCCCCTCGCCGCGAGATGAGGCCCGATTCCCATGCACTGCGTGCAGAGCTATTCCGTGTTCCACATTAAATGTAAAACGAGCCTTGATTTCCTTGATGGCACTCCAGAGACAACCCAAGATCATGTCTCAAGTCTAGAGGGATCCTGAGGTCACTGGAGCAACACGAAAGGGCTCTGTGGACCCCAAATCAACTCGAGATGAGAGCTTAGTCCCTGGCTTCGACTCAAGAGGAATACCAATTTCCACAAGCACCTCAAGAAGAGGCTTCTCTCAGCTACAGGTATGTGAGAGGGACCCTGAGTTTGTGGCCTCAAGTTGAATGGACACCGAGATGCTCTGACTCAAATTAGGGCCGGATATGCCTGCAGTGAATTGAATGCAGGCTGGTCTTGCATCTCCCAAGACGAAGGGATGTCTGAATCCCCTGTGGAGACGACAGAGAAAGACCTAGTCCTCTGCCTCATCACGACAGGAGGCCTCACATCATTTGAAAACTCGAGAGGTCTGCGGAGATCAATGCTTCCAAAGGAGACAATGCCTGACTCCTCTTGAAAATGGATAGGAGGCCCAGGATCCCTGTGGCACGTGGAAAGGGACCCTGGGTGTCACGCCTCACGTGGAGACGTGTGCCAATTGCCATGCCAAGACTCTAGGAGAATCCCGAGGTGTCCCTCACACCTAGGCAGGAGTCCTGACGTCGCTGAACAAACACGTGTCTGGAAGGGCCCTCCCCGTCGTAACTCGAGAATATACCCCAGGTTCCGGCCGCAACTCGAGAAAAACCATGAGACTTCCCCCTCGTTGCAAGATGAGGCCCGATTCCCCTGGACTGCGTGCAGAGCAATTCCGTGTTCCACATCAAACGTGAAAGGAGCCTTGATTTCCTTGATGGCACTCTAGAGAAAACCCAAGATCACTGTCTCAAGTCTAGAGGGATCCTGAGGTCACTTTAGCAACATGAAAGGGCTCCGTGTACCCCAAATCAACTCGAGATGAGAGCTTAGTCCCTGGCTTCGACTCAAGAGGAATACCAACTTTCCACAAGCACCTCAAGAGGAGGCTTCTCTCAGCTACAGGTATGTGAGAGGGACCCTGAGTGTGTGGCCTCAAGTGGAAAGGACACCGAGATTCTCTGACTCGAAGTAAGCCCGGATATCCCTGCAGTGAATTGAATGCAGGCTCGTCTTGCATTTCCCAAGACGAAGGGATGTCTGAATCCCTTGTGGAGACGACAGAGAAAGACCTAGTCCTCTGCCTCATCGCGACCGGAGGCCTCACATCCTATGAGAACTTGAGAGGTCTGCGGAGATCAATGCTTCCAAAGGAGACGATGCCTGACTCCTCTTGAAAATGGATAGGAGTCCCAGGATGCCTGTGGCACGTGGAAAGGGACCCTGTGTCTCCCGCCTCACGTGGAGACGTGTGTCAATTGCCATGCCAAGACTCGAGGAGAATCCCGAGGTGTCCCTCGCACCTAGACTGGAGTCCTGACATCGCTGAACAAACACGTGTCTGGAAGGGACCTCCCCGTCGTAACTCGAGAATATACCCCAGGTTCCGGCCGCAACTCGAGAAAAACCATGAGATTTCCCCTCACCGCGAGATGAGGCCCGATTCCCCTGCACTGCGTGCAGAGCAATTACGTGTTCCACATCAAACGTGAAAGGAGCCTTGATTTCCTTGATGGCACTCCAGAGAAAACCCAAGATCACTGTCTCAAGTCTAGAGGGATCCTGAGGTCACTGGAGCAACACGAAAACGCTCCGTGTACGCCAAATCAACTCGAGATGAGAGCTTAGTCCCTGGCTTCGACTCAAGAGGAATACCAACTTTCCAAAAGCACCTCAAGAGGAGGCTTCTCTCAGCTACAGGTATGTGAGAGGGACCCTGAGTTTGTGGCCTCAAGTGGAATGGACACCGAGATGCTCTGACTCGAAGTAAAGCTGGATGTCCCTGCAGTGCATTGAATGCAGGCTCGTCTTGCATCTCCCAAGACGAAGGGATGTCTGAATCCCCTGTGGAGAGCACAGAGAGACCTAGTCCTCCACCTCAATGCGACCGGAGGCCTCACATCCTTTGAAAACTCTAGAGGTCCGCGGAGATCAATGCTTCCAAAGGCGACGATGCCTGAGTCCTCTTGAAAATGGATAGGCGTCCCAGGATCCCTTTGGCACGTCGAAAGGGACCCTGGGTCTCCCGCCTCAGGTGGAGACGCGTCCCAATTGCCATGCCAAGACTCGAGGAGAATCCCGAGGTGTCCCTCGCACCTAGGCAGGAGTCCTGACGTCGCTGAACAAACACGTGTCTGGAAGGGCCCTCCCCGTCGTAACTCGAGAATATACCCCAGGTTCCGGCCGCAACTCGAGAAAAACCATGAGACTTCCCCCTCGCCGCGAGATGAGTCCAGATTCCCTTGCACCTCGTGCAGAGCAATTCCGTGTTCCACATCAAACGTGAAAGGAGCCTTGATTTCCTTGATGGTACTCCAGAGAAAACACAAGATCACTGTCTCAAGTCTAGACGGATCCTGAGGTCACTGGAGCAACACGAAAGGGCTCCGTCGACCCCAAATCATGTCGAGATGAGAGCTTAGTCACTGGCTTCGACTCAAGAGGAATACCAATTTAGACAAGCACCTCAAGAGGAGGCTTCTCTCAGCTACAGGTATGTGAGAGGGACCCTGAGTTTGTGGCCTCAAGTGGAATGGACACCGAGATGCTCTGACTCGAAGTAAGGCCGGATATCCCTGCAGTGAATTGAATGCAGGCCTGTCTTGCATCTCCCAAGTCGGAGGGATGTCTGAATCCCCTGTGGAGACGACAGAGAAAGACCTAGTCCTCCTCCTCATCGCGACGGGAGGACTCACATTCTTTGAAAACTCGAGATGTCTGCGGAGATCAGTGCTTCCAAAGGAGACGATGCCTGACTCCTCTTGAAAATGGATAGGAGTCCCAGGATCACTGTGGCACGTGGAAAGGGACCCTGGGTCTCCCGCCTCACGTGGAGACGCGTCCCAATTGCCATGCCAAGACTCGAGGAGAATCCCGAGGTGTGCATCGCACCTAGGCAGGAGTCCTGACATCGCTGAACAAACACGTGTCTGGAAGGGCCCTCCCCGTCGTAACTCGAGAATATACCCCAGGTTCCGGCCGTAACTCGAGAAATCCATGAGATTTCCCCTTCACCGCGAGATGAGGCCCGATTCCCCTGCACTGCGTGCAGAGCAATTCCGTGTTCCACATCAAACGTGAAAGGAGCCTTGATTTCCTTGATGGCACTCCAGAGAAAACCCAAGATCACTGTTTCAAGTCTAGAGGGATGCTGAGGTCACTGGAGCAACACGAAAAGGCTCCGTGTACCCCAAATCCACTCGAGATGATATCTTAGTCCCTGGCTTCGACTCAAGAGGAATACCAACTTTCCACAAGCACCTCAAGAGGAGGCTTCTCTCATCTACAGGTATGTGAGAGGGACCCTGAGTTTGTGGCCTCAAGTGGAATGGACACCGAGATGCTCTGACTCGAAGTAAGGCCGGATATCCCTGCAGTGAATTGAATGCAGGCTCGTCTTGCATCTCCCAAGAAGAAGGGATGTCTGAATCCCCTGTGGAGACCACAGAGAGACCTAGTCCTCCGCCTCATCGAGACCGGAGGCCTCACATCCTTTGAAAACTCGAGAGGTCCGCGGAGATCAATGCTTTCAAAGGAAACGATGCCTGACTCTTGTTGACAATGGATAGGAGTCCCAGGATCCCTGTGGCATGTGGAAAGGGACCCTGGGTCTCCCGCCTCACGTGGAGACGCGTCCCAATTGCCATGCTAAGACTGGAAGAGAATCCTTAGGTGTCCCTCGCACCTAGGCAGGAGTCCTGAGGTCGCTGAACAAACACGTGTCTGGAAGGGCCCTCCCCATCGTAACTCGAGAATATACCCCAGGTTACGGCCGCAACTCGAGAAAAACCATGAGACATCCCCTCGCCGCGAGATGAGGCCCGATTTCCCTGCACTGCGTGCAGAGCAATGCCGTGTTCCACATCAAACGTGAAAGGATCCTTGATTTCCTTGATGGCACTCTAGAGAAAACCCAAGATCACTGTCTCAAGTCTAGAGGGATCCTGAGGTCACTGGAGCAACACGAAAGGGCTCCGTGGATGCCAAATCAACTCGAGATGAGAGCTTAGTCCCTCGCTTCGACTCAAAAGTAATACCAACTTTCCACAAGCACCGCAAGAGGAGGCTTCTCTCAGCTACAGGTATGTGAGAAGGACCCTGAGTTTGTGGCCTCAAGTGGAATGGACACCGAGATGCTCTGACACGAAGTAAGGCCGGATATCCCTGCAGTGAATTGAATGCAGGCTCGTCTTGCATCTCCCAAGACGAAGAGATGTCTGAATCCCCTGTGGAGACCACAGAGAAAGACCTAGTCCTCCGCTTCATCGCGACCGGAGGCCTCACATCCTTTGAAAACTCGAGAGGTCCGCGGAGATCAATGCTTCCAAAGGAGACGATGCCTGACTCCTCTTGAAAATGGATAGGAGTCCCAGGATCCCTGTGGCACGTGGAAAGGGACACTGGGTCTCCCGCCTCACGTGGAGACGCGTCCCAATTGCAATGCCAAGACTCGAGGAGAATCCCGAGGTGTCCCTCGCACCTAGGCAGGAGTCCTGAAGTCGCTGAACAAACACGTGTCTGGAAGGGCCCGCCCCGTCGTAACTCGAGAATATACCCCAGGTTCGGGCCGCAACTCGAGAAAAACCATGAGACTTCCCCCTCGCCACGAGATGAGGCCCGATTACCCTGCACTGCGTGCAGAGCAATTTCGTGTTCCACATCAAACGTGAAAGGAGCCTTGACTTCCTTGATGGCACTCCAGAAAAACCCAAGATCACTGTCTCAAGTCTAGACGGATCCTGAGGTCACTGGAGCAACACAAAAGGGCTCCGTGGACCCCAAATCAACTCGAGATGAGAGCTTAGTCCCTGGCTTCGACTCAAGAGGAATACCAACTTTCCACAAGCACCTCAAGAGGAGGCTTCTCTCAGCTACAGGTATGTGAGAGGGACCCTTAGTTTGTGGCCTCAAGTGGAATGGACACCGAGATGCTCTGACTTGAAGTAAGGCCGGATATCCCTGCAGTGAATTGAATGCAGGCTCGACTTGCATCTCCCAAGACGAAGGGTTGTCTGAATCCCCTGTGGAGACCACAGAGAAAGACCTAGTCCTCCGCCTCATCGCGACCGGAGGCCTCACATCCTTTGAAAACTCGAGAGGTCCGCGGAGATCAATGCTTCCAAAGGAGACGATGCCTGACTCCCCTTGAAAATGGATAGGATTCCCAGGATCCCTGTGGCACTTGGAAAGGGACCCTGGGTCTCCCGCCTCACGTGGAGACGCGTCCCAATGGCCATGCCAAGACTCGAGGAGAATCCAGAGGTGTCCCTCGCACCTAGGCAGGAGTCCTGACGTCGCTGACCAAACACGTGTCTGGAAGGGCCCTCCCCGTCGAAACTCGAGAATATACCCCAGGTTCCGGCCGCAACTCGAGAAAAACAATGAGAGATCCCCCTCGTCGCGAGATGAGGCCTGATTCCCCTGCACTGCGTGCAGAGCAATTCCGTGTTCCAAAGCAAACTTGAAAGGAGCCTTGATTTCCTTGATGGCACTCCAGAGAAAACCCAATATCCCTGTCTCAAGTCTAGAGGGATCCTGAGGTCACTGGAGCAACACGAAAGGGCTCCGTGGACCCCAAATCAACTCGAGATGAGAGCTTAGTCCCTGGCTTCGACTCAAGAGGAATACCAATTTCCACAAGCACCTCAAGAAGAGGCTTCTCTCAGCTACAGGTATGTGAGAGGGTCCCTGAGTTTGTGGCCTCAAGTGGAATGGACACCGAGATGCTCTGACTCAAATTAAGGCCGGATATGCCTGCAGTGAATTGAATGCAGGCTCGTCTTGCATCTCCCAAGACGAAGGGATGTCTGAATCCCCTGTGGAGACGACAGAGAAAGACCTAGTCCTCTGCCTCATCGCGACCGGAGGCCTCACATCATTTGAAAACTCGAGAGGCCTGCGGAGATCAATGCTTCCAAAGGAGACAATGCCTGACTCCTCTTAAAAATGGATAGGAGTCCCAGGATCCCTGTGGAACGTGGAAAGGGAACCTGGGTCTCCCGCCTCACGTGGAGACGCGTCCCAATTGCCATGCCAAGACTCGAGGAGAATCCCGAGGTGTCCCTGGCACCTACGCAGGAGTCCTGACATCGCTGAACAAACACGTGTCTGGAAGGGCACTCCCCGTCGTAACTCGAGAATATACCCCAGGTTCCGGCCGCAACTCGAGAAAAACCATGAGACTTCCCCCTCGTTGCAAGATGAGGCCCGATTCCCCTGGTCTGCGTGCAGAGCAATTCCGTGTTCCACATCAAACGTGAAAGGAGCCTTGATTTCCTTGATGGCACTCTAGAGAAAACCCAGGATCACTGTCTCAAGTCTAGAGGGATCCTGAGGTCACTTTAGCAACATGAAAGGGCTCCGTTTACCCCAAATCAACTCGAGATGAGAGCTTAGTCCCTGGCTTAGACGCAAGAGGAATACCAACTTTCCACAAGCACCACAAGAGGAGGCTTCTCTCAGCTACAGGTATGTGAGAGGGACCCTGAGTGTGTGGCCTCAAGTGGAAAGGACACCGAGATGCTCTGACTCGAAGTAAGCCCGGATATCCCTGCAGTGAATTGAATGCAGGCTCGTCTTGCATCTCCCAAGACGAAGGGATGTCTGAATCCCCTGTGGAGACGACAGAGAAAGACCTAGTCCTCTGCCTCATCGCGACCGTAGGCCTCACATCCTATGAGAACTTGAGAGGTCTGCGGAGATCAATGCTTCCAAAGGAGACGATGCCTGACTCCTCTTGAAAATGGATAGGAGTCCCAGGATCCCTGTGGCACGTGGAAAGGGACCCTGAGTCTCCCGCCTCACGTGGAGACGTGTGCCAATTGCCATGCCAAGACTCGAGGAGAATCCCGAGGTGTCCCTCGCACCTAGACGGGAGTCCTGACATCGCTGAACAAACACGTGTCTGGAAGGGCCCTCCCCGTCGTAACTCGAGAATATACCCCTGGTTCGGCCGCAACTCGAGAAAAACCATGAGATTTCCCCTCACCGCGAGATGAGACCCGATTCCCCTGCACTGCGTGCAGAGCAATTACGTGTTCCACATCAAACGTGAAAGGAGCCTTGATTTCCTTGATGGCACTCCAGAGAAAACCCAAGATCACTGTCTCAAGTCTAGAGGGATCCTGAAGTCACTGGAGCAACACGAAAATGCTCCGTATACACCAAATCAACTCGAGATGATATCTAAGTCCCTGGCTTCGACTCAAGAGGAATACCAACTTTCCACAAGCACCTCAAGAGGAGGCTTCTCTCAGCTACAGGTATGTGAGAGGGACCCTGAGTTTGTGGCCTCAAGTGGAATGGACACCGAGATGCTCTGACTCGAAGTAATGCTGGATGTCCCTGCAGTGAATTGAAAGCAGGCTCGTCTTGCATCTCCCAAGACGAAGGGATGTCTGAATCCCCTGTGGAGACCACAGAGAGACCTAGTACTCCACCTCAATGCGACCGGAGGCCTCACATCCTTTGAAAACTCGAGAGGTCCGCGGAGATCAATGCTTCCAAAGGAGACGATGCCTGACTCCTCTTGAAAATAGATAGAAGTCCCAGGATCCCTGTGGCAAGTTGAAAGGGAAACTGGGTCTCCCGCCTCACGTGGAGACACGTCCCAATTGCCATGCCAAGACTCGAGGAGAATCCCGAGGTGCCCCTCGCACCTAGGCAGGAGTCCTGACGTCGCTGAACAAACACGTGTCTGGAAGGGCCCTCCCCGTCGTAACTCGAGAATATACCCCAGGTTCCGGCCACAACTCGAGAAAAACCATGAGACTTCGCCTCGCCGCGAGATGAGGCCCGATTTCCCTGCACTGCGTGCAGAGCAATTCCGTGTACCACATTAAATGTTAAACGAACCTTGATTTCCTTGATGGCACTCCAGAGACAACCCAAGATCATTGTCTCAAGTCTAGAGGGATCCTGAGGTCACTGGAGCAACACGAAAGGTCTCCGTGGACCCCAAATCAACTCGAGATGAGAGCTTAGTCCCTGGCTTCGAATCAAGAGGAGTACCAACTTTCCGCAAGCACCTCAAGAGGAGGCTTCTCTCAGCTACAGGTATGTGAGAGGGACCGAGTTTGTGGCCTCAAGTGGAATGGACACCGAGATGCTCTGACTCGAAGTAAGGCCGGATAACCCTGCAGTGAATTGAATGCAGGCTCGTCTTGCATCTCCCAAGACGAAGGGATGTCTGAATCCCCTGTGGAGACCACAGAGAAAGACCTAGTCCTCCGCCTCATCGCGACCGGAGGCCTCACATCCTTTGAAAACTCGAGAGGTCCGCGGAGATCAATGCTTCCAAAGGAAACGATGCCTGACTCCTCTTGAAAATGGATAGGAGTCCCAGGATCCCTGTGGCACGTGGAAAGGGACCCTGGGTCTCCCGCCTCACGTGGAGACGCATCCCAATTGCCATGCCAATACTCGAGGAGAATCCCGAGGTGTCCCTCGCACCTAGGCAGGAGTCCTGACGTCGCTGAACAAACACGTGTCTGGAAGGGGCCTCCCCGTTGTAACTCGAGAATATACCCCAGGTTCAGGCCGCAACTTGAGAAAAACCATGAGACTTCCCCCTCGCCGCGAGATGAGGCCCGATTCCCCTGCACTACGTGCAGAGCAATTCCGTGTTCCACATCAAATGTGAACGGAGCCTTGATTTCCTTGATGGCACTCCAGAGAAAAACCAAGATCACTGTCTCAAGTCTAGATGGATCCTGAGGTCACTGGAGCAACACGAAAGGGCTCCGTGGACCCCAAATCAACTCGAGATGAGAGCTTAGTCCCTGGCTTCGACTTAAGAGGAATACCAACTTTCCACAAGCACTTCAAGTGGAGTTTTCTCTCAGCTACAGGTATGTGAGAGGGACCCTGAGTTTGTGGCCTCAAGTGGAATGGACACCAAGATGCTCTGACTCGAAGTAAGGCCGGATATCCCTGCAGTGAATTGAATGCAGGCTCGTCTTGCATCTCCCAAGATGAAGGGATGTCTGAATCCCCTGTGGAGACCATAGAGAAAGACCTAGTCTTCCGCCTCATCGCGACCGGAGGCCTCACACCCTTTGAAAACTAGAGATGTCCGCGGAGATCAATGCTTCCAAAGGAGACGATGCCTGACTCCTCTTGAAAATGGATAGGAGTCCCAGGATCCCTGTGGCACGTGGAAAGGGACCCTGGGTCTCCCGCCTCACGTGGAGACGCGTCCCAATTTCCATGCCAAGACTCGAGGAGAATCCTGAAGTGTCCCTCGCACCTAGGCTGGAATCCTGACGTCGCTGAACAAACACGAGTCTGGAAGGGTCCTCCCCGTTGTAACTCGAGAATATACCCCAGGTTCCGGCCGCAACTCGAGAAAAACCATGAGACTTCCCCTTCACCGAGAGATGAGGCCCGATTCCCCTGCACTGCGTGCAGAGCAATTCCGTGTTCCACATCAAACGTGAAAGGAGACTTGATTTACCTGATGGCATTCCAGAGAAAACCCAATATCACTGTCTCAAGTCTAGAGGGATCCTGAGGTCACTGGAGCAACACGAAAGGGCTCCGTGGACCCCAAATCAACTCGAGATGAGAGCTTAGTCCCTGGCTTCGAATCAAGAGGAGTACCAACTTTCCGCAAGCACCTCAAGAGGAGGCTTCTCTCAGCTACAGGTATGTGAGAGGGACCGAGTTTGTGGCCTCAAGTGGAATGGACACCGAGATGCTCTGACTCGAAGTAAGGCCGGATAACCCTGCAGTGAATTGAATGCAGGCTCGTCTTGCATCTCCCAAGACGAAGGGATGTCTGAATCCCCTGTGGAGACCACAGAGAAAGACCTAGTCCTCCGCCTCATCGCGACCGGAGGCCTCACATCCTTTGAAAACTCGAGAGGTCCGCGGAGATCAATGCTTCCAAAGGAAACGATGCCTGACTCCTCTTGAAAATGGATAGGAGTCCCAGGATCCCTGTGGCACGTGGAAAGGGACCCTGGGTCTCCCGCCTCACGTGGAGACGCATCCCAATTGCCATGCCAATACTCGAGGAGAATCCCGAGGTGTCCCTCGCACCTAGGCAGGAGTCCTGACGTCGCTGAACAAACACGTGTCTAGAAGGGCCCTCCCCGTCGTAACTTGAGAATACACCCCAGGTTCCGGCCGCAACTCGAGAAAACCCAAGAGACTTCCTCCTCGCCGCGAGATGAGGCCGGATTCCCCTGCACTGCGTGCAGAGCAATTCCATGTTCCACATCAAAAGTGAAAGGAGCCTTGATTTCCTTGATAGCACTCCAGAGAAAACCCAAGCTCACTGTCTCAAGTCTAGAGGGATCCTGAGGTCACTGGAGCAACACGAAAGGGCTCCGTGGACCCCAAATCAACTCGAGATGAGAGCTTAGTCCCTGGCTTCAACTCAAGAGGAATACCAACTTTCCACAAGCACCTCAAGAGGAGGCTTCTCCAGCTACAGGTATGTGAGAGGGACCCTGAGTTTCTGGCCTCAAGTGGAATGGACACCGAGATGCTCTGACTCGAAGTAAGGCCGGATATCCCTGCAGTGAATTGAATGCAAGCTCGTCTTGCATCTCCCAAGACGAAGGGATGTCTGAATCCCCTGTGGAGACCACAGAGAAAGACCTAGTCCTCCGCCTCATTAAGACCGGAGGCCTCACATCCTTTGAAAACTCGAGAGGTCCAAGGAGATCAATGCTTCCAAAGGAGACGATGCCTGACTCCTCTTGAAAATGGATAGGAGTCCCAGGATCCCTGTGGCACGTGGAAAG
Organism: Dama dama; assembly: GCF_033118175.1. Classification (NCBI taxonomy): domain Eukaryota; kingdom Metazoa; phylum Chordata; class Mammalia; order Artiodactyla; family Cervidae; genus Dama; species Dama dama. Next base: position 5,901,365 of record NW_026870895.1, read on the forward strand.
GGACCCTGGGTCTCCCGCCTCACGTGGAGACGCGTCCCAATTGCCATGCCAATACTCGAGGAGAATCCCAAGGCGTCCCTCGCACCAAGCAGGAGTCCGACGACGCTGAACAAACACGTGTCTGGAAGGGCCCTCCCCGTAGTAACTCGAGAATATACCCCAGGTTCCGGCCGCAACTCGAGAAAAACCATGAGAATTCCCCCTCGTCGCGAGATGAGGCCCGATTCCCCTGCACTGCGTGCAGAGCAATTCCGTGTTCCACATCAAACGTGAAAGGAGCCTTGATTTCCTTGATGGCACTCCAGAGAAAACCCAAGATCACTTTCTCAAGTCTAGAGGGATCCTGAGGTCATTGGAGCAACACGAAAGGGCTCCGTCGACCCCAAATCAACTCGAGATGAGAGCTTAGTCCCTGGCTTCGACTCAAGAGGAATACGAACTTTCCACAAGCACCTCAAGAGGAGGCTTCTCTCAGCTACAGGTATGTGAGAGGGACCCTGAGTTTGTGGCCTCAAGTGGAATGGACGCCGAGATGCTCTGACTCGAAGTAAGGCCGGATATCCCTGCAGTGAATTGAATGCAGGCTCGTCTTGCATCTCCCAAGACGAAGGGATGTCTGAATCCCCTGTGGAGACCACAGAGAAAGACCTAGTCCTCCGCCTCATCGCGACCGGAGGCCTCACATCCTTGGAAAACTCGAGAGGTCTGCGGAGATCAATGCTTCCAAAGGAGACGATGCCTGACTCCTCTTGAAAATGGATAGGAGTCCTAGGATCCCTGTGGCACGTGGGAAGGGACACTGGGTCTCCCGCCTCACGTGGAGACGAGTCCCAAATGCCATGCCAAGACTCGAGGAGATCCCGAGGTGTCCCTCGCACCTAGGCAGGAGTCCTGACGTCGCTGAACAAACACGTGTCTGGAAGGGCCCTCCCCATCGTAACTCGAGAATATACCCCAGGTTCCGGCCGCAACTCGAGAAAAACCATGAGACTTCTCCCTCGCCACGAGATGAGGCCCGATTCCCCTGCACTGCGTGCAGAGCAATTCCATGTTCCACATCAAAAGTGAAAGGAGCCTTGATTTCCTTGATGGCATTCCAGAGAAAACCCAAGATCACTGTCTCAAGTATAGAGGGATCCTGAGGTCACTGGAGCAACAAGAAAGGGCTCCGTGGACCCCAAATCAACTCGAGATGAGAGCTTAGTCCCTGGCTTCGACTCAAGAGGCATACCAACTTCCCACAAGCACCTCAAGAGGAGGCTTCTCTCAGCTACAGGTATGTGAGAGGGACCCTGAGTTTGTGGCCTAAGTGGAATGGAGACCGAGATGCTCTGACTCGAAGTAAGGCCGGATATCCCTGCAGTGAATTGAATGCAGGCTCGTCTTCCATCTCCCAAGATGAAGGGATGACTGAATCCCCTGTGGAGACCACAGAGAAGACCTAGTTCTCCACCTCGTCACTATTGGAGGCCTCACATCCTTTTAAAACTCAAGAGGACTGCGGAGATAAATGCTTCCAAAGGAGACGATGCCTGACTCCTCTTGAAAATGGATAGGAGTTCCAGGATTGCAGTGGCACGTGGAAAGGCACCCTGGGTTTCCCGCCTCACGTGGAGATGCGTCCCAATTGCCATGCCAAGACTCGAGGAGAATCCCGAGGTGTCCCTCGCACCTAGGCAGGAGTCCTGAACTCGCTGAACAAACACGTGTCTGGAAGGGACCTCCCCGTCATAACTCGAGAATATACACCAGGTTCCGGCCTCTACTCGAGAAAAACCATGAGACTTCCCCCTCGCCGCGAGATGAGGCCTGATTCCACTGCACTGCGTGCAGAGCAATTCTGTGTTCCACATCCAACGTGAAAGGAGCCTTGATTTCCTTGATGGCATTCCAGAGAAAACCCAAGATCACTGGCTCAAGTCTAGAGGGATCCTGAGGTCACTGGAGCAAAATGAAAGGGCTCTGTGGAACCCAAATCAACTCGAGATTAGAGCTTAGTCCCTGGCTTCGACTCAAGAGGAATACCAACTTTCCACAAGCACCTCAAGAGGAGGTTTCTCTCAGCTACATGTATGTGAGAGCGACCCTGAGTTTGTGGCCTCAATTTGAATGAACACCGAGATGCTCTGACTCGAAGTAAGGCCGGATATCCCTGCAGTGAATTGAATGCAGGCTCGTCTTCCATCTCCCAAGACGAAGGGATGTCTGAATCCCCTGTGGAGACGACAGAGAAAGACCTAGTCCTCCACCTCAAGGCGACCGGAGGCCTCACATCCTTTGAAAACTCGAGAGGTCCGCGGAGATCAATGCTTCCAAAGGAGACGATGCCTGACTCCTCTTGAAAATGGATAGGAGTCCCAGGATCCCTGTGGCACGTGGAAAGGGACCCTGGGTCTCCCGCCTCACGTGGAGACGCCTTCCAATTGCCATGCCAAGACTCGAGGAGAATACCGAGGTGTCCCTCCCACCTAGGCCGGAGTCCTGCCGTCGCTGAACAAACACGAGTCTGGAAGGGCCCTCCCCGTCGTAACTCGAGAATATACCCCAGGTTCCGGCCGCAACTCGAGAAAAACCATGAGACTTCCCCCTCGCCGCAAGATGAGGCCCGATTCCCCTGCACTGCATGCAGAGCAATTCCGTGTTGCACATCAAACGTGAAAGGAGCCTTGATTTCCTTGATGCCACTCCAGAGAAAACCCAAAGTCACTGTCTCAAGTCTAGAGGGATCCTGAGGTCACTGGAGCAACACGAAAGGGCTCCATGGACCCCAAATCAACTCGAGATGAGAGCTTAGTCCCTGGCTTCGACTCAAGAGGAATACCAAGTTTCCACAACCACCTCAAGAGGAGGCTTCTCTCAGCTACAGGTAGGTGAGAGGGACCCTGAGTTTGTGGCCTCAAGTGGAATGGACACCGAGATGCTCTGACTCGACGTAAGGCCAGTTATCCCTGCAGTGAATTGAATGCAAGCTCGTCTTGCATCTCCCAAGACGAAGGGATGTCTGAATCCCCTGTGGAGACGACAGAGAGAGACCTAGTTCTCCGCCTCATCTCGACCGGAGGCCTCACATCCTTTGAAAACTAGAGAGGTCCGCGGAGATCAATGCTTCCAAAGGAGACGTTGCCTGACTCCTCTTGAAAATGGTTAGGAGTCCCAGGATCCCTGTCCACATGGACGGGGACCCTGGGTCTCCCGATTCACGTGGAGACGCGTCCCAATTGCCATGCTAAGAGTGGAGGAGAATCCCGAGGTGTCCCTCGCACCTAGGCAGGAGTCCAGACGTCGATGAACAAACACGTGTCAGGAAGGGCCCTCCCCGTCGTAACTCCAGAATATACCCCAGGTTCTGGCCGCAACTCGAGAAAAACCATGAGACTTCACCCTCGCAGCGAGATGAGGCCCAATTCCCCTGCACTGCATGCAGAGCAATTCCGTGTTCCACATCAAACGTGAAAGGAGCCTTGATTTCCTTGATGGCACTCCAGAGAAAACCCAAGATCACTGTCTAGAGTCTAGTGGGATTCTGAGGTCACTGGAGCAACACGAAAGGGCTCCGTGGACCCCAAATCAACTCGAGATGAGAGCTTAGTCCCTGGCTTCGACTCAAGAGGAATACCAACTTTCCAAAAGCACCACAAGAGGAGGCTTCTCTCAGCTACAGGTAGGTGAGAGGGACCCTGAGTTTGTGGCCTCAAATCGAATGGACACCGAGATGCTCTGACTCGAAGTAAGGCCGGATATCCCTGCAGTGAAGTGAATGCAGGCTCGTCTTGCATCTCCCAAGACGAAGGGATGTCTGAATCCCCTGTGGAGACCACAGAGAAAGACCTAGTCCTCCGCCTCATCGCGACCGGAGGCCTCACATCCTTTGAAAACTCGAGAGGTCCAAGGAGATCAATGCTTCCAAAGGAGACGATGCCTGACTCCTCTTGAAAATGGATAGGAGTCCCAGGATCCCTGTGGCACGTGGAAAGGGACCCTGGGTCTCCCACCTCATGTGGAAACGCGTTCCAATTGCCATGCCAAGACTCGAGGAGAATCCCGAGGTGTCCCTCGCACCTAGGCAGGAGTCCTGACGTCGCTGAACAAACACGTGTCTGGAAGGGCCCTCCCCGTCGTAACTCGAGAATATACCCCAGGTTCCGGCCGCAACTCGAGAAAAACCATGAGACTTCCCCCTGTTGCGAGATGAGGCCCGATTCCCCTGCACTGCGTGCAGAGCAATTCCGTGTTCCACATCAAACGTGAAAGGAACCTTGATTTCCTTGATGCCACTCCAGAGAAAACCCAAAGTCACTGTCTCAAGTCTGGTGGGATCCTGTGGTCATTGTAGCAAGACGAAAGGGCTCCGTGGACCCCAAATCAACTCGAGATGAGAGCTTAGTCCCTGGCTTTGACTCAAGAGGAATACCACGTTTCCACAAGCACCTCAAGAGGAGGCTTCTCTCAGCTACAGGTATGTGAGAGGGACCCTGAATTTGTGGCCTCAAATGGAATGGACACCGAGATGCTCTGATTCGAAGTAAGGCCAGACATCCCTGCAGTGAATTGAATGCAGGCTCGTCTTGCATCTCCCAAGACGAAGGGATGTCTGAATCCCCTGTGGAGACCACAGAGAAAGACCTAGTCCTCCGCCTTATCGTGACCGGAGGCCTCACATCCTTTGAAAACTCGAGAGGTCGGCGGAGATCAATGCTTCCAAAGGAGACGATGCCTTATTCCACTTGAAAATGGTTAGGAGTCCCAGGATCCCTGTCCACATGGACGGGTCCCTGGGTCTCCCGCTTCACGTGGAGACGCGTCCCAATTGCCATGCCAAGACTCGAGGAGAATCCCGAGGTGTCCCTCGCACCTAGGCAGGAGTCCTGACGTCGCTGAACAAACACGTGTCTCGAAGGGCCCTCCCCATCGTAACTCGAGAATATACCCCAGATTCCGGCCGCAACTCGAGAAAAACCATGAGACTTCCCCCTCGCCGCGAGATGAGGCCCGATTCCCCTGCATTGCATGCAGAGCAATTCCATGTTCCACATCAAACGTGAAAGGAGCCTTGATTTCCTTGATGGCACCTCAGAGAATACCCAAGATCACTGTCTCAAGTCTAGAGGGATCCTGAGGTCACTGTAGCAACACGAAAGGGCTCCGTGGAACCCAAATCAACTCGAGATGAGAGCTTAGTCCCTGGCTTCGACTCAAGAGGAATACCAACTTTCCACAAGCACCTCAAGAGGAGGCTTCTCTCAGCTACAGGTAGGTGAGAGGGACCCTGAGTTTGTGGCCTCAAGTGGACTGGATACCGAGATGCTCTGACTCGAAGTAAGGCCGGATATCCCTGCAGTGAAGTGAATGCAGGCTCGTCTTGCATCTCTCAAGACGAAGGGATGTCTGAATCCCCTGTGGAGACCACAGAGAAAGACCTATTCCTCCGCCTCATCGCGACCGGAGGCCTCACATCCTTTGAAACCTCGAGAGGTCCGCGGAGATCAATGCTTCCAAAGGAGACGGTGCCTGACTCCTCTTGAAAATGGATAGGAGACCCAGGATCCCTGTGGCACGTGGAAAGGGACCCTGGGTCTCCCGCCTCAAGTGGAGACGCCTCCCAATTGCCATGCCAAGACTCGTGGAGAATCCCGAAGTGTCCCACGCACCTAGGCAGAAGTCCTGACGTCGCTGAACAAACACGTGTCTGGAAGGGCCCTCCCCGTCGTAACTCGAGAATATACCCCAGGTTCCGGCCGCAACTCGGGAAAAACCATGAGAATTCCCCCTCACCGCGAGATGAGGCCCGATTCCCCTGCACTGCGTGCAGAGCAATTCCTGAGCAGCGCAGACGGAGAGAGCAGCGCCAGCCCCTCCCCGCAGCGCCAGCCCGTCCCCGCAGCACAAGCCCCTCCCCCCGGAGCGACGGAACTAGCTACCTGAATAAGAGTCCACCTCCGCCCGCCTGTGTCAGGGCGGAAATGAGGCTCTGAAGAGACCGGCAAACAGAAGCCAAATAAACAAAGGGAACCGCTTCAGAAGGGACTGGTGCAACAGATTCAAATCCCTCTAGGAAACATTGACTACACCGGAGGAGCCTGTAGATATCGAGAAGCATAAGCTGGAACGAGGAGCTATCTGAAACTGAGCCGAACCCACACTGACCGCAACAGCTCCAGAGAAACTCCTAGATATAATTTTACTTTTTTCTCTTTTTTTAATTTTTTTTCTTTTTTTCTTTTTTCTTTTTTATTTTTTCTCTTTTATTTTCCTTTAAAATCCCCTATTACTCCCCCATTACTCCTTAACTTTCATTTCCATAGACTTTTACGATTTTTTAATTAGGGGGAAAAAAAAAATTTTTTTCCTTTTTTTTTTCTTTTTTTTCTGTTTTTTTTCTTTTTCTTTCTTTTTTGTTTCTTTTTTTTCTTTCCTTTTTCTCTTCTATTTTCTATTTTTCTTTTTCTCTTATTTCTTTTAAATTCCTCTAGTACTCCTCTACTACTCCTTAATTTTCATTTTCAATACACTATAACCTTACCAAAAAAAAAAAAAAAAAAGAAGAGAAGCCCTATTTTTAAACTGAAGATTATTCTCTCCCAATCTTGACTCTCTGTTTTCTACCTCAGAACACCTCTATTTCCTCCTTTCCCCTTCTCTTCCCAATCCAATTCTGTGAATCTTTGTAGGTGACTGGGCTATGGAGAACACTCTGGGAACAGACAGCTGTGTAGATCTGTCTCTCTCCTCTTGAGTCCCCCTTTTTCTCCTCCTGTTCATCTCTATCTCCCTCCTCCCTCTCCTCTTCTTCATGTGACTCTGTGAACCTCTCTGGGTGTCCCTAACGGGGGAGAATCTTTTAGCCATTAACCTAGAAGTTTTCTTATCAGGGCTGCATAGTTGGAGAAGTCCTGAGACTACAGGAAGAATAAAACTGAAATCCAGAGGCAGGAGACTTAAGCCCAAAACCTGAGAACACCAGAAAACTCCTGACTACAAGGAACTTTAAGTGATAAGTGACTGTCCAAAAGCCTCCATACCTACACTGAAACCAACTACCACACAAGAGCCAATAAGTTTTAGAGCAAGACATACCACGCAAATTCTCCAGCAACGCAGGAACATAGCCCTGAACATCAACATACAGGCTGCCCAAGGTCACACCTAACACATAGACCCATCTCAAAACTCATTACTGGGCACTCCATTGCTTTCCAAAGAGCAGAAATCAAGTTCCACACACCAGAACACTGATGCAAGCTTCCCTAACCAGGAAACCTTGACAAGCCAATCGTCTAACCCCATCCACTGGGTTAATCCTCCACAACAAAAAGGAACCACAGACCTCCAGAATACAGAAAGCCCACTCCAGATACAGCAATCTAAACAAGATGAAAAGGCAAAGAAATACCCAACAGGTAAAGGAACATGAAAAATGCCCACCAAGTCAAACAAAAGAGGAGGAGATAGGGAATCTACCTGAAAAAGAATTTAGAATAATGATAATAAAAATGATCCAAAATCTTGAAAACAAAATGGAGTTACAGATAAATAGCCTGGAAACAAAGATTGAAAAGATTCAAGAACTGTTTAATAAAGACCTAGAAGAAATAAAAAAGAGTCAATTACAAATGAATAATGCAATGAATGAGATCAAAAACACTTTGGAGGGAACCAAGAGTAGAATAACGGAGGCAGAAGATAGGATAAGTGAGGTAGAAGATAAAATGGTGGAAATAAATGAAGCAGAGAGGAAAAAAGAAAAAAGGATCAAAAGAAATGAGGACAACCTCAGGGACCTCTGGGACACTGTGAAACGCCCCAACATTCGAATCATAGGAGTTCCAGAAGAAGAAGACAAAAAGAAGGGCCATGAGAAAATACTCGAGGAGATAATAGCTGAAAACTTCCCGAAAATGGGGAAGGAAATAGCCACCCAAATCCAAGAAACCCAGAGAGTCCCAAACAGGATAAACCCAAGGCGAAACACCCCAAGACACATATTAATCAAATTAACAAAGATCAAACACAAAGAACAAATATTAAAAGCAGCAAGGGAAAAACAACAAATAACACACAAAGGGATTCCCATAAGGATAACAGCTGATCTATCAATAGAAACCCTCCAGGCCAGAAGGGAATGGCAGGACGTACTGAAAGTAATGAAAGAGAATAACCTACAACCTAGATTACTGTATCCAGCAAGGATCTCATTCAGATATGAAGGAGAATTCAAAAGCTTTACAGATAAGCAAAAGCTGAGAGAATTCAGCACCACCAAACCAGCTCTTCAACAAATGCTAAAGGATCTTCTCTAGACAGGAAATGCAGAAAGGTTTTATAAATGTGAACCCAAAACAACAAAGTAAATGGCAACGGGAACACACCTATCAATAATTACCCTAAATGTAAATGGGTTGAATGCCCCAACCAAAAGACAAAGATTGGCTGAATGGATACAAAAACAAGACCCCTATATATGCTGTCTACAAGAGACCCACCTCAAAACAAGAGACACATACAGACTAAAAGTGAAGGGCTGGAAAAAAATATTTCATGCAAATGGAGACCAAAAGAAAGCAGGAGTCGCAATACTCATATCAGATAAAATAGACTTTCAAATAAAGGAAGTGAAAAGAGACAAAGAAGGACACTACATAATGATCAAAGGATCAATCAAAAAAGAAGATATAACAATTATAAATATATATGCACCCAACATAGGAGCACCGCAATATGTACGGCAAACGCTAACAAGTATGAAAGAGGAAATTAATAGTAACACAATAATAGTGGGAGACTTTAATACCCCACTCACAACTATGGATAGATCAACTAAACAGAAAATTAACAAGGAAACACAAACCTTAAATGACACAATGGACCAGCTAGACCTAATTGATATCTATAGGACATTTCACCCCAAAACAATCAACTTCACCTTTTTCTCAAGTGCACACGGAACATTCTCCAGAATAGATCACATCCTGGGCCATAAATCTGGTCTTGGAAAATTCAAAAAAATTGAAATCATTCCAGTTATCTTTTCTGACCACAGTGCAGTAAGATTAGATCTCAATTACAGGGAAAAAATTGTTAAAACTTCAAACATATGGAGGCTAAATAACACGCTTCTGAATAACCAACAAATCATAGAAGAAATCAAAAAAGAAATCAAAATATGTATAGAAATGAATGAAAATGAAAACACAACAACCCAAAACCTATGGGACACTGTAAAAGCAGTGCTAAGGGGAAGGTTCATAGCATTACAGGCTTACATCAAGAAACAGGAAAAAAACCAATTAAATAACCTAACTCTACACCTAAAGCAATTAGAGAAGGAAGAAATGAAGAACCCCAGAGTTAGCAGAAGGAAAGAAATCTTAAAAATCAGGGCAGAAATAAATGCAAAAGAAACTAAAGAGACCATAGCAAAAATCAACAAAGCTAAAAGCTGGTTTTTTGAAAAAATAAACAAAATTGACAAACCATTAGCAAGACTCATTAAGAAACAAAGAGAGAAAAACCAAATTAACAAAATTAGAAATGAAAATGGAGAGATCACAACAGACAACACTGAAATACAAAGGATCATAAGAGACTACTACCAGCAGCTCTATGCCAATAAAATGGACAACTTGGATGAAATGGACAAATTCTTAGAAAAGTATAACTTTCCAAAACTGAACCAGGAAGAAATAGAAGATCTTAACAGACCCATCACAAGCAAGGAAATCGAAACTGTCATCAAAAATCTTCCAGCAAACAAAAGCCCAGGACCAGATGGCTTCACAGCTGAATTCTACCAAAAATTTAGAGAAGAGCTAACACCTATCTTACTCAAACTCTTCCAGAAAATTGCAGAAGAAGGTAAGCTTCCAAACTCATTCTATGAGGCCACCATCACCCTAATTCCAAAACCAGACAAAGATGCCACAAAAAAAGAAAACTACAGGCCAATATCACTGATGAACATAGATGCAAAAATCCTTAACAAAATTCTAGCAAACAGAATCCAACAACATATTAAAAAAATCATACACCATGACCAAGTGGGCTTTATCCCAGGAATGCAAGGATTCTTTAATATCCGCAAATCAATCAATGTAATACACCACATTAACAAATTGAAAGATAAAAACCATATGATTATCTCAATAGATGCAGAGAAAGCCTTTGACAAAATTCAACACTCATTTATGATTAAAACTCTCCAAAAAGCAGGAATAGAAGGAACATACCTCAACATAATAAAAGCTATATATGACAAACCCACAGCAAGCATCACCCTCAATGGTGAAATATTGAAGGCATTTCCCCTGAAATCAGGAACAAGACAAGGGTGCCCACTCTCACCACTACTATTCAACATAGTGTTGGAAGTGCTGGCCACAGCAATCAGAGCAGAAAAAGAAGTAAAAGGAATCCAGATAGGAAAAGAAGAAGTAAAACTCTCACTGTTTGCAGATGACATGATCCTCTACATAGAAAACCCTAAAGATTCTACCAGAAAATTACTAGAGCTAATCAATGAATATAGTAAAGTTGCAGGATATAAAATTAACACACAGAAATCCCTTGCATTCCTATATACTAACAATGAAAAAACAGACAGAGAAATTAAGGAAACAATACCATTCACCATTGCAACAAAAAGAATAAAATACTTAGGAGTATATCTACCTAAAGAAACAAAGGACCTATACATAGAAAACTATAAAACACTGATGAAAGAAATCAAAGAGGACACAAACAGATGGAGAAACATACCGTGTTCATGGATTGGAAGAATTAATATTGTCAAAATGGCTATTCTACCCAAAGCAGTCTATAGATTCAATGCAATCCCTATCAAGCTACCAACGGTATTTTTCACAGAACTAGACCAAAGAATTTCACAATTTGTATGGAAATACAAAAAACCTCGAATAGCCAAAGTAATCTTGAGAAAGAAGAATGGAACTGGAGGAATCAACCTGCCTGACTTCAGACTCTACTACAAAGCCACAGTCATCAAGACAGTATGGTACTGGCACAAAGACAGAAATATAGATCAATGGAACAGAATAGAAAGCCCAGAGATAAATCCACGAACCTATGGACACCTTATCTTTGACAAAGGAGGCAAGGATATACAATGGAAAAAAGACAACCTCTTTAACAAGTGGTGCTGGGAAAACTGGTCAACCACTTGTAAAAGAATGAAACTAGAACACTTTCTAACACCATACACAAAAATAAACTCAAAATGGATTAAAGATCTAAATGTAAGACCAGAAACTATAAAACTCCTAGAGGAGAACATAGGCAAAACACTCTCCGACATAAATCAAAGCAAGATCCTCTATGACCCACCTCCCAGAATATTGGAAATAAAAGCAAAACTAAACAAATGGGACCTAATGAAACTTAAAAGCTTTTGCACTACAAAGGAAACTATAAGTAAGATGAAAAGACAGCCCTCAGATTGGGAGAAAATAATAGCAAATGAAGAAACAGACAAAGGACTAATCTCAAAAATATACAAGCAACTCCTGCAGCTCAATTCCAGAAAAATAAATGATCCAATCAAAAAATGGGCCAAAGAACTAAACAGACATTTCTCCAAGGAAGACATACAGATGGCTAACAAACACATGAAAAGATGCTCAACATCACTCATTATTAGAGAAATGCAAATCAAAACCACAATGAGGTACCATTACACGCCAGTCAGGATGGCTGCTATCCAAAAGTCTACAAGCAATAAATGCTGGAGAGGGTGTGGAGAAAAGGGAACCCTCTTACACTGTTGGTGGGAATGCAAACTAGTACAGCCGCTATGGAAAACAGTGTGGAGATTTCTTAAAAAACTGGACATAGAACTGCCATATGACCCAGCAATCCCACTTCTGGGCATACACACTGAGGAAACCAGATCTGAAAGAGACACGTGCACCCCAATGTTCATTGCAGCACTGTTTATAATAGCCAGGACATGGAAGCAACCTAGATGCCCATCAGCAGATGAATGGATAAGGAAGCTGTGGTACATATATACCATGGAATATTACCCAGCCATTAAAAAGAATTCATTTGAACCAGTCCTAATGAGATGGATGAAGCTGGAGCCCCTTATACAGAGTGAAGTAAGCCAGAAAGATAAAGAACATTACAGCATACTTACCCATGTATATGGAATTTAGAAAGGTGATAACGATAACCCTATATGCAGAACAGAAAAAGAGACACAGAAATACAGAACAGACTTTTGAACTTTGTGGGAGAATGTGAGGGTGGGATATTTCAAAAGAACAGCATGTATACAATCTATGGTGAAACAGATCACAAGCCCAGGTGGGATGCACGAGACAAGTGCTCCGGCCGGGTGCACTGGGAAGACCCAGAGGAATCGGGTGGAGAGGGAGGTTGGAGGGGGGATCGGGATTGGGAATACATGTAAATCCATGGCTGATTCATATCAATGTATGACAAAACCCACTGGAAAAAAAAATAATAATAACAAAAATTAAAAAAAAAAAAAAAGAAAAAAAAAAAAGAAAATGGATAGGAGTCCCAGGATCCCTGTGGCACGTGGAAAGGGACCCTGGGTCTCCCGCCTCACGTGGAGACGCGTCCCAATTGCCATGCCAAGACCTGAGGAGAATCCCGAGGTGTCCCTCGCACCTAGGCAGGAGTCCTGACGTCGCTGAACAAACACGTGTCGGGAAGGGCCCTCCCCGTCGTAACTCGAGAATATACCCCAGGTTCCGGACGCAACTCGAGAAAAACCATGAGACTTCCCCCTCGCCGCGAGATGAGGCCCGATTCCCCTGCACTGCGTGCAGAGCAATTCCGTGTTCCACATCAAACGTGAAAGGAGCCTTGATTTCCTTGATGGCACTCCAGAGAAAACCCAAGATCACTGTCTCAAGTCTAGAGGGATCCTGAGGTCACTGGAGCAAAAGAAAAGGGCTCCGTGGACCCCAAATCAACTCGAGATGAGAGCTTAGTCCCTGGCTTCGACTCAAGAGGAATACCAACTTTCCACAAGCACCTCAGGAGGAGGCTTCTCTCAGCTACAGGTATGTGAGAGGGACCCTGAGTTTGTGGCCTCAAGTGGAATGGACACCGAGATGCTCTGACTCGAAGTAAGGCCGGATATCCCTGCAGTGAATTGAATGCAGGCTCGACTTGCATCTCCCAAGACGAAGGGTTGTCTGAATTCCGTGTGGAGACCAGAGAGAAAGACCTAGTCCTCCGCCTCAACGCGACACGAGGCCTCACATCCTTTGAAAACTCAAGAGGTCCGCGGAGATCAATGCTTCCAAAGGAGACGACGCCTGAATCCTCTTGAAAATGGATAGAGGTCCCAGGATCCCTGTCCCACGTGGAAAGGGACACTGGGTATCCCGCCTCACGTGGAGATGTGTCCCAATTGCCATGCCAAGACTCGAGGAGAATCCCGAGGAGTGCCTCGCACCTAGGCAGGAGTCCTGACGTTGCTGAACAAACACGTGTCTGGAAGGGCCCTCCCCGTCGTAACTCGAGAATATAAACCATGTTCCGGCCGCAGCTCGAGAAAAACCATGAGACTTCTCCTCGCCGCGAGATGAGGCCCGATTCCCCTGCACTGCGTGCAGAGCAATTCCGTGTTCCACATCAAACGTGAAAGGAGCCTTGATTTCCTTGATGGCACTCCAGAGAAAACCCAAGATCACTGTCTCAAGTCTAGAGGGATCCTGAGGTCACTGGAGCAACACGAAAAGGCTCAGTGGACGCCAAATCAACTCGAGATGAGAGCTTAGTCCCTGTCTTCGACTCAAGAGGAATACCAACTTTCCACAAGCACCTCAAGAGGAGGCTTCTCTCAGCTACAGGTATGTGAGAGAGACCCTGAGTTTGTGGCCTCAAGTGGAATGGACACCGAGATGCTCTAACTCGAAGTAAGGCCGGATATCCCTGCAGTGAATTGAATGCAGGCTCGTCTTGAATCTCCCAGGACAAGGGTTGTCTGAATCCCATGTGGAGACCACAGAGAAAGACCTAGTCCTCCACCTCAACGCGACCGGAGGCCTCACATCCTTTGAAAATTCAAGAGGTCCGCGGAGATCAATGCTTCCCAAGGAGACGATGCCTGACTCCTCTTGAAAGTGGATAGGAGTCCCAGGATCCCTGTGGCACGTGGAAAGGGACCCTGGGTCTCCCGCCTCACGTGGAGACGCGTCCCAATTGCCATGCCAAGACTCGAGGAGAATCCCGAGGTGTCCCTCGCACCTAGGCAGGAGTCCTGACGTCGCTAAACAAACTCGTGTCTGGAAGGGCCCTCCCCATTGTAACTCGAGAATATACCACAGGTTCCGGCCGCAACTCGAGAAAAACCATGAGACTTCCCCCTCGCCGCGAGATGAGGCCCGATTCCCCTGCACTGCGTGCAGAGCAATTCCGTGTTCCACATCAAACGTGAAAGGAACCTTGATTTCCTTGATGGCACTCCAGAGAAAACCCGAGATCACTGGCTCAAGTCTAGAGGGATCCTTAGGTCACTGGAGCAACACGAAAGGGCTCCGTGGACCCCAAATCAACTCGAGATGAGAGCTTAGTCCCTGGCTTCGCCTCAAGAGGAATACCAACTTTCCACAAGCACCTCAAGAGGAGGCTTCTCTCAGCTACAGGTATGTGAGAGGGCCCCTGAGTTTGTGGTCTCAAGTGGAATGGACACCGAGATGCTCTGACTCGAAGTAAGACCGGATATCCCTGAAGTGAATTGAATGCAGTCTCGTCTTGCGTCTCCTAAGACGAAGGGATGTCTGAATCCCCTGTGGAGACCACAGAGAAAGACCTAGGCCTCCGCCTCATCGCGACCGGAGACCTCACATTCTTTGAAAACTAGAGAGGTCTGCGGAGATCAATGCTTCCAAAGGAGACGATGCCTGACTCCTCTTGAAAATGGATAGGAGTCCCAGGATCCCTGTGTCACGTGGAAAGGGACCCTGGGTCTCCCGACTCACGTGGAGACGCGTCAAAATTGCCATGCCAAGTCTCGAGGAGAATCCCGAGGTGTCCCTCGCACCTAGGCAGGAGTCCTGACGTCGCTGAACAAACACGTGTCTGGAAGGTCCCTCCCCGTCGTAACTCGAGAATATGCCCCAGGTTCCGGCCGCAACTCGAGAAAAACCATGAGACTTCCCCCTCACCGCAAGATGAGGCCCGATTCCCCTGCACTGCATGCAGGGCAATTCCATGTTCCACATCAAACGTGAAAGGAGCCTTGATTTCCTTGATGGCACTCCAGAGAAAACCCAAGATCACTGTCTCAAGTCTAGAGGGATCCTGAGGTCACTGGAGCAACACGAAAGGGCTCTGTGTACCCCAAATCAACTCGAGATGAGAGATTATTCCCTGGCTTCAACTCAAGAGGAATACCAACTTTCCACAAGCACCTCAAGAGGAGGCTTCTCTCAGCAACAGGTATGTGAGAGGGACCCTGAGTTTGTGGCCTCAAGTGGAATGGACACCGAGATGCTCTGACTCGAAGTAAGGCCGGATATCCCTGCAGTGAATTGAATGCAGGCTCGTCTTGCATCTCCCAAGACGAAGGGTTGTCTGAATCCCCTGTGGAGACCACAGAGAAAGACCTAGTCCTCCTCCTCATTGCGAACGGAGGCCTCACATCCTTTGAAAACTCGAGAGGTCCGCGGAGATCAATGCTTCCAAAGGAGACGATGCCTGACTCCTCTTGAAAATGGATAGGGGTCCCAGGAACCCTGTGGCACGTGTAAAGTGACCCTGGGTCTCCCGCCTCACTTGGAGACGCGTCCCAATTTCCATACCAAGACTCGAGGAGAATCCCGAGGTGTCCCTCGCACCTAGGCAGGAGTCTGACCTCGCTGAACAAACACGTGTCTGGAAGGGCCCTCCCCGTCGTACCTCGAGAATACACAACAGGTTCCGGCCGCAACTCGAGAAAAACCATGAGACTTCCCCCTCGCCGCGAGATGAGGCCCGATTCCCCTGCACTGCATGCAGAGCAATTCCGTGTTCCACATTAAACGTGAAAGGAGCTTTGATTTCTTTGATGGCCCTCCAGAGAAAACCCAAGATCACTGTCTCAAGTCTAGAGCAATCCTGAGGTCACTGGAGCAACACGAAAGGGCTCTGTGGACCCCATGTCAACTCGAGATGAGAGCTTAGTCCTTGGTTTCGACTCAAGAGGAACACCAACTTTCCACAAGCACCTCAAGAGGAGGCTTCTCTCAGCTACAGGTATGTGAGAAGGACCCTGAGTTTGTGGCCTCAAGTGGAATGGACACCGAGATGCTCTGACTCGAAGTAAGGCCGGATATCCCTGCAGTGAATTGAATGCAGGCTCGTCTTGCATCTCCCAAGACGAAGGGTTGTCTGAATCCCCTGTGGAGACCACAGAGAACGACCTAGTCCTCCTCCTCATCGCGATCGGAAGCCTCAACTCCTTTGAAAACTCGAGAGGTCCGCGGAGATCAATGCTTCCAAAGAAGATGATGCCTCACTCCTCTTGCAAATGGATAGGAGTCCCAGGATCCCTGTGGCACGTGGAAAGGGACCCTGGGTCTCCCGCCTCACGTGGAGACGCGTGCCAATTGCCATTACAAGACTCGAGGAGAATCCCAGGTGTCCCTCTCACCTAGGCAGGAGTCCTGACGTCGCTGAACAAACACGTGTCTGGAAGGGCCTTCCCCGTCGTAACTCGAGAATATACCCCAGGTTCCGGCCGCAACTCGAGAAAAACCATGAGACTTCCCCCTCGCCGCGAGATGAGGCCCGATTCCCCTGCACTGGGTGCAGAGCAATTCCGTGTTCCACATCAAACGTGAACGGAGCCTTGATTTCCTTGATGGCACTCCAGAGAAAACCCAAGATCACTGTCTCAAGTCTAGAGGGATCCTGAGGTCACTGGAGCAACACGAAAGGGCTCCATGGACCCCAAGTCAACTAGAGATGAGAGCTTAGTCCTTGGCCTCGACTCAAGAGGAACACCAACTTTCCACAAGCACCTCAAGAGGAGGCTTCTCTCAGCTACAGGTATCTGAGAGGGACCCTGAGTTTGTGGCCTCAAGTGGAATGGACACCGAGATGCTCTGACTCGAAGTAAGACCGGATATCCCTGCAGTGAATTGAATGCAGGCTCGTCTTGCATCTCCCAAGACGAAGGGATGTCTGAATCCCCTGTGGAGACCACAGAGAAAGACCTAGTCCTCCGCCTCATCGCGACCGGAGGTCTCATATTCTTTGAAAACTCGAGAGGTCTGCGGAGATGAATGCTTCCAAAGGAGACGATGCCTGACTCCTCTTGAAAATGGATAGGAGTCCCAGGATCCCTGTCGCACGTGGAAAGGGACCCTGGGTCTCCCGCCTCACGTGGAGACGCGTCCCAATTGCCGTGCCAAGACTCGAGGAAAATCCCGAGGTGTCCCTCGCACCTAGGCAGGAGTCCTGACGTCGCTGAACAAACACGTGTCTGGAAGGGCCCTCCCCGTCGTAACTCGAGAATATGCCCCAGGTTCCGGCCGCAACTCGAGAAAAACCATGAGACTTCCCCCTCGCCGCGAGATGAGGCCCGATTCCCCTGCACTGCATGCAGAGCAATTTCGTGTTCCACATCAAACGTGAAAGGAGCCTTGATTTCCTTGATGGCACTCCAGAGAAAACCCAAGATCACTGGCTCAAGTCTAGAGGGATCCTGAGGTCAATGGAGCAACACGAAGGGCTCCGTGGACCCCAAATCGACTCGAGATGAGAGCTTAGTCCCTGGCTTCGACTCAAGAGGAATACCAACTTTCCACAAGCACCTCAAGAGGAGGCTTCTCTCAGCTACAGGTATGTGAGAGGACCCTGAGTTCGTGGCCTTAATTGGAATGGACACCGAGATGCTCTGACTCGATGTAAGGCCGGATATCCCTGCAGTGAATTGAATGCAGGTTCGTCTTGCATCTCCCAAGACGAAAGGATGTCTGAATCCCCTGTGGAGACCACAGAGAAAGACCTAGTTCTCCGCCTCATCGCGACCGGAGGCCTCACATCCTTTGAAAACTCGAGAGGTCCGCGGAGATCAATGCTTCCGAAGGAGACGATGCCTGACTCCTCTTGAAAATGGATAGGAGTCCCAGGATCCCTGTGGCACGTGGAAAGGGACACTGGGTCTCCCGCCTCACGTGGAGACGCGTCCCAATTGCCATGCCAAGACACGAGCAGAATCCCGAGGTGTCCCTCGCACCTAGGCAGGAGTCCTGACGTCGCTGATCAAACACGTGTCTGGAAGGGCCCTCCCCGTCGTAACTCGAGAATATGCCCCAGGTTCCGGCCGCAACTCGAGAAAAACCATGAGACTTCCCCCTCGCCGCAAGATGAGGCCCGATTCCCCTGCACTGCATGCAGAGTAATTCCATGTTCCACATCAAACGTGAAAGGAGCCTTGATTTGCTTGATGGCACTCCAGAGAAAACCCAAGATCACTGTCTCAAGTCTAGAGGGATCCTGAGGTCACTGGAGCAACACGAAAGGGCTCTGTGGACCCCAAATCAACTCGAGATGAGAGCTTATTCCCTGGCTTCGACTCAAGAGGAATACCAACTTTCCACAAGCACCTCAAGAGGAGGCTTCTCTCAGCAACAGGTAGGTGAGAGGGACCCTGAGT
This sequence comes from Dama dama, assembly GCF_033118175.1. Taxonomy (NCBI): domain Eukaryota; kingdom Metazoa; phylum Chordata; class Mammalia; order Artiodactyla; family Cervidae; genus Dama; species Dama dama. The sequence goes on from NW_026870895.1 coordinate 5,919,999, forward strand.
TTGTGGCCTCAAGTGGAATGGACCCCGAGATGCTCTGACTCGAAGTAAGCCCGGATATCCCTGCAGTGAAATGAATGCAGGCTCGTCTTGCATCTCAAAAGACGAAGGGTTGTCTGAATCCCCTGTGGAGGCCACAGAGAAAGACCTAGTCCTCCTCCTCATTGCGAACGAAGGCCTCACATCCTTTGAAAACTCGAGAGGTCCGCGGAGATCAATGCTTCCAAAGGAGACGATGCCTGACTCCTCTGGAAAATGGATAGGAGTCCCAGGATCCCTGTGGCACGTGTAAAGGGACCCTGGGTTTCCCGCCTCACGTGGAGACGCGTCCCAATTGCCATACCAAGACTCGAGGAGAATCCCGAGGTGTCCCTCGCACCTAGGCAGGAGTCTGACCTCGCTGAACAAACACGTGTCTGGAAGGGCCCTCCCCGTCGTAACTCGAGAATATACAAACGGTTCCGGCCGCAACTCGAGAAAAACCATGAGACTTCCCCCTCGCCGTGAGATGAGGCCCGATTCCCCTGCACTGCGTGCAGAGCAATTCCGTGTTCCACATCAAACGTGAAAGAAGCCTTGATTTCCTTGATGGCACTCCAGAGAAAACCCAGGTTCACTGTCTCAAGTCTAGAGGGATCCTGAGGTCAATGGAGCAACACGAAAGGGCTCCGTGGAACCCAAATCAACTCGAGATGAGAGCTTAGTCCCTGGTTTCGACTCAAGAGGAATACCAACTTTTCACAAGCACCTGAAGAGGAGGCTTCTCTCAGATACAGGAATGTGAGAGGGACCCTGAGTTTGTGGCCTCAAGTGGAATGGACACCGAGATGCTCTGACTCGAAGTAAGGCCGGATATCCCTGCAGTGAATTGAATGCAGGCTCGTCTTGCATCTCCCAAGACGAAGGGATGTCTGAATCCCCTGTGGAGACCACAGAGAAAGACCTAGTCCTCCGCCTCAACGCGAACGGAAGCCTCACATCCTTTGAAAACTCAAGAGGTCCGAGGCGATCAATGCTTCCAAAAGAGACGATGCCTGACTCCTCTTGAAAATGGATAGGAGTCCCAGGATCCCTGTGGCACGTGGAAAGGGACCCTGGGTCTCCCGCCTCACGTGGAGACGCGTCCCAATTGCCATGCCAAGACTCGTGGAGAATCCCGAGGTGTCCCTCGCACCTGTGCAGGATTCCTGATGTCGCTGAACAAACACGTGTCTGGAAGGGCCCTCCCCGTCGTAACTCGAGAATATACCCCAGGTTCCGGCCGCAACTCGAGAAAAACCATGAGATTTCCCCCTCGCCGCGAGATGAGGCCCGATTCCCCTGCACTGCGTGCAGAGCAATTCCGTGTTCCACATCAAACGTGAACGGAGCCTTGATTTGCTTGATGGCACTCCAGAGAAAACCCAAGATCACTGTCTCAAGTCTAGAGGGTTCCTGAGGTCACTGGAGCAACACGAAAGGGCTCCGTGGACCCCAAGTCAACTCGAGATGAGAGCTTAGTCCTTGGCCTCGACTCAAGAGGAACACCAACTTTCCACAAGCACCTCAAGAGGAGGCTTCTCTCAGCTACAGGTATGTGAGAGGGACCCTGAGTTTGTGGCCTCAAGTGGAATGGACACCGAGATGCTCTGACTCGAAGTAAGACCGGATATCCCTGAAGTGAATTGAATGCAGTCTCGTCTTGCGTCTCCCAAGACGAAGGGATGTCTGAATCCCCTGTGGAGACCACAGAGAAAGACCTAGTCCTCCGCCTCATCGCGACCGGAGGCCTCACATTTTTTGAAAACTCGAGAGGTCTGCGGAGATCAATGCTTCCAAAGGAGACGATGCCTGACTCCTCTTGAAAATGGATAGTAGTCCCAGGATCCCTGTGGCACGTGGGTAGGGAACCTGGGTCTCCCGCCTCACGTGGAGACGGGTCCCAATTGCCATGCCAAGACTCGAGGAAAATCCCGAGGTGTCCCTCGCACCTAGGCAGGAGTCCTGACTTCGATGAACAAACACGTGTCTGGAAGGGCCCTCCCCGTCGTAACTCGAGAATATACCCCAGGTTCCGGCCGCAACTCGAGAAAAACCATGAGACTTCCCCCTCGCCGCGAGATGAGGCCCGATTCCCCTGCAATGCGTGCAGAGCAATTCCGTGTTCCACATCAAACGTGAAAGGAGCCTTGATTTCCTTGATGCCACTCCAGAGAAAACCCAAGATCACTGTCTCAAGTCTAGAGGGATCGTGAGGTCAATGGAGCAAGACGAAGGGCTTCGTGGACCCCAAATCGACTAGAGAAGAGAGCTTAGACCCTGGCTTCGACTCAAGAGGAATACCAACTTTCCACAAGCACCTCAAGAGGAGGCTTCTCTCAGCTACAAGTATGTGAGAGGACCCTGAGTTCGTGGCCTTAAGTGGAATCGACACCGAGATGCTCTGACTCGATGTAAGGCCGGATATCCCTGCAGTGAATTGAATGCAGGCTCGTCTTGCATCTCCCAAGATGAAGGGATGTCTGAATCCCCTGTGGAGACCACAGAGAAAGACCTAGTCCTCCGCCTCATCGCGACCGGAGGCCTCACATCCTTTGAAAACTAGAGATGTCCGCGGAGATCAATGCTTCCAAAGGAGACGATGCCTGACTCCTCTTGAAAATGGATAGGAGTCCCAGGATCCCTGTGGCACGTGGAAAGGGACCCTGGGTCTCCCACCTCACGAGGAGACGCGTCCCAATTGCCATGCCAAGACTCGAGGAGAATCCCGAGGTGTCCCTCGCACCTAGGCAGGAGTCCTGACGTCGCTGAATAAACACGTGTCTGGAAGGGCCCTCCCCGTCGTAACTCGAGAATATAACCCAGGTTCCGGGCGCAACTCGAGAAAAACCATGAGACTTCCCCCTCGCCGTGAGATGAGACCCGATTCCCCTGCCCTGCGTGCAGAGCAATTCCGTACTCCACATCAAAAATGAAAGGAGCCTTGATTTCCTTGATGGCACTCCAGAGAAAACCAAAGATCACTGTCTCAAGTCTAGAGGGATCCTGAGGTCACTGGAGCATCACGAAAGGGCTCCGTGGACCCCAAATCAACTCGAGATAAGAGCTTAGTCCCTGGCTTCAAATCGAGAGGAATACCAACTTTCCACAAGCACCTCAAGAGGAGGCTACTCTCAGCTAATGGTATGTGAGAGGGACCCTGAGTTTGTCGCCTCAAGTGGAATGGACACCGAGATGCTCTGACTCAAAGTAAGGCCAGATATCCCTGCAGTGAATTGAATGCAGGCTCGTCTTGCATCTCCCAAGACGAAGGGATGTCTGAATCCCCTGTGGAGACCACAGAGAAAGACCTAGTCCTCCGCCTCATCGCGACCGGAGGCCTCACATCCTTTGAAAACTCGAGAGGTCCGCGGAGATCAATGCTTCCAAAGGAAACGATGCCTGTCGCCTCTTGAAAATGGATAGGAGTCCCAGGATCACTGTGGCACGTGGAAAGGGACCCTGGGTCTCCCGCCTCACGTGGAGACGCGTCCCAATTGCCATGCCAAGACTTGAGGAGAATCCCGAAGTGTCCCTCGCACCTAGGCAGGAGTCCTGACGTCGCTGAACAAACACGTGTCTGGAAGGGCCCTCCCCGTCGTAACTCGAGAATATACCCCAGGTTCCGGCCGCAACTCGAGAAAACCCATTAAACTTCTTCCTCGCCGCGAGATGAGGCCCGATTCCCCTGCACTGCGTGCAGAGTAATTCCGTGTTCCACATCAAACGTGAAAGGAGCCTTGATTTCCTTGATGGCACTCCAGAGAAAACCCAAGATCACTGTCTCAAGTCTAGAGGGATCCTGAGGTCACTGGAGCATCACGAAAGGGCTCCATGAACCCCAAATCAACTCGAGATGAGAGCTTAGTCCCTGGCTTCGACTCAACAGGCATACCAACTTTCCACAAGCACCTCAAGAGGAGGCTTCTCTCAGCTACAGGTATGTGAGAGGGACCCTGAGTTTGTGGCCTCAAGTGGAATGGACACCGAGATGCTCTGACTCGAAGTAAGGCCGGATATCCCTGCAGTGAATTGAATGCAGGCTCGTCTCGCATCTCCCAAGTCGAAGGGATGTCTGAATCCCCTGTGGAGACCACAGAGAAAGACCTAGTTCTCCGCCTCATCGCGACCGGAGGCCTCACATCCTTTAAAAACTCAAGAGGTCCGCGGAGATCAATGCTTCCAAAGGAGACGATGCCTGACTCCTCTTGAAAAAGGATAGGAGTCCCAGGATCCCTGTGGCACGTGGAAAGGGACCCTGGGTCTCCCGCCTCACGTGGAGACGCGTCAGAATTGCCATGCCAAGACTCGAGGAGAATGCCGAGGTGTCCTTCGCACCTAGGCAGTAGTCCTGACGTCGCTGAACAAACACGTGTCTGGAAGGGCACTCCCCGTTGTAACTCAAGAATATACCCCAGGTTCCGGCCGCAACTCGAGAAAAACCATGAGACTTCCCCCTAGCTGTGAGATGAGGCCCTATTCCCCTGCACTGCGTGCAGAGCAATTCCGTGTTCCACATCAAACGTGAAAGGAGCCTTGATTTCCTTGTTGGCACTCCAGAGAAAACCCAAGATCACTGTCTCAAGTCTAGAGGGATCCTGAGGTGACTGTAGCAACACGAAAAGGCTCCGTGGACCCCAAATCAAATCGAGATGAGAGCTTAGTCCCTGGCTTTGACTCAGGAGGATTACCAACTTTCCACAAGCACCTCAAGAGGAGGTTTCTCTCAGCTACAGGTATGTGAGCGGGACCCTGAGTTTGTGGCCTCAAGTGGAATGGACACCGAGATGCTCTGACTTGAAGTAAGGCCGGATATCCCTGCAGTGAATTGAATGCAGGCTCGTCTTGCATCTCCCAAGACGAAGGGTTGTCTGAATCCCGTGTGGAGACAACAGAAAAAGACCTAGTTCTCCGCCTTATCGTGACCGGGGGCCTCACATCCTTTGAAAACTCGAGAGGTCCGCGGAGATCAATGTTTCCAAAGGAGACGATGCCTGACTCCTCTTGAAAATGGATAGGAGTCCCAGGATCCCTGTGGCATGTGAAAAGGGACAGTGGGTCTCCCGCCTCATGTGGAGACGCGTCCCAATTGCCATGCCAAGACTCGAGAAGAAACCCGAGGTGTCCCTCGCACCTAGGCAGTAGTCCAGACATCGCTGAACAAACACGTGACTGGAAGGGCCCTTCCCGTCGTAACTCGAGAATATACCCCCGGTTCCTGCCGCAAGTCGAGAAAAACCATGAGACTTCCCCCTCGCCGCGAGATGAGGCCCGAATCCCCTGCACTGCGTGCAGAGCAATTCCGTGTTCCACATCAAACGTGAAAGGAGCCTTGATTTCCTTGATGGCACTCCAGAGAAAACCCAAGATCACTGGCTCAAGTCTAGAGGGATCCTGAGGTCACTGTCGCAACACGAAAGGGCTCCGTGGACCCCAAATCAACTCGAGATGAGAGCTTAGTCCCTGGCTTCGACTCAAGAGGAATACCAACTTTCCACAAGCACCTCAAGAGGAGGCTTCTCTCAGCTACAGGAATGTGAGAGGGACACTGAGTTTGTGGCCTCAAGTGGAATGGATACCGAGATGCTCTGACTGGAAGTAAGGCCGGATATCCCTGCAGTGAATTGAATGCAGGCTCGTCTTGCATCTCCCAAGACGAAGGGATGTCTGAATCCCCTGTGGAGACCACAGAGAAAGACCTAGTTCTCCGCCTCATCGCGATCGGAGGCCTCACATCCTTTGAAAACTCGAGAGGTCAGCGGAGATCAATGCTTCCAAAGGAGACCATGCCTGAATCCTCCTGAAAATGGATAGAGGTCCCAGGATCCCTGTGGCACGTGGAAAGAGACCCTGGGTCTCCCGCCTCACGTGCATACGCGTCCCAATTGCCATGCCAAGACTCGAGGAGAATACCGTGGTGTTCCTAGCACCTAGGCAGGAGTCATGACGTCGCTGAACAAACACGTGTCTGGAAGGGCCCTCCCCGTCGTAACTCGAGAATATACCCCAGGTTCCGGCCGCAACTCGAGAAAAACCATGAGACTTCCCCCTCGCCGCGAGATGAGGCCCGATTCCCGTGCACTGTGTGCAGAGCAATTCCGTGTTCCACATCAAACGTGAAAGGAGCCTTGATTTCTTGATGGCACTCCAATGAAAACCCAAGATCACTGTCTCAAGTCTAGAAGGATCCTGAGGTCACTGTAGCAACACGAAAGGGCTCTGTGGTCCCTAAATCAACTCGAGATGAGACTTAGTCCCTGGCTTCGACTCAAGAGGAATCCCAACTTTCCACAAGCACCTCAAGAAGAGGCTTCTCTCAGCTACAGGTATGTGAGAGGGACCCTGAGTTTGTGGCCTCAAGTGGAATGGACCCCGAGATGCTCTGACTCGAAGTAAGTCCGTATATCCCTGCAGTGAATTGAATGCAGGCTCGTCTTGCATCTCCCAAGACGAAGGGATGTCTGAATCCCTTTTGGAGACCACAGAGAAAGACCTAGTTCTCCGCCTCATCGCGACCGGAGGCCTGACATCCTTTGAAAACTCTTGAGGTCCGCCGAGAACCATGCTTAAAAAGGAGACGATGCCTGACTCCTCTTGAAAATGGATAGGAGTCCCAGGATCCCTGTGGCACGTGGAAAGGGACCCTGGGTCTCCCGCCTCACGTGGAGACGCGTCCCCATTGCCATGCCAAGACTCGAGGAGAATCCCGAGGTGTCCCTTGCACCTAGGCAGGAGTCCTGACGTCGCTGAACAAACACGTGTCTGGAAGGGCCCTCCCCGTCGTAACTCGAGAATATAACCCAGGTTCCGGGCGCAACTCGAGAAAAACCATGAGACTTCCCCCTCGCCGTGAGATGAGACCCGATTCCCCTGCCCTGCGTGCAGAGCAATTCCGTACTCCACATCAAAAATGAAAGGAGCCTTGATTTCCTTGATGGCACTCCAGAGAAAACCAAAGATCACTGTCTCAAGTCCAGAGGGATCCTGAGGTCACTGGAGCATCACGAAAGGGCTCCGTGGACCCCAAATCAACTCGAGATAAGAGCTTAGTCCCTGGCTTCAAATCGAGAGGAATACCAACTTTCCACAAGCACCTCAAGAGGAGGCTACTCTCAGCTAATGGTATGTGAGAGGGACCCTGAGTTTGTCGCCTCAAGTGGAATGGACACCGAGATGCTCTGACTCAAAGTAAGGCCAGATATCCCTGCAGTGAATTGAATGCAGGCTCGTCTTGCATCTCCCAAGACGAAGGGATGTCTGAATCCCCTGTGGAGACCACAGAGAAAGACCTAGTCCTCCGCCTCATCGCGACCGGAGGCCTCACATCCTTTGAAAACTCGAGAGGTCCGCGGAGATCAATGCTTCCAAAGGAAACGATGCCTGTCGCCTCTTGAAAATGGATAGGAGTCCCAGGATCACTGTGGCACGTGGAAAGGGACCCTGGGTCTCCCGCCTCACGTGGAGACGCGTCCCAATTGCCATGCCAAGACTTGAGGAGAATCCCGAGGTGTCCCTCGCACCTAGGCAGGAGTCCTGACGTCGCTGAACAAACACGTGTCTGGAAGGGCCCTCCCCGTCGTAACTCGAGAATATACCCCAGGTTCCGGCCGCAAATCGAGAAAAACCATTAAACTTCTTCCTCGCCGCGAGATGAGGCCCGATTCCCCTGCACTGCCTGCAGAGTAATTCCGTGTTCCACATCAAACGTGAAAGGAGCCTTGATTTCCTTGATGGCACTCCAGAGAAAACCCAAGATCACTGTCTCAAGTCTAGAGGGATCCTGAGGTCACTGGAGCATCACGAAAGGGCTCCATGAACCCCAAATCAACTCGAGATGAGAGCTTAGTCCCTGGCTTCGACTCAACAGGCATACCAACTTTCCACAAGCACCTCAAGAGGAGGCTTCTCTCAGCTACAGGTATGTGAGAGGGACCCTGAGTTTGTGGCCTCAAGTGGAATGGACACCGAGATGCTCTGACTCGAAGTAAGGCCGGATATCCCTGCAGTGAATTGAATGCAGGCTCGTCTCGCATCTCCCAAGTCGAAGGGATGTCTGAATCCCCTGTGGAGACCACAGAGAAAGACCTAGTTCTCCGCCTCATCGCGACCGGAGGCCTCACATCCTTTAAAAACTCAAGAGGTCCGCGGAGATCAATGCTTCCAAAGGAGACGATGCCTGACTCCTCTTGAAAAAGGATAGGAGTCCCAGGATCCCTGTGGCACGTGGAAAGGGACCCTGGGTCTCCCGCCGCACGTGGAGACGCGTCAGAATTGCCATACCAAGACTCGAGGAGAATGCCGAGGTGTCCTTCGCACCTAGGCAGTAGTCCTGACGTCGCTGAACAAACACGTGTCTGGAAGGGCACTCCCCGTTGTAACTCAAGAATATACCCCAGGTTCCGGCCGCAACTCGAGAAAAACCATGAGACTTCCCCCTAGCTGTGAGATGAGGCCCTATTCCCCTGCACTGCGTGCAGAGCAATTCCGTGTTCCACATCAAACGTGAAAGGAGCCTTGATTTCCTTGATGGCACTCCAGAGAAAACCCAAGATCACTGTCTCAAGTCTAGAGGGATCCTGAGGTGACTGTAGCAACACGAAAAGGCTCCGTGGACCCCAAATCAAATCGAGATGAGAGCTTAGTCCCTGGCTTTGACTCAGGAGGATTACCAACTTTCCACAAGCACCTCAAGAGGAGGTTTCTCTCAGCTACAGGTATGTGAGCGGGACCCTGAGTTTGTGGCCTCAAGTGGAATGGACACCGAGATGCTCTGACTCAAAGTAAGGCCAGATATCCCTGCAGTGAATTGAATGCAGGCTCGTCTTGCATCTCCCAAGACGAAGGGATATCTGAATCCCCTGTGGAGACCACAGAGAAAGACCTAGTCCTCCGCCTCATCGCGACCGGAGGCCTCACATCCTTTGAAAACTCGAGAGATCCGCGGAGATCAATGCTTCCAAAGGAAACGATGCCTGTCGCCTCTTGAAAATGGATAGGAGTCCCAGGATCACTGTGGCACGTGGAAAGGGACCCTGGGTCTCCCGCCTCACGTGGAGACGCGTCCCAATTGCCATGCCAAGACTTGAGGAGAATCCCGAGGTGTCCCTCGCACCTAGGCAGGAGTCCTGACGTCGCTGAACAAACACGTGTCTGGAAGGGCCCTCCCCGTCGTAACTCGAGAATATACCCCAGGTTCCGGCCGCAACTCGAGAAAAACCATTAAACTTCTTCCTCGCCGCGAGATGAGGCCCGATTCCCCTGCACTGCGTGCAGAGTAATTCCGTGTTCCACATCAAACGTGAAAGGAGCCTTGATTTCCTTGATGGCACTCCAGAGAAAACCCAAGATCACTGTCTCAAGTCTAGAGGGATCCTGAGGTCACTGGAGCATCACGAAAGGGCTCCATGAACCCCAAATCAACTCGAGATGAGAGCTTAGTCCCTGGCTTCGACTCAACAGGCATACCAACTTTCCACAAGCACCTCAAGAGGAGGCTTCTCTCAGCTACAGGTATGTGAGAGGGACCCTGAGTTTGTGGCCTCAAGTGGAATGGACACCGAGATGCTCTGACTCGAAGTAAGGCCGGATATCCCTGCAGTGAATTGAATGCAGGCTCGTCTCGCATCTCCCAAGTCGAAGGGATGTCTGAATCCCCTGTGGAGACCACAGAGAAAGACCTAGTTCTCCGCCTCATCGCGACCGGAGGCCTCACATCCTTTAAAAACTCAAGAGGTCCGCGGAGATCAATGCTTCCAAAGGAGACGATGCCTGACTCCTCTTGAAAAAGGATAGGAGTCCCAGGATCCCTGTGGCACGTGGAAAGGGACCCTGGGTCTCCCGCCGCACGTGGAGACGCGTCAGAATTGCCATACCAAGACTCGAGGAGAATGCCGAGGTGTCCTTCGCACCTAGGCAGTAGTCCTGACGTCGCTGAACAAACACGTGTCTGGAAGGGCACTCCCCGTTGTAACTCAAGAATATACCCCAGGTTCCGGCCGCAACTCGAGAAAAACCATGAGACTTCCCCCTAGCTGTGAGATGAGGCCCTATTCCCCTGCACTGCGTGCAGAGCAATTCCGTGTTCCACATCAAACGTGAAAGGAGCCTTGATTTCCTTGATGGCACTCCAGAGAAAACCCAAGATCACTGTCTCAAGTCTAGAGGGATCCTGAGGTGACTGTAGCAACACGAAAAGGCTCCGTGGACCCCAAATCAAATCGAGATGAGAGCTTAGTCCCTGGCTTTGACTCAGGAGGATTACCAACTTTCCACAAGCACCTCAAGAGGAGGTTTCTCTCAGCTACAGGTATGTGAGCGGGACCCTGAGTTTGTGGCCTCAAGTGGAATGGACACCGAGATGCTCTGACTCAAAGTAAGGCCAGATATCCCTGCAGTGAATTGAATGCAGGCTCGTCTTGCATCTCCCAAGACGAAGGGATGTCTGAATCCCCTGTGGAGACCACAGAGAAAGACCTAGTCCTCCGCCTCATCGCGACCGGAGGCCTCACATCCTTTGAAAACTCGAGAGGTCCGCGGAGATCAATGCTTCCAAAGGAAACGATGCCTGTCGCCTCTTGAAAATGGATAGGAGTCCCAGGATCACTGTGGCACGTGGAAAGGGACCCTGGGTCTCCCGCCTCACGTGGAGACGCGTCCCAATTGCCATGCCAAGACTTGAGGAGAATCCCGAGGTGTCCCTCGCACCTAGGCAGGAGTCCTGACGTCGCTGAACAAACACGTGTCTGGAAGGGCCCTCCCCGTCGTAACTCGAGAATATACCCCAGGTTCCGGCCGCAACTCGAGAAAAACCATTAAACTTCTTCCTCGCCGCGAGATGAGGCCCGATTCCCCTGCACTGCGTGCAGAGTAATTCCGTGTTCCACATCAAACGTGAAAGGAGCCTTGATTTCCTTGATGGCACTCCAGAGAAAACCCAAGATCACTGTCTCAAGTCTAGAGGGATCCTGAGGTCACTGGAGCATCACGAAAGGGCTCCATGAACCCCAAATCAACTCGAGATGAGAGCTTAGTCCCTGGCTTCGACTCAACAGGCATACCAACTTTCCACAAGCACCTCAAGAGGAGGCTTCTCTCAGCTACAGGTATGTGAGAGGGACCCTGAGTTTGTGGCCTCAAGTGGAATGGACACCGAGATGCTCTGACTCGAAGTAAGGCCGGATATCCCTGCAGTGAATTGAATGCAGGCTCGTCTCGCATCTCCCAAGTCGAAGGGATGTCTGAATCCCCTGTGGAGACCACAGAGAAAGACCTAGTTCTCCGCCTCATCGCGACCGGAGGCCTCACATCCTTTAAAAACTCAAGAGGTCCGCGGAGATCAATGCTTCCAAAGGAGACGATGCCTGACTCCTCTTGAAAAAGGATAGGAGTCCCAGGATCCCTGTGGCACGTGGAAAGGGACCCTGGGTCTCCCGCCTCACGTGGAGACGCGTCAGAATTGCCATACCAAGACTCGAGGAGAATGCCGAGGTGTCCTTCGCACCTAGGCAGTAGTCCTGACGTCGCTGAACAAACACGTGTCTGGAAGGGCACTCCCCGTTGTAACTCAAGAATATACCCCAGGTTCCGGCCGCAACTCGAGAAAAACCATGAGACTTCCCCCTAGCTGTGAGATGAGGCCCTATTCCCCTGCACTGCGTGCAGAGCAATTCCGTGTTCCACATCAAACGTGAAAGGAGCCTTGATTTCCTTGATGGCACTCCAGAGAAAACCCAAGATCACTGTCTCAAGTCTAGAGGGATCCTGAGGTGACTGTAGCAACACGAAAAGGCTCCGTGGACCCCAAATCAAATCGAGATGAGAGCTTAGTCCCTGGCTTTGACTCAGGAGGATTACCAACTTTCCACAAGCACCTCAAGAGGAGGTTTCTCTCAGCTACCGGTATGTGAGCGGGACCCTGAGTTTGTGGCCTCAAGTGGAATGGACACCGAGATGCTCTGACTTGAAGTAAGGCCGGATATCCCTGCAGTGAATTGAATGCAGGCTCGTCTTGCATCTCCAAAGACGAAGGGTTGTCTGAATCCCGTGTGGAGACAACAGAAAAAGACCTAGTTCTCCGCCTTATCGTGACCGGGGGCCTCACATCCTTTGAAAACTCGAGAGGTCCGCGGAGATCAATGTTTTCAAAGGAGACGATGCCTGACACCTCTTGAAAATGGATAGGAGTCCCAGGATCCCTGTGGCATGTGGAAAGGGACAGTGGGTCTCCCGCCTCATGTGGAGACGCGTCCCAATTGCCATGCCAAGACTCGAGAAGAAACCCGAGGTGTCCCTCGCACCTAGGCAGTAGTCCAGACATCGCTGAACAAACACGTGACTGGAAGGGCCCTTCCCGTCGTATCTCGAGAATATACCCCCGGTTCCTGCCGCAAGTCGAGAAAAACCATGAGACTTCCCCCTCGCCGCGAGATGAGGCCCGAATCCCCTGCACTGCGTGCAGAGCAATTCCGTGTTCCACATCAAACGTGAAAGGAGCCTTGATTTCCTTGATGGCACTCCAGAGAAAACCCAAGATCACTGTCTCAAGTCTAGAGGGATCCTGAGGTCACTGTCGCAACACGAAATTTCCCCTTGGACCCCAAATAAACTCGAGATGAGAGCTTAGTCCCTGGCTTCGACTCAAGAGGAATACCAACTTTCCACAAGCACCTCAAGAGGAGGCTTCTCTCAGCTACAGGTATGTGAGAGGGACCCTGAGTTTGTGGCCTCAAGTGGAATGGACACCGAGATGCTCTAACTCGAAGTAAGGCCGGATATCCCTGCAGTGAATTGAATGCAGGCTCGTCTTGCATCTCCCAAGACGAAGGGATGTCTGAATCCCCTGTGGAGACCAAAGAGAAAGACCTAGTCCTCCGCCTCATCGCGAGCGGAGGCCTCACATCCTTTGAAAACTCGAGAGGTCCACGGAGATCAATGCTTCCAAAGGAGACGATGCCTGACTCCTCTTGAAAATGGATAGGAGTCCCAGGATCCCTGTGGCACGTGGAAAGGGACCCTGGGTCTCCCGCCTCACGTGGAGACGCGTCCCAATTGCCATGCCAAGACTCGCGGAGAATCCCGAAGTGTCCCTCGCACCTAGGCAGGAGCCCTGACGTCTCTGAACAAACACATGTCTGGAAGGGCCCTCCCCGTCGTAATTCGAGAATATACCCCAGGTTCCGGCCGCATCTCGAGAAAAACCATGAGAATTCCCCCTCGCCGCGACATGAGGCCCGATTCCCCTGCACTGCGTGCAGAGCAATTCTGTGTTCCACATCAAACGGGAAAGGAGCCTTGATTTCCTTGATGGCACTCCAGAGAAAACCCAAGATCACTGTCTCAAGTCTAGAGGGATCCTGAGGTCAATGGAGCAACAGGAAAGGGCTCCGTGGACCCCAAATCAACTCGAGATGAGAGCTTAGTCCCTGGCTTCGACTCAAGAGGAATACCAACTTTCCACAAGCACCTCAAGAGGAGGCTTCTCTCAGCTACATTTATGTGAGAGGGACCCTGAGTTTGTGGCCTCAAGTGGAATGGACACCGAGATGCTCTGACTCGAAGTAAGGCCGGATATCCCTGCAGTGAATTGAATGCAGGCTCGTCTTGCCTCTCCCAAGACGAAGGGATGTCTGAATCCGCTGTGGAGACCACAGAGAAATACCTAGTCCTCCGCCTCATCGCGACCGAAGGCCTCACATCCTTTGAAAACTCGAAGGTCCGCGGAGATCAATGCTTCCAAAGGAGACGATGCCTGACTCCCCTTGAAAATGGATAGGATTCCCGGATCCCTGTGGCACGTGGAAAGGGACCCTGGGTCTCCCGCCTCACGTGGAGACGCGTCCCAATTGCCATGCCAAGACTCGAGGAGAATCCCGAAGTGGCCCTCGCACCTAGGCAGGAGTGCTGACGTCGCTGCACCAACACGTGTCTGGAAGGGCCCTCCTCGTCGTAACTCGAGAATATACCCCAGGTTCCAGCCGCAACTCGAGAAAAACCATGAGACTTCCCACTTGCCCCGAGATGAGGCCCAATTGCACTGCACTGCGTGCAGATCAATTCCGTGTTCCACATCAAACGTGAAAGGAGCCTTGATTTCCTTGGTGGCACTCCTAGAATACCCAAGATCACTGTGTCAAGTCTAGAGGGATCCTGAGGTCACTGTAGCAATACGAAAGGGCTCCGTGGACCCCAAATCAACTCAAGATGAGAGCTTAGTCCCTGGCTTCGACTCAAGAGGAATACCAAGTTTCCACAAGCACCTCAAGAGGAGGCTTCTCTCAGCTACAGGTATGTGAGAGGGACACTGAATTTGTGGCCTCAAGTGGAATGGACACCGAGATGCTCTGACTCGAAGTAAGGCCGGATATCCCTGCAGTGAATTGAATGCAGGCTCGTCCTGCATCTCCCAAGAGGAAGGGATGTCTGAATCCCCTGTGGAGACCACAGAGAAAGACCTAGTCCTCCACCTCATCGCGACCAGAGGCCTCACTTCCTTTGAAAACTCGAGAGGTCCGCGGAGATCAATGCTTCCAAAGGAGACGTTGCTGACTCTCTTGAAATTGGATAGCAGTTCCAGGATCCCTGTGGCAAATGGAAAGGGACCCGTGGTCTCCTGCCTCACGTGGAGACGGGGCCCAATTGCCATGCCAGGAGTGAAGGAGAATCCCGAGGTGTCCCTCGCACCTAGGCAAGTGTCCTGACGTCGCTGAACAAACACGTGTCTGGAAGGGCCCTCCCCTTCGTAACTCGAGAATATAAGCCAGGTTCCGGCCGCAACTCGAGAAAAACCATGAGACTTCCCCTCACCACGAGATGAGGCCCGCTTCCCCTGCACTGCATGCAGAGCAATTCCGTGTTCCACATCAAACATGAAAAGAGCCTTGATTTCCTTGATCGCACTCCAGAGATAACCGAAGATCACTGTCTCAAGTCTAGAGGGATCCTGAAGTCACTGTAGCAACACGAAAGGGCCCCGTGGACGTCAAATCAACTCCAGATGGGAGCTTAGTCCCTGGCTTTGACTCAAGAGGAATACCAAGTTTCCACAAGCACCTCAAGAGGAGGCTTCTCTCAACTACTGGTATGTGAGAGGGACCCTGAGTTTGTGGCCTCAAGTGGAATGGACACCGAGATGCTCTGACTCGAAGTAAGGCCGGATATCCCTGCAGTGAATAGAATGCAGGCCCCTCTTGAATCTCTCAAGACGAAGGGATGTCTGAATCCCCTGTGGAGACCACAGAGAAAGACCTAGTTCTCCGCCTCATCGCGACCGGAGGCCTCACATCCTTTGAAAACTCGAGAGGTCCGCGGAGATCAATGCTTCCAAAGGAGACGATGCCTGACTCCTCTTGAAAATGAATAGGAGTCCCAGGATCCCCGTGGCACGTGGAAATGGACCCTTGGTCTCCCGCCTCACGTGGAGACACGTCCCAATTGCCATGCCAAGACTCGAGGAGAATCCCGATGTGTCCCTCGCACCTAGGCAGGAGTCCTGACGTCGCTGAACAAACACGTGTCTGGAATGGCCCTTTCCGTCGTAACTCGAGAATATACCCCAGGTTCCGGCCGCAACTCTAGAAAAACCATGAGACTTCCGCCTCGCCGCGAGATGAGGCCCGATTCCCGTGCACTGCGTGCAGAGCAATTCCGTGTTCCACATCAAACGTGAAAGGAGCCTTGATTTCCTTGATGGCACTCCAGAGAAAACCCAAGATCACTGTCTCAAGTCTAGAGGGATCCTGAGGTCACGGGAGCAACACGAAAGGGCTCCGTGGACCCCAAATCAACTCGAGTTGAGAGCTTAGTCCCTGGCTTCGACTCAAGAGGAATACCAACTTTCCACAAGCACCTCAAGAGGAGGCTACTCTCAGCTAATGGTATGTGAGAGGGACCCTGAGTTTGTGGCCTCAAGTGGAATGGACACCGAGATGCTCTGACTCGAAGTAAGGCATGAGACGATGCCTGACTTCTCTTGAAAATGGATAGGAGTCCCAGGATCCCTGTGGCACGTGGAAAGGGACCCTGGGTCTCCCGCCTCACGTGGAGACGCGTCCCAATTGCCATGCCAAGACTCGAGGAGAATCCCGAGGTGTCCCTCGCACCTAGGCAGGAGTCCAGACGTCGCTGAACAAACACGTGACTGGAAGGGCCCTCCCCGTCGTAACTCGAGAATATACCCCAGGTTCCGGCCGCAACTCGAGAAAAACCATGAGATTTCCCCCTCGCTGCGAGTTGAGGCCCGATTCCCCTGCACTGCATGCAGAGCAATTCCGTGTTCCACATCAAACGTGAAAGGAGCCTTGATTTCCTTGATGGCACTCCAGAGAAAACCCAAGATCACTGTCTCAAGTCTAGAGGGATCCTGAGGTCACTGGAGCAACACGAAATTTCCCCTTGGACCCCAAATCAACTCGAGATGAGAGCTTAGTCCCTGGCTTCGACTCAAGAGGAATACCAACCTTCCATAAGCACCTCAAAAGGAGGCTTCTCTCAGCTACAGGTGTGTGAGAGGGACCCTGAGTTTGTGGCCTCAAGTGGAATGGACAATGAGATGCTCTGACTCGAAGTAAGGCCGGATATCCCTGCAGTGAATTGAATGCCGGCTCGTCTTGCATCTCCCTTGATGAAGGGATGTCTGAATCCCCTGTGGAGACCTCAGAGAAAGACCGACTTCTCCACCTCATTGCGACCGGAGGCCTCACATCCTTTGAAATCTCGAGAGGTCTGCGGAGATCAATGCTTCCAAAGGAGACGATGCCTGACTCCTCTTGAAAATGGATAGGAGTCCCAGGATCCCTGTGGCACGTGGAAAGGGACCCTGGGTCTCCCGCCTCACGTGGAGACGCGTCCCAATTCCCATGCCAAGACTCGAGGAGAATCCCGAGGTGTCCCTCGCACCTAGGCAGGAGTCCCGATGTTGCTGAAGAAACACGTGTCTGGAAGGGCCCTCCCCGTCGTAACTCGAGAATATACCCCAGGTTCCGGCCGCAACTCGAGAAAAACCATGAGATTTCCCCCTCGCCGCGTGTTGAGGCCCGATTCCCCTGCACTGCATGCAGAGCAATTCCGTGTTCCACATCAAACGTGAAAGGAGCCTTGATTTCCTTAATGGCACTCCAGAGAAAACCCAAGATCACTGTCTGAAGTCTAGAGGGATCCTGAGGTCACTGGAGCAACACGAAATTTCCTCTTGGACCCCGAATCAACTCGAGATGAGAGCTTAGTCCCTGGCTTCGACTCAAGAGGAATACCAACTTTCCATAAGCACCTCAAGAGGTGGCTTCTCTCAGCTACAGGTGTCTGAGAGGGACCCTGAGTTTGTGGCCTCAAGTTGAATGGACACCGAGATGCTCTGACTCGAAGTAAGGCCGGATATCCCTGCAGTGAATTGAATGCAGGCTCGTCTTGCATCTCCTAAGACGAAGGGATGTCTGAATCCCCTGTGGAGACCTCAGAGAAAGACCGACTTCTCCGCCTCATTGCGACCGGGGGCCTCACATCCTTTGAAAACTCGAGAGGTCTGCGGAGATCAATGCTTCCAAAGGAAATGATGCCTGACTCCTCTTGAAAATGGATAGGAGTCCCAGGATCCCTGTGGCACGTGGAAAGGGACCCTGGGTCTCCCGCCTCACGTGGAGACGCGTCCCAATTGCCATGCCAAGACTCGAGGAGAATCCCGAGGTGTCCCTCGCACCTAGGCAGGAGCCCTGACGTCACTGAACAAACACGTGTCTGGAAGGGCCCTCCCCGTCGTAACTCGAGAATATTCCCCAGGTTCCGGCCACAACTCGAGAAAAACCATGAGAATTCCCCCTCGCCGCGAGATGAGTCCTGATTCCCCTGCACTGCGTGCAGAGCAATTCCGTGTTCCACATCAAACGTGAAAGGAGCCTTGATTTCCTTGATGGCACTCCAGAGAAAACCCAAGATCACTGTCTCAAGTATAGAGGGATCCTGAGGTCACTGGAGCAACAGGAAAGGGCTCCGTGGACCCCAAATCAACTCGAGATGAAAGCTTAGACCCTGGCTTCGACTCAAGAGGAATACCCACTTTTCACAAGCACCTCAAGACGAGGCTTCTCTCAGCTACAGGTATGTGAGAGGGACCCTGAGTTTGTGGCCTCAAGTGGAAAGGACACCGAGATGCTCTGACTCGAAGTAAGGCCGGATATCCCTGCAGTGAATTGAATGCAGGGTCGTCTTGCATCTCCCAAGACGAAGGGTTGTCTGAATCCCCTGTGGAGACCACAGAGAAAGACCTAGTCCTCCGCCTCAACGCGACCGGAGGCCTCACATCCTTTGAAAACTTGAGAGGTCCGCGGAGATCAATGCTTCCAAAGGAGACGATGCCTGACTCCTCTTGAAAATGGATATGAGTCCCAGGATCCCTGTGGCACGTGGAAAGGGACACTGGGTCTCCCGCCTCACGTGGAGACGCGTCCCAATTGCCATGTCAACAATCGTGGAGATTCCCGAAGTGTCCCTCGCACCTAGGCAGGAGTCCTGACGTCGCTGAACAAACACGTGTCTGGAAGTGCCCTCCCCGTCGTAACTCGAGAATATACCCAAGCTTCCGGCCGCAACTCGAAAAAAACCATGAGAATTCCCCATCACCGCGACATGAGGCCCGATTCCCCTGCACTGCGTGCAGAGCAATTCCGTGTTCCACATCAAACGGGAAAGGGGCATTGATTTCCTTGATGGCACTCCAGAGAAAACCCAAAGTCACTGTCTCAAGTCTAGAGGGATCCTGAGGCCACTGTATCAGCATGAAAGGTCTCCGTGGACCGCAAATCAACTCGAGATGAGAGCTTAGTCCCTGGCTTCGACTTAAGAGGAATACCAACTTTCCACAAGCACCTCAAGAGGAGTCTTCTCTCAGCTACAGGTATGTGAGAGGGACCCTGAGTGTGTGGCCTCAAGTGGAATGGACACCGAGATGCTCTGACTCGAAGTAAGGCCGGATATCCCTGCAGTGAATTGAATGCAAGCTCGTCTTGCATCTCCGAAGACGAAGGGATGTCTGAATCCCCTGTGGAGACATCAGAGAAAGACCTAGTTCTCCGCCTCATCGCGACCGGAGGCCTCACATCCTCTGAAAACTCGAGAGGTCCGCGGAGATCAATGCTTCCAAAGGAGATGATGCCTGACTCCTCTTGAAAATGGTTAGGAGTCCCAGGATCCCTGTCCACATGGACGGGGACTCTGGGTCTCCCGCTTCACATGGAGACGCGTCCCAATTGCCATGCCAAGACTCGAGGAGAATCCCGAGGTATCCCTCGCACCTAGGCAGGAGTCCTGAAGTCGCTGAACAAACACGTGTTTGGAAGGGCCCTCCCCATCGTAACTCGAGAATATAACCCAGGTTTCGGCCGCAACTCGAGAAAAACCATGAGACTTCCCCCTCTTCGCGAGATGAGGCACGATTCCCCTGCACTGCGTGCAGAGCAATTCCGTGTTCCACATCAAACGAGAAAGGAGCCTTGATTTCCTTGATGGCACTCCAGAGAAAACCCAAGATCACTGTCTCAAGTCTAGAGGGATCCTGAGGTCACTGGAGCAACACGAAAGGGCTCCGTGGACCCCAAATCAACTCGAGATGAGAGCTTAGTCCCTGGCTTCGACTCAAGAGGAATACAAACTTTCCAAAAGCACCTCAAGGGGAGGCTTCTCTCAGCTACAGGTAGGTGAGAGGGACCCTGAGTTTGTGGCCTCAAATCGAATGGACACCGAGATGCTCTGACTCGAAGTAAGGCCGGATATCCCTTCAGTGAAGTGAATGCAGGCTCGTCTTGCATCTCCCAAGACGAAGGGATGTCTGAATCCCCTGTGGAGACCCCAGAGAAAGACCTAGTCCTCCGCCTCATCGCGACCGGAGGCCTCACATCCTTTGAAAACTCGAGAGGTCCGCGGAGATCAATGCTTCCAAAGGAGACGATGCCTGACTCCTCTTGAATATGGATAGGAGTCCCAGGATCCCTGTGGCACGTGGAAAGGGACCCTGGGTCTCCCGCCTCACGTGGAGACGCGTCCCAATTGCCGTGCCAAGTCTCGAGGAGAATCCCGAGGTGTCCCTCGCACCTAGGCAGGAGTCCTGACGTCGCTGAACAAACACGTGTCTGGAAGGGCCCTCCGCGTCGGAACTCGAGAATATACCCCAGGTTCCGGCCGCAACTCTAGAAAAACCATGAGACTTCCCCCTGCTGCGAGATGAGGCCCTATTCCCTTGCACTGCGTGCAGAGCAATTCCGAGTTCCACATCAAACTTGAAAGGAGCCTTGATTTCCTTGATGCCACTCCAGAGAAAACCCAAAGTCACTGTCTCAAGTCTAGAGGGATCCTGTGGTCACTGTAGCAAGACGAACGGGCTCCGTGGACCCCAAATCAACTCGAGATGAGAGCTTAGTCCCTGGCTTCGACTCAAGAGGAATACCAAGTTTCCACAAGCACCTCAAGAGGAGGCTTCTCTCAGCTACAGGTATGTGAGAGGGACCCTGAGTTTGTGGCCTCAAATGGAATGGACACCGAGATGCTCTGACTCGAAGTAAGGCCGGATATCCCTGCAGTGAAGTGAATGCAGGCTCGTCTTGCATCTCCCAAGACGAAGGGATGTCTGAATCCCCTGTGGAGACCACAGAGAAAGACCTAGTCCTCCGCCTCATCGCGACCGGAGGCCTCACATCCTTTGAAAACTGGAGAGGTCCGCGGAGATCAATGCTTCCAAAGGAGACGATGCCTGACTCCTCTTGAAAATGGATAGGAGTCCCAGGATCCCTGTGGCACGTGGAAAGGGACCGTGGGTCTCCCGTTTCACGTGGAGACGCGTCCCAATTGCCATGCCAAGACTCGAGGAGAATCCCGAGGTGTCCCTCGCACCTAGGCAGGAGTCCTGACGTCGCTGAACAAACACTTGTCTGGAAGGGCCCTCCCCGTGGTAACTCGAGAATATACCCTGTGTTCCGGCCGCAACTCGAGAAAAACCATGAGACTTCCCCCTCGTCGCGAGATGAGGCCCGATTCCCCTGCACTGCGTGCAGAGCAATTCCGTGTTCCACATCAAACGTGAAAGGAGCCTTGATTTCCTTGATGGCACTCCAGAGAAAACCCAAGATCACTGTCTCAAGTCTAGAGGGATCCTGAGGTCACTGGAGCAACACGAAAGGGCTCCGTGGACCCCAAATCAACTCGAGATGAGAGCTTAGTCCCTGGCTTCGACTCAAGAGGAATACCAACTTTCCACAAGCACCTCAAGAGGAGGCTTCTCTCAGCTACAGGTATGTGAGAGGGACCCTGAGTTTGTGGCCTCAAATCGAATGGACACCGAGATGCTCTGACTCGAAGTTAGGCTGGATATCCCTTCAGTGAATTGAATGCAGGCTCGTCTTGCATCTCCCAAGACGAAGGGATGTCTGAATCCCCTGTGGAGACCACCGAGAAAGACCTAGTTCTCCGCCTCATCGCGACCGGAGGCCTCACATCCTTTGAAAACTCGAGAGCTCCGCG
Organism: Dama dama; assembly: GCF_033118175.1. Lineage (NCBI taxonomy): Eukaryota > Metazoa > Chordata > Mammalia > Artiodactyla > Cervidae > Dama > Dama dama. Next base: position 5,941,512 of record NW_026870895.1, read on the forward strand.
GAGATCAATGCTTCCAAAGGAGACGATGCCTGACTCCTCTTGAAAATGGATAGGAGTCCCAGGATCCCTGTGGCACGTGGAAAGGGACCCTGGGTCTCCCGCCTCACGTGGAGACGCCTCCCAATTGCCATGCCAAGACTCGTGGAGAATCCCGAAGTGTCCCACGCACCTAGGCAGGAGTCCTGACTTCGCTGAACAAACACGTGTCTGGAAGGGCCCTCCCCGTCTTAACTCGAGAATATACCCCAGGTTCCGGCCGCAACTCGAGAAAAACCATGAGAATTCCCCCTCACCGCGAGATGAGGCCCGATTCCCCTGCACTGCGTGCAGAGCAATTCCTGAGCAGCGGAGACGGAGAGAGCAGCGCCAGCCCCTCCCCGCAGCGCCAGCCCGTCCCCGCAGCACAAGCCCCTCCCCCCGGAGCGACGGAACTAGCTACCTGAATAAGAGTCCACCTCCGCCCGCCTGTGTCAGGGCGGAAATGAGGCTCTGAAGAGACCGGCAAACAGAAGCCAAATAAACAAAGGGAACCGCTTCAGAAGGGACTGGTGCAACAGATTAAAATCCCTCTAGGAAACATTGACTACACCGGAGGAGCCTGTAGATATCGAGAAGCGTAAGCTGGAACGAGGAGCTATCTGAAACTGAGCCGAACCCACACTGACCGCAACAGCTCCAGAGAAACTCGTAGATATAATTTTACTTTTTTCTCTTTTTTTAATTTTTTTTTCTTTTTTTCTTTTTTCTTTTTTATTTTTTCTCTTTTATTTTCCTTTAAAATCCCCTATTACTCCCCCATTACTCCTTAACTTTCATTTCCATAGACTTTTACGATTTTTTAATTAGGGGGAAAAAAAAATTTTTTTTTCCTTTTTTTTTTTCTTTTTTTTCTGTTTTTTTTCTTTTTCTTTCTTTTTTTTTTCTTTTTTTTTCTTTCCTTTTTCTCTTCTATTTTCTATTTTTCTTTTTCTCTTATTTCTTTTAAATTCCTCTAGTACTCCTCTACTACTCCTTAATTTTCATTTTCAATGCACTATAACCTTACAAAAAAAAAAAAAAAAAAAAAGAAGAGAAGCCCTATTTTTAAACTGAAGATTATTCTCTCCCAATCTTGACTCTCTGTTTTCTACCTCAGAACACCTCTATTTCCTCCTTTCCCCTTCTCTTCCCAATCCAATTCTGTGAATCTTTGTAGGTGACTGGGCTACGGAGAACACTCTGGGAACAGACAGCTGTGTAGATCTGTCTCTCTCCTCTTGAGTCCCCCTTTTTCTCCTCCTGTTCATCTCTATCTCCCTCCTCCCTCTCCTCTTCTTCATGTGACTCTGTGAACCTCTCTGGGTGTCCCTAACGGGGGAGAATCTTTTAGCCATTAACCTAGAAGTTTTCTTATCAGGGCTGCATAGTTGGAGAAGTCCTGAGACTACAGGAAGAATAAAACTGAAATCCAGAGGCAGGAGACTTAAGCCCAAAACCTGAGAACACCAGAAAACTCCTGACTACAAGGAACTTTAAGTGATAAGTGACTGTCCAAAAGCCTCCATACCTACACTGAAACCAACTACCACACAAGAGCCAATAAGTTTTAGAGCAAGACATACCACGCAAATTCTCCAGCAACGCAGGAACATAGCCCTGAACATCAACATACAGGCTGCCCAAGGTCACACCTAACACATAGACCCATCTCAAAACTCATTACTGGGCACTCCATTGCTTTCCAAAGAGAAGAAATCAAGTTCCACACACCAGAACACTGATGCAAGCTTCCCAAACCAGGAAACCTTGACAAGCCAATCGTCTAACCCCATCCACTGGGTTAATCCTCCACAACAAAAAGGAACCACAGACCTCCAGAATACAGAAAGCCCACTCCAGATACAGCAATCTAAACAAGATGAAAAGGCAAAGAAATACCCAACAGGTAAAGGAACATGAAAAATGCCCACCAAGTCAAACAAAAGAGGAGGAGATAGGGAATCTACCTGAAAAAGAATTTAGAATAATGATAATAAAAATGATCCAAAATCTTGAAAACAAAATGGAGTTACAGATAAATAGCCTGGAAACAAAGATTGAAAAGATTCAAGAACTGTTTAATAAAGACCTAGAAGAAATAAAAAAGAGTCAATTACAAATGAATAATGCAATGAATGAGATCAAAAACACTTTGGAGGGAACCAAGAGTAGAATAACGGAGGCAGAAGATAGGATAAGTGAGGTAGAAGATAAAATGGTGGAAATAAATGAAGCAGAGAGGAAAAAAGAAAAAAGGATCAAAAGAAATGAGGACAACCTCAGGGACCTCTGGGACACTGTGAAACGCCCCAACATTCGAATCATAGGAGTTCCAGAAGAAGAAGACAAAAAGAAGGGCCATGAGAAAATACTCGAGGAGATAATAGCTGAAAACTTCCCGAAAATGGGGAAGGAAATAGCCACCCAAATCCAAGAAACCCAGAGAGTCCCAAACAGGATAAACCCAAGGCGAAACACCCCAAGACACATATTAATCAAATTAACAAAGATCAAACACAAAGAACAAATATTAAAAGCAGCAAGGGAAAAACAACAAATAACACACAAAGGGATTCCCATAAGGATAACAGCTGATCTATCAATAGAAACCCTCCAGGCCAGAAGGGAATGGCAGGACGTACTGAAAGTAATGAAAGAGAATAACCTACAACCTAGATTACTGTATCCAGCAAGGATCTCATTCAGATATGAAGGAGAATTCAAAAGCTTTACAGATAAGCAAAAGCTGAGAGAATTCAGCACCACCAAACCAGCTCTTCAACAAATGCTAAAGGATCTTCTCTAGACAGGAAATGCAGAAAGGTTTTATAAATGTGAACCCAAAACAACAAAGTAAATGGCAACGGGAACACACCTATCAATAATTACCCTAAATGTAAATGGGTTGAATGCCCCAACCAAAAGACAAAGATTGGCTGAATGGATACAAAAACAAGACCCCTATATATGCTGTCTACAAGAGACCCACCTCAAAACAAGAGACACATACAGACTAAAAGTGAAGGGCTGGAAAAAAATATTTCATGCAAACGGAGACCAAAAGAAAGCAGGAGTCGCAATACTCATATCAGATAAAATAGACTTTCAAATAAAGGAAGTGAAAAGAGACAAAGAAGGACACTACATAATGATCAAAGGATCAATCAAAAAAGAAGATATAACAATTATAAATATATATGCACCCAACATAGGAGCACCGCAATATGTACGGCAAACGCTAACAAGTATGAAAGAGGAAATTAATAGTAACACAATAATAGTGGGAGACTTTAATACCCCACTCACAACTATGGATAGATCAACTAAACAGAAAATTAACAAGGAAACACAAACCTTAAATGACACAATGGACCAGCTAGACCTAATTGATATCTATAGGACATTTCACCCCAAAACAATCAACTTCACCTTTTTCTCAAGTGCACACGGAACATTCTCCAGAATAGATCACATCCTGGGCCATAAATCTGGTCTTGGAAAATTCAAAAAAATTGAAATCATTCCAGTTATCTTTTCTGACCACAGTGCAGTAAGATTAGATCTCAATTACAGGGAAAAAATTGTTAAAACTTCAAACATATGGAGGCTAAATAACACGCTTCTGAATAACCAACAAATCATAGAAGAAATCAAAAAAGAAATCAAAATATGTATAGAAATGAATGAAAATGAAAACACAACAACCCAAAACCTATGGGACACTGTAAAAGCAGTGCTAAGGGGAAGGTTCATAGCATTACAGGCTTACATCAAGAAACAGGAAAAAAACCAATTAAATAACCTAACTCTACACCTAAAGCAATTAGAGAAGGAAGAAATGAAGAACCCCAGAGTTAGCAGAAGGAAAGAAATCTTAAAAATCAGGGCAGAAATAAATGCAAAAGAAACTAAAGAGACCATAGCAAAAATCAACAAAGCTAAAAGCTGGTTTTTTGAAAAAATAAACAAAATTGACAAACCATTAGCAAGACTCATTAAGAAACAAAGAGAGAAAAACCAAATTAACAAAATTAGAAATGAAAATGGAGAGATCACAACAGACAACACTGAAATACAAAGGATCATAAGAGACTACTACCAGCAGCTCTATGCCAATAAAATGGACAACTTGGATGAAATGGACAAATTCTTAGAAAAGTATAACTTTCCAAAACTGAACCAGGAAGAAATAGAAGATCTTAACAGACCCATCACAAGCAAGGAAATCGAAACTGTCATCAAAAATCTTCCAGCAAACAAAAGCCCAGGACCAGATGGCTTCACAGCTGAATTCTACCAAAAATTTAGAGAAGAGCTAACACCTATCTTACTCAAACTCTTCCAGAAAATTGCAGAAGAAGGTAAGCTTCCAAACTCATTCTATGAGGCCACCATCACCCTAATTCCAAAACCAGACAAAGATGCCACAAAAAAAGAAAACTACAGGCCAATATCACTGATGAACATAGATGCAAAAATCCTTAACAAAATTCTAGCAAACAGAATCCAACAACATATTAAAAAAATCATACACCATGACCAAGTGGGCTTTATCCCAGGAATGCAAGGATTCTTTAATATCCGCAAATCAATCAATGTAATACACCACATTAACAAATTGAAAGATAAAAACCATATGATTATCTCAATAGATGCAGAGAAAGCCTTTGACAAAATTCAACACTCATTTATGATTAAAACTCTCCAAAAAGCAGGAATAGAAGGAACATACCTCAACATAATAAAAGCTATATATGACAAACCCACAGCAAGCATCACCCTCAATGGTGAAATATTGAAGGCATTTCCCCTGAAATCAGGAACAAGACAAGGGTGCCCACTCTCACCACTACTATTCAACATAGTGTTGGAAGTGCTGGCCACAGCAATCAGAGCAGAAAAAGAAGTAAAAGGAATCCAGATAGGAAAAGAAGAAGTAAAACTCTCACTGTTTGCAGATGACATGATCCTCTACATAGAAAACCCTAAAGATTCTACCAGAAAATTACTAGAGCTAATCAATGAATATAGTAAAGTTGCAGGATATAAAATTAACACACAGAAATCCCTTGCATTCCTATATACTAACAATGAAAAAACAGACAGAGAAATTAAGGAAACAATACCATTCACCATTGCAACAAAAAGAATAAAATACTTAGGAGTATATCTACCTAAAGAAACAAAGGACCTATACATAGAAAACTATAAAACACTGATGAAAGAAATCAAAGAGGACACAAACAGATGGAGAAACATACCGTGTTCATGGATTGGAAGAATTAATATTGTCAAAATGGCTATTCTACCCAAAGCAGTCTATAGATTCAATGCAATCCCTATCAAGCTACCAACGGTATTTTTCACAGAACTAGACCAAAGAATTTCACAATTTGTATGGAAATACAAAAAACCTCGAATAGCCAAAGTAATCTTGAGAAAGAAGAATGGAACTGGAGGAATCAACCTGCCTGACTTCAGACTCTACTACAAAGCCACAGTCATCAAGACAGTATGGTACTGGCACAAAGACAGAAATATAGATCAATGGAACAGAATAGAAAGCCCAGAGATAAATCCACGAACCTATGGACACCTTATCTTTGACAAAGGAGGCAAGGATATACAATGGAAAAAAGACAACCTCTTTAACAAGTGGTGCTGGGAAAACTGGTCAACCACTTGTAAAAGAATGAAACTAGAACACTTTCTAACACCATACACAAAAATAAACTCAAAATGGATTAAAGATCTAAATGTAAGACCAGAAACTATAAAACTCCTAGAGGAGAACATAGGCAAAACACTCTCCGACATAAATCAAAGCAAGATCCTCTATGACCCACCTCCCAGAATATTGGAAATAAAAGCAAAACTAAACAAATGGGACCTAATGAAACTTAAAAGCTTTTGCACTACAAAGGAAACTATAAGTAAGATGAAAAGACAGCCCTCAGATTGGGAGAAAATAATAGCAAATGAAGAAACAGACAAAGGACTAATCTCAAAAATATACAAGCAACTCCTGCAGCTCAATTCCAGAAAAATAAATGATCCAATCAAAAAATGGGCCAAAGAACTAAACAGACATTTCTCCAAGGAAGACATACAGATGGCTAACAAACACATGAAAAGATGCTCAACATCACTCATTATTAGAGAAATGCAAATCAAAACCACAATGAGGTACCATTACACGCCAGTCAGGATGGCTGCTATCCAAAAGTCTACAAGCAATAAATGCTGGAGAGGGTGTGGAGAAAAGGGAACCCTCTTACACTGTTGGTGGGAATGCAAACTAGTACAGCCGCTATGGAAAACAGTGTGGAGATTTCTTAAAAAACTGGACATAGAACTGCCATATGACCCAGCAATCCCACTTCTGGGCATACACACTGAGGAAACCAGATCTGAAAGAGACACGTGCACCCCAATGTTCATTGCAGCACTGTTTATAATAGCCAGGACATGGAAGCAACCTAGATGCCCATCAGCAGATGAATGGATAAGGAAGCTGTGGTACATATATACCATGGAATATTACTCAGCCATTAAAAAGAATTCATTTGAACCAGTCCTAATGAGATGGATGAAGCTGGAGCCCCTTATACAGAGTGAAGTAAGCCAGAAAGATAAAGAACATTACAGCATACTGACACATGTATATGGAATTTAGAAAGGTGATAACGATAACCCTATATGCAGAACAGAAAAAGAGACACAGAAATACAGAACAGACTTTTGAACTTTGTGGGAGAATGTGAGGGTGGGATATTTCAAAAGAACAGCATGTATACTATCTATGGTGAAACAGATCACCAGCCCAGGTGGGATGCACGAGACAAGTGCTCCGGCCTGGTGCACTGGGAAGACCCAGAGGAATCGGGTGGAGAGGGAGGTGGGAGGGGGGATCGGGATTGGGAATACATGTAAATCCATGGCTGATTCATATCAATGTATGACAAAACCCATGGAAAAAAAAATAATAATAATAAAAATTAAAAAAAAAATAAAAAATAAATAAAAAATAAAAAAAAGAAAATGGATAGGAGTCCCAGGATCCCTGTCCCACGTGGAAAGGGACCTTAGGTCTCCCGCCTCACGTGGAGATGTGTCCCAATTGCCATGCCAAGACTCGAGGAGAATCCCAAGGTGTGCCTCGCACCTAAGTAGGAGTCCTGACGTTGCTGAACAAACACGTGTCTGGAAGGACCCTCCCCGTCGTAACTCGAGAATATAAACCATGTTCCGGCCGCAGCTCGAGAAAAACCATGAGACTTCCCCTCGCCACAAGATGAGGCCCGATTCCCCTGCACTGCGTGCAGAGCAATTCCGTGTTCCACATCAAACGTGAAAGGAGCCTTGATTTCCTTGATGGCACTCCAGAGAAAACCCAAGATCACTGTCTCAAGTCTAGAGGGATCCTGAGGTCACTGGAGCAACACGAAAGGGCACCTTGGACCCCAAATCAACTCGAGATGAGAGCTTAGTCCCTGGCTTCGACTCAAGAGGAATACCAACTTTCCACAAGCACCTCAAGAGGAGGCTTCTCTCAGATACAGGTATGTGAGAGGACCCTGAGTTTGTGGCCTCAAGTGGAATGGACACCGAGATGCTCTGACTCGAAGTAAGGCCGGATATCCCTGCAGTGAATTGAATGCAGGCTCCTCTTGCATCTCCCAAGACGAAGGGATGTCTGAATCCCCTGTGGAGACCACAGAGAAAGACCTAGTTCTCCGCCTCATCGAGACCGGAGGCCTCACATCCTTTGAAAACTCGAGAGGTCCGCGGAGATCAATGCTTCCAAAGGAGACGATGCCTGACTCCTCTTGAAAATGGATAGGAGTCCCAGGATCCCTGTGGCACATGGAAAGGGACCCTGGGTCTCCCGCCTCACGTGGAGACGAGTCCCAATTGCCATGCCAAGACTCGAGGAGAATCCCGAGGTGTCCCTCGCACCTACGCAGGAGTCATGACGTCGCTGTACAAACACGTGTCTGGAAGGGCCCTCCCCGTCGTAACTCGAGAATATACCCCAGGTTCCGGCCGCAACTCGAGAAAAACCATGAGACTTCCCCCTCGCCGCGAGATGAAAACCGATTCCCCTGCACTGAATGCAGAGCAATTCCGTGATCCACATCAAACGTGAAAGGAGCCTTGATTTCCTTGATGGCACTCCAGAGAAAACCCAAGATCACTGTCTCAAGTCTAGAGGGATCCTGAGGTCACTGGAGCAACACGAAAATGCTCAGTGGACCCCAAATCAACTCGAGATGAGAGCTTAGTCCCTGGCTTCGACTCAAGAGGAATACCAACTTTCCACAAGCACCTCAAGAGGAGGCTTCTCTCAGCTACAGGTATGTGAGAGGGACCCTGAGTTTGTGGCCTCAAGTGGAATGGACACCGAGATGCTCTGATTCGAAGTAAGGCCGGATATCCCTGCAGTGAATTGAATGCAGACTCGTCTTGCATCTCGCAAGATGAAGGGATGTCTGAATACCTTATGGAGACCACAGAGAAAGACCCAATTTTACGCCTTATCTCGACCGGAGGAATCACATCCTTTGAAAATTCGAGACGTCCGCGGAGATCAATGCTTCCAAAGGAGACGATGCCTGACTCCTCTTGAAAATGGATAGGAGTCCCAGGATCCCTGTGGCACGTGGAAAGGGACCCTGGGTCTCCCTCCTCACGTGGAGACGCGTTCCAATTGCAATGCAAAGACTCGAGGAGAGTCCCGAGGTGTCCATCGCACCTAGGCAGGGGTCCTCACGTCGCTGAACAAACACGTGTCTGGAAGGGCCCTCCCAGTCGTAACTCGAGAATATACCCCAGGTTCCGGCCGCAACTCGAGATAAACCATGAGACTTCCCCCTCGCCGCGAGATGAGACCCGATTCCCCTGCAATGCGTGCAGAGCAATTCCGTGTTCCACATCAAACGTGAAAGGAGCCTTGACTTCCTTGATGGCACTCCAGAGAAAACCCAAGATCACTGTCTCAAGTCTAGAGGGATCCTGAGGTCACTGTAGCAACACGAAAGGGCTCCGTGGACCCCAAATCAACTCGAGATGAGAGCTTAGTCCCTGGCTTCGACTCAAGAGGAATACCAAATTTACACAAGCACCTCAAGAGAAGGCTTCTCTCAGTTACAGGTATGTCAGAGGACCCCTGAGTTTGTGGCCTCAAGTGGAATGGACACCGAGATGGTCTGACTCGAAGTAAGGCTGGATATCCCTGCAGTGAATTGAATGCAGGCTCGTCTTGCATCTCCCAACACGAAGGGATGTCTGAATCGGCTGTGGAGACCACAGAGAAAGACCTAGTCCTCCGCCTCATCGCGACCGGAGGCCTCACATCCTTTGAAAACTCGAGAGGTCTGCGGAGATCAATGCTTCCAAAGGAGACGATGCCTGACTCCTCTTGAAAATGGTTAGGAGACCCAGGATCCCTGTCCACATGGACGGGGACCCTGGGTCTCCCACTTCACGTGGAGACGCGTCCCAATTGCCATGCCAAGACTCGAGGAGAATCCCGAGGTGTCCCTCGCACCTAGGCAGGAGTCCTGACGTCGCTGAAAAAACACGTGTCTGGAAGGGCCCTCCCCGTCGTAACTCGAGAATATACCCCAGGTTCCGGCGGCAACTCGAGAAAAACCATGAGACTTCCCCCTCGTCGCGAGATGAGGCCCGATTCCCCTGCACTGCGTGCAGAGCAATTCCGTGTTCCACATCAAACGTGGAAGGAGCCTTGATTTCCTAGATGGCACTCCAGAGAAAACCCAAGATCACTGTCTCAAGTCTAGAGGGATCCTGAGGTCATTGGAGCAACATGAAAGGGATCCGTGGACCCCAAATCAACTCGAGATGAGAGCTTAGTCCCTGGCTTCGACTCAAGAGGAATACCAAGTTTCCACAAGCACCTCAAGAGGAGGCTTCTCCCAGCTACATTGATGTGAGAGGTACAATGAGTTTGTGGCCTCAAGTGGAATGGACACCGAGATGCTCTGATTCGAAGTAAGGCCGGATATCCCTGCAGTGAATTCAATGCAAGCTCGTCTTGCATCTCCCAAGACGAAGGGATGTCTGAATCCCCACTAGAGACCACAGAGAAAGACCTAGTTCTCCGCCTCATCTCGACCGGAGGCCTCACATCCTTTGAAAACTCGGGAGGTCCGCGGAGATCAATGCTTCCAAAGGAGACGATGCCTGACTCCTCTTGAAAATGGATAAGAGTCCCAGGATCCCTGTGGCACGTGGAAAGGGACCCTGGGTCTCCCGCCTCACGTGGAGACGCGTCCCAATTGCCATGCCATGACTCGAGGAGAATCCCGAGGTGTCCCTCGCACCTAGGCAGGAGTCCTGACGTCGCTGAACAAACACGTGTCTGGAAGGGCCCTCCACTTCGTAACTCGAGAATATACCCCAGGTTCCGGCCGCAACTCGAATAAAACCATGAGACTTCCCCCTCGCCGCGAGATGAGGCCCGTTTCCCCTGCACTGCATGCAGAGCAATTCCGTGTTCCACATCAAAAGTGAAAGGAGACTTGATTTCCTTGATGGCACTCCAGAGAAAACCCAAGATCACTGTCTCAAGTCTAGAGGGATCCTGAGGTCACTGGAGCAACACAAAAGGGCTCCGTGGACCCCAAATCAACTCGAGATGAGAGCTTAGTCCCTGGCTTCGACTCAAGAGGAATACCAACTTTCCACAAGCACCTCAGGAGGAGGCTTCTCTCAGCTACAGGTATGTGATAGGGACCCTGAGTTTGTGGCCTCAAGTGGAATGGACACCGAGATGCTCTGACTCGAAGTAAGGTCGGATACCCCTGCTGTGAATTGAATGCAGGCTCGTCTTCCATCTCCCAAGACGAAGGGATGTCTGAATCCCCTGTGTAGACCACAGAGAAAGACCTAGTCCTCCGCCTCATCGCGACCGGAGGCCTCACATCCTTTGAAAACTAGAGATGTCCGCGGAGATCAATGCTTCCAAAGGAGACGATGCCTGACTCCTCTTGAAAATGGATAGGAGTCCCAGGATCCCTGTGGCACGTGGAAAGGGACCCTGGGTCTCCCGCCTCACGTGGAGACGCGTCCCAATTGCCATGCCAAGACTCGAGGAGAATCCTGAGGTGTCCCTCGCACCTAGGCAGGAGTCCTGACGTCGCTGAACAAACACGTGTCTGGAAGGGCCCTCCCCGTCGTAACTCGAGAATATACCCCAGGTTCCGGCCGCAACTCGAGAAAAACCATGAGACTTCCCCCTCGTCGCGAGATGAGGCCCGATTCCCCTGCACTGCGTGCAGAGCAATTCCGTGTTCCACATCAAACGTGAAAGGAGCCTTGATTTCCTTGATGTCACTCCAGAGAAAACCCAAGATCACTGTCTCAAGTCTAGAGGGATCCTGAGGTCACTGGGCAACACAAAGGGCTCCGTGGACCCCAAATCAACTCGAGATGAGAGCTTAGTCCCTGGCTTCGACTCAAGAGGAATACCAACTTTCCACAAGCACCTCAAGAGGAGGCTTCTCTCAGCTACAGGTATGTGAGAGGGACCCTGAGTTTGTGGCCTCAAGTGGAATGGACACCGAGATGCTCTGACTCGAAATAAGGCCGGATATCCCTGCAGTGAATTGAATGCAGGCTCGTCTTGCATCTCCCAAGACGAAGGGATGTCTGAATCCCCTGTGGAGACCACAGAGAAAGACCTAGTCCTCCGCCTCAACGCGACCGGAGGCCTGACATCCTTTGAGAACTCGAGAGGTCCGCGGAGATCAATGCTTCCAAAGGAGACGATGCCTGACGCCTCTTGAAAATAGATAGGATTCCCAGGATCCCTGTGGCACGTGGAATGGTACCCTGGTTCTCCCGCTTCACGTGGAGACGCGTCCCAATTGCCATGCCAAGACTCGAGGAGAATCCCGAGGTGTCCTTCGCACATAGGCCGGAGTCCTGACGTCTCTGAACAAACACGTGCCTGGAAGGGCCCTCCCCGTATTAACTTGAGAATATACCCCAGGTTCCGCCCGCAACTCGAGAAAAACCATGAGACTTCCCCCTGGCCCCGACATGAGTCCCGATTCCCCTGCACTGCGTGCAGAGCAATTCCGTGTTCCACATCAAACGTGAAAGGAACCTTCATTTACTTGATGGCACTACAGAGAAAACCCAAGATCACTGTCGCAAGTCTAGAGGGATCCTGAGGTCACTGGAGCAACACGAAAGGGCTCCGTGGACCCCAAATCAACCCGAGATGAGAGCTTAGTCCCTGGCTTCGACTCAAGAGGAATACCAAGTTTCCACAAGCACCTCAAGAGGAGGCTTCTCCCAGCTACATGGATGTGAGAGGTACAATGAGTTTGTGGCCTCAAGTGGAATGGACACCGAGATGCTCTGACTCGAAGGAAGGCCGGATATCCCTGCAGTGAATTGAATGCAAGCTCGTCTTGTATCTCCCAAGACGAAGGGATGTCTGAATCCCCTCTAGAGACCACAGAGAAAGACTTAGTTCTCCGCCTCATCGCGACCGGAGGCCTCACATCCTTTGAAAACTCGAGAGGTCCGCGGAGATCAATGCTTCCAAAGGAGACGATGCCTGACTCCTCTTGAAAATGGATACGAGTCCCAGGATCCCTGTGGCACGTGGAAAGGGACCCTGGGTCTCCCGCCTCACGTGGAGACGCGTCGCAATTGCCATGCCATGACTCGAGGAGAATCCCGAGGTGTCCCTCGCACCTAGGCAGGAGTCCTACGTCGCTGAACAAACACGTGTCTGGAAGGGCCCTCCCCGTCGTAACTCGAGAATATACCCCAGGTTCCGGCCGCAACTCGAGAAAAACCATGAGACTTCCCCCTCGCCGCGAGATGAGGCCCGATTCCCCCGCACTGCGTGCAGAGCAATTCCGTGTTCCACATTAAACGTGAAAGGAGCCTTGGTTTCCTTGATGGCACTCCAGAGAAAACCCAAGCTCACTGTCTCAAGTCTAGAGGGATCCTGAGGTCACTGGAGCAACACGAAAGGGCTCCGTGGACCCCAAATCAACTCGAGATGAGAGCTTAGTCCCTGGCTTCGACTCAAGAGGAATACCAACTTTCCACAAGCACCTCAAGAGGAGGCTTTTCTCAGCTACAGGTATGTGAGAGGGACCCTGAGTTTGTGGCCTCAAGTCGAATGGACACCGAGATGCTCTGACTCGAAGTAAGGCCGGATATCCCTGCAGTGAATTGAATGCAGGCTCTTCTTGCTTCTCTCAAGACGAAGCGATGTCTGAATCCCCTGTGTAGACCTCAGAGAAAGACCTAGTCCTCCGCCTCAACGCGAACGGAGGCCTCACATCCTTTGAAAACTCGAGAGGTCCACGGAGATCAATGCTTCCAAAGGAGACGATGCCTGACTCCTCTTGAAAATGGTTAGAAGTCCCAGGATCCCTGTCCACATGAACGGGGACCCTGGGTCTCCCACTTCACGTGGAGACGCGTCCCAATTGCCATGCCAAGACTCGAGGAGAATCCCGAGGTGTCCCTCGCACCTAGGCAGGAGTCCTGACGTCGCTGAACAAACACGTGTCTGGAAGGGCCCTCCCCGTCGTAACTCGAGAATATACCCCAGGTTCCGGCCGCAACTCGAGAAAAACCATGAGACTTCCCCCTCGTCGCGAGATGAGGCCCGATTCCGCTGCACTGCGTGCAGAGCAATTCCGTGTTCCACATCAAACGTGAAAGGAGCCTTGATTTCCTTGATGGCACTCCAGAGAAAACCCAAGATCCCTGTCTCAAGTCTAGAGGGATCCTGAGGTCACTGGAGCAACAAGAAAGGGCTCCGTGGACCCCAAATCAACTCGAGATGAGAGTTTAGTCCCTGGCTTCGACTCAAAAGGAATACCAACTTTCCACAAGCACCTCAAGAGGAGGCTTCTATCAGCTATAGCTATGTGAGAGCGACCCTGAGTTTGTGGCCTCAAGTGGAATGGACCCCGAGATGCTCTGACTCGAAGTAAGGCCGGATATCCCTGCAGTGAATTGAATGCAGGCTCGTCTTGCATCTCCCAAGAAGAAGGGTTGTCTGAATCCCCTGTGGAGACCACAGAGAAAGACCTAGTCCTCCGCCTCATCTTGACCGGAGGCCTCACATCCTTTGAAAACTCGGGAGGTCCGCGGAGATCAATGCTTCCAAAGGAGACGATGCCTGACTCCTCTTGAAAATGGATAAGAGTCCCAGGATCCCTGTGGCACGTGGAAAGGGACCCTGGGTCTCCCGCCTCACGTGGAGACGCGTCGCAATTGCCATGCCATGACTCGAGGAGAATCCCGAGGTGTCCCTCGCACCTAGGCAGGAGTCCTGACGTCGCTGAACAAACACGTGTCTGGAAGGGCCCTCCAATTCGTAACTCGAGAATATACCCCAGGTTCCGGCCGCAACTCGAATAAAACCATGAGACTTCCCCCTCGCCGCGAGATGAGGCCCGTTTCCCCTGCACTGCATGCAGAGCAATTCCGTGTTCCACATCAAAAGTGAAAGGAGACTTGATTTCCTTGATGGCACTCCAGAGAAAACCCAAGATCACTGTCTCAAGTCTAGAGGGATCCTGAGGTCACTGGAGCAACACGAAAGGGCTCCGTGGACCCCAAATCAACTCGAGATGAGAGCTTAGTCCCTGGCTTCGACTCAAGAGGAATACCAACTTTCCACAAGCACCTCAAGAGGAGGCTTCTCTCAGCTACAGGTATGTGACAGGGACCCTGAAGTGGAATGGACACCGAGATGCTCTGACTCGAAGTAAGGTCGGATACCCATGCAGTGAATTGAATGCAGGCTCGTCTTGCATCTCCCAAGACGAAGGGATGTCTGAATCCCCTGTGGAGACCACAGAGAAAGACCTAGTCCTCCGCCTCATCGCGACCGGAGGCCTCACATCCTTTGAAAACTAGAGATGTCCGCGGAGATCAATGCTTCCAAAGGAGACGATGCCTGACTCCTCTTGAAAATGGATAGGAGTCCCAGGATCCCTGTGGCACGTGGAAAGGGACCCTGGTTCTCCCGCCTCACGTGGAGACGCGTCCCAATTGCCATGCCAAGACTCGAGGAGAATCCCGAGGTGTCCCTCGATCCTAGGCAGGAGTCCTGACGTCGCTGAACAAACACGTGTCTGGAAGGGCCCTCCCCGTCGTAACTCGAGAATATACCCCAGGTTCTGGCCGCAACTCGAGAAAAACCATGAGACTTCCCCCTTGCCGCGAGATGAGGCCCGATTCCCCTGCACTGCGTGCAGAGCAATTCCGTGTTCCACATCAAACGTGAAAGGAGCCTCGATTTCCTTGATGGCACTCCAGAGAAAACACAAGATCACTGTCTCAAGTCTAGAGGGATCCTGAGGTCACTGGAGCAACACGAAAGGGCTCCTTGGACCCCAAATCAACTCGAGATGAGAGCTTAGTCCCTGGCTTCGACTCAAGAGGACTACCAACTTTCCACAAGCACCTCAAGAGGAGGCTTTTCTCAGCTACAGGTATGTGAGAGGGACCCTGAGTTTGTGGCCTCAAGTCGAATGGACACCGAGATGTTCTGACTCGAAGTAAGGCCGGATATCTCGGCAGTGAATTGAATGCAGGCTCGTCTTGCTTCTCCCAAGACGAAGGGATGTCTGAATCCCCTGGGTAGACCACAGAGAAAGACCTAGTCCTCCGCCTCAACGCGAACGGAGGCCTCACATCCTTTGAAAACTCGAGAGGTCCACGGAGATCAATGCTTCCAAAGGAGACGATGCCTGACTCCTCTTGAAAATGGATAGGAGTCCCAGGATCCCTGTGGCACGTGGAAAGGGACCCTGGGTCTCCCGCCTCACGTGGAGACGCATCCCAATTGCCATGCCAAGACTCGAGGAGATTCCCGAGGTGTCCCTCGCACCTAGGCAGGAGTCCTGACGTCGCTGAACAAACACGTGTCTGGAAGGGCCCTCCCCGTCGTAACTCGAGAATACACCCCAGGTTCCGTCCGCAACTCGAGAAAAAGCATGAGACGTCCCCCTCGCCGAGAGATGAGGCCCGATTCCCCTGCACTGCGTGCAGAGCAATTCCGTGTTCCACATCAAACGTGAAAGGAGCCTTGATTTCCTTGATGGCACTCCAGAGAAAACCCAAGATCCCTGTCTCAAGTCTAGAGGGATCCTGAGGTCACTGGAGCAACAAGAAAGGGCTCCGTGGACCCCAAATCAACTCGAGATGAGAGCTTAGTCCCTGGCTTCGACTCAATAGGAATACCAACTTTCCACAAGCACCTCAAGAGGAGGCTTCTATCAGCTATAGCTATGTGAGAGCGACCCTGAGTTTGTGGCCTCAAGTGGAATGGACCCCGAGATGCTCTGACTCGAAGTAAGGCCGGATATCCCTGCAGTGAATTGAATGCAGGCTCGTCTTGCATCTCCCAAGAAGAAGGGTTGCCTGAATCCCCTGTGGAGACCACAGAGAAAGACCTAGTCCTCCGCCTCATCTCGACCGGAGGCCTCACATCCTTTGAAAACTCGGGAGGTCCGCGGAGATCAATGCTTCCAAAGGAGACGATGCCTGACTCCTCTTGAAAATGGATAAGAGTCCCAGGATCCCTGTGGCACGTGGAAAGGGACCCTGGGTCTCCCGCCTCACGTGGAGACGCGTCGCAATTGTTATGCCATGACTCGAGGAGAATCCCGAGGTGTCCCTCGCACCTAGGCAGGAGTCCTGACGTCGCTGAACAAACACGTGTCTGGAAGGGCCCTCCACTTCGTAACTCGAGAATATACCCCAGGTTCCGGCCGCAACTCGAGAAAAACCATGAGACTTCCCCCTCGTCGCGAGATGAGGCCCGCTTCCCCTGCACTGCGTGCAGAGCAATTCCGTGTTCCACATCAAACGTGAAAGGAGCCTTGATTTCCTTGATGTCACTCCAGAGAAAACCCAAGATCACTGTCTCAAGTCTAGAGGGATCCTGAGGTCATTGGAGCAACACGAAAGGGATCCGTTGACCCCAAATCAACTCGAGATGAGAGCTTAGTCCCTGGCTTCGACTCAAGAGGAATACCAACTTTCCACAAGCCCCTCAAGAGGAGGCTTCTCTCAGCTACAGGTAGGTGAGAGGGACCCTGAGCTTGTGGCCTCAAGTGGAATGGACACCGAGATGCTCTGACTCGAAGTAAGGTCGGATATCCCTGCAGTGAATTGAATGCAGGCTCGTCTTGCATCCCAAGACGAAGGGATGTCTGAATCCCCTGTGGAGACCACAGAGAAAGACCTAGTCCTCCGCCTCAACGCGACCGGAGGCCTCACATCCTTTGAAATCTCGAGAGGTCCGCGGATATCAATGCTTCCAAAGGAGACGATGCCTGACGCCTCTTGAAAATAGATAGGATTCCCAGGATCCCTGTGGCACGTGGAATGGTACCCTGGTTCTCCCGCTTCACGTGGAGACGCGTCCCAATTGCCATGCCAAGACTCGAGGAGAATCCCGAGGTGTCCTTCGCACCTAGGCAGGAGTCCTGACGTCTCTGAACAAACACTTGCCTGGAAGGGCCCTCCCCGTATTAACTTGAGAATATACCCCAGGTTCCGGCCGCAACTCGAGAAAAACCATGAGACTTCCCCCTGGCCCCGACATGAGTCCCGATTCCCCTGCACTGCGTGCAGAGCAATTCCGTGTTCCACATCAAACTTGAAAGGAACCTTCATTTACTTGATGGCACTCCAGAGAAAACCCAAGATCACTGTCTCAAGTCTAGAGGGATCCTGAGGTCACTGGAGCAACACCAAAGGGCTCCTTGGACCCCAAATCAACCCGAGATGAGAGCTTAGTCCCTGGCTTCGACTCAAGAGGAATACCAAGTTTCCACAAGCACCTCAAGAGGAGGCTTCTCTCAGCTATAGGTATGTGAGAGCGACCCTGAGTTTGTGGCCTCAAGTGGAATGGACACCGAGATGCTCTGACTCGAAGTAAGGCCGGATATCCCTGCAGTGAATTGAATGCAGGCTCGTCTTGCATCTCCCAAGAAGAAGGGTTGTCTGAATCCCCTGTGGAGACCACAGAGAAAGACCTAGTCCTCCGCCTTAACGCGACCGGAGGCCTCACATCCTTTGAAAACTCGAGAGGTCCGCGGAGATCAATGCTTCCAAAGGAGACGATGCCTGACTCATCTTGAAAATGGATAGGAGTCCCAGGATCCCTGTGGCACGTGAAAAGGGACACTGGGTCTCCCGCCTCACGTGGATACGCGTCCCAATTGACATGCTAAGACTCGAGGAGTATACCGAGGTGTCCCTCGATCCTAGGCAGGAGTCCTGACGTCGCTGAACAAACACGTGTCTGGAAGGGCCCTCCCCGTCGTAACTCGAGAATATACCCCAGGTTCTGGCCGCAACTCGAGAAAAACCATGAGACTTCCCCCTTGCCGCGAGATGAGGCCCGATTCCCCTGCACTGCGTGCAGAGCAATTCCGTGTTCCACATCAAACGTGAAAGGAGCCTCGATTTCCTTGATGGCACTCCAGAGAAAACCCAAGATCACTGTCTCAAGTCTAGAGGGATCCTGAGGTCACTGGAGCAACACGAAAGGGCTCCGTGGACCCCAAATCAACTCGAGATGAGAGCTTAGTCCCTGGCTTCGACTCAAGAGGAATACCAACTTTCCACAAGCACCTCAAGAGGAGGCTTTTCTCAGCTACAGGTATGTGAGAGGGACCCTGAGTTTGTGGCCTCAAGTCGAATGGACACCGAGATGTTCTGACTCGAAGTAAGGCCGGATATCTCGGCAGTGAATTGAATGCAGGCTCGTCTTGCTTCTCCCAAGACGAAGGGATGTCTGAATCCCCTGGGTAGACCACAGAGAAAGACCTAGTCCTCCGCCTCAACGCGAACGGAGGCCTCACATCCTTTGAAAACTCGAGAGGTCCACGGAGATCAATGCTTCCAAAGGAGACGATGCCTGACTCCTCTTGAAAATGGATAGGAGTCCCAGGATCCCTGTGGCACGTGGAAAGGGACCCTGGGTCTCCCGCCTCACGTGGAGACGCATCCCAATTGCCATGCCAAGACTCGAGGAGATTCCCGAGGTGTCCCTCGCACCTAGGCAGGAGTCCTGACGTCGCTGAACAAACACGTGTCTGGAAGGGCCCTCCCCGTCGTAACTCGAGAATATACCCCAGGTTCCGTCCGCAACTCGAGAAAAACCATGAGACGTCCCCCTCGCCGAGAGATGAGGCCCGATTCCCCTGCACTGCGTGCAGAGCAATTCCGTGTTCCACATCAAACGTGAAAGGAGCCTTGATTTCCTTGATGCCACTCCAGAGAAAACCCAAAGTCACTGTCTCAAGTCTAGAGAGATCCTGAGGTCACTGGAGCAACACAAAAGGGCTCCATGGACCCCAAATCAACTCGAGATGAGAGCTTAGTCCCTGGCTTCGACTCAAGAGGAATACCAAGTTTCCACAAGCACCTCAAGAGGAGGCTTCTCTCAGATACATGTATGTGAGAGGTACCCTGAGTTTGTGGCCTCAAGAGGAATGGACACCGAGATGCTCTGACTCGAAGTAAGGCCGGATATACCAACAGTGAGTTGAATGCAAGCTCGTCTTGCATCTCCCAATACGAAGGGATGCCTGAATCCCCTGTGGAGACCACAGAGAAAGACCTAGTTCTCCGCCTCATCGCGACCGGAGGCCTCACATCCTTTGAAAACTCCAGAGGTCAGCGGAGATCAATGCTTCCAAAGGAGACGATGCCTGACTCCTCTTGAAAATGGTTAGGAGTCCCAGGATCCCTGTCCACATGGACGGGGATCCTGGGTCTCCCACTTCACGTGGAGACGCGGCCCAATTGCCATGCCAAGACTCGAGGAGAATCCCGAGGTGTCCTTCGCACCTAGGCAGGAGTCCTGACGTCGCTGAACAAACACGTGTCTGGAAGGGCCCTCCCCGTCGTAACTCGAGAATATACCCCAGGTTCCGGCCGCAACTCGAGAAAAACCATGAGACTTCCCCCTCGTCGCCAGATGAGGCCCGATTCCCCTGCACTGCGTGCAGAGCAATTCCGTGTTCCACATCAAACGTGAAAGGAGCCTTGATTTCCTTGATGGCACTCCAGAGAAAACCCAAGATCACTGTCTCAAGTCTAGAGGGATCCTGAGGTCACTGGAACAACACGAAAGGGCTCCGTGGACCCCAAATCAACTCGAGATGAGAGCTTAGTCCCTGTCTTCGAGTCAAGAGGAATACCAACTTTCCACAAGCACCTCAAGAGGAGGCTTCTCTCAGCTACAGGTATGTGACAGGGACCCTGAGTTTGTGGCCTCATGTGGAATGGACACCGAGATGCTCTGACTCGAAGTAAGACTGGATATCCCTGCAGTGAATTGAAGGCAGGCTCGTGTTGCATCTCCCAAGACGAAGGGATGTCTGAATCCCCTGTGGAGACCACAGAGAAAGACCTAGTCCTCCGCCTCATCGCGACCGGAGGCCTCACATCCTTTGAAAACTAGAGATGTCCGCGGAGATCAATGCTTCCAAAGGAGACGATGCCTGACTCCTCTTGAAAATGGATAGGAGTCCCAGGATCCCTGTGGCACGTGGAAAGGGACCCTGGGTCTCCCGCCTCACGTGGAGACGCGTCCCAATTGCCATGCCAAGACTCGAGGAGAATCCCGAGGTGTCCCTCGCACCTAGGCAGGAGTCCTGACGTCGCTGAGCAAACACGTGTCTGGAAGGGCCCTCCCCGTCGTAACTCGAGAATATACCCCAGGTTCTGGCCGCAACTCGAGAAAAACCATGAGACTTCCACCTCGCCGCGAGATGAGGCCCGATTCCCCTGCACTGCGTGCAGAGCAATTCCGTGTTCCACATCAAACGTGAAAGGAGCCTCGATTTCCTTGATGGCACTCCAGAGAAAACCCAAGATCACTGTCTCAAGTCTAGAGGGATCCTGAGGTCACTGGAGAAACACGAAAGGGCTCCGTGGACCCCAAATCAACTCGAGATGAGAGCTTAGTCCCTGGCTTTGACTCAAGATGAATACCAACTTTCCACAAGCACCTCAAGAGGAGGCTTCTCTCAGCTACAGGTATGTGACAGGGACCCTGAGTTTGTGGCCTCATGTGGAATAGACACCGAGATGCTCTGACTCGAAGTAAGGCCGGATATCCCTGCAGTGAACTGAATGCAGGCTCGTCTTGCATCTCCCAAGACGAAGGGATGCCTGAATCCCCTGTGGAGACCACAGAGAAAGACCGAGTTCTCCGCCTCATCGCGACAGGAGGCCTCACATCCTTTGGAAATTCGAGAGGTCCACGGAGATCAATGCTTCCAAAGGAGACGATGCCTGACTCCTCTTGAAAATGGATAGGAGTCCCAGGATCCCTGTGGCACGTGGAAAGGGACCCTGGGTCTCCCGCCTCACGTGGAGACCCGTCCAAATTGCCATGCCAAGACTCGAGGAGAATCCCGAGGTGTCCCTCGCACCTAGGCAGGAGTCCTGACGTCGCTGAACAAACACGTGTCTGGACGGGCCCTCCCCATCGTAACTTGAAAATATACCCCAGGTTCCGGCCACAACTCGAGAAAAACCATGAGACTTCCCCCTCGCCGCGAGATGAGGCCCGATTCCCCTGCACTGCGTGCAGAGCAATTCCGTGTTCCACATCAAACGTAAACGGAGCCTTGATTTCCTTGATGGCACTCCAGAGAAAACCCAAGATCACTGTCTCAAGTCTAGAGGGATCCTGAGGTTACTGGACCAACAGGAAAGGGCTCCGTGGACCCCAAATCAACTCGAGATGAGAGCTTAGTCCCTGGCTTCGCCTCAAGAGGAATACCCACTTTCCACAAGCACCTCAAGAGGAGGCTTCTCTCAGCTACAGGTATGTGAGAGGGACCCTGAGTTTGTGGCCTCAAGTGGAATGGACACCGAGATGCTCTGACTCGAAGTAAGACCGGATATCCCTGAAGTGAATTGAATGCAGGCTCGTCTTGCATCTCCCAAGACGAAGGGATGTCTGAATCCCCTGTGGAGAACACAGAGAAAGACCGAGTTCTCCGCCTCATCGCGACCGGAGGCCTCACATCTTTTGAAAACTCGAGAGGTCCGCGGAGATCAATGCTTCCAAAGGAGATAATGCCTGACTCCTTTTGAAAATAGATAGGTGTCCCAGGATCCCTGTGGAACGTGGAAATTGACACTGGGTCTCCCGCCTCATGTGGAGACGCGTCCCGATTGCCATGCCAAGACTCGAGGAGAATCCCGAGGTGTCCCTCACACCTAGGCATGAGTCCTGACGTCGCTGAACAAACACGTGTCTGGAAGGGCCCTCCCCGTCGTAACTTAAAAATATACCCCAGGTTCCGGCCACAACTCGAGAAAAACCATGAGACTTCCCCCTCGCCGCGAGATGAGACCCGATTCCCCTGCACTGCGTGCAGAGCAATTCCGTGTTCCACATCAAACGTAAACGGAGCCTTGATTTCCTTGATGGAACTCCAGAGAAAACCCAAGATCACTGTCTCAAGTTTAGAGGGATCCTGAGGTCACTGGACCAACATGAAATGGTTTCGTGGACCCCAAATCAACTCGAGATGAGAGCTTAGTCCCTGGCTTCAACTCAAGAGGAATACCAAGTTTGCACAAGCACCTCAAGAGGAGCCTTCTCTCAGCTACAGGTATGTGAGAGGGACCCTGAGTTTGTGGCCTCAAGTGGAATGTCCACCGAGATGCTCTGAATCGAAGTTAGGCCAGATATCCCTGCAGTGAATTGAATGCAGGCTCGTCTTGCATCTCCCAAGACGAAGGGATGTCTGAATCCCCTGTGGAAACAACAGATAAAGACCTAGTTCTCCGCATCATCGCGACCGGAGTCCTCACATCCTTTGAAAACTCGAGAGGTCCGCGGCGATAAATGCTTCCAAAGGAGACGATGCCTGACTCCTCTTGAAAATGGATAGGAGTCCCAGGATCCCTGTGGCACGTGGAAAGGGACCCTCGGTCTCCCGCCTCACGTGGAGTCGCGTCCCAATTGCCATGCCAATACTCGAGGAGAATACCGAGGTGTCCCTCGCACCTAGGGAGGAGTCATGACGTCGGTGAACAAACAAGTGTCTGGAAGGGCCCCTCCCCGTCGTAACTCGAGAATATACCGCAGGTTCCGGCCGTAACTCGAGAAAAACCATGAGACTTCCCCCTCGACGCGAGATGAGGCCCCATTCCCCTGCACTGTGTGCCGAGCAATTCCGTGTTCCACATCAAACGTGAAAGGAGTCTTGATTTCCTTGATGGCACTCCAGAGAAAACCCAAGATCACTGTCTCAAGTCTAGAGGGATCCTGCGGTCAATGTAGTAACACGAAAGGCCTCCGTGGACCGCAAATCAACTCGAGATGAGAGCTTAGTCCCTGGCTTTGACTCAAGATGAATCCCAACTTTCCACAAGCACCTCAAGAGGAGGCTTCTCTCAGCTACATGTATGTGAGAGGGACCCTGAGTTTGTGGCCTCAAGTGGAATGGACACCGAGATGCTCTGACTCGAAGTAAGGCCAGATATCGCTGCAGTGAATTGAATGCAGGCTCGTCTTTCATCTCCCAAGACGAATGGTGTCGGAATCCCCTGTGGAGACCACAGAGATAGACTTAGTTGTCCGCCTCATCGCAACCGGAGGCCTGACATCCTTTGAAAACTCGAGAGGTCCGCAGAAAACAATGCTTCCAAAGGAGACGATGCCTGACTCCTCTTGAAAATGGATAGGAGTCCCAGGATCCCTGTGGCACGTGGAAAGGGACCCTGGGTCTCCCGCCTCACGTGGAGAAGAGTCCCAATTGTCATGCCAACACTCAAGGAGAATCCCGAGTTTTCCCTCGCACATAGGCTGGAGTCCTGACGTCGCTGAACAAACACGTGTCTGGAAGGGCCCTCCCCGTCGTAACTCGAGAATATACCCCAGGTTCCGGCCGCAACTCGAGAAGTACCATGAGAATTCCCCCTCGCCGCGAGATTAGCCCTGATTCCCCTGCACTGCGTGCAGAGCAATTCCCCGTTCCACATCAGCAGTGAAAGGAGCCTTGATTTCCTTGACGGCACTCCAGAGAAAACCCAAGATCACTGTCTCAAGTCTAGAGGGATCCTGAGGTCACGGGAAGAACACGAAAGGGCTCCGTGGACCCCAAATCAACTCGAGATGAGAGCTTAGTCCCTGGCTTCCACTCAAGAGGAATACCAACTTTCCACAAGCACCTCAAGAGGAGGCTTCTCTCAGCTACAGGTATGTGAGAGGGACCCTGAGTTTGTGGCCTCAGGTGAAATGGACACCGAGATGCTCTGACTCAAAGTAAGGCCAGATATCCCTGCAGTGAATTGAATGCAGGCTCGTCTTGCATCTCCCAAGACGAAGGGATGTCTGAATCCCCTGTGGAGACCACAGAGAAAGACCTAGTTCTCCTCTTCATCGCGACCGGAGGCCTCACATTCTTTGAAAACTCGAGAGGTCCGCGGAGATCAATGCTTCCAAAGGAGAGGATGCCTGACTCCTCTTGAAATTTGATAGGAATCACAGGATACCTCTGGCACGAGGAAAAAGACCCTGGGTCTCCCTCCTCACATGGAGGCGCATCCCACTTGCCATGCCAAGTCTCGAGGAGAATACCGAGGTGTCCCTCGCACCTAGGCAGGAATCCTGACGTCGCTGAACAAACACGTGTCTGGAAGGGCCCTCCCCGTTGTAACTCGAGAATATACCCCAGGTTCAGGCCGCAACTCGAGAAAAACCATGAGACTTCCCCCTCGCCGCGAGATGAGGCCCGATTCCCCTGCACTGCGTGCAGAGCAATTCCGTGTTCCACATCAAACGTGAAAGGAGCCTCGATTTCCTTGACGGCACTCCAGAGAAAATCCAAGATCACTGTCTCAAGTCTAGAGGGATCCTGAGGTCACTGGAGCAACACGAAAGGGCTCCGTGGACTCCAAATCAACTCGAGATGAGAGCTTAGTCCCTGGCTTCGACTCAAGAGGAATACCAACTTTCCACAAGCACCTCAAGAGGAGGCTTCTCTCAGCTACAGGTATGTGAGAGGGACCCTGAGTTTGTGGCCTAAAGTGGAATGGACAGCGAGATGCTCTGACTCGAAGTAAGGCCGGATATCCCTGCAGTGAATTGAATGCAGGCTCCTCTTGCATCTCCCAAGACGAAGGGATGTCTGAATCCCCTGTGGAGACCAAAGAGAAAGACGTAGTTCTCCGCCTCTTCGCGAACGGAGGCCTCACATCCTCTGAAAACTCGAGAGGTCAGCGGAGATCAATGATTCCAAAGGAGACGATGCCTGACTCCTCTTGAAAATGGATAGGAGTCCCAGGATCCCTGTGGCACGTGGAAAGGGACCCTGGGTCTCCCGCCTCACGTGGAGACGCGTCCCAATTGCCATGCCAATACTCGAGGAGAATCCCGAAGTGTCCCTCGCACCTAGGGGGGAGTCATGACGTCGGTGAACAAACAAGTGTCTGGAAGGGCCCCTCCCCGTCGTAACTCGAGAATATACCGCAGGTTCCGGCCGTAACTCGAGAAAAACCATGAGACTTCCCTCTTGACGCGAGATGAGGCCCCATTCCCCTGCCCTGCGTGCCGAGCAATTCCGTGTTCCACATCAAACGTGAAAGGAGCCTTGATTTCCTTGATGCCACTCCAGAGAAAACCCAAAGTCACTGTCTCAAGTCTAGAGAGATCCTGAGGTCACTGGAGCAACACAAAAGGGCTCCATGGACCCCAAATCAACTCGAGATGAGAGCTTAGTCCCTGGCTTCGACTCAAGAGGAATACCAAGTTTCCACAAGCACCTCAAGAGGAGGCTTCTCTCAGATACATGTATGTGAGAGGTACCCTGAGTTTGTGGCCTCAAGAGGAATGGACACCGAGATGCTCTGACTCGAAGTAAGGCCGGATATACCAACAGTGAGTTGAATGCAAGCTCGTCTTGCATCTCCCAATACGAAGGGATGTCTGAATCCCCTGTGGAGACCACAGAGAAAGACGTAGTTCTCCGCCTCATCGCGACCGGAGGCCTCACATCCTTTGAAAACTCCAGAGGTCAGCGGAGATCAATGCTTCCAAAGGAGACGATGCCTGACTCCTCTTGAAAATGGTTAGGAGTCCCAGGATCCCTGTCCACATGGACGGGGATTCTGGGTCTCCCACTTCACGTGGAGACGCGGCCCAATTGCCATGCCAAGACTCGAGGAGAATCCCGAGGTGTCCTTCGCACCTAGGCAGGAGTCCTGACGTCGCTGAACAAACACGTGTCTGGAAGGGCCCTCCCCGTCGTAACTCGAGAATATACCCCAGGTTCCGGCCGCAACTCGAGAAAAACCATGAGACTTCCCCCTCGTCGCCAGATGAGGCCCGATTCCCCTGCACTGCGTGCAGAGCAATTCCGTGTTCCACATCAAACGTGAAAGGAGCCTTGATTTCCTTGATGGCACTCCAGAGAAAACCCAAGATCACTGTCTCAAGTCTAGAGGGATCCTGAGGTCACTGGAACAACACGAAAGGGCTCCGTGGACCCCAAATCAACTCGAGATGAGAGCTTAGTCCCTGTCTTCGAGTCAAGAGGAATACCAACTTTCCACAAGCACCTCAAGAGGAGGCTTCTCTCAGCTACAGGTATGTGACAGGGACCCTGAGTTTGTGGCCTCATGTGGAATGGACACCGAGATGCTCTGACTCGAAGTAAGACTGGATATCCCTGCAGTGAATTGAATGCAGGCTCGTGTTGCATCTCCCAAGACGAAGGGATGTCTGAATCCCCTGTGGAGACCACAGAGAAAGACCTAGTCCTCCGCCTCATCGCGACCGGAGGCCTCACATCCTTTGAAAACTAGAGATGTCCGCGGAGATCAATGCTTCCAAAGGAGACGATGCCTGACTCCTCTTGAAAATGGATAGGAGTCCCAGGATCCCTGTGGCACGTGGAAAGGGACCCTGGGTCTCCCGCCTCACGTGGAGACGCGTCCCAATTGCCATGCCAAGACTCGAGGAGAATCCCAAGATGTCCCACGCACCTAGGCAGGAGTCCTCACGTCGCTGAAGAAACAAGTGTCTGGAAGGGCCCTCCCCGTCGTAACTCGAGAATATACCCCAGGTTCCGGCCGCAACTCGAGAAAAACCATGAGACTTCCCCCTCGTCGCGAGATGACGCCCGATTCCCCTGCACTGCGTGCAGAGCAATTCCGTGTTCCACATCAAACGTGAAATGAGCCTTGATTTCCTTGATGGCACTCCAGAGAAAACCCAAGATCACTGTCTCAAGTCTAGAGGGATCCTGAGGTCATTGGAGCAACACGAAAGGGCTCCGTGGACCCCATATCAACTCGAGATGAGAGCTTAGTCCCTGACTTCGACTCAAGAGGAATACCAACTTTCCACAAGCACCTCAAGAGGAGGCTTCTCTCAGCTACAGGTATGTGACAGGGACCCTGAGTTTGTGGCCTCAAGTGGAATGGACACCGAGATGCTCTGACTCGAACTAAGGCCGGATATCACTGCAGTGAATTGAATGCAGGCTTGTCCTGCATCTCCCAAGGGAAAGGGATGTCTGAATCCCCTGTGGAGACGACAGAGAAAGACCTATTCCTCCGCCTCATTGCGACCTGAGGCCTCACATCATTTGAAAATTCGAGAGGTCCGCGGAGATCAATGCTTCCAAAGGAGACGATGCCTGACTCCTCTTGTAAATGGATGGGAGTCCCAGGATCCCTGTGGCACGTGGAAAGGGACCTGGGTCTCCCGCCTCACGTGGAGACGCGTCCCAATTGCCATGCCAAGACTCGAGGAGAATCCCGAGGTGTCCCTCGATCCTAGGCAGGAGTCCTGACGTCGCTGAACAAACACGTGTCTGGAAGGGCCCTCCCCGTCGGAACTCGAGAATATACCCCAGGTTTCGGCCGCAACTCGAGCAAAACCATGAGACTTCCAACTCGCCACGAGATGAGGCCCGATTCCCCTGCACTGCGTGCAGAGCAATTCCGTGTTCCACATCAAACGTGAAAGGAGCCTCGATTTCCTTGATGGCACTCCAGAGAAAACCCAAGATCACTGTCTCAAGTCTAGAGGGATCCTGAGGTCACGGGAGCAACACGAAAGGGCTCCAGGGACCCCAAATCAACTCGAGATGACAGCTTAGTCCCTGGCTTCGACTCAAGAGGAATACCAACTTCCACAAGCACCTCAAGAGGAGGCTTCTCTCAGCTACAGGTATGTGAGAGGGACCCTGAGTTTGTGGCCTCAAGTGGAATGGACACCGAGATGCTCTGACTCGAAATAAGGCCGGATATCCCTGCAGTGAATTGAATGCAGGCTCGTCTTCCATCTCCAAAGACGAAAGGATGTCTGAATCCCCTGTGGAGACCACAGAGAAAGACCTAGTCCTCCGCCTCAACGCGACCGGAGGCCTGACATCCTTTGAAAACTCGAGAGGTCCGCGGAGATCAATGCTTCCAAAGGAGACGATGCCTGACGCCTCTTGAAAATAGATAGGAGTCCCAGGATCCATGTGGCACGTGGAAAGGTACCCTGTTTCTCCCGCCTCACGTGGAGACGCGTCCCAATTGCCATGCCAAGACTCGAGGAGGATCCCGAGGTGTCCCTCGCACCTAGGCAGGAGTCCTGACGTCGCTGAGCAAACACGTGTCTGGAAGGGCCCTCCCCGTCGTAACTCGAGAATATACCCCAGGTTCTGGCCGCAACTCGAGAAAAACCATGAGACTTCCACCTCGCTGCGAGATGAGGCCCGATTCCCCTGCACTGCGTGCAGAGCAATTCCGTGTTCCACATCAAACGTGAAAGGAGCCTCGATTTCCTTGATGGCACTCCAGAGAAAACCCAAGATCACTGTCTCAAGTCTAGAGGGATCCTGAGGTCACTGGAGAAACACGAAAGGGCTCCGTGGACCTCAAATCAACTCGAGATGAGAGCTTAGTCCCTGGCTTTGACTCAAGATGAATACCAACTTTCCACAAGCACCTCAAGAGGAGGCTTCTCTCAGCTACAGGTATGTGACAGGGACCCTGAGTTTGTGGCCTCATGTGGAATAGACACCGAGATGCTCTGACTCGAAGTAAGGCCGGATATCCCTGCAGTGAACTGAATGCAGGCTCGTCTTGCATCTCCCAAGACGAAGGGATGCCTGAATCCCCTGTGGAGACCACAGAGAAAGACCGAGTTCTCCGCCTCATCGCGACAGGAGGCCTCACATCCTTTGGAAATTCGAGAGGTCCACGGAGATCAATGCTTCCAAAGGAGACGATGCCTGACTCCTCTTGAAAATGGATAGGAGTCCCAGGATCCCTGTGGCACGTGGAAAGGGACCCTGGGTCTCCCGCCTCACGTGGAGACCCGTCCAAATTGCCATGCCAAGACTCGAGGAGAATCCCGAGGTGTCCCTCGCACCTAGGCAGGAGTCCTGACGTCGCTGAACAAACACGTGTCTGGACGGGCCCTCCCCATCGTAACTTGAAAATATACCCCAGGTTCCGGCCACAACTCGAGAAAAACCATGAGACTTCCCCCTCGCCGCGAGATGAGGCCCGATTCCCCTGCACTGCGTGCAGAGCAATTCCGTGTTCCACATCAAACGTAAACGGAGCCTTGATTTCCTTGATGGCACTCCAGAGAAAACCCAAGATCACTGTCTCAAGTCTAGAGGGATCCTGAGGTTACTGGACCAACAGGAAAGGGCTCCGTGGACCCCAAATCAACTCGAGATGAGAGCTTAGTCCCTGGCTTCGCCTCAAGAGGAATACCCACTTTCCACAAGCACCTCAAGAGGAGGCTTCTCTCAGCTACAGGTATGTGAGAGGGACCCTGAGTTTGTGGCCTCAAGTGGAATGGACACCGAGATGCTCTGACTCGAAGTAAGACCGGATATCCCTGAAGTGAATTGAATGCAGGCTCGTCTTGCATCTCCCAAGACGAAGGGATGTCTGAATCCCCTGTGGAGAACACAGAGAAAGACCGAGTTCTCCGCCTCATCGCGACCGGAGGCCTCACATCTTTTGAAAACTCGAGAGGTCCGCGGAGATCAATGCTTCCAAAGGAGATAATGCCTGACTCCTTTTGAAAATAGATAGGTGTCCCAGGATCCCTGTGGAACGTGGAAATTGACACTGGGTCTCCCGCCTCATGTGGAGACGCGTCCCGATTGCCATGCCAAGACTCGAGGAGAATCCCGAGGTGTCCCTCACACCTAGGCATGAGTCCTGACGTCGCTGAACAAACACGTGTCTGGAAGGGCCCTCCCCATCGTAACTTAAAAATATACCCCAGGTTCCGGCCACAACTCGAGAAAAACCATGAGACTTCCCCCTCGCCGCGAGATGAGACCCGATTCCCCTGCACTGCGTGCAGAGCAATTCCGTGTTCCACATCAAACGTAAACGGAGCCTTGATTTCCTTGATGGAACTCCAGAGAAAACCCAAGATCACTGTCTCAAGTTTAGAGGGATCCTGAGGTCACTGGACCAACATGAAATGGTTTCGTGGACCCCAAATCAACTCGAGATGAGAGCTTAGTCCCTGGCTTCAACTCAAGAGGAATACCAAGTTTGCACAAGCACCTCAAGAGGAGCCTTCTCTCAGCTACAGGTATGTGAGAGGGACCCTGAGTTTGTGGCCTCAAGTGGAATGTCCACCGAGATGCTCTGAATCGAAGTTAGGCCAGATATCCCTGCAGTGAATTGAATGCAGGCTCGTCTTGCATCTCCCAAGACGAAGGGATGTCTGAATCCCCTGTGGAAACAACAGATAAAGACCTAGTTCTTTGCATCATCGCGACCGGAGTCCTCACATCCTTTGAAAACTCGAGAGGTCCGCGGCGATAAATGCTTCCAAAGGAGACGATGCCTGACTCCTCTTGAAAATGGATAGGAGTCCCAGGATCCCTGTGGCACGTGGAAAGGGACCCTCGGTCTCCCGCCTCACGTGGAGAAGAGTCCCAATTGTCATGCCAACACTCAAGGAGAATCCCGAGTTTTCCCTCGCACATAGGCTGGAGTCCTGACGTCGCTGAACAAACACGTGTCTGGAAGGGCCCTCCCCGTCGTAACTCGAGAATATACCCCAGGTTCCGGCCGCAACTCGAGAAGTACCATGAGAATTCCCCCTCGCCGCGAGATTAGCCCTGATTCCCCTGCACTGCGTGCAGAGCAATTCCCCGTTCCACATCAGCAGTGAAAGGAGCCTTGATT
The DNA here is from genome assembly GCF_033118175.1 of Dama dama. NCBI lineage: Eukaryota > Metazoa > Chordata > Mammalia > Artiodactyla > Cervidae > Dama > Dama dama. The sequence continues at coordinate 5,972,754 of NW_026870895.1, forward strand.
TCCTTGACGGCACTCCAGAGAAAATCCAAGATCACTGTCTCAAGTCTAGAGGGATCCTGAGGTCACGGGAAGAACACGAAAGGGCTCCGTGGACCCCAAATCAACTCGAGATGAGAGCTTAGTCCCTGGCTTCCACTCAAGAGGAATACCAACTTTCCACAAGCACCTCAAGAGGAGGCTTCTCTCAGCTACAGGTATGTGAGAGGGACCCTGAGTTTGTGGCCTCAGGTGAAATGGACACCGAGATGCTCTGACTCAAAGTAAGGCCAGATATCCCTGCAGTGAATTGAATGCAGGCTCGTCTTGCATCTCCCAAGACGAAGGGATGTCTGAATCCCCTGTGGAGACCACAGAGAAAGACCTAGTTCTCCTCTTCATCGCGACCGGAGGCCTCACATTCTTTGAAAACTCGAGAGGTCCGCGGAGATCAATGCTTCCAAAGGAGAGGATGCCTGACTCCTCTTGAAATTTGATAGGAATCACAGGATACCTCTGGCACGAGGAAAGAGACCCTGGGTCTCCCTCCTCACATGGAGGCGCATCCCACTTGCCATGCCAAGTCTCGAGGAGAATACCGAGGTGTCCCTCGCACCTAGGCAGGAATCCTGACGTCGCTGAACAAACACGTGTCTGGAAGGGCCCTCCCCGTTGTAACTCGAGAATATACCCCAGGTTCAGGCCGCAACTCGAGAAAAACCATGAGACTTCCCCCTCGCCGCGAGATGAGGCCCGATTCCCCTGCACTGCGTGCAGAGCAATTCCGTGTTCCACATCAAACGTGAAAGGAGCCTCGATTTCCTTGACGGCACTCCAGAGAAAATCCAAGATCACTGTCTCAAGTCTAGAGGGATCCTGAGGTCACTGGAGCAACACGAAAGGGCTCCGTGGACTCCAAATCAACTCGAGATGAGAGCTTAGTCCCTGGCTTCGACTCAAGAGGAATACCAACTTTCCACAAGCACCTCAAGAGGAGGCTTCTCTCAGCTACAGGTATGTGAGAGGGACCCTGAGTTTGTGGCCTAAAGTGGAATGGACAGCGAGATGCTCTGACTCGAAGTAAGGCCGGATATCCCTGCAGTGAATTGAATGCAGGCTCCTCTTGCATCTCCCAAGACGAAGGGATGTCTGAATCCCCTGTGGAGACCAAAGAGAAAGACGTAGTTCTCCGCCTCATCGCGAACGGAGGCCTCACATCCTCTGAAAACTCGAGAGGTCAGCGGAGATCAATGATTCCAAAGGAGACGATGCATGACTCCTCTTGAAAATGGATAGGAGTCCCAGGATCCCTGTGGCACGTGGAAAGGGACCCTGGGTCTCCCGCCTCACGTGGAGACGCGTCCCAATTGCCATGTCAACAATCGTGGAGAATCCCGAAGTGTCCCTCGCACCTAGGCAGGAGTCCTGACGTCGCTGAACAAACACGTGTCTGGAAGTGCCCTCCCCGTCGTAACTCGAGAATATACCCAAGCTTCCGGCCGCAACTCGAAAAAAACCATGAGAATTCCCCATCACCGCGACATGAGGCCCGATTCCCCTGCACTGCGTGCAGAGCAATTCCGTGTTCCACATCAAACTTGAAAGGAGCCTTGATTTCCTTGATGCCACTCCAGAGAAAACCCAAAGTCACTGTCTCAAGTCTAGAGGGATCCTGTGGTCACTGTAGCAAGACGAAAGGGCTCCGTGGACCCCAAATCAACTCGAGATGAGAGCTTAGTCCCTGGCTTCGACTCAAGAGGAATACCAAGTTTCCACAAGCACCTCAAGAGGAGGCTTCTCTCAGCTACAGGTATGTGAGAGGGACCCTGAGTTTGTGGCCTCAAATGGAATGGACACCGAGATGCTCTGACTCGAAGTAAGGCCGGATATCCCTGCAGTGAAGTGAATGCAGGCTCGTCTTGCATCTCCCAAGACGAAGGGATGTCTGAATCCCCTGTGGAGACCACAGAGAAAGACCTAGTCCTCCGCCTCATCGCGACCGGAGGCCTCACATCCTTTGAAAACTGGAGAGGTCCGCGGAGATCAATGCTTCCAAAGGAGACGATGCCTGACTCCTCTTGAAAATGGATAGGAGTACCAGGATCCCTGTGGCACGTGGAAAGGGACCGTGGGTCTCCCGTTTCACGTGGAGACGCGTCCCAATTGCCATGCCAAGACTCGAGGAGAATCCCGAGGTGTCCCTCGCACCTAGGCAGGAGTCCTGACGTCGCTGAACAAACACTTGTCTGGAAGGGCCCTCCCCGTGGTAACTCGAGAATATACCCTGTGTTCCGGCCGCAACTCGAGAAAAACCATGAGACTTCCCCCTCGTCGCGAGATGAGGCCCGATTCCCCTGCACTGCGTGCAGAGCAATTCCGTGTTCCACATCAAACGTGAAAGGAGCCTTGATTTTCTTGATGGCACTCCAGAGAAAACCCAAGATCACTGTCTCAAGTCTAGAGGGATCCTGAGGTCACTGGAGCAACACGAAAGGGCTCCGTGGACCCCAAATCAACTCGAGATGAGAGCTTAGTCCCTGGCTTCCACTCAAGAGGAATACCAACTTTCCACAAGCACCTCAAGAGGAGGCTTCTCTCAGCTACAGGTATGTGAGAGGGACCCTGAGTTTGTGGCCTCAAATCGAATGGACACCGAGATGCTCTGACTCGAAGTTAGGCTGGATATCCCTGCAGTGAATTGAATGCAGGCTCGTCTTGCATCTCCCAAGACGAAGGGATGTCTGAATCCCCTGTGGAGACCACCGAGAAAGACCTAGTTCTCCGCCTCATCGCGACCGGAGGCCTCACATCCTTTGAAAACTCGAGAGCTCCGCGGAGATCAATGCTTCCAAAGGAGACGATGCCTGACTCCTCTTGAAAATGGATAGGAGTCCCAGGATCCCTGTGGCACGTGGAAAGGGACCCTGGGTCTCCCGCCTCACGTGGAGACGCCTCCCAATTGCCATGCCAAGACTCGTGGAGAATCCCGAAGTGTCCCACGCACCTAGGCAGGAGTCCTGACTTCGCTGAACAAACACGTGTCTGGAAGGGCCCTCCCCGTCTTAACTCGAGAATATACCCCAGGTTCCGGCCGCAACTCGAGAAAAACCATGAGAATTCCCCCTCACCGCGAGATGAGGCCCGATTCCCCTGCACTGCGTGCAGAGCAATTCCTGAGCAGCGGAGACGGAGAGAGCAGCGCCAGCCCCTCCCCGCAGCGCCAGCCCGTCCCCGCAGCACAAGCCCCTCCCCCCGGAGCGACGGAACTAGCTACCTGAATAAGAGTCCACCTCCGCCCGCCTGTGTCAGGGCGGAAATGAGGCTCTGAAGAGACCGGCAAACAGAAGCCAAATAAACAAAGGGAACCGCTTCAGAAGGGACTGGTGCAACAGATTAAAATCCCTCTAGGAAACATTGACTACACCGGAGGAGCCTGTAGATATCGAGAAGCGTAAGCTGGAACGAGGAGCTATCTGAAACTGAGCCGAACCCACACTGACCGCAACAGCTCCAGAGAAACTCGTAGATATAATTTTACTTTTTTCTCTTTTTTTAATTTTTTTTTCTTTTTTTCTTTTTTCTTTTTTATTTTTTCTCTTTTATTTTCCTTTAAAATCCCCTATTACTCCCCCATTACTCCTTAACTTTCATTTCCATAGACTTTTACGATTTTTTAATTAGGGGGAAAAAAAAAATTTTTTTTCCTTTTTTTTTTTCTTTTTTTCTGTTTTTTTTCTTTTTCTTTCTTTTTTTTTTCTTTTTTTTCTTTCCTTTTTCTCTTCTATTTTCTATTTTTCTTTTTCTCTTATTTCTTTTAAATTCCTCTAGTACTCCTCTACTACTCCTTAATTTTCATTTTCAATGCACTATAACCTTACAAAAAAAAAAAAAAAAAAAGAAGAGAAGCCCTATTTTTAAACTGAAGATTATTCTCTCCCAATCTTGACTCTCTGTTTTCTACCTCAGAACACCTCTATTTCCTCCTTTCCCCTTCTCTTCCCAATCCAATTCTGTGAATCTTTGTAGGTGACTGGGCTACGGAGAACACTCTGGGAACAGACAGCTGTGTAGATCTGTCTCTCTCCTCTTGAGTCCCCCTTTTTCTCCTCCTGTTCATCTCTATCTCCCTCCTCCCTCTCCTCTTCTTCATGTGACTCTGTGAACCTCTCTGGGTGTCCCTAACGGGGGAGAATCTTTTAGCCATTAACCTAGAAGTTTTCTTATCAGGGCTGCATAGTTGGAGAAGTCCTGAGACTACAGGAAGAATAAAACTGAAATCCAGAGGCAGGAGACTTAAGCCCAAAACCTGAGAACACCAGAAAACTCCTGACTACAAGGAACTTTAAGTGATAAGTGACTGTCCAAAAGCCTCCATACCTACACTGAAACCAACTACCACACAAGAGCCAATAAGTTTTAGAGCAAGACATACCACGCAAATTCTCCAGCAACGCAGGAACATAGCCCTGAACATCAACATACAGGCTGCCCAAGGTCACACCTAACACATAGACCCATCTCAAAACTCATTACTGGGCACTCCATTGCTTTCCAAAGAGAAGAAATCAAGTTCCACACACCAGAACACTGATGCAAGCTTCCCAAACCAGGAAACCTTGACAAGCCAATCGTCTAACCCCATCCACTGGGTTAATCCTCCACAACAAAAAGGAACCACAGACCTCCAGAATACAGAAAGCCCACTCCAGATACAGCAATCTAAACAAGATGAAAAGGCAAAGAAATACCCAACAGGTAAAGGAACATGAAAAATGCCCACCAAGTCAAACAAAAGAGGAGGAGATAGGGAATCTACCTGAAAAAGAATTTAGAATAATGATAATAAAAATGATCCAAAATCTTGAAAACAAAATGGAGTTACAGATAAATAGCCTGGAAACAAAGATTGAAAAGATTCAAGAACTGTTTAATAAAGACCTAGAAGAAATAAAAAAGAGTCAATTACAAATGAATAATGCAATGAATGAGATCAAAAACACTTTGGAGGGAACCAAGAGTAGAATAACGGAGGCAGAAGATAGGATAAGTGAGGTAGAAGATAAAATGGTGGAAATAAATGAAGCAGAGAGGAAAAAAGAAAAAAGGATCAAAAGAAATGAGGACAACCTCAGGGACCTCTGGGACACTGTGAAACGCCCCAACATTCGAATCATAGGAGTTCCAGAAGAAGAAGACAAAAAGAAGGGCCATGAGAAAATACTCGAGGAGATAATAGCTGAAAACTTCCCTAAAATGGGGAAGGAAATAGCCACCCAAATCCAAGAAACCCAGAGAGTCCCAAACAGGATAAACCCAAGGCGAAACACCCCAAGACACATATTAATCAAATTAACAAAGATCAAACACAAAGAACAAATATTAAAAGCAGCAAGGGAAAAACAACAAATAACACACAAAGGGATTCCCATAAGGATAACAGCTGATCTATCAATAGAAACCCTCCAGGCCAGAAGGGAATGGCAGGACGTACTGAAAGTAATGAAAGAGAATAACCTACAACCTAGATTACTGTATCCAGCAAGGATCTCATTCAGATATGAAGGAGAATTCAAAAGCTTTACAGATAAGCAAAAGCTGAGAGAATTCAGCACCACCAAACCAGCTCTTCAACAAATGCTAAAGGATCTTCTCTAGACAGGAAATGCAGAAAGGTTTTATAAATGTGAACCCAAAACAACAAAGTAAATGGCAACGGGAACACACCTATCAATAATTACCCTAAATGTAAATGGGTTGAATGCCCCAACCAAAAGACAAAGATTGGCTGAATGGATACAAAAACAAGACCCCTATATATGCTGTCTACAAGAGACCCACCTCAAAACAAGAGACACATACAGACTAAAAGTGAAGGGCTGGAAAAAAATATTTCATGCAAACGGAGACCAAAAGAAAGCAGGAGTCGCAATACTCATATCAGATAAAATAGACTTTCAAATAAAGGAAGTGAAAAGAGACAAAGAAGGACACTACATAATGATCAAAGGATCAATCAAAAAAGAAGATATAACAATTATAAATATATATGCACCCAACATAGGAGCACCGCAATATGTACGGCAAACGCTAACAAGTATGAAAGAGGAAATTAATAGTAACACAATAATAGTGGGAGACTTTAATACCCCACTCACAACTATGGATAGATCAACTAAACAGAAAATTAACAAGGAAACACAAACCTTAAATGACACAATGGACCAGCTAGACCTAATTGATATCTATAGGACATTTCACCCCAAAACAATCAACTTCACCTTTTTCTCAAGTGCACACGGAACATTCTCCAGAATAGATCACATCCTGGGCCATAAATCTGGTCTTGGAAAATTCAAAAAAATTGAAATCATTCCAGTTATCTTTTCTGACCACAGTGCAGTAAGATTAGATCTCAATTACAGGGAAAAAATTGTTAAAACTTCAAACATATGGAGGCTAAATAACACGCTTCTGAATAACCAACAAATCATAGAAGAAATCAAAAAAGAAATCAAAATATGTATAGAAATGAATGAAAATGAAAACACAACAACCCAAAACCTATGGGACACTGTAAAAGCAGTGCTAAGGGGAAGGTTCATAGCATTACAGGCTTACATCAAGAAACAGGAAAAAAACCAATTAAATAACCTAACTCTACACCTAAAGCAATTAGAGAAGGAAGAAATGAAGAACCCCAGAGTTAGCAGAAGGAAAGAAATCTTAAAAATCAGGGCAGAAATAAATGCAAAAGAAACTAAAGAGACCATAGCAAAAATCAACAAAGCTAAAAGCTGGTTTTTTGAAAAAATAAACAAAATTGACAAACCATTAGCAAGACTCATTAAGAAACAAAGAGAGAAAAACCAAATTAACAAAATTAGAAATGAAAATGGAGAGATCACAACAGACAACACTGAAATACAAAGGATCATAAGAGACTACTACCAGCAGCTCTATGCCAATAAAATGGACAACTTGGATGAAATGGACAAATTCTTAGAAAAGTATAACTTTCCAAAACTGAACCAGGAAGAAATAGAAGATCTTAACAGACCCATCACAAGCAAGGAAATCGAAACTGTCATCAAAAATCTTCCAGCAAACAAAAGCCCAGGACCAGATGGCTTCACAGCTGAATTCTACCAAAAATTTAGAGAAGAGCTAACACCTATCTTACTCAAACTCTTCCAGAAAATTGCAGAAGAAGGTAAGCTTCCAAACTCATTCTATGAGGCCACCATCACCCTAATTCCAAAACCAGACAAAGATGCCACAAAAAAAGAAAACTACAGGCCAATATCACTGATGAACATAGATGCAAAAATCCTTAACAAAATTCTAGCAAACAGAATCCAACAACATATTAAAAAAATCATACACCATGACCAAGTGGGCTTTATCCCAGGAATGCAAGGATTCTTTAATATCCGCAAATCAATCAATGTAATACACCACATTAACAAATTGAAAGATAAAAACCATATGATTATCTCAATAGATGCAGAGAAAGCCTTTGACAAAATTCAACACTCATTTATGATTAAAACTCTCCAAAAAGCAGGAATAGAAGGAACATACCTCAACATAATAAAAGCTATATATGACAAACCCACAGCAAGCATCACCCTCAATGGTGAAATATTGAAGGCATTTCCCCTGAAATCAGGAACAAGACAAGGGTGCCCACTCTCACCACTACTATTCAACATAGTGTTGGAAGTGCTGGCCACAGCAATCAGAGCAGAAAAAGAAGTAAAAGGAATCCAGATAGGAAAAGAAGAAGTAAAACTCTCACTGTTTGCAGATGACATGATCCTCTACATAGAAAACCCTAAAGATTCTACCAGAAAATTACTAGAGCTAATCAATGAATATAGTAAAGTTGCAGGATATAAAATTAACACACAGAAATCCCTTGCATTCCTATATACTAACAATGAAAAAACAGACAGAGAAATTAAGGAAACAATACCATTCACCATTGCAACAAAAAGAATAAAATACTTAGGAGTATATCTACCTAAAGAAACAAAGGACCTATACATAGAAAACTATAAAACACTGATGAAAGAAATCAAAGAGGACACAAACAGATGGAGAAACATACCGTGTTCATGGATTGGAAGAATTAATATTGTCAAAATGGCTATTCTACCCAAAGCAGTCTATAGATTCAATGCAATCCCTATCAAGCTACCAACGGTATTTTTCACAGAACTAGACCAAAGAATTTCACAATTTGTATGGAAATACAAAAAACCTCGAATAGCCAAAGTAATCTTGAGAAAGAAGAATGGAACTGGAGGAATCAACCTGCCTGACTTCAGACTCTACTACAAAGCCACAGTCATCAAGACAGTATGGTACTGGCACAAAGACAGAAATATAGATCAATGGAACAGAATAGAAAGCCCAGAGATAAATCCACGAACCTATGGACACCTTATCTTTGACAAAGGAGGCAAGGATATACAATGGAAAAAAGACAACCTCTTTAACAAGTGGTGCTGGGAAAACTGGTCAACCACTTGTAAAAGAATGAAACTAGAACACTTTCTAACACCATACACAAAAATAAACTCAAAATGGATTAAAGATCTAAATGTAAGACCAGAAACTATAAAACTCCTAGAGGAGAACATAGGCAAAACACTCTCCGACATAAATCAAAGCAAGATCCTCTATGACCCACCTCCCAGAATATTGGAAATAAAAGCAAAACTAAACAAATGGGACCTAATGAAACTTAAAAGCTTTTGCACTACAAAGGAAACTATAAGTAAGATGAAAAGACAGCCCTCAGATTGGGAGAAAATAATAGCAAATGAAGAAACAGACAAAGGACTAATCTCAAAAATATACAAGCAACTCCTGCAGCTCAATTCCAGAAAAATAAATGATCCAATCAAAAAATGGGCCAAAGAACTAAACAGACATTTCTCCAAGGAAGACATACAGATGGCTAACAAACACATGAAAAGATGCTCAACATCACTCATTATTAGAGAAATGCAAATCAAAACCACAATGAGGTACCATTACACGCCAGTCAGGATGGCTGCTATCCAAAAGTCTACAAGCAATAAATGCTGGAGAGGGTGTGGAGAAAAGGGAACCCTCTTACACTGTTGGTGGGAATGCAAACTAGTACAGCCGCTATGGAAAACAGTGTGGAGATTTCTTAAAAAACTGGACATAGAACTGCCATATGACCCAGCAATCCCACTTCTGGGCATACACACTGAGGAAACCAGATCTGAAAGAGACACGTGCACCCCAATGTTCATTGCAGCACTGTTTATAATAGCCAGGACATGGAAGCAACCTAGATGCCCATCAGCAGATGAATGGATAAGGAAGCTGTGGTACATATATACCATGGAATATTACTCAGCCATTAAAAAGAATTCATTTGAACCAGTCCTAATGAGATGGATGAAGCTGGAGCCCCTTATACAGAGTGAAGTAAGCCAGAAAGATAAAGAACATTACAGCATACTTACCCATGTATATGGAATTTAGAAAGGTGATAACGATAACCCTATATGCAGAACAGAAAAAGAGACACAGAAATACAGAACAGACTTTTGAACTTTGTGGGAGAATGTGAGGGTGGGATATTTCAAAAGAACAGCATGTATACTATCTATGGTGAAACAGATCACCAGCCCAGGTGGGATGCACGAGACAAGTGCTCCGGCCTGGTGCACTGGGAAGACCCAGAGGAATCGGGTGGAGAGGGAGGTGGGAGGGGGGATCGGGATTGGGAATACATGTAAATCCATGGCTGATTCATATCAATGTATGACAAAACCCACTGGAAAAAAAAATAATAATAATAAAAATTAAAAAAAAAAAAAAAAAAAAATAAAAAATAAAAAAAAGAAAATGGATAGGAGTCCCAGGATCCCTGTCCCACGTGGAAAGGGACCTTAGGTCTCCCGCCTCACGTGGAGATGTGTCCCAATTGCCATGCCAAGACTCGAGGAGAATCCCAAGGTGTGCCTCGCACCTAAGTAGGAGTCCTGACGTTGCTGAACAAACACGTGTCTGGAAGGACCCTCCCCGTCGTAACTCGAGAATATAAACCATGTTCCGGCCGCAGCTCGAGAAAAACCATGAGACTTCCCCTCGCCACGAGATGAGGCCCGATTCCCCTGCACTGCGTGCAGAGCAATTCCGTGTTCCACATCAAACGTGAAAGGAGCCTTGATTTCCTTGATGGCACTCCAGAGAAAACCCAAGATCACTGTCTCAAGTCTAGAGGGATCCTGAGGTCACTGGAGCAACACGAAAGGGCACCTTGGACCCCAAATCAACTCGAGATGAGAGCTTAGTCCCTGGCTTCGACTCAAGAGGAATACCAACTTTCCACAAGCACCTCAAGAGGAGGCTTCTCTCAGATACAGGTATGTGAGAGGACCCTGAGTTTGTGGCCTCAAGTGGAATGGACACCGAGATGCTCTGACTCGAAGTAAGGCCGGATATCCCTGCAGTGAATTGAATGCAGGCTCCTCTTGCATCTCCCAAGACGAAGGGATGTCTGAATCCCCTGTGGAGACCACAGAGAAAGACCTAGTTCTCCGCCTCATCGAGACCGGAGGCCTCACATCCTTTGAAAACTCGAGAGGTCCGCGGAGATCAATGCTTCCAAAGGAGACGATGCCTGACTCCTCTTGAAAATGGATAGGAGTCCCAGGATCCCTGTGGCACATGGAAAGGGACCCTGGGTCTCCCGCCTCACGTGGAGACGAGTCCCAATTGCCATGCCAAGACTCGAGGAGAATCCCGAGGTGTCCCTCGCACCTACGCAGGAGTCATGACGTCGCTGTACAAACACGTGTCTGGAAGGGCCCTCCCCGTCGTAACTCGAGAATATACCCCAGGTTCCGGCCGCAACTCGAGAAAAACCATGAGACTTCCCCCTCGCCGCGAGATGAAAACCGATTCCCCTGCACTGAATGCAGAGCAATTCCGTGTTCCACATCAAACGTGAAAGGAGCCTTGATTTCCTTGATGGCACTCCAGAGAAAACCCAAGATCACTGTCTCAAGTCTAGAGGGATCCTGAGGTCACTGGAGCAACACGAAAATGCTCAGTGGACCCCAAATCAACTCGAGATGAGAGCTTAGTCCCTGGCTTCGACTCAAGAGGAATACCAACTTTCCACAAGCACCTCAAGAGGAGGCTTCTCTCAGCTACAGGTATGTGAGAGGGACCCTGAGTTTGTGGCCTCAAGTGGAATGGACACCGAGATGCTCTGATTCGAAGTAAGGCCGGATATCCCTGCAGTGAATTGAATGCAGACTCGTCTTGCATCTCGCAAGATGAAGGGATGTCTGAATACCTTATGGAGACCACAGAGAAAGACCCAATTTTACGCCTTATCTCGACCGGAGGAATCACATCCTTTGAAAATTCGAGACGTCCGCGGAGATCAATGCTTCCAAAGGAGACGATGCCTGACTCCTCTTGAAAATGGATAGGAGTCCCAGGATCCCTGTGGCACGTGGAAAGGGACCCTGGGTCTCCCTCCTCACGTGGAGACGCGTTCCAATTGCAATGCAAAGACTCGAGGAGAGTCCCGAGGTGTCCATCCCACCTAGGCAGGGGTCCTCACGTCGCTGAACAAACACGTGTCTGGAAGGGCCCTCCCAGTCGTAACTCGAGAATATACCCCAGGTTCCGGCCGCAACTCGAGATAAACCATGAGACTTCCCCCTCGCCGCGAGATGAGACCCGATTCCCCTGCAATGCGTGCAGAGCAATTCCGTGTTCCACATCAAACGTGAAAGGAGCCTTGACTTCCTTGATGGCACTCCAGAGAAAACCCAAGATCACTGTCTCAAGTCTAGAGGGATCCTGAGGTCAATGGAGCAACACGAAAGGGCTCCGTGGACCCCAAATCAACTCGAGATGAGAGCTTAGTCCCTGGCTTCGACTCAAGAGGAATACCAAATTTACACAAGCACCTCAAGAGAAGGCTTCTCTCAGTTACAGGTATGTCAGAGGACCCCTGAGTTTGTGGCCTCAAGTGGAATGGACACCGAGATGGTCTGACTCGAAGTAAGGCTGGATATCCCTGCAGTGAATTGAATGCAGGCTCGTCTTGCATCTCCCAACACGAAGGGATGTCTGAATCGGCTGTGGAGACCACAGAGAAAGACCTAGTCCTCCGCCTCATCGCGACCGGAGGCCTCACATCCTTTGAAAACTCGAGAGGTCTGCGGAGATCAATGCTTCCAAAGGAGACGATGCCTGACTCCTCTTGAAAATGGTTAGGAGACCCAGGATCCCTGTCCACATGGACGGGGACCCTGGGTCTCCCACTTCACGTGGAGACGCGTCCCAATTGCCATGCCAAGACTCGAGGAGAATCCCGAGGTGTCCCTCGCACCTAGGCAGGAGTCCTGATGTCGCTGAAAAAACACGTGTCTGGAAGGGCCCTCCCCGTCGTAACTCGAGAATATACCCCAGGTTCCGGCGGCAACTCGAGAAAAACCATGAGACTTCCCCCTCGTCGCGAGATGAGGCCCGATTCCCCTGCACTGCGTGCAGAGCAATTCCGTGTTCCACATCAAACGTGGAAGGAGCCTTGATTTCCTAGATGGCACTCCAGAGAAAACCCAAGATCACTGTCTCAAGTCTAGAGGGATCCTGAGGTCATTGGAGCAACATGAAAGGGATCCGTGGACCCCAAATCAACTCGAGATGAGAGCTTAGTCCCTGGCTTCGACTCAAGAGGAATACCAAGTTTCCACAAGCACCTCAAGAGGAGGCTTCTCCCAGCTACATTGATGTGAGAGGTACAATGAGTTTGTGGCCTCAAGTGGAATGGACACCGAGATGCTCTGATTCGAAGTAAGGCCGGATATCCCTGCAGTGAATTCAATGCAAGCTCGTCTTGCATCTCCCAAGACGAAGGGATGTCTGAATCCCCACTAGAGACCACAGAGAAAGACCTAGTTCTCCGCCTCATCTCGACCGGAGGCCTCACATCCTTTGAAAACTCGGGAGGTCCGCGGAGATCAATGCTTCCAAAGGAGACGATGCCTGACTCCTCTTGAAAATGGATAAGAGTCCCAGGATCCCTGTGGCACGTGGAAAGGGACCCTGGGTCTCCCGCCTCACGTGGAGACGCGTCCCAATTGCCATGCCATGACTCGAGGAGAATCCCGAGGTGTCCCTCGCACCTAGGCAGGAGTCCTGACGTCGCTGAACAAACACGTGTCTGGAAGGGCCCTCCACTTCGTAACTCGAGAATATACCCCAGGTTCCGGCCGCAACTCGAATAAAACCATGAGACTTCCCCCTCGCCGCGAGATGAGGCCCGTTTCCCCTGCACTGCATGCAGAGCAATTCCGTGTTCCACATCAAAAGTGAAAGGAGACTTGATTTCCTTGATGGCACTCCAGAGAAAACCCAAGATCACTGTCTCAAGTCTAGAGGGATCCTGAGGTCACTGGAGCAACACAAAAGGGCTCCGTGGACCCCAAATCAACTCGAGATGAGAGCTTAGTCCCTGGCTTCGACTCAAGAGGAATACCAACTTTCCACAAGCACCTCAGGAGGAGGCTTCTCTCAGCTACAGGTATGTGATAGGGACCCTGAGTTTGTGGCCTCAAGTGGAATGGACACCGAGATGCTCTGACTCGAAGTAAGGTCGGATACCCCTGCTGTGAATTGAATGCAGGCTCGTCTTCCATCTCCCAAGACGAAGGGATGTCTGAATCCCCTGTGGAGACCACAGAGAAAGACCTAGTCCTCCGCCTCATCGCGACCGGAGGCCTCACATCCTTTGAAAACTAGAGATGTCCGCGGAGATCAATGCTTCCAAAGGAGACGATGCCTGACTCCTCTTGAAAATGGATAGGAGTCCCAGGATCCCTGTGGCACGTGGAAAGGGACCCTGGGTCTCCCGCCTCACGTGGAGACGCGTCCCAATTGCCATGCCAAGACTCGAGGAGAATCCTGAGGTGTCCCTCGCACCTAGGCAGGAGTCCTGACGTCGCTGAACAAACACGTGTCTGGAAGGGCCCTCCCCGTCGTAACTCGAGAATATACCCCAGGTTCCGGCCGCAACTCGAGAAAAACCATGAGACTTCCCCCTCGTCGCGAGATGAGGCCCGATTCCCCTGCACTGCGTGCAGAGCAATTCCGTGTTCCACATCAAACGTGAAAGGAGCCTTGATTCCCTTGATGTCACTCCAGAGAAAACCCAAGATCACTGTCTCAAGTCTAGAGGGATCCTGAGGTCACTGGGCAACACAAAGGGCTCCGTGGACCCCAAATCAACTCGAGATGAGAGCTTAGTCCCTGGCTTCGACTCAAGAGGAATACCAACTTTCCACAAGCACCTCAAGAGGAGGCTTCTCTCAGCTACAGGTATGTGAGAGGGACCCTGAGTTTGTGGCCTCAAGTGGAATGGACACCGAGATGCTCTGACTCGAAGTAAGGCCGGATATCCCTGCAGTGAATTGAATGCAGGCTCATCTTGCATCTCCCAAGACGAAGGGATGTCTGAATCCCCTGTGGAGACCACAGAGAAAGACCTAGTCCTCCGCCTCAACGCGACCGGAGGCCTGACATCCTTTGAGAACTCGAGAGGTCCGCGGAGATCAATGCTTCCAAAGGAGACGATGCCTGACGCCTCTTGAAAATAGATAGGATTCCCAGGATCCCTGTGGCACGTGGAATGGTACCCTGGTTCTCCCGCTTCACGTGGAGACGCGTCCCAATTGCCATGCCAAGACTCGAGGAGAATCCCGAGGTGTCCTTCGCACCTAGGCCGGAGTCCTGACGTCTCTGAACAAACACGTGCCTGGAAGGGCCCTCCCCGTATTAACTTGAGAATATACCCCAGGTTCCGCCCGCAACTCGAGAAAAACCATGAGACTTCCCCCTGGCCCCGACATGAGTCCCGATTCCCCTGCACTGCGTGCAGAGCAATTCCGTGTTCCACATCAAACGTGAAAGGAACCTTCATTTACTTGATGGCACTCCAGAGAAAACCCAAGATCACTGTCTCAAGTCTAGAGGGATCCTGAGGTCACTGGAGCAACACGAAAGGGCTCCGTGGACCCCAAATCAACCCGAGATGAGAGGTTAGTCCCTGGCTTCGACTCAAGAGGAATACCAAGTTTCCACAAGCACCTCAAGAGGAGGCTTCTCCCAGCTACATGGATGTGAGAGGTACAATGAGTTTGTGGCCTCAAGTGGAATGGACACCGAGATGCTCTGACTCGAAGGAAGGCCGGATATCCCTGCAGTGAATTGAATGCAAGCTCGTCTTGTATCTCCCAAGACGAAGGGATGTCTGAATCCCCTCTAGAGACCACAGAGAAAGACTTAGTTCTCCGCCTCATCGCGACCGGAGGCCTCACATCCTTTGAAAACTCGAGAGGTCCGCGGAGATCAATGCTTCCAAAGGAGACGATGCCTGACTCCTCTTGAAAATGGATACGAGTCCCAGGATCCCTGTGGCACGTGGAAAGGGACCCTGGGTCTCCCGCCTCACGTGGAGACGCGTCGCAATTGCCATGCCATGACTCGAGGAGAATCCCGAGGTGTCCCTCGCACCTAGGCAGGAGTCCTACGTCGCTGAACAAACACGTGTCTGGAAGGGCCCTCCCCGTCGTAACTCGAGAATATACCCCAGGTTCCGGCCGCAACTCGAGAAAAACCATGAGACTTCCCCCTCGCCGCGAGATGAGGCCCGATTCCCCCGCACTGCGTGCAGAGCAATTCCGTGTTCCACATTAAACGTGAAAGGAGCCTTGGTTTCCTTGATGGCACTCCAGAGAAAACCCAAGCTCACTGTCTCAAGTCTAGAGGGATCCTGAGGTCACTGGAGCAACACGAAAGGGCTCCGTGGACCCCAAATCAACTCGAGATGAGAGCTTAGTCCCTGGCTTCGACTCAAGAGGAATACCAACTTTCCACAAGCACCTCAAGAGGAGGCTTTTCTCAGCTACAGGTATGTGAGAGGGACCCTGAGTTTGTGGCCTCAAGTCGAATGGACACCGAGATGCTCTGACTCGAAGTAAGGCCGGATATCCCTGCAGTGAATTGAATGCAGGCTCTTCTTGCTTCTCTCAAGACGAAGCGATGTCTGAATCCCCTGTGTAGACCTCAGAGAAAGACCTAGTCCTCCGCCTCAACGCGAACGGAGGCCTCACATCCTTTGAAAACTCGAGAGGTCCACGGAGATCAATGCTTCCAAAGGAGACGATGCCTGACTCCTCTTGAAAATGGTTAGAAGTCCCAGGATCCCTGTCCACATGGACGGGGACCCTGGGTCTCCCACTTCACGTGGAGACGCGTCCCAATTGCCATGCCAAGACTCGAGGAGAATCCCGAGGTGTCCCTCGCACCTAGGCAGGAGTCCTGACGTCGCTGAACAAACACGTGTCTGGAAGGGCCCTCCCCGTCGTAACTCGAGAATATACCCCAGGTTCCGGCCGCAACTCGAGAAAAACCATGAGACTTCCCCCTCGTCGCGAGATGAGGCCCGATTCCGCTGCACTGCGTGCAGAGCAATTCCGTGTTCCACATCAAACGTGAAAGGAGCCTTGATTTCCTTGATGGCACTCCAGAGAAAACCCAAGATCCCTGTCTCAAGTCTAGAGGGATCCTGAGGTCACTGGAGCAACAAGAAAGGGCTCCGTGGACCCCAAATCAACTCGAGATGAGAGCTTAGTCCCTGGCTTCGACTCAAAAGGAATACCAACTTTCCACAAGCACCTCAAGAGGAGGCTTCTATCAGCTATAGCTATGTGAGAGCGACCCTGAGTTTGTGGCCTCAAGTGGAATGGACCCCGAGATGCTCTGACTCGAAGTAAGGCCGGATATCCCTGCAGTGAATTGAATGCAGGCTCGTCTTGCATCTCCCAAGAAGAAGGGTTGTCTGAATCCCCTGTGGAGACCACAGAGAAAGACCTAGTCCTCCGCCTCATCTCGACCGGAGGCCTCACATCCTTTGAAAACTCGGGAGGTCCGCGGAGATCAATGCTTCCAAAGGAGACGATGCCTGACTCCTCTTGAAAATGGATAAGAGTCCCAGGATCCCTGTGGCACGTGGAAAGGGACCCTGGGTCTCCCGCCTCACGTGGAGACGCGTCGCAATTGCCATGCCATGACTCGAGGAGAATCCCGAGGTGTCCCTCGCACCTAGGCAGGAGTCCTGACGTCGCTGAACAAACACGTGTCTGGAAGGGCCCTCCAATTCGTAACTCGAGAATATACCCCAGGTTCCGGCCGCAACTCGAATAAAACCATGAGACTTCCCCCTCGCCGCGAGATGAGGCCCGTTTCCCCTGCACTGCATGCAGAGCAATTCCGTGTTCCACATCAAAAGTGAAAGGAGACTTGATTTCCTTGATGGCACTCCAGAGAAAACCCAAGATCACTGTCTCAAGTCTAGAGGGATCCTGAGGTCACTGGAGCAACACGAAAGGGCTCCGTGGACCCCAAATCAACTCGAGATGAGAGCTTAGTCCCTGGCTTCGAGTCAAGAGGAATACCAACTTTCCACAAGCACCTCAAGAGGAGGCTTCTCTCAGCTACAGGTATGTGACAGGGACCCTGAAGTGGAATGGACACCGAGATGCTCTGACTCGAAGTAAGGTCGGATACCCATGCAGTGAATTGAATGCAGGCTCGTCTTGCATCTCCCAAGACGAAGGGATGTCTGAATCCCCTGTGGAGACCACAGAGAAAGACCTAGTCCTCCGCCTCATCGCGACCGGAGGCCTCACATCCTTTGAAAACTAGAGATGTCCGCGGAGATCAATGCTTCCAAAGGAGACGATGCCTGACTCCTCTTGAAAATGGATAGGAGTCCCAGGATCCCTGTGGCACGTGGAAAGGGACCCTGGTTCTCCCGCCTCACGTGGAGACGCGTCCCAATTGCCATGCCAAGACTCGAGGAGAATCCCGAGGTGTCCCTCGATCCTAGGCAGGAGTCCTGACGTCGCTGAACAAACACGTGTCTGGAAGGGCCCTCCCCGTCGTAACTCGAGAATATACCCCAGGTTCTGGCCGCAACTCGAGAAAAACCATGAGACTTCCCCCTTGCCGCGAGATGAGGCCCGATTCCCCTGCACTGCGTGCAGAGCAATTCCGTGTTCCACATCAAACGTGAAAGGAGCCTCGATTTCCTTGATGGCACTCCAGAGAAAACCCAAGATCACTGTCTCAAGTCTAGAGGGATCCTGAGGTCACTGGAGCAACACGAAAGGGCTCCGTGGACCCCAAATCAACTCGAGATGAGAGCTTAGTCCCTGGCTTCGACTCAAGAGGAATACCAACTTTCCACAAGCACCTCAAGAGGAGGCTTTTCTCAGCTACAGGTATGTGAGAGGGACCCTGAGTTTGTGGCCTCAAGTCGAATGGACACCGAGATGTTCTGACTCGAAGTAAGGCCGGATATCTCGGCAGTGAATTGAATGCAGGCTCGTCTTGCTTCTCCCAAGACGAAGGGATGTCTGAATCCCCTGGGTAGACCACAGAGAAAGACCTAGTCCTCCGCCTCAACGCGAACGGAGGCCTCACATCCTTTGAAAACTCGAGAGGTCCACGGAGATCAATGCTTCCAAAGGAGACGATGCCTGACTCCTCTTGAAAATGGATAGGAGTCCCAGGATCCCTGTGGCACGTGGAAAGGGACCCTGGGTCTCCCGCCTCACGTGGAGACGCATCCCAATTGCCATGCCAAGACTCGAGGAGATTCCCGAGGTGTCCCTCGCACCTAGGCAGGAGTCCTGACGTCGCTGAACAAACACGTGTCTGGAAGGGCCCTCCCCGTCGTAACTCGAGAATACACCCCAGGTTCCGTCCGCAACTCGAGAAAAAGCATGAGACGTCCCCCTCGCCGAGAGATGAGGCCCGATTCCCCTGCACTGCGTGCAGAGCAATTCCGTGTTCCACATCAAACGTGAAAGGAGCCTTGATTTCCTTGATGGCACTCCAGAGAAAACCCAAGATCCCTGTCTCAAGTCTAGAGGGATCCTGAGGTCACTGGAGCAACAAGAAAGGGCTCCGTGGACCCCAAATCAACTCGAGATGAGAGCTTAGTCCCTGGCTTCGACTCAAAAGGAATACCAACTTTCCACAAGCACCTCAAGAGGAGGCTTCTATCAGCTATAGCTATGTGAGAGCGACCCTGAGTTTGTGGCCTCAAGTGGAATGGACCCCGAGATGCTCTGACTCGAAGTAAGGCCGGATATCCCTGCAGTGAATTGAATGCAGGCTCGTCTTGCATCTCCCAAGAAGAAGGGTTGTCTGAATCCCCTGTGGAGACCACAGAGAAAGACCTAGTCCTCCGCCTCATCTCGACCGGAGGCCTCACATCCTTTGAAAACTCGGGAGGTCCGCGGAGATCAATGCTTCCAAAGGAGACGATGCCTGACTCCTCTTGAAAATGGATAAGAGTCCCAGGATCCCTGTGGCACGTGGAAAGGGACCCTGGGTCTCCCGCCTCACGTGGAGACGCGTCGCAGTTGTTATGCCATGACTCGAGGAGAATCCCGAGGTGTCCCTCGCACCTAGGCAGGAGTCCTGACGTCGCTGAACAAACACGTGTCTGGAAGGGCCCTCCACTTCGTAACTCGAGAATATACCCCAGGTTCCGGCCGCAACTCGAGAAAAACCATGAGACTTCCCCCTCGTCGCGAGATGAGGCCCGCTTCCCCTGCACTGCGTGCAGAGCAATTCCGTGTTCCACATCAAACGTGAAAGGAGCCTTGATTTCCTTGATGTCACTCCAGAGAAAACCCAAGATCACTGTCTCAAGTCTAGAGGGATCCTGAGGTCATTGGAGCAACACGAAAGGGATCCGTTGACCCCAAATCAACTCGAGATGAGAGCTTAGTCCCTGGCTTCGACTCAAGAGGAATACCAACTTTCCACAAGACCCTCAAGAGGAGGCTTCTCTCAGCTACAGGTAGGTGAGAGGGACCCTGAGCTTGTGGCCTCAAATGGAATGGACACCGAGATGCTCTGACTCGAAGTAAGGTCGGATATCCCTGCAGTGAATTGAATGCAGGCTCGTCTTGCATCCCAAGACGAAGGGATGTCTGAATCCCCTGTGGAGACCACAGAGAAAGACCTAGTCCTCCGCCTCAACGCGACCGGAGGCCTCACATCCTTTGAAATCTCGAGAGGTCCGCGGATATCAATGCTTCCAAAGGAGACGATGCCTGACGCCTCTTGAAAATAGATAGGATTCCCAGGATCCCTGTGGCACGTGGAATGGTACCCTGGTTCTCCCGCTTCACGTGGAGACGCGTCCCAATTGCCATGCCAAGACTCGAGGAGAATCCCGAGGTGTCCTTCGCACCTAGGCAGGAGTCCTGACGTCTCTGAACAAACACTTGCCTGGAAGGGCCCTCCCCGTATTAACTTGAGAATATACCCCAGGTTCCGGCCGCAACTCGAGAAAAACCATGAGACTTCCCCCTGGCCCCGACATGAGTCCCGATTCCCCTGCACTGCGTGCAGAGCAATTCCGTGTTCCACATCAAACTTGAAAGGAACCTTCATTTACTTGATGGCACTCCAGAGAAAACCCAAGATCACTGTCTCAAGTCTAGAGGGATCCTGAGGTCACTGGAGCAACACCAAAGGGCTCCTTGGACCCCAAATCAACCCGAGATGAGAGCTTAGTCCCTGGCTTCGACTCAAGAGGAATACCAAGTTTCCACAAGCACCTCAAGAGGAGGCTTCTCTCAGCTATAGGTATGTGAGAGCGACCCTGAGTTTGTGGCCTGAAGTGGAATGGACACCGAGATGCTCTGACTCGAAGTAAGGCCGGATATCCCTGCAGTGAATTGAATGCAGGCTCGTCTTGCATCTCCCAAGAAGAAGGGTTGTCTGAATCCCCTGTGGAGACCACAGAGAAAGACCTAGTCCTCCGCCTTAACGCGACCGGAGGCCTCACATCCTTTGAAAACTCGAGAGGTCCGCGGAGATCAATGCTTCCAAAGGAGACGATGCCTGACTCATCTTGAAAATGGATAGGAGTCCCAGGATCCCTGTGGCACGTGGAAAGGGACACTGGGTCTCCCGCCTCACGTGGATACGCGTCCCAATTGACATGCTAAGACTCGAGGAGTATACCGAGGTGTCCCTCGATCCTAGGCAGGAGTCCTGACGTCGCTGACCAAACACGTGTCTGGAAGGGCCCTCCCCGTCGTAACTCGAGAATATACCCCAGGTTCTGCCCGCAACTCGAGAAAAACCATGAGACTTCCCCCTTGCCGCGAGATGAGGCCCGATTCCCCTGCACTGCGTGCAGAGCAATTCCGTGTTCCACATCAAACGTGAAAGGAGCCTCGATTTCCTTGATGGCACTCCAGAGAAAACCCAAGATCACTGTCTCAAGTCTAGAGGGATCCTGAGGTCACTAGAGCAACACGAAAGGGCTCCGTGGACCCCAAATCAACTCGAGATGAGAGCTTAGTCCCTGGCTTCGACTCAAGAGGAATACCAACTTTCCACAAGCACCTCAAGAGGAGGCTTTTCTCAGCTACAGGTATGTGAGAGGGACCCTGAGTTTGTGGCCTCAAGTCGAATGGACACCGAGATGTTCTGACTCGAAGTAAGGCCGGATATCTCGGCAGTGAATTGAATGCAGGCTCGTCTTGCTTCTCCCAAGACGAAGGGATGTCTGAATCCCCTGGGTAGACCACAGAGAAAGACCTAGTCCTCCGCCTCAACGCGAACGGAGGCCTCACATCCTTTGAAAACTCGAGAGGTCCACGGAGATCAATGCTTCCAAAGGAGACGATGCCTGACTCCTCTTGAAAATGGATAGGAGTCCCAGGATCCCTGTGGCACGTGGAAAGGGACCCTGGGTCTCCCGCCTCACGTGGAGACGCATCCCAATTGCCATGCCAAGACTCGAGGAGATTCCCGAGGTGTCCCTCGCACCTAGGCAGGAGTCCTGACGTCGCTGAACAAACACGTGTCTGGAAGGGCCCTCCCCGTCGTAACTCGAGAATATACCCCAGGTTCCGTCCGCAACTCGAGAAAAACCATGAGACGTCCCCCTCGCCGAGAGATGAGGCCCGATTCCCCTGCACTGCGTGCAGAGCAATTCCGTGTTCCACATCAAACGTGAAAGGAGCCTTGATTTCCTTGATGCCACTCCAGAGAAAACCCAAAGTCACTGTCTCAAGTCTAGAGAGATCCTGAGGTCACTGGAGCAACACAAAAGGGCTCCATGGACCCCAAATCAACTCGAGATGAGAGCTTAGTCCCTGGCTTCGACTCAAGAGGAATACCAAGTTTCCACAAGCACCTCAAGAGGAGGCTTCTCTCAGATACATGTATGTGAGAGGTACCCTGAGTTTGTGGCCTCAAGAGGAATGGACACCGAGATGCTCTGACTCGAAGTAAGGCCGGATATACCAACAGTGAGTTGAATGCAAGCTCGTCTTGCATCTCCCAATACGAAGGGATGCCTGAATCCCCTGTGGAGACCACAGAGAAAGACCTAGTTCTCCGCCTCATCGCGACCGGAGGCCTCACATCCTTTGAAAACTCCAGAGGTCAGCGGAGATCAATGCTTCCAAAGGAGACGATGCCTGACTCCTCTTGAAAATGGTTAGGAGTCCCAGGATCCCTGTCCACATGGACGGGGATCCTGGGTCTCCCACTTCACGTGGAGACGCGGCCCAATTGCCATGCCAAGACTCGAGGAGAATCCCGAGGTGTCCTTCGCACCTAGGCAGGAGTCCTGACGTCGCTGAACAAACACGTGTCTGGAAGGGCCCTCCCCGTCGTAACTCGAGAATATACCCCAGGTTCCGGCCGCAACTCGAGAAAAACCATGAGACTTCCCCCTCGTCGCCAGATGAGGCCCGATTCCCCTGCACTGCGTGCAGAGCAATTCCGTGTTCCACATCAAACGTGAAAGGAGCCTTGATTTCCTTGATGGCACTCCAGAGAAAACCCAAGATCACTGTCTCAAGTCTAGAGGGATCCTGAGGTCACTGGAACAACACGAAAGGGCTCCGTGGACCCCAAATCAACTCGAGATGAGAGCTTAGTCCCTGTCTTCGAGTCAAGAGGAATACCAACTTTCCACAAGCACCTCAAGAGGAGGCTTCTCTCAGCTACAGGTATGTGACAGGGACCCTGAGTTTGTGGCCTCATGTGGAATGGACACCGAGATGCTCTGACTCGAAGTAAGACTGGATATCCCTGCAGTGAATTGAATGCAGGCTCGTGTTGCATCTCCCAAGACAAAGGGATGTCTGAATCCCCTGTGGAGACCACAGAGAAAGACCTAGTCCTCCGCCTCATCGCGACCGGAGGCCTCACATCCTTTGAAAACTAGAGATGTCCGCGGAGATCAATGCTTCCAAAGGAGACGATGCCTGACTCCTCTTGAAAATGGATAGGAGTCCCAGGATCCCTGTGGCACGTGGAAAGGGACCCTGGGTCTCCCGCCTCACGTGGAGACGCGTCCCAATTGCCATGCCAAGACTCCAGGAGAATCCCAAGATGTCCCACGCACCTAGGCAGGAGTCCTCACGTCGCTGAAGAAACAAGTGTCTGGAAGGGCCCTCCCCATCGTAACTCGAGAATATACCCCAGGTTCCGGCCGCAACTCGAGAAAAACCATGAGACTTCCCCCTCGTCGCGAGATGAGGCCCGATTCCCCTGCACTGCGTGCAGAGCAATTCCGTGTTCCACATCAAACGTGAAAGGAGCCTTGATTTCCTTGATGGCACTCCAGAGAAAACCCAAGATCACTGTCTCAAGTCTAGAGGGATCCTGAGGTCATTGGAGCAACACGAAAGGGCTCCGTGGACCCCATATCAACTCGAGATGAGAGCTTAGTCCCTGACTTCGACTCAAGAGGAATACCAACTTTCCACAAGCACCTCAAGAGGAGGCTTCTCTCAGCTACAGGTATGTGACAGGGACCCTGAGTTTGTGGCTTCAAGTGGAATGGACACCGAGATGCTCTGACTCGAACTAAGGCCGGATATCACTGCAGTGAATTGAATGCAGGCTTGTCCTGCATCTCCCAAGGGAAAGGGATGTCTGAATCCCCTGTGGAGACGACAGAGAAAGACCTATTCCTCCGCCTCATTGCGACCTGAGGCCTCACATCATTTGAAAATTCGAGAGGTCCGCGGAGATCAATGCTTCCAAAGGAGACGATGCCTGACTCCTCTTGTAAATGGATGGGAGTCCCAGGATCCCTGTGGCACGTGGAAAGGGACCTGGGTCTCCCGCCTCACGTGGAGACGCGTCCCAATTGCCATGCCAAGACTCGAGGAGAATCCCGAGGTGTCCCTCGATCCTAGGCAGGAGTCCTGACGTCGCTGAACAAACACGTGTCTGGAAGGGCCCTCCCCGTCGGAACTCGAGAATATACCCCAGGTTTCGGCCGCAACTCGAGCAAAACCATGAGACTTCCAACTCGCCACGAGATGAGGCCCGATTCCCCTGCACTGCGTGCAGAGCAATTCCGTGTTCCACATCAAACGTGAAAGGAGCCTCGATTTCCTTGATGGCACTCCAGAGAAAACCCAAGATCACTGTCTCAAGTCTAGAGGGATCCTGAGGTCACGGGAGCAACACGAAAGGGCTCCAGGGACCCCAAATCAACTCGAGATGAGAGCTTAGTCCCTGGCTTCGACTCAAGAGGAATACCAACTTCCACAAGCACCTCAAGAGGAGGCTTCTCTCAGCTACAGGTATGTGAGAGGGACCCTGAGTTTGTGGCCTCAAGTGGAATGGACACCGAGATGCTCTGACTCGAAATAAGGCCGGATATCCCTGCAGTGAATTGAATGCAGGCTCGTCTTCCATCTCCAAAGACGAAAGGATGTTTGAATCCCCTGTGGAGACCACAGAGAAAGACCTAGTCCTCCGCCTCAACGCGACCGGAGGCCTGACATCCTTTGAAAACTCGAGAGGTCCGCGGAGATCAATGCTTCCAAAGGAGACGATGCCTGACGCCTCTTGAAAATAGATAGGAGTCCCAGGATCCATGTGGCACGTGGAAAGGTACCCTGTTTCTCCCGCCTCACGTGGAGACGCGTCCCAATTGCCATGCCAAGACTCGAGGAGAATCCCGAGGTGTCCCTCGCACCTAGGCAGAAGTCCTGACGTCGCTGAGCAAACACGTGTCTGGAAGGGCCCTCCCCGTCGTAACTCGAGAATATACCCCAGGTTCTGGCCGCAACTCGAGAAAAACCATGAGACTTCCACCTCGCCGCGAGATGAGGCCCGATTCCCCTGCACTGCGTGCAGAGCAATTCCGTGTTCCACATCAAACGTGAAAGGAGCCTCGATTTCCTTGATGGCACTCCAGAGAAAACCCAAGATCACTGTCTCAAGTCTAGAGGGATCCTGAGGTCACTGGAGAAACACGAAAGGGCTCCGTGGACCCCAAATCAACTCGAGATGAGAGCTTAGTCCCTGGCTTTGACTCAAGATGAATACCAACTTTCCACAAGCACCTCAAGAGGAGGCTTCTCTCAGCTACAGGTATGTGACAGGGACCCTGAGTTTGTGGCCTCATGTGGAATAGACACCGAGATGCTCTGACTCGAAGTAAGGCCGGATATCCCTGCAGTGAACTGAATGCAGGCTCGTCTTGCATCTCCCAAGACGAAGGGATGCCTGAATCCCCTGTGGAGACAACAGAGAAAGACCGAGTTCTCCGCCTCATCGCGACAGGAGGCCTCACATCCTTTGGAAATTCGAGAGGTCCACGGAGATCAATGCTTCCAAAGGAGACGATGCCTGACTCCTCATGAAAATGGATAGGAGTCCCAGGATCCCTGTGGCACGTGGAAAGGGACCCTGGGTCTCCCGCCTCACGTGGAGACCCGTCCAAATTGCCATGCCAAGACTCGAGGAGAATCCCGAGGTGTCCCTCGCACCTAGGCAGGAGTCCTGACGTCGCTGAACAAACACGTGTCTGGACGGGCCCTCCCCATCGTAACTTGAAAATATACCCCAGGTTCCGGCCACAACTCGAGAAAAACCATGAGACTTCCCCCTCGCCGCGAGATGAGACCCGATTCCCCTGCACTGCGTGCAGAGCAATTCCGTGTTCCACATCAAACGTAAACGGAGCCTTGATTTCCTTGATGGAACTCCAGAGAAAACCCAAGATCACTGTCTCAAGTTTAGAGGGATCCTGAGGTCACTGGACCAACATGAAATGGTTTCGTGGACCCCAAATCAACTCGAGATGAGAGCTTCGTCCCTGGCTTCAACTCAAGAGGAATACCAAGTTTGCACAAGCACCTCAAGAGGAGCCTTCTCTCAGCTACAGGTATGTGAGAGGGACCCTGAGTTTGTGGCCTCAAGTGGAATGTCCACCGAGATGCTCTGAATCGAAGTTAGGCCAGATATCCCTGCAGTGAATTGAATGCAGGCTCGTCTTGCATCTCCCAAGACGAAGGGATGTCTGAATCCCCTGTGGAAACAACAGATAAAGACCTAGTTCTCCGCATCATCGCGACCGGAGTCCTCACATCCTTTGAAAACTCGAGAGGTCCGCGGCGATAAATGCTTCCAAAGGAGACGATGCCTGACTCCTCTTGAAAATGGATAGGAGTCCCAGGATCCCTGTGGCACGTGGAAAGGGACCCTCGGTCTCCCGCCTCACGTGGAGTCGCGTCCCAATTTCCATGCCAATACTCGAGGAGAATACCGAGGTGTCCCTCGCACCTAGGGAGGAGTCATGACGGCGGTGAACAAACAAGTGTCTGGAAGGGCCCCTCCCCGTCGTAACTCGAGAATATACCGCAGGTTCCGGCCGTAACTCGAGAAAAACCATGAGACTTCCCCCTCGACGCGAGATGAGGCCCCATTCCCCTGCACTGTGTGCCGAGCAATTCCGTGTTCCACATCAAACGTGAAAGGAGTCTTGATTTCCTTGATGGCACTCCAGAGAAAACCCAAGATCACTGTCTCAAGTCTAGAGGGATCCTGCGGTCAATGTAGTAACACGAAAGACCTCCGTGGACCGCAAATCAACTCGAGATGAGAGCTTAGTCCCTGGCTTCGACTCAAGTGGAATCCCAACTTTCCACAAGCACCTCAAGAGGAGGCTTCTCTCAGCTACATGTATGTGAGAGGGACCCTGAGTTTGTGGCCTCAAGTGGAATGGACACCGAGATGCTCTGACTCGAAGTAAGGCCAGATATCGCTGCAGTGAATTGAATGCAGGCTCGTCTTTCATCTCCCAAGACGAATGGTGTCGGAATCCCCTGTGGAGACCACAGAGATAGACTTAGTTGTCCGCCTCATCGCAACCGGAGGCCTGACATCCTTTGAAAACTCGAGAGGTCCGCAGAAAACAATGCTTCCAAAGGAGACGATGCCTGACTCCTCTTGAAAATGGATAGGAGTCCCAGGATCCCTGTGGCACGTGGAAAGGGACCCTGGGTCTCCCGCCTCACGTGGAGAAGAGTCCCAATTGTCATGCCAACACTCAAGGAGAATCCCGAGTTTTCCCTCGCACATAGGCTGGAGTCCTGACGTCGCTGAACAAACACGTGTCTGGAAGGGCCCTCCCCGTCGTAACTCGAGAATATACCCCAGGTTCCGGCCGCAACTCGAGAAGTACCATGAGAATTCCCCCTCGCCGCGAGATTAGCCCTGATTCCCCTGCACTGCGTGCAGAGCAATTCCCCGTTCCACATCAGCAGTGAAAGGAGCCTTGATTTCCTTGACGGCACTCCAGAGAAAACCCAAGATCACTGTCTCAAGTCTAGAGGGATCCTGAGGTCACGGGAAGAACACGAAAGGGCTCCGTGGACCCCAAATCAACTCGAGATGAGAGCTTAGTCCCTGGCTTCCACTCAAGAGGAATACCAACTTTCCACAAGCACCTCAAGAGGAGGCTTCTCTCAGCTACAGGTATGTGAGAGGGACCCTGAGTTTGTGGCCTCAGGTGAAATGGACACCGAGATGCTCTGACTCAAAGTAAGGCCAGATATCCCTGCAGTGAATTGAATGCAGGCTCGTCTTGCATCTCCCAAGACGAAGGGATGTCTGAATCCCCTGTGGAGACCACAGAGAAAGACCTAGTTCTCCTCTTCATCGCGACCGGAGGCCTCACATTCTTTGAAAACTCGAGAGGTCCGCGGAGATCAATGCTTCCAAAGGAGAGGATGCCTGACTCCTCTTGAAATTTGATAGGAATCACAGGATACCTCTGGCACGAGGAAAGAGACCCTGGGTCTCCCTCCTCACATGGAGGCGCATCCCACTTGCCATGCCAAGTCTCGAGGAGAATACCGAGGTGTCCCTCGCACCTAGGCAGGAATCCTGACGTCGCTGAACAAACACGTGTCTGGAAGGGCCCTCCCCGTTGTAACTCGAGAATATACCCCAGGTTCAGGCCGCAACTCGAGAAAAACCATGAGACTTCCCCCTCGCCGCGAGATGAGGCCCGATTCCCCTGCACTGCGTGCAGAGCAATTCCGTGTTCCACATCAAACGTGAAAGGAGCCTCGATTTCCTTGACGGCACTCCAGAGAAAATCCAAGATCACTGTCTCAAGTCTAGAGGGATCCTGAGGTCACTGGAGCAACACGAAAGGGCTCCGTGGACTCCAAATCAACTCGAGATGAGAGCTTAGTCCCTGGCTTCGACTCAAGAGGAATACCAACTTTCCACAAGCACCTCAAGAGGAGGCTTCTCTCAGCTACAGGTATGTGAGAGGGACCCTGAGTTTGTGGCCTAAAGTGGAATGGACAGCGAGATGCTCTGACTCGAAGTAAGGCCGGATATCCCTGCAGTGAATTGAATGCAGGCTCCTCTTGCATCTCCCAAGACGAAGGGATGTCTGAATCCCCTGTGGAGACCAAAGAGAAAGACGTAGTTCTCCGCCTCTTCGCGAACGGAGGCCTCACATCCTCTGAAAACTCGAGAGGTCAGCGGAGATCAATGATTCCAAAGGAGACGATGCCTGACTCCTCTTGAAAATGGATAGGAGTCCCAGGATCCCTGTGGCACGTGGAAAGGGACCCTGGGTCTCCCGCCTCACGTGGAGACGCGTCCCAATTGCCATGCCAATACTCGAGGAGAATCCCGAAGTGTCCCTCGCACCTAGGGGGGAGTCATGACGTCGGTGAACAAACAAGTGTCTGGAAGGGCCCCTCCCCGTCGTAACTCGAGAATATACCGCAGGTTCCGGCCGTAACTCGAGAAAAACCATGAGACTTCCCTCTTGACGCGAGATGAGGCCCCATTCCCCTGCCCTGCGTGCCGAGCAATTCCGTGTTCCACATCAAACGTGAAAGGAGCCTTGATTTCCTTGATGCCACTCCAGAGAAAACCCAAAGTCACTGTCTCAAGTCTAGAGAGATCCTGAGGTCACTGGAGCAACACAAAAGGGCTCCATGGACCCCAAATCAACTCGAGATGAGAGCTTAGTCCCTGGCTTCGACTCAAGAGGAATACCAAGTTTCCACAAGCACCTCAAGAGGAGGCTTCTCTCAGATACATGTATGTGAGAGGTACCCTGAGTTTGTGGCCTCAAGAGGAATGGACACCGAGATGCTCTGACTCGAAGTAAGGCCGGATATACCAACAGTGAGTTGAATGCAAGCTCGTCTTGCATCTCCCAATACGAAGGGATGTCTGAATCCCCTGTGGAGACCACAGAGAAAGACGTAGTTCTCCGCCTCATCGCGACCGGAGGCCTCACATCCTTTGAAAACTCCAGAGGTCAGCGGAGATCAATGCTTCCAAAGGAGACGATGCCTGACTCCTCTTGAAAATGGTTAGGAGTCCCAGGATCCCTGTCCACATGGACGGGGATTCTGGGTCTCCCACTTCACGTGGAGACGCGGCCCAATTGCCATGCCAAGACTCGAGGAGAATCCCGAGGTGTCCTTCGCACCTAGGCAGGAGTCCTGACGTCGCTGAACAAACACGTGTCTGGAAGGGCCCTCCCCGTCGTAACTCGAGAATATACCCCAGGTTCCGGCCGCAACTCGAGAAAAACCATGAGACTTCCCCCTCGTCGCCAGATGAGGCCCGATTCCCCTGCACTGCGTGCAGAGCAATTCCGTGTTCCACATCAAACGTGAAAGGAGCCTTGATTTCCTTGATGGCACTCCAGAGAAAACCCAAGATCACTGTCTCAAGTCTAGAGGGATCCTGAGGTCACTGGAACAACACGAAAGGGCTCCGTGGACCCCAAATCAACTCGAGATGAGAGCTTAGTCCCTGTCTTCGAGTCAAGAGGAATACCAACTTTCCACAAGCACCTCAAGAGGAGGCTTCTCTCAGCTACAGGTATGTGACAGGGACCCTGAGTTTGTGGCCTCATGTGGAATGGACACCGAGATGCTCTGACTCGAAGTAAGACTGGATATCCCTGCAGTGAATTGAATGCAGGCTCGTGTTGCATCTCCCAAGACGAAGGGATGTCTGAATCCCCTGTGGAGACCACAGAGAAAGACCTAGTCCTCCGCCTCATCGCGACCGGAGGCCTCACATCCTTTGAAAACTAGAGATGTCCGCGGAGATCAATGCTTCCAAAGGAGACGATGCCTGACTCCTCTTGAAAATGGATAGGAGTCCCAGGATCCCTGTGGCACGTGGAAAGGGACCCTGGGTCTCCCGCCTCACGTGGAGACGCGTCCCAATTGCCATGCCAAGACTCGAGGAGAATCCCAAGATGTCC
Organism: Dama dama; assembly: GCF_033118175.1. Taxonomy (NCBI): domain Eukaryota; kingdom Metazoa; phylum Chordata; class Mammalia; order Artiodactyla; family Cervidae; genus Dama; species Dama dama. The sequence continues at coordinate 6,003,409 of NW_026870895.1, forward strand.
CACGCACCTAGGCAGGAGTCCTCACGTCGCTGAAGAAACAAGTGTCTGGAAGGGCCCTCCCCGTCGTAACTCGAGAATATACCCCAGGTTCCGGCCGCAACTCGAGAAAAACCATGAGACTTCCCCCTCGTCGCGAGATGAGGCCCGATTCCCCTGCACTGCGTGCAGAGCAATTCCGTGTTCCACATCAAACGTGAAAGGAGCCTTGATTTCCTTGATGGCACTCCAGAGAAAACCCAAGATCACTGTCTCAAGTCTAGAGGGATCCTGAGGTCATTGGAGCAACACGAAAGGGCTCCGTGGACCCCATATCAACTCGAGATGAGAGCTTAGTCCCTGACTTCGACTCAAGAGGAATACCAACTTTCCACAAGCACCTCAAGAGGAGGCTTCTCTCAGCTACAGGTATGTGACAGGGACCCTGAGTTTGTGGCCTCAAGTGGAATGGACACCGAGATGCTCTGACTCGAACTAAGGCCGGATATCACTGCAGTGAATTGAATGCAGGCTTGTCCTGCATCTCCCAAGGGAAAGGGATGTCTGAATCCCCTGTGGAGACGACAGAGAAAGACCTATTCCTCCGCCTCATTGCGACCTGAGGCCTCACATCATTTGAAAATTCGAGAGGTCCGCGGAGATCAATGCTTCCAAAGGAGACGATGCCTGACTCCTCTTGTAAATGGATGGGAGTCCCAGGATCCCTGTGGCACGTGGAAAGGGACCTGGGTCTCCCGCCTCACGTGGAGACGCGTCCCAATTGCCATGCCAAGACTCGAGGAGAATCCCGAGGTGTCCCTCGATCCTAGGCAGGAGTCCTGACGTCGCTGAACAAACACGTGTCTGGAAGGGCCCTCCCCGTCGGAACTCGAGAATATACCCCAGGTTTCGGCCGCAACTCGAGCAAAACCATGAGACTTCCAACTCGCCACGAGATGAGGCCCGATTCCCCTGCACTGCGTGCAGAGCAATTCCGTGTTCCACATCAAACGTGAAAGGAGCCTCGATTTCCTTGATGGCACTCCAGAGAAAACCCAAGATCACTGTCTCAAGTCTAGAGGGATCCTGAGGTCACGGGAGCAACACGAAAGGGCTCCAGGGACCCCAAATCAACTCGAGATGAGAGCTTAGTCCCTGGCTTCGACTCAAGAGGAATACCAACTTCCACAAGCACCTCAAGAGGAGGCTTCTCTCAGCTACAGGTATGTGAGAGGGACCCTGAGTTTGTGGCCTCAAGTGGAATGGACACCGAGATGCTCTGACTCGAAATAAGGCCGGATATCCCTGCAGTGAATTGAATGCAGGCTCGTCTTCCATCTCCAAAGACGAAAGGATGTCTGAATCCCCTGTGGAGACCACAGAGAAAGACCTAGTCCTCCGCCTCAACGCGACCGGAGGCCTGACATCCTTTGAAAACTCGAGAGGTCCGCGGAGATCAATGCTTCCAAAGGAGACGATGCCTGACGCCTCTTGAAAATAGATAGGAGTCCCAGGATCCATGTGGCACGTGGAAAGGTACCCTGTTTCTCCCGCCTCACGTGGAGACGCGTCCCAATTGCCATGCCAAGACTCGAGGAGAATCCCGAGGTGTCCCTCGCACCTAGGCAGGAGTCCTGACGTCGCTGAGCAAACACGTGTCTGGAAGGGCCCTCCCCGTCGTAACTCGAGAATATACCCCAGGTTCTGGCCGCAACTCGAGAAAAACCATGAGACTTCCACCTCGCTGCGAGATGAGGCCCGATTCCCCTGCACTGCGTGCAGAGCAATTCCGTGTTCCACATCAAACGTGAAAGGAGCCTCGATTTCCTTGATGGCACTCCAGAGAAAACCCAAGATCACTGTCTCAAGTCTAGAGGGATCCTGAGGTCACTGGAGAAACACGAAAGGGCTCCGTGGACCTCAAATCAACTCGAGATGAGAGCTTAGTCCCTGGCTTTGACTCAAGATGAATACCAACTTTCCACAAGCACCTCAAGAGGAGGCTTCTCTCAGCTACAGGTATGTGACAGGGACCCTGAGTTTGTGGCCTCATGTGGAATAGACACCGAGATGCTCTGACTCGAAGTAAGGCCGGATATCCCTGCAGTGAACTGAATGCAGGCTCGTCTTGCATCTCCCAAGACGAAGGGATGCCTGAATCCCCTGTGGAGACCACAGAGAAAGACCGAGTTCTCCGCCTCATCGCGACAGGAGGCCTCACATCCTTTGGAAATTCGAGAGGTCCACGGAGATCAATGCTTCCAAAGGAGACGATGCCTGACTCCTCTTGAAAATGGATAGGAGTCCCAGGATCCCTGTGGCACGTGGAAAGGGACCCTGGGTCTCCCGCCTCACGTGGAGACCCGTCCAAATTGCCATGCCAAGACTCGAGGAGAATCCCGAGGTGTCCCTCGCACCTAGGCAGGAGTCCTGACGTCGCTGAACAAACACGTGTCTGGACGGGCCCTCCCCATCGTAACTTGAAAATATACCCCAGGTTCCGGCCACAACTCGAGAAAAACCATGAGACTTCCCCCTCGCCGCGAGATGAGGCCCGATTCCCCTGCACTGCGTGCAGAGCAATTCCGTGTTCCACATCAAACGTAAACGGAGCCTTGATTTCCTTGATGGCACTCCAGAGAAAACCCAAGATCACTGTCTCAAGTCTAGAGGGATCCTGAGGTTACTGGACCAACAGGAAAGGGCTCCGTGGACCCCAAATCAACTCGAGATGAGAGCTTAGTCCCTGGCTTCGCCTCAAGAGGAATACCCACTTTCCACAAGCACCTCAAGAGGAGGCTTCTCTCAGCTACAGGTATGTGAGAGGGACCCTGAGTTTGTGGCCTCAAGTGGAATGGACACTGAGATGCTCTGACTCGAAGTAAGACCGGATATCCCTGAAGTGAATTGAATGCAGGCTCGTCTTGCATCTCCCAAGACGAAGGGATGTCTGAATCCCCTGTGGAGAACACAGAGAAAGACCGAGTTCTCCGCCTCATCGCGACCGGAGGCCTCACATCTTTTGAAAACTCGAGAGGTCCGCGGAGATCAATGCTTCCAAAGGAGATAATGCCTGACTCCTTTTGAAAATAGATAGGTGTCCCAGGATCCCTGTGGAACGTGGAAATTGACACTGGGTCTCCCGCCTCATGTGGAGACGCGTCCCGATTGCCATGCCAAGACTCGAGGAGAATCCCGAGGTGTCCCTCACACCTAGGCATGAGTCCTGACGTCGCTGAACAAACACGTGTCTGGAAGGGCCCTCCCCGTCGTAACTTAAAAATATACCCCAGGTTCCGGCCACAACTCGAGAAAAACCATGAGACTTCCCCCTCGCCGCGAGATGAGACCCGATTCCCCTGCACTGCGTGCAGAGCAATTCCGTGTTCCACATCAAACGTAAACGGAGCCTTGATTTCCTTGATGGAACTCCAGAGAAAACCCAAGATCACTGTCTCAAGTTTAGAGGGATCCTGAGGTCACTGGACCAACATGAAATGGTTTCGTGGACCCCAAATCAACTCGAGATGAGAGCTTAGTCCCTGGCTTCAACTCAAGAGGAATACCAAGTTTGCACAAGCACCTCAAGAGGAGCCTTCTCTCAGCTACAGGTATGTGAGAGGGACCCTGAGTTTGTGGCCTCAAGTGGAATGTCCACCGAGATGCTCTGAATCGAAGTTAGGCCAGATATCCCTGCAGTGAATTGAATGCAGGCTCGTCTTGCATCTCCCAAGACGAAGGGATGTCTGAATCCCCTGTGGAAACAACAGATAAAGACCTAGTTCTCCGCATCATCGCGACCGGAGTCCTCACATCCTTTGAAAACTCGAGAGGTCCGCGGCGATAAATGCTTCCAAAGGAGACGATGCCTGACTCCTCTTGAAAATGGATAGGAGTCCCAGGATCCCTGTGGCACGTGGAAAGGGACCCTCGGTCTCCCGCCTCACGTGGAGTCGCGTCCCAATTGCCATGCCAATACTCGAGGAGAATACCGAGGTGTCCCTCGCACCTAGGGAGGAGTCATGACGTCGGTGAACAAACAAGTGTCTGGAAGGGCCCCTCCCCGTCGTAACTCGAGAATATACCGCAGGTTCCGGCCGTAACTCGAGAAAAACCATGAGACTTCCCCCTCGACGCGAGATGAGGCCCCATTCCCCTGCACTGTGTGCCGAGCAATTCCGTGTTCCACATCAAACGTGAAAGGAGTCTTGATTTCCTTGATGGCACTCCAGAGAAAACCCAAGATCACTGTCTCAAGTCTAGAGGGATCCTGCGGTCAATGTAGTAACACGAAAGGCCTCCGTGGACCGCAAATCAACTCGAGATGAGAGCTTAGTCCCTGGCTTCGACTCAAGTGGAATCCCAACTTTCCACAAGCACCTCAAGAGGAGGCTTCTCTCAGCTACATGTATGTGAGAGGGACCCTGAGTTTGTGGCCTCAAGTGGAATGGACACCGAGATGCTCTGACTCGAAGTAAGGCCAGATATCGCTGCAGTGAATTGAATGCAGGCTCGTCTTTCATCTCCCAAGACGAATGGTGTCGGAATCCCCTGTGGAGACCACAGAGATAGACTTAGTTGTCCGCCTCATCGCAACCGGAGGCCTGACATCCTTTGAAAACTCGAGAGGTCCGCAGAAAACAATGCTTCCAAAGGAGACGATGCCTGACTCCTCTTGAAAATGGATAGGAGTCCCAGGATCCCTGTGGCACGTGGAAAGGGACCCTGGGTCTCCCGCCTCACGTGGAGAAGAGTCCCAATTGTCATGCCAACACTCAAGGAGAATCCCGAGTTTTCCCTCGCACATAGGCTGGAGTCCTGACGTCGCTGAACAAACACGTGTCTGGAAGGGCCCTCCCCGTCGTAACTCGAGAATATACCCCAGGTTCCGGCCGCAACTCGAGAAGTACCATGAGAATTCCCCCTCGCCGCGAGATTAGCCCTGATTCCCCTGCACTGCGTGCAGAGCAATTCCCCGTTCCACATCAGCAGTGAAAGGAGCCTTGATTTCCTTGACGGCACTCCAGAGAAAACCCAAGATCACTGTCTCAAGTCTAGAGGGATCCTGAGGTCACGGGAAGAACACGAAAGGGCTCCGTGGACCCCAAATCAACTCGAGATGAGAGCTTAGTCCCTGGCTTCCACTCAAGAGGAATACCAACTTTCCACAAGCACCTCAAGAGGAGGCTTCTCTCAGCTACAGGTATGTGAGAGGGACCCTGAGTTTGTGGCCTCAGGTGAAATGGACACCGAGATGCTCTGACTCAAAGTAAGGCCAGATATCCCTGCAGTGAATTGAATGCAGGCTCGTCTTGCATCTCCCAAGACGAAGGGATGTCTGAATCCCCTGTGGAGACCACAGAGAAAGACCTAGTTCTCCTCTTCATCGCGACCGGAGGCCTCACATTCTTTGAAAACTCGAGAGGTCCGCGGAGATCAATGCTTCCAAAGGAGAGGATGCCTGACTCCTCTTGAAATTTGATAGGAATCACAGGATACCTCTGGCACGAGGAAAGAGACCCTGGGTCTCCCTCCTCACATGGAGGCGCATCCCACTTGCCATGCCAAGTCTCGAGGAGAATACCGAGGTGTCCCTCGCACCTAGGCAGGAATCCTGACGTCGCTGAACAAACACGTGTCTGGAAGGGCCCTCCCCGTTGTAACTCGAGAATATACCCCAGGTTCAGGCCGCAACTCGAGAAAAACCATGAGACTTCCCCCTCGCCGCGAGATGAGGCCCGATTCCCCTGCACTGCGTGCAGAGCAATTCCGTGTTCCACATCAAACGTGAAAGGAGCCTCGATTTCCTTGACGGCACTCCAGAGAAAATCCAAGATCACTGTCTCAAGTCTAGAGGGATCCTGAGGTCACTGGAGCAACACGAAAGGGCTCCGTGGACTCCAAATCAACTCGAGATGAGAGCTTAGTCCCTGGCTTCGACTCAAGAGGAATACCAACTTTCCACAAGCACCTCAAGAGGAGGCTTCTCTCAGCTACAGGTATGTGAGAGGGACCCTGAGTTTGTGGCCTAAAGTGGAATGGACAGCGAGATGCTCTGACTCGAAGTAAGGCCGGATATCCCTGCAGTGAATTGAATGCAGGCTCCTCTTGCATCTCCCAAGACGAAGGGATGTCTGAATCCCCTGTGGAGACCAAAGAGAAAGACGTAGTTCTCCGCCTCTTCGCGAACGGAGGCCTCACATCCTCTGAAAACTCGAGAGGTCAGCGGAGATCAATGATTCCAAAGGAGACGATGCCTGACTCCTCTTGAAAATGGATAGGAGTCCCAGGATCCCTGTGGCACGTGGAAAGGGACCCTGGGTCTCCCGCCTCACGTGGAGACGCGTCCCAATTGCCATGCCAATACTCGAGGAGAATCCCGAAGTGTCCCTCGCACCTAGGGGGGAGTCATGACGTCGGTGAACAAACAAGTGTCTGGAAGGGCCCCTCCCCGTCGTAACTCGAGAATATACCGCAGGTTCCGGCCGTAACTCGAGAAAAACCATGAGACTTCCCTCTTGACGCGAGATGAGGCCCCATTCCCCTGCCCTGCGTGCCGAGCAATTCCGTGTTCCACATCAAACGTGAAAGGAGCCTTGATTTCCTTGATGCCACTCCAGAGAAAACCCAAAGTCACTGTCTCAAGTCTAGAGAGATCCTGAGGTCACTGGAGCAACACAAAAGGGCTCCATGGACCCCAAATCAACTCGAGATGAGAGCTTAGTCCCTGGCTTCGACTCAAGAGGAATACCAAGTTTCCACAAGCACCTCAAGAGGAGGCTTCTCTCAGATACATGTATGTGAGAGGTACCCTGAGTTTGTGGCCTCAAGAGGAATGGACACCGAGATGCTCTGACTCGAAGTAAGGCCGGATATACCAACAGTGAGTTGAATGCAAGCTCGTCTTGCATCTCCCAATACGAAGGGATGTCTGAATCCCCTGTGGAGACCACAGAGAAAGACGTAGTTCTCCGCCTCATCGCGACCGGAGGCCTCACATCCTTTGAAAACTCCAGAGGTCAGCGGAGATCAATGCTTCCAAAGGAGACGATGCCTGACTCCTCTTGAAAATGGTTAGGAGTCCCAGGATCCCTGTCCACATGGACGGGGATTCTGGGTCTCCCACTTCACGTGGAGACGCGGCCCAATTGCCATGCCAAGACTCGAGGAGAATCCCGAGGTGTCCTTCGCACCTAGGCAGGAGTCCTGACGTCGCTGAACAAACACGTGTCTGGAAGGGCCCTCCCCGTCGTAACTCGAGAATATACCCCAGGTTCCGGCCGCAACTCGAGAAAAACCATGAGACTTCCCCCTCGTCGCCAGATGAGGCCCGATTCCCCTGCACTGCGTGCAGAGCAATTCCGTGTTCCACATCAAACGTGAAAGGAGCCTTGATTTCCTTGATGGCACTCCAGAGAAAACCCAAGATCACTGTCTCAAGTCTAGAGGGATCCTGAGGTCACTGGAACAACACGAAAGGGCTCCGTGGACCCCAAATCAACTCGAGATGAGAGCTTAGTCCCTGTCTTCGAGTCAAGAGGAATACCAACTTTCCACAAGCACCTCAAGAGGAGGCTTCTCTCAGCTACAGGTATGTGACAGGGACCCTGAGTTTGTGGCCTCATGTGGAATGGACACCGAGATGCTCTGACTCGAAGTAAGACTGGATATCCCTGCAGTGAATTGAATGCAGGCTCGTGTTGCATCTCCCAAGACGAAGGGATGTCTGAATCCCCTGTGGAGACCACAGAGAAAGACCTAGTCCTCCGCCTCATCGCGACCGGAGGCCTCACATCCTTTGAAAACTAGAGATGTCCGCGGAGATCAATGCTTCCAAAGGAGACGATGCCTGACTCCTCTTGAAAATGGATAGGAGTCCCAGGATCCCTGTGGCACGTGGAAAGGGACCCTGGGTCTCCCGCCTCACGTGGAGACGCGTCCCAATTGCCATGCCAAGACTCGAGGAGAATCCCAAGATGTCCCACGCACCTAGGCAGGAGTCCTCACGTCGCTGAAGAAACAAGTGTCTGGAAGGGCCCTCCCCGTCGTAACTCGAGAATATACCCCAGGTTCCGGCCGCAACTCGAGAAAAACCATGAGACTTCCCCCTCGTCGCGAGATGAGGCCCGATTCCCCTGCACTGCGTGCAGAGCAATTCCGTGTTCCACATCAAACGTGAAAGGAGCCTTGATTTCCTTGATGGCACTCCAGAGAAAACCCAAGATCACTGTCTCAAGTCTAGAGGGATCCTGAGGTCATTGGAGCAACACGAAAGGGCTCCGTGGACCCCATATCAACTCGAGATGAGAGCTTAGTCCCTGACTTCGACTCAAGAGGAATACCAACTTTCCACAAGCACCTCAAGAGGAGGCTTCTCTCAGCTACAGGTATGTGACAGGGACCCTGAGTTTGTGGCCTCAAGTGGAATGGACACCGAGATGCTCTGACTCGAACTAAGGCCGGATATCACTGCAGTGAATTGAATGCAGGCTTGTCCTGCATCTCCCAAGGGAAAGGGATGTCTGAATCCCCTGTGGAGACGACAGAGAAAGACCTATTCCTCCGCCTCATTGCGACCTGAGGCCTCACATCATTTGAAAATTCGAGAGGTCCGCGGAGATCAATGCTTCCAAAGGAGACGATGCCTGACTCCTCTTGTAAATGGATGGGAGTCCCAGGATCCCTGTGGCACGTGGAAAGGGACCTGGGTCTCCCGCCTCACGTGGAGACGCGTCCCAATTGCCATGCCAAGACTCGAGGAGAATCCCGAGGTGTCCCTCGATCCTAGGCAGGAGTCCTGACGTCGCTGAACAAACACGTGTCTGGAAGGGCCCTCCCCGTCGGAACTCGAGAATATACCCCAGGTTTCGGCCGCAACTCGAGCAAAACCATGAGACTTCCAACTCGCCACGAGATGAGGCCCGATTCCCCTGCACTGCGTGCAGAGCAATTCCGTGTTCCACATCAAACGTGAAAGGAGCCTCGATTTCCTTGATGGCACTCCAGAGAAAACCCAAGATCACTGTCTCAAGTCTAGAGGGATCCTGAGGTCACGGGAGCAACACGAAAGGGCTCCAGGGACCCCAAATCAACTCGAGATGAGAGCTTAGTCCCTGGCTTCGACTCAAGAGGAATACCAACTTCCACAAGCACCTCAAGAGGAGGCTTCTCTCAGCTACAGGTATGTGAGAGGGACCCTGAGTTTGTGGCCTCAAGTGGAATGGACACCGAGATGCTCTGACTCGAAATAAGGCCGGATATCCCTGCAGTGAATTGAATGCAGGCTCGTCTTCCATCTCCAAAGACGAAAGGATGTCTGAATCCCCTGTGGAGACCACAGAGAAAGACCTAGTCCTCCGCCTCAACGCGACCGGAGGCCTGACATCCTTTGAAAACTCGAGAGGTCCGCGGAGATCAATGCTTCCAAAGGAGAGGATGCCTGACGCCTCTTGAAAATAGATAGGAGTCCCAGGATCCATGTGGCACGTGGAAAGGTACCCTGTTTCTCCCGCCTCACGTGGAGACGCGTCCCAATTGCCATGCCAAGACTCGAGGAGAATCCCGAGGTGTCCCTCGCACCTAGGCAGGAGTCCTGACGTCGCTGAGCAAACACGTGTCTGGAAGGGCCCTCCCCGTCGTAACTCGAGAATATACCCCAGGTTCTGGCCGCAACTCGAGAAAAACCATGAGACTTCCACCTCGCTGCGAGATGAGGCCCGATTCCCCTGCACTGCGTGCAGAGCAATTCCGTGTTCCACATCAAACGTGAAAGGAGCCTCGATTTCCTTGATGGCACTCCAGAGAAAACCCAAGATCACTGTCTCAAGTCTAGAGGGATCCTGAGGTCACTGGAGAAACACGAAAGGGCTCCGTGGACCTCAAATCAACTCGAGATGAGAGCTTAGTCCCTGGCTTTGACTCAAGATGAATACCAACTTTCCACAAGCACCTCAAGAGGAGGCTTCTCTCAGCTACAGGTATGTGACAGGGACCCTGAGTTTGTGGCCTCATGTGGAATAGACACCGAGATGCTCTGACTCGAAGTAAGGCCGGATATCCCTGCAGTGAACTGAATGCAGGCTCGTCTTGCATCTCCCAAGACGAAGGGATGCCTGAATCCCCTGTGGAGACCACAGAGAAAGACCGAGTTCTCCGCCTCATCGCGACAGGAGGCCTCACATCCTTTGGAAATTCGAGAGGTCCACGGAGATCAATGCTTCCAAAGGAGACGATGCCTGACTCCTCTTGAAAATGGATAGGAGTCCCAGGATCCCTGTGGCACGTGGAAAGGGACCCTGGGTCTCCCGCCTCACGTGGAGACCCGTCCAAATTGCCATGCCAAGACTCGAGGAGAATCCCGAGGTGTCCCTCGCACCTAGGCAGGAGTCCTGACGTCGCTGAACAAACACGTGTCTGGACGGGCCCTCCCCATCGTAACTTGAAAATATACCCCAGGTTCCGGCCACAACTCGAGAAAAACCATGAGACTTCCCCCTCGCCGCGAGATGAGGCCCGATTCCCCTGCACTGCGTGCAGAGCAATTCCGTGTTCCACATCAAACGTAAACGGAGCCTTGATTTCCTTGATGGCACTCCAGAGAAAACCCAAGATCACTGTCTCAAGTCTAGAGGGATCCTGAGGTTACTGGACCAACAGGAAAGGGCTCCGTGGACCCCAAATCAACTCGAGATGAGAGCTTAGTCCCTGGCTTCGCCTCAAGAGGAATACCCACTTTCCACAAGCACCTCAAGAGGAGGCTTCTCTCAGCTACAGGTATGTGAGAGGGACCCTGAGTTTGTGGCCTCAAGTGGAATGGACACCGAGATGCTCTGACTCGAAGTAAGACCGGATATCCCTGAAGTGAATTGAATGCAGGCTCGTCTTGCATCTCCCAAGACGAAGGGATGTCTGAATCCCCTGTGGAGAACACAGAGAAAGACCGAGTTCTCCGCCTCATCGCGACCGGAGGCCTCACATCTTTTGAAAACTCGAGAGGTCCGCGGAGATCAATGCTTCCAAAGGAGATAATGCCTGACTCCTTTTGAAAATAGATAGGTGTCCCAGGATCCCTGTGGAACGTGGAAATTGACACTGGGTCTCCCGCCTCATGTGGAGACGCGTCCCGATTGCCATGCCAAGACTCGAGGAGAATCCCGAGGTGTCCCTCACACCTAGGCATGAGTCCTGACGTCGCTGAACAAACACGTGTCTGGAAGGGCCCTCCCCGTCGTAACTTAAAAATATACCCCAGGTTCCGGCCACAACTCGAGAAAAACCATGAGACTTCCCCCTCGCCGCGAGATGAGACCCGATTCCCCTGCACTGCGTGCAGAGCAATTCCGTGTTCCACATCAAACGTAAACGGAGCCTTGATTTCCTTGATGGAACTCCAGAGAAAACCCAAGATCACTGTCTCAAGTTTAGAGGGATCCTGAGGTCACTGGACCAACATGAAATGGTTTCGTGGACCCCAAATCAACTCGAGATGAGAGCTTAGTCCCTGGCTTCAACTCAAGAGGAATACCAAGTTTGCACAAGCACCTCAAGAGGAGCCTTCTCTCAGCTACAGGTATGTGAGAGGGACCCTGAGTTTGTGGCCTCAAGTGGAATGTCCACCGAGATGCTCTGAATCGAAGTTAGGCCAGATATCCCTGCAGTGAATTGAATGCAGGCTCGTCTTGCATCTCCCAAGACGAAGGGATGTCTGAATCCCCTGTGGAAACAACAGATAAAGACCTAGTTCTCCGCATCATCGCGACCGGAGTCCTCACATCCTTTGAAAACTCGAGAGGTCCGCGGCGATAAATGCTTCCAAAGGAGACGATGCCTGACTCCTCTTGAAAATGGATAGGAGTCCCAGGATCCCTGTGGCACGTGGAAAGGGACCCTCGGTCTCCCGCCTCACGTGGAGTCGCGTCCCAATTGCCATGCCAATACTCGAGGAGAATACCGAGGTGTCCCTCGCACCTAGGGAGGAGTCATGACGTCGGTGAACAAACAAGTGTCTGGAAGGGCCCCTCCCCGTCGTAACTCGAGAATATACCGCAGGTTCCGGCCGTAACTCGAGAAAAACCATGAGACTTCCCCCTCGACGCGAGATGAGGCCCCATTCCCCTGCACTGTGTGCCGAGCAATTCCGTGTTCCACATCAAACGTGAAAGGAGTCTTGATTTCCTTGATGGCACTCCAGAGAAAACCCAAGATCACTGTCTCAAGTCTAGAGGGATCCTGCGGTCAATGTAGTAACACGAAAGGCCTCCGTGGACCGCAAATCAACTCGAGATGAGAGCTTAGTCCCTGGCTTCGACTCAAGTGGAATCCCAACTTTCCACAAGCACCTCAAGAGGAGGCTTCTCTCAGCTACATGTATGTGAGAGGGACCCTGAGTTTGTGGCCTCAAGTGGAATGGACACCGAGATGCTCTGACTCGAAGTAAGGCCAGATATCGCTGCAGTGAATTGAATGCAGGCTCGTCTTTCATCTCCCAAGACGAATGGTGTCGGAATCCCCTGTGGAGACCACAGAGATAGACTTAGTTGTCCGCCTCATCGCAACCGGAGGCCTGACATCCTTTGAAAACTCGAGAGGTCCGCAGAAAACAATGCTTCGAAAGGAGACGATGCCTGACTCCTCTTGAAAATGGATAGGAGTCCCAGGATCCCTGTGGCACGTGGAAAGGGACCCTGGGTCTCCCGCCTCACGTGGAGAAGAGTCCCAATTGTCATGCCAACACTCAAGGAGAATCCCGAGTTTTCCCTCGCACATAGGCTGGAGTCCTGACGTCGCTGAACAAACACGTGTCTGGAAGGGCCCTCCCCGTCGTAACTCGAGAATATACCCCAGGTTCCGGCCGCAACTCGAGAAGTACCATGAGAATTCCCCCTCGCCGCGAGATTAGCCCTGATTCCCCTGCACTGCGTGCAGAGCAATTCCCCGTTCCACATCAGCAGTGAAAGGAGCCTTGATTTCCTTGACGGCACTCCAGAGAAAACCCAAGATCACTGTCTCAAGTCTAGAGGGATCCTGAGGTCACGGGAAGAACACGAAAGGGCTCCGTGGACCCCAAATCAACTCGAGATGAGAGCTTAGTCCCTGGCTTCCACTCAAGAGGAATACCAACTTTCCACAAGCACCTCAAGAGGAGGCTTCTCTCAGCTACAGGTATGTGAGAGGGACCCTGAGTTTGTGGCCTCAGGTGAAATGGACACCGAGATGCTCTGACTCAAAGTAAGGCCAGATATCCCTGCAGTGAATTGAATGCAGGCTCGTCTTGCATCTCCCAAGACGAAGGGATGTCTGAATCCCCTGTGGAGACCACAGAGAAAGACCTAGTTCTCCTCTTCATCGCGACCGGAGGCCTCACATTCTTTGAAAACTCGAGAGGTCCGCGGAGATCAATGCTTCCAAAGGAGAGGATGCCTGACTCCTCTTGAAATTTGATAGGAATCACAGGATACCTCTGGCACGAGGAAAGAGACCCTGGGTCTCCCTCCTCACATGGAGGCGCATCCCACTTGCCATGCCAAGTCTCGAGGAGAATACCGAGGTGTCCCTCGCACCTAGGCAGGAATCCTGACGTCGCTGAACAAACACGTGTCTGGAAGGGCCCTCCCCGTTGTAACTCGAGAATATACCCCAGGTTCAGGCCGCAACTCGAGAAAAACCATGAGACTTCCCCCTCGCCGCGAGATGAGGCCCGATTCCCCTGCACTGCGTGCAGAGCAATTCCGTGTTCCACATCAAACGTGAAAGGAGCCTCGATTTCCTTGACGGCACTCCAGAGAAAATCCAAGATCACTGTGTCAAGTCTAGAGGGATCCTGAGGTCACTGGAGCAACACGAAAGGGCTCCGTGGACTCCAAATCAACTCGAGATGAGAGCTTAGTCCCTGGCTTCGACTCAAGAGGAATACCAACTTTCCACAAGCACCTCAAGAGGAGGCTTCTCTCAGCTACAGGTATGTGAGAGGGACCCTGAGTTTGTGGCCTAAAGTGGAATGGACAGCGAGATGCTCTGACTCGAAGTAAGGCCGGATATCCCTGCAGTGAATTGAATGCAGGCTCCTCTTGCATCTCCCAAGACGAAGGGATGTCTGAATCCCCTGTGGAGACCAAAGAGAAAGACGTAGTTCTCCGCCTCATCGCGAACGGAGGCCTCACATCCTCTGAAAACTCGAGAGGTCAGCGGAGATCAATGATTCCAAAGGAGACGATGCCTGACTCCTCTTGAAAATGGATAGGAGTCCCAGGATCCCTGTGGCACGTGGAAAGGGACCCTGGGTCTCCCGCCTCACGTGGAGACGCGTCCCAATTGCCATGCCAATACTCGAGGAGAATCCCGAGGTGTCCCTCGCACCTAGGGAGGAGTCATGACGTCGGTGAACAAACAAGTGTCTGGAAGGGCCCCTCCCCGTCGTAACTCGAGAATATACCGCAGGTTCCGGCCGTAACTCGAGAAAAACCATGAGACTTCCCTTTTGACGCGAGATGAGGCCCCATTCCCCTGCCCTGCGTGCCGAGCAATTCCGTGTTCCACATCAAACGTGAAAGGAGTCTTGATTTCCTTGATGGCACTCCAGAGAAAACCCAAGATCACTGTCTCAAGTCTAGAGGGATCCTGAGGTCAATGTAGCAACACGAAAGGCCTCCGTGGACCGCAAATCAACTCGAGATGAGAGCTTAGTCCCTGGCTTCGACTCAAGTGGAATCCCAACTTTCCACAAGCACCTCAAGAGGAGGCTTCTCTCAGCAACATGTATGTGAGAGGGACCCTGAGTTTGTGGCCTCAAGTGGAATGGACACCGAGATGCTCTGACTCGAAGTAAGGCCAGATATCGCTGCAGTGAATTGAATGCAGGCTCGTCTTTCATCTCCCAAGACGAATGGTGTCGGAATCCCCTGTGGAGACCACAGAGAAAGAACTAGTTCTCCGCCTCATCGCGACCGGAGGCCTCACATCCTTTGAAAACTCCAGAGGTCCGCGGAGATCAATGTTTCCACAGATGACGATGCCTGACTCCTCTTGAAAATGGATAGGAGTCCCAGGATCCCTGTGGCACGTGGAAAGGGACACTGGGTCTCCCGCCTCACGGGGAGACGCGTCCCAATTGCCATGCCAAGACTCCAGGAGAATCCGGAGGTGTCCCGCGCACCTAGGCAGGAGTTCTGACGTCGCAGAAGAAACACGTGTCTGGAAAGGCCCTCCCCGTCGTAACTCGAGAATATACCCCAGGTTCCGGCCGCAACTCGAGAAAAACCATGAGACTTCCCCCTCGCCGCGAGATGAGGCCCGATTCCCCTGCAATGCATGCAGAGCAATTCCGTGTTCGACATCAAACGTGAACGGAGCCTTGATTTCCTTGATGGCACTGCAGAGAAAACCCAAGATCACTGTCTCAAGTCTAGAGGGATCCTGAGGTCACTGGAGCAACCCGAAAGGACTCCGTGGACCCCAAATCAACTCGAGATGAGAGCTTAGTCCCTGGCTTCGACTCAAGAGGAATACCAACTTTCCACAAGCACCTCAAGAGGAGGCTTCTCTCAGCTACAGGTATGTGAGAGGGACCCTGAGTTTGTGGCCTCAAGTGGAATGGACACCGAGATGCTCTGACTCGAAGTAAGACCGGATATCCCTGAAGTGAATTGAATGCAGGCTCGTCTTGCATCTCCCAAGACGAAGGGATGTCTGAATCCCCTGTGGAGACCACAGAGAAAGACCGAGTTCTCCGCCTCATCGCGACCGGAGGCCTCACATCCTCTGAAAACTCGAGAGGTCCGCGGAGATCAATGCTTCCAAAGGAGACAATGCCTGACTCCTCTTGAAAATAGATAGGAGTCCCAGGATCCCTGTGGCACGTTAAAATAGACACTGGGTCTCCCGCATCATCTGGAGACGCGTCCCGATTGCCATGCCAAGACTCGAGGAGAATCCCGAGGTGTCCCTCACACCTAGGCAGGAGTCCTGACGTCGCTGAACAAACACGTGTCTGGACGGGCCCTCCCCGTCGTAACTTGAAAATATACCCCAGGTTCCGGCCACAACTCGAGAAAAACCATGAGACTTCCCCCTCGCCGCGAGATGAGGCCCGATTCCCCTGCACTGCGTGCAGAGCAATTCCGTGTTCCACATCAAACGTAAACGGAGCCTTGATTTCCTTGATGGCACTCCAGAGAAAACCCAAGATCACTGTCTCAAGTCTAGAGGGATCCTGAGGTCACTGGACCAACATGAAATGGCTCCATGGACCCCAAATCAACTCGAGATGAGTGATTAGTCCCTGGCTTCAACTCAAGAGGAATACCAAGTTTGCACAAGCACCTCAAGAGGAGCCTTCTCTCAGCTACAGGTATGTGAGAGGGACCCTGAGTTTGTGGCCTCAAGTGGAATGTCCACCGAGATGCTCTGAATCGAAGTTAGGCCAGATATCCCTGCATTGAATTGAATGTAGGCTCGTCTTGCATCTCCCAAGACGAAGGGATGTCTGAATCCCCTGTGGAAACAACAGATAAAGACCTAGTTCTCCGCATCATCGCGACCGGAGTCCTCACATCCTTTGAAAACTCGAGAGGTCCGCGGAGATAAATGCTTCCAAAGGAGACGATGCCTGACTCCTCTTGAAAATGGATAGGAGTCCCAGGATCCCTGTGGCACGTGGAAAGGGACACTGGGTCTCCCGCCTCACGGGGAGACGCGTCCCAATTGCCATGCCAAGACTCCAGGAGAATCCGGAGGTGTCCCTCGCACCTAGGCAGGAGTTCTGACGTCGCTGAACAAACACGTGTCAGGAAGGGCCCTCCCCGTCATAACTCGAGAATATTCCCCAGGTTCCGGCCGCAACTCGAGAAAAACCATGAGACTTCCCCCTCGCCGCGAGATGAGGCCCGATTCCCCTGCACTGCGTGAAGAGCAATTCCATGTTACACATCAAACATGAAAGGAGCCTTAATTTCCTTGATGACACTCCAGAGAAAACCCAAGATCATTGTCTCAAGTCTAGACGGAACCTGAGGTCACTGGAGCAACACGAAAGGGCTCCGTGGACCCCAAATCAACTCGAGATGAGAGCTTAGTCCCTGGCTTCGACTCAAGAGGAATACCAACTTTCCACAAGCACCTCAAGAGGAGGCTTCTCTCAGCTACAGGTATGTGAGAGGGACCCTGAGTTTGTGGCCACAAGTGGAATGGACACCGAGATGCTCTGACTGGAAGTAATCCCGGATATCCCTGCAGTGAATTGAATGCAGGCTCGTCTTGCATTTCCCAAAACGAAGGGATGTCTGAATCCCCTGTGGAGACCACAGAGAAAGACCTAGTTCTCGCCACATGGCGACCGGAGGACTCACATCCTTTGAATACTCAAGAGGTCCGTGGAGATCAATCCTTCCAAAGGAGAAGATGCCTGACTCATCTTGAAAATGGATAGGAGTCCCAGGATCCATGTGGCACGTGGAAAGGGAGCCTGGGTCTACCACCTCACGTGGAGACGCGTCCCAATTGCCGTGCCAAGTCTCGAGGAGAATCCCGAGGTGTCCCTCGCACCTAGGCAGGAGTCCTGACGTCGCTGAACAAACACGTGTCTGGAAGGGCCCTCCGCGTCGGAACTCGAGAATATACCCCAGGTTCCGGCCGCAACTCGAGAAAAACCATGAGACTTCCCCCTGCTGCGAGATGAGGCCCTATTCCCTTGCACTGCGTGCAGAGCAATTCCGAGTTCCACATCAAACTTGAAAGGAGCCTTGATTTCCTTGATGCCACTCCAGAGAAAACCCAAAGTCACTGTCTCAAGTCTAGAGGGATCCTGTGGTCACTGTAGCAAGACGAAAGGGCTCCGTGGACCCCAAATCAACTCGAGATGAGAGCTTAGTCCCTGGCTTCGACTCAAGAGGAATACCAAGTTTCCACAAGCACCTCATGAGGAGGCTTCTCTCAGCTACAGGTATGTGAGAGGGACCCTGAGTTTGTGGCCTCAAATGGAATGGACACCGAGATGCTCTGACTCGAAGTAAGGCCGGATATCCCTGCAGTGAAGTGAATGCAGGCTCGTCTTGCATCTCCCAAGACGAAGGGATGTCTGAATCCCCTGTGGAGACCACAGAGAAAGACCTAGTCCTCCGCCTCATCGCGACCGGAGGCCTCACATCCTTTGAAAACTCGAGAGGTCCGCGGAGATCAATGCTTCCAAAGGAGACGATGCCTGACTCCTCTTGAAAATGGATAGGAGTACCAGGATCCCTGTGGCACGTGGAAAGGGACCGTGGGTCTCCCGTTTCACGTGGAGACGCGTCCCAATTGCCATGCCAAGACTCGAGGAGAATCCCGAGGTGTCCCTCGCACCTAGGCAGGAGTCCTGACGTCGCTGAACAAACACTTGTCTGGAAGGGCCCTCCCCGTGGTAACTCGAGAATATACCCTGTGTTCCGGCCGCAACTCGAGAAAAACCATGAGACTTCCCCCTCGTCGCGAGATGAGGCCCGATTCCCCTGCACTGCGTGCAGAGCAATTCCGTGTTCCACATCAAACGTGAAAGGAGCCTTGATTTCCTTGATGGCACTCCAGAGAAAACCCAAGATCACTGTCTCAAGTCTAGAGGGATCCTGAGGTCACTGGAGCAACACGAAAGGGCTCCGTGGACCCCAAATCAACTCGAGATGAGAGCTTAGTCCCTGGCTTCGACTCAAGAGGAATACCAACTTTCCACAAGCACCTCAAGAGGAGGCTTCTCTCAGCTACAGGTATGTGAGAGGGACCCTGAGTTTGTGGCCTCAAATCGAATGGACACCGAGATGCTCTGACTCGAAGTTAGGCTGGATATCCCTGCAGTGAATTGAATGCAGGCTCGTCTTGCATCTCCCAAGACGAAGGGATGTCTGAATCCCCTGTGGAGACCACCGAGAAAGACCTAGTTCTCCGCCTCATCGCGACCGGAGGCCTCACATCCTTTGAAAACTCGAGAGCTCCGCGGAGATCAATGCTTCCAAAGGAGACGATGCCTGACTCCTCTTGAAAATGGATAGGAGTCCCAGGATCCCTGTGGCACGTGGAAAGGGACCCTGGGTCTCCCGCCTCACGTGGAGACGCCTCCCAATTGCCATGCCAAGACTCGTGGAGAATCCCGAAGTGTCCCACGCACCTAGGCAGGAGTCCTGACTTCGCTGAACAAACACGTGTCTGGAAGGGCCCTCCCCGTCTTAACTCGAGAATATACCCCAGGTTCCGGCCGCAACTCGAGAAAAACCATGAGAATTCCCCCTCACCGCGAGATGAGGCCCGATTCCCCTGCACTGCGTGCAGAGCAATTCCTGAGCAGCGGAGACGGAGAGAGCAGCGCCAGCCCCTCCCCGCAGCGCCAGCCCGTCCCCGCAGCACAAGCCCCTCCCCCCGGAGCGACGGAACTAGCTACCTGAATAAGAGTCCACCTCCGCCCGCCTGTGTCAGGGCGGAAATGAGGCTCTGAAGAGACCGGCAAACAGAAGCCAAATAAACAAAGGGAACCGCTTCAGAAGGGACTGGTGCAACAGATTAAAATCCCTCTAGGAAACATTGACTACACCGGAGGAGCCTGTAGATATCGAGAAGCGTAAGCTGGAACGAGGAGCTATCTGAAACTGAGCCGAACCCACACTGACCGCAACAGCTCCAGAGAAACTCGTAGATATAATTTTACTTTTTTCTCTTTTTTTAATTTTTTTTTCTTTTTTTCTTTTTTCTTTTTTATTTTTTCTCTTTTATTTTCCTTTAAAATCCCCTATTACTCCCCCATTACTCCTTAACTTTCATTTCCATAGACTTTTACGATTTTTTAATTAGGGGGAAAAAAAAAATTTTTTTTTCCTTTTTTTTTTTCTTTTTTTTCTGTTTTTTTTCTTTTTCTTTCTTTTTTTTTTCTTTTTTTTCTTTCCTTTTTCTCTTCTATTTCCTATTTTTCTTTTTCTCTTATTTCTTTTAAATTCCTCTAGTACTCCTCTACTACTCCTTAATTTTCATTTTCAATGCACTATAACCTTACAAAAAAAAAAAAAAAAAAAGAAGAGAAGCCCTATTTTTAAACTGAAGATTATTCTCTCCCAATCTTGACTCTCTGTTTTCTACCTCAGAACACCTCTATTTCCTCCTTTCCCCTTCTCTTCCCAATCCAATTCTGTGAATCTTTGTAGGTGACTGGGCTACGGAGAACACTCTGGGAACAGACAGCTGTGTAGATCTGTCTCTCTCCTCTTGAGTCCCCCTTTTTCTCCTCCTGTTCATCTCTATCTCCCTCCTCCCTCTCCTCTTCTTCATGTGACTCTGTGAACCTCTCTGGGTGTCCCTAACGGGGGAGAATCTTTTAGCCATTAACCTAGAAGTTTTCTTATCAGGGCTGCATAGTTGGAGAAGTCCTGAGACTACAGGAAGAATAAAACTGAAATCCAGAGGCAGGAGACTTAAGCCCAAAACCTGAGAACACCAGAAAACTCCTGACTACAAGGAACTTTAAGTGATAAGTGACTGTCCAAAAGCCTCCATACCTACACTGAAACCAACTACCACACAAGAGCCAATAAGTTTTAGAGCAAGACATACCACGCAAATTCTCCAGCAACGCAGGAACATAGCCCTGAACATCAACATACAGGCTGCCCAAGGTCACACCTAACACATAGACCCATCTCAAAACTCATTACTGGGCACTCCATTGCTTTCCAAAGAGAAGAAATCAAGTTCCACACACCAGAACACTGATGCAAGCTTCCCAAACCAGGAAACCTTGACAAGCCAATCGTCTAACCCCATCCACTGGGTTAATCCTCCACAACAAAAAGGAACCACAGACCTCCAGAATACAGAAAGCCCACTCCAGATACAGCAATCTAAACAAGATGAAAAGGCAAAGAAATACCCAACAGGTAAAGGAACATGAAAAATGCCCACCAAGTCAAACAAAAGAGGAGGAGATAGGGAATCTACCTGAAAAAGAATTTAGAATAATGATAATAAAAATGATCCAAAATCTTGAAAACAAAATGGAGTTACAGATAAATAGCCTGGAAACAAAGATTGAAAAGATTCAAGAACTGTTTAATAAAGACCTAGAAGAAATAAAAAAGAGTCAATTACAAATGAATAATGCAATGAATGAGATCAAAAACACTTTGGAGGGAACCAAGAGTAGAATAACGGAGGCAGAAGATAGGATAAGTGAGGTAGAAGATAAAATGGTGGAAATAAATGAAGCAGAGAGGAAAAAAGAAAAAAGGATCAAAAGAAATGAGGACAACCTCAGGGACCTCTGGGACACTGTGAAACGCCCCAACATTCGAATCATAGGAGTTCCAGAAGAAGAAGACAAAAAGAAGGGCCATGAGAAAATACTCGAGGAGATAATAGCTGAAAACTTCCCTAAAATGGGGAAGGAAATAGCCACCCAAATCCAAGAAACCCAGAGAGTCCCAAACAGGATAAACCCAAGGCGAAACACCCCAAGACACATATTAATCAAATTAACAAAGATCAAACACAAAGAACAAATATTAAAAGCAGCAAGGGAAAAACAACAAATAACACACAAAGGGATTCCCATAAGGATAACAGCTGATCTATCAATAGAAACCCTCCAGGCCAGAAGGGAATGGCAGGACGTACTGAAAGTAATGAAAGAGAATAACCTACAACCTAGATTACTGTATCCAGCAAGGATCTCATTCAGATATGAAGGAGAATTCAAAAGCTTTACAGATAAGCAAAAGCTGAGAGAATTCAGCACCACCAAACCAGCTCTTCAACAAATGCTAAAGGATCTTCTCTAGACAGGAAATGCAGAAAGGTTTTATAAATGTGAACCCAAAACAACAAAGTAAATGGCAACGGGAACACACCTATCAATAATTACCCTAAATGTAAATGGGTTGAATGCCCCAACCAAAAGACAAAGATTGGCTGAATGGATACAAAAACAAGACCCCTATATATGCTGTCTACAAGAGACCCACCTCAAAACAAGAGACACATACAGACTAAAAGTGAAGGGCTGGAAAAAAATATTTCATGCAAACGGAGACCAAAAGAAAGCAGGAGTCGCAATACTCATATCAGATAAAATAGACTTTCAAATAAAGGAAGTGAAAAGAGACAAAGAAGGACACTACATAATGATCAAAGGATCAATCAAAAAAGAAGATATAACAATTATAAATATATATGCACCCAACATAGGAGCACCGCAATATGTACGGCAAACGCTAACAAGTATGAAAGAGGAAATTAATAGTAACACAATAATAGTGGGAGACTTTAATACCCCACTCACAACTATGGATAGATCAACTAAACAGAAAATTAACAAGGAAACACAAACCTTAAATGACACAATGGACCAGCTAGACCTAATTGATATCTATAGGACATTTCACCCCAAAACAATCAACTTCACCTTTTTCTCAAGTGCACACGGAACATTCTCCAGAATAGATCACATCCTGGGCCATAAATCTGGTCTTGGAAAATTCAAAAAAATTGAAATCATTCCAGTTATCTTTTCTGACCACAGTGCAGTAAGATTAGATCTCAATTACAGGGAAAAAATTGTTAAAACTTCAAACATATGGAGGCTAAATAACACGCTTCTGAATAACCAACAAATCATAGAAGAAATCAAAAAAGAAATCAAAATATGTATAGAAATGAATGAAAATGAAAACACAACAACCCAAAACCTATGGGACACTGTAAAAGCAGTGCTAAGGGGAAGGTTCATAGCATTACAGGCTTACATCAAGAAACAGGAAAAAAACCAATTAAATAACCTAACTCTACACCTAAAGCAATTAGAGAAGGAAGAAATGAAGAACCCCAGAGTTAGCAGAAGGAAAGAAATCTTAAAAATCAGGGCAGAAATAAATGCAAAAGAAACTAAAGAGACCATAGCAAAAATCAACAAAGCTAAAAGCTGGTTTTTTGAAAAAATAAACAAAATTGACAAACCATTAGCAAGACTCATTAAGAAACAAAGAGAGAAAAACCAAATTAACAAAATTAGAAATGAAAATGGAGAGATCACAACAGACAACACTGAAATACAAAGGATCATAAGAGACTACTACCAGCAGCTCTATGCCAATAAAATGGACAACTTGGATGAAATGGACAAATTCTTAGAAAAGTATAACTTTCCAAAACTGAACCAGGAAGAAATAGAAGATCTTAACAGACCCATCACAAGCAAGGAAATCGAAACTGTCATCAAAAATCTTCCAGCAAACAAAAGCCCAGGACCAGATGGCTTCACAGCTGAATTCTACCAAAAATTTAGAGAAGAGCTAACACCTATCTTACTCAAACTCTTCCAGAAAATTGCAGAAGAAGGTAAGCTTCCAAACTCATTCTATGAGGCCACCATCACCCTAATTCCAAAACCAGACAAAGATGCCACAAAAAAAGAAAACTACAGGCCAATATCACTGATGAACATAGATGCAAAAATCCTTAACAAAATTCTAGCAAACAGAATCCAACAACATATTAAAAAAATCATACACCATGACCAAGTGGGCTTTATCCCAGGAATGCAAGGATTCTTTAATATCCGCAAATCAATCAATGTAATACACCACATTAACAAATTGAAAGATAAAAACCATATGATTATCTCAATAGATGCAGAGAAAGCCTTTGACAAAATTCAACACTCATTTATGATTAAAACTCTCCAAAAAGCAGGAATAGAAGGAACATACCTCAACATAATAAAAGCTATATATGACAAACCCACAGCAAGCATCACCCTCAATGGTGAAATATTGAAGGCATTTCCCCTGAAATCAGGAACAAGACAAGGGTGCCCACTCTCACCACTACTATTCAACATAGTGTTGGAAGTGCTGGCCACAGCAATCAGAGCAGAAAAAGAAGTAAAAGGAATCCAGATAGGAAAAGAAGAAGTAAAACTCTCACTGTTTGCAGATGACATGATCCTCTACATAGAAAACCCTAAAGATTCTACCAGAAAATTACTAGAGCTAATCAATGAATATAGTAAAGTTGCAGGATATAAAATTAACACACAGAAATCCCTTGCATTCCTATATACTAACAATGAAAAAACAGACAGAGAAATTAAGGAAACAATACCATTCACCATTGCAACAAAAAGAATAAAATACTTAGGAGTATATCTACCTAAAGAAACAAAGGACCTATACATAGAAAACTATAAAACACTGATGAAAGAAATCAAAGAGGACACAAACAGATGGAGAAACATACCGTGTTCATGGATTGGAAGAATTAATATTGTCAAAATGGCTATTCTACCCAAAGCAGTCTATAGATTCAATGCAATCCCTATCAAGCTACCAACGGTATTTTTCACAGAACTAGACCAAAGAATTTCACAATTTGTATGGAAATACAAAAAACCTCGAATAGCCAAAGTAATCTTGAGAAAGAAGAATGGAACTGGAGGAATCAACCTGCCTGACTTCAGACTCTACTACAAAGCCACAGTCATCAAGACAGTATGGTACTGGCACAAAGACAGAAATATAGATCAATGGAACAGAATAGAAAGCCCAGAGATAAATCCACGAACCTATGGACACCTTATCTTTGACAAAGGAGGCAAGGATATACAATGGAAAAAAGACAACCTCTTTAACAAGTGGTGCTGGGAAAACTGGTCAACCACTTGTAAAAGAATGAAACTAGAACACTTTCTAACACCATACACAAAAATAAACTCAAAATGGATTAAAGATCTAAATGTAAGACCAGAAACTATAAAACTCCTAGAGGAGAACATAGGCAAAACACTCTCCGACATAAATCAAAGCAAGATCCTCTATGACCCACCTCCCAGAATATTGGAAATAAAAGCAAAACTAAACAAATGGGACCTAATGAAACTTAAAAGCTTTTGCACTACAAAGGAAACTATAAGTAAGATGAAAAGACAGCCCTCAGATTGGGAGAAAATAATAGCAAATGAAGAAACAGACAAAGGACTAATCTCAAAAATATACAAGCAACTCCTGCAGCTCAATTCCAGAAAAATAAATGATCCAATCAAAAAATGGGCCAAAGAACTAAACAGACATTTCTCCAAGGAAGACATACAGATGGCTAACAAACACATGAAAAGATGCTCAACATCACTCATTATTAGAGAAATGCAAATCAAAACCACAATGAGGTACCATTACACGCCAGTCAGGATGGCTGCTATCCAAAAGTCTACAAGCAATAAATGCTGGAGAGGGTGTGGAGAAAAGGGAACCCTCTTACACTGTTGGTGGGAATGCAAACTAGTACAGCCGCTATGGAAAACAGTGTGGAGATTTCTTAAAAAACTGGACATAGAACTGCCATATGACCCAGCAATCCCACTTCTGGGCATACACACTGAGGAAACCAGATCTGAAAGAGACACGTGCACCCCAATGTTCATTGCAGCACTGTTTATAATAGCCAGGACATGGAAGCAACCTAGATGCCCATCAGCAGATGAATGGATAAGGAAGCTGTGGTACATATATACCATGGAATATTACTCAGCCATTAAAAAGAATTCATTTGAACCAGTCCTAATGAGATGGATGAAGCTGGAGCCCCTTATACAGAGTGAAGTAAGCCAGAAAGATAAAGAACATTACAGCATACTTACCCATGTATATGGAATTTAGAAAGGTGATAACGATAACCCTATATGCAGAACAGAAAAAGAGACACAGAAATACAGAACAGACTTTTGAACTTTGTGGGAGAATGTGAGGGTGGGATATTTCAAAAGAACAGCATGTATACTATCTATGGTGAAACAGATCACCAGCCCAGGTGGGATGCACGAGACAAGTGCTCCGGCCTGGTGCACTGGGAAGACCCAGAGGAATCGGGTGGAGAGGGAGGTGGGAGGGGGGATCGGGATTGGGAATACATGTAAATCCATGGCTGATTCATATCAATGTATGACAAAACCCACTGGAAAAAAAAATAATAATAATAAAAATTAAAAAAAAAATAAAAAAAAAATAAAAAATAAAAAAAAGAAAATGGATAGGAGTCCCAGGATCCCTGTCCCACGTGGAAAGGGACCTTAGGTCTCCCGCCTCACGTGGAGATGTGTCCCAATTGCCATGCCAAGACTCGAGGAGAATCCCAAGGTGTGCCTCGCACCTAAGTAGGAGTCCTGACGTTGCTGAACAAACACGTGTCTGGAAGGACCCTCCCCGTCGTAACTCGAGAATATAAACCATGTTCCGGCCGCAGCTCGAGAAAAACCATGAGACTTCCCCTCGCCACGAGATGAGGCCCGATTCCCCTGCACTGCGTGCAGAGCAATTCCGTGTTCCACATCAAACGTGAAAGGAGCCTTGATTTCCTTGATGGCACTCCAGAGAAAACCCAAGATCACTGTCTCAAGTCTAGAGGGATCCTGAGGTCACTGGAGCAACACGAAAGGGCACCTTGGACCCCAAATCAACTCGAGATGAGAGCTTAGTCCCTGGCTTCGACTCAAGAGGAATACCAACTTTCCACAAGCACCTCAAGAGGAGGCTTCTCTCAGATACAGGTATGTGAGAGGACCCTGAGTTTGTGGCCTCAAGTGGAATGGACACCGAGATGCTCTGACTCGAAGTAAGGCCGGATATCCCTGCAGTGAATTGAATGCAGGCTCCTCTTGCATCTCCCAAGACGAAGGGATGTCTGAATCCCCTGTGGAGACCACAGAGAAAGACCTAGTTCTCCGCCTCATCGAGACCGGAGGCCTCACATCCTTTGAAAACTCGAGAGGTCCGCGGAGATCAATGCTTCCAAAGGAGACGATGCCTGACTCCTCTTGAAAATGGATAGGAGTCCCAGGATCCCTGTGGCACATGGAAAGGGACCCTGGGTCTCCCGCCTCACGTGGAGACGAGTCCCAATTGCCATGCCAAGACTCGAGGAGAATCCCGAGGTGTCCCTCGCACCTACGCAGGAGTCATGACGTCGCTGTACAAACACGTGTCTGGAAGGGCCCTCCCCGTCGTAACTCGAGAATATACCCCAGGTTCCGGCCGCAACTCGAGAAAAACCATGAGACTTCCCCCTCGCCGCGAGATGAAAACCGATTCCCCTGCACTGAATGCAGAGCAATTCCGTGTTCCACATCAAACGTGAAAGGAGCCTTGATTTCCTTGATGGCACTCCAGAGAAAACCCAAGATCACTGTCTCAAGTCTAGAGGGATCCTGAGGTCACTGGAGCAACACGAAAATGCTCAGTGGACCCCAAATCAACTCGAGATGAGAGCTTAGTCCCTGGCTTCGACTCAAGAGGAATACCAACTTTCCACAAGCACCTCAAGAGGAGGCTTCTCTCAGCTACAGGTATGTGAGAGGGACCCTGAGTTTGTGGCCTCAAGTGGAATGGACACCGAGATGCTCTGATTCGAAGTAAGGCCGGATATCCCTGCAGTGAATTGAATGCAGACTCGTCTTGCATCTCGCAAGATGAAGGGATGTCTGAATACCTTATGGAGACCACAGAGAAAGACCCAATTTTACGCCTTATCTCGACCGGAGGAATCACATCCTTTGAAAATTCGAGACGTCCGCGGAGATCAATGCTTCCAAAGGAGACGATGCCTGACTCCTCTTGAAAATGGATAGGAGTCCCAGGATCCCTGTGGCACGTGGAAAGGGACCCTGGGTCTCTCTCCTCACGTGGAGACGCGTTCCAATTGCAATGCAAAGACTCGAGGAGAGTCCCGAGGTGTCCATCGCACCTAGGCAGGGGTCCTCACGTCGCTGAACAAACACGTGTCTGGAAGGGCCCTCCCAGTCGTAACTCGACAATATACCCCAGGTTCCGGCCGCAACTCGAGATAAACCATGAGACTTCCCCCTCGCCGCGAGATGAGACCCGATTCCCCTGCAATGCGTGCAGAGCAATTCCGTGTTCCACATCAAACGTGAAAGGAGCCTTGACTTCCTTGATGGCACTCCAGAGAAAACCCAAGATCACTGTCTCAAGTCTAGAGGGATCCTGAGGTCACTGTAGCAACACGAAAGGGCTCCGTGGACCCCAAATCAACTCGAGATGAGAGCTTAGTCCCTGGCTTCGACTCAAGAGGAATACCAAATTTACACAAGCACCTCAAGAGAAGGCTTCTCTCAGTTACAGGTATGTCAGAGGACCCCTGAGTTTGTGGCCTCAAGTGGAATGGACACCGAGATGGTCTGACTCGAAGTAAGGCTGGATATCCCTGCAGTGAATTGAATGCAGGCTCGTCTTGCATCTCCCAACACGAAGGGATGTCTGAATCGGCTGTGGAGACCACAGAGAAAGACCTAGTCCTCCGCCTCATCGCGACCGGAGGCCTCACATCCTTTGAAAACTCGAGAGGTCTGCGGAGATCAATGCTTCCAAAGGAGACGATGCCTGACTCCTCTTGAAAATGGTTAGGAGACCCAGGATCCCTGTCCACATGGACGGGGACCCTGGGTCTCCCACTTCACGTGGAGACGCGTCCCAATTGCCATGCCAAGACTCGAGGAGAATCCCGAGGTGTCCCTCGCACCTAGGCAGGAGTCCTGACGTCGCTGAAAAAACACGTGTCTGGAAGGGCCCTCCCCGTCGTAACTCGAGAATATACCCCAGGTTCCGGCGGCAACTCGAGAAAAACCATGAGACTTCCCCCTCGTCGCGAGATGAGGCCCGATTCCCCTGCACTGCGTGCAGAGCAATTCCGTGTTCCACATCAAACGTGGAAGGAGCCTTGATTTCCTAGATGGCACTCCAGAGAAAACCCAAGATCACTGTCTCAAGTCTAGAGGGATCCTGAGGTCATTGGAGCAACATGAAAGGGATCCGTGGACCCCAAATCAACTCGAGATGAGAGCTTAGTCCCTGGCTTCGACTCAAGAGGAATACCAAGTTTCCACAAGCACCTCAAGAGGAGGCTTCTCCCAGCTACATTGATGTGAGAGGTACAATGAGTTTGTGGCCTCAAGTGGAATGGACACCGAGATGCTCTGATTCGAAGTAAGGCCGGATATCCCTGCAGTGAATTCAATGCAAGGTCGTCTTGCATCTCCCAAGACGAACGGATGTCTGAATCCCCACTAGAGACCACAGAGAAAGACCTAGTTCTCCGCCTCATCTCGACCGGAGGCCTCACATCCTTTGAAAACTCGGGAGGTCCGCGGAGATCAATGCTTCCAAAGGAGACGATGCCTGACTCCTCTTGAAAATGGATAAGAGTCCCAGGATCCCTGTGGCACGTGGAAAGGGACCCTGGGTCTCCCGCCTCACGTGGAGACGCGTCCCAATTGCCATGCCATGACTCGAGGAGAATCCCGAGGTGTCCCTCGCACCTAGGCAGGAGTCCTGACGTCGCTGAACAAACACGTGTCTGGAAGGGCCCTCCACTTCGTAACTCGAGAATATACCCCAGGTTCCGGCCGCAACTCGAATAAAACCATGAGACTTCCCCCTCGCCGCGAGATGAGGCGCGTTTCCCCTGCACTGCATGCAGAGCAATTCCGTGTTCCACATCAAAAGTGAAAGGAGACTTGATTTCCTTGATGGCACTCCAGAGAAAACCCAAGATCACTGTCTCAAGTCTAGAGGGATCCTGAGGTCACTGGAGCAACACAAAAGGGCTCCGTGGACCCCAAATCAACTCGAGATGAGAGCTTAGTCCCTGGCTTCGACTCAAGAGGAATACCAACTTTCCACAAGCACCTCAGGAGGAGGCTTCTCTCAGCTACAGGTATGTGATAGGGACCCTGAGTTTGTGGCCTCAAGTGGAATGGACACCGAGATGCTCTGACTCGAAGTAAGGTCGGATACCCCTGCTGTGAATTGAATGCAGGCTCGTCTTCCATCTCCCAAGACGAAGGGATGCCTGAATCCCCTGTGTAGACCACAGAGAAAGACCTAGTCCTCCGCCTCATCGCGACCGGAGGCCTCACATCCTTTGAAAACTAGAGATGTCCGCGGAGATCAATGCTTCCAAAGGAGACGATGCCTGACTCCTCTTGAAAATGGATAGGAGTCCCAGGATCCCTGTGGCACGTGGAAAGGGACCCTGGGTCTCCCGCCTCACGAGGAGACGCGTCCCAATTGCCATGCCAAGACACGAGGAGAATCCTGAGGTGTCCCTCGCACCTAGGCAGGAGTCCTGACGTCGCTGAACAAACACGTGTCTGGAAGGGCCCTCCCCGTCGTAACTCGAGAATATACCCCAGGTTCCGGCCGCAACTCGAGAAAAACCATGAGACTTCCCCCTCGTCGCGAGATGAGGCCCGATTCCCCTGCACTGCGTGCAGAGCAATTCCGTGTTCCACATCAAACGTGAAAGGAGCCTTGATTTCCTTGATGTCACTCCAGAGAAAACCCAAGATCACTGTCTCAAGTCTAGAGGGATCCTGAGGTCACTGGGCAACACAAAGGGCTCCGTGGACCCCAAATCAACTCGAGATGAGAGCTTAGTCCCTGGCTTCGACTCAAGAGGAATACCAACTTTCCACAAGCACCTCAAGAGGAGGCTTCTCTCAGCTACAGGTATGTGAGAGGGACCCTGAGTTTGTGGCCTCAAGTGGAATGGACACCGAGATGCTCTGACTCGAAGTAAGGCCGGATATCCCTGCAGTGAATTGAATGCAGGCTCGTCTTGCATCTCCCAAGACGAAGGGATGTCTGAATCCCCTGTGGAGACCACAGAGAAAGACCTAGTCCTCCGCCTCAACGCGACCGGAGGCCTGACATCCTTTGAGAACTCGAGAGGTCCGCGGAGATCAATGCTTCCAAAGGAGACGATGCCTGACGCCTCTTGAAAATAGATAGGATTCCCAGGATCCCTGTGGCACGTGGAATGGTACCCTGGTTCTCCCGCTTCACGTGGAGACGCGTCCCAATTGCCATGCCAAGACTCGAGGAGAATCCCGAGGTGTCCTTCGCACCTAGGCCGGAGTCCTGACGTCTCTGAACAAACACGTGCCTGGAAGGGCCCTCCCCGTATTAACTTGAGAATATACCCCAGGTTCCGCCCGCAACTCGAGAAAAACCATGAGACTTCCCCCTGGCCCCGACATGAGTCCCGATTCCCCTGCACTGCGTGCAGAGCAATTCCGTGTTCCACATCAAACGTGAAAGGAACCTTCATTTACTTGATGGCACTCCAGAGAAAACCCAAGATCACTGTCTCAAGTCTAGAGGGATCCTGAGGTCACTGGAGCAACATGAAAGGGCTCCGTGGACCCAAAATCAACTCGAGATGAGAGCTTAGTCCCTGGCTTCGACTCAAGAGGAATACCACTTTCCACAAGCACCTCAAGAGGAGGCTTCTCTCAGCTACAGGTATGTGAGAGGGGCCCTGAGTTAGTGGCCTCAAGTGGAATGGACACCGAGATGATCCGACTCGAATTAAGGCCGGATATCCCTGCAGTGAATTGAATGCAGGCTCGTCTTGCATCTCCCAAGACGAAGGGATGTCTGAATACCCTGTGGAGACCACAGAGAAAGACCTAGTTCTCCGCCTCATTGCGACCGGAGGCTTCATATCCTTTGAAAACTTGAGAGGTCCGCAGAGATCAATGCTTCCAAAGGAGACGATGCCTGACTCCTCTTGAAAATGGATAGGAGTCCCAGGATCCCTGTGGCACGTGGAAAAGGACCCTGGGTCTATCGCCTCACGAGCAGACGCGTCCCAATTGCCATGCCAAGACTCGAGAAGAATCCCGAGTTGTCCTTCGCACCTAGGCAGGAGTCCTGACGTCGCTGAACAAACAGGTGTCTGGAAGGGCCCTCACCGTCATTATTCGAGAATATACCCCAGGTTCCGGCCGCAACTCGAGAAATACCATGAGACTTCCCCCTCGCCGGGAGATGCGGCCCGATTCTCCTGCACTGCATGCAGAGCAATTCCGTGTTCCACATCAAACGTGAAAGGAGCCTTGATTTCCTTGATGGCACTCCAGAGAAAACCCAAGATCACTGTCTCAAGTCTAGAGGGATCCTGAGGTCACTGTAGCAACACGAAAGGGGTCCATGGACCCCAAATCAACTCGTGATGAGAGCTTAGTCACTGGCTTCGACTCTAGAGGAATAACAACTTTCCACAAGCACCTCAAGAGGAGGCTTCTCTCAGATAAAGTTATGTGAGAGTGCCCTGTGTAGGGGATTCAAGTGGAATGGACATTGAGATGCTCTGACTCGAACTAAGGCTGGATATCCCTGCAGTGAATTGAATGCAGGCTCGTCTTGCACCTCCCAAGACGAAGGGATGTCTGAATGCCCTGTGGAGACCACAGAGAAAGACTTCGTTTACCGCCTCATCGCGACCAGAGGCCTCACATCCTTTGAAAACTCGAGAGGTCTGCGAAGTTCAATGCTTCCAAAGGAGAAAATGCCTGACTCCTCTTGAAAATGGATAGGAATCCCAGGATCCCTGTGGCACGTGGAAAGGGACACTTGGTCTCCCGCCTCACGTGGAGACGCGTCCCAATTGCCATGCCAAGACTCGAGGAGAATCCCAATGTGTCCCTCGCACCTAGGCAGGAGTCCTGACGTCGCTGAACAAACACGTGTCTGGAAGGGCCCTCCCCATCATAACTAGAGAATATACCACAGATTCCGGCCGCAACTCGAGAAAAACCATGAGACTTCCCCCTCGCCGTGAGATGAGGCCCGATTCCCCTGCACTGCGCGCAGAGCAATTCCGTGATCCACATCAAACGTGAAAGGAGCCTTGATTTCCTTGATGGCACTCCAGAGAAAACCCAAGATCACTGTCTCAAGTCTCGAGGGATCCTGAGGTCACTGTAGCAACACGAAAGGGCTCCGGGGACCCCAAATCAACTCGAGATGAGAGCTTAGTCCCTGGCTTCGAATCACGAGGAATACCAACTTTCCACAAGCACCTCAAGAGGAGGCTTCTCTCAGCTACAGGCATGTGAGAGGGACCCTGAGTTTGTGGCCTCAAGTGGAATGGACACCGAGATGATCCGACTCGAAGTAAGGCTGGATATCCCAGCAGTGAATTGAATGCAGGCTCGTCTTGCATCTCCCAAGACGAAGGGATGTCTGAAACCCCTGTGGAGACCACAGAGAAAGACCTCGTTCTCCGCCTCATCACGACCGGAGGCCTCACATCCTTGGAAACTCGACAGGTCCACGGAGATCAATGCTTCCAAAGGAGACAATGCCTGACTCCTCTTGAAAATGGATAGGAGTCCCAGGATCCCTGTGGCACGTGGAAAGGGACCCTGGGTCTCCCGCCTCACGTGGAGACGCGTCCCAATTGCCATGCCAAGACTCGAGGAGAATCCCGAGGTGTTCCTCGCACCTAGGCAGGAGTCCTGATGTCGCTGCACAAACAGGTGTCTGGAAGGGCCTTCCCCGTCGTAACTCGAGAATATACCCAGGTTCTGGCCGCAACTCGAGAAAATCCATGAGACTTCCCCCTGCCGCGAGATTAGGCCCGATTCCCCTGCACTGCGTGCAGCACAATTCCGTGATCGACATCAAACGTGAAAGGAGCCTTGATTTTACTGATGGCACTCCAGAGAAAACCCAAGATCACTGTCTCAAGTCTAGAGGGATCTTGAGGTCACTGTAGCAAGAGGAAAGGGCTCCAAGGACCCCAAATCAACTCGAGATGAGAGCTTAGTCCCTGGCTTCAACTCAAGAGAAATACCAACTTTCCACAAGCACCTCAAGAGGAGGCTTCTCTCAGCTAGAAGTATGTGAGAGGGACCCTGAGTTTGTGGCCTCAAGTGGAATGGACACCGAGATGCTCTGACTCGAAGTAAGGCCGAATATCCCTGGAGTGAATTGAATGCAGGCTCGTCTTGCATCTCCCAAGACGAAGTGATGTCTGAATCCCCTGTGGAGACCACAGAGAAAGACCTAGTTCTCCGCCTCATCGCGACCGGAGGCCTCACATCCTTTGAAAACTCGAGAGGTCCGGGGAGATCAATGCTTCCGAAGGAGACGATGCCTGACTCTTCTTGAAAATGGATAGGAGTCTCAGGATCCCTTTGGCACGTGGAAAGAGACACTGGGTCTTCCGCCTCACGTGGAGACCCGTCCCAATTGCCATGCCAAGACTCGACGAGTATCCCGAGGTGTCCCTCGCACCTAGGCAGGAGTCCTGACGTCGCTGAACAAACACGTGTCTGGAAGGGCCCTCCCCGTAGTAACTTTAGTGTGTACCCGAGGTTCCGGCCGAAACTCGAGAAAAACCGTGAGACTTCCCCCTCGGTGCGAGATGAGGCCCGATTCCCCTGCACAGCAAGCAGATCAATTCCGTGTTCCACATCAAACGTGAAAGGAGACTTGATTTCCTTGATGGCACTCCAGAGAAAACCCAAGATCACTGTCTCAAGTCTAGAGGGATCCTGAGGTCACTGGAGCAACAGGAAAGGGCTCCGTGGACCACAAATCAACTCGAGATGAGAGCTTAGTCCCTGGCTTCGACTCAAGAGGAATACCAACTTTCCACAAGCACCTCAAGAGGAGGCTTCTCTCAGCTACAGGTGTGTGAGAGGGACCCTGATTTTGTGGCCTCAAGTGGAATGGACACCGAGATGCTCTGACTCGAAGCAAGGCCGGATATCTCTGCAGCGAATTGAATGCAGGCTCGTCTTGCATCTCCCAAGACGAAGGGATATCTGAATCCCCTGTGGAGACCACAGAGAAAGACCTCGTTCTCCGGCTCATCGCGACCGGAGGCCTCACATCCTTTGAAAACTAAAGAGGTCCGGGGAGATCAATGCTTCCAAAGAGACGTTGCCTGACTCCTCTTGAAAATGGATAGGAGTCCCAGGATCACTGTGGCACGTGGAAAGGGACCCTGGGTCTCCCGCCTCACGTGGAGACGCGTCCCAATTGCCGTGCCAAGACTCGAGGAGAATCTCGAGGTGTCCCTCGCACCTAGGCAGGAGTCCTGACGTCGCTGAACAAACACGTGTCTAGAAGGGCCCTCCCCGTCGTAACTCGAGAATATACCCCAGGTTCCGGCCTAAACTCGAGAAAAACCATGAGACTTCCCCCTCGCTGCGAGATGAGACCTGATTCCCCTGCACTGCGTGCAGAGCAATTCCGTGTTCCACATCAAACGTGAAAGGAGCCTTGATTTCCTTGATGGAACTCCAGAGAAAACCCAACATCACTGTCTCAAGTCTAGAGGGATCCTGAGGTCACTGTCGCAACACGAAAGGGCTCCGTGGACGCCAAATAAACTCGAGATGAGAGCTAAGTCCCTGGCTTTGACTCAAGAGGAATACCAACTTTCCACAAGCACCTCAAGAGGAGGCTTCTGTCAGCTACAGGTATGTGAGAGGGACCATGAGTTTGTGGCCTCAAGTGGAATGGACACCGAGATGCTCTGACTCGAAGAAAGGCTGGATTTCCCTGCAGTGAATTGAATGCAGGCTCGTCTTGCATCTCCGAAGAAGAAGGGATGTATGAATCCCCTGTGGGGACCACAGATAAAGCACTAGTTCTCCGCCTCTTCACGACCGGAGGCCTCACATCCTTTGAAACATAGAGAGGTCCACGGAGATCAATGCTTCCAAAGGAGACGATGCCTGACTCCTCTTGAAAATGGATAGGAGTCCCAGGATCCCTGTAGCACGTGGAAAGGGACGCTGGTCTCCCGCCTCAGGAGGAGACGCGTCCCAATTGCCATGCCAAGACTCGAGGAGAATAGCGAGGTGTCCCTCGCACCTAGGCAGGAGTCCTGACGTCGCTGAACAAACAGGTGTCTGGAAGGGCCCTCCCCGTCGTAACTCGAGAATATACCCCAGGTTCCGGCCGCATCTCGAAAAAAACCATGAGACATCCCCCTCGCCGCGAGATGAGGCCCGATTTCCCTGCACTGCATGCAGAGCAATTTCGTGTTCCACATCAAACATGAAAGGAGCCTTGATTTCCTTGCTGGCAATCCAGAGAAAACCCAAGATCACTGTCTCAAGCCTAGAGGAATCCTGAGGTCACTGTAGCAACATGAAAGGGCTCCGGGGACCCCAAATCAACTCGAGATGAGAGCTTAGTCCCTGGATTTGACTGAAGAGGAATACCAACTTTCCACAAGCACCTCAAGAGGAGGCTTCTCTCAGCTACAAGTATGTGAGAGGGACCCTGAGTTTGTGGCCTCAAGTGGAATGGACACTGAGATGCTCTGACTCGAAGTAAGACCGGATATTCCTGCAGTGAATTGAATGCAGGCTCGTCTTCCATCTCCCAAGACGAAAGTATGTCTGAATCTCCTGTGGAGAACACAGAGAAAGACCTAGTTCTCCGCCTCATCGCGACCGGAGGCCTCACATCCTTTGAAAACTCGAGAGGTCCGCAGATATCAATGCTTCCAAAGGAGACCATGCCTGACTCCTCTTGAAAATGCATAGGAGTCCCAGGATCACTGTGGCACGTGGAAAGGGACCCTGGGTCTCCCACCTCACGTGGAGACGCGTCCAAATTGCCATGCCAAGACTCGAGGAGAATCCCGAGGTGTCCCTCGCACCTAGGCAGGAGTCCTGACGTCGCTGAACAAACACGTGTCTAGAAGGGCCCTCCCCGTCGTAACTCGAGAATATACGCCAGGTTCCGGCCGCAACTCGTGAAAAACCATGAGACTTCCCCCTCGCCGCGAGATGAGGCCCGATTCCCCTGCAGTGCACGCAGGGCAATTCCGTGTTCCACATCAAACATGAAAGGAGCCTTGATTTCCTTGATGGTACTCCAGAGAAAACGCAAGATCACTGTCTGAAGTCTAGAGAGATCTTGAGGTCACTATAGCAACACCAAAGGGCTCCGTGGACCCCAAATCAACTCGAGATGAGAGCTTAGTCCCTGGCTTGGACTCAAGAGGAATACCAGCTTTCCACAAGCACCTCAATAAGAGGTTTCTTTCATCTACGGTTATATGAGAGTGACCCTGAGTTTGTGGCCTCAAGTGGAATGGACACCGAGATGCTCTGACTCGAAGAAAGGCCGGATATCCCTGCAGTGAATTGAATGCAGGCTCGTCTTGCATCTCCTAAGAAGAAGGGATGTATGAATCCCCTGTGGGGACCACAGAGAAAGAACTAGTTCTCCACCTCATCGCTACCGGAGGCCTCACATCCTTTGAAAACTCGAGAGGTCCGCAGATATCAATGCTTCCAAAGGAGACCATGCCTGACTCCTCTTGAAAATGCATAGGAGTCCCAGGATCACTGTGGCACGTGGAAAGGGACCCTGGGTCTCCCACCTCACGTGGAGACGCGTCCAAATTGCCATGCCAAGACTCGAGGAGAATCCCGAGGTGTCCCTCGCACCTAGGCAGGAGTCCTGACGTCGCTGAACAAACACGTGTCTAGAAGGGCCCTCCCCGTCGTAACTCGAGAATATACGCCAGGTTCCGGCCGCAACTCGTGAAAAACCATGAGACTTCCCCCTCGCCGCGAGATGAGGCCCGATTCCCCTGCAGTGCACGCAGGGCAATTCCGTGTTCCACATCAAACATGAAAGGAGCCTTGATTTCCTTGATGGTACTCCAGAGAAAACGCAAGATCACTGTCTGAAGTCTAGAGAGATCTTGAGGTCACTATAGCAACACCAAAGGGCTCCGTGGACCCCAAATCAACTCGAGATGAGAGCTTAGTCCCTGGCTTGGACTCAAGAGGAATACCAGCTTTCCACAAGCACCTCAATAAGAGGTTTCTTTCATCTACGGTTATATGAGAGTGACCCTGAGTTTGTGGCCTCAAGTGGAATGGACACCGAGATGCTCTGACTCGAAGAAAGGCCGGATATCCCTGCAGTGAATTGAATGCAGGCTCGTCTTGCATCTCCTAAGAAGAAGGGATGTATGAATCCCCTGTGGGGACCACAGAGAAAGAACTAGTTCTCCACCTCATCGCGACCGGAGGCCTCACATCCTTTGAAAACTCGAGACGTCCGCGGAGATCAATGCTTCCAAAGGAGACGATGCCTGACTCCTCTTGAAAATGGATAGGAGTCCCAGGATCCCTGTGGCATGTCGAAAGGGACCCTGGGACTCCCGCCTCACGTGGAGACGCGTCCCAATTGCCATGCAAAGACTCGAGCAGAATCCCGAGTTGTCCCTCGCACCTAGTCAGGAGTCCTGTCATCGTTGAACATACACTTGTCTGGATGGGCCCTCCCCGTCGTAACTCGAGAATATACCCCAGGTTCCGGCCACAACTCGAGAGAAACCAGGAGCCTTCCCCCTCGCCGCGAGATGAGGCCCGATTCCCCTGCACTGCGTGCAGAGCAATTCCGTGTTCCACATCAAACATGAAAGGAGCATTGATTTCCTTGATGGCACTCCAGAGAAAACCCAAGATCACTGTCTCAAGTCTAGAGGGATCCTGAGGTTACTGTAGCAACACGAAAAATCTCCGTGGACCCAAAATCAACTCGAGATGAGAGCTTAGTCCCTGGCTTCGACTCAAGAGGAATACCACTTTCCACAAGCACCTCAAGAGGAGGCTTCTCTCAGCTACAGGTATGTGAGAGGGGCCCTGAGTTAGTGGCCTCAAGTGGAATGGACACCGAGATGATCCGACTCGAATTAAGGCCGGATATCCCTGGAGTGAATTGAATGCAGGCTCGTCTTGCATCTCCCAAGACGAAGTGATGTCTGAATCCCCTGTGGAGACCACAGAGAAAGACCTAGTTCTCCGCCTCATCGCGACCGGAGGCCTCACATCCTTTGAAAACTCGAGAGGTCCGGGGAGATCAATGCTTCCGAAGGAGACGATGCCTGACTCTTCTTGAAAATGGATAGGAGTCTCAGGATCCCTTTGGCACGTGGAAAGAGACACTGGGTCTTCCGCCTCACGTGGAGACCCGTCCCAATTGCCATGCCAAGACTCGACGAGTATCCCGAGGTGTCCCTCGCACCTAGGCAGGAGTCCTGACGTCGCTGAACAAACACGTGTCTGGAAGGGCCCTCCCCGTAGTAACTTTAGTGTGTACCCGAGGTTCCGGCCGAAACTCGAGAAAAACCGTGAGACTTCCCCCTCGGTGCGAGATGAGGCCCGATTCCCCTGCACAGCAAGCAGATCAATTCCGTGTTCCACATCAAACGTGAAAGGAGCCTTGATTTCCTTGATGGCACTCCAGAGAAAACCCAAGGTCACTGTCTCAAGTCTAGTGGGATCCTGAGGTCCCTGTAGCAACACGAAAGGGCTCCATGGACCCCAAATCAACTCAAGATGAAAGCTTATTCCCTGGCTTCGACTCAAGAGGAATACCAGCTTTCCACAACCACCTCAAGAGGAGGCTTCTCTCAGCTACAGGTATGTGAGAGGGACCCTGAGTTTGTGGCCTCAAGTGGAATGGTCACCGAGATGCTCTGACTCGAAGTAAGGCCGGATATCCCTGCAGTGAATTGAATGCAGGCTCGTCTTGCCTCTCCCAAGACGAAGGGATGTCTGAATCCCCTTTGGAGACTACAGACAAAGACCTACTTCTCCGCCTCATCGCGACCGGAGGCCTCACATCCTTTGAAAACTCGATAGGTCTGCGGAGATCAATGGTTCCAATGGAGACGATGCCTGACTCCTCTTGCAAATTGATAGGAGTCCCAGGATCCCTGAGGCACGTGGAAAGGGAGCCTGGGTCTCCCGCCAGACGTGGAGACGCGTCCCAATTGCCATGCCAAGACTCGAGGAGAATACCGAGGTGTCCCTCGCACCTAGGCAGGAGTCCTGACGTCGCTGAACAAACACGTGTCTGGAAGGGCCCTCCCAGTCGAAACTCGAGAATATACCCCAGGTTCCGGCCGCAACTCGAGAAAAACCATGAGACTTCTCCCTCGCCGCGAGATGAGGCCCGATTCCCCTGCACTGCGTGCAGAGCAATTCCGTGTTCCACATGAAACGTGAAAGGAGCCTTGATTTCCTTGATGGCACTCCAGAGAAAACCCAAGATCACTGTCTCAAGTCTAGAGGCATCCTGAGGTCACTGTAGCAACATGAAAGGGCTCCGTGGAACCCAAATCAACTCGAGATGAGAGCTTAGTCCCTGGGTTCGACTCATGAGGAATACCAACTTTCCACAAGCACCTCAAGAGGAGGCTTCTCTCAGCTACAGGTATATGAGAGGGACCCTGAGTTTGTGGCCTCAAGTGGAATGGACACCGTGATGCTCTGACTCGAAGTAAGGCCGGATATCCCTGCAGTGAATTGAATGCAGGCTCGTATTGCATCTCCCAAGACGAAGGGATGCCTGAATCCCCTGTGGAGACCACAGAGAAAGACCTAGTTCTCTGCCTCATCATGACCGGAGGCCTCACATCCTTTGAAAACTCGAGAGGTCAGCGGAGATCAATGCTTCCAAAGGAGACGATGCTCGACTTGGAGGAATCAACCTGCCTGACTTCAGACTCTACTACAAAGCCACAGTCATCAAGACAGTATGGTACTGGCACAAAGACAGAAATATAGATCAGTGGAACAGAATAGAAAGCCCAGAGATAAATCCACGAACCTATGGACACCTTATCTTTGACAAAGGTGGCAAGGATATACAATGGAAAAAAGACAACCTCTTTAACAAGTGGTGCTGGGAAAACTGGTCAACCACTTGTAAAAGAATGAAACTAGAACACTTTCTAACTCCATACGCAAAAATAAACTCAAAATGGATTAAAGATCTAAATGTAAGACCAGAAACTATAAAACTCCTAGAGGAGAACATAGGCAAAACACTCTCCGACATAAATCACAGCAAGATCCTCTATGACCCACCTCCCAGAATATTGGAAATAAAAGCAAAACTAAACAAAAGGGGCCTAATGAAACTTAAAAGCTTTTGCACTACAAAGGAAACTATAAGTAAAGTGAAAAGACAGCCCTCAGATTGGGAGAAAATAATAGCAAATGAAGAAACAGACAAAGGATTAATATCAAAAATATACAAGCAACTCCTGCAGCTCAATTCCAGAAAAATAAATGACCCAATCAAAAAATGGGCCAAAGAACTAAACAGACATTTCTCCAAAGAAGACATACAGATGGCTAACAAACACATGAAAAGATGCTCAACATCACTCATTATTAGAGAAATGCAAATCAAAACCACAATGAGGTACCATTACACGCCAGTCAGGATGGCTGCTATCCAAAAGTCTACAAGCAATAAATGCTGGAGAGGGTGTGGAGAAAAGGGAACCCTCTTACACTGTTGGTGGGAATGCAAACTAGTACAGCCGCTATGGAAAACAGTGTGGAGATTCCTTAAAAAACTGGAAATAGAACTGCCATATGACCCAGCAATCCCACTTCTGGGCATACACACTGAGGAAACCAGATCTGAAAGAGACACGTGCACCCCAATGTTCATCGCAGCACTGTTTATAATAGCCAGGACATGGAAGCAACCTAGATGCCCATCAGCAGATGAATGGATAAGGAAGCTGTGGTACATATACACCATGGAATATTACTCAGCCATTAAAAAGAATTCATTTGAACCAGTCCTAAAGAGGTGGATGAAGCTGGAGCCCATTATACAGAGTGAAGTAAGCCAGAAAGATAAAGAACATTACAGCATACTGACACATGTATATGGAATTTAGAAAGGTGATAACGATAACCCTATATGCAGAACAGAAAAAGAGACACAGGAATACAGAACAGACTTTTGAACTTTGTGGGAGAATGTGAGGGTGGGATATTTCAAAGAACAGCATGTATACTATCTATGGTGAAACAGATCACCAGCCCAGGTGGGATGCACGAGACAAGTGCTCCGGCCTGGTGCACTGGGAAGACCCAGAGGAATCGGGTGGAGAGGGAGGTGGGAGGGGAGATCGGGATTGGGAATACATGTAAATCCATGGCTGATTCATATCAATGTATGACAAAACCCACTGGGAAAAAAAAATAATAATAATAAAAAAAAAGGAAAAAAAAAGAAAAAAAGAAAATGGATAGGAGTCCCAGGATCCCTGTGGCACGTGGAAAGGGACCCTGGGTCTCCCGCCTCACGTGGAGACGCGTCCCAATTGCCATGCCAAGACTCGAGGAGAATCCCGAGGTGTCCCACACACCTAGGCAGGAGTCCTGACATCGCTGAACAAACAGGTGTCTGGAAGGGCGCTCCCCGTCGTAACTCGAGAATATACCCCAGGTTCCGGCCGCAACTCAAGAAAAAACCTGAGAATTCCCCTCGCCGCGAGATGAGGCCCGATTCCCCTGCACTGCGTGCAGAGCAATTCCGTGTTCCACATCAATCGTGACAGTAGCCTTGATTTCCTTGATGGCACTCCAGAGAAAACCCAAGATTACTGTCTCAAGACTAGAGCGATCCTGAGGTCAGAGTAGCAACACAAAAGGGCTCCGTGGACCCCAAATCCACTCTAGATGAGCGCTTAGTCCCTGGCTTCCACTCAAGAGGAATACCAACTTTCCACAAGCACCTCAAGCGGAGGCTTCTCTCAGCTACAGGTATGTGAGAGGGACCCTGAGTTTGTGGCCTCAAGTGGAATGTACACCG
Organism: Dama dama; assembly: GCF_033118175.1. Classification (NCBI taxonomy): domain Eukaryota; kingdom Metazoa; phylum Chordata; class Mammalia; order Artiodactyla; family Cervidae; genus Dama; species Dama dama. The sequence continues at coordinate 6,045,849 of NW_026870895.1, forward strand.
AGATGCTCTGACTCGAAGTAAGGGCGGATATCCCTGCAGTGAATTGAATGCAGGCTCGTCTTGCATCTCCCAAGACGAAGGGATGTCTGAATGCCCTGTGGAGATCACAGAGAAAGACCTAGTCTCCGGCTCATCGCGACCGGAGGCCTCACATCCTTTGAAAACTCGAGAGGTCCGCGGAGATCAATGCTTCCAAAGGAGACGATGCCCGACTCCTCTTGAAAATGGATAGGAGTCCCAGGATCCCTGTGGCACGTGGAAAGGGACCCTGGGTCTCCCGCCTCACGAGGAGCCGCGTCCCAATTGCCATGCCAAGCCTCGAGGAGAATCCCGAGGTTTCCCTCGCACCTAGGCAGGAGTCCTGACGTCGCTGAACAAACACGTGCCTGGAAGGGCCCTCCCCATTGAAACTCGAGAATATACGCCAGGTTCCGGCCACAACTCGAGAAAAACCATGAGACTTCCTCTCGCCGCGAGATGAGGCCCGATTCCCCTGCACTGCGTGAAGAGCAATTCCGTGTTCCACATCAAACGTGACAGGAGCCTTGATTTCCTTGATGGAACTCCAGAGAAAACCCAAGATTACTGTCTCAAGACTAGAGCGATCCTGAGGTCACTGTAGCAACACGAAAGGGCTCCGTGGACCCCAAATCAACTCGAGATGAGAGTGTAGTCCCTGGCTTCCACTCAAGAGGAATACCAACTTTCCACAAGCACCTCAAGAGGAGGCTTCCCTCAGCTACAGGTATGTGAGAGGGACCTGAGTTTGTGGCCTCAAGTGGAATGGACACCGAGATACTCTGACTCGAAGTAAGGCTGGATATCCCTGCAGTGAATTGAATGCAGGCTCGTCTTGCATCTCCCAAGACGAAGGGGTTGTCTGAGTGCCCTGTGGAGACCACAGAGAAAGACCTAGTTCTCCGCCTCATCGCGACCGGAGCCTCACATCCTTTGAAAACTCGAGAGGTGCCCGGAGATCAATGCTTCCAAAGGAGACGATGCCCGACTCCTCTTGAAAATGGATAGGAGTCCCAGGATCCCTGTGGCACGTGGAAAGGGACCCTGGGTCTCCCGCCTCACGAGGAGCCGCGTCCCAATTGCCATGCCAAGACTCGAGGAGAATCCCGAGGTTTCCCTCGCACCTAGGCAGGAGTCCTGACGTCGCTGAACAAACACGTGCCTGGAAGGGCCCTCCCCATTGAAACTCGAGAATATACGCCAGGTTCCGGCCACAACTCGAGAAAAACCATGAGACTTCCTCTCGCCGCGAGATGAGGCCCGATTCCCCTGCACTGCGTGCAGAGCAATTCCGTGTTCCACATCAAACGTGACAGGAGCCTTGATTTCCTTGATGGAACTCCAGAGAAAACCCAAGATTACTGTCTCAAGACTAGAGCGATCCTGAGGTCACTGTAGCAACACGAAAGGGCTCCGTGGACCCCAAATCAACTCGAGATGAGAGTGTAGTCCCTGGCTTCCACTCAAGAGGAATACCAACTTTCCACAAGCACCTCAAGAGGAGGCTTCCCTCAGCTACAGGTATGTGAGAGGGACCTGAGTTTGTGGCCTCAAGTGGAATGGACACCGAGATACTCTGACTCGAAGTAAGGCTGGATATCCCTGCAGTGAATTGAATGCAGGCTCGTCTTGCATCTCCCAAGACGAAGGGGTTGTCTGAGTGCCCTGTGGAGACCACAGAGAAAGACCTAGTTCTCCGCCTCATCGCGACCGGAGCCTCACATCCTTTGAAAACTCGAGAGGTGCCCGGAGATCAATGCTTCCAAAGGAGACGATGCCCGACTCCTCTTGAAAATGGATAGGAGTCCCAGGATTCCTGTGGCACGTGGAAAGGGACCCTGGGTCTCCCGCCTCACGAGGAGACGCCTCCCAATTGCCATGCCAAGACTCGAGGAGAATCCTGAGGTGTCCCTCGCACCTAGGCAGGAGTCCTGAAGTCGCTGAACAAACACGGGTCTGGAAGGGCGCTCCCCGTCGTAACTCCAGATATACCCCAGGTTCCGGCCGCAACTCGCGAAAAAACATGAGACTTCCCCTCGCCGCGAGATGAGGCCCAATTCCGCTGCACTGCGTGCAGAGCAATTCCGTGTTCCACATCAAACGTGAAAGGAGCCTTGATTTCCTTGATGGCACTCCAGGGAAAACCCAAGATCACTGTCTCAAGTCTAGAGGGATCTGAGGTCACTGTAGCAACATGAAAGGTCTCCGTGGACCCCAAATCAACTCGAGATGAGAGCTTAGTCCCTGGCTTCGACTCAAGAGGAATACCAACTTTCCACAAGCACCTCAAGAGGAGGCTTCTCTCAGCTACAGGTATGTGAGAGGGACCCTGAGTTTGTGGCCTCAAGTGGAATGGACACCGAGATGCTCTGACTCGAAGTAAGGCCGGATATCCCTGCAGTGAATTGAATGCAGGCTCGTCTTGCATCTCCCAAGAGGAAGGGATGTCTGAATGCCCTGTGGAGACCACAGAGAAAGAACTAGTTCTCCGCCTCATCGCGACAGGAGGACTCACATCCTTTGAAAATTCGAGAGGTCCACGGAGATCAATTCTTCCAAAGGAGACGATGCCCGACTCCTCTTGAAAATGGATAGGAGTCTCAGGATCCCTGTGGCACGTGGAAAGGGAACCTGCGTCTCCCCCCTCACGTGGAGACACGTCCCAATTGCCATGCCAAGACTCGAGGGGAATGCCGAGGTGTCCCTCTCACGTAGGCAGGAGTCCTGACGTCGCTGAACAAACACGTGTCTGGAAGGGCCCTCCCCGTCGTAACTCGAGAATATACCCCAGGTTCTGGCCGCAACTCGAGAAAAACCATGAGACTTCCCCCTCGCCACGAGATGAGGCCCGATTCCCATGCACTGCGTGCAGAGCAATTCCGTGTTCCACATCAAACGTGAAAGGAGCCTTGATTTCCTTGATGGCACACCAGAGAAATCCCAAGATCACTGTCTCAAGTCTAGAGGGATCCTGAGGTCACTGTAGCAACACCAAAGGTCTCCGTGGACCACAATTCAACTCGAGATGAGAGCTAAGTCCCTGGCTTCGACTCAAGAGGAATACCAACTTTCCACAAGCACCTCAAGAGGAGGCTTCTCTCAGCTACAGGTATGTCAGAGGGACCCTGAGTTTGTGGCCTCAAGTGGAATGGACACCAAGATGCTCTTACCCGAAGTAAGGCCGGATATCCCTGCAGTGAATTGAATGCAGGCTCGTGTTGCATCTCCCAAGACGAAGGGATGTCTGAATCCCCTGTGGAGACCACAGAGAAAGACCTAGTTCTCCGCCTCATCGCGACCGGAGGCCTCACATCCTTTGAAAACTCAAGAGGTCCGCGGAGATCAATGCTTCCAAAGGAGACGATGCCCGACTTGGAGGAATCAACCTGCCTGACTTCAGACTCTACTACAAAGCCACAGTCATCAAGACAGTATGGTACTGGCACAAAGACAGAAATATAGATCAGTGGAATAGAATAGAAAGCCCAGAGATAAATCCACGAACCTATGGACACCTTATCTTTGACAAAGGAGGCAAGGATATACAATGGAAAAAAGACAACCTCTTTAACAAGTGGTGCTGGGAAAACTGGTCAACCACTTGTAAAAGAATGAAACTAGAACACTTTCTAACACCATACGCAAAAATAAACTCAAAATGGATTAAAGATCTAAATGTAAGACCAGAAACTATAAAACTCCTAGAGCAGAACATAGGCAAAACACTCTCCGACATAAATCACAGCAAGATCCTCTATGACCCACCTCCCAGAATATTGGAAATAAAAGCAAAACTAAACAAATGGGGCCTAATGAAACTTAAAATCTTTTGCACTACAAAGGAAACTCTAAGTAAAGTGAAAAGACAGCCCTCAGATTGGGAGAAAATAATAGCAAATGAAGAAACAGACAAAGGATTAATATCAAAAATATACAAGCAACTCCTGCAGCTCAATTCCAGAAAAATAAATGACCCAATCAAAAAATGGGCCAAAGAACTAAACAGACATTTCTCCAAAGAAGACATACAGATGGCTAAAAAACACATGAAAAGATGCTCAACATCACTCATTATTAGAGAAATGCAAATCAAAACCACAATGAGGTACCATTACACGCCAGTCAGGATGGCTGCTATCCAAAAGTCTACAAGCAATAAATGCTGGAGAGGGTGTGGAGAAAAGGGAACCCTCTTACACTGTTGGTGGGAATGCAAACTAGTACAGCCGCTATGGAAAACAGTGTGGAGATTCCTTAAAAAACTGGAAATAGAACTGCCATATGACCCAGCAATCCCACTTCTGGGTATACACACTGAGGAAACCAGATCTGAAAGAGACACGTGCACCCCAATGTTCATCGCAGCACTTTTTATAATAGCCAGGACATGGAAGCAACCTAGATGCCCATCAGCAGATGAATGGATAAGGAAGCTGTGGCACATATACAACATGGAATATTACTCAGCCATTAAAAAGAATTCATTTGAACCAGTCCTAAAGAGGTGGATGAAGCTGGAGCCCATTATACAGAGTGAAGTAAGCCAGAAAGATAAAGAACATTACAGCATACTGACACATGTATATGGAATTTAGAAAGGTGATAACGATAACCCTATACGCAGAACAGAAAAAGAGACACAGGAATACAGAACAGACTTTTGAACTTTGTGGGAGAATGTGAGGGTGGGATATTTCAAAAGAACAGCATGTATACTATCTATGGTGAAACAGATCACCAGCCCAGGTGGGATGCACGAGACAAGTGCTCCGGCCTGGTGCACTGGGAAGACCCAGAGGAATCGGGTGGAGAGGGAGGTGGGAGGGGGGATCGGGATTGGGAATACATGTAAATCCATGGCTGATTCATATCAATGTAGGACAAAACCCACTGGGAAAAAAAAATAATAATAATAATAAAAAGAAAAAAAAAGAAAAAAAGAAAATGGATTGGAGTCCCAGGATCCCTGTGGCACGTGGGAAGGGACCCTGGGTCTCCCGCCTCACGTGGAGACGCGTCCCAATTGCCATGCCAAGACTCGAGGAGAATCCCGAGGTGTCCCTCGCACCTAGGCAGGAGTCGTGACGTCGCTGAACAAACACGTGTCTGGAAGGGACCTCCCAGTCGTAACTCGAGAATATACCCCAGGTTCTGGCCCCAACTCGAGAAAAATCATGAGACTTCCCCTCGCCGCAAGATGAGGCCCGATTCCCCTGCACTGCGTGCAGAGAAATTCCGTGTTCCACATCAAACGTGAAAGGAGCCTTGATTTCCATGATGGCACTCCAGAGAAAACCCAAGATCACTCTCTCAAGTCTAGAGGCATCCTGAGGTCACTGTAGCAACACGAAAGGGCTCCATGGACCCCAAATCAACTTGAGATGAGAGCTTAGTCCCTGGATTCGACTCAAGAGGAATACCAACTTTCCACAAGCACCTCAAGCGGAGGCTTCTCTCAGCTACAGGTATGTGAGAGGGACCCTGACTTTGTGGCCTCAAGTGGAATGGACACCGAGATGCTCTGACTCGAAGTAAGGCCGGATATCCCTGCAGTGAATTGAATGCAGGCTCGTCTTGCATCTCCGAAGACGAAGGAATGTCTGAATGCCCTGTTGAGACCAAAGAGAAAGACCTAGTTCTCCGCCTCATCGCGACCGGATACCTCACATTCTTTGAAAACTCGAGAGGTCCGCGGAGATCAAAGCTTCCAAAGGAGACGATGCCTTACTCCTCCGGAAAATGGATAGGAGTCCCAGGATCCCTGTGGCACGTGGAAAGGGACACTGGGTCTCCCGCCTCACGTGGAGACGCGTTCCAATTGACATGCCAAGACTCGAGGAGAATCCCGGGGTGTCCCTCGCACCTAGGCAGGAGTCCTGACGTCGCTGAACAAACACGTGTCTGGAAGGGCCCTCCCCGTCGTAACTCGAGAATATATCCCAGGTTCCGGCCGTAATTTGAGAAAAACCATGAGACTTCCCCCTCGGCGCGAGATGAGGCCCGATTCCCCTACACTGCATGCAGAGCAATTCCGTGTTCCACATCAAACGTGAAAGGAGCCTTGATTTCCTTGATGGCACACCAGAGAAAACCCAAGATCACTGACTCAAGTCTAGAGGGATCCTTAGGTCACTGTAGCAACACGAAAGGGCTCCGTGGACACCAAATCAACTCGAGATGAAAGCTTAGTCCCTGGGTTCGACTCAAGAGGAATACCAACTTTCCACAAGCACCTCAAGAGGAGGCTTCTGACAGCTACAGGTATGTGAGAGGGCCCCTGAGTTTGTGGCCTCAAGTGGAATGGACACCGTGATGCTCTGACTCGAAGTAAGGCCGGATATCCCTGCAGTGAATTGAATGCAGGCTCGTCTTGCATCTCCCAAGACGAAGGGATGTCTGAATCCCCTGTGGAGACCACAGAGAAAGACCTAGTTCTCCGCCTCATCACGACCGGAGGCCTCACATCCTTTGAAAACTCGAGAGGTCCTCGGAGATCAATGCTTCCAAAGGAGACGATGCCTGACTCCTCTTGAAAATGGATAGGAGTCCCAGGATCCCTGTGGCACGTGTAAAGAAACCGTGGGTCTCCCGCCTCACGTGGAGGCGCGTCCTAATTGCCATGCCAAGACTCGAGGAGAATCCCGAGGTGTCCCTCGCACGTAGGCAGGAGTCCTGACGTCGCTGAACAAACACGTGTCTGGAAGGGCCCTCCCAGTCGAAACTCGAGAATATACCCCAGTTTCTGGCCGCAACTCGAGAAAAACCATGAGAATTTCCCCTCACCGCGAGATGAGGCCCGATTCCCCTGCACTGTGTGCAGAGCAATTCCGTGTTCCACATCAAACGTGAAAGGAGCCTTGATTTCCTTGATGGCACTCCAGAGAAAACCCAAGGTCACTGTCTCAAGTCTAGTGGGATCGTGAGGTCCCTGTAGCAACACGAAAGGGCTCCGTGGACCCCAAATCAACTCGAGATGAAAGCTTTGTCCCTGGCTTCGACTCAAGAGGAATACCAGCTTTCCACAACCACCTCAAGAGGAGGCTTCTCTCAGCTACAGGTATGTGAGAGGGACCCTGAGTTTGTGGCCTCAAGTGGAATGGTCACCGAGATGCTCTGACTCGAAGTAAGGCCGGACATCCCTGCAGTGAATTGAATGCAGGCTCGTCTTGCATCTCCCAAGACGAAGGGATGTCTGAATTGCCTGTGGAGACCACAGAGAAAGACCTAGTTCTCCGTCTCATCGCGACCAGAGGCCTTACATCCTTTGAAAACTCGAGAGGTCCGCGGAGATCAATGCTTCCAATGGAGACGATGCCTGACTCCTCTTGAAAATGGATAGGAGTCCCAGGATCCCTGTGGCAGGTGGAAAGGGACACTGGCTCTCCCCCCTCACGTGGAGACGCGTCCCAATTGCCATCCCAAGACTCGAGGAGAATCCCGAGTTGTCCCTTGCACCTAGGCAGGAGTCCTAACGTCGCTGAACAGACATGTGTCTGGAAGGGCCCTCCCCGTCGTAACTCGAGAATATACCACAGGTTCCGGCCGCAAATCGAGAAAAACCATGAGACTTGCCCCTCGCTGCGAGATGAGGCCCGATTCCCCTGCACTGCATGCCATGCAATTCCATGTTTCCCATCAAACGTGAAAGGAGCCTTGATTTCCTTGATGGCACTCCAGAGAATACTCAAGATCACTGTCTCAAGTCTAGAGGGATCCTGAGGTCACTGTAGCAACACGAAAGGGCCCCCTGGACCCCAAATCAACTTGAGATGAGAGCTTAGTCCCTGGCTTCGACTCAAGAGGAATACCAACATTCAACAAGCACCTCAAGAGGAGGCTTCTCTTAAATACAGGTATGTGAGAGGGGCCTTGAATTTGTGGCCTAAAGTGGAATGGACACCGAGATGCTCTGACTCGAAGTAAGGCCGGATATCCCTGCAGTGAATTGAATGCAGGCTCGTCTTGCATCTCCCAAGACGAAGGGATGTCTGAATCCCCTGTGTAGACCACAGAGAAAGACCTCGTTCTCCGCCTCATCGCGACCGGAGGCCTCACATCCTTTGAAATCTCGAGAGGTCCGCGGAGATCAATGCTTCCAAAGGAGACGATGCCTGTTCCTCTTGAAAATGGATAGGAGTCCCAGGATCCCTGTGGCACTTGGAAAGGGACCCTGGGTCTCCCGCCTCACGTGGAATCGCGTCCCAATTGCCATGCCAAGACTCGAGGAGAATCCCGAGGTGTCCTTCGCACCTAGGCAGGAGTCCTGACGTCGCTGAACAAACCCGTGTCTGGAAGGGACCTCCCCGTCGTAACTCAAGAATATACCCCAGGTTCCGGCCGCAACTCGAGAAAAACCATGAGACTTCCCCCTCGCCGCGAGATGAGGCCCGATTCCCCTGCACTGCGTGCAGAGCAATTCCGTGTTCCACATCAAACGTGAAAGGAGCCTTGATTTCCTTGATGGCACTACAGAGAATACCCAAGATCACTGTCTCAAGTCTAGAGGAATCCTGAGGTCACTGTAGCAACAAGAAAGGGCTCCGTGGACCCCAAATCAACTCGAGGTGAGAGCTTAGTCCCTGGCTTCGACTCAAGAGGAACACCAACTTTCCCCAAGCACCTCAAGAGGAGGCTTCTCTCAGCTACAGGTATGTGAGAGGGACCCTGAGTTTGTGGCCTCAAGTGGAATGGACACCGCGATGCTCTGACTCGAAGTACGGCAGGATATCCCTGCAGTGCATTGAATGTAGGCTCGTCTTGCATCTCCCAAGAGGAAGAGATTCCTGAATCCCCTGTGGAGACCACAGAGAAAGATCTAGTCCTCCGCCTCATCGCGACCGGAGGCCTCACATCCTTTGAAAACTCGAGAGGTCCGCGGAGATCAATGCTTCCAAAGGAGACGATGCCTGACTCCTCCTGAAAATGGATAGGAGTCCCAGAATCCCTGTGGCACCTGGAAAGGGACCCTGGGTCTCCCGTCTCACGTGGAGATGCGTCCCAATTGCCATGCCAAGACTCGAGGAGAATCCCGAGGTGTCCTTCGCACCTAGGCAGGAGTCCTGATGTCGCTGAACAAACATGTGCCTAGAATTGCCCTCCCCGTCGTAACTCGAGTATATACCCCAGGTTCCGGCCGCAACTCGAGAAAAACCATGAGACTTCCCCCTCGCCGCGACATGAGGCCCTATTCCCCTGCACTGCATGCAGAGCAATTCCGTGTTCCACATCAAACGTGAAAGGAGCCTTGATTTCCTTGATGGCACTCCAGAGAAAACCCATATTTTTCATATTTTTCACACCTTTTCATGCTCCTAATACTTTTCAAACCTTTTCATGCTCCTCGCATGTTTCTGACATTTTCAAACCTCATATTTTTCAAACCTTTTCTTGCTCCTCATATTTTTCAGACCGTTTCATGATCATAATATTTTTCACATCATTTCACGCTCCTCCTATTTTTTAGACTTTTTCACGCTCCTCGTATTATTCAGACCTTTTCACCCTTCTCGTATATTTCAGACCTTTTCTCGCACCTCTTAATTTTCACACCTTTTCACGCTCCTCTTATTTTTCAGACGTTCTCACACTCCTAGTATCTTTCAGACTGTTTCACGCTCCTCGTATTTTTCAGACCTTTTTATGCTCCAGTATTTATCAGACCTTTTCATGCTCCCCGTATTTTTTACACCTTTCATGCCCTTCTTATTTTTCACACCTTTTCATTCTCCTCGTATTTTTCTCACCTTTGCATGCTCTTCAAATTTTCCCACATTTTCATGCTGTTCGTGTTTTTCACAGCTTTTCATGTTCTTCGTGTTTTTCACATCTTTTCATGCTCTTCATATTTTTCACACCGTTTCATCCTCCTCATATTTTTCACAGTTTTTATGCTCCTCATTTTTTTGACACCTTTTCATGCTCTTCATATTTTTCACACCTTTCATGCTCCTCATATTTTTCATATCTTTTCATGCTCCTCAAATTTTCACACCTTTTCCTGCTCCTCATATTTTTAACAAATTTCATGCTCTTCATATTTTTCACACCGTTTCGTGCTCCTCATATTTTTGACACCTTTTCATGCTCCTCATATTTTTCAGACCTTTTCATGCTCCTCATATTTTTCAGACCGTTTCATGCTCCTCATATTTTTCACACCTTTTCATGCTCTGCATATTGTTCACACCATTTCATGCTCCAAATATTTTTCATACAGTTTCATGCTCCTCATATTTTTCACACGTTTACATTCTCCTCATATTTTTGACACCTTTTCATGCTCTTCATTTTTTTAACACCTTTGCATGCTCCTCTTTTTTTTCCGACTATTTCATGCTCCTCGGATTTTTCAGACCTTTTCAGGCTCCTCCTATTTTCAGACATTTCCATGCTCCTCGTATTTTTCACACGTTTTCCTGCTCCTTATATTTTTGACACCTTTTCATCCTCTTCATATTTTTCAGACCTGTTCATGCTCCTCATATTATTCAGACCTTTTCATGCTCCTCGTATTTGTGAGAGCATTTCATGCTCCTCATATTTTTCAGAGCGTTTCATGCTCTTAATATTTTTCACACCTTTACAAGTTCCTCACATTTTTTAAATCTTTTCCTGCTCTTCATATTTTTCACACGTTTTCATGCTCCTCATATTTTTGACACCTTTTAATGCTCTACATATTTTTCAGACCTTTTCATGCTCCTCATATTTTTCAGAGCATTTCATGCTCCTCATATTATTCAGACTGTTTCATGCTCTTCATATTTTTCTCACCTTTACCGTTTCCTCACATTTTTGAAACCTTTTCAGGCTCTTGATATTTTTCAGACCGTTTCATGCTCCTCATATTTTTCATACCGTTTCATGTTCCTCATATTTGGCACACCTTTTCATACCCTCATATTTTTGACACTTTTTGTAGCTCTTCAGATTTTTCACACCGTTTCATGCTCTTTGTATTTTCACACCATTTCATGCTCCTCATATTTTTGAGACGTTTTCATGCCCCTCATATTTTTCACACCTTTACATGCTCCTCATATTTTTGACACCTTATCCTGCTCTTCATATTTTTCACACGTTTTCATGTTCCTCATATTTTTGACACCTTTTCATTTTCCTCATATTTTTCAGACCATTTCATGCTCCTGGGATTTTTCAGACGTTTTAATCCTCCTCATATTTTTCATACATTTTCAAGCTCTTCGTGTTTTTCAGACCTTTTCATGCTCTTCGTATTTTTCACACCTTTTCATATTCCTCATATTTTTCACACATTTTCAGGCTCTTCAAATTTTTATCACCATTTCATGCTTCTCATACTTTTGACACATATTCATGCTCCTCATATTTTTCAGACCGTATCATGCTCCTTATATTTCTCAGAGCTTTTCATACTCTTCATATTTTTCAGACGATTTTCTGCTCTCCATATTTTTGACAGCTTTTCATGCTACTCATATTTTTCACACCGTTTCATGCTCCTCGTATTTTTCACACCTTTACATGCTCCTCATATTTTTCACACCTTTTCATGCTCTTCGTGTTTTTCACACCTATTCATGCTCTTCGTATTTTTCACACCTTTTCATGATCTTCGTATTTTTCACACCGTTTCATTCTCCTCATATTATTGACACCTTTTCATGCTCCTCATATTTTTCAAACCGTTACATGCTCCTCATATTTTTCGCACCTTTTCATGCTCTTCATATTTTTCACACCTTTTCATGCTCCTCGTATTTTTCAGACCTTTTCATGCTGCTCCTATTTTTCAGACCGTTTCATGCTCCTCGTATTTTTCACACCTTTTCATGCTCCTCGTATTCTTCAGACCTTTTCATGCTCCTCGTAATTTTCACAGTGTTTCATGCTCGTCGTATTTTTCACGCCTTATCATGCTCCTTGTATTTTTCACATCTTTTCATGCTCCTCGTATTTTTCACAGCTTTTCATGCTCCTCGTATTCTTCAGACCTTTTCATGCTCCTCATATTTTTTCACAGCGTTTCATGCTCCTCGTATTCTTCAGACCTTTTCATGCTCCTTGTATTTTTCACAGGTTTTCATGCTCCTCATATTTTTCAGACCTTTTCATGCTCCTCGTATTTTTCACAGATTTTCATGCTCCTCGTATTCTTCAGACCTTTTCATGCTCCTCGTATTTTTCACAGCGTTTCATGCTCCTCGTATACTTCAGACCTTTTCATGCTCCTCGAATTTTTCACAGGTTTTCATGCACCTCATATTCTTCATACCTTTTCATGCCCCTTACATTTTTGACAGTTTTGAAGCTCTTCATATTTTTCAGACCGTTTCATGCTCTTCATATTTTCACACCGTTTCATGGTCCTCATATTCTTGACACCTTTTCATGCTCCTCATATTTTTGAGATTGTTTCATGCTCCTCATATTTTACAAACCTTTTCATGCTCCTCGTATTTTTCAGACCTTTTCATTCCCTTTGTATTTTCCACACCTTTTCATCCTCCTCGTATTTTTCAAACCGTTTCCTCCTCTTCAAATTTTCCCACCTTTTCATGCGCTTCGTGTTTTTCACACATTTACATGCTCTTCGTGTTTTTCACACGTTTTCATTCTCTTCGTATTTTTCACACCTTTTCATGCTCTTCGTGTTTTTCACACCTTTTCATGCTCTTCATATTTTTCATACCTTTTCATGATCTTCGTATTTTTCACACCGTTTCATACTCTTCATATTAATGACACCTTTTCATACTCCTCATATTTTTCAGACCGTTTCATGCTACTCATATTTTTCAAACAGTTACATGCTCCTCATATTTTTCAAACCTTTTCATGTTCCTCGTATTCTTCAGACCTTTTCATGCTCCTTGTATTTTTCACAGCTTTTCATGCTCCTGGTGTTTTTCACAACTTTTCATGCTCCTCGCATTTTTCAGACCATTTCATGCTGCTCCTATTTTTCAGACCTTTTCATGCTCCTTGTATTTTTCACAGCGTTTCATGCTCCTTGTATTTTTCAGACCTTTTCATGCTGCTCCTATTTTCCTGACCTTTTCATGCTCCTTGTATTTTTCACAGCTTTTCATGCTCTTCATATTTTTCTCACTTTTCCGGCTTTTCATATTTTTCACACCTTTTCATGCTCCTCGTATTTTTGTCACCTTTTCATGCTCCTTGTATTTTCCGCACCTTTTCATGCTCTTCATAATTTTCATACCTTTTCTTGCTCTTCATATTTTTCAAACTTTTTCATCACTTCGTATTTTTCACATCTTTTCATGCTCTTCATATTTTTCATACCTTTTCATGCTCCTCGTATTTTTCACAGCTTTTCATGCTCCTCATATTCTTCAGACCTTTTCATGCTCCTCATATTTTTCACAGCGTTTCATGCTCCTAGAATTCTTCAGACAATTTCATGCTCCTCGTAGTTTTCACAGGTTTTCATGCTCCTCATATTTTTCACACCTTTTCATTGTCCTCATATTTTTCAGACCATTTCATGCTCCTGGGTTTTTTCAGACCTGTTAATCCTCCTCGTATTTTTCAGACCTTTTCATGCTCCTCAAATTTTTCTGACCTTTTCAAGCTCCTCGTATTTTTCAGACCTTTTCACGGTCCTCGTATTTTTCAGACCTTTTCATGCTCTTCATATTTTTCACACCTTTTCATCCTCTTCGTATTTTCACACCTTTTCATCCTCTTCGTATTTTTCACACCTTTTCATACTCCTCATATTTTTCACACATTTTCAGGCTCTTCAAATTTTTCTCACCATTTCATTCTCCTCATATTTTTGAAACATATTCATGCTCCTCATATTTTTCAGACTGTATCATGCTCCTCATATATTTCAGACCGTTGCATGCTCCTCATATTTTTCAGACCGTTTAATGCTCTCCATATTTTTAACACCTTTTCATGCTCCTCATATTTTTCAAACCTTTTCATGCTCTTCGTGTTTTTCACACCTTTTCATGCTCTTCGTAATTTACACACCTTTTCATACTCTTCGTGTTTTTCACACCTTTTCATGATCTTCGTATTTTTCACACCATTTCATACTCCTCATATTAATGACACTTTTTCATGCTCCTCATATTTTTCAGACCATTTCATGCTCCTCATATTTTTCAAACCGTTACATGCTCCTCATATTTTCCGCACCTTTTCATGCTCTTCATATTTTTCACACCTTTTCATGCTCCTCGTATTCTTCCGAACTTTTCATGCTCCTCGTATTTTTCACACCTTTTCATGCTCCTCGTATTCTTCAGACCTTTTCATGCTCCTCTTATTTTTCACAGCGTTTCATGCTCCTCATTTTCTTCAGACCTTTTCATGCTGCTCCTATTTTTCAGACCTTTTCATGCTCCTCCTATTTTTCACAGCTTTTCATGCTCCTCATATTTTTCTCACTTTTCCGGCTATTCATATTTTTCACACCTTTTCATGCTCCTCGTATTTTTCACACCTTTTCATGCTCCTTGTATTTTTCACAGCTTTTAATGCTCTTCATATTTTTCATACCTTTTCTTGCTCTTCATATTTTTCTAACTTTTACATCACTTCGTATTTTTCACATCTTTTCATGCTCTTCATATTTTTCACACCTTTTCATCCTCTTCGTATTTTCACACCTTTTCATGCTCTTCATATTTTTCACACCTTTTCATCCTCTTCGTATTTTTCACACCTTTTCATACTCCTCATATTTTTCACACATTTTCAGGCTCTTCAAATTTTTCTCACCATTTCATTCTCCTCATATTTTTGAAACACATTCATGCTCCTCATATTTTTCAGACTGTATCATGCTCCTCAGATATTTCAGACCGTTGCATGCTCCTCATATTTTTCAGACCGTTTCATGCTCTCCATATTTTTAACACTTTTTCATGCTCCTCCTATTTTTCACACCTTTTCATGCTCTTCGTGATTTTCACACCTTTTCATGCTCTTCGTAATTTACACACCTTTTCATACTCTTCGTGTTTTTCACACCTTTTCATGCTCTTCGTATTTTTCACATCTTTTCAAGATCTTCGTATTTTTCACACCGTTTCATACTCCTCATATTAATGACACTTTTTCATGCTCCTCATATTTTTCACACCGTTTCCTGCTTCTAATATTTTTCATACCGTTTCATGTTCCTCATATTTGGCACACCATTTCATGCCCTCATATTTTTGAAACCTTTTGTAGATCTTCAGATTTTTCACACCATGTCATGCTCTTCATATTTTCACACCTTTCATGCTGCTCATCTTTTTGACACATTTTCATGCTCCTCATATTTTTCACACCTTTACATGCTCCTCATATTTTTGACACCTTTTCTTTGTCCTCATATTTTTCAGACCATTTCATGCTCCTGGGATTTTTCAGACCTTTTAATCCTCCTCGTATTTTTCAGACCTTTTCATGCTCCTCAAATTTTTCCGACCTTTTCAAGCTCCTCGTATTTTTCAGACCTTTTCACAGTCCTCGTATTTTTCAGACCTTTTCATGCTCCTCATATTTTTCAGACCTTTTCATGCTCCCCGTATTTTTCAGAGCATTTCATGCTCCTCATATTTTTCAGACCGTTTCACGCTCTTCATATATTTCACACCTTTACAGTTTCCTCACATTTTTGAAACCTTTTCATGCTCTTCATATTTTTCACACATTTTCATGCTCCTCATATTTTTGACACCTTTCAATGCTCTACTTATTTTTCACACCTTTCATGCTCTTCGTATTTTTCAGACCATTTCATGCTCCTCATAATTTTCAGACAATTTCATGCTCCTCATAATTTTCACACCTTTTCATGCTCTTCATATTTTTCACACGTTTACATTCTCCTCATATTTTTGACACCTTTTCATGCTCTTTATTTTTTTCAGAACTTTTCATGCTCCTCGTATTTTTCAGACCATTTTATGCTCCTCGTATTTTTCATACCTTTTCATGCTCCTCTTATTTTTCAGAACTTTTCATGCTCCTCGTATTTTTCAGACCTTTTCATGCTGCTCCTATTTTCCTGACCTTTTCATGCTCCTTGTATTTTTCACAGCTTTTCATGCTCTTCATATTTTTCTCACTTTTCCGGCTTTTCATATTTTTCACACCTTTTCATGCTCCTCGTATTTTTGTCACCTTTTCATGCTCCTTGTATTTTCCGCACCTTTTCATGCTCTTCATATTTTTCATACCTTTTCTTGCTCTTCATATTTTTCAAACTTTTTCATCACTTCGTATTTTTCACAGCTTTTCATGCTCCTCATATTCTTCAGACCTTTTCATGCTCCTCATATTTTTCACAGCGTTTCATGCTCCTAGAATTCTTCAGACAATTTCATGCTCCTCGTAGTTTTCACAGGTTTTTATGCTCCTCATATTTTTCACACCTTTTCATTGTCCTCATATTTTTCAGACCATTTCATGCTCCTGGGATTTTTCAGACCTGTTAATCCTCCTCGTATTTTTCAGACCTTTTCATGCTCCTCAAATTTTTCTGACCTTTTCAAGCTCCTCGTATTTTTCAGACCTTTTCACGGTCCTCGTATTTTTCAGACCTTTTCATGCCCGTCGGATTTTTCACACCTTTTCATGCTCCTCGTATTTTTCACACCTTTTCATGCTCTTCATATTTTTCACACCTTTTCATGCTCTTCGTGTTTTTCACACCTTTTCATGCTCTTCGTAATTTACACACCTTTTCATACTCTTCGTGTTTTTCACACCTTTTCATGATCTTCGTATTTTTCACACCATTTCATACTCCTCATATTAATGACATTTTTTCATGCTCCTCATATTTTTCAGACCATTTCATGCTCCTCATATTTTTCAAACCGTTACATGCTCCTCATATTTTTCGCACCTTTTCATGCTCTTCATATTTTTCACACCTTTTCATGCTCCTCGTATTCTTCCGAACTTTTCATGCTCCTCGTATTTTTCACACCTTTTCATGCTCCTCGTATTCTTCAGACCTTTTCATGCTCCTCTTATTTTTCACAGCGTTTCATGCTCCTCATATTCTTCAGACCTTTTTCATGCTGCTCCTATTTTTCAGACCTTTTCATGCTCCTCCTATTTTTCACAGCTTTTCATGCTCCTCATATTTTTCTCACTTTTCCGGCTATTCATATTTTTCACACCTTTTCATGCTCCTTGTATTTTTCACACCTTTTCATGCTCCTTGTATTTTTCACACCTTTTAATGCTCTTCATATTTTTCATACCTTTTCTTGCTCTTCATATTTTTCTAACTTTTACATCACTTCGTATTTTTCACATCTTTTCATGCTCTTCATATTTTTCACACCTTTTCATCCTCTTCGTATTTTCACACCTTTTCATGCTCTTCATATTTTTCACACCTTTTCATCCTCTTCGTATTTTTCACACCTTTTCATACTCCTCATATTTTCCACACATTTTCGGGCTCTTCAAATTTTTCTCACCATTTCATTCTCCTCATTTTTTTGAAACACATTCATGCTCCTCATATTTTTCGAACTGTATCATGCTCCTCAGATATTTCAGACCGTTGCATGCTCCTCATATTTTTCAGACCGTTTCATGCTCTCCATATTTTTAACACTTTTTCATGCTCCTCCTATTTTTCACACCTTTTCATGCTCGTCTTGATTTTCACACCTTTTCATGCTCTTCGTAATTTACACACCTTTTCATACTCTTCGTGTTTTTCACACCTTTTCATGCTCTTCGTATTTTTCACATCTTTTCAAGATCTTCGTATTTTTCACACCGTTTCATACTCCTCATATTAATGACACTTTTTCATGCTCCTCATATTTTTCACACCGTTTCCTGCTTCTAATATTTTTCATACCGTTTCATGTTCCTCATATTTGGCACACCATTTCATGCCCTCATATTTTTGAAACCTTTTGTAGATCTTCAGATTTTTCACACCATGTCATGCTCTTCATATTTTCACACCTTTCATGCTGCTCATCTTTTTGACACATTTTCATGCTCCTCATATTTTTCACACCTTTACATGCTCCTCATATTTTTGACACCTTTTCTTTGTCCTCATATTTTTCAGACCATTTCATGCTCCTGGGATTTTTCAGACCTTTTAATCCTCCTCGTATTTTTCAGACCTTTTCATGCTCCTCAAATTTTTCCGACCTTTTCAAGCTCCTCGTAATTTTCAGACCTTTTCACAGTCCTCGTATTTTTCAGACCTTTTCATGCTCCTCGTATTTTTCATACCTTTTCATGCTCCTCGTATTTTTCAGAACTTTTCATGCTTCTCGTATTTTTCAGACCTTTTCATGCTCCCCGTGTTTTTCACACCTTTTCATGCTCTTTGTATTTTTCAGACCTTTTCATGCTCCTCATATTTTTCACACCTTTTCCTGCTCTTCATATTTTTCACAACTTTTCAGGCTCTTGATATTTTTCACACAGTTTCATGCTCTTCATATTTTGGAATTCTTTTCATGCTCCTCATATTTTTCAGACCGTTTCATGCTCCTTGTATTTTTTGGACCGTTTAATCCTCCTCTTTTTTTTTTTTCCAGATCATTTCATTCTCCTCATATTTTTCACATCTTTTCATGCTCCTCATATTTTTCACACCATTTCATGCTCCTCATGTTTTTCATACAGTTTCATGCTCCTCATATTTTTTACACCATTACATGCTCCTCATACTTTTGACAGCTTTTCATGCTGTTCATATTTTCATACCGTTTCATGCTCCTCATATTTTTGACACTTTTTCATGTTCTTCATATTTTTCAAACGTTTTCATGCTCCTCGTATTTTCAGACCTTTTCATGTTCCTTGTATTTTTCACACGTTTTCAGGCTCCTCGTATGTTTCACACATTTACATGCTCCTCGAATTTTTGAAACCTTTTCATGCTCGTCATATTTTGTGGACCGTTTCATGCTCCTCATATTTTTCACACATTTTCATGCTCTTCTTATTTTTCACACCTTTTCATGCTCTTCATATTTTTCACACCTTTTCATGCTCTTCATATTTTTCATGCAGATTTACGGTCTGCATATTTTTCACACATTTACATGCTCCTCATATTTTTGACATCTTTTCATGCTCCTAATATTTTTCACACCTTTGCATGCTCCTTATATATTTGAAACCTTTTCATGCTCTACATATTTTTCAGACCTTTTCATTCTCCTCATATTTTTCAGACAATTTCATGCTCCTCATGTATTTCACACCTTGACATGATCCTCGTATTTTTGACACCTTTCCATGCTCCTCATATTTTTTGGACCGTTTCATGCTCCTCATATATTTCACAGATTTTCATGCTCCTCATAATTTTCACACCGTTTCATGCTCCTCATATTTTTCAGACCTTTTTATGCTCTTGATATTTTTCACACCTTTTCATGCTCTTCTAATTTTTCACACGTTTTCATGCTCCTCATATTTTTGACACCTTTTAATGATGTACATATTTTTCAGATTTTTTCATGCTCCTCGTATTTTTCAGACCCATTCATGCTCCTCATATTTTTCAGACCGATTGATGCTCCTCATATTTTTCAGACCGTTTCATGTTCCTCATATTTTTGACACCTTTTCATGCCCTCATATTTTTGACACCTTTTGTAGCTCTTCAGATTTTTCACACCATTTCATGCTCTCCATATTTTCACACATTTTCATGCCCCTCATATTTTTGACACCTTTTGTATCTCTTCAGATTTTTCACACCGTTTCATGCTCCTCATATTTTTGACAGCTTTTCATGCTCTTCATATTGTTCACACCTTTACATATTCCTCACATTTTTGAAATCTTTTCATGCTCTACATATTTTTCACACCTTTTCATGCTCCTCATATTTTTGACACCTTTTAATTCTCTACATATTTTTCAGACCTTTTCATATTCCTCATATATTTCAGAGCATTTCATGCTCCTCATATTTTTCAGACAATTTCATGCTCCTCATATTTTTCACACCTTTTCATGCTCTTCATATTTTTCACACGTTTACATTCTCCTCATATTTTTGACACCTTTTCATGCTCTTTATATTTTTCAGAACTTCATGCTCCTCGTATTTTTCAGACCATTTTATGCTCCTCGAATTTTTCATACCTTTTCATGCTCCTCGTATTTTTCAGACCTTTTCATGCTCCCCGTGTTTTTCACACCTTTTCATGCTCCTCGTACATTTCACACCTTTTCATGCTCTTCGTATTTTTCAGACCTTTTCATGCTCCTCATATTTTTGACACCTTTTCCTGCTCTTCATATTTTTCACACCTTTTCCTGTTCCTCATATTTTTGACACCTTTTCATTGTCCTCATATTTTTCAGACCATTTCATGCTCCTGGGATTTTTCAGACTTTTTCATGCTCCTCGTATTTTTCAGACCTTTTCATGCTCCTCGTATTTTTCAGATCTTTTCATGCTCCTCGTATTTTTCAGTGCTTTTCATGCTCCTCGTATTTTTCAGAACTTTTCATGTTCCTCGTATTTTTCACACCTTTTCATGCTCTTCATATTTTTCACACCTTTTCATGCTCTTCTTGTTTTTCACTCCTTTGCATGATCTTCGTATATTTCACAGCTTTTCATGTTCTTCATATTTTTTACACCTTTTCTTGCTCTTCATATTTTTCAAACCTTTTCATCACTTTGTATTTTTCACAACTTTTCATGCTCTACATATTTTTCACACCTTTTCATGCTCCTCATATATTTCAGAGCATTTCATGCTCCTCATAATTTTCAGACAATTTCATGCTCCTCGTAATTTTCACACCTTTTCATGCTCTTCATATTTTTCACACGTTTACATTCTCCTCATATTTTTGACACCTTTTCATGCTCTTTATTTTTTTCAGAACTTTTCATGCTCCTCGTACTTTTCAGACCATTTTATGCTCCTCGTATTTTTCAGAACTTTTCATGCTCCTCGTATTTTTCAGACCTTTTCATGTTCCCCGTGTTTTTCACACCTTTCCATGCTCCTCGTACATTTCACACCTTTTCATGCTCTTTGTATTTTTCAGACCTTTACATGCTCCTCATATTTTTCACACCTTTTCCTGCTCTTCATATTTTTCACAACTTTTCAGGCTCTTCATATTTTTCACACCGTTTCATGCTCTTCATATTTTGGACATCTTTTCATGCTCCTCATATTTTTCAGACCGTTTCATGCTCCTCTTATTTTTTGGACCGTTTAATGCTCCTCTTTTTTTTTTCAGATCATTTCATTCTCCTCATATTTTTCACATCTTTTCATGCTCCTCATATTTTTCACACCATTTCATGCTCCTCATGTTTTTCATACAGTTTCATGCTCCTCATATTTTTTACACCATTACATGCTCCTCATACTTTTGACAGCTTTTCATGCTGTTCATACTTTCATACCGTTTCATGCTCCTCATATTTTTGACACTTTTTCATGTTCTTCATATTTTTCAAACTCTTCCATGCTCCTCCTATTTTCAGACCTTTTCATGTTCCTTGTATTTTTCACACGTTTTCATGCTCCTCGTATGTTTCACACATTTACATGCTCCTCGAATTTTTGAAACCTTTTCATGCTCGTCATATTTTGTGGACCGTTTCATGCTCCTCATATTTTTCACACCTTTTCATGCTCTTCTTATTTTTCACACCTTTTCATGCTCTTCATATTTTTCACACCATTTCATGCTCTTCACATTTTTCATGCAGATTTACGCTCTGCATATTTTTTACACGTTTACATGCTCCTCATATTTTTGACATCTTTTCATGCTCCTAATATTTTTCACACCTTTTCATGCTCCTTATATATTTGAAACCTTTTCATGCTCTACATATTTTTCAGACCTTTTCATTCTCCTCATATTTTTCAGACAATTTCATGCTCCTCATGTATTTCACACCTTGACATGATCCTCGTATTTTTGACACCTTTCCATGCTCCTCATATTTTTTGGACCGTTTCATGCTCCTCATATATTTCACAGATTTTCATGCTCCTCATAATTTTCACACCGTTTAATGCTCTCCATATTTTTCAGACCTTTTTATGCTCTTGATATTTTTCACACCTTTTCATGCTCTTCTAATTTTTCACACGTTTTCATGCTCCTCATATTTTTGACACCTTTTAGTGATCTACATATTTTTCAGACTTTTTCATGCTCCTCGTATTTTTCAGACCCATTCATGCTCCTCATATTTTTCAGACCGATTGATGCTCCTTATATTTTTCAGACCGTTTCATGTTCCTCATATTTTTGACACCTTTTAATGCTCTACATATTTTTCAGACCTTTTCATACTCCTCATATATTTCAGAGCATTTCATGCTCCTCATATTTTTCAGACAATTTCATGCTCCTCATATTTTTCACAGCTTTTCATGCTCTTCATATTTTTCACACGTTTACATTCTCCTCATATTTTTGACACCTTTTCATGCTCTTTATATTTTACAGAACTTTTCATGCTCCTCGTATTTTTCAGACCATTTTATGCTCCTCGAATTTTTCATACCTTTTCATGCTCCTTGTATTTTTCAGACCTTTTCATGCTCCCCGTGTTATTCACACCTTTTCATGCTCCTCGTACATTTCACACCTTTTCATGCTCTTCGTATTTTTCAGACCTTTTCATGCTCCTCATATTTTTGACACCTTTTCCTGCTCTTCATATTTTTCACACCTTTTCCTGTTCCTCATATTTTTGACACCTTTTCATTGTCCTCATATTTTTCAGACCATTTCATGCTCCTGGGATTTTTCAGACGTTTTCATGCTCCTCGTATTTTTCAGACGTTTTCATGCTCCTCGTATTTTTCAGACCTTTTCATGCTCCTCGTATTTTTCAGTCCTTTTCATGCTCCTCGTATTTTTCAGAACTTTTCATGTTCCTCGTATTTTTCACACCTTTTCATGCTCTTCATATTTTTCACACCTTTTCATGCTCTTCTTGTTTTTCACTCCTTTGCATGCTCTTCGTATATTTCACAGCTTTTCATGTTCTTCATATTTTTTACACCTTTTCTTGCTCTTCATATTTTTCAAACCTTTTCATCACTTCGTATTTTTCACAACTTTTCATGCTCTTCATATTTTTCACACCGTTTCATGCTCCTCATATTTTTGACCTCTTTTCATGCACCTCATATTTTTCATACCGTGTCATGCTCCTCATATTTTTCAGACCGTTTAATGCCCCTCTTTTATTTTCAGATCATTTCATTCTCCTCATATTTTTCACATCTTCTCATGCTCCTAATATTTTTCACACCGTTTCATGCTCTTCATATTTTTCATACAGTTTTATGCTCCTCATATTTTTCACACCATTACATGCTCCTCATATTTTTGACAGCTTTTCATGCTCTTCATATTGTTCACACCTTTACATGTTCCTCACATTTTTGAAATCTTTTCATGCTCTACATATTTTTCACACCTTTTCATGCTCCTCATATATTTCAGAGCATTTCATGCTCCTCATAATTTTCAGACAATTTCATGCTCCTCATAATTTTCACACCTTTTCATGCTCTTCATATTTTTCACACGTTTACATTCTCCTCATATTTTTGACACCTTTTCATGCTCTTTATTTTTTTCAGAACTTTTCATGCTCCTCGTATTTTTCAGACCATTTTATGCTCCTCGTGTTTTTCATACCTTTTCATGCTCCTCGTATTTTTCAGAACTTTTCATGCTCCTCGTATTTTTCAGACCTTTTCATGCTCCTCGTATTTTTCAGAACTTTTCATGCTCCTCGTATTTTTCAGACCTTTTCATGCTCCCCGTGTTTTTCACACCTTTCCATGCTCCTCGTACATTTCAGACCTTTTCATGCTCCTCATGTTTTTCATACAGTTTCATGCTCCTCATATTTTTTACACCATTACATTCTCCTCATATTTTGACAGCTTTTCATGCTGTTCATATTTTCATACCGTTTCATGCTCCTCATATTTTTGACACTTTTTCATGTTCTTCATATTTTTCAAACTTTTTCATGCTCCTCGTATTTTCAGAGCTTTTCATGTTCCTTGTATTTTTCACACGTTTTCATGCTCCTCGTATGTTTCACACATTTACATGCTCCTCGAATTTTTGAAACCTTTTCATGCTCGTCATATTTTGTGGACCGTTTCATGCTCCTCATATTTTTCACACCTTTTCATGCTCTTCTTATTTTTCACACCTTTTCATGCTCTTCATATTTTTCACTCCATTTCATGCTCTTCATATTTTTCATGCAGATTTACGCTCTGCATATTTTTCACACGTTTACATGCTCCTCATATTTTTGACATCTTTTCATGCTCCTAATATTTTTCACACCTTTTCATGCTCCTTATATGTTTGAAACCTTTTCATGCTCTACATATTTTTCAGACCTTTTCATTCTCCTCATATTTTTCAGACAATTTCATGCTCCTCATATATTTCACACCTTGACATGATCCTCGTATTTTTGACACCTTTCCATGCTCCTCATATTTTTTGGACCGTTTCATGCTCCTCATATATTTCACAGATTTTCATGCTCCTCATAATTTTCACACCGTTTCATGCTCCTCATGTTTTTCAGACCTTTTTATGCTCTTGATATTTTTCACACCTTTTCATGCTCTTCATATTTTTCACACGTTTTCATGCTCCTCATATTTTTGACACCTTTTAATGATCTACATATTTTTCAGACTTTTTCATGCTCCTCGTATTTTTCAGACCCATTCATGCTCCTCATATATTTCAGACCGATTGATGCTCCTCATATTTTTCAGACCGTTTCATGTTCCTCATATTTTTCACACCTTTTCATGCCCTCATATTTTTGACACCTTTTGTAGCTCTTCAGATTTTTCACACCGTTTCATGCTCTCCATATTTTCACACCTTTTCATGCCCCTCATATTTTTGACACCTTTTGTAGCCCTTCAGATTTTTCACACCGTTTCATGCTCCTCATATTTTTGACAGCTTTTCATGCTCCTCATATTGTTCACACCTTTACATGTTCCTCACATTTTTGAAATATTTTCATGCTCTACATGTTTTTCACACCTTTCCATGCTCCTCATATTTTTGACACCTTTTAATGCTCTACATATTTTTCAGACCTTTTCATACTCCTCATATATTTCAGAGCATTTCATGCTCCTCATATTTTTCAGACAATTTCATGCTCCTCGTATTTTTCACACCTTTTCATGCTCTTCATATTTTTCACACGTTTACATTCTCCTCATATTTTTGACACCTTTTCATGCTCTTTATATTTTACAGAACTTTTCATGCTCCTCGTATTTTTCAGACCATTTTATGCTCCTCGAATTTTTCATACCTTTTCATGCTCCTCGTATTTTTCAGACCTTTTCATGCTCCCCGTGTTTTTCAGACCTTTTCATGCTCCTCGTATTTTTCAGACCTTTTCATGCTCCCCGTATTTTTCAGTCCTTTTCATGCTCCTCGTATTTTTCAGAACTTTTCATGTTCCTCGTATTTTTCACACCTTTTCATGCTCTTCATATTTTTCACACCTTTTCATGCTCTTCTTGTTTTTCACTCCTCTGCATGCTCTTCGTATATTTCACAGCTTTTCATGCTCTTCATATTTTTTACACCTTTTCTTGCTCTTCATATTTTTCAAACCTTTTCATCACTTTGTACCTTTCACAACTTTTCATGCTCTTCATATTTTTCACACCGTTTCATGCTCCTCATATTTTTGACCTCTTTTCATGCACCTCATATTTTTCATACCGTGTCATGCTCCTCATATTTTTCAGACCATTTAATGCCCCTCTTTCATTTTCAGATCATTTCATTCTCCTCATATTTTTCACATCTTCTCATGCTCCTAATATTTTTCACACCGTTTCATGCTCTTCATATTTTTCATACAGTTTTATCCTCTTCATATTTTTCACACCATTACATGCTCCTCATATTTTTGACAGCTTTTCATGCTCTTCATATTGTTCACACCTTTACATGTTCCTCACATTTTTTAAATCTTTTCATGCTCTACATATTTTTCACACCTTTTCATGCTCCTCATATATTTCAGAGCATTTCATGCTCCTCATAATTTTCAGACAATTTCATGCTCCTCATAATTTTCACACCTTTTCATGCTCTTCATATTTTTCACACGTTTACATTCTCCTCATATTTTTGACACCTTTTCATGCTCTTTATTTTTTTCAGAACTTTTCATGCTCCTCGTATTTTTCAGACCATTTTATGCTCCTCGTATTTTTCATACCTTTTCATGCTCCTCGTATTTTTCAGAACTTTTCATGCTCCTCGTATTTTTCAGACCTTTTCATGCTCCTCGTATTTTTCAGAACTTTTCATGCTCCTCGTATTTTTCAGACCTTTTCATGCTCCCCGTGTTTTTCACACCTTTCCATGCTCCTCGTACATTTCAGACCTTTTCATGCTCCTCATATTTTTCACACCTTTTCCTGCTCTTCATATTTTTCACAACTTTTCAGGCTCTTCATATTTTTCACACCGTTTCATGCTCTTCATATTTTGGACATCTTTTCATGCTCCTCATATTTTTCAGACCGTTTCATGCTCCTTGTATTTTTTGGACCGTTTAATGCTCCTCTTTTTTTTTTTCAGATCATTTCATTCTCCTCATATATTTCACATCTTTTCATGCTCCTCATATTTTTCACACCATTTCATGCTCCTCATGTTTTTCCTACAGTTTCATGCTCCTCATATTTTTTACACCATTACATTCTCCTCATACTTTTGACAGCTTTTCATGCTGTTCATATTTTCATACCGTTTCATGCTCCTCATATTTTTGACACTTTTTCATGTTCTTCATATTTTTCAAACTTTTTCATGCTCCTCGTATTTTCAGAGCTTTTCACGTTCCTTGTATTTTTCACACGTTTTCATGCTCCTCGTATGTTTCACACATTTACATGCTCCTCGAATTTTTGAAACCTTTTCATGCTCGTCATATTTTGTGGACCGTTTCATGCTCCTCATATTTTTCACACCTTTTCATGCTCTTCTTATTTTTCACACCTTTTCATGCTCTTCACATTTTTCACTCCATTTCATGGTCTTCATATTTTTCATGCAGATTTACGCTCTGCATATTTTTCACACGTTTACATGCTCCTCATATTTTTGACATCTTTTCATGCTCCTAATATTTTTCACACCTTTTCATGCTCCTTATATATTTGAAACCTTTTCATGCTCTACATATTTTTCAGACCTTTTCATTCTCCTCATATTTTTCAGACAATTTCATGCTCCTCATATATTTCACACCTTGACATGATCCTCGTATTTTTGACACCTTTCCATGCTCCTCATATCTTTTGGACCGTTTCATGCTCCTCATATATTTCACAGATTTTCATGCTCCTCATAATTTTCACACCGTTTCATGCTCCTCATGTTTTTCAGACCTTTTTATGCTCTTGATATTTTTCACACCTTTTCATGCTCTTCATATTTTTCACACGTTTTCATGCTCCTCATATTTTTGACACCTTTTAATGATCTACATATTTTTCAGACTTTTTCATGCTCCTCGTATTTTTCAGACCCATTCATGCTCCTCATATATTTCAGACCGATTGATGCTCCTCATATTTTTCAGACCGTTTCATGTTCCTCATATTTTTCACACCTTTTCATGCCCTCATATTTTTGACACCTTTTGTAGCTCTTCAGATTTTTCACACCGTTTCATGCTCTCCATATTTTCACACCTTTTCTTGCCCCTCATATTTTTGACACCTTTTGTAGCCCTTCAGATTTTTCACACCGTTTCATGCTCCTCATATTTTTGACAGCTTTTCATGCTCCTCATATTGTTCACACCTTTACATGTTCCTCACATTTTTGAAATATTTTCATGCTCTACATGTTTTTCACACCTTTTCATGCTCCTCATATTTTTGACACCTTTTAATGCTCTACATATTTTTCAGACCTTTTCATACTCCTCATATATTTCAGAGCATTTCATGCTCCTCATATTTTTCAGACAATTTCATGCTCCTCGTATTTTTCACACCTTTTCATGCTCTTCATATTTTTCACACGTTTACATTCTCCTCATATTTTTGACACCTTTTCATGCTCTTTATATTTTACAGAACTTTTCATGCTCCTAGTATTTTTCAGACCATTTTATGCTCCTCGAATTTTTCATACCTTTTCATGCTCCTCGTATTTTTCAGACCTTTTCATGCTCCCCGTGTTTTTCACACCTTTTCATGCTCCTCGTACATTTCACACCTTTTCATGCTCTTCGTATTTTTCAGACCTTTTCATGCTCCTCATATTTTTGACACCTTTTCCTGCTCTTCATATTTTTCACACCTTTTCCTGTTCCTCATATTTTTGACACCTTTTCATTGTCCTCATATTTTTCAGACCATTTCATGCTCCTGGGATTTTTCAGACTTTTTCATGCTCCTCGTATTTTTCAGACCTTTTCATGCTCCTCGTATTTTTCAGACCTTTTCATGCTCCTCGTATTTTTCAGTCCTTTTCATGCTCCTCGTATTTTTCAGAACTTTTCATGTTCCTCGTATTTTTCACACCTTTTCAAGCTCTTCATATTTTTCACACCTTTTCATGCTCTTCTTGTTTTTCACTCCTCTGCATGCTCTTCGTATATTTCACAGCTTTTCATGCTCTTCATATTTTTTACACCTTTTCTTGCTCTTCATATTTTTCAAACCTTTTCATCACTTTGTACTTTTCACAACTTTTCATGCTCTTCATATTTTTCACACCGTTTCATGCTCCTCATATTTTTGACCTCTTTTCATGCACCTCATATTTTTCATACTGTGTCATGCTCCTCATATTTTTCAGACCATTTAATGCCCCTCTTTTATTTTCAGATCATTTCATTCTCCTCATATTTTTCACATCTTCTCATGCTCCTAATATTTTTCACACCGTTTCATGCTCTTCATATTTTTCATACAGTTTTATCCTCTTCATATTTTTCACACCATTACATGCTCCTCATATTTTTGACAGCTTTTCATGCTCTTCATATTGTTCACACCTTTACATGTTCCTCACATTTTTTAAATCTTTTCATGCTCTACATATTTTTCACACCTTTTCATGCTCCTCATATATTTCAGAGCATTTCATGCTCCTCATAATTTTCAGACAATTTCATGCTCCTCATAATTTTCACACCTTTTCATGCTCTTCATATTTTTCACACGTTTACATTCTCCTCATATTTTTGACACCTTTTCATGCTCTTTATTTTTTTCAGAACTTTTCATGCTCCTCGTATTTTTCAGACCATTTTATGCTCTTCGTATTTTTCATACCTTTTCATGCTCCTCGTATTTTTCAGACCTTTTCATGCTCCCCGTGTTTTTCACACCTTTCCATGCTCCTCATACATTTCAGACTTTTTCATGCTCCTCATATTTTACACACCTTTTCCTGCTCTTCATATTTTTCACAACTTTTCAGGCTCTTCATATTTTTCACACCGTTTCATGCTCTTCATATTTTGGACATCTTTTCATGCTCCTCATATTTTTCAGACCGTTTCATGCTCCTTGTATTTTTTGGACCGTTTAATGCTCCTCTTTTTTTTTTCAGATCATTTCATTCTCCTCATATTTTTCACATCTTTTCATGCTCCTCATATTTTTCACACCATTTCATACTCCTCATGTTTTTCATACAGTTTCATGCTCCTCATATTTTTTACACCATTACATGCTCCTCATACTTTTGACAGCTTTTCATATTTTCATACCGTTTCATGCTCCTCATATTTTTGACACTTTTTCATGTTCTTCATATTTTTCAAACTTTTTCATGCTCCTCGTATTTTCAGACATTTTCATGTTCCTTGTATTTTTCACACGTTTTCATGCTCCTCGTATGTTTCACACATTTACATGCTCCTCGAATTTTTGAAACCTTTTCATGCTCGTCATATTTTGTGGACCGTTTCATGCTCCTCATATTTTTCACACCTTTTCATGCTCTTCTTATTTTTCACACCTTTTCATGCTCTTCATATTTTTCACACCATTTCATGCTCTTCATATTTTTCATGCAGATTTACGCTCTGCGTATTTTTCACACGTTTACATGCTCCTCATATTTTTCACATCTTTTCATGCTCCTAATATTTTTCACACCTTTTCATGCTCCTTATATATTTGAAACCTTTTCATGCTCTACATATTTTTCAGACCTTTTCATTCTCCTCATATTTTTCAGACAATTTCATGCTCCTCATATATTTCACACCTTGACATGATCCTCGTATTTTTGAGACCTTTCCATGCTCCTCATATTTTTTGGACCATTTCATGCTCCTCATATATTTCACAGATTTTCATGCTCCTCATAATTTTCACACCGTTTCATGCTCCTCGTGTTTTTCAGACCTTTTTATGCTCTTGATATTTTTCACACCTTTTCATGCTCTTCATATTTTTCACACGTTTTCATGCTCCTCATATTTTTGACACCTTTTAATGATTTACATATTTTTCAGACTTTTTCATGCTCCTCGTATTTTTCAGACCCATTCATGCTCCTCATATATTTCAGACCGATTGATGCTCCTCATATTTTTCAGACCGTTTCATGTTCCTCATATTTTTGACACCTTTTAATGCTCTACATATTTTTCAGACCTTTTCATACTCCTCATATATTTCAGAGCATTTCATGCTCCTCATATTTTTCAGACAATTTCATGCTCCTCATATTTTTCACAGCTTTTCATGCTCTTCATATTTTTCACACGTTTACATTCTCCTCATATTTTTGACACCTTTTCATGCTCTTTATATTTTACAGAACTTTTCATGCTCCTCGTATTTTTCAGACCATTTTATGCTCCTTGAATTTTTCATACCTTTTCATGCTCCTCGTATTTTTCAGACCTTTTCATGCTCCCCGTGTTTTTCACACCTTTTCATGCTCCTCGTATATTTCACACCTTTCCATACTCTTCGTATTTTTCAGACCTTTTCATGCTCCTCATATTTTTGACACCTTTTCCTGCTCTTCATATTTTTCACACCTTTTCCTGTTCCTCATATTTTTGACACCTTTTCATTGTCCTCATATTTTTCAGACCATTTCATGCTCCTGGGATTTTTAAGACTTTTTCATTCTCCTCGTATTTTTCAGACCTTTTCATGCTCCTCGTATTTTTCAGACCTTTTCATGCTCCTCGTATTTTTCAGTCCTTTTCATGCTCCTCGTATTTTTCAGTACTTTTCATGTTCCTCGTATTTTTCACACCTTTTCATGCTCTTCATATTTTTCACACCTTTTCATGCTCTTCTTGTTTTTCACTCCTTTGCATGCTCTTCGTATATTTCACAGCTTTTCATGCTCCTCATATCTTACACCTTTTCTTGCTCTTCATATTTTTCAAACCTTTTCATCACTTCGTATTTTTCACAACTTTTCATGCTCTTCATATTTTTCACACCATTTCATGCTCCTCATATTTTTGACCTCTTTTCATGCACCCCATATTTTTCATACCGTGTCATGCTCCTCATATTTTTCAGACCGTTTAATGCCCCTCTTTTATATTCAGATCATTTCATTCCCCTCATATTTTTCACATCTTCTCATGCTCCTAATATTTTTCAAACCGTTTCATGCTCTTCATATTTTTCATACAGTTTTATGCTCCTCATATTTTTCACAACATTACATGCTCCTCATATTTTTGACAGCTTTTCATGCTCTTCATATTGTTCACACCTTTACATGTTCCTCACATTTTTGAAATCTTTTCATGCTCTACATATTTTTCACACCTTTTCATGCTCCTCATATATTTCAGAGCATTTCATGCTCCTCATAATTTTCAGACAATTTCATGCTCCTCATAATTTTCACACCTTTTCATGCTCTTCATATTTTTCACACGTTTACATTCTCCTCATATTTTTGACACCTTTTCATGCTCTTTATTTTTTTCAGAACTTTTCATGCTCCTCGTATTTTTCAGACCATTTTATGCTCCTCGTATTTTTCATACCGTTTCATGCCCCTCATATTTTTGACACTTTTTCATGTTCTTCATATTTTTCAAACTTTTTCATGCTCCTCGTATTTTCAGACCTTTTCATGTTCCTTGTATTTTTCACACGTTTTCATGCTCCTCGTATGTTTCACACATTTACATGCTCCTCGAATTTTTGAAACCTTTTCATGCTCGTCATATTTTGTGGACCGTTTCATGCTCCTCATATTTTTCACACCTTTTCATGCTCTTCTTATTTTTCACACCTTTTCATGCTCTTCATATTTTTCACACCATTTCATGCTCTTCACATTTTTCATGCAGATTTACGCTCTGCATATTTTTCACACGTTTACATGCTCCTCATATTTTTGACATCTTTTCATGCTCCTAATATTTTTCACACCTTTTCATGCTCCTTATATATTTGAAACCTTTTCATGCTCTACATATTTTTCAGACCTTTTTATTCTCCTCATATTTTTCAGACAATTTCATGCTCCTCATATTTTTCAGACCTTTTCATGCTCTTCATATTTTTCACACGTTTACATTCTCCTCATATTTTTGACACCTTTTCATGCTCTTTATATTTTACAGAACTTTTCATGCTCCTAGTATTTTTCAGACCATTTTATGCTCCTCGAATTTTTCATACCTTTTCATGCTCCTCATATTTTTCAGACCTTTTCATGCTCCCCGTGTTTTTCACACCTTTTCATGCTCCTCGTACATTTCACACCTTTTCATGCTCCTCGTATTTTTCAGACCTTTTCATGCTCCTCATATTTTTGACACCTTTTCCTGCTCTTCATATTTTTCACACCTTTTCCTGTTCCTCATATTTTTGACACCTTTTCATTGTCCTCATATTTTTCAGACCGTTTCATGCTCCTGGGATTTTTCAGACTTTTTCATGCTCCTCGTATTTTTCAGACCTTTTCATGCTCCTCGTATTTTTCAGACCTTTTCATGCTCCTCGTATTTTTCAGTCCTTTTCATGCTCCTCGTATTTTTCAGAACTTTTCATGTTCCTCGTATTTTTCACACCTTTTCATGCTCTTCATATTTTTCACACCTTTTCATGCTCTTCTTGTTTTTCACTCCTTTGCATGCTCTTCGTATATTTCACAGCTTTTCATGCTCTTCATATTTTATACACCTTTTCTTGCTCTTCATATTTTTCAAACCTTTTCATCACTTCGTATTTTTCACAACTTTTCATGCTCTTCATATTTTTCACACCGTTTCATGCTCCTCATATTTTTGACCTCTTTTCCTGCACCTCATATTTTTCATACCGTGTCATGCTCCTCATATTTTTCAGACCGTTAAATGCCCCTCTTTTATTTTCAAATCATTTCATTCCCCTCATATTTTTCACATCTTCTCATGCTCCTAATATTTTTCACACCGTTTCATGCTCTTCATATTTTTCATACAGTTTTATGCTCCTCATATTTTTCACACCTTTTCATGCTCTTCATATTTTTCACACCGTTTCATGCTCCTCATATTTTTGACACCTTTTCCTGCTCCTCATATTTTTCACACCTTTTCATGCCCTCATATTTTTGACACCTTTTGTAGCTCTTCAGATTTTTCACACCGTTTCATGCTCTCCATATTTTCACACCTTTTCATGCCCCTCATATTTTTGACACCTTTTGAGGCCTTCAGATTTTTCACACCGTTTCATGCTCCTCATATTTTTGACAGCTTTTCATGCTCTTCATATTGTTCACACCTTTACATGTTCCTCACATTTTTGAAATCTTTTCATGCTCTACATGTTTTTCACACCTTTTCATGCTCCTCATATTTTTGACACCTTTTAATGCTCTACATATTTTTCAGACCTTTTCATACTCATATATTTCAGAGCATTTCATGC
Organism: Dama dama; assembly: GCF_033118175.1. Taxonomy (NCBI): domain Eukaryota; kingdom Metazoa; phylum Chordata; class Mammalia; order Artiodactyla; family Cervidae; genus Dama; species Dama dama. The sequence continues at coordinate 6,079,787 of NW_026870895.1, forward strand.
TCCTCATATTTTTCAGACAATTTCATGCTCCTCATATTTTTCAGACCTTTTCATGCTCTTCATATTTTTCACACGTTTACATTCTCCTCATATTTTTGACACCTTTTCATGCTCTTTATATTTTACAGAACTTTTCATGCTCCTAGTATTTTTCAGACCATTTTATGCTCCTCGAATTTTTCATACCTTTTCATGCTCCTCATATTTTTCAGACCTTTTCATGCTCCCCGTGTTTTTCACACCTTTTCATGCTCCTCGTACATTTCACACCTTTTCATGCTCCTCGTATTTTTCAGACCTTTTCATGCTCCTCATATTTTTGACACCTTTTCCTGCTCTTCATATTTTTCACACCTTTTCCTGTTCCTCATATTTTTGACACCTTTTCATTGTCCTCATATTTTTCAGACCATTTCATGCTCCTGGGATTTTTCAGACTTTTTCATGCTCCTCGTATTTTTCAGACCTTTTCATGCTCCTCGTATTTTTCAGACCTTTTCATGCTCCTCGTATTTTTCAGTCCTTTTCATGCTCCTCGTATTTTTCAGAACTTTTCATGTTCCTCGTATTTTTCACACCGTTTCATGCTCCTCATATTTTTGACCTGTTTTCATGCTCCTCATATTTTTCAGACCGTTAAATGCCCCTCTTTTTTTTTCAGATCATTTCGTTCCCCTCATATTTTTCACATCTTCTCATGCTCCTAATATTTTTCACACCGTTTCATGCTCTTCATATTTTTCATACAGTTTTATGCTCCTCATATTTTTCACACCATTACATGCTCCTCATATTTTTGACAGCTTTTCATGCTCTTCATATTGTTCACACCTTTACATGTTCCTCACATTTTTGAAATCTTTTCATGCTCTACATATTTTTCACACCTTTTCATGCTCCTCATATATTTCAGAGCATTTCATGCTCCTCATAATTTTCAGACAATTTCATGCTCCTCATAATTTTCACACCTTTCATGCTCTTCATATTTTTCACACGTTTACATTCTCCTCATATTTTTGACACCTTTTCATGCTCTTTATTTTTTTCATACCTTTTCATGCTCCTCGTATTTTTCAGAACTTTTCATGCTCCTCATATTTTTCACACCTTTTCCTGCTCTTCATATTTTTCACACCTTTTCATGCTCTTCTTATTTTTCACACCTTTTCATGCTCTTCATATTTTTCACTCCATTTCATGCTCTTCATATTTTTCATGCAGATTTACGCTCTGCATATTTTTCACACATTTACATGCTCCTAATATTTTTCACATCTTTTCATGCTCCTAATATTTTTCACACCTTTTCATGCTCCTTATATATTTGAAAACTTTTCATGCTCTACATATTTTTCAGATTTTTCATTCTCCCCATATTTTTCAGACAATTTCATGCTCCTCATATATTTCACACCTTGATATGATCCTCGTATTTTTGACACCTTTCCATGCTCCTCATATTTTTTGGACCGTTTCATGCTCCTCATATATTTCACAGATTTTCATGCTCCTCATAATTTTCACACCGTTTCATGCTCCTCATGTTTTTCAGACCTATTTATGCTCTTGATATTTTTCACACCTTTTCATGCTCTTCATATTTTTCACACGTTTACATTCTCCTCATATTTTTGACACCTTTTCATGCTCTTTATTTTTTTCAAACCTTTTCATGCTCCTCGTATTTTTCAGAACTTTTCATGCTCCTCATATTTTTCACACCTTTTCCTGCTCTTCATATTTTTCACAACTTTTCAGGCTCTTCATATTTTTCACACCGTTTCATGCTCTTCATATTTTGGACATCTTTTCATGCTCCTCATATTTTTCAGACCGTTTCATGCTCCTTGTATTTTTTGGACCGTTTAATGCTCCTCTTTTTTTTTTTTCAGATCATTTCATTCTCATATTTTTCACATCATTTCATGCTCCTCATATTTTTCACACCATTTCATGCTCCTCATGTTTTTCATACAGTTTCATGCTCCTCATATTTTTTACACCATTACATGCTCCTCATACTTTTGACAGCTTTTCATGCTGTTCACATTTTCATACCGTTTCATGCTCCTCATATTTTTGACACTTTTTCATGTTCTTCATATTTTTCAAACTTTTTCATGCTCCTCGTATTTTCAGAGCTTTTCATGTTCCTTGTATTTTTCACACGTTTTCATGCTCCTCGTATGTTTCACACATTTACATGCTCCTCGAATTTTTGAAAGCTTTTCATGCTCGTCATATTTTGTGGACCGTTTCATGCTCCTCATATTTTTCACACCTTTTCATGCTCTTCTTATTTTTCACACCTTTTCATGCTTTTCATTTTTTTCACACCATTTCATGCTCTTCACATTTTTCATGCAGATTTACGCTCTGCATATTTTTTACACGTTTACATGCTCCTCATATTTTTGACATCTTTTCATGCTCCTAATATTTTTCACACCTTTGCATGCTCCTTATATATTTGAAACCTTTACATGCTCTACATATTTTTCAGACCTTTTCATTCTCCTCATATTTTTCAGACAATTTCATGCTCCTCATATATTTCACACCTTGACATGATCCTCGTATTTTTGACACCTTTCCATGCTCCTCATATTTTTTGGACCGTTTCATGCTCCTCATATATTTCACAGATTTTCATGCTCCTCATAATTTTCACACCGTTTCATGCTCCTCATATTTTTCAGACCTTTTTATGCTCTTGATATTTTTCACACCTTTTCATGCTCTTCATATTTTTCACACGTTTTCATGCTCCTCATATTTTTGACACCTTTTAATGATCTACATATTTTTCAGACTTTTTCATGCTCCTCGTATTTTTCAGACCCATTCATGCTCCTCATATTTTTCAGACCGATTGATGCTCCTCATATTTTTCAGACCGTTTCATGTTCCTCATATTTTTCACACCTTTTCATGCCCTCATATTTTTGACACCTTTTGTAGCTCTTCAGATTTTTCACACCGTTTCCTGCTCTCCATATTTTCACACCTTTTCATGCCCCTCATATTTTTGACACCTTTTGAGGCCTTCAGATTTTTCACACCGTTTCATGCTCCTCATATTTTTGACAGCTTTTCATGCTCTTCATATTGTTCACACCTTTACATGTTCCTCACATTTTTGAAATCTTTTCATGCTCTACATGTTTTTCACACCTTTTCATGCTCCTCATATTTTTGACACCTTTTAATGCTCTACATATTTTTCAGACCTTTTCATACTCATATATTTCAGAGCATTTCATGCTCCTCATATTTTTCAGACAATTTCATGCTCCTCATATTTTTCAGACCTTTTCATGCTCTTCATATTTTTCACACGTTTACATTCTCCTCATATTTTTGACACCTTTTCATGCTCTTTATATTTTACAGAACTTTTCATGCTCCTCGTATTTTTCAGACCATTTTATGCTCCTCGAATTTTTCATACCTTTTCATGCTCCTCGTATTTTTCAGACCTTTTCATGCTCCCCGTGTTTTTCACACCTTTTCATGCTCCTCGTACATTTCACACCTTTTCATGCTCTTCGTATTTTTCAGACCTTTTCATGCTCCTCATATTTTTGACACCTTTTCCTGCTCTTCATATTTTTCACACCTTTTCCTGTTCCTCATATTTTTGACACCTTTTCATTGTCCTCATATTTTTCAGACCATTTCATGCTCCTGGGATTTTTCAGACTTTTTCATGCTCCTCGTATTTTTCAGACCTTTTCATGCTCCTCGTATTTTTCAGACCTTTTCATGCTCCTCGTATATTTCAGTCCTTTTCATGCTCCTCGTATTTTTCAGAACTTTTCATGTTCCTCGTATTTTTCACACCGTTTCATGCTCCTCATATTTTTGACCTGTTTTCATGCTCCTCATATTTTTCAGACCGTTTAATGCCCCTCTTTTTTTTTCAGATCATTTCGTTCCCCTCATATTTTTCACATCTTCTCATGCTCCTAATATTTTTCACACCGTTTCATGCTCTTCATATTTTTCATACAGTTTTATGCTCCTCATATTTTTCACACCATTACATGCTCCTCATATTTTTGACAGCTTTTCATGCTCTTCATATTGTTCACACCTTTACATGTTCCTCACATTTTTGAAATCTTTTCATGCTCTACATATTTTTCACACCTTTTCATGCTCCTCATATATTTCAGAGCATTTCATGCTCCTCATAATTTTCAGACAATTTCATGCTCCTCGTAATTTTCACACCTTTTCATGCTCTTCATATTTTTCACACGTTTACATTCTCCTCATATGTTTGACACCTTTTCATGCTCATTATTTTTTTCAGAACTTTTCATGCTCCTCGTATTTTTCAGACCATTTTATGCTCCTCGTATTTTTCATACCTTTTCATGCTCCTCGTATTTTTCAGAACTTTTCATGCTCCTCGTATTTTTCAGACCTTTTCATGCTCCCCGTGTTTTTCACACCTTTCCATGCTCCTCGTACATTTCACACCTTTTCATGCTCTTTGTATTTTTCAGACCTTTTCATGCTCCTCATATTTTTGACACCTTTTCCTGCTCTTCATATTTTTCACAACTTTTCAGGCTCTTCATATTTTTCACACCGTTTCATGCTCTTCATATTTTGGACATCTTTTCATGCTCCTCATATTTTTCATACAGTTTCATGCTCCTCATATTTTTTACACCATTACATGCTCCTCATACTTTTGACAGCTTTTCATGCTGTTCATATTTTCATACCGTTTCATGCTCCTCATATTTTTGACACTTTTTCATGTTCTTCATATTTTTCAAACTTTTTCATGCTCCTCGTATTTTCAGACCTTTTCATGTTCCTTGTATTTTTCACACGTTTTCATGCTCCTCATATGTTTCACACATTTACATGCTCCTCGAATTTTTGAAACCTTTTCATGCTCGTCATATTTTGTGGACCGTTTCATGCTCCTCATATTTTTCACACCTTTTCATGCTCTTCTTATTTTTCACACCTTTTCATGCTCTTCATATTTTTCACACCTTTTCATGCTCTTCTTATTTTTCACACCTTTTCATGCTCTTCATATTTTTCACACCATTTCATGCTCTTCATATTTTTCATGCAGATTTATGCTGTGCATATTTTTCACACGTTTACATGCTCCTCATATTTTTGACATCTTTTCATGCTCCTAATATTTTTCACACCTTTTCATGCTCCTTATATATTTGAAACCTTTTCATGCTCTACATATTTTTCAGACCTCTTCATTCTCCTCATATTTTTCAGACAATTTCATGCTCCTCATATATTTCACACCTTGACATGATCCTCGTATTTTTGACACCTTTCCATGCTCCTCATATATTTTGGACCGTTTCATGCTCCTCATAAATTTCATAGATTTTCATGCTCCTCATAATTTTCACACCGTTTCATGCTCCTCATATTTTTGACAGTTTTTCATGCTTTTCATATTTTTCACAGCTTTTCGTGCTCCTCGTATTTTTCACACCTTTTCATGTTCCTAATATTTTTCATACAGTTTCATGCTCCTCCTATTTTCACACCTTTTCATGCTCCTCATATTTTTGACAGTTTTTCATGCTTTTCATATTTTTCACAGCTTTTCGTGCTCCTCGTATTTTTCAGATCGTTTCATGCTCCTCATATTTTTGACACCTTTTCATGCTCTTCATATTTTTCACACCTTTTCATGCATCTCATATTTTTTCACACCTTTTCATGCTCCTCGTATATTTCAGACCTTTTCATGCTCCTCGTTTTATTCAGACATTTTCCTGCTCCTCGTATTTTTCAGACCTTTTCATGCTCCTCGTATATTTCAGACCTTGACATGCTCTGCGTGTTTTTCAGACCTTTTCCTCCTCCTCGTATTATTCAGACCTTTTCATTCTTCTCGTATTTTTCAGACCTTTCAGGCTCCTCCTATTATTCACACCTTTTCATGCTCCTCGTCTTTATCACACCTTTCCATGCTCCTCACATTTTTTAGACTTTTCATGCTCTTCATATTTTTCACACCATTTCTTGCTCCTCATATTTTGTTACAGTTTCATGCTCCTCATATTTTTCACACCTTTTCCTGCTCCTCATATTTTTCACAGCTGTTCATGCTCTTCACGTTTTCCAACAGCGTTTCATGCTCCTCCTATTTTTCAGACCGTTTCATGCTCCTCATATTTTTGACACCTTTTGAAGCTCTTCATATTTTTCACACCTTTCCATGCTCTTTATATTTTTCAACACCGTTACATGCTCTTCATATTTTTGACACCTTTTGAAGCTCTTCATATTTTTCACACCTTTTCATGCTCTTCATGTTTTTCAACACCGTTTCATGCTCCTTCTATTTTTCAGACCGTTTCAAGCTCGTCATATTTTTTACACCTTTTGAAGCTCTTCATATTTTTTACATCTGTTCATGCTCCTCATGTGTTTCAACACCGTTTCATGCTCCTCATATTTTTCAGACCGTTTCATGCTCCTCATATTTTTGACACATTTTGAAGCTCTTCGATTTTTTACACTTTTTCATGCTCTTCATGTGTTTCAACACCGTTTCATGCTCCTCATATTTTTCAGACCGTTTCATGCTCCTCATATTTTTGATACCTTTTGAAACTCTTCATATTTTTCACAAATTTTCTTGCCCTTCATGTGTTTCAACAACGTTTCATGCTCCTCATACATTTCAGACCTTTTCATGCTCCTCATATTTTGACACCTTTTGAAGCTCTTCATGTTTTTCACACCTTTTCATGCTTTTCTTGTTTTTCAACACCGTTTCATGCTCCTCATATTTTCAGACCTTTTCATGCTCTTCCTATTTTTGACACCTTTTGAAGCTCTTCATATTTTTCACACCTTTTCATGGTCTTCAGGTTTTCCAACACCGTTTCATGATCCTCGTATTTTTCACACCGTTTCATGCTCCTCATATTTTTGAAACCTTTTGAAGCTCTTCATAAATTTCACACCTTTTCATGCTCTTCATATTTTTCACACCATTTCATGCTCTTCATATTTTTCATGCAGATTTATGCTCTGCATAGTTTTCACACGTTTACATGCTCCTCATATTTTTCACATCTTTTCATGCTCCTAATATTTTTCACACCTTTGCATGCTCCTTATATATTTGAAACCTTTTTATGCTCTACATATTTTTTAGACCTTTTCATTCTCCTCATATTTTTCAGACAATTTCATGCTCCTCATATATTTCACACCTTGACATGATCCTCGTATTTTTGACACCTTTCCATGCTCCTCATATTTTTTGGACCGTTTCATGCTCCTCATATATTTCACAGATTTTCATGCTCCTCATAATTTTCACACCGTTTCATGCTCCTCATATTTTTCAGACCTTTTTATGCTCTTGATATTTTTCACACCTTTTCATGCTCTTCATATTTTTCACACGTTTTCATGCTCCTCATATTTTTGACACCTTTTAGTGATCTTCATATTTTTCAGACTTTTTCATGCTCCTCGTATTTTTCAGACCCATTCATGCTCCTCATATTTTTCAGACCGATTGATGCTCCTCATATTTTTCAGACCGTTTCATGTTCCTCATATTTTTCACACCTTTTCATGCCCTCATATTTTTGACACCTTTTGTAGCTCTTCAGATTTTTCACACCGTTTCATGCTCTCCATATTTTCACACCTTTTCATGCCCCTCATATTTTTGACACCTTTTGTAGCCCTTCAGATTTTTCACACCATTTCATGCTCCTCATATTTTTGACAGCTTTTCATGCTCTTCATATTGTTCACACCTTTACATGTTCCTCACATTTTTGAAATCTTTTCATGCTCCTCATATTTTTGACACCTTTTCATGCTCCTCATATTTTTCACACCTTTTCATGTTCCTAATATTTTTCATACAGTTTCATGCTCCTCCTATTTTCACACCTTTTCATGCTCCTCATATTTTTGACAGTTTTTCATGCTTTTCATATTTTTCACAGCTTTTCGTGCTCCTCGTATTTTTCAGATCGTTTCATGCTCCTCATATTTTTGACACCTTTTCATGCTCTTCATATTTTTCACACCTTTTCATGCATCTCATATTTTTTCACACCTTTTCATGCTCCTCGTATATTTCAGACCTTTTCATGCTCCTCGTTTTATTCAGACATTTTCCTGCTCCTCGTATTTTTCAGACCTTTTCATGCTCCTCGTATATTTCAGACCTTGACATGCTCCGCGTGTTTTTCAGACCTTTTCCTCCTCCTCGTATTATTCAGACCTTTTCATTCTTCTCGTATTTTTCAGACCTTTCAGGCTCCTCCTATTATTCACACCTTTTCATGCTCCTCGTCTTTTTCACACCTTTCCATGCTCCTCACATTTTTTAGACTTTTCATGCTCTTCATATTTTTCACACCATTTCTTGCTCCTCATATTTTGTTACAGTTTCATGCTCCTCATATTTTTCACACCTTTTCCTGCTCCTCATATTTTTCACACCTTTTCATGCTCTTCATATTTTTCACACCGTTTCATGCTTCTCATATTTTTCATACCGTTTCATCCTCCTCATATTTTAAACACCTTTTCATGCTCCTCATATTTTTCAGACCGTTTCATGCTCCTCATATTTTTCACACCTTTTCATGCTCTTCGTGTTTTTCACACCGTTTCATGCTCCTCATATTTTGATATAGTTTCATGCTCTTCATAATTTTCACACCTTTTCCTGCTCCTCATATTTTTCAGACTGTTTCTTGTGCCTCATATTTTTCAGACCATGTCATGCTCATCATATTTTTCACACTTTTTCATTCCGTTCATATTTTTCATTCCTTTTCATGCTCTTCATATATTTCACACCTTTTCATGTACTTCATATTTTTCAGACATTTTCATGCTCTTGTTATTTTTCACACCTTTTCATGCTCTTCGTGTTTTTCACACCATTTCATGCTCTTCGTGTTTATCACACCTTTTCATGCTCCTCATAAATTTCAGACCGTTTCATGCTTCTCATATTTTTCACACCTTTTCATGCTCTTCGTAATTTTCACAACTGTTTATGCTCCTCGTATTTTTCAGACCTTTTCATGCTCCTCATATTTTTCAGACCGTTTCATACTCCTCATATTTTCAGACCTTTTCATGGTCCGCATATTTTTGACACCTTTACATGCTCCTCATATTTTTGACACCTTTTTATGCTCTTCATATTTTTCACACCTTTTCATGCTTCTCATATTTTATGACAGCTTTTCATGCTCTTCATATTTTTCAGACTTATTCATGCTCCTCGAATTTTTCAAACCTTTTCATGCTCCTCGTGTTTTTCAGACCTTTTCATGTTCCTCGTGTTTTTCAGACCTTTTTATGCTCCTCGTATTTTCCACACCTTTAAACTCCTCGTATTTTTCAGACCTTTTCATGCTCCTCGTATGTTTCAGACGTTTTCATTCTCCTCGTATTTTTCAGTCCTTTTCATGCTGCACGAATTTTAAAGACCTTTTCATGCTCCTCGTATTTTTCACACCTTTCCATGCTCCTCGTATTTTTCAGACCTTTTCAACATCCTCATATTTTTCACACCTTTTCATGCTGCTCGTATTTTTAAGACCTTTGCCTGCTCCTCGTATATTTCAGACCTTTTCATGCTCCTCATATTTTTCAGACATTTTCATGCTCCTCGTATTTTTCAGACCTCTTCATGCTCCTCATATTTTGACACCTTTTGAAGCTCTTCATATTTTTCACACCTTTTCATGCACTTCATGTTTTTCAACACCATATCATTCTCCTGATTTTTTTTCAGACAATTTCATCCTCCTCATATTTTTGACACCTTTTAAGCTCTTCATATTTTTCACAGCTGTTCATGCTCTTCATGTTTTCCAACACCGTTTCATGGTCCTCCTATTTTTCAGACCGTTTATTGCTCCTCATATTTTTGACATTTTGAAGCTCTTCATATTGTTCACACCTTTTCATGCTCTTCACGTTTTCCAACAGCGTTTCATGCTTCTCCTATTTTTCAGACCGTTTCATGCTCCTCATATTTTTGACACCTTTTGAAGCTCTTCATATTTTTCACACCTTTTCCTGCTCCTCATATTTTTCACACCTTTTCCTGCTCCTCATATTTTTCACAGCTGTTCATGCTCTTCATGTTTTCCAACACCGTTTCATGGTCCTCCTATTTTTCAGACCGTTTATAGCTCCTCATATTTTTGACACCTTTTGAAGCTCTTCATATTGTTCACACCTGTTCATGCTCTTCACGTTTTCCAACAGCGTTTCATGCTCCTCCTATTTTTCAGACCGTTTCATGCTCCTCATATTTTTGACACCTTTTGAAGCTCTTCATATTTTTCACACCATTTCATGCTCTTCATGTTTTTCAACACCGTTTCATGCTCCTTCTATTTTTCAGACCGTTTCAAGCTCCTCATATTTTTGACACCTTTTGAAGCTCTTCATATTTTTTACATCTGTTCATGCTCTTCATGTGTTTCAACACCGTTTCATGCTCCTCATATTTTTCAGACCGTTACACGCTCCTCATATTTTTGACACCTTTTGAAACTCTTCATATTTTTCACAAATTTTCATGCCCTTCATGTGTTTCAACAACGTTTCATGCTCCTCATACATTTCAGACCTTTTCATGCTCCTCATATTTTGACACCTTTTGAAGCTCTTCATGTTTTTCACACCTTTTCATGCTCTTCTTGTTTTTCAACACCGTTTCATGCTCCTCATATTTTTCAGACCTTTTCGTGCTCTTCCTATTTTTGACACCTTTTGAAGCTCTTCATATTTTTCACACCTTTTCATGGTCTTCATGTTTTTCAACACCGTTTCATGATCCTCATATTTTTCACACCGTTTCATGCTCCTCATATTTTTGAAACCTTTTGAAGCTCTTCATAAATTTCACACCTTTTCATGCTCTTCATATTTTTCACACCATTTCATGCTCTTCATATTTTTCATGCAGATTTACGCTCTGCATATTTTTCACACGTTTACATGCTCCTCATATTTTTGACATCTTTTCATGCTCCTAATATTTTTCACACCTTTGCATGCTCCTTATATATTTGAAACCTTTTCATGCTCTACATATTTTTCAGACCTTTTCATTCTGCTCATATTTTTCAGACAATTTCATGCTCCTCATATATTTCACACCTTGACATGATCCTCGTATTTTTGACACCTTTCCATGCTCCTCATATCTTTTGGACCGTTTCATGCTCCTCATATATTTCACAGATTTTCATGCTCCTCATAATTTTCACACCGTTTCATGCTCCTCATATTTTTCAGACCTTTTTATGCTCTTGATATTTTTCACACCTTTTCATGCTCTTCATATTTTTCACACGTTTTCATGCTCCTCATATTTTTGACACCTTTTAATGATCTACATATTTTTCAGACTTTTTCATGCTCCTCGTATTTTTCAGACCCATTCATGCTCCTCATATTTTTCAGACCGATTGATGCTCCTCATATTTTTCAGACCGTTTCATGTTCCTCATATTTTTCACACCTTTTCATGCCCTCATATTTTTGACACCTTTTGTAGCTCTTCAGATTTTTCACACCGTTTCATGCTCTCCATATTTTCACACCTTTTCATGCCCCTCATATTTTTGACACCTTTTGTAGCCCTTCAGATTTTTCACACCGTTTCATGCTCCTCATATTTTTGACAGCTTTTCATGCTCTTCATATTGTTCACACCTTTACATGTTCCTCACATTTTTGAAATCTTTTCATGCTCTACATATTTTTCACACCTTTCCATGCTCCTCATACTTTTGACACCTTTTAATGCTCTACATATTTTTCAGACCTTTTCATACTCCTCATATATTTCAGAGCATTTCATGCTCCTCATATTTTTCAGACAATTTCATGCTCCTCATATTTTTCAGACCTTTTCATGCTCTTCATTTTTTTCACACGTTTACATTCTCCTCATATGTTTGACACCTTTTCATGCTCTTTATATTTTTCAGAACTTTTCATGCTCCTCGTATTTTTCAGACCATTTTATGCTCCTCGAATTTTTCATACCTTTTCATGCTCCTCGTATTTTTCAGACCTTTTCATGCTCCCGTGTTTTTCACACCTTTTCATGCTCCTCGTACATTTCACACCTTTTCATGCTCTTCGTATTTTTCAGACCTTTTCATGTTCCTCATATTTTTGACACCTTTTCCTGCTCTTCATATTTTTCACACCTTTTCCTGTTCCTCATATTTTTGACACCTTTTCATTGTCCTCATATTTTTCAGACCATTTCATGCTCCTGGGATTTTTCAGACTTTTTCATGCTCCTCGTATTTTTCAGACCTTTTCATGCTCCTCGTATTTTTCAGACCTTTTCATGCTCCTCGTATTTTTCACACCTTTTCATGCTCTTCATATTTTTCACACCTTTTCATGCTCTTCTTGTTTTTCACTCCTTTGCATGATCTTCATATATTTCACAGCTTTTCATGTTCTTCTTATTTTTTACACCTTTTCTTGCTCTTCATATTTTTCAAACCTTTTCATCACTTCGTATTTTTCACAACTTTTCATGCTCTTCATATTTTTCACACCGTTTCATGCTCCTCATATTTTTGACCTCTTTTCATGCACCTCATATTTTTCATACCGTGTCATGCTCCTCATATTTTTCAGACCATTTAATGCCCCTCTTTTTTTTTTCAGATCATTTCATTCTCCTCATATTTTTCACATCTTCTCATGCTCCTAATATTTTTCACACCGTTTCATGCTCTTCATATTTTTCATACAGTTTTATGCTCCTCATATTTTTCACACCATTACATGCTCCTCATATTTTTGACAGCTTTTCATGCTGTTCATATTGTTCACAGCTTTACATGTTCCTCACATTTTTGAAATCTTTTCATGCTCTACATATTTTTCACACCTTTTCATGCTCCTCATATTTTTGACACCTTTTAATGCTCTACATATTTTTCAGACCTTTTTATGTTCCTCATATATTTCAGAGCATTTCATGCTCCTCATATTTTTCAGACAATTTCATGCTCCTCATATTTTTCACACCTTTTCATGCTCTTCATATTTTTCACACGTTTACATTCTCCTCATATTTTTGACACCTTTTCATGCCCTTTATATTTTTCAGACCTTTTCATGCTCCTCATATTTTTCACACCTTTTCATGCTCTTCATATTTTTCACACGTTTATATTCTCCTCGTATTTTTGACACCTTTCCATGCTCCTCATAATTTTTGGACCGTTTCATGCTCCTCATATATTTCACAGATTTTCATGCTCCTCATATTTTTCACACTGTTTCATGCTCCTCGTATTTTTCAGACCTTTTCATGATCCCCGTGTTTTTCACACCTTTTCATGCTCCTCGTACATTTCACACCTTTTCATGCTCTTTGTATTTTTCAGACCTTTTCATGCTCCTCATATTTTTCACACCTTTTCCTGCTCTTCATATTTTTCACAACTTTTCAGGCTCTTCATATTTTTCACACCGTTTCATGCTCTTCATATTTTGGACATCTTTTCATGCTCCTCATATTTTTCAGACCGTTTCATGCTCCTCGTATTTTTTGGACCGTTTAATGCTCCTCTTTTTTTTTTTCAGATCATTTCATTCTCCTCATATTTTTCACACCATTTCATGCTCCTCATGTTTTTCATACAGTTTCATGCTCCTCATATTTTTTACACCATTACATGCTCCTCATACTTTTGACAGCTTTTCATGCTGTTCACATTTTCATACCGTTTCATGCTCCTCATATTTTTGACACTTTTTCATGTTCTTCATATTTTTCAAACTTTTTCATGCTCCTCGTATTTTCAGAGCTTTTCACGTTCCTTGTATTTTTCACACGTTTTCATGCTCCTCGTATGTTTCACACATTTACATGCTCCTCGAATTTTTGAAACCTTTTCATGCTCGTCATATTTTGTGGACCGTTTCATGCTCCTCATATTTTTCACACCTTTTCATGCTCTTCTTATTTTTCACACCTTTTCATGCTCTTCATTTTTTTCACACCATTTCATGCTCTTCACATTTTTCATGCAGATTTACGCTCTGCATATTTTTCACACGTTTACATGCTCCTCATATTTTTGACATCTTTTCATGCTCCTAATATTTTTCACACCTTTTCATGCTCCTTATATATTTGAAACCTTTTCATGCTCTACATATTTTTCAGACCTTTTCATTCTCCTCATATTTTTCAGACAATTTCATGCTCCTCATATATTTCACACCTTGACATGATCCTCGTATTTTTGACACCTTTCCATGCTCCTCATATTTTTCACACCTTTTCATGCTCTTCATATTTTTCACAGATTTTCATGCTCCTCATAATTTTCACACCGTTTCATGCTCCTCATATTTTTCAGACCTTTTTATGCTCTTGATATTTTTCACACCTTTTCATGCTCTTCATATTTTTCACACGTTTTCATGCTCCTCATATTTTTGACACCTTTTAATGATCTACATATTTTTCAGACTTTTTCATGCTCCTCGTATTTTTCAGACCCATTCATGCTCCTCATATTTTTCAGACCGATTGATGCTCCTCATATTTTTCAGACCGTTTCATGTTCCTCATATTTTTCACACCTTTTCATGCCCTCATATTTTTGACACCTTTTGTAGCTCTTCAGATTTTTCACACCGTTTCATGCTCTCCATATTTTCACACCTTTTCATGCCCCTCATATTTTTGACACCTTTTGAGGCCTTCAGATTTTTCACACCGTTTCATGCTCCTCATATTTTTGACAGCTTTTCATGCTCTTCATATTGTTCACACCTTTACATGTTCCTCACATTTTTGAAATCTTTTCATGCTCTACATGTTTTTCACACCTTTTCATGCTCCTCATATTTTTGACACCTTTTAATGCTCTACATATTTTTCAGACCTTTTCATACTCATATATTTCAGAGCATTTCATGCTCCTCATATTTTTCAGACAATTTCATGCTCCTCATATTTTTCAGACCTTTTCATGCTCTTCATATTTTTCACACGTTTACATTCTCCTCATATTTTTGACACCTTTTCATGCTCTTTATATTTTACAGAACTTTTCATGCTCCTCGTATTTTTCAGACCATTTTATGCTCCTCGAATTTTTCATACCTTTTCATGCTCCTCGTATTTTTCAGACCTTTTCATGCTCCCCGTGTTTTTCACACCTTTTCATGCTGCTCGTACATTTCACACCTTTTCATGCTCTTCGTACTTTTCAGACCTTTTCATGCTCCTCATATTTTTGACACCTTTTCCTGCTCTTCATATTTTTCACACCTTTTCCTGTTCCTCATATTTTTGACACCTTTTCATTGTCCTCATATTTTTCAGACCATTTCATGCTCCTGGGATTTTTCAGACTTTTTCATGCTCCTCGTATTTTTCAGACCTTTTCATGCTCCTCGTATTTTTCAGACCTTTTCATGCTCCTCGTATATTTCAGTCCTTTTCATGCTCCTCGTATTTTTCAGAACTTTTCATGTTCCTCGTATTTTTCACACCGTTTCATGCTCCTCATATTTTTGACCTGTTTTCATGCTCCTCATATTTTTCAGACCGTTTAATGCCCCTCTTTTTTTTTCAGATCATTTCGTTCCCCTCATATTTTTCACATCTTCTCATGCTCCTAATATTTTTCACACCGTTTCATGCTCTTCATATTTTTCATACAGTTTTATGCTCCTCATATTTTTCACACCATTACATGCTCCTCATATTTTTGACAGCTTTTCATGCTCTTCATATTTTTCACACCTTTACATGTTCCTCACATTTTTGAAATCTTTTCATGCTCTACATATTTTTCACACCTTTTCATGCTCCTCATATATTTCAGAGCATTTCATGCTCCTCATAATTTTCAGACAATTTCATGCTCCTCGTAATTTTCACACCTTTTCATGCTCTTCATATTTTTCACACGTTTACATTCTCCTCATATGTTTGACACCTTTTCATGCTCATTATTTTTTTCAGAACTTTTCATGCTCCTCGTATTTTTCAGACCATTTTATGCTCCTCGTATTTTTCATACCTTTTCATGCTCCTCGTATTTTTCAGAACTTTTCATGCTCCTCGTATTTTTCAGACCTTTTCATGCTCCCCGTGTTTTTCACACCTTTCCATGCTCCTCGTACATTTCACACCTTTTCATGCTCTTTGTATTTTTCAGACCTTTTCATGCTCCTCATATTTTTGACACCTTTTCCTGCTCTTCATATTTTTCACAACTTTTCAGGCTCTTCATATTTTTCACACCGTTTCATGCTCTTCATATTTTGGACATCTTTTCATGCTCCTCATATTTTTCATACAGTTTCATGCTCCTCATATTTTTTACACCATTACATGCTCCTCATACTTTTGACAGCTTTTCATGCTGTTCATATTTTCATACCGTTTCATGCTCCTCATATTTTTGACACTTTTTCATGTTCTTCATATTTTTCAAACTTTTTCATGCTCCTCGTATTTTCAGACCTTTTCATGTTCCTTGTATTTTTCACACGTTTTCATGCTCCTCATATGTTTCACACATTTACATGCTCCTCGAATTTTTGAAACCTTTTCATGCTCGTCATATTTTGTGGACCGTTTCATGCTCCTCATATTTTTCACACCTTTTCATGCTCTTCTTATTTTTCACACCTTTTCATGCTCTTCATATTTTTCACACCTTTTCATGCTCTTCTTATTTTTCACACCTTTTCATGCTCTTCATATTTTTCACACCATTTCATGCTCTTCATATTTTTCATGCAGATTTATGCTGTGCATATTTTTCACACGTTTACATGCTCCTCATATTTTTCACATCTTTTCATGCTCCTAATATTTTTCACACCTTTTCATGCTCCTTATATATTTGAAACCTTTTCATGCTCTACATATTTTTCAGACCTCTTCATTCTCCTCATATTTTTCAGACAATTTCATGCTCCTCATATATTTCACACCTTGACATGATCCTCGTATTTTTGACACCTTTCCATGCTCCTCATATATTTTGGACCGTTTCATGCTCCTCATAAATTTCATAGATTTTCATGCTCCTCATAATTTTCACACCGTTTCATGCTCCTCATATTTTTGACAGTTTTTCATGTTCCTAATATTTTTCACAGCTTTTCGTGCTCCTCGTATTTTTCACACCTTTTCATGTTCCTAATATTTTTCATACAGTTTCATGCTCCTCCTATTTTCACACCTTTTCATGCTCCTCATATTTTTGACAGTTTTTCATGCTTTTCATATTTTTCACAGCTTTTCGTGCTCCTCGTATTTTTCAGATCGTTTCATGCTCCTCATATTTTTGACACCTTTTCATGCTCTTCATATTTTTCACACCTTTTCATGCATCTCATATTTTTTCACACCTTTTCATGCTCCTCGTATATTTCAGACCTTTTCATGCTCCTCGTTTTATTCAGACATTTTCCTGCTCCTCGTATTTTTCAGACCTTTTCATGCTCCTCGTATATTTCAGACCTTGACATGCTCCGCGTGTTTTTCAGACCTTTTCCTCCTCCTCGTATTATTCAGACCTTTTCATTCTTCTCGTATTTTTCAGACCTTTCAGGCTCCTCCTATTATTCACACCTTTTCATGCTCCTCGTCTTTTTCACACCTTTCCATGCTCCTCACATTTTTTAGACTTTTCATGCTCTTCATATTTTTCACACCATTTCTTGCTCCTCATATTTTGTTACAGTTTCATGCTCCTCATATTTTTCACACCTTTTCCTGCTCCTCATATTTTTCACACCTTTTCATGCTCCTCATATTTTTCACACCTTTTCCTGCTCCTCATATTTTTCACAGCTGTTCATGCTCTTCATGTTTTCCAACACCGTTTCATGGTCCTCCTATTTTTCAGACCGTTTATAGCTCCTCATATTTTTGACACCTTTTGAAGCTCTTCATATTGTTCACACCTGTTCATGCTCTTCACGTTTTCCAACAGCGTTTCATGCTCCTCCTATTTTTCAGACCGTTTCATGCTCCTCATATTTTTGACACCGTTTGAAGCTCTTCATATTTTTCACACCTTTTCATGCTCTTCACGTTTTCCAACAGCGTTTCATGCTCCTCCTATTTTTCAGACCGTTTCATGCTTCTCATATTTTTGACACCTTTTGAAGCTCTTCATATTTTTCACACCATTTCATGCTCTTCATGTTTTTCAACACCGTTTCATGCTCCTTCTATTTTTCAGACCGTTTCAAGCTCCTCATATTTTTGACACCTTTTGAAGCTCTTCATATTTTTTACATCTGTTCATGCTCTTCATGTGTTTCAACACCGTTTCATGCTCCTCATATTTTTCAGACCGTTACACGCTCCTCATATTTTTGACACCTTTTGAAACTCTTCATATTTTTCACAAATTTTCATGCCCTTCATGTGTTTCAACAACGTTTCATGCTCCTCATACATTTCAGACCTTTTCATGCTCCTCATATTTTGACACCTTTTGAAGCTCTTCATGTTTTTCACACCTTTTCATGCTCTTCTTGTTTTTCAACACCGTTTCATGCTCCTCATATTTTTCAGACCTTTTCGTGCTCTTCCTATTTTTGACACCTTTTGAAGCTCTTCATATTTTTCACACCTTTTCATGGTCTTCATGTTTTTCAACACCGTTTCATGATCCTCATATTTTTCACACCGTTTCATGCTCCTCATATTTTTGAAACCTTTTGAAGCTCTTCATAAATTTCACACCTTTTCATGCTCTTCATATTTTTCACACCATTTCATGCTCTTCATATTTTTCATGCAGATTTACGCTCTGCATATTTTTCACACGTTTACATGCTCCTCATATTTTTGACATCTTTTCATGCTCCTAATATTTTTCACACCTTTGCATGCTCCTTATATATTTGAAACCTTTTCATGCTCTACATATTTTTCAGACCTTTTCATTCTCCTCATATTTTTCAGACAATTTCATGCTCCTCATATATTTCACACCTTGACATGATCCTCGTATTTTTGACACCTTTCCATGCTCCTCATATCTTTTGGACCGTTTCATGCTCCTCATATATTTCACAGATTTTCATGCTCCTCATAATTTTCACACCGTTTCATGCTCCTCATATTTTTCAGACCTTTTTATGCTCTTGATATTTTTCACACCTTTTCATGCTCTTCATATTTTTCACACGTTTTCATGCTCCTCATATTTTTGACACCTTTTAATGATCTACATATTTTTCAGACTTTTTCATGCTCCTCGTATTTTTCAGACCCATTCATGCTCCTCATATTTTTCAGACCGATTGATGCTCCTCATATTTTTCAGACCGTTTCATGTTCCTCATATTTTTCACACCTTTTCATGCCCTCATATTTTTGACACCTTTTGTAGCTCTTCAGATTTTTCACACCGTTTCATGCTCTCCATATTTTCACACCTTTTCATGCCCCTCATATTTTTGACACCTTTTGTAGCCCTTCAGATTTTTCACACCGTTTCATGCTCCTCATATTTTTGACAGCTTTTCATGCTCTTCATATTGTTCACACCTTTACATGTTCCTCACATTTTTGAAATCTTTTCATGCTCTACATATTTTTCACACCTTTCCATGCTCCTCATACTTTTGACACCTTTTAATGCTCTACATATTTTTCAGACCTTTTCATACTCCTCATATATTTCAGAGCATTTCATGCTCCTCATATTTTTCAGACAATTTCATGCTCCTCATATTTTTCAGACCTTTTCATGCTCTTCATATTTTTCACACGTTTACATTCTCCTCATATGTTTGACACCTTTTCATGCTCTTTATATTTTTCAGAACTTTTCATGCTCCTCGTATTTTTCAGACCATTTTATGCTCCTCGAATTTTTCATACCTTTTCATGCTCCTCGTATTTCTCAGACCTTTTCATGCTCCCGTGTTTTTCACACCTTTTCATGCTCCTCATACATTTCACACCTTTTCATGCTCTTCGTATTTTTCAGACCTTTTCATGTTCCTCATATTTTTGACACCTTTTCCTGCTCTTCATATTTTTCACACCTTTTCCTGTTCCTCATATTTTTGACACCTTTTCATTGTCCTCATATTTTTCAGACCATTTCATGCTCCTGGGATTTTTCAGACTTTTTCATGCTCCTCGTATTTTTCAGACCTTTTCATGCTCCTCGTATTTTTCAGACCTTTTCATGCTCCTCGTATTTTTCACACCTTTTCATGCTCTTCATATTTTTCACACCTTTTCATGCTCTTCTTGTTTTTCACTCCTTTGCATGATCTTCATATATTTCACAGCTTTTCATGTTCTTCTTATTTTTTACACCTTTTCTTGCTCTTCATATTTTTCAAACCTTTTCATCACTTCGTATTTTTCACAACTTTTCATGCTCTTCATATTTTTCACACCGTTTCATGCTCCTCATATTTTTGACCTCTTTTCATGCACCTCATATTTTTCATACCGTGTCATGCTCCTCATATTTTTCAGACCGTTTAATGCCCCTCTTTTTTTTTTCAGATCATTTCATTCTCCTCATATTTTTCACATCTTCTCATGCTCCTAATATTTTTCACACCGTTTCATGCTCTTCATATTTTTCATACAGTTTTATGCTCCTCATATTTTTCACACCATTACATGCTCCTCATATTTTTGACAGCTTTTCATGCTGTTCATATTGTTCACAGCTTTACATGTTCCTCACATTTTTGAAATCTTTTCATGCTCTACATATTTTTCACACCTTTTCATGCTCCTCATATTTTTGACACCTTTTAATGCTCTACATATTTTTCAGACCTTTTTATGTTCCTCATATATTTCAGAGCATTTCATGCTCCTCATATTTTTCAGACAATTTCATGCTCCTCATATTTTTCACACCTTTTCATGCTCTTCATATTTTTCACACGTTTACATTCTCCTCATATTTTTGACACCTTTTCATGCCCTTTATATTTTTCAGACCTTTTCATGCTCCTCATATTTTTCACACCTTTTCATGCTCTTCATATTTTTCACACGTTTACATTCTCCTCGTATTTTTGACACCTTTCCATGCTCCTCATAATTTTTGGACCGTTTCATGCTCCTCATATATTTCACAGATTTTCATGCTCCTCATATTTTTCACACTGTTTCATGCTCCTCGTATTTTTCAGACCTTTTCATGATCCCCGTGTTTTTCACACCTTTTCATGCTCCTCGTACATTTCACACCTTTTCATGCTCTTTGTATTTTTCAGACCTTTTCCTGCTCCTCATATTTTTCACACCTTTTCCTGCTCTTCATATTTTTCACAACTTTTCAGGCTCTTCATATTTTTCACACCGTTTCATGCTCTTCATATTTTGGACATCTTTTCATGCTCCTCATATTTTTCAGACCGTTTCATGCTCCTCGTATTTTTTGGACCGTTTAATGCTCCTCTTTTTTTTTTTCAGATCATTTCATTCTCCTCATATTTTTCACATCATTTCATGCTCCTCATATTTTTCACACCATTTCATGCTCCTCATGTTTTTCATACAGTTTCATGCTCCTCATATTTTTTACACCATTACATGCTCCTCATACTTTTGACAGCTTTTCATGCTGTTCATATTTTCATACCGTTTCATGCTCCTCATATTTTTGACACTTTTTCATGTTATTCATATTTTTCAAACTTTTTCATGCTCCTCGTATTTTCAGACCTTTTCATGTTCCTTGTACTTTTCACACGTTTTCATGCTCCTCGTATGTTTCACACATTTACATGCTCCTCGAATTTTTGAAACCTTTTCATGCTCGTCATATTTTGTGGACCGTTTCATGCTCCTCATATTTTTCACACCTTTTCATGCTCTTCTTATTTTTCACACCTTTTCATGCTCTTCTTATTTTTCACTCCATTTCATGCTCTTCATATTTTTCATGCAGATTTACGCTCTGCATATTTTTCACACATTTACATGCTCCTAATATTTTTCACATCTTTTCATGCTCCTAATATTTTTCACACCTTTTCATGCTCCTTATATATTTGAAAACTTTTCATGCTCTACATATTTTTCAGATTTTTCATTCTCCCCATATTTTTCAGACAATTTCATGCTCCTCATATATTTCACACCTTGACATGATCCTCGTATTTTTGACACCTTTCCATGCTCCTCATATTTTTTGGACCGTTTCATGCTCCTCATATATTTCACAGATTTTCATGCTCCTCATAATTTTCACACCGTTTCATGCTCCTCCTGTTTTTCAGACCTTTTTATGCTCTTGATATTTTTCACACCTTTTCATGCTCTTCATATTTTTCACACGTTTACATTCTCCTCATATTTTTGACACCTTTTCATGCTCTTTATTTTTTTCATACCTTTTCATGCTCCTCGTATTTTTCAGAACTTTTCATGCTCCTCATATTTTTCACACCTTTTCCTGCTCTTCATATTTTTCACAACTTTTCAGGCTCTTCATATTTTTCACACCGTTTCATGCTCATCATATTTTGGACATCTTTTCATGCTCCTCATATTTTTCAGACCGTTTCATGCTCCTTGTATTTTTTGGACCGTTTAATGCTCCTCTTTTTTTTTTTTCAGATCATTTCATTCTCATATTTTTCACATCTTTTCATCCTCCTCATATTTTTCACACCATTTCATGCTCCTCATGTTTTTCATACAGTTTCATGCTCCTCATATTTTTTACACCATTACATGCTCCTCATACTTTTGACAGCTTTTCATGCTGTTCACATTTTCATACCGTTTCATGCTCCTCATATTTTTGACACTTTTTCATGTTCTTCATATTTTTCAAACTTTTTCATGCTCCTCGTATTTTCAGAGCTTTTCATGTTCCTTGTATTTTTCACACGTTTTCATGCTCCTCGTATGTTTCACACATTTACATGCTCCTCGAATTTTTGAAACCTTTTCATGCTCGTCATATTTTGTGGACCGTTTCATGCTCCTCATATTTTTCACACCTTTTCATGCTCTTCTTATTTTTCACACCTTTTCATGCTCTTCATTTTTTTCACACCATTTCATGCTCTTCACATTTTTCATGCAGATTTACGCTCTGCATATTTTTCACACGTTTACATGCTCCTCATATTTTTGACATCTTTTCATGCTCCTAATATTTTTCACACCTTTTCATGCTCCTTATATATTTGAAACCTTTTCATGCTCTACATATTTTTCAGACCTTTTCATTCTCCTCATATTTTTCAGACAATTTCATGCTCCTCATATATTTCACACCTTGACATGATCCTCGTATTTTTGACACCTTTCCATGCTCCTCATATTTTTTGGACCGTTTCATGCTCCTCATATATTTCACAGATTTTCATGCTCCTCATAATTTTCACACCGTTTCATGCTCCTCATATTTTTCAGACCTTTTTATGCTCTTGATATTTTTCACACCTTTTCATGCTCTTCATATTTTTCACACGTTTTCATGCTCCTCATATTTTTGACACCTTTTAATGATCTACATATTTTTCAGACTTTTTCATGCTCCTCGTATTTTTCAGACCCATTCATGCTCCTCATATTTTTCAGACCGATTGATGCTCCTCATATTTTTCAGACCGTTTCATGTTCCTCATATTTTTCACACCTTTTCATGCCCTCATATTTTTGACACCTTTTGTAGCTCTTCAGATTTTTCACACCGTTTCCTGCTCTCCATATTTTCACACCTTTTCATGCCCCTCATATTTTTGACACCTTTTGAGGCCTTCAGATTTTTCACACCGTTTCATGCTCCTCATATTTTTGACAGCTTTTCATGCTCTTCATATTGTTCACACCTTTACATGTTCCTCACATTTTTGAAATCTTTTCATGCTCTACATGTTTTTCACACCTTTTCATGCTCCTCATATTTTTGACACCTTTTAATGCTCTACATATTTTTCAGACCTTTTCATACTCATATATTTCAGAGCATTTCATGCTCCTCATATTTTTCAGACAATTTCATGCTCCTCATATTTTTCAGACCTTTTCATGCTCTTCATATTTTTCACACGTTTACATTCTCCTCATATTTTTGACACCTTTTCATGCTCTTTATATTTTACAGAACTTTTCATGCTCCTCGTATTTTTCAGACCATTTTATGCTCCTCGAATTTTTCATACCTTTTCATGCTCCTCGTATTTTTCAGACCTTTTCATGCTCCCCGTGTTTTTCACACCTTTTCATGCTCCTCGTACATTTCACACCTTTTCATGCTCTTTGTATTTTTCAGACCTTTTCATGCTCCTCATATTTTTGACACCTTTTCCTGCTCTTCATATTTTTCACACCTTTTCCTGTTCCTCATATTTTTGACACCTTTTCATTGTCCTCATATTTTTCAGACCATTTCATGCTCCTGGGATTTTTCAGACTTTTTCATGCTCCTCGTATTTTTCAGACCTTTTCATGCTCCTCGTATTTTTCAGACCTTTTCATGCTCCTCGTATATTTCAGTCCTTTTCATGCTCCTCGTATTTTTCAGAACTTTTCATGTTCCTCGTATTTTTCACACCGTTTCATGCTCCTCATATTTTTGACCTGTTTTCATGCT
Source organism: Dama dama (assembly GCF_033118175.1). Taxonomy (NCBI): domain Eukaryota; kingdom Metazoa; phylum Chordata; class Mammalia; order Artiodactyla; family Cervidae; genus Dama; species Dama dama. The sequence continues at coordinate 6,104,434 of NW_026870895.1, forward strand.
CCTCATATTTTTCAGACCGTTTAATGCCCCTCTTTTTTTTTCAGATCATTTCGTTCCCCTCATATTTTTCACATCTTCTCATGCTCCTAATATTTTTCACACCGTTTCATGCTCTTCATATTTTTCATACAGTTTTATGCTCCTCATATTTTTCACACCATTACATGCTCCTCATATTTTTGACAGCTTTTCATGCTCTTCATATTGTTCACACCTTTACATGTTCCTCACATTTTTGAAATCTTTTCATGCTCTACATATTTTTCACACCTTTTCATGCTCCTCATATATTTCAGAGCATTTCATGCTCCTCATAATTTTCAGACAATTTCATGCTCCTCGTAATTTTCACACCTTTTCATGCTCTTCATATTTTTCACACGTTTACATTCTCCTCATATGTTTGACACCTTTTCATGCTCATTATTTTTTTCAGAACTTTTCATGCTCCTCGTATTTTTCAGACCATTTTATGCTCCTCGTATTTTTCATACCTTTTCATGCTCCTCGTATTTTTCAGAACTTTTCATGCTCCTCGTATTTTTCAGACCTTTTCATGCTCCCCGTGTTTTTCACACCTTTCCATGCTCCTCGTACATTTCACACCTTTTCATGCTCTTTGTATTTTTCAGACCTTTTCATGCTCCTCATATTTTTGACACCTTTTCCTGCTCTTCATATTTTTCACAACTTTTCAGGCTCTTCATATTTTTCACACCGTTTCATGCTCTTCATATTTTGGACATCTTTTCATGCTCCTCATATTTTTCATACAGTTTCATGCTCCTCATATTTTTTACACCATTACATGCTCCTCATACTTTTGACAGCTTTTCATGCTGTTCATATTTTCATACCGTTTCATGCTCCTCATATTTTTGACACTTTTTCATGTTCTTCATATTTTTCAAACTTTTTCATGCTCCTCGTATTTTCAGACCTTTTCATGTTCCTTGTATTTTTCACACGTTTTCATGCTCCTCATATGTTTCACACATTTACATGCTCCTCGAATTTTTGAAACCTTTTCATGCTCGTCATATTTTGTGGACCGTTTCATGCTCCTCATATTTTTCACACCTTTTCATGCTCTTCTTATTTTTCACACCTTTTCATGCTCTTCATATTTTTCACACCTTTTCATGCTCTTCTTATTTTTCACACCTTTTCATGCTCTTCATATTTTTCACACCATTTCATGCTCTTCATATTTTTCATGCAGATTTATGCTCTGCATATTTTTCACACGTTTACATGCTCCTCATATTTTTCACATCTTTTCATGCTCCTAATATTTTTCACACCTTTTCATGCTCCTTATATATTTGAAACCTTTTCATGCTCTACATATTTTTCAGACCTCTTCATTCTCCTCATATTTTTCAGACAATTTCATGCTCCTCATATATTTCACACCTTGACATGATCCTCGTATTTTTGACACCTTTCCATGCTCCTCATATTTTTTGGACCGTTTCTTGCTCCTCATAAATTTCATAGATTTTCATGCTCCTCATAATTTTCACACCGTTTCATGCTCCTCATATTTTTGACAGTTTTTCATGCTTTTCATATTTTTCACAGCTTTTCGTGCTCCTCGTATTTTTCACACCTTTTCATGTTCCTAATATTTTTCATACAGTTTCATGCTCCTCCTATTTTCACACCTTTTCATGCTCCTCATATTTTTGACAGTTTTTCATGCTTTTCATATTTTTCACAGCTTTTCGTGCTCCTCGTATTTTTCAGATCGTTTCATGCTCCTCATATTTTTGACACCTTTTCATGCTCTTCATATTTTTCACACCTTTTCATGCATCTCATATTTTTTCACACCTTTTCATGCTCCTCGTATATTTCAGACCTTTTCATGCTCCTCGTTTTATTCAGACATTTTCCTGCTCCTCGTATTTTTCAGACCTTTTCATGCTCCTCGTATATTTCAGACCTTGACATGCTCCGCGTGTTTTTCAGACCTTTTCCTCCTCCTCGTATTATTCAGACCTTTTCATTCTTCTCGTATTTTTCAGACCTTTCAGGCTCCTCCTATTATTCACACCTTTTCATGCTCCTCGTCTTTTTCACACCTTTCCATGCTCCTCACATTTTTTAGACTTTTCATGCTCTTCATATTTTTCACACCATTTCTTGCTCCTCATATTTTGTTACAGTTTCATGCTCCTCATATTTTTCACACCTTTTCCTGCTCCTCATATTTTTCACACCTTTTCATTCTCTTCATATTTTTCACACCGTTTCATGCTTCTCATATTTTTCATACCGTTTCATCCTCCTCATATTTTAAACACCTTTTCATGCTCCTCATATTTTTCAGACCGTTTCATGCTCCTCATATTTTTCACACCTTTTCATGCTCTTCGTGTTTTTCACACCGTTTCATGCTCCTCATATTTTGATATAGTTTCATGCTCTTCATAATTTTCACACCTTTTCCTGCTCCTCATATTTTTCAGACTGTTTCTTGTGCCTCATATTTTTCAGACCATGTCATGCTCATCATATTTTTCACACTTTTTCATTCCGTTCATATTTTTCATTCCTTTTCATGCTCTTCATATATTTCACACCTTTTCATGTACTTCATGTTTTTCAGACATTTTCATGCTCTTGTTATTTTTCACACCTTTTCATGCTCTTCGTGTTTTTCACACCATTTCATGCTCTTCGTGTTTATCACACCTTTTCATGCTCCTCATAAATTTCAGACCGTTTCATGCTTCTCATATTTTTCACACCTTTTCATGCTCTTCGTAATTTTCACAACTGTTTATGCTCCTCGTATTTTTCAGACCTTTTCATGCTCCTCATATTTTTCAGACCGTTTCATGCTCCTCATATTTTCAGACCTTTTCATGGTCCGCATATTTTTGACACCTTTACATGCTCCTCATATTTTTGACACCTTTTTATGCTCTTCATATTTTTCACACCTTTTCATGCTTCTCATATTTTATGACAGCTTTTCATGCTCTTCATATTTTTCAGACTTATTCATGCTCCTCGAATTTTTCAAACCTTTTCATGCTCCTCGTGTTTTTCAGACCTTTTCATGTTCCTCGTGTTTTTCAGACCTTTTTATGCTCCTCGTATTTTCCACACCTTTAAACTCCTCGTATTTTTCAGACCTTTCATGCTCCTCGTATGTTTCAGACGTTTTCATTCTCCTCGTATTTTTCAGTCCTTTTCATGCTGCACGAATTTTACAGACCTTTTCATGCTCCTCGTATTTTTCACACCTTTCCATGCTCCTCGTATTTTTCAGACCTTTTCAACATCCTCATATTTTTCACACCTTTTCATGCTGCTCGTATTTTTAAGACCTTTGCATGCTCCTCGTATATTTCAGACCTTTTCATGCTCCTCATATTTTTCAGACATTTTCATGCTCCTCGTATTTTTCAGACCTCTTCATGCTCCTCATATTTTGACACCTTTTGAAGCTCTTCATATTTTTCACACCTTTTCATGCACTTCATGTTTTTCAACACCATATCATTCTCCTGATTTTTTTTCAGACAATTTCATGCTCCTCATATTTTTGACACCTTTTAAGCTCTTCATATTTTTCACAGCTGTTCATGCTCTTCATGTTTTCCAACACCGTTTCATGGTCCTCCTATTTTTCAGACCGTTTATTGCTCCTCATATTTTTGACACCTTTTGAAGCTCTTCATATTGTTCACACCTTTTCATGCTCTTCACGTTTTCCAACAGCGTTTCATGCTCCTCCTATTTTTCAGACCGTTTCATGCTCCTCATATTTTTGACACCTTTTGAAGGTCTTCATATTTTTCACACCTTTCCATGCTCTTTATATTTTTCAACACCGTTACATGCTCCTCATATTTTTGATACCTTTTGAAGCTCTTCATATTTTTCACACCTTTTCATGCTCTTCATGTTTTTCAACACCGTTTCATGCTCCTTCTATTTTTCAGACCGTTTCAAGCTCGTCATATTTTTGACACCTTTTGAAGCTCTTCATATTTTTTACATCTGTTCATGCTCCTCATGTGTTTCAACAACGTTTCATGCTCCTCATATTTTTCAGACCGTTTCATGCTCCTCATATTTTTGACACATTTTGAAGCTCTTCGATTTTTTACACCTTTTCATGCTCTTCATGTGTTTCAACACCGTTTCATGCTCCTCATATTTTTCAGACCGTTTCACGCTCCTCATATTTTTGATACCTTTTGAAACTCTTCATATTTTTCACAAATTTTCATGCCCTTCATGTGTTTCAACAACGTTTCATGCTCCTCATACATTTCAGACCTTTTCATGCTCCTCATATTTTGACACCTTTTGAAGCTCTTCATGTTTTTCACACCTTTTCATGCTCTTCTTGTTTTTCAACACCGTTTCATGCTCCTCATATTTTTCAGACCTTTTCATGCTCTTCCTATTTTTGACACCTTTTGAAGCTCTTCATATTTTTCACACCTTTTCATGGTCTTCAGGTTTTTCAACACCGTTTCATGATCCTCGTATTTTTCACACCGTTTCATGCTCCTCATATTTTTGAAACCTTTTGAAGCTCTTCATAAATTTCACACCTTTTCATGCTCTTCATATTTTTCACACCATTTCATGCTCTTCATATTTTTCATGCAGATTTATGCTCTGCATATTTTTCACACGTTTACATGCTCCTCATATTTTTCACATCTTTTCATGCTCCTAATATTTTTCACACCTTTGCATGCTCCTTATATATTTGAAACCTTTTCATGCTCTACATATTTTTCAGACCGTTTCATTCTCCTCATATTTTTCAGACAATTTCATGCTCCTCATATATTTCACACCTTGACATGATCCTCGTATTTTTGACACCTTTCCATGCTCCTCATATTTTTTGGACCGTTTCATGCTCCTCATATATTTCACAGATTTTCATGCTCCTCATAATTTTCACACCGTTTCATGCTCCTCATATTTTTCAGACCTTTTTATGCTCTTGATATTTTTCACACCTTTTCATACTCTTCATATTTTTCACACGTTTTCATGCTCCTCATATTTTTTTTAATGATCTACATATTTTTTTTAATGATCTACATATTTTTCAGACCCATTCATGCTCCTCATATTTTTCAGACCGATTGATGCTCCTCATATTTTTCAGACCGTTTCATGTTCCTCATATTTTTCACACCTTTTCATGCCCTCATATTTTTGACACCTTTTGTAGCTCTTCAGATTTTTCACACCGTTTCATGCTCTCCATATTTTCACACCTTTTCATGACCCTCATATTTTTGACACCTTTTGTAGCCCTTCAGATTTTTCACACCGTTTCATGCTCCTCATATTTTTGACAGCTTTTCATGCTCTTCATATTGTTCACACCTTTACATGTTCCTCACATTTTTGAAATCTTTTCATGCTCTACATATTTTTCACACCTTTTCATGCTCCTCATATTTTTGACACCTTTTAATGCTCTACATATTTTTCAGACCTTTTCATACTCCTCATATATTTCAGAGCATTTCATGCTCCTCATATTTTTCAGACAATTTCATGCTCCTCATATTTTTCACACCTTTTCAGCCTCTTCATATTTTTCACACCGTTTCATGCTCTTTATATTTTACAGAACTTTTCATGCTCCTCGTATTTTTCAGACCATTTTATGCTCCTCGAATTTTTCATACCTTTTCATGCTCCTTGTATTTTTCAGACCTTTTCATGCTCCCCGTGTTTTTCACACCTTTTCATGCTCTTCGTATTTTTCAGACCTTTTCATGCTCCTCATATTTTTTACACCATTACATGCTCCTCATACTTTTGACAGCTTTTCATGCTGTTCATACTTTCATACCGTTTCATGCTCCTCATATTTTTGACACTTTTTCATGTTCTTCATATTTTTCAAACTTTTTCATGCTCCTCGTATTTTCAGACCTTTTCATGTTCCTTGTATTTTTCACACGTTTTCATGCTCCTCGTATGTTTCACACATTTACATGCTCCTCGAATTTTTGAAACCTTTTCATGCTCATCATATTTTGTGGACTGTTTCATGCTCCTCATATTTTTCACACCTTTTCATGCTCTTCTTATTTTTCACACCTTTTCATGGTCTTCATATTTTTCACACCATTTCATGCTCTTCTTATTTTTCACACCTTTTCATGCTCTTCATATTTTTCACACCATTTCATGCTCTTCATATTTTTCATGCAGATTTACGCTCTGCATATTTTTTACACGTTTACATGCTCCTCATATTTTTCACATCTTTTCATGCTCCTAATATTTTTCACACCTTTTCATGCTCCTTATATATTTGAAACCTTTTCATGCTCTACATATTTTTCAGACCTCTTCATTCTCCTCATATTTTTCAGACAATTTCATGCTCCTCATATATTTCACACCTTGACATGATCCTCGTATTTTTGACACCTTTCCATGCTCCTCATATTTTTTGGACCGTTTCATGCTCCTCATATATTTCATAGATTTTCATGCTCCTCATAATTTTCACACCGTTTCATGCTCCTCATATTTTTCAGACCTTTTGAAGCTCTTCATATTTTTCACACCTTTTCATGCTCTTCATATTTTTCAACACCGTTTCATGCTCCTTCTATTTTTCAGACCGTTTCATGCTCCTCATATTTTTGACACCTTTTGAAGCTCTGCATTTTCTTCACTCCTCTTCGTGCTCTTCATGTTTTTCAACACCGTCTCCTGCTCCTCATATATTTCATACCTTTTCATGCTCCTCATAATTTTGACACCTTTTGAACCTCTTCATATTTTTCATACCTTTTCATGCTCTTCATGTATTTAAACACCGATTCATGCTCCTCATATTTTTCAGATCGTTTCATGCTCCTCATATATTTGACACCTTTTGAAGCTCTTCATATATTTCACACCTTTTCAGGCTGTTCATGTTTTTGACACCTTTTCATGCTCCTCATGTATTTCACACGTTTACATGCTCCTCATATATTTGACACCTTTTCATGCTCTTCATATTTTTCACACCGTTTCATGCTTCTAATATTTTTCACACCTTTCAAGCTCCTCATATTTCTGACTCCTTTTAACCCTTCATATTATTTACATTGTTTCATGCTCTTCACATTTCCACACCGTTTCATTCTCCTCATATTTTTGACACCTTTTCATGCTCCTCATATTTTTCACACCTTTTCATGTTCCTAATATTTTTCATACAGTTTCATGCTCCTCCTATTTTCACACCTTTTCATGCTCCTCATATTTGACAGTTTTTCATGCTTTTCATATTTTTCACAGCTTTTCGTGCTCCTCATATTTTTCAGATCGTTTCATGCTCCTCATATTTTCAGACCGTTTCATGTTCCTGAATATTACAGACCGTTTCATGCTCCTCATATTTTTGACACCTTTTCATGCTCTTCATATTTTTCACACCTTTTCATGCATCTCATATTTTTTCACACCTTTTCATGCTCCTCGTATATTTCAGACCTTTTCATGCTCCTCGTTTTATTCAGACATTTTCCTGCTCCTCGTATTTTTCAGACCTTTTCATGCTCCTCGTATATTTCAGACCTTGACATGCTCCGCGTGTTTTTCAGACCTTTTCCTCCTCCTCGTATTATTCAGACCTTTTCATTCTTCTCGTATTTTTCAGACCTTTCAGGCTCCTCCTATTATTCACACCTTTTCATGCTCCTCGTCTTTTTCACACCTTTCCATGCTCCTCACATTTTTTAGACTTTTCATGCTCTTCATATTTTTCACACCATTTCTTGCTCCTCATATTTTGTTACAGTTTCATGCTCCTCATATTTTTCACACCTTTTCCTGCTCCTCATATTTTTCACACCTTTTCATGCTCTTCATATTTTTCACACCGTTTCATGCTTCTCATATTTTTCATACCGTTTCTTCCTCCTCATATTTTAAACACCTTTTCATGCTCCTCATATTTTTCAGACCGTTTCATGCTCCTCATATTTTTCACACCTTTTCATGCTCTTCGTGTTTTTCACACTGTTTCATGCTCCTCATATTTTGATATAGTTTCATGCTCTTCATAATTTTCACACCTTTTCCTGCTCCTCATATTTTTCAGACTGTTTCTTGTTCCTCATATTTTTCAGACCATATCATGCTCATCATATTTTTCACACTTTTTCATTCCGTTCATATTTTTCATTCCTTTTCATGCTCTTCATATATTTCACACCTTTTCATGTACTTCATGTTTTTCAGACATTTTCATGCTCTTGTTATTTTTCACACCTTTTCATGCTCTTCGTGTTTTTCACACCATTTCATGCTCTTCGTGTTTATCACACCTTTTCATGCTCCTCATAAATTTCAGACCGTTTCATGCTTCTCATATTTTTCACACCTTTTCATGCTCTTCGTAATTTTCACAACTGTTTATGCTCCTCGTATTTTTCAGACCTTTTCATGCTCCTCATATTTTTCAGACCGTTTCATGCTCCTCATATTTTCAGACCTTTTCATGGTCCGCATATTTTTGACACCTTTACATGCTCCTCATATTTTTGACACCTTTTTATGCTCTTCATATTTTTCACACCTTTTCATGCTTCTCATATTTTATGACAGCTTTTCATGCTCTTCATATTTTTCAGACTTATTCATGCTCCTCGAATTTTTCAAACCTTTTCATGCTCCTCGTGTTTTTCAGACCTTTTCATGTTCCTCGTGTTTTTCAGACCTTTTTATGCTCCTCGTATTTTCCACACCTTTAAACTCCTCGTATTTTTCAGACCTTTTCATGCTCCTCGTATATTTCAGACGTTTTCATTCTCCGCGTATTTTTCAGTCCTTTTCATGCTGTACGAATTTTACAGACCTTTTCATGCTCCTCGTATTTTTCAGACCTTTTCAACATCCTAGTATTTTTCAGACCTTTTCATGCTCCTCGTATTTTTAAGACCTTTGCATGCTCCTCGTATTTTTCACACCTTTTCATGCTCTTCATATTTTTCACACGTTTACATTCTCCTCATATGTTTGACACCTTTTCATGCTCTTTATATTTTTCAGAACTTTTCATGCTCCTCGTATTTTTCAGACCATTTTATGCTCCTCGAATTTTTCATACCTTTTCATGCTCCTCGTATTTTTCAGACCTTTTCATGCTCCCGTGTTTTTCACACCTTTTCATGCTCCTCGTACATTTCACACCTTTTCATGCTCTTCGTATTTTTCAGACCTTTTCATGTTCCTCATATTTTTGACACCTTTTCCTGCTCTTCATATTTTTCACACCTTTTCCTGTTCCTCATATTTTTGACACCTTTTCATTGTCCTCATATTTTTCAGACCATTTCATGCTCCTGGGATTTTTCAGACTTTTTCATGCTCCTCGTATTTTTCAGACCTTTTCATGCTCCTCGTATTTTTCAGACCTTTTCATGCTCCTCGTATTTTTCACACCTTTTCATGCTCTTCATATTTTTCACACCTTTTCATGCTCTTCTTGTTTTTCACTCCTTTGCATGATCTTCATATATTTCACAGCTTTTCATGTTCTTCTTATTTTTTACACCTTTTCTTGCTCTTCATATTTTTCAAACCTTTTCATCACTTCGTATTTTTCACAACTTTTCATGCTCTTCATATTTTTCACACCGTTTCATGCTCCTCATATTTTTGACCTCTTTTCATGCACCTCATATTTTTCATACCGTGTCATGCTCCTCATATTTTTCAGACCGTTTAATGCCCCTCTTTTTTTTTTTTCAGATCATTTCATTCTCCTCATATTTTTCACATCTTCTCATGCTCCTAATATTTTTCACACCGTTTCATGCTCTTCATATTTTTCATACAGTTTTATGCTCCTCATATTTTTCACACCATTACATGCTCCTCATATTTTTGACAGCTTTTCATGCTGTTCATATTGTTCACAGCTTTACATGTTCCTCACATTTTTGAAATCTTTCAATGCTCTACATATTTTTCACACCTTTTCATGCTCCTCATATTTTTGACACCTTTTAATGCTCTACATATTTTTCAGACCTTTTTATGTTCCTCATATATTTCAGAGCATTTCATGCTCCTCATATTTTTCAGACAATTTCATGCTCCTCATATTTTTCACACCTTTTCATGCTCTTCATATTTTTCACACGTTTACATTCTCCTCATATTTTTGACACCTTTTCATGCCCTTTATATTTTTCAGACCTTTTCATGCTCCTCATATTTTTCACACCTTTTCATGCTCTTCATATTTTTCACACGTTTACATTCTCCTCGTATTTTTGACACCTTTCCATGCTCCTCATAATTTTTGGACCGTTTCATGCTCCTCATATATTTCACAGATTTTCATGCTCCTCATATTTTTCACACTGTTTCATGCTCCTCGTATTTTTCAGACCTTTTCATGCTCCCCGTGTTTTTCACACCTTTTCATGCTCCTCGTACATTTCACACCTTTTCATGCTCTTTGTATTTTTCAGACCTTTTCCTGCTCCTCATATTTTTCACACCATTTCCTGCTCTTCATATTTTTCACAACTTTTCAGGCTCTTCATATTTTTCACACCGTTTCATGCTCTTCATATTTTGGACATCTTTTCATGCTCCTCATATTTTTCAGACCGTTTCATGCTCCTCGTATTTTTTGGACCGTTTAATGCTCCTCTTTTTTTTTTTCAGATCATTTCATTCTCCTCATATTTTTCACATCATTTCATGCTCCTCATATTTTTCATACAGTTTCATGCTCCTCATATTTTTTACACCATTACATGCTCCTCATACTTTTGACAGCTTTTCATGCTGTTCATATTTTCATACCGTTTCATGCTCCTCATATTTTTGACACTTTTTCATGTTCTTCATATTTTTCAAACTTTTTCATGCTCCTCGTATTTTCAGACCTTTTCATGTTCCTTGTACTTTTCACACGTTTTCATGCTCCTCGTATGTTTCACACATTTACATGCTCCTCGAATTTTTGAAACCTTTTCATGCTCGTCATATTTTGTGGACCGTTTCATGCTCCTCATATTTTTCACACCTTTTCATGCTCTTCTTATTTTTCACACCTTTTCATGCTCTTCATATTTTTCACTCCATTTCATGCTCTTCATATTTTTCATGCAGATTTACGCTCTGCATATTTTTCACACGTTTACATGCTCCTCATATTTTTCACATCTTTTCATGCTCCTAATATTTTTCACACCTTTTCATGCTCCTTATATATTTGAAAACTTTTCATGCTCTACATATTTTTCAGATTTTTCATTCTCCCCATATTTTTCAGACAATTTCATGCTCCTCATATATTTCACACCTTGACATGATCCTCGTATTTTTGACACCTTTCCATGCTCCTCATATTTTTTGGACCGTTTCATGCTCCTCATATATTTCACAGATTTTCATGCTCCTCATAATTTTCACACCGTTTCATGCTCCTCATGTTTTTCAGACCTTTTTATGCTCTTGATATTTTTCACACCTTTTCATGCTCTTCATATTTTTCACACGTTTTCATGCTCCTCATATTTTTGACACCTTTTAATGATCTACATATTTTTCAGACTTTTTCATGCTCCTCGTGTTTTTCAGACCCATTCATGCTCCTCATATTTTTCACACCTTTTCATGCCCTCATATTTTTGACACCTTTTTTAGCTCTTCAGATTTTTCACACCGTTTCATGCTCTCCATATTTTCACACCTTTTCATGCCCCTCATATTTTTGACACCTTTTGTAGCCCTTCAGATTTTTCACACCGTTTCATGCTCCTCATATTTTTGACAGCTTTTCATGCTCTTCATATTGTTCACACCTTTACATGTTCCTCACATTTTTGAAATCTTTTCATGCTCTACATATTTTTCACACCTTTTCATGCTCCTCATACTTTTGACACCTTTTAATGCTCTACATATTTTTCAGACCTTTTCATACTCCTCATATATTTCAGAGCATTTCATGCTCCTCATATTTTTCAGACAATTTCATCCTCCTCATATTTTTCACACCTTTTCATGCTCTTCATATTTTTCACACGTTTACATTCTCCTCATATTTTTGACACCTTTTCATGCTCTTTATATTTTTCAGAACTTTTCATGCTCCTCGAATTTTTCATACCTTTTCATGCTCCTTGAATTTTTCATACCTTTTCATGCTCCTCGTATTTTTCAGACCTTTTCATGCTCCCCGTGTTTTTCACACCTTTTCATGCTCCTCATACATTTCACACCTTTTCATGCTCTTCGTATTTTTCAGACCTTTTCATGTTCCTCATATTTTTGACACCTTTTCCTGCTCTTCATATTTTTCACACCTTTTCCTGTTCCTCATATTTTTGACACCTTTTCATTGTCCTCATATTTTTCAGACCATTTCATGCTCCTGGGATTTTTCAGACTTTTTCATGCTCCTCGTATTTTTCAGACCTTTTCATGCTCCTCGTATTTTTCAGACCTTTTCATGCTCCTCGTATTTTTCAGTCCTTTTCATGCTCCTCGTATTTTTCAGAACTTTTCATGTTCCTCGTATTTTTCACACCTTTTCATGCTCTTCATATTTTTCACACCTTTTCATGCTCTTTATATTTTTCAGACCTTTTCATGCTCCTCGTATTTTTCAGACCATTTTATGCTCCTCGTATTTTTGACACCTTTCCATGCTCCTCATAATTTTTGGACCGTTTCATGCTCCTCATATAATTCACAGATTTGCATGCTCCTCATATTTTTCACACTGTTTCATGCTCCTCGTATTTTTCAGACCTTTTCATGCTCCCCGTGTTTTTCACACCTTTTCATGCTCCTCGTACATTTCACACCTTTTCATGCTCTTTGTATTTTTCAGACCTTTTCATGCTCCTCATATTTTTCACACCTTTTCCTGCTCTTCATATTTTTCACAACTTTTCAGGCTCTTCATATTTTTCACACCGTTTCATGCTCTTCATATTTTGGACATCTTTTCATGCTCCTCATATTTTTCAGACCGTTTCATGCTCCTCGTATTTTTTGGACCGTTTAATGCTCCTCTTTTTTTTTTCAGATCATTTCATTCTCCTCATATTTTTCACATCATTTCATGCTCCTCATATTTTTCACACTATTTCATGCTCCTTATGTTTTTCATACAGTTTCATGCTCCTAATATTTTTTACACCATTACATGCTCCTCATACTTTTGACAGCTTTTCATGCTGTTCATATTTTCATACCGTTTCATGCTCCTCATATTTTTGACACTTTTTCATGTTCTTCATATTTTTCAAACTTTTTCATGCTCCTCGTATTTTCAGACCTTTTCATGTTCCTTGTATTTTTCACGTTTTCATGCTCCTCGTATGTTTCACACATTTACATGCTCCTCGAATTTTTGAAACATTTTCATGCTCGTCATATTTTGTGGACCGTTTCATGCTCCTCATATTTTTCACACCTTTTCATGCTCTTCTTATTTTTCACACCTTTTCATGCTCTACATATTTTTCACACCATTTCATGCTCTTCATATTTTTCATGCAGATTTACGCTCTGCATATTTTTCACACGTTTACATGCTCCTAATATTTTTCACATCTTTTCATGCTCCTAATATTTTTCACACCTTTTCATGCTCCTTATATATTTGAAACCTTTTCATGCTCTACATATTTTTCAGACCTTTTCATTCTGCTCATATTTTTCAATCAATTTCATGCTCCTCATATATTTCACACCTTGACATGATCCTCGTATTTTTGACACCTTTCCATGCTCCTCATATTTTTTGGACCGTTTCATGCTCCTCATATATTTCACAGATTTTCATGCTCCTCATAATTTTCACACCGTTTCATGCTCCTCATGTTTTTCAGACCTTTTTATGCTCTTGATATTTTTCACACCTTTTCATGCTCTTCATATTTTTCACAACTTTTCAGGCTCTTCATATTTTTCACACCGTTTCATGCTCTTCATATTTTGGACATCTTTTCATGCTCCTCATATTTTTCAGACCCATTCATGCTCCTCATATTTTTCAGACCGATTGATGCTCCTCATATTTTTCAGACCGTTTCATGTTCCTCATATTTTTCACACCTTTTCATGCCCTCATATTTTTGACACCTTTTGTAGCTCTTCAGATTTTTCACACCGTTTCATGCTCTCCATATTTTCACACCTTTTCATGCACCTCATATTTTTGACACCTTTTGTAGCCCTTCAGATTTTTCACACCGTTTCATGCTCCTCATATTTTTGACAGCTTTTCATGCTCTTCATATTGTTCAACCTTTACATGTTCCTCACATTTTTGAAATCTTTTCATGCTCTACATATTTTTCACACCTTTTCATGCTCCTCATACTTTTGACACCTTTTAATGCTCTACATATTTTTCAGACCTTTTCATACTCCTCATATATTTCAGAGCATTTCATGCTCCTCTTATTTTTCACACCTTTTCATGCTCTTCATATTTTTCACACCTTTTCATGCTCTTCATATTTTTCACACGTTTACATTCTCCTCATATTTTTGACACCTTTTCATGCTCTTTATATTATTCAGAACTTTTCATGCTCCTCGAATTTTTCATACCTTTTCATGCTCCTCGTATTTTTCAGACCTTTTCATGCTCCTCGTATTTTTCAGTCCTTTTCATGCTCCTCGTATTTTTCAGAACTTTTCTTGTTCCTCGTATTTTTCACACCTTTTCATGCTCTTCATATTTTTCACACCTTTTCATGCTCTTCTTGTTTTTCACTCCTTTGCATGCTCTTCGTATATTTCAGAGCTTTTCATGCTCTTCATATTTTTTACACCTTTTCTTGCTCTTCATATTTTTCAAACCCTTTCATCACTTCGTATTTTTCACAACTTTTCATGCTCTTCATATTTTTCACACCGTTTCATGCTCCTCATATTTTTGACCTCTTTTCATGCACCTCATATTTTTCATACCGTGTCATGCTCCTCATATTTTTCAGACCGTTTAATGCCCCTCTTTTTTTTTTCAGATCATTTCATTCCCCTCATATTTTTCACATCTTCTCATGCTCCTAATATTTTTCACACCGTTTCATGCTCTTCATATTTTTCATTCAGTTTTATGCTCCTCATATTTTTCACACCATTACATGCTCCTCATATTTTTGACAGGTTTTCATGCTCTTCATATTGTTCACACCTTTACATGTTCCTCACATTTTTGAAATATTTTCATGCTCTACATATTTTTCACACCTTTTCATGCTCCTCATATTTTTGACACCTTTTAATGCTCTACATATTTTTCAGACCTTTTCATGTTCGTCATATATTTCAGAGCATTTCAAGCTCCTCATATTTTTCAGACAATTTCATGCTCCTCATATTTTTCACACCTTTTCATGCTCTTCATATTTTTCACACGTTTACATTCTCCTCATATTTTTGTCACCTTTTCATGCTCTTTATATTTTTCAGACCTTTTCATGCTCCTCGTATTTTTCAGACCATTTTATGCTCCTCGTATTTTTGACACCTTTCCATGCTCCTCATATTTTTTGAACCGTTTCATGCTCCTCATATATTTCACAGATTTTCATGCTCCTCATATTTTTCACACTGTTTCATGCTCCTCATATTTTTCAGACCTTTTTATGCTCTTGATATTTTTCACACATATTCATGCTCTTCATATTTTTCACACATTTTCATGCTCCTCATATTTTTGACACCTTTTAATGATCTACATATTTTTCAGACCTTTTCATGCTCCTCGTATTTTTCAGACCCTTTCATGCTTCTCATATTTTTCACACTGATTGATGCTCCTCATATTTTTCAGACCGTTTCATGCTCCTCATATTTTTCAGACCTTATCATGCTCTTCCCTTTTTTGACACCTTTTGAAGCTCTTCATATTTTTCACACCTTTTCATGGTCTTCATGTTTTTCAACACCGTTTCATGATCCTCATATTTTTCAGACCGTTACATGCTCCTCATATTTTTGAAACCTTTTGAAGCTCTTCATAAATTTCACACCTTTTCATGCTCTTCATGTTTTTCAACACCGTATCATGCTCCTAATATTTTTCAGCCTGTTTCATGTTCCTCATATTTTTGACACCGTATAGAAGCTCTTCATATTTTTCATACCTTTTCATGCTCTTCATGTATTTCAACACCGATTCATGCTCCTCATATTTTTCAGATCGTTTCATGCTCCTCATATATTTGACATCTTTTGAAGCTCTTCATATTTTTAACACCTTTTCACGCGCTTCATATTTTTCAACACCGTATCATGCTCCTCATATTTTTCAGAACTTTTCATGCTCCTCGTATGTTTAACAACTTTTCATTCTCCTCATATATTTGACACCTTTTGAAGCTCTTCATATTTTTCACACTTTTTCAGGCTCTTCATATTTTTCAACACGTTTTCATGCTCCTTCTATTTTTCAGAACGTTTCATGCTCCTCATTTTTTTTGACACCATTTGAAGCTCTGCATTTTCTTCACTCCTCTTCGTGCTCTTCATGTTTTTCAACACCGTCTCATGCTCCTCATATATTTCATACCTTTTCATGCTCCTCATAATTTTGACACCTTTTGAACCTCTTCATATTTTTCATACCTTTTCATGCTCTTCATGTATTTCAACACCGATTCATGCTCCTCATATTTTTCAGATCGTTTCATGCTCCTCATATATTTGACACCTTTTGAAGCTCTTCATATATTTCACACCTTTTCAGGCTGTTCATGTTTTTGACACCTTTTCATGCTCCTCATGTATTTCACACGTTTACATGCTCCTCATATATTTGACACCCCTTCATGTCTTCATATTTTTCACACCGTTTCATGCTCCTAATATTTTTCACACCTTTCCAGCTCCTCATATTTCTGACTCCTTTTAACTCTTCATATTATTTACATCGTTTCATGCTCTTCACATTTCCACACCGTTTCATTCTCCTCATATTTTTGACACCTTTTCATGCTCCTCATATTTTTCACACCTTTTCATGTTCCTAATATTTTTCATACGGTTTCATTCTCCTCCTATTTTCACACCTTTTAATGCTCCTCATATTTTTGACAGTTTTTCATGCTTTTCATATTTTTCACAGCTTTTCGTGCTCCTCGTATTTTTCAGATCGTTTCATGCTCCTCATATTTTCAGACCGTTTCATGTTCCTGAATGTTACAGACCGTTTCATGCTCCTCATATTTTTGACACCTTTTCATGCTCTTCATATTTTTCACACCTTTTCATGCATCTCATATTTTTTCACACCTTTTCATGCTCCTCGTATATTTCAGACCTTTTCATGCTCCTCGTTTTATTCAGACATTTTCCTGCTCCTCGTATTTTTCAGACCTTTTCATGCTCCTCGTATATTTCAGACCTTGACATGCTCCGCGTGTTTTTGAGACCTTTTCCTCCTCCTCGTATTATTCAGACCTTTTCATTCTTCTCGTATTTTTCAGACATTTTCAGGCTCCTCCTATTATTCACACCTTTTCATGCTCCTCGTCTTTTTCACAGCTTTCCATTCTCCTCACATTTTTTAGACTTTTCATGCTCTTCATATTTTTCACACCATTTCTTGCTCCTCATATTTTGTTACAGTTTCATGCTCCTCATATTTTTCACACCTTTTCCTGCTCCTCATATTTTTCACACCTTTTCATGCTCTTCATATTTTTCACACCATTTCATGCTTCTCATATTTTTCATACCGTTTCATCCTCCTCATATTTTAAACACCTTTTCATGCTCCTCATATTTTTCAGACCGTTTCATGCTCCTCATATTTTTCACACCTTTTCATGCTCTTCGTGTTTTTCACACCATTTCATGCTCCTCATATTTTGATATAGTTTCATGCTCTTCATAATTTTCACACCTTTTCCTGCTCCTCATATTTTTCAGACTGTTTATTGTTCCTCATATTTTTCAGACCATATCATGCTCATCATATTTTTCACACTTTTTCATTCCGTTCATATTTTTCATTCCTTTTCATGCCCTTCATATATTTCACACCTTTTCATGTACTTCATGTTTTTCAGACATTTTCATGCTCTTGTTATTTTTCACACCTTTTCATGCTCTTCGTGTTTTTCACACCATTTCATGCTCTTCATGTTTATCACACCTTTTCATGCTCCTCATAAATTTCAGACCGTTTCATTCTTCTCATATTTTTCACACCTTTTCATGCTCTTCGTAATTTTCACAACTTTTTATGCTCCTCGTATTTTTCAGACCTTTTCATGCTCCTCATATTTTTCAGACCTTTTCATGCTCCACATATTTTTCACACCTTTTCATGGTCCTCATATTTTTCAGACCATTTCATGCTCCTCATATTTTCAGACCTTTTCATGGTCCGCATATTTTTGACACCTTTACATGCTCCTCATATTTTTGACACCTTTTTATGCTCTTCATATTTTTCACACCTTTTCATGCTTCTCATATTTTATGACACCTTTTCATGCTCTTCATATTTTTCAGACTTATTCATGCTCCTCGAATTTTTCAGACCTTTTCATGCTCCTCGTGTTTTTCAGACCTTTCCATGTTCCTCATGTTTTTCAGACCTTTTCATGCTCCTCGTATGTTTCAGACGTTTTCATTCTCCTCGTATTTTTCAGACCTTTTCATGCTCCTCGTATGTTTCACACCTTTCCATGCTCCTCGTATTTTTCAGACCTTTTCAACATCGTCGTATTTTTCACACCTTTTCATGCTGCTCGTGTTTTTAAGACCTTTGCATGCTCCTCGTATTTTTCAGACCTTGTCATGCTCCTCATATTTTTCAGACCTTTTCATGCTCCTCGTATTTTTCAGACCTCTTCATGCTCCTCATATTTTGACACCTTTTGAAGCTCTTCATATTTTTCACACCTTTTCATGCTCTTCATGTTTTTCAACACCGTATCATTCTCCTCATGTTTTTCAGACAGTTTCATGCTCCTCATATTTTTGACACCTTTTGAAGCTCTTCATATTTTTTACATCTGTTCATGCTCTTCATGTTTTTCAACACCGTTTCATGCTCCTCATATTTTTCAGACCGTTTCATGCTCCTCATATTTTTGACACATTTTGAAGCTCTTCGATTTTTTAAACCTTTTCATGCTCTTCATGTGTTTCAACACCGTTTCATGCTCCTCATATTTTTCAGACCGTTTCACACTCCTCATATTTTTGACACCTTTTGAAGCTCTTCATATTTTTCACAAATTTTCATGCCCTTCATTTGTTTCAACAACGTTTCATGCTCCTCATACATTTCAGACCTTTTCATGCTCCTCATATTTTGACACCTTTTGAAGCTCTTCATGTTTTTCACACCTTTTCATGTTCTTCTTGTTTTTCAACACCGTTTCATGCTCTTCATATTTTTCAGACCTTTTCGTGCTCTTCCTATTTTTCACACTTTTCATGGTCTTCATGTTTTTCAACACCGTTTCATGATCCTCATATTTTTCAGACCGTTTCATATTCCTCATATTTTTGACACCTTATAGAAGCTCTTCATATTTTTCATACCTTTTCATGCTCTTCATGTATTTCAACACCGATTCATGCTCCTCATATTTTTCAGATCGTTTCATGTTCCTCATATTTTTGACACCTTATAGAAGCTCTTCATATTTTTCATACCTTTTCATGCTCTTCATGTATTTCAACACCGATTCATGCTCCTCATATTTTTCAGATCGTTTCATGCTCCTCATATATTTGACACCTTTTGAAGCGCTTCATATTTTTAACACCTTTTCACGCGCTTCATTTTTTTCAACACCGTATCATGCTCCTCATATTTTTCAGAACTTTTCATGCTCCTCGTATGTTTAACAACTTTTCATTCTCCTCATATATTTGACACCTTTTGAAGCTCTTCATATTTTCCACACCTTTTCAGGCTCATCATATTTTTCAACGCCGTTTCATCCTCCTCATATATTTCATACTGTTTCATGCTCCTCATATTTTTGACACCTTTTGAAGCTCTTCATATTTTTCACACCTTTTCATGCTCTTCATGTTTTTCTACACCATTCAAGGTTCCTCCTATTTTTCAGACCGTTTCATGCTCCTCATATTTTTGATAACTTTTGAAGCTCTTCATATTTATCACATGTATTCATGCTCTTCATGTTTTTCAACAGCATTTCATGCTCCTCCTATTTTTGAAATCGTTTCATGATCCTCATATTTTAGACACCTTTTGAAGCTCTTCATTTCTTTGACACCTTTTCATGCTCTTCCTCTTTTTCAACACTGTTTCTTGCTCTTAGTAATTTTCAGACCGTTTACTGCTCCTCAAATTTTGACACCTTTTTAAGCTCTTCATATTTCTCACACCTTTTCATGCTCCTCCTATTTTTCTCCCGTTTCATGCTCCTCCTACTTTTCAGACTGTTTCATGCTCCTCATATTTTTCAGACCGTTTCATGCTCCTCATATTTTTGACACCTTTTGAAGCTCTTCATGATTTTCAACATAGTTTCATGCTCCTCCTATTTTTCAGAACATTTCATGCTCTTTCTATTTTGCAGACCGTTTCATGCTCCTCCTCTTTTCATACTGTTTCATGCTCCTCATATTTTGACACCTTTTGAAGCTCTTCATGTTTATTAACACCGTTTCATCCTCCTCTTATTTTTCAGACCGTTTCATGCTCCTCAAATTTTTGATAACTATTGAAGCTCTTCATAATTTTCACACCTTTCCATGCTGTTGATATATTTCAACACCGTTTCTTGCTCCTCCTATTTTTGACAGTTTTTGAAGCTCTTCATATTTTTCACAGCTTTTCAGGCTCTTCATGTTTTTCAACACCGTTTCATGCTCCTCCTATTTTTCAGACCGTTTCATGCTCCTCCTATTTTTCAGACCGTTTCATGCTCCTCATATTTTTCAGACCGTTTCACGCTTCTAATGTTTTTGACACCTTTTGAAGCTCTTCATGTTTTTCACCACCATTTCATGCTCCTCATAGTTTTCAGACCGTTTCATGCTGTTCATGTTTTTGACACCTTTTTAAGCTGTTCATATTTTTCACAACTTTTCATGCTCTTCATGTTTTTCAACACCGTTTCATGTCCCTCCTGTTTTTCAAACCGTTTCATGCTCCTTTTATTTTTCAGCCCGTTTCATGCTCCTCATATTTTTGACACCTTTTGAAGCTCTTCATGTTTTTCACCACCGTTTCATGCTCCTCCTATTTTTCAGACCATTTCATGCTCCTCATATGTTTCAGACCGTTTCATGCTCCTCATATGTTTCAAACTGTTTCATGCTCCTCTTATTTTTGACACCTTTTGAAGCTCTTCATGTTTTTAAACACCGTTTCATGCTCCTCCTATTTTTCAGAACGCTTCATACTCCTCATATTTTTCAGACCGTTTCATGCTCCTCATATTTTTGACAACTTTTGAAGCTCTTCACGTTTTTCAACACCGTTTTATGCTCTTCCTATTTTTCAGACCGTTTCATGCTCCTCCTAATTTCAGACCGTTTCATGCTCCTCATATTTTTGACACATTTTGAAGCTCTTCGTATTTTTCAAACCTTTTCATGCTCTTCATGTATTTCAACACCGTTTCTTCCTCCTCTTATTTTTCAGACCATTTAATGCTCCTCCTATTTTTGACAGCTTTTGAAGCTCTTCATATTTTTCACAGCTTTTCACGCTCTTCATGTTTTGCCTCACCATTTCATCCTCCTCCTATTTTTCATACCGTTTCATGTTCCTCCAATTTTTCAGACCGTTTAATGCTCCTCCTATTTGTGACAGCTTTTGAAGCTCTTCATATTTTTCCAGCTTTTCACGCTCTTCATGTTTTGCCTCACCCTTTCATCCTCCTCCTATTTTTCAGACCATTTCATGCTCCTGATATTTTTGACACCTTTTGAAGCTCTTCATATTTTTTACATCTGTTCGTGCTCTTCATGTTTTTCAACACCGTTTCATGCTCCTCCTATTTTTCAGACCGTTTCATGCTCCTCATATTTTTGAAACCTTTTGAAGCTCTTCATATTTTTTACATTTGTTCATGCTCTTCACGTTTTTCAACACCGTTTCATGCTCCTCTTATTTGTCATACCGTTTCATGCTCCTCCTATTTTTCAAACCGTTTCATACTCCTCATAATTTCAGACCGATTCATGCTCCTCAAATTTTTGACACCTTTTTAAGCTCTTCAACTTTTTCAACAACGTTTCATGCTCATTCTATATTTCAGACCGTTTCATGTTACTCCTATTTTACAGACCGTTTCATACTCCTCCTGTTTTTCAAACCGTTTCATGCTCCTCATATTTTTGACAACTTTTGAAGCTCTTCATATTTCTCACATCTTTTCAGGATCTTCATATTTTTCAACAGCGTTTCATGCTCCTCATATTTTTCAGACCTTTTCATGCTCCTCATATTTTTGACACATTTTGAAGCTCTTCATATTTTTCACCCCTTTTCACGATCTTCAGGTTTTTCAACACCATTTCATGTTCCTCCTATTTTTCAGAGCGTTTCATGCTACTCATATTTTGACACCTTTTGAAGCTCTTCATATTTTTCACACCTTTTCATGCTCTTCATGTTTATCAATACCGTTCAAGGCTCCTCCTATTTTTGAGACAGTTTCGTACTCCTCATATATTTGACACCTTTTGAAGCTCTTCATTTTTTAGACACCTTTTCATGCTCTTCATGTTTTTCAACACCGTTTCATGTTCTTCCCTTTTTTCAGACCATTTCCGGCTCCTCATATTTTTGACATCTTTTGAAACTCTTCATATTTCTCACACCTTTTCATGTTCTTCATGTTTTTCATCACCATTTCATGCTCCTCATATTTTTCAGAATTTTTCATGCTCCTCATATATTTGACATCTTTTAAAGCTCTTCATATTTTTCACACTATTTCATGCTCTTAGTGTTTTTCAACACTGTTTCATGCTCCTCCTAATTTTCAGTCCGTTTCATGCTCCCCCTATTTTTCAGACCGTTTCATGCTACTCATATTTTTGACATCTTTTGAAGCTCGTCATATTTTTCACACTTTTTCATGCTCTTCATGTTTTTCAACACCGTTTCATGCTCCTCCTATTTTTGAGACCGTTTCGTGCTCCTCATATTTTTAACATCTTTTGAAGTTCTTCACATTTTTGACACCTTTTCATGCTCTTCATGTGTTTCAAGACTGTTTCATGCTCCTACTATTTTTCAGACCGTTTCATGCTCCTCCTGTTTTCAGACCGTTTCATGCTCCTCATATTTTTGACACATTTTGAAGTTCCTCATATTTTTCACACATTTTCATGCTCTTCATGTTTTTCATCACCGGTTCATGCTCCTCCTATTTTTCAGACCATTTCATGCTCCTCATATTTTTGACACATTTTGAAGCTCTTCATATTTTTCACATCATTTCATGCTCTTCATGCATTGCAACACCATTTCATGCTCCTCATATTTTTCAGACCATTTCATGCTCTTCATATGTTTGACACCTTTGGAAGCTCTTCATATTTTTCACACGTTTTCAGGCTCTTCATGTTTTTCAACACCGTTTCATGCTCCTCCTATTTTTCAGACCGTTTCATGCTTCTCATATTTTTGTCACCTTTTGAAGCTCTTCATATTTTTGACACCATTTCATGCTCTTCATGTTTTTCAACAACGTTTCATGCTCCTACTATTTTTCAGGTCATTTCATGCTCCTCCTGTACTCAGACCGTTTCAAGCTCTTCATATTTTTGACTCGTTTTGCAGCTCCTTATATTTTTCACACATTTTTATGCTCTTCATGTTTTTCAACACGGTTTCATGCTTCTCTTATTTTTCACACCGTTTCATGCTCTTCATATTTTTGACATCTTTTCAAGCTCTTCATATTTTTCACACCTTTTCAGGCTCTTCATGTTTTCAACACCGTTTCATGCTCTTCATATTTTTCAAACCGTTTCCTGCTCCTCATATTTTTCAGACCAATTCATGCTCCTCATAATTTTGACACCTTTTGAAGCTCTTCAAATTTTTCACACCTTTTCATGCTCTTCATGTTTTTCAACACCGTTTCATGCGCCTCATATTTTTCCAACCGTTTCATGCTCTTCATGCATTTCAACTGCGTTTCATGCTCCTATATTTTTCAGACCATTTCATGCTCTTCATATTTTTGAAACCTTTTGAAGCTCTTCATATTTTTCACACATTTTCAGGCTCTTCATGTTTTTCAACACCATGGCATGCTCCTCCTGTTTTTCAGACCGTTTCATGCTCCTCATATTTTTGACACCTTTTGAAGCTCTTCATATTTTTCATACTTTTTCATGCTCTCCATGTTTTTCAACACCGTTTCATGCTCCTCCTATTTTTCAGACCGTTTCATGCTCCTCATATTTTTGACACGGTTTGAAGCTCTTCATGTTTTTCAACACCATTTCATGATCCTCATATTTTTCAGAATGTTTCATGCACCTCATATTTTTGACATCTTTTAAATCTCTTCATATTTTTCACACTTTTTCATGCTCTTCATATATTTCAACAGCGTTTCATGCTCCTCCTATTTTTTGTCCGCTTCATGCTCCTCATATTTTTGACAACTTTTGAAGCTCTTCATATTTTTCACACCTTTTCATGCTCTTCATATATTTCAACACCGTTTCATGCTCCTCCTATTTTTGAGACCGTTTCGTGCTCCTCATATTTTTGACATCTTTTGAAGCTCTTCATATTTTTGACACCTTTTCAGGCTCTTCATATTTTTCAACACCATTTCATGCTCCTCCTATTTTTGAGACTGTTTCGTGCTCCTCATATTTTTTAGACCGTTTCAAGCTCCGCATATTTTTGACAACTTTTGAAGCTCTTCATATTTTCCCCACATTTTCAGGCTCCTCATATTTTTCAACACCGTTTCATGCTCCTCCTCTTTTTGAGACCGTTTCGTGCTCCTCATATTTTTGACATCTTTTGAAGCTCTTCATATTTTTAACACCTTTTCATGCTCTTCATGTGTTTCAACACCGTTTCATGCTCCTACTACTTTTCAGATCGTTTCATGCACCTCCTGTTTTCAGACCGTTTCATGCTCCTCCTATTTTTGACAGCTTTTGAAGCTCTTCATATTTTTAACAGCTTTGCAGGCTCTTGATGTTTTTCAACACAGTTTCATGCTCCTCATATTTTTCAGACCGTTTCATGCTCCTCATATTTTTGACACCTTTTGAAGCTCTTCATATTTTTCACACCTTTTCATGTTCTTCATGTTTTTCATCACAGTTTCATGCTCCTCATATTTTTCAGAATGTTTCATGCTCCTCATATTTTGACATCTTTAGATGCTCTTCATGTTTTTCAACAGCGTTTCATGCTCCTCCTATTTTTCAGACCATTTCATGCTCCTCATATTTTTGTCACTTTTGAAGCTCTTCATATTTTTGACGCCATTTCATGCTCTTCATGTTTTTCAACACCGTTTCATGCTCCTACTATTTTTCAGATCAGTTCATGCTCCTCCTGTGCTCAGACCGTTTCAAGCTCCTCATATATTTGACACGTTTTACAACTCCTTATATTTTTCACACATTTCCATGCTCTTCATGTTTTTCAACACGGTTTCATGCTTCTCTTATTTTTCACACTGTTTCATGCTCTTCATATTTTTGACATCTTTTCAAGCTCTTCATGTTTTTCACACCTTTTCAGGCTCTTCATGTTTTTCAACACGGTTTCATGCTCCTCATAGTTTTCAGACCAATTCATGCTCCTCATATTTTTGAGACCTTTTGAAGCTCTTCATATTTTTCACACCTTTTCATGCTCTTTATGTTTTTCAACACCGTTTCATGCTCCTCATATTTTTCAAACCGTTTCATGCTCCTCCTTTTATTCAGACCGTTTCTTGCTCTTCATATTTTTGACACATTTTGAAGCTCTTCATATTTTTCAAACCATTTCATGCTATTCATACATTTCAACACCATTTCATGCGCCTCATATTTTTCAGACCATTTCATGCTCTTCATATTTTTGACATCTTTTCAAACTCTTCATATTTTTCACACCTTTTCAGGCTCTTCATGTTTTTCAACACCGTGGCATGCTCCTCTTGTTTTTCAGACCGTTTCATGCTCCTCATATTTTTGACACCTTTTGAAGCTCTTCTTGTTTGTCACACATTTTCATGCTCTCCATGTTTTTCAACACCGTTTCATGCTCCTCCTATTTTTCATACCGTTTCATGCTCCTCATATTTTTGACACGGTTTGAAGCTCTTCATATTTTTCAACACCGTTTCTTGCTCTTCCCACTTTTCATACCGTTTCATCCTCTCCTATTTTCAGACCGTTTCATGCTCCTCATATTTTTACACATTTTGAAGTTCCTCATATTTTTCACACATTTTGATGCTCTTCATGTTTTTCAACACCGTTTCATGATCCTCATATTTTTCAGAATGTTTCATGCTCCTCATATTTTTCATACCGTTTCATACTCCTCATATTTTTGACACCTTTTGAAGCTCTTCATATTTTTCACACCTTTTCATGCTCTTCATGTTTTTCAACACCGTGGCATGCTCCTCCTGTTTTTCAGACCGTTTCATGCTCCTCATATTTTTGACACGGTTTGAAGCTCTTCATGTTTTTCAACACTGTTTCATGCTCCTCCTTTTTTTCAGACCGTTTCTTGCTCTTCATATTTTTGACACATTTTGAAGCTCTTCATATTTTTCACACCATTTCATGCTCTTCACGCATTTCCACACCGTTTCATGCTCCTCCTATTTTCAGACCATTTCATGCTCCTCATATTTTTACACTTTGATGCTCTTCATGTTTTTCAACACCGTTTCATGCTCCTCATATTTTTCAGAATGTTTCATGCTCCTCATATTTTTCAGACCGTTTCATGCTCCTCATATTTTTGACACCTTTTGAAGCTCTTCATATTTTTCACACCTTTTCATGCTCTTCATGTTTTTCAACACCGGTTCATGCTCCTCCTATTTTTCAGACCGTTTCATGCTCCTCCTGTTTTCAGACCGTTTCATGCTCCTCATATTTTTGACACATTTTGAAGTTCCTCATATTTTTCACACCTTTTCATGCCCTTCATGTTTTTCATCACCGGTTCATGCTCCTCCTATTTTTCAGACCGTTTCATGCTCCTCATATTTTTGACACATTTTGAAGCTCTTCATATTTTTCACACCATTTCATGCTCTTCATGCATTTCAAGACCGTTTCATGCTCCTGATATTTTTCAGACCATTTCATGCTCTTCATATTTTTGACACCTTTGGAAGCTCTTCATATTTTTCACACGTTTTCAGGCTCTTCATGTTTTTCAACACCGTTTCATGCTCCTCGTATTTTTCAGACCATTTCATGCTCCTCATATTTTTGTCACGGTTTGAAGCTCTTCATGTTTTTCAACACCGTTTCTTGCTCTTCCCATTTTTCATACCGTTTCATCCTCTCCTATTTTCAGACCGTTTCATTCTCCTCATATTTTTACACATTTTGAAGTTCCTCATATTTTTCACACATTTTCATGCTCTTCTTTTTTTCAACACCGTTTCATGCTCCTCATATTTTTCAGAATGTTTCATGCTCCTCATATTTTTCATACCGTTTCATGCTCCTCATATTTTTGACACCTTTTGAAGCTCTTCATATTTTTCACACCTTTTCATGCTCTTCATGTTTTTCAACACCGTTTCATGCTCCTCATATTTTTCAAACCGTTTCATGCTCCTCCTTTTTTTCAGACCGTTTCTTGCTCTTCATATTTTTAACACATTTTGAAGCTCTTCATATTTTTCAATCCATTTCATGCTCTTCATATTTTTGACACCTTTGGAAGCTCTTCATATTTTTCACACGTTTTCAGGCTCTTCATGTTTTTCAACACCGTTTCATGCTCCTATTATATTTCAGACCGTGTCATGCTCCACATATTTTTGATACCTTTTTAAGCTCTTCATGATTTTCAACACTGTATCATGCTCCTCCTATTTTTCAGACCGTTTAATGCTCCTCATATTTTTGACACCTTTTGAAGCTCTTCATATTTTTCACACTTTTTCATGCTCTTCATGTATTTCAACAGCGTTTCATGCTCCTCCTTTTTTGCAGACAGTTTCATGCTCCTCATATTTTTCAGACCGTTTCCTGCTCCTCATATTTTTGACAGCTTTTGTAGCTCTCATCTTTGTCCCACCTGGCTCTTCATATTTTTGAACACCGTTTCATATTCCTCCTTTTTTCAGACCGTTTCATGCTCCTCATATTTTTGACACTTTTTGAAGCTCTTCATTTTTTTCACACCTGGCTCTTCATATTTTTCAACACCATTTCATGCTCATCCTATTTTTCAGACCGTTTCGTGCTTCTCATATATTTGACACATTTTGAAGCTCCACATATATTTCACACATTTTCATGCTCTTCATGTTTTTCAACACCGTTTCATGCTCCTCATATTTTTCAAACAGTTTCATGCTCCTCCTTTTTTTCCGACCATTTCTTGCTCTTCATATTTTTGACACATTTTGAAGCTCTTCATATTTTTCAAACCATTTCATGCTATTCATACATTTCAACACCGTTTCATGCGCCTCATATTTTTCAGACCATTTCATGCTCTTCATATTTTTGACATCTTTTCAAACTCTTCATATTTTTCACACCTTTTCAGGCTCTTCATGTTTTTCAACACCGTGGCATGCTCCTCTTGTTTTTCAGACCGTTTCATGCTCCTCATATTTTTGACACCTTTTGAAGCTCTTCTTGTTTGTCACACATTTTCATGCTCTCCATGTTTTTCAACACCGTTTCATGCTCCTCCTATTTTTCATACCGTTTCATGCTCCTCATATTTTTGACACGGTTTGAAGCTCTTCATATTTTTCAACACCGTTTCTTGCTCTTCCCACTTTTCATACCGTTTCATCCTCTCCTATTTTCAGACCGTTTCATGCTCCTCATATTTTTACACATTTTGAAGTTCCTCATATTTTTCACACATTTTGATGCTCTTCATGTTTTTCAACACCGTTTCATGATCCTCATATTTTTCAGAATGTTTCATGCTCCTCATATTTTTCATACCGTTTCATACTCCTCATATTTTTGACACCTTTTGAAGCTCTTCATATTTTTCACACCTTTTCATGCTCTTCATGTTTTTCAACACCGTGGCATGCTCCTCCTGTTTTTCAGACCGTTTCATGCTCCTCATATTTTTGACACGGTTTGAAGCTCTTCATGTTTTTCAACACTGTTTCATGCTCCTCCTTTTTTTCAGACCGTTTCTTGCTCTTCATATTTTTGACACATTTTGAAGCTCTTCATATTTTTCACACCATTTCATGCTCTTCACGCATTTCCACACCGTTTCATGCTCCTCCTATTTTCAGACCATTTCATGCTCCTCATATTTTTACACATTTTGATGCTCTTCATGTTTTTCAACACCGTTTCATGCTCCTCATATTTTTCAGAATGTTTCATGCTCCTCATATTTTTCAGACCGTTTCATGCTCCTCATATTTTTGACACCTTTTGAAGCTCTTCATATTTTTCACACCTTTTCATGCTCTTCATGTTTTTCAACACCGGTTCATGCTCCTCCTATTTTTCAGACCGTTTCATGCTCCTCCTGTTTTCAGACCGTTTCATGCTCCTCATATTTTTGACACATTTTGAAGTTCCTCATATTTTTCACACCTTTTCATGCCCTTCATGTTTTTCATCACCGGTTCATGCTCCTCCTATTTTTCAGACCGTTTCATGCTCCTCATATTTTTGACACATTTTGAAGCTCTTCATATTTTTCACACCATTTCATGCTCTTCATGCATTTCAAGACCGTTTCATGCTCCTGATATTTTTCAGACCATTTCATGCTCTTCATATTTTTGACACCTTTGGAAGCTCTTCATATTTTTCACACGTTTTCAGGCTCTTCATGTTTTTCAACACCGTTTCATGCTCCTCGTATTTTTCAGACCATTTCAGCTCCTCATATTTTTGTCACGGTTTGAAGCTCTTCATGTTTTTCAACACCGTTTCTTACTCTTCCCATTTTTCATACCGTTTCATCCTCTCCTATTTTCAGACCGTTTCATTCTCCTCATATTTTTACACATTTTGAAGTTCCTCATATTTTTCACACATTTTCATGCTCTTCTTTTTTTCAACACCGTTTCATGCTCCTCATATTTTTCAGAATGTTTCATGCTCCTCATATTTTTCATACCGTTTCATGCTCCTCATATTTTTGACACCTTTTGAAGCTCTTCATATTTTTCACACCTTTTCATGCTCTTCATGTTTTTCAACACCGTTTCATGCTCCTCATATTTTTCAAACCGTTTCATGCTCCTCCTTTTTTTCAGACCGTTTCTTGCTCTTCATATTTTTAACACATTTTGAAGCTCTTCATATTTTTCAATCCATTTCATGCTCTTCATATTTTTGACACCTTTGGAAGCTCTTCATATTTTTCACACGTTTTCAGGCTCTTCATGTTTTTCAACACCGTTTCATGCTCCTATTATATTTCAGACCGTGTCATGCTCCACATATTTTTGATACCTTTTTAAGCTCTTCATGATTTTCAACACTGTATCATGCTCCTCCTATTTTTCAGACCGTTTAATGCTCCTCATATTTTTGACTCCTTTTGAAGCTCTTTATATTTTTCACACCTTTTCACGCTCTTCATGTTTTTAAACACCGCTTCATGCTCCTCCTATTTTTCAGACCGTTTCATGCTCCTCATATTTTTCACACCTTTTGAAGCTCTTCATATTTTTCACCCCTTTTCACGATCTTCAGGTTTTTCAACACCATTTCATGTTCCTCCTATTTTTCAGAGCGTTTCATGCTACTCATATTTTTGACTCCTTTTGAAGCTCTTTATATTTTTCACACCTTTTCAAGCTCTTCATGTTTTTGAACACCGCTTCATGCTCCTCCTATTTTTCAGACCGTTTCATGCTCCTCATATTTTTCACACCTTTTGAAGCTCTTCATATTTTTCACCCCTTTTCACGATCTTCAGGTTTTTCAACACCATTTCATGTTCCTCCTATTTTTTAGAGCGTTTCATGCTACTCATATTTTGACACCTTTTGAAGCTCTTCATATTTTTCACACCTTTTCATGCTCTTCATGTTTATCAATACCGTTCAAGGCTCCTCCTATTTTTGAGACAGTTTCGTACTCCTCATATTTTTGACACCTTTTGAAGCTCTTCATTTTTTAGACACCTTTTCATGCTCTTCATGTTTTTCAACACCGTTTCATGTTCTTCCTTTTTTTCAGACCATTTCCGGCTCCTCATATTTTTGACATCTTTTGAAACTCTTCATATTTCTCACACCTTTTCATGTTCTTCATGTTTTTCATCACCATTTCATGCTCCTCATATTTTTCAGAATGTTTCATGCTCCTCATATATTTGACATCTTTTAAAGCTCTTCATATTTTTCACACTATTTCATGCTCTTAGTGTTTTTCAACACTGTTTCATGCTCCTCCTAATTTTCAGTCCGTTTCATGCTCCCCCTATTTTTCAGACCGTTTCATGCTACTCATATTTTTGACATCTTTTGAAGCTCTTCATATTTTTCACACTTTTTCATGCTCTTCATGTTTTTCAACACCGTTTCATGCTCCTCCTATTTTTGAGACCGTTTCGTGCTCCTCATATTTTTAACATCTTTTGAAGTTCTTCACATTTTTGGCACTTTTTCATGCTCTTCTTGTGTTTCAAGACTGTTTCATGCTCCTACTATTTTTCAGACCGTTTCATGCTCCTCCTGTTTTCAGACCGTTTCATGCTCCTCATATTTTTGACACATTTTGAAGTTCCTCATATTTTTCACACATTTTCATGCTCTTCATGTTTTTCATCACCGGTTCATGCTCCTCCTATTTTTCAGACCATTTCATGCTCCTCATATTTTTGACACATTTTGAAGCTCTTCATATTTTTCACACCATTTCATGCTCTTCATGCATTGCAACACCATTTCATGCTCCTCATATTTTTCAGACCATTTCATGCTCTTCATATGTTTGACACCTTTGGAAGCTCTTCATATTTTTCACACGTTTTCAGGCTCTTCATGTTTTTCAACACCGTTTCATGCTCCTCCTATTTTTCAGACCGTTTCATGCTTCTCATATTTTTGTCACCTTTTGAAGCTCTTCATATTTTTGACACCATTTCATGCTCTTCATGTTTTTCAACAACGTTTCATGCTCCTACTATTTTTCAGGTCATTTCATGCTCCTCCTGTACTCAGACCGTTTCAAGCTCTTCATATTTTTGACTCGTTTTGCAGCTCCTTATATTTTTCACACATTTTTATGCTCTTCATGTTTTTCAACACGGTTTCATGCTTCTCTTATTTTTCACACCGTTTCATGCTCTTCATATTTTTGACATCTTTTCAAGCTCTTCATATTTTTCACACCTTTTCAGGCTCTTCATGTTTTCAACACCGTTTCATGCTCTTCATATTTTTCAAACCGTTTCCTGCTCCTCATATTTTTCAGACCAATTCATGCTCCTCATAATTTTGACACCTTTTGAAGCTCTTCAAATTTTTCACACCTTTTCATGCTCTTCATGTTTTTCAACACCGTTTCATGCGCCTCATATTTTTCCAACCGTTTCATGCTCTTCATGCATTTCAACTGCGTTTCATGCTCCTATATTTTTCAGACCATTTCATGCTCTTCATATTTTTGAAACCTTTTGAAGCTCTTCATATTTTTCACACATTTTCAGGCTCTTCATGTTTTTCAACACCATGGCATGCTCCTCCTGTTTTTCAGACCGTTTCATGCTCCTCATATTTTTGACACCTTTTGAAGCTCTTCATATTTTTCATACTTTTTCATGCTCTCCATGTTTTTCAACACCGTTTCATGCTCCTCCTATTTTTCAGACCGTTTCATGCTCCTCATATTTTTGACACGGTTTGAAGCTCTTCATGTTTTTCAACACCATTTCATGATCCTCATATTTTTCAGAATGTTTCATGCACCTCATATTTTTGACATCTTTTAAATCTCTTCATATTTTTCACACTTTTTCATGCTCTTCATATATTTCAACAGCGTTTCATGCTCCTCCTATTTTTTGTCCGCTTCATGCTCCTCATATTTTTGACAACTTTTGAAGCTCTTCATATTTTTCACACCTTTTCATGCTCTTCATATATTTCAACACCGTTTCATGCTCCTCCTATTTTTGAGACCGTTTCGTGCTCCTCATATTTTTGACATCTTTTGAAGCTCTTCATATTTTTGACACCTTTTCAGGCTCTTCATATTTTTCAACACCATTTCATGCTCCTCCTATTTTTGAGACTGTTTCGTGCTCCTCATATTTTTTAGACCGTTTCAAGCTCCGCATATTTTTGACAACTTTTGAAGCTCTTCATATTTTTCCCACATTTTCAGGCTCCTCATATTTTTCAACACCGTTTCATGCTCCTCCTCTTTTTGAGACCGTTTCGTGCTCCTCATATTTTTGACATCTTTTGAAGCTCTTCATATTTTTAACACCTTTTCATGCTCTTCATGTGTTTCAACACCGTTTCATGCTCCTACTACTTTTCAGATCGTTTCATGCACCTCCTGTTTTCAGACCGTTTCATGCTCCTCCTATTTTTGACAGCTTTTGAAGCTCTTCATATTTTTAACAGCTTTGCAGGCTCTTGATGTTTTTCAACACAGTTTCATGCTCCTCATATTTTTCAGACCGTTTCATGCTCCTCATATTTTTGACACCTTTTGAAGCTCTTCATATTTTTCACACCTTTTCATGTTCTTCATGTTTTTCATCACAGTTTCATGCTCCTCATATTTTTCAGAATGTTTCATGCTCCTCATATTTTGACATCTTTAGATGCTCTTCATGTTTTTCAACAGCGTTTCATGCTCCTCCTATTTTTCAGACCATTTCATGCTCCTCATATTTTTGTCACTTTTGAAGCTCTTCATATTTTTGACGCCATTTCATGCTCTTCATGTTTTTCAACACCGTTTCATGCTCCTACTATTTTTCAGATCAGTTCATGCTCCTCCTGTGCTCAGACCGTTTCAAGCTCCTCATATATTTGACACGTTTTACAACTCCTTATATTTTTCACACATTTCCATGCTCTTCATGTTTTTCAACACGGTTTCATGCTTCTCTTATTTTTCACACTGTTTCATGCTCTTCATATTTTTGACATCTTTTCAAGCTCTTCATGTTTTTCACACCTTTTCAGGCTCTTCATGTTTTTCAACACGGTTTCATGCTCCTCATAGTTTTCAGACCAATTCATGCTCCTCATATTTTTGAGACCTTTTGAAGCTCTTCATATTTTTCACACCTTTTCATGCTCTTTATGTTTTTCAACACCGTTTCATGCTCCTCATATTTTTCAAACCGTTTCATGCTCCTCCTTTTTTTCAGACCGTTTCTTGCTCTTCATATTTTTGACACATTTTGAAGCTCTTCATATTTTTCAAACCATTTCATGCTATTCATACATTTCAACACCATTTCATGCGCCTCATATTTTTCAGACCATTTCATGCTCTTCATATTTTTGACATCTTTTCAAACTCTTCATATTTTTCACACCTTTTCAGGCTCTTCATGTTTTTCAACACCGTGGCATGCTCCTCTTGTTTTTCAGACCGTTTCATGCTCCTCATATTTTTGACACCTTTTGAAGCTCTTCTTGTTTGTCACACATTTTCATGCTCTCCATGTTTTTCAACACCGTTTCATGCTCCTCCTATTTTTCATACCGTTTCATGCTCCTCATATTTTTGACACGGTTTGAAGCTCTTCATATTTTTCAACACCGTTTCTTGCTCTTCCCACTTTTCATACCGTTTCATCCTCTCCTATTTTCAGACCGTTTCATGCTCCTCATATTTTTACACATTTTGAAGTTCCTCATATTTTTCACACATTTTGATGCTCTTCATGTTTTTCAACACCGTTTCATGATCCTCATATTTTTCAGAATGTTTCATGCTCCTCATATTTTTCATACCGTTTCATACTCCTCATATTTTTGACACCTTTTGAAGCTCTTCATATTTTTCACACCTTTTCATGCTCTTCATGTTTTTCAACACCGTGGCATGCTCCTCCTGTTTTTCAGACCGTTTCATGCTCCTCATATTTTTGACACGGTTTGAAGCTCTTCATGTTTTTCAACACTGTTTCATGCTCCTCCTTTTTTTCAGACCGTTTCTTGCTCTTCATATTTTTGACACATTTTGAAGCTCTTCATATTTTTCACACCATTTCATGCTCTTCACGCATTTCCACACCGTTTCATGCTCCTCCTATTTTCAGACCATTTCATGCTCCTCATATTTTTACACTTTGATGCTCTTCATGTTTTTCAACACCGTTTCATGCTCCTCATATTTTTCAGAATGTTTCATGCTCCTCATATTTTTCAGACCGTTTCATGCTCCTCATATTTTTGACACCTTTTGAAGCTCTTCATATTTTTCACACCTTTTCATGCTCTTCATGTTTTTCAACACCGGTTCATGCTCCTCCTATTTTTCAGACCGTTTCATGCTCCTCCTGTTTTCAGACCGTTTCATGCTCCTCATATTTTTGACACATTTTGAAGTTCCTCATATTTTTCACACCTTTTCATGCCCTTCATGTTTTTCATCACCGGTTCATGCTCCTCCTATTTTTCAGACCGTTTCATGCTCCTCATATTTTTGACACATTTTGAAGCTCTTCATATTTTTCACACCATTTCATGCTCTTCATGCATTTCAAGACCGTTTCATGCTCCTGATATTTTTCAGACCATTTCATGCTCTTCATATTTTTGACACCTTTGGAAGCTCTTCATATTTTTCACACGTTTTCAGGCTCTTCATGTTTTTCAACACCGTTTCATGCTCCTCGTATTTTTCAGACCATTTCATGCTCCTCATATTTTTGTCACGGTTTGAAGCTCTTCATGTTTTTCAACACCGTTTCTTGCTCTTCCCATTTTTCATACCGTTTCATCCTCTCCTATTTTCAGACCGTTTCATTCTCCTCATATTTTTACACATTTTGAAGTTCCTCATATTTTTCACACATTTTCATGCTCTTCTTTTTTTCAACACCGTTTCATGCTCCTCATATTTTTCAGAATGTTTCATGCTCCTCATATTTTTCATACCGTTTCATGCTCCTCATATTTTTGACACCTTTTGAAGCTCTTCATATTTTTCACACCTTTTCATGCTCTTCATGTTTTTCAACACCGTTTCATGCTCCTCATATTTTTCAAACCGTTTCATGCTCCTCCTTTTTTTCAGACCGTTTCTTGCTCTTCATATTTTTAACACATTTTGAAGCTCTTCATATTTTTCAATCCATTTCATGCTCTTCATATTTTTGACACCTTTGGAAGCTCTTCATATTTTTCACACGTTTTCAGGCTCTTCATGTTTTTCAACACCGTTTCATGCTCCTATTATATTTCAGACCGTGTCATGCTCCACATATTTTTGATACCTTTTTAAGCTCTTCATGATTTTCAACACTGTATCATGCTCCTCCTATTTTTCAGACCGTTTAATGCTCCTCATATTTTTGACACCTTTTGAAGCTCTTCATATTTTTCACACTTTTTCATGCTCTTCATGTATTTCAACAGCGTTTCATGCTCCTCCTTTTTTGCAGACAGTTTCATGCTCCTCATATTTTTCAGACCGTTTCATGCTCCTCATATTTTTGACAGCTTTTGTAGCTCTCATCTTTGTCCCACCTGGCTCTTCATATTTTTGAACACCGTTTCATATTCCTCCTTTTTTCAGACCGTTTCATGCTCCTCATATTTTTGACACTTTTTGAAGCTCTTCATTTTTTTCACACCTGGCTCTTCATATTTTTCAACACCATTTCATGCTCATCCTATTTTTCAGACCGTTTCGTGCTTCTCATATATTTGACACATTTTGAAGCTCCACATATATTTCACACATTTTCATGCTCTTCATGTTTTTCAACACCGTTTCATGCTCCTCATATTTTTCAAACAGTTTCATGCTCCTCCTTTTTTTCCGACCGTTTCTTGCTCTTCATATTTTTGACACATTTTGAAGCTCTTCATATTTTTCACACCATTTCATGCTCTTCATGCATTTCAACACCGTTTCATGCTCCTATATTTTTCAGACCATTTCATGCTCTTCATATTTTTGAAACCTTTTGAAGCTCTTCATATTTTTCACACCTTTTCAGGCTCTTCATGTTTTTCAACACCGTGGCATGCTCCTCTTGTTTTTCAGACCGTTTCATGCTCCTCTTATTTTTGACACCTTTTGAAGCTCTTCATATTTTTCACACTTTGTCATGCTCTCCATGTTTTTCAACACCGTTTCATGCTCCTCTTATTTTTCAGACCTTTTCATGCTCCTCATATTTTTGACACGGTTTGAAGCTCTTCATGTTTTTCAATACCTTTTCATGCTCTTCCCATTTTTCATACCGTTTCATCCTCTCCTATTTTCAGACCGTTTCATGCTCCTCATATTTTTACACATTTTGAAGTTCCTCATATTTTTCACACATTTTGATGCTCTCCATGTTTTTCAACACCGTGGCATGCTCCTCCTGTTTTTCAGACAGTTTCATGCTCCTCATATTTTTGACACCTTTTGAAGCTCTTCATATTTTTCACACCTTTTCAGGCTCTTCATGTTTTTCAACAGGGTTTCATGTTCCTCCTATTTATCAAACAATATCATGCTCCTCATATTTTTGACACCTTTTGAATCTCTTATATTTCTCACACATTTTTATGCTCTTCATGTTTTTCAACACCGTTTCATGCTCCTCCTACTTTGCAGACCGTTTTGTGCTCCTCATATTTTAGAGATCTTTTGAAGGTCTTCATGTTTTTCACCACCGTTTCATGCTCCTCCTATTTTTAGACCGTTTCATGCTCCTCATATTTTCCAGACCGTTTAATGCTCCTCTTATTTTTGACACGTTTTGAAGCTCTTCATGTTTTCCATTACCGTTTCTTGCTCCTCTTATTTTTGAGATTGTTTCGTGCTCCTCATATTTTTTACATCTTTTGAAGCTCTTCATATTTTTGACACCTTTTCATGCTCTTCATGTTTTTCAATACAGTTTCGTGCTCCTACTATTTTTCAGATCGTTTCATGCTCCTCCTGTTTTCAGACCGTTTCATGCTCCTCATATTTTTGACACCTTTTGAAGCTCTTCATATTTTTCACACCTTTTCAGGCTCTTCATGTTTTTCAACACCGTGGCATGCTCCTCTTGTTTTTCAGACCGTCTCATGCTCCTCATATTTTTGACACATTTTGAAGCTCTTCATATTTTTCACACTTTGTCATGCTCTCCATGTTTTTCAACACCGTTTCATGCTCCTCTTATTTTTCAGATCGTTTCATGCTCCTCATATTTTTGACACGGTTTGAAGCTCTTCATGTTTTTCAATACCGTTTCATGCTCTTCCCATTTTTCATACCGTTTCATCCTCTCCTATTTTCAGACCGTTTCATGCTCCTCATATTTTTACACATTTTGAAGTTCCTCATATTTTTCACACATTTTGATGCTCTCCATGTTTTTCAACACCGTGGCATGCTCCTCCTGTTTTTCAGACAGTTTCATGCTCCTCATATTTTTGACACCTTTTGAAGCTCTTCATATTTTTCACACCTTTTCAGGCTCTTCATGTTTTTCAACAGGGTTTCATGTTCCTCCTATTTATCAAACAATATCATGCTCCTCATATTTTTGACACCTTTTGAATCTCTTATATTTCTCACACATTTTTATGCTCTTCATGTTTTTCAACACCGTTTCATGCTCCTCCTACTTTTCAGACCGTTTTGTGCTCCTCATATTTTTGAGATCTTTTGAAGGACTTCATGTTTTTCACCACCGTTTCATGCTCCTCCTATTTTTTGACCGTTTCATGCTCCTCATATTTTCCAGACCGTTTAATGCTCCTCTTATTTTTGACATGTTTTGAAGCTCTTCATGTTTTCCATTACCGTTTCTTGCTCCTCTTATTTTTGAGATCGTTTCGTGCTCCTCATATTTTTTACATCTTTTGAAGCTCTTCATATTTTTGACACCTTTTCATGCTCTTCATGTTTTTCAATACAGTTTCGTGCTCCTACTATTTTTCAGAACGTTTCATGCTTCTCCTGTTTTCAGACCATTTCATGCTCCTCATATTTTTGACAGATTTTGAAGCTCCTCATATTTTTCACACATTTTCATGCTCTTCATGTTTTTCAGCACCGTTTCATGCTCCTCTTATTTTTCAGAACGTTCCATGCTCCTTCTATTTTTCAGACCGTGTCGTGCTCCCCTTATTTTTCAGACCATTTCATGCTCCTCATATTTTTTATTACTTTTGAAGCTCTTCATATTTTTCACACATTTTCATGCTCTTCTTGTTTTTCAAAACGGTTTCATGCTCCTCCTATTTTTCAGACCATTTATTGCTCCTCATATTTTTGACACCTTTTGAAGCTCTTCATATTTTTCACACCTTTTCAAGCTCTTCATGTTTTTCAAAAGCGTTTCATGCTCCTCCTATTTTTCAGACCGTTTCATGCTCCTCATATTTTTGACACCTTTTGAAGCTCTTCATATTTTTCACACTATTTCATGCTCTTCATGTTTTTCAACACCGTTTCATGCTCCTCTTATTTTTCAGACCGTTTCATGCTCCTCATATTTTTGACACGGTTTGAAGCTCTTCATGTTTTTCAATACCGTTTCATGCTCTTCCCATTTTTCATATTGTTTCATCCTCTCCTATTTTCAGACCGTTTCATGCTCCTCATATTTTTACACATTTTGAAGTTCCTCATA